>NW_022985513.1:0-1200000 GCF_010093505.1 Neohortaea acidophila
TAATTTTTAAAGAAATTTATTCTATTACTTCTATTCTTTCTATATAAACTAAAATAAAAACATTTTTTTTTCTAAGTAAAACTTAGTTTTATCTTCGTAGTTAGATATGTAGATTCAATACGGGACATCCTACATTGCGGGTCAGGCTACATAGAGAATTCTAATTGGACTCTAGATGGTGCCCACTATCGGTCTACATATTGCTATGTATTTCCTTCCGGAGTCTCCTAGGTTTACTGACCCCCTCGAGTCTCACGGCTCAACACTTACTCACGCGTCGCAGATGGCTAATTCAGATAGGTCGAGACGACGAGGGCATTCGAGTCCTCGGCAGATTGCACGCCCGAGGCCACACGGACAACCCCTTGGTCTAGGCCGAATTTGCCGAGATCCAGTCAAAGATGCAGTTTAAGAGGATGAACAAGCAACCAAGCTACTTCAACATGCTCTTTGGCTCGAACAGGAGGCGAACATGGCTTGGCATTGGCGTGCAGTTCATGCAACAAGTCACCGGTGTCAACGTGTACGTCTTCTATCCCCTTGTTCGAATCCCATCACTGACAATTTCCTCCTAGCATCATGTACTACGCTGTCTTCCTCTTCCAACAAGCCGGTATCGCCGGAACCCAGGCATCGCTTCTCGCCAACGGCATCCAAGGTGTCGTGCTGAACGTGTTCTTGTGGCCTGACATGTACTACATTGATACCTGGGGACGTCGCACGCCTGCAATTCTTGGAGGCTTCGGTATGGGCATTGCGATGATGTTGATCGGTGTCCTTATGAAGACACAGGGTACGTTCTGTCCCTCACCTCCAATTGATCAGCGCTGACTTCCTCAACAGGCTCCCCAGTCTACGACACCCTCACGCAAAAGACCAACTTCACATTCGCCAACAAGTCGGCATCTTACGCGACAATCGCCTTTGTGTACATCTACGTTGCCCTCTTCTCGCTCACTTGGGGCTGCATCGCTTGGGTCTACCCCAACGAGGTCTTCAGCATGAACATCCGTGGTCGTGGTACTTCATTGTCATCTGCGACGAACTGGTTTGTGGTAAGTCGAAGCCGTGTCTGAGCTACGCTGGGAATTGGAGGCTGACAACAACGTAGAACTTCTGGTTTGCGCTCTACATTCCCACTGCGATGAACAAGATCTCGTGAGTTCATCCATGACTGATTGCAGACACTCTCACTGACACATTTCAAAGGTGGCGGTTGTACCTCATCTTCATGGCCCTCTGCTATGCCATTGGCATTACCGTCTTTCTGTTCTTCCCGGTAAGCCTCCCCGATGATCGAGTTCTCACGCAAGCTAACACCACCCTCCAGGAAACGGCCAAAAAGTCTCTCGAAGAGACGGATCTTCTCTTCAGCGACGACCGCACCATTTGGGTTTTCAAAGACCGAGAAGCTACAAAGGTCGGCGGCCTCGTCTCTCGCGACCTCGAGCGCGGCGAGAGTATTGCAATCTCTGGCAAGGAGGGACACGAGGATGTCAAAACCATTGAGGTGGCCAACTTCGCAGACGATAAGTCGTCGGGCTGAACGTGAAGGTGCAACGACTTACGATTCGGGGCGATGGACGTGTACTTTGGCATGTTTCGTCGAGTGTACATACGATGCAACTAACGAATATGCGTTGAGGCTCTTTCAATTGTCTTCCCACCTCGCACCACAGGTGGTGCTGTATGCCCGGAATAAGTCCGCGCCCTAACACCGATCCCCGGTTGCTTACCTCATCTCACCATCCGCCCCTCCTCACGTCCACTCCCTGTACACAGTAACTCATCATCCGATACAACACCGGTCAACATGGCCGGTACAGCGGAGCGCGTGCCACCTCACGGCAACTCCTCACAATTCGGCACCGAACGACCAACCACTTTCGCCGCCCATCAACCACATGGCGATGTGAAGCCCAACGCCGGCTTCTCGCTGCCCGATCGAGATGCGGAAGAACGAGGAGAGACGGGCGAAGGCATCGCAGAATGGCAGCGACGAAATGGCATCGATCCCTCCGCCCACATTCGCATCGTCAAGATCGCCCACATGCGCTACCAGCACGCCGAGCTCGTCAAGATCACCCAATTCCTCAAGGACTTTGGCATGCACATTGTCAAAGAGACGGAGGATCGGGTGTGGTGGGGCGGGTACGGGACAGATCCATACGTGTATTACTGCCAGAAGGGCGCCACGAAGGAATTCTTGGGAGCGGCGTTCGAGGTGGAGAGCTACAAAGATCTGGGAAAGGCGGCGAAGCTTCCCGGGGCATCGCAGATTGAAGAAATGACAGATGCGCCGGGAGGAGGGTACATTGTTACGGTCAAGGATGGGAACGGCTTTCCAGTGAACCTCATCCACGGCCAGCAACCTGTGGCGCGCGGGGAGGTGCCGGGCAAGATCATCCAGAACTACGAGGTCGACAAGCCGAGAGTGCGCAGATTTCAACGCTTCACTCCCGGCCCTGCTGCCGTGCACAAGCTCGGCCATTTCGGGTATACCGTGCGAGACTTCAAGGCGCAGCTCGACTTTTACACTCGAACGTTCAACCTCGTGCCCACCGATTTCCTCTCCGCTCCGACGGAAGACGGCAAGCGAGGGGAGGAAGTGGTTGTCTTCTTGCACGTAGACCGTGGAGAGGAGCCTGTCGATCACCATACCGTCTTCTTCGGTGCCGGTAAAACATCTCACGTCCATCACGCGAGCTTCGAGGTGCACGATTTCGACACGCAGCAGCTCGGACACCAATGGCTTGCAAAGCAGAACTATACACCGGTCTGGGGCGTGGGAAGGCACATCCTCGGCTCGCAAGTCTTCGATTACTGGGCGGATACGAGTGGCAACATGATTGAGCACTACGCAGATGGTGATCTGGTCAATCAAGATACGCCCATAGGCTGGGGCTCGGCCGCCGACGAGGCTTTGGCCGTCTGGGGACCTGAGTTGCCAAAATGGTTTCTCGATTAGACGAGGGGTGCTTTGGCAACGCCAATGCTGGCTCAGGTACTGGGTCACGATGTGAGAGTGTGAGCTCGTGTCTCATGCAATTGGAGAAACACGTCGGCGTGGAAAATTATCCAACTTAATCGTTGCGATGCCCTCCACGATGGCCTTCTCCGCGGTGGCCCTCACGACCCTCGCCGCGAGGTCCGTCTCCACGACCCTCTCCGCGATGCTCTCCCCCGTGACCTTCTCCGCGATGGCCGCCGCCTCCACGACCTTCTCCGAGATGGCCCCCTCCACCGCCTTCGCCGCGATGCCCGCCTTCACCACCGAAACGACCGCCGCGATGCCCTCCGCCATCCTCTCGGAGCTCCTGTCGATCCTCACGGAGCTCTTGGCGAGCCTCGCGACGCTCCTCTCTGGTATCGGCGTCGCGGAGTTCCTTGCGGTCGTCGCGGATCTCCTCCCGATCATCACGTCTCTCCTCCCGCTCGAAGCCGTCATGGCGGCCTCCGCGTCCACCTTCTCCTCCTCCGCGATGGCCACCTCGTCCGTGATGCTATTCCGCCATGTCAGCGTTGGCGTCATATAATGCCTCGAGATAACGTACTTCGCCTCTCTCCATATTGATAATCTTGTAAAGTCAATGAGATCTGATTGTGTAGTTGCAAACAATGACCGAGTTTCTCAGCACCGCGAATCACTCTCACCTTTTATATACAGCATGACGGGTCATTCATCGCCGACCATTCCCCTCCACAGCTACCCCTCAAACATAACCTGGGCACAGCCGAAGCGACCCAGCTTATCTCAACTTGGCACCACTCGAATCAAACAATAGCAGGGGAAGGATGCAGCAGGAACGACCAGGTGCCTGAACACGTTCGAGAAGCGCCCCGCCGCCAAGTAACAAACCCCTCTATCATGACGGAGTTGCTTGGCTGTGACATTGGAACTTGTTTTATACCGGTGAAGCCTGTAAACGAACAGTTACTCTATCTTACATTTAATACAAACTGCCCCCTGGCCCCCCTCTAATACACGCCAGCTCTCGGCTCATAGTCTGTCCCATTCACAAGCGCCGGAGTCTTGTAACCCCACTGGATAGGTTGTCCAGCAACCAGGTCAATGGAGCCCAGAGCATCCCCATCGGGATTCATCGCCCACAGGCCGAGCGCAATGTAGTTGGTGCCGCGGTAGTTGAGGATGCCCTCAGGAACGGGAAAGTTGGTTTGCGGTCCGACATTGGGCACTGCTTATCGTTAGACCTGATCAACGTGAAAGAATTGAGAGAACTCACCATATTTGCCAAAGTTCCATCCATTGATAAACATCCGCACGCGGTAATACGAGTTTGCGTTGTCGCCGTTGGAAAACACGACACTCAGCGGGATATCGTAGCCCTCGGGGAGGTCGAGGTCGAATGTGGCATAGTAGAAGCGATTGCCCACCTGGGTGAGCCCGTCGGTCGGCTTGCCGGATGCCCATGAGCTCGTCGGCGCCTTGGGAAGATGGTATCCGTGCCTTTCGGCGTACACACCACCTTCGTTGAGAGGACCGCGAGACTTGTCATAGTACTTCTCGCCGCCCAAGTTACCGGTCAGAACCCAGGTGATGTCTGATTGATTGTGCCCGTCGAGCTGGTAATGACTGATCCCACGGATGAGCTTGAACTGGACGTTTCCCACGTGCGGCTGTTCGTCCATGCCCATGTGATCGATGAGCTGAGAAGCGTTAGTCGGGAGAGGGAAAAGCAGATGTAAGGACAAACTCACCATGGTGATGACAGCAGGACCCGGCTTCAGTGGAGTGACAATCGAGTAGTTGTCCGAGCGATTAATGTCGTAAGCGTTGCCGGCCCAGTAAGAAGTATTGCCACCAATGTAGTGGCCATTGAAGAAGCACTGGGTGGGAAAGGCAAGACCGCCGGCGGTGTCGATGGCGAAAAACGTCTCATTACCGGTGGCGTTGAAGTGGCCACGGTAGATCAGCGAATCAGTATTTAATCCGTAGTCGCTGGCGGAGAGCGAGGTCGGAGTGCCCTGATCAAACTCATCGTTGGGCGAGTGAATAATGTTAGCCTTGGGCCACTTGGAATCATCGTAGCTGAGCTGCAGCTCCGGGAAATCGTCAATGTACTTCCAGTCAAGGGTGTTCAGGTTGGGAAGCGATACGGTGGGAGCGGTGTACGTAACGTTGAAGGTGATGGTTCCGGTCGACGTCTTGGCAAATGCCACTTTCTTCTAGTTAAACTTGACCGTACTCAAGTTCTTGGGCATGCCGGCGATAATCTCAAACGCAATGGGTTTGACATCTCCCATGATTGATACGCTGCGTCCGCTCAATTTGGCCGTCCGGATGAGTTGGCCACCGGTGATGATGATTGAAGGAGCGTTGGGATTGGTATATGGTCGCGCAGTGCTGTTGGAAAGCTGGATTCGCCAGTAGTTGACGGCGGAATCACGGTCGAGGATGTACACCAACGCCTTGGCATAATTGACCACTCTTCGGGTGGGCGAGTCAGTCCAAGACATGACTGGATGATCTTTGACCTTGCTGAATGTGACGTTATTGGCTTCCACCACAGTAGGCTTGGCGAGGTTGGTGTTGATAAAGGCCAATTCCTGGGGTTCGCTGTTCGCGGCATACCCGCCGTAAACCACAAGCACGCTCTTGCCGGACTGGTCGGCGCTGTAGGCGAAGATGTCGGGAGACGAGTACCAAATGGATACGTTGTTGCCGATGCTGTAATCGACGTGATGGAGCTTGGCGTCGCGACCGTTCAAGACGAGCTGCAGAATCGTTTGAGGGAAGGTGATGTTTCCGAGAGAGGTGGGGACGGTGAGATTATAGGAAACCTGATTGTAGCTGGTGTAGTCGGCGCTGCGAACGACAAATTAGCGGGCGCCGGTGACGTTGTTGTATGCCTGGGCCGTCGCGAGCTAGTCATTATTCGGATACTGGCCGACCTGGTTGGTGTTGTTAATAGCATTGGCCGAGAGGTAGCCGGGGCTCCATGTGATCTCGGTGGCAACCATTACGCCGCGCCATACTTCTCCCTCGTGATGGTGCGATTCTCGGCAATGGCCGCACCGTAGTCGTAAGATGTATACCCATACGGCTGGCCCAAGTTGCCCCAGTTGGTCCCGCCGTACGTCATGTAGATGCTCTGCACAGTGGTGACAAACTCGACTGCAGTCAAGTACAGCAGACGTTCGGCTGAGCCATCGACAACGATGGCGCATTGGTCGTAGCCGTAGCCACCCCAACCGTCGATAGCTCCGCCTTGGTACTACAAGATGGCCATGGGGCTGAGAGGCGATTGAACAGCATGCAAAGTGGCATAGTTCTCGGGGAAGCCAAGACCGTAACCCGGCGGTGGCCAGTAACTGGGGTCGCCGCAGCCGAATCCAAGAGGGTAGGAGTCCTGGCCGTAGACTTCGACACTGCCAACGCCTTTGCCATATGCGAATTGTCCGGCCGCTGCAGGCCGAGTGATGTCGTTGTAGGAGAATGGAACCACCACCCCAGCTAGCCGACAGACGTCTTCGTACTTTTGCAGGTATTCCGGCTGGTAGGTGTAGCCATTGGTGAAGACATATTCGTTCTCAATTTGGACTGGAAGAGGAGTCAGCAAGGCATTACGAGCATGGCCTGATAGAACAAACCCATAATGACAGGACCGCCGTTGTCGATTTTTCCGTCGGCTAGAATCTTGCAAATGTTCGTCCAATAGCTATATGTTGTCAGCTTCCATTTTTGCAAGGCACAAGGGAAGGACCGACTTCAGCGAAGCATTCTGAAAACCTTTGTTGTCGGGCTGCATCGTGCGGGGAGCGCCAGGCACTCTTCGAATCCATCCAGGCATCCCTCCACCAGCCGTCTCACCATTGATGTATGGACCGGGCCGCTGAGACACAATCAGTACTGCAATGCTCGGCAGTCACGGCAAATACCCACAGCAATGAGATAGATTCCAGCTGCTTGGCCATGTCGATAAAGTTGGCAATATCAAAGACCCCATCGGCACGGAACACGCCTTGCTCTCCTTCAAGAAGGAACCAATCGACGTAAAAAGAAGCAGTTGTGTAGCTCATGGCTCTCATCTTCTGGAAGATGTCGAGCCAGAGGTCCGGCACGGCCTGACGAAAAGGATGATACTCTCCGGCATAGAGAATGACTCTTTCACCGCGGACAAAGAGAGAGTGTTTGTCAAATGTCACCTAGACGAACGTCAGCGTGGCTTGGTGATTCGCTGCAGCCTTGTACACACCACGCCAGAGTTTGGAGGAATGGTCTCGCGGATGACCAACCCCAGGCATGACGATGCCAACGCGCTAAGCGCCGCAAGGCTGCTCAAGGACGGGAATCTCATGCTTGCAAATTGAAATGCTCAAGACCATTGTCATTGTGCGGATCCGCTTGCAATCTACTCTCTGCAACTGGCCTTCCGCATCATAGCTCCAACCCTCCCCCGCATCCGCGTCCACCGCGCCCACAAGACTATAGGTTTTGATAATTTCGGGTGCAAATTGCCATGCATTCGTTCTGTTCACAAAGGTGTCGACGGATAAATTATGGTCGACATGAAGTGCAAGGCTACCCCTGACTTAGCAAGCGGGAGATGACGCCTAACCGGATGAATTTCTAACGGAGCGGGCCCGAGTGGAGGAGAGTTGGTGATCGACGTGATGATCGACATGCGGGGTCCGGGTCAAGAAGGCAGTCTACTGTGGGGGTGGAAAAGTCAAAGGACGATATACCATCTCAAGCTATCTGCAAGCCTTCCATCGCGGTTGGTACTCCTTGCTGCTGCGTCGGTCCCGGCCGCTCTCCTGCGTCCAAAAATGCCGTGCCTTCCGCTTCATGTCGAGCAGATCGACCGGATACAGCGGTCGAGTCGGCGAGCGGGAGCATGGCGATCACATTCGCATGACGGCCATTTAGCCTGATGTTGGCGGTCCTCTCATCTTGCAATACTGCCTCCGTCCATAGCCCTCAATCGTACCCACTCACGCCTCCAACCTGGCTGGCAAACGACGTGCTGATGCTCCTCGCATCTTCGTCCAGCTCCAGCGTGTTGCGATGGGCATTCCGTCCAGCACCGATAGGAGGTTGAGGCGCGCCTTGCTGTTGGCCTTCCACATAACGTCGCAGCTTGTCGGATTGAGAGAGACTCGCTTGTTTGTTGAGATCGTTGACGCTCAGACCTGCAAGGCTGACCCCCCCTTGCCCGGGCTTCGCCGAGATATCCGTCACTTCCGATGCTGCAACGCTTTCGCCTGCCACAGACTCGGGTGCACGGGGCCCACGAGATGGTAAGGGTCCATTGCGCTGACCTGCTGGAAGCTGTGGCCAGGTCTCCTGAAATCCTTGAAACATGGGAGGATATTGACTGGGTAGTGAGGCGCCGCCGAGAGCAGACGAATGGACTGATGAAATGTCATCGGGAATGTAGCCGACGACGCTGGAACCATCCGCGCCTCCCACGCCTCCATCGCGTCTGCCATTCATGCGGTTGCCGGTGGCAGCCGCCATGTGCGTGGCATGTTGCATGGCCATTTGATAGCGCTGGGGTCCACGATATGCCATCTTGGGTTGACCGAATTGTAGAAGCGAGGTCTGCAGGTTACTCAACGGCCCCTCGACAAGACAGTCACGCTCTTTGAAGTGGAGCAAAAGGTAGTGCCACAGCGGGTGCTTGGCCAACACCTTTGGATTGCCCAGAATGACCAGACCGTACCGCGCACGGGTGAGGGCGACGTTCAAACGCCTGGGGTCGGACAGGAAGCCGATGCCCTGATGTTCATTGGAACGCACACAAGACAGGACAATGAAATCCTTCTCTCTCCCTTGGAATGCATCCACACTGGCAACTTCAATCTCGCGGTAGAGGTCCTTTTTGAAGGAGCCGGAGTTGGCCATGTTCTGCACGACAAAGCTGCGTTGCCCCTCGTACGGCGTGATGATGCCGATATCCTCGGGTTTGACGCCTGCCCTGAAGAAGCGAGTCACAATCTTTTCCACATTGCTCGCTTCGGTGCGGTTGAGGTAGGAAGTGCCACTGGCGCTGATCTCTTCGTTTCCAAGATTCGACCAGAACATCATCGGTCGCTCACCCACCGGCCAGGGAAAGTCGACATCCCGACGAATGCGCTGTTGCATCGTGACACCATTTTGAAGAGAACCTTCGTAGAACATGTTGCTGGGGAATTCCGAGAGCGCGGGATGCATACGATACTGCACTTGCAGGCGCACAGGAACGACGCCGAGGATGACCAGACGCTCAAACAGACTCTGATTGAGACCTGCTTTGGCCGCGCGCTTTGACATGACCACTGGTCCAAGTTGCTGGTGGTCTCCGACCAAGACAACCTGCTTGCAGCCCAGTACCAGGGGGATCAGACACTCGGGCTCGGCCGACTGCGTACTCTCATCAATCAGAACGGTGCGGAACTTGAACTTGGCCAGTCGTGGGTCACCAGCGCCGACGCAGGTGGTGCAAATGACATCCGCATTCTGGAGAATCTCCCTTTCCGCAGCACGGGTCAAGGTCTTGAACTTCTTCTCGTCCTGGGATGACAGCTCGCCAAGTTCCGACTTCAGCTGCATCAACTTTGCCAGCTCAGGGTTGGTATCGTTCATGCCGACTTGGCGATGCAGGGACAGGAAGCCCACGGATGATTCAACATCCTCGCGGGATTTGGCCGTCACGCGCACCACCTTGAGGCCTGTCAAATGGATGCGCTCGCAAAGCTGGTCGACGGCGACATTAGAAGGAGCACAAACGAGAACTTGGCCTTGATTGACTTTGGCCAGATGGAAGATGATGGTGGCAGAAGTGACCGTCTTGCCCGTCCCTGGTGGACCTTGAATGAGAGAAAGCGGCTTCTGAAGGACTGACTTGACCGCATTGATTTGAGAGCCGTTGAGTTCGGGCAGGCCAGGTACGCTGAATTTGCGTGGCAGTTGACTTTTCATGGGCGCAGCGGCAACTTCATGCCCGAGCAGGCGGTGGAAGATGTAGCCAGATACACTCATCTCGTCCAGAGCAAACGTCTTCATGGCAAGCTGCATGCGATCGAAACTCGTCGCCTTCCAGACGTAGTCCGCGGTGAAGTTGTGGGTGCATTCGGTGGGGACAGACTTGTGATCGCCGCGAGTGCGTAGCTCGATCGTGACTTCGTCGCTTTGATTGTTGGGAATCTTGATGACATAGCCCACGCCCTCCCAGTGCGGCCGCAGCTCGCCAGAGTAACGAATCCTCATCTCATCGCCAACGGCCAGTTTGACATCACCGAGTTCCAGTTTCGGTAGGGTGAAGGATGCAAGGTGCTTGTTGTTCAAGCCAAAGTCCCACCGCACGATGAGGTTGTCCTGCGATTGCGCCTCCTTCAACTTCTTGTCGTAGTCTGCTTCAATCTTGACCAACGGGCCAAACACGTTCTGGTACTGGTATGCATCATCGTAGCGCAGCAGCACCGGGTTGGGATCATCATCGAGAGTGCCGGCATTCAGTCCCTTCTCGAGATCATGAATGGTGGCCGCCTGATTGTCCTTCCACAGCTCTTCCAACTTGGCGATGATTTGCGGGCTGAGATGTCGAGCGCGCATTTGTTCTTGATCGGTGGGAGTGTTGACCAGCCAAGGGAGGAAGGAGCGATCTTCGATAAGTGGTTGCCATTTCGATGTGTCCCAGTTCATGTCCTTGCCACTGCCCCCCATGCTTGCGCACGGCTGTCGGCAGAGCAGTACAACGACCGTATCGCTTTTGGCGGGGATGAAGCCGAGGAGAAAGACGTTTTTGGTGCCGCAATTGTAGCATTCGAGCGTGGTGTCTCCGAGAGGGGAAGAAGGGTGCAACTGCACTTCCTTGTGACGCGCGCGCACCAAATGGTTGATGATGTGACTGGAGCTGGTGTTTCCACGCGCCGAGCAGAACCACTTGGAACAGGCGAGGCACTTGACGACGGCGCTGGGGTTGTGGATGCCACAGTAGGAGCAGGCATGCGCGGGCAATTCCACCTCTTCCTGTTCATGGCCGAGCACGGCGCCGGGGTTGGGCGCTCCACCGTTCAAGGCGTGACTCGCGAGGCTCTCCAGATCTTCATCATCAAACACATCTGTCCCGTCATCGTCGCCGATGCGTCTTCTGCGTGGGCCACCGTTCAGGTTGCCCCGGCCGTACTCGCTGTCCAACGCACTCTCGCCGGCGTCAAAGGTGGAAATGTCATCGCCTTCGTTGATTGCAGAGGCCGAATCACCAATGAGGTGGTTCCCGACGGTGGTGAAGGTCCCCTCCATTTCAAGGTGGTCAGTGGCGGAGAGGAGGGGTGGCGACGCCGTTCGCAGTCATGCGTCCTGCTTCGGTGTTGCGGAAACTCTGAAACGCCCTTCAACGACTGACTGATGAAGGCGGTCGCTGAGCCTTGCGGGCAGAGTCGTTTGCGGATTTCTTGGTGACTACTGCGGCATCTGCAGGGCAAAACGTGAATTGCGGACTTGGCGTCGGGCACGGACGGCGGTGGATGGTGGGGCAAACTTTATTCACAAATTATTCCTGTGACCGCGGATGTTGGTTCTCTCCAACAACCACACACCGTCCACGATGCTGAAACGACAGGCCCGACAACGGCGAGACTATCTGTACCGTCGCGCTCTCACGCTTCGAGACGCCGAGATTGCGGAGAAGCGGGCAAAGCTGAAACAATCCCTGGCGAGTGGGAAGCCTCTCGATCCGTCCATTGCCAACGACAAGACCTTGCGCCAGGACTACAAGTACGATGAGAGTCGCGCCGAGCGCACGACAGAGGAAGAGCTGGATCTGGACGACGAATACTCCTACCTGTCTGGAGTGGTAGACCCTCGCGTGCTGGTGACCACCTCGCGCGACCCCAGTTCCCGCCTGGGCTCTTTTGCCAAAGAAATCCGCCTTCTCCTCCCCACCGCCATCCGACTCAATCGCGGCAACCTCGTCCTGCCCAACCTCGTGCACAGTGCCAAAAGCAGCGGTCTGACAGACGTCATCCTCCTGCACGAACACCGCGGCACTCCCACCGCCCTCACCATCTCTCATCTTCCCCACGGGCCAACGGCTTCCTTCAGCCTTCACAACGTACTCCTCCGTCACGACATTCCCAACGCATCCCGCGGCACCGTCTCCGAATCTTACCCTCACCTCATCTTCGACGGTTTCACCACCCCACTCGGCAAGCGAGTGGTCAAGATTCTCCAACATCTCTTCCCCCCACGCGAGGGCGTCGCAACGAAGCTGGGCAGCAGAGTGGTGACTTTCAAAAACATTCAAGACAGTGTCGAGGTGCGGCATCACGTCTTCGTTAAGACGAGCCATCAAAGCGTGGAACTAGCGGAAGTGGGACCGCGCATGACCATTCGGTTGTTTGAGATTCGACAAGGCACCGCCGATAAAAAGGACGGCGACGTGGAATGGCATATGAATCAGTACACCCGGACCAGCAAAAAGCGAGACTACCTTTGATGCGTTGCGATAGGCCTTTACAGATGACATGATACCCACTTGACGAATCAACGCGAGCGTGTACAAGCTATACGTATATATAAAGCAGTCGTTCATATTACACGTAAAATCCAAACGTATCACGGCTCACTTCTCCACCACCTGAACGGCGTGCTTCTCCACGTAACCCTGCTCGGTATCGCTCTCCACGCCCTGCGCGCGCTTGCCGCCGGCTGGGTGCAACTGGCGCATGACCTCGTCCGTGTACAGCGACTCGATCGATGGGCTGAAGAAGGCGGCGATGCAAGAGATGATACCAAAGGCAAGCGTGACCAGGTAGACTGTCTCGAATGACTTCTGATATGCGTTGCGGAGAGTGACAGCGGCAACTTCGAGGACTTTGACGGTAACTCCTGGCAACTTCTCCGCGGCCGTGACATCCCCAGCGCCGAGATCAACAAGGAAATCTTCGAGCGAGGTGGCCGGGAGGCCGGCAGTGAGCAAGGCGGGGACGACGTGATGAGCCGTCTCGCTCTTGACACGGCCCTGGAGAACGGTGGTCAGAATGGCAGTGGCGAGCACGCCGCCGACGCTGCGAATGCTGCCATAGACACCAGCAGCCGTGCCGATTTCCGTTTGATCCTTGATGACAATCGTGACAGCCACGCCGGCGAACGACTCAAGCGCGCCAATGCAGATGGAGGCAACGACGGCGAGGCCGGACGCGGTCGCCTCTTTCGTGGCTCCAGCAAGAGCGGCAGTTGTGGCAGTGCAAATGACGACCGCGGCGAAGATCTTCCAACGCAACATACCCCCTGGGGTAGCAACGAGGGATGCGCCAAATTGACCCAGGCCAACACCTCCGCCGATGGCAACAGAGAGGAGTCCGACTTTGGTGATGCTGGTGGTGAAGAGCGCGGCGACCATGGTTGGGTAGAGGACTGGCTTGGATATCAGCACACGGAACGGACTGTGTAAGTTATCGCAGAGACACACCATTCAGCGAGTAATACAACATTCCACCCACGGCCGAGACGATAGTCAAGACATTGTAGTCCCAGTTCTTGAACAAATGCATCGGCACCAACGGTCGCTTCAAGGGGGCGTAGATTTCTAGACAGATCATTAGCAAAGGAATGTGACCACGAATGACAATAATCGTACCGTAGAGAACAAAGACGACACTGGTGAGCGCTCCGCTGATGAGCGTCCCAAGCACGTGTGCAGACTTCCAGGGGTACAGGATGCCGCCCCACGAGAGACCCATGAGGAAGAGGAGCAGCCCGGCGATGTAGAGAATGATGCCGATAAAGTCAAGCTCCTTGAATTCTTGCCAGCGCGTACGACGACGGTTGTGGAGCTCGTGGAAGTTGGGAGGATGGTAGAAGACGGCGTAGCAGATCAGGGAGATGCCATCTGAGCGAGTAGATTGTCAGCAACTGGGGCGAGGAATGTACGAACGATGAACGTACTGGCAATGAGGTTGGCATAGTAATCCCATCGCCATCCCAACTTAGTGTGCACGATGAACAGGCGGGAAATGTAGGGGCCGAAGCATGAAAAAGGGGCGGCGCACAGAAAGATGCCGGTAAGGACGTAGAAACGATGCTTGATCGGGACCAGCTCGGTGAGGGTGTAGTTGAACGAGATTTGGGCAGAGGTGGCCAAGCCGGTCAGGACACTGGCACCAATCAAGGTGTTGATGCTCTGCGCCGTTGCGCCAATGGCACAGCCGATCGTGGCCAACAGGGTGGCAACGATGAAGAACCAGCGGCGGCCGAAAATGTCAGAGAGACGTCCGACGAGGGTGTATCCAACGGCGAGACAGAGCGTCCACGCAAGGATGACCCAGTAGTAGTTGGGGCTTGGGCCTGGTCATCGACGTCAGCTTGGATGTCCCATGGCACGACAGGGGCTCGCACGAAACGCACCGATATCAGCATCGATCAAGGCAATGGAAGTGGCCGGCATGACGAATCCGCCATAGGCAGCCAAAGCACCGGTGCCGGCAGCGACATAAGTGCCCCAGAAGTTCACCTGACGGTATGGCGTCTCGTGGGTGACGTGCAAGACATCCTTGACCTGGGAGGAGGCGTTGGTGTCGACGGGCTTCAGCTCATCGCCACTGAGCCGGGCGTCGTGGTCAGAGCCGAGTTGGCCGCTCATCGCGACTTTACGACGAGAAAAGTTGGATGAATGTTGAGAAGGATCGTGATCAAGAGAGAGCCCAGTGGCAGAGGGTTAAGAGGTGAGAAACGAGGAAAAGGAGATTCTGTAGAGACGGGCTGTCGATCAAATAAGAGGCCCAACGTTTGGGAGGGCGAGGCTAATGCCTGGGGCGAGTCTGGGGATGTCGATCTAGACCGGGGCACCCCAGGTTTAGGGAAAAGGATAGCCGGTCAGACGCCTATCATATCACCTGGAAGTGAATAAATGAAGCCAAGCTTTGCTTGTTCGGCAATATGCCACCCCATGCTGACTCGGTCTGGAAGTCTCCTTAAGCTGAAACGCGCTCATGGATGCCATGTTGATGCATCACAGCGTCGTCGACTCATGGGCCGGTGCGAGGAGGTGGACGTCAAGGTCCACGGGTGACGTTCGAATGCCCGAGGCCACCTCCAGTCACGAGATTTCGTATTGCTGCAGGTACACCCTCCCGCGGGCGTGGGCGTAGGGCTGGGGGCGGCGGAAAAAGGACTTCCCCGGCTGTCGGTAATCGAGACTCTGGACGCATCGCGACCTCCGAAGCGAGCGGCGAGCGCCGTGCTAGCAAGCCAAATCCGGGGAAGCTCTGCATGGCGTCGCGTGGCAATCAGCCCAAACTGCCTTGGCGGCGGAGGTGGCGCTCGACTCCAGACTCTCGCCAGCACGGGGGCGCGGGGTAGGATCGATGCTGCCACCGTACTCGGAGTTGTTCTTGCGCGCGCTCTACATCAACGCACATGATCGCGCGCATGTTGCTCATCGCATTGCTCGTCTTGCCCTTGTCATCGTAAGTGAAGTGTGGCTACGCAAAGTACGGCGATTATGGCTGCCTAGCGCTGAGCGAATACAAAAACTTCGCCATACCCCTTCGCCCATTGCAAGTACGCGCAACTTCCGGAGTAGACGACCCGCAATAAACCTTCGGCGCGCCACAACCTCCCCCGGCAATCCTACAATCATCACATGATGCGATACGCTTTGTTGGCCTTCCTTGCCTGTCTCCCGGGAACTGTCTGGGCCCGGGATGTGCCCGCGAATGTCAAGTCGTTCTACGATCGAATCACCGACGGCAAATGCACGGGGGGTAAGATTCTGAAAGACGGCTTCTACGATGAGATCCCCGGCTCCAAAAGTATGTCCTTTCCAAGCTTTCTTCCTCCCGGCCAGGGCATCCTCTCACATCCATCACTTCAAGCTTTTGCCTACTGCCAAGATGACAAGACTGGAGTGCTCTACCTTCACGGCAATGGAAACAAGTTCGCCAATATGGATGTCGACTGCGACGGGCTGCAAACCGGCCCGGTTGACGGACGGTGCAAGTCAAGCACCGATACGCAGTCCGAGACCGCGTTCAAGGATACCGTCCAGCAGTACTCCAGAGCCGACGGGCATTTCGTCAAAGACCTGAATGCCAACTTCATCCCTTATGTCGTCTTTGGAAATTACGGCAAGAAGAAAGGCTACACCACCTTTCACCCCACCGACTACAACGTGCAGCCGCTGAGTGTTATGGCGGTGGTGTGTGGAGACCAACTGGTGAGATGCCCACCTATATTCGTCTCCCACCGCCAAGCTAATGGAACTTAGGTATATGGTATTTGGGGAGACGAGAATGGAGACGATGGCAAGCCGTTGGTGGGCGAAGCAGCCATTTCGCTGGCCACCCAGTGCTACGGGAAAAAGATCAATGGCAACAACGGGCACAGTCAGGCTGACGTGCTGTACATTGCCTTTCCCGGCGGCGTCAACGAAACGGTCAACAAGAAGGCAGCGTGGTCTACTCAGAATTACGAGACGTTTGAAAGTTCGATTATGGATCTCGGGAATCGACTCATCGAAAAGTTGTCCTGAGCTATCTAGGTTTAACGAAATCGAATGTCTTCTTCAACAGTCAAATATCGGCCGTGGTTTGAGACCAGAGGCCTGAGGCGACAATCTGTTGCCCCGATTGGGTGGGTGTACCATCTCACTCGCCGCAAAACTCAACGAGCCTCGCACAAATGCCCGGACTCGCTCAATGCCACGTTCGACATCTGCGAGAACCTCCATGCGATCGACGAGTAGACCATCTCTTTACTATCCTATCCACCACTACATCTACATTTCTTCTTCCTCTTACTATCATTGTTACTACGCCGCTTACTATCGTCTCCCTCTTCATCATCATGTTTACCCTTCCTCCTCCTCTTATCGTCATTGTCGCTATCCCGCCTACTATTTCTCTACTCTTACGCCTACACTTTTTCATTCTGTTACTATTCAAGTAGTTGTCATTCTTCCGCGTTCTATTTTGGATCTCGTATCTATGAGAAGCTACGTTAGACCTAACTTTTTCGCAAGATCTATCTCGCTCTAAGATATTGTCTGACGAAAGACTTCTTATTGTTTCCTTATTGTGTTTTCTGTATTATGTTCTATTCTGTAGTTGTATCCGGTTTTTCTTTTCTTACTATATCTTTTTCGTTCTATGGATCTTAGACTTCTTACAAGTCTTACGCCATACTATTATAAGTACTTGTTACTTCTCTATGTTTTCTAGACAAGCATTCAATCATAGTTACTAGTTAACATCAAGTTCGTACTTACTTCGTATATCATGGATTGTACTTCTTTACTTCTTTTTTTCCTAAGTTAGCTCGCTAACTCGATGTCTTTTTAATACATATTGTATTGTCCTGTGATTTCCTAAGAAGTCGAGTTATAGTTGAAAAAGCAATATGCATGAACATGTTCGAATGAAGAGGCCTAGAGCTCTTCGCGTACGTGTAAAGGATGTATCGGGGTCGCGTAGTAGTAATACGTAGCTGTACATGTAAGTTCGCAGCCTCGATATTGAATGCAACATATACACTGATCGTATCATGAGCTATGCTTATAATAGGCAGTGCGTACATTCTCGCCGCGTAGGCCATCGAGCGCGTGTCCGCTGTGCATTTCCTAGTGGCATATGGTATGTAGGATGCCGCGCAACTTGTACTTCTTGATATGTTGCCGTTCCGCTCGCGATGGGGTTCGCGCAATGATCTGTCCAGAGACCGCCTCGTTTTCCAGGCGCACGCCCGATCCGCGTTGTGTCTCACATGGATGCCTGCCGTGATGTCGGCTGAGCCGTTCAGATTGTGACATGCAAGATGGATGCTTCCCTCGATATCGGCGAGGCCACTCGTATTATGGCATGAAAGGCTTCGTCTGCAGCCATGATCCAGCACGCCATCCCCTCGCTCGCGGTGTTCAGCTTCATCATCCTTTCACTGTCCACACCGACGGCCTTACCTACTGTCGTCCTCCACCCTGCTTCATTGCACGACTCAACTCAGCTAACTCGTCGCTCGAGATAAGTTTGGCTGTTCGAATGCTTGTCACTTTGACCGTCAAGTATCGGACGTGGTTTGAAACCTGCGAGAACCTCTATGCGATCCACGAGTGGACCGGCTGACGGGCGGGATGGCACATCTCGCTCACACCAAACCATTCTCAGAGCTCGTGGTGTGATGACGCAACCCCGCGACGTGCATCGATGATCAGAGAATCTCCCCTTCAATTCCCTCCTTTCTTGTTGCACTTCACAAAACGACCATGGCTAACACTGGGAACCATCTTCTCGTCTTTGGAGCGTCCGGTATCTCGTACGTGGCAGCCCCATGTCCTCAAAGCCGATCAATACTCATCTCATACCTCCAGGGGATGGGCTTGCGTCAAAGAAGCCCTGACGTTTCCGTCAAAGACCACCTTCACGAAAATTACCGGTCTGACCAATCGACCTTTGTCTCTACAAGACTCGCATCTTCCGCAAGACTCTCGTATCCAGCTTGTGAGTTCCACGCCAACCGCTTGACGGCATTTCTGACCACTTCTTACCCAGGTCTCTGGCATTGATCTGACCGGCTCCGTTGACAATGTCGTCTCATCGTTGAAATCCAAGGTTCCGGATATCGAGTCTGTCACGCACGTCATCTTTACGGCATATATTGAAAAACCAGACTTTGATTCTCTGCGAGAAGTCAATACGCAGATTCTCGAGACCGCGGTCGACGCTCTGGACCAAGTCGCCAGCAAGCTCCAATCGATTGTATTGCAGACCGGTGGCAAGGCCTATGGCGTGGAGTTTAGCGATAAATTGGAGATTAAGCCTCCCTTGAAAGAGAGCCAGGCCAGGATCCCCGAGCCTTGTACGTATCGTGGGCACCGCTAATATACCATTACTGACCAGCCGTGGACAGACTACAAGAACATCTTCTACTACACCCAGCACGATGCGCTCAAAAAGAAGAGTGCCTCCTCGTCTTGGAGTAAGTTCCATCGACGTGTTCACACGTTCATCGAAATTGACACGACCCAGCATACAGTGAGATCCGTCCAGATGTGATTGTCGGCTTCACGCCCGGATCGAACTTCATGAACATAGCACAGGGACTAGGACTCTGGCTTTCTCTGGCGAGGGAGGTCAAGGGGGCCGGGGCGAAGATTCCATTCCCAGGGTCGGCCAAGTCGTGGAAGAACAAGCACACCGACACCTTCCAAGACATCCTCGGCCGCATGAACATTTACGCTGCTGTGAATCACGACAAGTGCGGTAATGGAGGCACGTTCAATTGCGCGAACGGTGATCTGGTGACATGGGCGGACAAGTGGTCCGGCATTTGCAAGGCTTTCGATCTCGAAGGCACGCCACCTGGCACCGAGCCGTATTCGATCGAAGAATTCGTCCAGGCCAATCAGGATCAGTGGGAGGCGGTTGTAAAGAAGCACAACCTCAAGAAGGGCATCATGGAGAACTTTTCTTGGCCCTTCCTGTACTTTGTCATGACCGTTTTTGACTTCGACCGACAATACGATATCAACGCTTCCCGAGCAGTCGGCTTTCAGGAAGAGGTGGACACCGTCAAGGGCTTTACGACAGCGTTTGAGAGGATGAGAGGCGCCAAAATCATCCCATAGATCAAATGGAGAACGCGGTGACGATTTTCGTAACGTAGCAGACTTCTAGGTAGGAGTGACCTTCGCTCTCTCGTGGTCCATTGTATCCCGAGCACGACACCCAGGAGAGTATTCGGTTTGGTGTAGAGGAGGATGTTAGGATCGCGAATGTTGAGAACATACGCCGTGAAACGACTCGCTCGAATGCTTCCCTCTCCATCGCTTGCCTGTACTCCGTCGCCGCAAAGCAAGTTCCCCGGATGCACACCTCTATGTCCTGTCCAACTTCCTCCGCAGATTCCGAGTGCGTCGCATCAGTTTCTTATACTTGTGCTTCTTCATCTTCAGCTTTCGCTGCCGCTTGACAGATATCAGATGCATCCTCTGCATACGGGCTCCCCTCAACGCACTCGGGGCGATCCTTGGCACCCCACGAGTCATCGCTTGAACATTGCCTTCTTGCCGTAGCCTCTGCACGCGCTGCCTCCGCGTAAGTGGCCGCGCTTGTGCTCCGTCGAGTGTCGCTTCAGCTTCGGCGAGGGCGACAATAGGGCTGGACGAAGCATAGTACGTCTTTTGCCCGTCGGCGTGGGTGGATTCGGTCACGGTGATGGTGGTGGTGAAAGTCTTTTGCCGCGGTTGGTTGGCATGTCTCGACGCTGCGTGTCCCGAAGCACCACTCCTCTTGTCCATTCCTTTCTGCTTGCCCTCGTATTCGGGAAACGGCTGTGGAGGCGGCGGGGCACGGAAAGGCTTGAACTGTGCCACCAGCTCTTCCAGACTTCTCAGCCGAGGCGGACCATCCAAGTGGTGTACTTGCGAGGATTGATTTGAAGGGGATTCGTGGATAATCTCGTATCGAACGGCATCGTCTTGGGACTGGCCGGCGCCGCTCTCGATGGTCTCGAACGTTGAGTGCAGGGTGTAGATTACGTCTTCCGGCCGTCTCTCCGCCGAATTTCCGTTCGCCCATGCGTCTTGCGAGCTTTCCGTGGTGAAGATTTTGCCAAAGGCTTCCGGGGTGGATGTAGGAGGGAAGCTGGGATTGATGGACATTGGGCGATGGAGGGAGAAGAAGTTGGAAAGGCTGCGGTCTGGAAACGGGTTAGCATCTGCAGTGTTTCGCCGAACGGTAATCCTCGTAACACACCAGTCTCACTCAGATTTTGGACGCTTGGCGCGCTGGGTAGGGCGCGAAGGTCGTGTGGGGAGTCGGACTGTCCATTCTTCTTCGACTCTAGGCCCGTCTGGAGCCGGCGGTAATCTCGTCGCGGCTTGCTCTTACTGCTCCGTGAAGCATGGCTCGCCTCGGATGGTGTTGAGGATTGCTGGGCTTTCGCGGCGGCGACGGTGGGTTTGGCAGCCGCAGTGGCGGCCTTTGCACTGTCACGGTCGGCGGAGGAAGCCTTGCTAGATGAATACCGCCGGTGGTGGTGGGTGCGGGAGGAGAGGCATGCGTAGCCGGCGGGGGAGGGAGTGGCGGCGGTGGCGCGATGTGCGGCGCGAGTGAGTTTTGAGGGAATCATGGCGGGGAGGAGGAGAATCACCAGTCCCGCAAGCCGGGCGAGGCGAGAAAGAGTCGAGGTAGGAGGAGGGAGGGGTGGGAGAGGGGTGGTGGATGGAGAGGTGCAGTTTGATAAGGTAACGGGCGAATCTGTAAAAGCATGGAGCCGCCCGCGCAGTGACCACTTCAAGTCTTGGCGTTTGGATAAAGGCGATGCCGGAGTTCACCAGATGAAGTCGACAGTTGTGCCAATGAGACACATATGTCGCGATGAAATTGACTGTCGATATCACTCTCATCTCGATATGCTGCGGAGTGGTCTACGAGAACGTGCTTCGTCCACCGCCAGCCTGACAGTCCTCAGATGCAGGCAATGCGAGGCGATGGGGCAGAGATAGATGACTGGGTACCTCGACCGCCTCCGTCTGTCCTAGCTCGAGCTCCGCCTCACATCAGGAGATCTCACCTGATCTTCTACTTTCTCTCATTGCCTATATCTCCTTCTGTTCACTTTCTCTCACCCATCCCATCCATCACTCCTCAACACCAACATGTCCGTCCATTCCTCCAAACACGGCAAAAGCAAGGTGCCCGAGGAGCATTACGAGCTCCCCTCGGCGCAAACGCTGCAAGAAGCCGGCGAACTCGAAGTCGCCGACGAGTATGGGCGCAAGGTGCAGTTCAAGAAGCTGTACGACAGCAAAGGCGGCCAGCAGCTCATCGTCTTCATCCGCCACTTCTTCTGCGGCAACTGCGAGGACTACATCCGCACGCTGTCCAAGGAACTGCCGCCCTCCGTTCTGCACACTTCGTCTCCCCCAACCCATTTGACCATCATCGGCTGCGGTGAGATCTCGCCCATTCCCAACTACCGCACGCGTACCATGAGCGACATCCTGGGCACAGACACCCACTTTACCATCTACTGCGACCCCTCCCGCAAGCTCTACGCCAAGCTGGGCATGCTGAGTAACATGTCGACGGCGCCAGACGGCAAGAAACCAGGCTACCTGACGAAAAGCAAGCTGGAAAACGTCACCTCGAGCCTGAAGAATGCCGTGATGAGTGGCGCGGATGCCATCAAGGGTGGCCATCCCGCGCAGAACGGAGGCGAGATGCTGTTTGCCAATGGCGAGCTGGTCTGGTTCAAGCGCATGCGTCACACCGAGGATCATGCGGAGGTAGAGGAATTGAAGCAAGTCCTGGGGCTGGTGTGAGTGTGACTGTGTATGGGCCCCTCGCAATGCTATCGTAGCCGCTCAAGATTACATGAATGTATCCGAGGTTGGGCTCTCCACCGCTCAAACGAATAATGACAATTCCTGTACCCAAGTTCGAGATGCTGTTGGAGCTCTCATACACGCTTTTGCTTCCGCTGTACGTTTCATAGGAATTCTAGGGCATGACGATCGTGATTACACCCTCACAAAGGCCCTCTCGGAATGTCCTTCAGGCCATTGCTGGGTCCCTGCGAGCCTTCGATTCGCCGTTTCGCATCCAGCTTCTCCTCCGCCGTCGGATTCTCTTTCGGCATGTCGGGTCGGTGCGGCTCGTGTCCGGGTGTATGTCCGATGGACATGCCGACGCGGATCTGCGATTGCCATCAGTCTTTGCCTTGTCATTTCCTACCACTTGTACTCACCAGAGTCTCAAGAGCACCGCTGCTGTTGGCAATGAGGTCATCGTCGAACTTCATGGCCCCAGGCTCGAACAGCAGCAGGAGAGTGGAGCCGCCGAACTTGAAATAGCCCAACTCTTCCGCCCGCTTCACCTGTTCTCCCGCCTTGCGGGTGATGATTGTGCTTCCAACCATCATTGCGCCCACACAAACTACCATCACCCGCCCGTGCGCCACCGAGTCAATCGGCACGCAGACACGGACATTATCTCCGTACACATCGAGCGTGGATCGGATCGCCATGGGGTTAACCGTGTAGTACTCGCCCTCGATTGCGCGGGGCTCACCCATCGTGCCATCCACGGGGATATGAAATCGATGGTAGTCCTGCGGGGCCAAGCGCATAATGCCCAACGCGCCGTTCGTGTATCGTTTCGCATCGTTCGGGTAGGCATCGCCGAGGAGTCTATCTATGCTAAACTCGCGTCCCTTGACCCAGATCCTCTGCGCATCCTCGAGGCGGTTGAACACGACACTTCTGCAATCGGCCGGGGAGACGATGATGTGCGGGTTGTCGGGAGCGGAACACGGGCGCGCGTCGGGCTTCAGCTTGCGGTAAAAGAACTCGTTGAATGTTTTGAACTCTTCGCGAGGGAGTAAGACCTCACTCATGTCCAGCTGATGGAAATTGATGAAGCCGGTGATCTGCGACGCCGAAGCCGGGTCGTCATACTTCTTGCCCTGTTTAAAGGACATGGAGCGCAGCAACTTTCTAACTGTAATGCACGTCAGCGTGTGACCTCTCTCTGGCCCTACTATGCAGAAGTCTGCAGTAGGCATAGCAAGACGCAAGTGACAGGGGACAAAAGCAACCTGAGGTCACGCTGTGCGCGGCCGAGGTTGAAAGTCGGCTGACCCATGCAATAGCACTGGACACATCGTTGAGAGTCTTACTTCGCTTCTTCTCCATCTCGCGGCTCTTGAGGCCTTTGTAAAGAAGTCGAATTCCAAGCCGGACCTGCCGTGTTATGGGAGGTTAGCGGGGTGATTGGGGGAAGCATACGCAAAACACTTACGTAGACAGACATGCGCTCCTCGTTAATCATTCCAGTGACTCGGTCTTGGACAAGAATGTTTGCACTGTTCGCTCCAAGCTTGTACCCGCCATAGCCGATCTTCGTGACGACCTTGGAATACCATTTCCGTTGAGCCTGGCTGCTGGTCACGAACCCTGCCATGACGAGATTGTTCACGGCCCGCCAGTCGCTACTCGCACACGTTGCGATGTGCGTGATGATATCGGCATCCGTTGCCACCCTCTGCCTCCCTCCCCTAGTCAATCGAGGCATATGACAGATTGGGCATTCTTGAATCTCGACCACGTGCTCTTCTCTGCTCTCTTCATCATGCAACTCGGCCTCGGATTCCCACGAGTCGGTCCGCGTGATGCTGGATGACATCAAAGACACGCCCGGAGTTGTGGTGCCACTCAATGTGTCCATATCAACGGGCTCGCCGCTGAGATCGTTGATCTCGAAGAAGGGTCCGGCGGGGTCCAGTTGAAGGGTCGTGCCGGATGGGGTTCGAATCACTTGGCTCGGATCCCGCGACGAATCTACCCCGCGCAGTTGCGGTGTGGTGCCGCCGGGGCTCTCATCAGGCGAGCTACTCGAGGTATGCATGGCAGCCGGCACACTCAGATTGCTCCTCGTAGATAAGTCCCGCTCCCAGTGAGGGCGATGCAGCAGCGAATGCACCTCTCGGCTTTTCATCAGCTGCTCCTCCAAGCAAATCACTGCCTGGTCCATGGTCAAGACTCTATGCCCATCTTTCCGCGCCACGCCATTCATGCGGTTGGTCTCCTCCCAGCGACTGAAGAAGCCATCGATGGTGCTATTATGGAGTGTCGAGCCAAGTGTATCCAACATGGTCACAAGCTCGACCTTTTCCACCTTCCCACTCTCCTCGGTGTCGTATTGTTTGAGCATGACTCGCCAGAATTGCTGCCTCAATGCGCGATATGGCAAGTACTTGGCTCGGATGTAGAGGACGGGGTGGTGTTTGTCGTGCCAACGCTGCTTGTTCTTCAGCTCGAGGGGCAATTCATACGACACCAAGTCGGGATCATCGGCAAAAGCCGCGTGATTCGGCGCTCCGCCCGAGTCGGAATTTGGCAAGACGGACGAAGTGCTCGGAGCACTCGTTGGAATAGGTCGTTTCTCCATGTTTCCTGCCGTAAGATAGTCGTACTCTCCGTCGGTATTTTGCCTTTTCAAACCAGGGCGAAGTGACGGAGTGGCAGGGGTTAATTGACCGTCGCGGAGTGAATTGTTACTGGCAGTCTTGTTCAGTTTGTGAATGTTATGGCTCGAGTTCATCCGGCTGAGGTTATTTGAGCTGGCGGCCCTACTCAACGGCCAACGCTTCTTCTTCGTCTGTATCTGTCTCTCCGCTTCCCGCTCCGTCAAAGTTTCAGGATCGGGGAGAAGATACAAGCCAGTCTCTGGATCGGCTTCAGGCGCGGCGGCTTCAAACTGAGACAAAGGGAAGGTGGTGGTGCCGACAAAGTCATTGCCTGAGAATTTGTCGCGGTCGATGACGGTGAAACTCAGGCTGTAGTTGACTTCGTGCTTGGCTACCTGGAACACCAACTTCTCGTCAAACACCGGATTGAGGTTGTGGTTGATCACTCGCGTTCGGTACGTCTTTTTGCCCAGGGAGGTGACGACAAAGGGGTCCATGTCGAATGTGGTACGAGTGCTGTTCTTCTCGGGCGGCAGGTCAGTTATACGAGAGATTTCCAAGAACAACACGCCGGCGACGGACGATGCGCCGCTAAATTCGTAGGCTTTCAGCCTCTTCTGCCTGCGGAGCTTGGCCAGTTTCTTCTGCCGCCGCCGTGCGGCCTTTGCATCTTCCGCGGTTCCTCCAGGCGTTTTCAAGGCTTCTTCTTCGTCGGCAGAACGAAGCTTGTCGTCGTCATCGTCGTCGTCATCCTCTTCCTCTCCAGACATGTCCCGATCGTGAGCACTGCTCTCCTCATCGTCGCCAGCAGGGGCTGCAACGACGCCATGGAACTTGCGCAAGACCTGTTGGGCACTAGCTGTAGGGTTGGCAGGATCACGCAAAGCGAACTTTAGCTGAATCTCGCCGGACACGTTTCCGTCCTTCTTCTTCCTCTTTCTGCCCGTGCGCCTGCTTTCCAAAGCATACCATTGCGGTTCCGGGGCGATGGTGCCGGCGTGGAAGACATCTTCGAGAATAACGTCCAGCTCGCCCATGTACTCCTTTCGGAAGCGATCTTTGTCCCAGCAAATGACCTCCAGCAAAGCGGCATCTCCGGCCTGGATGGGAAACTCGAAGGTCTGATTCCATTCCGGGTCGAGGGATTTGTAGACTGTGCTTGTGGCCTCTTTTGACTCTCCGAGGGTGAGAACGAGGTAGGGATCGGATGTGCCGGATTTGTCCTTGGGAGCAAGCTGGCGTGCCTTTAGCACTTGCACCCTCAACACCAAGCCCACGCCTTTGTGGTCTGGCTGGGTTGGATCGCTGCCTGCTCGCTGCATGCCGGGGGGAGGAGGAAAGTAGCCTCTTGCTGGGCTGGCGCTTCGGCCGTTGGTGGCAGGAGTGGTGGCCACGGAGCTTGGCTGGGGTGTGCCGTTGTCATGCCGCAGGCTGCTCTGACTACTCTTCGTCCTTTGAAAGGACAGATGTGCAGGGAGGTGAGGACGTGGCATCGCGGCGAAGGATGACGAGTGGGCGGAGACGCCAAGAGTGTCGGGCGTACGTTCGGAGACGGGCGACGTCTTGGCGATAGCTATGAATGTGCAAGGCAGCAGGCAAGCTCGGCAGCCTCAACCCCATTGGAGGGGGAAAAGCATCGTAAGGCCGCAGACCGAGAGACTGTCCAGCAGTGGCCGAGGCGGAGGATGGTGGGGAGAAGGGTGATGCGGGGATATAATGGGGGAAATGGTCGAGAGGGAATGGAATGCGGCTCAGCACGGCCAAGGCGGTGGTGGGATGGGAGGCAGCGGAGGAGGAAGTGGAGGGTGGGGCGGGATGTCGTGGCCAGCGTAAACCTTCCCCGTCTCCACGTGACACCGTTCGCACTTCCTCACTCGACTCCAACTCGCGCAGTGCCAATGAGATCAGGGAGAGCTGACCCTTCGACAACACCGTGTAAGCCTCGGCCGAATTGTCACCTCCCGGCCTCATCTTGGGTTATATTGCCCATACGGCAGCAAAAACGGGACACAACACAGAAGGTCGAAGGGCAAAGGCTACCATACGTGCAGCCTTCTACTTGAATCTTGTCCACTCATAACGCCTTCCATGCTTGTACGTACGTCCGTCTCCCATGCTGTCCTCGTGCCGTCTGGTGTGTTGTTCATACCATATCATCATCCATGACCGAGAGTCGCCCATAACGCCAATCGCCAATCGCCAATGCTCCCAATCCTTTCAAACGAGTCTCCCTTATCCAACACATTCCAACGGAGTGCAATGCAATGAAGGATGAAAATCAACCTCGACTTACCGCAGGCGTGATGCCATCACAGCATCAATTGATTGAGGTTGCGCTGCACAATCATGTCCTGCACGCTCTTCATCGTCCGGTCGAGTAGGGTGGTGTCGGTGGCGTTGGTGTAGTGCACGTACACCTCCTTCGACCCCTTCACCAGGCTGCGGAACTTGCGTGCAAAGTATGCCGCCGCTTCCTCGACGTTTCGAGCACCCCCGGTGTAGTCCGGGAAGTAGTCGGAGATGGGTGCAGTACCGGCCGTAATCTTCTCGCGGAAGATGTCCATCTTGTTGAGAAAGAGGATGATGGCGGAGCGCTCAAAGTAGCGGCTGTTGGCGATGTTTTCAAACAACATGAGCGCCTCCGACATTTGGTTCTAGAGAGTCAAGAGTCAGCTGCGAATTCCCCATGTCCAAAGCCCTGCTTACACCATTGCGATCCTCCACCAGTACATGATCGTATCCGCTGACGGCCACGAGAAACATGACGACATTCACATTGTCAAAGACATGCAACCACTTCTTCCGCTCTGACCGCTGTCCACCGACGTCGAACATACGGAAGGATCGGCTGCCCGTCTCGAACACGGTCTCGTTGATACCGGTCGTGCGTCGGCGGGCGCGCAAGATGTCTTGGTCGGTCGGAAGGTAGTCTTTGGAAAACAGTCGGTCGACGTCGTTGAAATAGCTGATTGCCATGTCAGTTGCAGTGCTGTGATGACGCGAGGATCGCCAGGCTTACTAGGTCAGGTTGTCATGCAGCGCGTACTCGTTTCCCTTTCTGATAGCGAGCTGCACGCCGGCATCTCCCCACAAACTCTTGAATGCTTTGCAGCAGTCGTGCAGCATCATATCATCCGGTCCTATCTCTGGATCGGCAGCCACCACTTCCGCCCATCTCTGTAATGGCATGTATGTCAGCCAATGAGTGTCGCTGGGACAAGGGTAACCGGCGTACAATGTTCTCGGCATCGGCAAAGTCGACATCTTGCTCTTCCATTGCGCCGAAGGTGACCTGGAAGGCGTGGACGAGGTTGGTGAAGATGGTCACCTTCCACTGTTTGCGTTCTTGAAAGGAGAAGCCCTTGTTGTAGATGAGGCGCATTTGCTTGAGCACCGTTGACTTGCCCGATTCACCCGCACCTGCATGCCAATTAGCACGGGCTGTGAGGTCTGTTGACAGAGAGTATGTGTACCAAGAAGCAGCACCTTTACCTCACGCGCCATCCTTCGCTCATCCTCTTTTAACTGCTTTTCAATGTCTCTGCTCCGCTTCACCTCCGGCTGCTCATCTTTGGTGCTTTGATTCCCCTTCCCGAAGCACATGATCTTGGAGAACGCCATTGCGGGTGTGTGTGGTCCTGTCGACAGTCGTGGGCGCACGAGAGGGGATGTCTGACCCAGGGAGAGTGGTGGGCGTGAGGGCGACGCAAGCACGCTTCAGCGCGCAGTGGCCCGCACCACGGTTGCAAGCGCAATGCGGGTGGGCGAGGATGGAATGATGACGAGGGTGAGGGAGGCGAGCGAATGCTAAGGGATGTGCAATTGTTGGAAGACGGGGAGAATAGTCGATGGATGTAGAGGCCGGCGCGCGTCAAACGGCGTAGCGCTGGGAAGGTGCGCAGAGGGGGGAGAGGAGGAAGGTGCGAGGGGGTGCGGTCATGCCTGTCGCAAACGATCTTCCCGATTAGTCGATCCCCTCCATTCACCTCATGCTTGCCGGCCATGAAACTTACCAACCGCTCCGCCGCAACTCAATTCCTCGCGCCTTGCCGATCGCTCGTCAATTTAGAGGCACTGGAGCGGGCAACGTGCACCTTGCCAATGGTGTTGCTGGACAACGATGTCATCACATAACGAGAGACAACGACGCGGGACAGCCTTGAAATGACGAGCGGAGTGGAGCTACGTAACTTGGGTGGAGGCGGAAGTTTAAAAGGTGATTGCGCGAGGAGAGTGATCGGTAGAGGCATGCGCTAGAAAATAACGCATTTCCGCAGCAGCCAGGCCGGTATCTTAGAGTCGACCTGGCACATGGACAAAAACTACTCCGGCTTGTCACGGGAAGCAGGCACTATTTGGTATGCACAAACCATCCGGCATGAGATTGACAGATCGGCAGATGTTGAGGTGCAGCAGCGCTGCATTCTTCTTTGCCGGGCCCCACGATACATTACTCCTCAGGGTGCTTGCCCTGATGCAGGCTCACGAGTAGGGCGCTTTCATCGAAGGGGCTAATCGATACCGACACATTTATTAGCCTGCATTCGTTTGAGCGGCAGGCACCTTATTTTATCGTGGGCCTCCGAAGGGTCCGGGTTGCAGCGCTGATCGTAACGTCATTGCTCGCAATTCTAAATGGTCAGTGCCGTCTTCGAGATTCGTGCTTTCAAGCCGGTGCACGATTAAGATGGCAAATGGAGGCGTCCATACTTATTCCATTGTTTGACGAAGCATTCAAGCGCGCTCTTCTATCGCCCAGACATTTCTACCTGACGGTACCTGAACGCCTGACACCACAAACAGGGCGCTGGGACGGGGAAGCCACGCGCGCGGCCCGGGCATGCAGGGAACCGCAAGCCACATGAACCGCTCTGGCGGGATTGGTGTGATCTCGTGCAAGACTGCGTGTACCACAGTACCGTACGTACATTGACAATTTGCGCAAATGAGTATTTGGAAGACGGGGGGGAATGTGTGCTGCAGCAAGCAGGTCTCTGTGCGTCTCTGAGTGACCCTGGCGTCACTGCCACCCTCGGTGCAGCAAAAGCCATGTAGGGGCAGCCAGGTTGCATGGTGCCTCGGCTATAAGTTGTAGTGCGGGAGAGTAGACCTCAAGAGCTTGGGCATGGTTCGAAGCGATGTGAGGTTAAGCATGATATTTACACGACCCTCGGAGTAAGATTCTCAGACCAATGCCACAAGCAAAGCGAAACCCCAGCAGCCCTTTGCAACTGGTCGGGTTGGACATCGCTGGCGAGACCATCCGGGATGAGACGGACGACGACTTCCGCGCCGACTGGTGCCAGCAACTCTTTCGACACCCGGCGTACACCACTGTGCCCCTGTTCACACGCAAAATGAGCACTCCGACCGAGTCTTCGCCATACAATACATTGATGGGCAGAACGCTGTTTACCAATGACACCCTACGTGCTGTGAAGTTCCTGTACAAGCCACCTGGAGAAAATGGCCTCGATGGCGAGCTCTTAGCCTTAATCTCCGTCGGCGGGGGAATGTGTAGCCACTCCGACACATTGCACGGTGGCATCAACACCGTCCTCGTGGATGAGATCGGCGGAGCCCTGGCGAACCAGTTGATTCCCGAGCCGCTGATGGCAGTCAACTTGAATGTCAATCTACGCAATCCCGTGCGAACCCCCGGCCTGATACTGGGGAGGGCTTGGATAGATCGACGGCCGGAAGGGAGGAAGGTGTGGGTGAAGATCCGTCTGGAACAAAATGGAGTTACGTGTATTGAGAGTGAGAACTTGTATTTGAAGATGCAGCCGCAAGGGAAGCTTTGATCCCTCTGATCGCCCCCGGCATATGCTGTCCTTCTACACGCTCAGCCAGAGATCCGACACTCCACCTTCTCCAGCTCGTTTGCTCTTCTTCCCTCGATTCGTCCAGGCGAGTCAGCGCATTGAATGCTGCGCATCTGGGGTAGCATCCTCGTTCCTCATAAGGCCAGACGCCGGCCTTTCACTCCATGCTTGCAGCAATGAAGAGCTGATTCAGACGGTGGACCGTCGACGAGGTTGCCTGGCTGGAGGATGCAATCGAGTCGGTAATGTACATGGCGAAGGACCGTATTCACGCAGGCGTGAGACGTCACCTTGAGATGTTGGTGATGTTTGGCGCCTCATAAATCTCCAGCTGCCTCCGGCCCTTTCGAAGCAGGAATTCAATGGAGGAAAAGTCCTTTCGATCCATGTCGATGTTCTTGTCAAACTCTCGCCGCGCAAAAGCCTCGAAATTGGGGCGGTTTTCGGTTGGCTTCCGACGAGCCGCGCGTAGACAGAGCCGGTAGAGGGCAAGAACGTCTTTTTGAAGACCGGAGAGTCGTGGCATTCCCAGGCCAGGCTTGCATTGAGTCCAGAGTGGTGTGCATATCAATCGGCGGGGCGAGGTGAAGGACGCTGGCTTCGGTGATGTTGTGAGAGATCGTGCACGGACGCATGACGTTTACGATATGTACCAGCGAAGAACGCCGAAAAGTCCACGGCAGGAAGACTGCAAATGCATTCTCTATCTGAACACTGCCAAATATCATACAGACAGATCGTAGGCCTATATCATCACTTTTACAAATGGTGCTGTCTATCACCCCGCAAGTCTCATCGTTCACCCTCATCTCCTGGTAGCCAAGACAATAGCCACCGTCCACTCCACCGTCACCAAAATGCCATTCGGGCTCGTCTCGTGGATGATGTCTCCAATCTTCTTAAAGTCCTCCTCGTAGCGCTGCACGCCCATGGGCCCAATGAGAGCGGCAGTCATGCTGCGGAAGAACTCCGGGCCCACTTCTTGCCTCCAGCCTTTCGCTTGATCGTCTGCATTCTCCGAACTAAAGTCCTGCCGACGCTCAGACGGGTGCACACGCGAGTCGGAGACATCGACAATGGGCGCGCCGGGTACTTGGAAGGCGGCACTGCCCTTGTTTTGCGTGTTGATGGTGATGCGACGCGTCTTGGAGATGTCGAACAGCTCGGCGGGCAAGGGGACAAAGTCCAAGCCCTGGCTGAATTGTTTCTGTCCTCGAGCGTCGCCGCACACCACATCCCACGGCTGCGAGCCCCAGGCGGCAAAGAGACGTTGCAGGGCCTCGTTTGCCCGCGGGTTGCCGGTGATGCGGCACACCGGATGGTAGCTCACGAGGGCGAGGGTGCCGCTCGACGACAGCGACTGGGCGGCACTGCGCACCATGGTGTCGGCGTTGGTGAAGTGTGCTCCCTCGACCATGATGGCCAAATCGACCGTCCGGTCGGCCGACGCCTCGTGTCCTTGCTCCGGCTTCCCATTGGAAAAGGTGAAGCGGCCCCTGCTCCTCTTGTTCTCGCCGCTCCACAACGTCATCGCTGTTCTCGACTTGCTCAAGCCAGTACTGCTGGGGTCGGAGATGTGGACGTGGCGGAAGTACTTGGCGAGGATGGGGGAGTAGAGGCCCGAGCCGGCGCCCATGTCGTGGGCCAGCTGCCAGGACTTGCTGTGGCGATGGTGGTAGTCCATCACCATCTTTTCGAGGGACGGGGGGTAGTGGGGGCCGGTGCGTTTGAAGGCCTCCCATTTATTGACCGGGGCACGGCCGCTCGGGCTTCCCAGGGCGCCATCGATGGTGTTGACGGTGGCGCGGCGGGGAGTAAAGTAGGAGGCCGTCTCCCAATTGACGGTGTGCAGAGGGGAGATGAGGGCGGTGGCAGATAGGGGATCATCGTTGAACGTCGGGCCGGCGCTGTTGACGGCGTCATGCATCAATGGGTCTTTGGACGCCTCGCCGGTCTTGATCTCGAGCGTCGTGCCGTTCATGCGCGTGTCCAGCGCGTTCATCTCCTTCTCCGCATTCTCGCTGTCGGTGGGGCTGGCGAGCTTGCTGTCCATGTCGACTGGTTTTCCGTTGGGGATGCCCAGCTTGGGGAGGGCGGGGTGATCGGTGGCAGCGGGAGACATCGTGAGAAGAGGGGAGGGAGTGAAAGGGATGGGCAGGAGAGGCGGAAACGCGATCCTTCGAGAGGGAGTCAAACGATGCTGCAGCGAGAAAGTGGAAGGAAGGAAGGGAATACGGGGAATGCGAGTTTAGCGCGTCAGGGGAAGTTTGGTACGGCGGGAGGGGTCACTGCAATGGCTGCAGTGTTGTGTGTCGTGGGATGGAAGGTGCGATGGGTATGAACATGAAAGAAAGAAGAAGATCACGTCCCAAATGTACAACACTTGGCCCATCCCTGGCGAGAAAAAGTGTGACACCCTTCCATCTGACGACAACTCGTCATGCTCAGGCCTCCAAGCAGCACGCGCGCCGAGACATGGTGACCGTGAGGCGCAACTTTGAATCCAGGGACTGCGTGGCTGATTGGAGGGAGCTGCGGCCAGACCGTTTCTTGGGTGGAGCCCGTCCTCGAAATAGACAAAGTACATTACGCAGGGCACGGCTAAAGTAGACACTTTCGACATCGAGTATCACCGCCCACAGTATCATCATCGTCTAGAGACGAAGTTTTGAGGACCATGGCATGTGCCCTCCATGATGCCGCACTGCGCCAACGGCCTGGCCTGTCTCGGGTTACAACAGCAAAGGGCGACTATTCATCGACATGACCTGATCACGCTGCTCGCCGGCCTGTACTCCACGCCTCGACACGATCACCCCGGCTCCTCCCTTTCCTCCTCCTCCACCACCCTTCCCACGCCTCGTATCGAGGTGCGGCCTTCGCCGGGCAGAGGTCTTGGTCTGTTCACCCTCGATCGCATTCCCGCCTTCACTCTCATCGTGAAAGACGATGCGTTACTCAGCATCGCCGATGGCGAAGACCTTCCGCAGCTCTGGGACAAGTATGGCGCTCTGCCTCCGGACATGAAGGCTATCTTTGATAATCTGGCGTTCTCATCTGATATAGCTGCCGTCGAGCCGACGATGGTGTCGAAGTTGGAGCGTCGTGGCTACGCCAGCTCACAGGCCCACGCCATGGCTCGCGTGAGTTCGCGTTGGCAAGCCAATGCCTTCAAGACTGGCCAGCCCGTGTCCACCTCACCTGGAAGTACTACCTGGGCCTATGCTCTTTTCCCTAACGTGGCTCGTATCAACCACAGCTGCACGCCCAACGCCTGCGCACATTACCGACCCCCGGGAGCGCAAGTCGTGTATGCTGTGCGAGACATTGAGCCCGACGAGGAGATTGAGATTGCCTATTTCGATCCGACCATGCAAGACGATGACCGGCAGGCCAGAGCGGCGGCTTGGGGATTCAAGTGCTCGTGCCCAGCCTGCATCGACGAGGGCGAAGTGGGAAGGGAGAGTGACTACGGCCTCGACCGTTTCTGCGTTCTCTCGGCTCTCTCTGTGCCCCCCAATGTTCCAATCCAAGCGGCTATCGACGTTGCCCGTTTCTTCGACCATCCCTGGCTCGCCATTGCTCTTCCCAAGCTATATCTAGCCTTATTCGATGTTCTGTCCAAGCAGCATGGCGAGAAATCCAAGCTGCGAGATGCTTTGCAGCAGGCTCTCGAATGGCAGGAGAAGATTACCGGGCCAGACAGTCCGGCCTCGAGAGACAGAAGGAAGGCGCTGCAAGAGTTTGATAACAGGGCATGAATAAAGTTGATTGCACGAGTTAATGTTATAACGACCGTTCGCCAAATTTGGCTGTCTGCTGCCGACAGGGCTCGTCTCCTGCGTGCCATCGAAGAATACATACGGGCAGGACGTAGACGCTGATACCTGCAATGGGCCGCATGCTTCTGAGAGTGAGCAGGACGGGCAGTGTGCCAGCCTCCGTGTACAAATCTCGCATGCGTAGCCACATGTGCCCCAGTGTGGCCGGCTCCCAAGCCTTGTATCGGTGATGCCGGGGCGTCCGATGACGTTGCTCCCCTTGTGACGGCGCACGACACCATTGGGACGACTCACACGGACAGGAGTGAAGATGGTGGTAAGCGGAGCGAAGATAACAGTAAGAGGAGCGCAGATGGTGGTGAAAGGATGGAGATGGTATCAAGAGGAGCGGAGATGATGGTAAGAGGAGCGAAGATGGTGACGGTGGTGCCTACGAGGCAAGGAGAAGTGGGTTTAGTGGAGACGTTGACGAAGAGAGGAGGGACGGTGGCAAAGAGATGATCAACTTTAGTGGAGAGAGGAGTGGGTATGGTAGCGATATTGACCGATGGAGGAGCGAGGCTGCCGAAGAGTCGGATGGATGGAGAAGCGATGCCCCTGGATCTGTCCTCGGCCTCGACGAGTACATGGCTGGAGAATGAAGCGATGCTGACGATGACGAAGAAGACGCGATGTGGTTCGAGCTGAGAGGCTTCGTCAACACGGGATTTAGCTGGCCTGTCGGCAGAAAGATCTCGATCAACTTCTAGCAGACTACGTAGCATGCAATCTGTTGAACGTATCTAGGCCAGCTGGTTTCCCAGTTGTTAGTACCTTCAACGAATCTCAAGAAGAGCTGGCTCAACTCACCACTATCGAGTAGTTCTTGCCTTGCCTTGGGTAGACGTGGTGGCAATGTACCCATTGTGGCTGGTGAGACCAAGCTCCTTGATCGTGAAAGTGTTCTTGCCGGTAGGGAGATTGAACACGGTGATGTTCATGTCGCGCCCGAGGCGGGAGTAGACATTGGCTTGTTGGAAAGAGCCGTTGGCCCACTCGATATTCACTTCGAATCCACCCCGAGCCACGAGTCCCTGTACCCATCCCGTCGACCACTCCGATGGCAATGCAGGGAGAAGCATGATTGGCCATTCCTCCGCCGGTCCTTGGGATTGAAGCAGCATTTCGGTGGTGCCAGCCACATATCCCACTGGCACACGACGTCAGTAGAGAGACTAACAGAATCAAAGTCTGCTTGGAGGGATGTCACTTACAGTTCCCGTCAATCTGGTAGTAGCCGACATTCATGGTCCAGGGATTACCCGAGTACGAGACCAAGGTCTGCAGCGTCTTCTGGATGTACACATGCGCGTTCTCTGCCTGCCATAGACGCGCAAAGTAGGCAATGGGCCTGTGATCTGAGACGAGTCAGTCTGTTGTTTTGAGGGGCTGAAGGGTCAGAAATTAACACGCACCAGACAATGCTCCACGAGTTGCCCTGAGTCTCCTGGAGGTAGTCGTTCAAACTCGTCTCGGCCATTTGCGTGACGTTACCGTTAGGCTGCCAGGTGGAGATGGCCGCGAAAGGATACAGGCCGAGGATGGGGTCCATCATCGGCTGGGAGTTGTAGTCCTCCTGCCAGTCATCCCACCATTTTTGGATGCCACCATATTCATTCGGCAAGAAAGGTGTGCGGATTTTGGACAGCATTTTGGTGGCTTGCGGGACTATGTGCTTGGAGTCTGTCATGCTCGATACATTGAGGAAGTTGGTTAGGATCTCGCGTAGGTACTAGAACGGTCAGCAAGTGACGAGAAACGGTGACGAAAGACGTACGTATTGATCGGATGTTGGGCCAATGACAATGGCGTTGTAGACGCCATCAGAGGTGATGTATGTGTTTTCCGTGGAAGCGCTGGGTGCCGTGACAAGGTAGCCGTCACGTTCGATGTGAAAGTCATTGTAGAACTCCACCAGTCCAGTCAGAATGGGAATGGCAGTGGTGTGGAGGAATGAAGTGTTCCCCGTGAACCTGTAGTGCTCGTACAACCATTTCATGGGCCACAGTCCCCCGGAGGTCCATCACGTATAGGCGGTGCCGCTTTTGGGAAACGAGTCAGTGCAGTCTTGTACTGAGAACAAAGTCGAAGCTTACTCGTCGTGGGGAGCAGTATCGCCCCAAAGGTCGTTGTTGTGGTGTGACACCCATCCGCTGCAGTTATACAGGATCTCGGCCGTGGACTCGCCATTGGGCATCACGCGGTTCTTCGTGAACTCGAAGAGCTGCAGGCTCATCTCCGAGAGACCGGTCATCTCGGTGAGCCAGTGATTCATCTCGACGTTGAGGTCGGTGGTGAACTTTCCGCCCCAGCCAGGATTATTGTTGTTGTTTCACACCCCGATGAGGTTTGGTGGCAACGACCCTGCGCGAGAACTCGAGATCATCATGTAACGTCCGAAAGCCCACATCAGCGTTTCTAACGCGCGGTCTTGGGCACCGTTGATATAAGCTTGAAAGCGTCCGTTGAGGTCGAGACTCGTATTCGTGGCGGGCGAATCAACATACAGCGCGGCTCGGTCGAAGGATTGTCGAAAGTCGGCAGAATGAGCCGCATATAGACTGGAGAACTTCGACGTTGTCACCGCGCCAACTTACGACTCCACAAGCTTCTGGAGCTGAACCACGGAGTTGCCGGTGTTCCACTAATCCGTCTCTACGCCGATGACTATGAGGGCGCTGTCTGCGCCGGTGACGGTGATGGTGCCGTTCTTGTTGGATATGGAGCCTTTTGCGAGGAATGTCAGCTACGGCATTTATTATATATCTTCGCGATCTTGTCGCGGGTCGATGCTGCTTACCACCCATGGGGTAAGTCGAAAACATCCCAGCGTAGTTGGGTGCGCCACTGGAAAGTCCAGCCAAGATGATGGAGCCATTCTCCGCGACTAAGGCCATTGTACCGTTTCGGGTACCGTTGTCGAGGCCCGTCCGATTCCACTGCGCTGTGAAACTGAGAGCTCTGGGATGGGATGCCGTAATCTGGCCGACAACGGCCTTGGCTGGATAGCTTGCGATCCATTCACGCGTGTAATCATCCCGCCACACGAGTAGGTGACAGTGGACAGGGCATTCTGGATGTCCAGTGTACGTTGATAGCCCGAGTAGTCCAAATGATTGAAAGTCAAGAGGAGATCGGCTAGAAAGGCTTAGCTGCGACTGACGATTGGGTTGGACAGGAAGCTATCCTGCGCAATGTTGGCGGCCAGCGTGACATTGTTGTCGAGAAGGGCCGTTCGTAGGGATGGCAGCGCGGCGGGCCCGTCCGGATTGGCTCGATGCTCTTCATTGCCCGACCATATGGAGTCTTCGTTAATAGTGATGACCTCGTTGGCAGGTTATCCGTATGGCGCAGCGCCCAGTCGACGATTTCCTAGCGATCTGGACGTTAGCACAAGTTTGTTTCTGATCTCACGAGGACGACAGGATCCCACCGATGACGAGGGCATTGACAAAGTCGACCTGATCATATCCCACGGTGCCGGGGCTGTTGAAGGTCATGACGAACGGGCTGTTTGAGGCGGCTGCGAGACATGCTGCACTGACAGCCAGCCATAGCTTCACGGCTGTTGGACTGCGTGTCATTGTGTTGAAGTCTTGACAAACCAACGACTGACAATGAAAGGATGGTGTGCGAGTGGTGAGTCTGCTCAGTGGCAACCCCGCAGGCTTATATGTGGGCTTATATCTGCTGGTTGGTTCGCGTAGTCAAAGCCCCCATTGCTTGACGCGTGCCTGGCTGTGATCAAGCGACAAGGCTAGCCAGGAACTGGCGGTATGTGGAGAAGTCCGGGACGATCATTAGGGGGCCGACTTCATTTCACAGCCGTAAGGATAAATTCCTCTTTGAGTAGGTGCCTTTCCCCACGAATTCCCTCGATGACTGTGCGGGGAAAACCCCATATCTGTTACAAGTTGGACGACTAACCACGAGCTTGGTGCCGTGTATGACCCGCCTTCGAGCCTGCCGCAGCACATCGTTGGATATCGTGGGCCTATAGGCCTTTAGGTGTTGGCGTGTGCGGATCAACACCTCGTTGATTTGTTCGTCGGCTTGAATGCACGGGGAAGCATCGGAGAGCTGGTGAAAGTAGGATACAGGAACGACCGCATGCTGATCCCAATTCAGAGCCCCGCGGACGAGAGGGAGCCTAGATGTGTAGCGGGTGTTCTATTAGAATGCGTGTCGTCAGGACGCGGGTGAAGTGATCGCCAGCACCCAGGATCTCCACATCCCGGCACATCTTGCCATGGAGTGTACGCCGAAGCGAAATTCCATTTGCAAATCATCGCCCTTCTCGTCGACATCGCCTTCGAACCCAAGAAGGAAGCTTCGTGCCAACAATCTAAGCTTTTCCTAGGGCAGCGAGTTTATCCGGTGGCTTGGGATGCCGAGCTTATTCAAATGACCTCACCTCCAGTCGGCATCATCATGCTGGACGCCCGCGATAGACACGGATGTCCGGCTCTCTTGCGGCCTCTGCCGCGGGACCATGCGAAGCCGGATCGTCCAGTCGCATGGGTGCAACGTGGATTCCAGTGAACTCTGTCGCAGATTCGACGATACCTTCCTAATCGAGCGCGGCGAGAGCGATGGCGTGCTTTGCACCAACACGCCGTACGAGTGCATTGGAGAATTATTCAGCCAAGCGCGTGCGTGCTTGCCACCGTCGACATAAAAGTTGTCAAGCATGTCCTCTGTCTGATTTTCATCTCGAACCGGCGCGCTTCCGCAGACGCCTTGTCTTCCAGAGTCCAAGATGGCTGGTGCTGTAGCTGAACTAGTGGTAAGTCGCTTATCTGCAAGCTTGAACGTCACCGCTAATCGGACGGGGCACTGCACAGGACCATCCCGATGAGGATCTGAAGCAAGAGAAAATCACCATCGACTCTAGTCGTGCTTCGCAATCGGATACCGCGGGCTTGGTTCGGCGCAAGCCACGTATCGAAGACTTCGTTTTCTACGCCAAACGACAGCGTCGGGCCGAACTGAACGAGCGGCAGGGCCGGTCAGTACTATGTCAACGTCTGCAATGCTCGTTTCGCTGACCTCTCCACCCTCAGACAAAACTTTGCCTACCGCCTGCTTGGCTTCGCTCACAACATTGCCCCTGCAGACACTCATGTCGACGATCACGATGTCGACGACGAGCAGATTGCCGGCCTAACCGTCACCGAGGCGGAGAAGGTGAACGCGTGGCGAGCCTTGCGCCAGGCTACGTGGGCGGGAGCCTTCTATCTTTGCACCACCGATATCCTCGGGCCCTTCAATGCCCCTTATGCATTTCGCGTCAATGGATACGTCCCAGGCGCTCTGCTTTACGTCTTTATGGGCGCTGCTGCCTTCTACTGCGGCGGCCTGCTGTGGTATCTTTATGTCCAGCTTGACAGCGATCGTTTCCCTGTCAAGAGCTACAGCGACATCACCGAAAGGGTGGCAGGTCCATGGCTGAGAATTTTCGTCACTTGGCTTGTCTTTATCCACATGTACGTCGAATCGATGGCTTGCGTTGTACGCAGCTCGCTGACCATACCTAGGATTGTTAACATTGGCACGACATCCCTCAGCTCGGCGCAGTCTCTATATCAGCTTGCCAAGGGTCATATCTGCTTTGTCGTGGCCATTGTCATCTGGATCATTGTGTATGTTGCCTTGTTTCGCAGCCGACGGCTTCCTCACTGACCATGTTTGCAAAGCGGATGCATGCTAAATCAGATTCGCACGCTGAAGAAGTACGGCTGGATTGCGAGCATGGCAATCTGGCTAAACCTCTTGGTCATCTTTCTGTCAATGGGTTTCATTGGTGAGTGTCCTGCTCGAGAGAAGGCCTTGCTAGCGCGGTGCTTATACAACCAACAGCACACTCCTCCCCGAATTACGCCGCGGCCAAGGCCTCTTACGGCGTCACGAAAGGCCCCGTTGTCACGCAAGCATTCGCCACCTATCCCTTCTACGAGCGCATCAACGGCGTCATGAATATCGTGTACGCCTACGGTGGCGCCACCATCTTTCCCCAAATCATCGCCGAAATGCGGAGACCGATGGACTTTCTCAAGGCTTTCTCTCTGTCTCAAACCATCATCTTTACCATCTACTTCGTCTATGGACTCTACGTCTACTCATTCCAGGGACAGTTCACCCTAGCCGTGGCATTCCAGGGTGTAAGCAGATATTCATGGCAAACTGTGAGTCGCGCTTCCTCTTGCCCTGCTTTGCCGAGATTGACGTAAGATGCAGGTCGGCAACGTACTCAGTCTCATCTCCGGCATAATCGCCGGCGGTCTGTACGGCAACATCGGCCTCAAGATCTTCTACGTCAACGTGGTCGAGCGCTACCTGCGCGGTCCCCCGCTGCTGACCAAACGCGGCCGCATCTGCTGGAGCGTCGTCGTCCTCGTCTTCTGGTGGGTCGGCTTCGTCATCGCAGCCGGGATCCCTCAAGTCCAAACCCTGTCAGGCATGGTGGGCGCGGTGGCCAATATGCAGTTCACCTACAGCTTCCCCACGGGCTTCACTTTCCTTTACCTCGTCCAGCTGGACGCGACCACCGAGGACCAGCCGTATCGGCCGAACAACACCATCACTCGAAAGGACAGCTGGAGCGACTGGAGTCGATGGCACAGGGGCTTGTTCGGCAAGAAGGAGTCGCGAAGCATCAAACTTCAATTGTTCAAATGGCTGAACTTCTGGATGTCCATGGCTGCGCTCGCCACGGCTGGCCTGGGTATCTACGGTTCAGGGCTTTCTATTGCTGCCACTTTCAAGACCTCGGCGGCGAGCTCGTTCACTTGCGCGGCGCCAGTATAGCGGATTGAAGCATAACGATTGGTAGATAGATGCTATGAAGCTGTGTATGCCCAATACCTCGCCGCGCTGATGGTGCGAAGGTATTTCCCCTTCCATTCCATCAGCAGAAAAGAAGCTCCGAATGCAAAGGCGAGGACTGCGACGGCGATGAAAGTGTTCTGTAGTCCTTGATCATCAATCCATGGGGTGATGGCGTAGTTGAATGCAAACGACATGGTGTTTCGGAAGAGGATCACCTGCACATGGGGGTAAAGAGAGCTGGTCAGCCATGATTCGTACGTTAACCACGTTCAAAGATTCCCAAGCATACCGATACAATGGATTCTCCCGCCATCTCTTTGAAGCAGTCCACGGCATAGGCCAGAGCATATGCGCCGCCGGCAACGTTGCAGTATCCCATGAATATGCCTCCAAGAAGTATGACAGGCCATGGCAGATGGTGAGCGGCACCTGATCAATTATCAGCACATCGTCTGGAAGCCATCCAGCTCTTTACCATGAAGGAGAGAACTGACCTATTCCCCACAGTGCCAAACCTGCAGCGATAATGGGACAGTAAATCAGCAGGCCCCAGAGTCTCTGCTCAGGCTCACGAAGGCCACCATTGCGGCGGGCCAGTCGAAGCGTGTACCAATCTGACAGTCTACCCGTCGTCACCCCGGCAATCAGTGTTCCGATTAGAGGCGCGACGTACGAGAGCCCGACGATGGCTGCGGAGAAGGTGTAGGGTGCGGCGGAAAGGATTGCGGAGCAGGTCGCATTGTATACGTTGTACCTGGGACCGAAAGTCAGACAGCACGACCACTCAGAGATCAAGGGGAGACTTACCATGCGAGCGCCGAACCATACATCAAGCCCGCCCATGTGATGTTGGGGAAGAGGAAGAAGATCAGGACGGGTCGATAGATCATGCGGATGAACTGCTTCTTTGTCACCTCACTACGAGAATAGAGTGCCAGTTTCTGCCGATATGTCTTGACGGAATAAGTGGGAGGCGAGGATGGAGAGGCCTCAATCTCAGATGGCGTGAGCGCTGCCTTTGGCGCCCTGTCTTTCTCCCACACCAGTTCTGGTGTTTTGGAGTCATCGTTGAACGTCACACTATCCTTTTGTAGTGTGCGCACCGATCTGTCCTGCTTCGCAGTTGAGCCTACCACTTCCACTTCCACGGATCCTCGCCTGTACATTGACTCTTCCAGCAGGAAGAATGCCAGGACAAAGTTCACCAACAGCAAAATGGCACCGAAGTGTTGCACCGACTGCCAGCCCAAGCTGTCACTCATGAAGCCCGCCACAATGGGCCCGAAAAAGTTGCTCCCGCATAGTGTGACCATGTAGAGACTGACGTATGTTCCGCGCTGATGGGCAAAAAAGATGTCCGCCACGGCGATCTCGGGTAGTACTTCCACAGGCGCGCAGAAGAAGCCGTAGAGACATCTCGCGGCGGCCCAGCTGCCGTACGTCGTGATCCAGGCGGTCCACTCGCTGATGGCGGCCAGGGCTATGATGCTGACGAGGAAGACGGGACGCCGACCGAATGTCAACGCGAGGGGCTGCCAGACGAGATTCGACCAGCCGGCCAGCAAGAACAGATAGCCTGGAGTGGTCAGCGGTGCCATGACAAAAGCGAATGACAACATAACGTACCAGTGCCGCGATTCAAGTCCGTTATGGAAAGTGAAGTGTCTTTGGTGATTGGTACAAAGACCGAATAGACCACGCACGCCGCCGTGCCATTGCAGAAAACGTAGAAGAAGACGAGGGAAATATTGAGCAGCTTTCTTGCCCGGGACCAATTCAGTGGATCGTCAGGATGGTCGGAGGGTCGAGGGACGAGGATCAATTCGTCGGATTTGCCCTCTTGGATATCGAGCAGGTGTACGCTGCCGGGAGGCAGCACTTCGGCATCGTGGAACAAGTTCGGATTCGCCATGATAATGACATTGACGCCTGTTGAGGTTTGAAAGAATGAAGATGCGGGAAGAGTGAGGGGATGGAGGGATCTTTGCGAGTCAGGCGTCCTGGCGTGTGTGCCTTTATCCGAGGAGGGTTCGAGTACGACGATCTCTGCCACTTCAGTCGACAGCCTGTCCGCGCTACGACGATACAAGCATCTCTACCCCGTCTCCCCGTGCATTGCCGCGGTGGCCAAGAAATGATAACGAATATTCGGGACGGCTGTGCCGTTGTCTGTGTGGACGTGTTGCATTAGAACCAGCCGCGAGATGCGAGTAAGTCGCAACATGCATTCAGGATTGTAGGTAGAGTACAGGGTAATCCACAAGGCCTAGTAACAAATGATTCATCGACTCCTCCGACGCCCGCACTGCAATGTGCTCCGAAGGGAAGTACGACCGCGAATCCGCCCTGCTTCATTCACCCCCGTTGGTCCTGCCCCAACGTCAACACCACCCACGCCACCGCCCCCTTCTCATCCTTCAGCGGAGTCCAATGGCAAACGAACTTGCTCAGCGCCATATCCGGCCGAGAATACAGCGTCATGGGAACGCTGATCGCAGTGCCTCCCTTCAACGCCGCTTTCACTGATGACTGGAAATCCGAGCTCAACCAGCCCGGCGCGTGGCTGCCCAAGAACTGGAAAATGTCTGTCCCCGCCGCGGAAGGATGATTTGCCATCTTCGACTTGGCAGGGAAGATTATTTCTGCCATGCCGCTCGACACGGAGGTGATGAGGAGAGTGGTGTAGTGGACGACGATAAAGTTGGAGTAAGCCGAGTAGAATGTTCTGAACTGCTTCTGAAGCGGCATGCCTGTCAACTGATTGAGCAGCTCGTCTTCCATTCCGGGCGGTTGCCTGCTGGGGGTCATCGTGCGACTGGTAGTGCGGAACAGCCTTCGGCCTCCAGATGCTTTCGACCTCAGTTCGCCGGACGGAGCAAGATCTGGCCGCCGATCTTCCGACTGGGCGAGGATCCTCAGCACGTCAGATGTACTGTGGACCGTGGTCGAGCAATTGATCTGGGCGCCGAGGCAGTGTACCAATCTCCCGTTCGCGTCGAAGAGAGGAGTGATGTAGAGCAAGTTCCAGAAAGGCTCCCCGTCCTTTCGCTGGTTTAAAAGCAGCTCGACGACCTCCTCGTGCTTGTCAATGCCCTCCCGGATGCGACGCACCACAGACATATCAGTCTCAAGGCTCTGCAGGAATCGACAGTTGCGTGGGATAATTTCCATGCGAGCATAGCCGGTCACCCTGACAAAACCGTCGGATGCGAAGACGATGGGGTTGTCGGCCTTGGAAGGATCCGTTAGAATAAAACAGTCTCCCAGCCCGCCATATCTGCTGCGATCGCCCCCGAGTGCCTTGGTTGCACTCAAGCTCATCTGGCTGCGGACAAAGCTGGGGTATATGCCGTACACAAGCTGCTCAATATCCGTCTGCGCGCTGTTGAAGATGCCCTCGAGCTTGGGCATTGCATTCGCCATCGAGGACTTGATGTCGCTTTTCACACGTACAACCACCGACTCGGGCACGTTGATCTGCGTCAGCGAGTCAGGGGAGAAGAAGTCGGCGTGAATTCCCGCAATGGCCGTGGAGACGTGTTGCAGCATTTGACGGTAGAGATGGACCCGGGCCAGGAACTCGATGTTTTCGCCGCAGAGTCTCGCTTGGCAGAACTTGAGAAGTTGGTGGGAGATGATCGGGTTGTACAGAGCTGTGCGGAAGACGGAGTGACTGAAAAACTCCGGCATGCTCGGGAGAGGGTCGGGTTCGCTGTGCGCGGCTTTTTCATGCCCGTCCAGTGATGGTATGGGGTCACCGAGGGGCCGTATGGATGTAACGTTGTGGACGGTATATGCATCGCCATCTTCCAACACTGCGTATGCCATGCCTATTCCCTATCACGGTTGATCGTATGCGCGGGCTGCGACACCCATTCTGAATCAGCGGCAAGAAGTGCGAGGGGAGTCGACTGACGATGCGGGCGTACACAGAGCGCTTGCTGAATCGGTTTCCAACGTGGAGTAATAGCTGCGAGGATCGCCGGCCGGCCTGTTTCAGCCCGAATATGTTCAGAGTGATAAGGATACAAGTGCGATTATGGTGCCGGGACATGGACTAGTAACGGAACAGAGAGTGAAGGCAGCAGCGGACTTAGACAGCCATCAAGGGCCATTGCGACGGCGAGCCGGGCAGGCACGACGGATGAAAACATCCCAGTTCAAGCGCAGCATGAGATTCTGTCGTATTTGCTGATACTACATACATGATGTAGTACGCGAAGCGCGATTGTCTCAAGATGAAAATCGTGGCAAATCGCCATCGTCAAACCTTGTCGAGACCCTGCTGGTTGAAGCCACAAGCCATTTGAGGATCGGGCTTGAAGGGAGGGGTGATGGAGCTGTTATAATACGAGCCATCATTGAAACAGTTGCAGTCACCGCTGCAATAGTCGAATGCGATATTGTTTAGCGTGGTCGCCAGTCGATTGGCCTCCTCGATGCAGGTATTTATGCAGTTGGAGAAGTTGGTGGCGGTGGTGTAGAAAATGCCGTTACCGAGTGGTCCTCCACTATTGCAATCGGTCGAGCACATTTCGGTGAAACCCCCAAAATCGCTACCTTGCGTGCAGTCCGTGGCCACCGCAGCGAGCGCCACCGTGGTGGTGGACGTGAATGTCGTAGTGGTGGATCGAATTGCGGTCGTGCTCTCTGTGATCGTCGTCGTTGAGGTAACTTTGACCCTTCTGTGCCGGAAGGCGGTTGATCTGCAAACCCGTCATCAATGCTCGGTCTTGGTGGCCTGATACGATGTGGGTACTTACGTGGATGTGGATATAATCGTGACAGTAGGTGTCGTTGTAACCTGGCATCGTCATCAGCCATGTTTTGAAGAAGCAGGTTACCGACGTAGTCTACTCACAGTCGTCGTCAGAGGCGTTTCGATGCAGGAGCAAACGGTAGAAATGACGGCTCCATCTTGACTGATCAGGGAAGACAGTAGTCCGGAATCGCCCACGCCTGTAGCAATTGGTCCGTTGCTGGCGGACGTCGAGAGAGAAGTCGTCTTTTTGTCAGGTGACTGTGTTCCTGTGCTAGCCGCTGCGGTTTCGGTAGAGGTGGTGCGGCCGTGTCTCTGGAGGCCACGTCCCTTCAGGCCTCTCTTTGAGGGTGCTGTTTGGCTGCAAACCGTAGCTGTGATTGTAGTAGTCGCCAAGAACGTCGAGGTGGGTCCAGTAGTCGAAGAATCAATGATCTAGACGTCCAAGTCAGCAATTTCAACATGCGGGCAGACTGTGTTGGAAAGCCGATACGTACGATCCTAGTGCTGATTGTCTATGGATGAGATGATTAGCTCTTGTGTTCAATTACACTAGTGCCCGATGCCATTGACTTACCGTCGAAGTAGTCGTTACAGTGCTTGTTTGGGTAATCGTGGCAGTAGGTGCCTCGACCGTAGAGGTATATGGGGGCAAGGGGTAAAGAGATGAGCAGAAGCTCTCGGCCTGGGGGAGAGCAGACAGCGGAAGAAACAGGTCATAGGGAGGACTGTCGCAGATGGATGTAGCAAGGCAGCTTGCTGCCCAAGCGGCAAAAAGAGTAAGACTAATAGGCTTCATCTTAGCAGTAGAAGACGCGAGAAGACCTCCAATGGGGTCGCGTAGTTGAGAATGGGCTTGATGGACACGACTTGGACTGACTGGAACGTGGCCATGTGGGTTATATATGTCCGCCACACCAAAGCGCGCCGCTTCAGCCGTGCCAAGTCCATCGGTTCGTGAGAAGACCAGTCTTGGACTTGCCTGATCCTTCGTACCACAAGCGATATACGAATCGATACCCTTGTTCAGCGGCTACACTGCAGTGGTGGTCTGCTAGAAGCAGTCGCTGTGAGATCAGCAGAGCCTACGCGAGTAGGTCGTCCTTCTTTGGTCGGGACCGGAGGCCGCATTGATCCTCCATGTGGTCAGCTAGCAATCGTGTTGTAGTTGTGATTGTACATCGGGAGTGGTTCGAGTGAGGCGGGGTTGCAGCAGCCTACGGAATTGACTTCACTAGCGTAGAGCTTGGTGAGCTTAGCATTTTAGCGAGACCACTCGTCACGCTCTTTACGCTGCAATGATCGTCTCTTTTCGGCACAATTGAGAGGTACCACGGGATCCGTATATGGCAGCCTGATGGATCTTTAACGAACCAAAGTCATGAGCTTTTGTGCCGCTCTCGTTGCATCCTGCCGAGTCCGAAAGGCCCATGCCCTAGGTGACTTTACCATTCGGGTGCACGGAACGCGAGTGCGTAGGTGTTCGGAGGATACGATTCACCAATTCTGTACATTTGTTCGGAACTTCTACTCTGGTCCCTTGACGAGCACATACCACCCGGACCCCTTCAGGTTCAACTCGTTCTCCTTGTTCACACACAGCCACTTGCCCGCCAGCTTCAAAAAGTAATAGCCGTTGTGGTCCGAATCGGCCTGTGCCTCGAAGTTGTAGGCATTGCCGTCCTCTTTCTGCTGCCACGACACCCAATCGCCGTCCCGTGCCGCAACCCGGCCATCTTTGTCTTCAATCTTCACGCTGCTCGTCCCATTCCAGATCATACCTCCCTTGGCGCAGTCCTGCAGGTAAGGGCTCGAAGTGCATGCAGTGACCCACTTGCTGCCATGAACGATTCGGTACTACGTGCCCAGGTCTGCGGCGCTTTGGTAGAAGTAGGCGTAGACGTCCAGTCGAGGCATGTCATCCTACTACAGCTTAGGAAAAGACAATATTGCTGACTTTACGATGCATGCTCACTTCTTTTGGCCAGAGCCCACGCGCTTTCATGTCCGCCACAGCAGCATGAACGGGGGCATAATCGGTGGCCATTATTGGGATGCGCGTACGTGCGAATGACGGAGGGAATTCGAATGGTTGGCACTGCAATAAGGATGAAGTCTGTACGCTGGGGAGATTGTTCGGGGTTGGACTACTTATACCTTACCCGTCCCATGTTCGTTGTCTTGGTGGACGTAATTCATGACGCTGATTTTTTAAAACGAGGCATCATGCATATATTACCTCCAGACGTATCGGCAGTGGATGGGGTTACGCTGGCGAGCGCTGGATATGTGGCGTGACGTAGATTGTGGACCTGGCGAAGAAGCGCATCGTTTCGAAGGTGTTGGCGATGGTGATCGCTAACGATGGACTCCACCGTGGGCTTGGTGGCGTCCATTCCATCAGAACCTGCCGTCGACTGCGTACGAGGTCGACAAGAGGCAGGGGTGACAGTCAAAGTGAGGTCGAGGTCTTGGGCACGGTAGGCTCAATGAGGCAATCGCGGGCTGTCGGCTCGTCGTCCCGATGTCGGATTTCAACAACTTGACATTTTCACCTCCCAAGCCCGTTGAGATTAGTCAATCTTTGGTGACAAGACTGGCTGGAGCCTGGCCCGAGGCATATGTCTTAGACCAGTTCGAACTTTCTCTTCTTTGCTAGCTGTCTGGGTGCGAAATGGCTCGGTGATGGCAGGCACTCAACCCAACAAGCCAGACCGGCGGGGCTCGGTCATCTCGTCCCATGAATATGACCCTCTCCTTCCCGCCGGACTCGAACCCTCCGTGTATAAGACGCTGAGCGTGAGTGTCCAAAGAGGCCACTGAAATCGAGTAGCATGAGACTAACGTGCTCAAACTCTAGCGAACGAGCGAGGTGGTTGCAGACGCCGCCGCCGCCGAAGATGGAGCACAAGCAAGGCCTGCACCTTCCGCCGGCGTCTACGCCACCCTCTCGGTTCTACTGCTGGGAGTGTTCGTCTCCCAGACCGACCAAAGCTTCGTGCTCGCCACTTACGGCGCCGTGTCTTCGGAATTCGACGACCTCGACGCGGGCTCCTGGCTCGTAACGGCGTACATTCTCGCCCAATGCGTTGCCCAACCGCTATACGGCCGACTGTCGGAGATCTTCGGACGAAAGGCATGCTTGCAGACGGCGTACCTGCTCTTCACGATTGGAACCGCAATGTCTGGCGTGGGACGCTCCATGGGCGAAGTCATCGCAGGTCGAGCAGTGCAAGGTGCGGGCGGCGCCGGTATGGTGTCTATGGTCTCCATCATCATCACCGACCTCGTCCCTCTACACGAAGTGGCCACGATGTGGGGCTATGTCAACATTCTCCAGACCACCGGTCGCAGCTGCGGCGGAGTGATTGGAGGCTTCCTCACGCAGACGCTGGGCTGGCGCTGGGCTTTCCTCATCCAATGCCCTCCTGTGCTCTTGGGCATCCTGCTGGTGCAGTGGCAACTCAAGCTTCCAAACAAGCACGACGAAGCCGAGCAGACAAAATGGGAGAAGCTTAAACGTGTGGACTTCATCGGTGCCACGTTTCTCTGCTTCACCATCTTTGCCGCTTGCTTCGTAATCGATACCGGCGGCCAGAAACTGGCGTGGAACTCGCCAACACTCATTGGCATCATGGCTGGTGGTGCGGTGTCGGCACTTCTCTTCGTCATTTCCGCCAACAGAACTCCGGAGCCCATCTTTCCACTACGTCTCATCGCCCATTATGACCTCGCGACAAACTACCTGATCATCGTGCTGCAATGCATCATCCAGATGTCTCTCATGATCTCCGTGCCTCTCTTCTTCCAAGCGACCAAGCTGGCAACAACAGGCGAAGCAGGCGCCTATCTCATCCCCGCCTTTGTAGGCAACGCTACCGGTGGCCTCGTCTCGGGCTTCTGGATTCGACGAACTGGGCGCTTCAAATGGCCAACAGTCACGGCACCAGTCCTGTCCATCATCTGCATGCTGCTGTGTCTGACCTGGAACTCGCATACCAACATCTTCCAGTCGCTCTTCATCCTACCCGGTGGTTTTGCCATGGGCATGATTTCCAGCTCCGCGTTTGTCGCCATTGCCTCTGCCGTTCCGGACGAAATAGCCATTGCTGGGTCGGGGATGTATCTCTTCTTCAACGTGGGAGCGATTACGGGAGCCAGTGCCGGGGCTGCCGTCTACCAAACCAGATTAAAGCAGGCTTTGGGCACGGCGTTGCAGGACGTCGATCACGGCACGCAGGTGAGAGTTCATCTCGGTGCGGCTGCTCTATCAGGACTGTCGTTCGCTGACATTGCTGGACTAGATTCGGAAGCGCCTCATGGAGAACATATCGTATCTGCGGAATCTCGATCCCAAATTGAGAGACCTCGTCATGCCGGCCTACGTAGAAAGCTTCCACAGCGTTCAGGGTACGTATCGCAAGCAGTTAGCACCTTTGTATCCCCCTTGGCTAACTTCATGGCAGTACTTGGACTCAGCTGCGCGGCAGCATCTCTCGTCGTTGCAGTCTTCTCGAGAGGAGGACGCTTGATAAAAGATACATCTGCGCCACAGGTAGCGGTGGATTGATTGAATAGAGCTCCATCTAGTTTCTTCTGCTATGTGTACCATGTGTACCATGTTTCTATGTGCTTACCATCCTTCCTACACCAACAACCAGTGTACCGTATCATCCTCTCAGGCCACGTTGGGGTCAACTAAGTCCACCACTCAATGGGCCCAGTGTATTGGAAGCTCTGCTGCTTGCCATCCACATTCACCGGAGCGACGCCATGTTTCTCATCATCCCACTTATTCACATGCTGTGGCCCCTCTGCCGCTTTCAGGTAACCCATCTCGCACGACGAAAAGCTGACGCGGGGTTGATCGTCGTAGAAAGCATCATACTCGGAATCAAGCGCCTGTCGAAGATTCTTGACTTTGGAGCTCCCGTGCAAGGTGTTCCACGGCTCGTGGCATTCTTTGCCGTAGCATGACTTCAGCACCATGAGAAGGGCGTCAATCCGGCTGAGGACGCGCTTGAATGAGCGGCCGGCGAGCTGGTAGGAGGATTGTAGATGCGCGTGGTCCTTGTGGAGGAGGTTGCTCATTTCGTGCGGATCTCGCTGCGCGACATGTTAGCCTTGCGCTGGTGTGAAGGGCGTACAACGACACTGACCTCAAGATCGTAAAACTCCTTGTCGCCCGAGCACCAGACGGTATACATCAGATTGTAGCCCTTGCCAATCACACGAGCGGTCTTGTAGGTATTGTTGCGAACGGAGATTTCCAAGTCCTTGAAGTCGGTGCCGGGAAAGTGAGGAAGAGGGTCGTCTCCGATCTTGCCGTACTTGCCCTCGGGCAGAGCGTGGCCCCAGAACTCAATGTTGACGTGCTCGCCGGACTCTGGTGAAGCCAGTTCCTCTTTGGTGAGGGGAATCGGGAAACCATCGAGTTCGACTTTCTCGCTGCCTTTGCTTCCCGCAATCTTCAACATTGTGGGACTCAGGTCGGTATGTGAGCTGATGACACCCGCTGTGTGGCCGGCCGGGATGCCCGGTCCACGGACGACCAGTGGAATATGGACATCCTCCTCATACGGGCATTCCTTGCCAGGCGACAAGCGATGTTGGCTGATGTGGTAACCCTAGAAGGCGATCATCAGCAGAGATTGTGGGGGAAGAGATGCAGCCCGTTACTCACATTATCCGTGGTGTAGAAGATGTAGGTATTGTCAAGGATACCCTTTGCCTCCAGCTTGTGGATCAACTCCTCCACCATTTCATCTACCGCTTGCAGCGACCGCAACCGGGACCGTTGAAACTCGTCATGATACTCGATTACCGTATCATTCAGCTGAGGCAGCTTGCGAACCCAGTCAGTGCCACTGGGCACATCGGGGTTGAAGTTGGCCACACGCGGAATCTTATAGTCCTTGAACAGATGGGCGTGGCGCTCGGCGTAGAAAGCCGTGTCGAAGGTCAAGGGAGGGGTGAACTTGACGTTCGAATGACATGCCACGGGGGCGATGCCCAGGAAGAAAGGCTCCTCGTGCAGAGTCGCCTCGTCCAAGAAGCCATAGGCCTTCTCAGCGACGACATCGACGGAGTATTTGCCCGCGTAGCTGACCGGCGGCGCTCCATTGCGGGTCATGTAGGCATTGTAATACTCGTAGGTGTAGGGGTCGAGGAGGAAGTCGGAGCCATTGAAGCCTTTGACATATGGGTCGTTATAATTGTCGATGCTGTGCGAATTGAATAGCTTGCCCGTGTAGTATGTGTTGTATCTGGCAATGTTAGGAGTGGGTTTGGTCGTCAGACATGGTGGTAGACATACCCAGCATTTTGCATCCACACGGGAAACCAGTCTTCATTCAACCCCTCCCGAACGAACTTCGGGTATCCCCCGTACGGTGGGAAGAGATCGGTGACGTTGGTCGAGTGAGCTGCTCGGCCTGTCCAAAGGTTGACGCGGCTGGGACAACAGACGGAGACGGTACAGTAATGATTGTCGTACAACGTCCCCTCATTAATCACATATTTCTGCAGCAATGGCATGTAGTCCAAAGAGTGCATATGCCAGTCCTGGTCGTCGGTCAAGATGAAGACGATGTTGGGGCGACGGGAGGTCTCTGCTTGGCCCAAGGCTGCCAGGCCGGCCAGCAAGGCTACCGTCGATTTCCAGTTCATCCTGACGACTTGTCCGTTCACATACGGAAGAGTAGATGCAAAAGCGAGAGGGTTGTGGGTCTATCGCGATCCGTATATTTTAGATGGAGCTCTGCTCGACGCCAAACGATGTCGGAGGCTCGTCGATGCAGGTCCCGCACATGGCCAGTCACGCCATAGCTCCCCATTCTCCACGTCGGCTTTTTTTAGGTCGAGCCATTGATCCAGAAGTGTGTCGGGAGTGTGTGACGTAGACTTGAAACTCCGAGACGGACGGGTCGTCGGCGACGGCCCTACTCGCTTCAACTTTCCGCATTCCTAACAAAATCTTCGAGTAAAGCTACCCTGATCATCAGAACAAGACCCTGCATTCGAATGCGGCTACCAACACCAGCTTCCCATCCCGGCGTCGCTGGGTATCTAATGTATTACCAATAATGATATAAGACTCCCTCCTCTATGCTTCTTTCCACCTGATCTAGTTGAAACTGCCTCCCTTGACCTTGGAAGGAGCCTTGCTGCCGGAGGCCTTTGACGCCAGCTTGCCGTAGGCGGCGAGAGTATTTGCGCCACTGGAACCGATGTATAATGTTAGCCTTGAACGGCAGAGTTGGAATTGGGACGACGACGTACGCAGGGTTGATGACGCCGTACATGCCATTCTCGCAATGGCCGGGAGTAGAGCAGTAGAAGGACTGAGGAGCGGTGCTGGTGACGGTCATGGTCCAAGTTTTCTGCGCAAGCCGTGTCAGTCAGGAAGAAGTGGAAGAAGTGGAAGAATGGCAAAGAGAAGACGCACGCCCTGGGGTCCGTTGCCGGAGAAGAAGGCGCCTTTCTTGTACGGCTGGCATCCGGACTTGAAGTTGCCTTGTGCCACGGTGTGGCCGGCGCCGTCGAAGACAAAGGCGATTTGGTCGCCCTTGGCTGCCGTGATGGTTTGCGGGCTGAAGCTGAGGCCATTGCTTCCGACGGCGACGGTGTGGATGCTGTGTACAAGACATGATTAGACTAATGCGAGTATTAGTTGATTTTGGTGATGATTGCATACGCGGCGGAGGCGAAGAAAGGCAGCGCCAGGGCGGAAAGGAGCGTGAACTTCATGATGAAATGAAGGATGTGTGTTGGTAATGAGCGACGAGAAGAGAGAATCGACAGAGCTACGAATGGACGATGAATGATGAAAACCCGCCATGCTCGGCCAGCAATGCTTACCTCTATATATACAGCGGTGCAAGCATCGCCTTGCTTTCTTCGCTTCACCACTTGGCAGCTCCTTTTAATCCGCAAATTGTCAAATTGGTGGCTTGTCCGGGGCAAGGCTCCAGATCCAGACCCAGCCCTACCAAAGTCTCGACCGCAGCACGGCCCATGGGCAGTAATTAAATACCGTAGATCAACCCTTGACTTCATCCTCCTCCGCAATGTGTGTTGTCTCCTTCGCCACGGACGCGATGCTGTGTCTGACAGTCGTGTTTGTCAATTAGACGCGATGAAATATTCATTGGTGGATAGCTGTTGCACCGCCCATTGATCAAGCGCGGCGAAAGACCAGCTGAAATCACATCTCCCAATGGCGTCCCCCGAGATTGCCAGCCGTTGCTCCTCCCATGCAGCCGCTCGCGCGCGCAGTCTTCAGGCGCGCGCCAAATTCCCTGCAACGCAAGCCACAGCACCTTCACCCTTCAAGCCGCAGCGGGAGGCTGAGGACCAAGCACTTCCCCCTTCTCACTAACAAGCGCCTCACATCCCATAGTCACCGCGGCGATGCGCGTCCAGCGCGTCTCGCTCGGGTTCCGCCAGGCATGCAAAGTGGCGCGCTGCACAACCATCTCCCCCGTCCCCAGCACGCGCGCCTCACCATTCGATAAAGTAAGTTCGATTTCTCCCATCAGCACGAAGATGAGGTCGACGCTGGCGTTGCGGTGCATGCCCACCTTTGCGCCTGGCGGTAGATCATTGTACCATACGCTCGTGCCGCCGTTGGGGCCGAGCAGTGAGATCTGGGGAGATGCTAAGGCGGCTTCGTAGCGTGTCAGATCGTCGTTGTCGTTAAAGGTGACAGGGTTTTGCTCGGTGCGATATGCGAGTCTTTGGCGCCCGCCGCCGCGCTCCATCGTGATGCCGAGTGAGGGTGGAACGGCGGTAGAGAAGAAGGAATTGCCGTCCGCATCATTCTCGATGATGTGCCGGAGAGGGTTTGATGGTGGGTTGTCGGCCATGGCTGGCAGTGTGATTGAAAGGAAGACAAGAGAAGAGTAGGCAGTCAAAATGTTATATGTGTCGAGGTTGCTACGTGGTCGATTGATGTAGCATGTCTTACGCCAAGACTTAAAAAATTTGCGCAGCCTTGTGGACACCTTTATGCTTGCTTTCTAACCTCCATGCCAGACGGGCAGGAATGACCACAACGTCTTACAGTGCGCAAGGTAACGTGTTTGCAGAAGAGATCACGGCGGCCTTGATTAGTCTTGGCTCAAGCTACACTACATATCTCGCTCTCCATCCTGTGGGGAGCATGAAGCATAACGATCGCCTGTTTCAGACCAGTCGAGCTCACATCGATCCTTCTCTTCGCTCCTCTCCTTCTTCGTCATAGTCGAATGCCGACTACGACCCGCCTAGTAGCGCTTGCCCTCGCGCAGCACATCGCTGAACTCCTCCAACGGGCTGCGAATGAGCTTCGTCTCCTTCCACAGGTTGGGGGTCAAGAAGCTGTAGGTGCTGGTGATGGCGACGAACGTGGCCTTGAGCGTGTTCTCGAGCGTCTTGGTGGAGCCGGAAGAGGCAGTGTAGATGTCGTTGACACCGGCCAGCTGGAGCAGACGCTTCACGGCGGGCGAGGCGACGAGGCCGGTACCACGGGGAGCGGGGATGAGCTGATTTGCAGGTCAGCGAATGTTGCCGCAGATCTAGTGGAACGACGAGGAATACTCACGCGAACGGTGACGGAACCACACTTGCCGCTCTCCTTGGTGGGGATGGAGTGAGGGTCACCGAGGTTGGTGCCCCAGTAACCACGACGGATGGGAACGACGGACAGCTTGGCAATGATGATGGCGGCACGGATGGCAGTGGCCACTTCCTTGGACGTCTTGATGCCGAGACCAATGTGGCCCTCGCTGTCGCCAATGACCACGATGGCCTTGAAGCGCGTGCGCTGACCGGCACGAGTCTGCTTCTGCACGGGTTTGATCTGTTTCCTCTCGTCAGTCTCGCTCTTATCCATTCACCGCGGTATCCATTGAGCCAACGCACCTTCATCACCTCATCCTTCAGCTTGGGCAGGAAGAAGTCGACAATCTGGTACTCCTTGATGGGCAGGGAGTGGAGGTAGATCTCTTCCATGCTCTTGATCTTGCCGGCCTTCACCAGACGGCCGAGCTTGGTGACGGGCTGCCATTCCTTCTCATCGTTCTTGGGTCCGCGGCCACGGCCACGTCCACGCCCACGCCCACGGCCGCGGTCACCGCCACGATCGCCACGAGAGCCGAATCCACCGCGCGCACCTGCTGCGGGAGCTGCACCACCGCGATCTGCCATTGTCGGGTTGTTGAACGTGTTGGTGCGGGAAATAAATGCGGCGTGCTGGTGTGAGGTGCAAGGACGAATTTTGGGAAAGCCGCGCTGGGAGAAGGTTGACGGTGCGAATTTCATGCCAAGACTTCGCATGGTCAGTGCACGCACGTGATACGCCTGGCTCGAGGAATCATGGGCAAGGGTGAATATCTGATCAACTCTACCCGCTGCATACATATTTCGAACACTCGCCGCAGAAAATACCGGTCATCCACACAATAATCCCCTGCGTCACCTCCGTCGGTCGATGCCCTCGCGAAGTACCCCCTCCACCACGCCTTCGTGGATGCCAGTGCTGTCTCATGCCGCCCTGCTGGATACCAAATCCATGTGTGTGTACTGGACGCTGTTGCGGTCCGACTGTCCTCCATGCTAACAATGCATCGGCTTTGCATTCTCTGCAGATCCACTACACGTGCAGCTATTGCCAAGATCCTTCCATGCTTGATGGGTGGTGCGCTGGCTACCCCGTACCGGTGAAAGGCGGTAAGATTGACCCGACCCAGGATTGATGGCTGCATAGGTATCGAGTGCCATGTTATCCCTATGTCGGCGCGGGGATAGGCTAATGTTGCCTTTACGGATGGTGTTCTGGCGTCTCAGCTAGTAGCTTTGGGGGATGTGGCTCGCAGGCTACAGGATCCAAGTTAGCGAAATAATTCCAGCGGCTCATTCCACACTGCAAACTAACCGGGCTGTTGAGCATGCTCTGCCTCTTGTTCCGGCTCTTCTTGATGTGACTCTTCAGCGCGCTCGAATCCAATGGCTTCAGGAGTTCGAACGAGCAAAGAAGCTCGCCTGAAACACTCATCACAGCGCCCCAGTTGTCGAATTCACCGCAGTACTACACGCGGTTAGTCTCCTCGCTTCCACCGCACAGGCGGGTCTGGTTTGCACTTACATTCGGCGCCGAGAACACCGTCACCAGAATCCGCTCGTTGAAAAACTCATATCCATCCTCGACGACCATGTGTGCGCGACACACCAGATCGAAATCATGCTTCGCCAAAAACTCCATAATCACCTTCTTACCAAAACAATAGCTCACGCCTCGTTCATTCGCCTCCCAATCGGCCTCCATGTCCGCTGGATCTGACCATAGGAGGTCGTTCAGCAATCCATAGTCGGGAACGTCGGTCGGCCGCGCGATATTGCGGATGTCGTCCATGTGCGACAGCGACGGCGAGAGACCGCCGTGCACGCAAAAGATCTTGCCGGCCACGATGGCGGCAATGGGAATGGTATTGAAGCAGTCCACAAACGTCTTCCACACCTTGACGTTGCATCGCCGCTTGCACTCATCGTAGAAACCGTAGACACGCGTGACATTTGCGCACTCGTGATTGCCTCGAAGCAGGAAGAAGTTCTCCGGGAAGCGTAGCTTGTAGCACAGGAGGAGCAAGATGGTTTCCAGAGATTGTTTTCCCCGATCCACGTAATCGCCCAAGAACAAGAAGTTGCTGTTCGGAGGGAAGCCGCACATTTCAAAAAGTCGAATGAGATCGGTGTATTGCCCATGCACGTCCCCCACAATCTTGACAGGAGGGGACAGCTCGAGGAGCGCGGGTTGCGACAGGAACAGCTCTCGAGCGGCGTTACAGATCGCTGTAATTTCTGCATTCTTCAAGCAGACCGTCTTGGTCACCTTGCCGGCATACCCAGCATCCACCAAGCGCTTGATCATGTCATCCAGGTCCATTTGCTTGAGTGCGCCAATATCTAGCGAGCTCGAGGTAGACAAAGAGTTGGAGTTGTGGTTGCTTTCCGCCATAGCGAGCACGGCTGCTGCTCCGGATGTGGGTGTGCTGGTGGAGTCCCTCTTCATCAAGATAGAAGGCAGTGGCTCGGCGTTGATGGTGGTTGCCTGATGTCCCGCCGCGGTCGGCGGGGCATCGGAGACGGCATCCACCTCTCCGGAGCGCTGTGCATCTTCTACACCCTTGTGATCGCCCGTCATCGGCCCTTGCGTAGGCGATGGCGGTGGTTCGGGATCGTCATCGTCGTCGGCGTTGTTTTGACTGCGCGCATCGGCAGAATCGGACTGCGACTGCGAAGCTCTTGCCTGGCGCGCTCCCGCCTTGCCACTGGCAGTCGATTTGATCGACTGACTGTCGGTGTTATCCGCTAGAGCCGCTGTGGATGATCGAGGGCTGTCGGTGAGCCGGTTGGAGGGGATTTTGGTTCGAAGGGCGGTTCGAAGGGACCGGGAGGATTCTCGCGTGTCCGATTTGCTGAAGGAAGGGTATGAGGAGAGATCTGGCCCGGCGCCGGTAGGCGTCTGAGAGCCCGAGCTGTTCTTGCTGTCCTTGGAGGAGCCTTGGCCCATTTTCACAACTGTACTCCAGACGTTCCGCGCTCCCGTATCTTTCTCCTGCTCACGGTTGCCCCACGTTTTGATAGCAGATCGGTAGTGCCTGAGCTCTTCAGTCACCGGAGCCGGCTTAAGGCGGTCTGGACGGCCGGGAAAGGAAAGTCGGGCCGTGGGATTCGACAGGCTCTACGGCTCTTGCATGGAAGTTGTTGAGACCCGCTCCGCCAAGAAGTTGTATGCGCGGAGGAGGGGGTTCCTGCCGTTGCCCTGGTTTCGACGGCGTGGTTGCTGAAGGGGTCAGGGGGGATGTTGGGAGATGCGGGCGACTGTTGCTGAGTCTTTCGATGCGCAGGGTGGAGGGACGGCGGATGGGGTTGGTGTGATGTTTCGTCGTCAGCCTAGTGGAGTACGGAAGTTAGCCCAAGGCGCGTGCTTGGCGACTTTCCCGCTTCGTACCGGCCAAGAACACGGCGGGGATGGTGGACGTGGGGAGACGGACTTGGGGATGCAGGGCTCACTCGTGTTTGGGCGCAGAGTAGTGAAGGGCGGTGGGCGGTCTGTCTGTGAAGAGGGGATGTTTCCTGCCGTCTGCAGATCCGCCGCAATCGCGAGAAACACCGCAGTCTCGCCAATTTGTGGGGAAGCGCTAGGCACGTGGGCCAAGCCTGCACGACTTCACTGCACTCTGCATTCTTGCATGCACTCGTCTTGTTGGCAGCCGGATGACACTACAATCTTGTTCGGCGAGATGGATCGTCTCCGCCACGCAATCATCAGTGAGCGCTGCGTAAAACGGGTAGAATACTATCTGTGATTCTAATCGAAACGGGAGAGAACACCGTAACCTCTCTCTCTTGATCTCTCTGTATTTCTCTTGGATGTTTCAACGTGGACCGGCGGGCGGTCCACTCTCACGGCTACCAGATAGACATGGAAAGCATTGGGATGAGAGTGAAGGACTCCATTCATGGCGATCTCAAGGAGAACGAGCCCAGCTGGAGACTGCCCGTTCGGAGGCTCTCTTCATGTACAGCCGCACAGTTTCAACGCACTATCAGGTAAGCCGAAGGGTCCGTTCGTATTGATCGTAAGGAGACGCGGCACCTGCTGGAGACTGCCTGTTGGGACGCTCTTTTCGTGCAGCCGCTCCATTCGACGTGCTGGCACGTAAGCCAGCAGGCTCATCCAAAGCGACCGCGGGGAGGAGAGGCGACCTCGTAGGCACTTCGGCAAAGGGATCGAATTCTTGGTGACGCCGTGAATTGCTTCGAGGAGAGAGGGGGTACGATCGCGCCTTTTCTGAGCTTTCTGCCTGACCATGGAGTCATAGTCTTGAGCCATGGATACTTGTTGGTAGCGAAGACCGAGAATGATCGAAGCCAGGCCATGTAAATCTGCTCGGCCAGCTGGCGTGTCGCGCGGATGTACAGCGTATCTTGAGGTGACCTGGTGAGGAAGGCTTGGCGGAGGAGGGTGCGGTAAATGGCATGTCGTGAGAAGCGCGGGTCACCGATCAGTTCGTAATGGTAGCTGCCTTGCTTCTCGCGTACATTCTTGCGGTGCGCTTTCATGAGGTGCTGTCCAGTCGGCTGGCCTAGACCACCTCTAGGTGATGTGGAGGATCCGGTGTAGCCGTATTCCGCCCTGTGTTTCGCGTAAATGAGTCCAAAGTAGACTCCAGCGTCGGTGACGTTGTTGCATCGAGGCAGGGCAGCGAGTTCATCGTTCGTTGGCTTTCGGGATGCACCGAGCAGCAATTTTGCGGCGGGAATAGTAGCGTTGCTGATGTCGGAACACCATTGCTTAGCAGTACACGTTAGGAGGGTCTTAAGCTAGCTGCCACTCTTGAACTCCTTGCCTAGGCCCATCGCTACCTCCACATGTCTCCTCAGGCGTGCCTCGTACTCTTGGACCTCGACTGACAGGGCCATCTTGAATGCAGTGGTGGATGTGGGAGAGGTGTAGGGCGAAATGGATCATCTCCCTCTGGAGTATGTTTGTGAAGATGCCAAGAGGCACGACAGGGAGGGGAGTTGGTCGAGCTGGGTTAATGAGAAGGGTAATGTGGGCAACCTCCTGATGGCGCACCAGAACAGAAGGCCAGATTTGGTCTAATTGATGGACTGGAGAAGAACAAAACAGGGCAGGCGGGAGAAGCGAGAGCAAGGTACACGCACTCTCCCCATCGCGAGCATGAAAGGTCGTTAATCAGAGGTGAGCATTGATCCGGAAGTATTCATCCCAGCGACTGCGCGCAAATTGACGTGTAAGGTCTGTAGAACATGATCTCCCAAGCTCTTTCTTTTTGGGAGGAGATGATCACGTGATATTGGCGTCTTAGCGCGAAAATGCCCCACGGCTGCCTGCAACTCACTAACCTCACTCGTTCCTTTCCCTCGCGCCACCTCCCACCTTCGTCCAAACACGAAGACTTCATGCCTTCCACAGGCGCCGAAATCGCAGGAGAGGACAACAATGTGGCTCCTTACCTGCGATGGAGACCTGTTTGAGGGCAAACGAATCTGGCTGCGACCGGGCACCACACACATCCTTGGACGCACGACTGGCCGCGCCGAGGGCGGCGAACGTATCCAGTACATCAACAACAAGTCCGTCTCGCGCAAGCACCTGACCATTGAGGTCGAGCGGGTAGCCCCAGGTGATGCTGCAAAACTCTTCACCCGGAGCAACATCAAGATCACCGACGGTAGTAAGCTGGGCACTACTCTCAACGGCGAGAAGATTGTGCAGGAGAGCCAGGCGCTGAATACCAAGGAATGCACGATCAAACTCGGCAGCTATGAGCACCTGTTTCATCTCTCCTGGCATCCCGTCACCATCTCCTTCACCAGTGCGTCGAAGAAGACGAAGCACGAAGCCCTCTCCGGCCCACGACACGACGCCTTGGAGCAGGCCGACATCAAAATCATCTCGGATTACGTGGTGAACGAGACGACTCATGCGGTGGCCAAGAAGCGCAATACGCCTCCTGCCCTCCATGCTCTCATCCAGGCGAGATGGCTCGTCACCGAGGCGTTTGTCGATGCTTTGCACAACGTCGCCACTTCAAGTGGGCCCCAGGATGCATCCGCGCTGGAACAAGACTTTGATGCCAACTGGCCCAATGAGGAGCAGTTCTTTGTGCCTGCAGCAACTGAACCGCAGCCGCGGGAGGATTACTATCTCAAGCCGAGCCCGGATCGCGCAGACGTTTTCCAGCACTACACCTTTATCTTTCTTTCACAAGCACAACACAACCAGCTTTCGGCAGTCATCAATGCTGGAAATGGCAAGGCTCTACTTAAAGAAGTTGAACGGGGCCAAGACAGTGTCGCGGCAATTGCGGACTACGTAAAGCAAGTTGCTGGCCGCAAAGGATCTGCGCAATTCAAGCTTAGCCAACAGACTGGCGATGGAGGGGTGGTGGTCGTTCGATGGCATGAACGAGACGAACAAGATCGAGAGTTCATGAGAGAGTTGGACCTCGCTCTTGATCAGCGCTCAATTGAGCAGAACGAGTTTCTTGATGCGATCCTGACTTCCGATGCTAGTGGATTACGCAGACGACTGCTGGAGTCTGAAAGCGTGGAGGACGTAAATGGGACTGCACGAGCGACCGAGCAGAGGTCACAGTCGCATCAGAGTCGGGGACAGGAACGAGCGGTGAATGGAGAAGATTCGCCGTCATTCGAAGAAGCTCAACCCATTCACTCCAAGACGGAGCCACCGCCCTCCTCACAGCCAGATAATGAAAACGCCTCAACTTCACGACCAACCGAAGAGCAAGAGCCCACGACTGCAGCAAAACGACGCAACAGACGCATCATTACTCAGTCTCGCTTCCGGGGTTTCGACGATTTCGATCCAAGCCAATTTGCTCAGCCAGCCTCTGCATCTCCGGAGCCTTCACAGAATAACGCGGAGCCAAGTCAGCTGTCAGGCCATCAAGATATGGATGTCGATGCGCAGCCTTCGGGAACACAACGTAGCACTCGCAAACGACCACTACCCGGCCCACAAGTGGAAAGCGAAGACGATGTGTTTGCCGACATCGCTCCCGCCCACGCAGCGATGAAGCGCAGGAAGCTGGAAGCCGCTCGCAACGGCGACCAAGACGGAGATTCCTACGCCCAAGCTGTACACGAATCTGAACGCCGTGTGGCTGCCGCTGCATCGGAACAGACAAAGGCGGCGAAAGGCAAGAAGACCAAGGAGCGCGACATCATGGCTGAGGTGCAGACACGTCGCTTAGCGGAGGAAGAGCGACGCCGGGCCGATGAAGAGTCGCTGCGCCAAGACATGCAAGATGTGGACCTCAAGGGGATCAAAGCGCTGGTCGAGGAAATGGAAATGCCTGCCCGTCGGCTGCAAAAGCCACGCGATGGAGTGGAAGACGCATGGGATGCTGCGTGGAATGGACGGAAGAATTTCAAGAAGTTCCGGAAGCATCATCGCGGCGGTGGCGGCAACGAGGTTCCGGAGTTGCGGAGAGTGATTGTCACGCTTGAGGAGATGCCGAGACAGGGCCGTGGGCTTGGGGACGAGTACTGGCTGAATGACTCCTCTCTTACCTCGGCCTCCACGACGTCGGCGCGAGCGAAGGCCAGGAATCTTGCATCACAGTCCCAGAACGCGCGCGGCTCACAACGCGAGGTGGTGATGGTGGAAGACGATGACGAGGATGGAGACGATGCCGACGATCCGTCTCGCTTTCGCCGTCGCCAACTCGCCGCCGCTCTGGAGACATCTCGTCAAGAAGATGAGGAGGCGGCGTATGTGGATGATTTTAGGCCGGACGAAGTCGCAGGCCGACCCCGAGATGATGCGATTCGGGATGCGTTGAGGGCCAGCAATGGCACGCCGAGCCAGACTTTGCGCTCGCAGACTCAGAAGGGTGCTGCTGTCACAGGAAAGCGAGCGGCGGCGCAGCAGGGCGGTGGACCAGCGAAGCGGGCGAGGCAGACTACGCTCGCATCGGCTGTCGTGGAAGACGAAGACGACGATGGGTTGAAGTTCAGACGCAGGAGGTGAAGCAAAATTCGGGATGGGCATGTCGTAGGAAGTCTCTACATACCCTATCCGAGTACCACGATGCACGTAGCACACTTCATTCGTATCCTCGTTCATCTACTGCCTTTCCTGTGAACCAGCGCCACGCTTTCACGCTTTGGCCTTTAACCATTGCCCACGCAGAGGGAGGTGTGACGGCTTCGAGCAAGCACGCCTGCTAGCCCTCCTCCTCGTCGACCGCCGCCAGGCCTGCTACAACTATCCCCTTCGCGTTTCGATGACGGCCACCCCTCCCCACGGATGCAGGACCAAGGGGGTTCGCGGAGCCAGTACGTGATTTCGTAGACCCAGCACGCGACGCGGCCTTTGTCGACCCTGCACGAGACGCCGGCTTCTTCGATTCCGTGTCAAAGGGGGCGGCGGCGTCATTGGCGGTGATGTCAGTATCCGCGGCTTCGATAGTCTCCACAACGGTCGTCTCGTCTCTGGTGATCTCGACTGTTCCCGCGGGCCCTCTTTCCTCGGTACCTGTTTCGTACCCCTCGATGAGCTCGTTGACGATGAAGTTCCACTCCTTCGTCGAGACTTTGGACACGCTCAGGCGCGCCGCCGTGAACTCTTGCATTTCGGAAAGGACGCTACCCTTTTCCGCGAACGTCTTGAGCTCCTGGAGCCTGTGTGGTCGATGATTAGTGCCAATGACTCGATGTTGCAAGGCGGACGAGCGACTTACGTGACTGGTGTGCTCAACTTCTTCCGAAACTCCACGTGCACCATGCTCCAACGCGGCTTCTCCAACGTCCCGCGCTTCTTCTCGTCTTCCACGTAGTACAGGGACTTTTCGTCGAATGCGCTGGGATCGGCCTGGTGCTCCTTCACAACCTCCATGATGCCAACGATGCCGGGCACTCTGCCTTTCTTGCCGCCACTAGCGTAGAAGAAGGCAAGGTCACCGAGCTTCATCTCGCGCATGTTTTTGCAGGCGGTGGGATTGCGCACACCTACAAAGGCAAGTTAGTGAAGGCATGTGAGGTGAAAGAAGCGGTGTAAGACATACCGTCCCACGGCTCGGGGCCGGCCTTGTCGCGTAGATCGTCGATGGTGAACTTGGTGTTGTAGACGCTGCCGTCTTTCAACACTTCCTCACGATCCTCCTGCTCGGCCTTCATCAGCCAATATTGCGTGCCAACGGCGGTCTCATGCACACCATCTGCCATGTCACTGTCCTCATCATTGGCAATCGCAGCAGCTTTCTTGCCGCCGGCCTTCTTCGGTGGGCGGCCTTGGCCTCGCTTGGCAGGGGCTTTCGGTTCTTCCACGGCATCCACAAGCTCCTCCTCCAACTGCTCAGCTGCGGCCTGGTCGTCGGTATCGATCTTGGTCGTTTCTCCGCCCTTGGGAGGTCTGCCACGCTTCTTGGGTGGAGGAGCATCGGTCTTTGACACAGCGGGAGCTTCTTTCTTCGCCGGTCTGCCGCGTTTCTCCGCGGGAGCTGAGGAGGCAGCGGGAGTAGCGGGCTTGGAGGCCTTGCTGGGGCGACCACGCTTTCTGGGAGGTTCGGTAACGTCGACATTCTCTGACGCTTTGGCTGGGCGGCCGCGCTTCCTGGGAGGCTCTGCAATGTCGACGTCCTCTGATGCTTTGGCTGGGCGGCCGCGCTTCTTGCCGGTGTTGGCAGCTGCGGAAGTAATAAGGTCAGATGGACGTGGTCTTGATGCGCGCGATTGTTCGTGTGAAGACTTGCCTGCGCCGCTGGTCTTCGTGTCTGCCTGCTTCTCTGCGACAGGGGCCGTTGCGCGCTTCGGTCGGTTTCCCGCCGCGGTCGTTGCGGCAGCTTTCTTAGTCGCGGTCGCCTTCTTGGGAGGCATTTTGTGCGATGTCAGTGGTTTGGCAGGGGATGTGAGGAAGAGCTGCGAGAACAAGGGAAGAAGTGGGTGAGGGAATGAGGAGGAGAGGAGGTGGGGGAAATGGAACGCGAGAGGTTGGTGCCTGAGCTGTGACGCGGGTGGTCGCGCGCGCGAAACAAGCTTTGGGATCTGCTGAAACCTTAAAACTTGGGGAAGGGACGAGTTGCGAACACCGCGCGCATGTCGGCTCTGCACATGACATGCGGGCCATCGTATTGTCGCAACATGCAAACCGGATTTCCATCTCACGGACATTGGAGGCGCGGGTTACTCACAATTCCTTCATTCGACACCGCCCATCCTTCCATTGCACGGGCAGCCCTGAGTCGATTGACAATGTAACTGCCTGTCTATCCCACCTTTGACCATCTTGAGCAAGAACATTGCACAGCAAGCGAAAACAGCAACAGGCCAGGCCAGACGAGAGCGAGCGAAAGGTGAAACATTGTTGGTTCTGGTTGGTCTTGCGCCGCGCAAAAAGCCAATTATTACGCGCGTGCACTTCCCGTCTGCAGCACGCTGACGTAGCATCTCTTAAGGCTGCGCAATCTCCGCCCAGGCTATAAGAGGTGCGAGTGTTTTACTTTACGAGAAACCCGTCCTCCCGCACCTTCTACCACCTGGTTAGGCAATGCTAGTCTAGCTACTTCATCGCCAAGGTGTGCATTCGCCTCAGTCTTGTTGCGCCTTTCTCTCCAGACTGCCATGAACTTCCACGCTCGAAACTCCACTGCACACTTGGCAGGTCTCAATCGAAGCGCACAGATGGCGTAACCTGGCCACGCTACCACATGGAGCGGGAGATGTTGGAGAGATCACTGAGAGATGGCTGAAGTCGATTCCGCTTCTATGAACCGTGGCCTGTCACATGCAGAGTACCTCGAAACCCTGCACCGGCCCAGCGAGGCTGAAGTGCGCCGCATCTCGCAAATCCAATGCCAGCGGGAGCGCGAAATCTCGCAGAAATACCACACGCACGAGGCGCAAGAGGCCGCGATCAAGATCCAGAATGCTTACCGCTCCCATCGCACCCGGCGCCATCTCGATGGCCACATTCTCGACCCCTCCGCCCGCTGGGACGATGTGATTCGAGAGCTGCGCTATCGTGCCGCCATCAGTCCCCTCGAAGGCCCAGGATCCGCCCGAGTGGGAAGCGATGGCAGGCCGCGCGCTCCCTCCGATGTCGCCAAGCGCAACTGGCAACGGATCGCCACGATCGCCGAACGTGCTGGAGCCGGTGAGACGTCTCCGAGAAACTCCGTCGACTCTCTGGACCATTCGAGTACTTTAGACCACCAGCAATCCATGTCCATGCTCCTAGACATGCGTTACTTCCTCGAGATGGTGGACGAAAAGCATCGCTACGGCACCAACCTGATGGTGTATCACGGCGAGTGGCTAGAGTCCACGACGAACCAGAACTTCTTCTACTGGCTCGACCGCGGAGAAGGCCGACATCTTAGCATGCCGGGCTGTAGTCGGGAGAAGCTCGATAAAGAGCGCATTCGGTATCTCAGCCGGGAAGAGCGGAAAGGGTATCTAGTGTGCATCGACGATCAAGGGAAGCTGAGATGGGAGAAGAACGGCGAGCTCATCACCACCAGCAACGAAGAGTTCAGAGATTCAATCTCCGGCATCATATCCAGGTCAGACGTGGTCACGCCCACATTCCAAGACGAGTCGATCACGCGGCAGTTGTCGGAGAGTAGGAACTTCCTCCAGCGATTCACAGACCAAAGCAGCATGAGCCCCATTCCGCTCGCCGATATTGGCGAGGCTAGTAGCAGCGAAGGAGAAGATGCGAAGCACGAGGTCGAGGAAGCCGAAGCAGCAGGCATGAAGCAGACGAAGAGGGAAAAGATGCGTAAACGGCTCCACGTGTCTCCCGCCACCATCTTGAACAATCTCATGCGCGCCACCATCAAGCCCGGCACGTGGATCTACGTCGCCGACACCGTCGGCCGGCTCTACGTCGGGATCAAAGCGAGCGGTGCATTCCAGCACGCCTCCTTTCTGTCCGGCGCTCGCATCTCCTCTGCCGGACAAATCGGCATCACCAACGGCCAACTCGTCTATCTGTCACCGCTGAGCGGGCACTACAGACCAACGGCCAAGTCGTTCAAACTTTTCATCAACAGCCTTCAACGTCAGGGCGTGGACTTGTCGCACCTGCGGATCTCTCGTGCTTTTCGAGCACTCGTCAGCTTGGAGTACTACACTCGCAAACGGCAGAGCTTGCACAATGCCGTCCATCATCACCACCACCATCATCACCATCAACGACACGAAGGTAAGGGAGAAGACGAGGACCAGCACCGGGCCCGATTGGATCAGCATATAGAGCAAGAGCAAAACGAGCATCCCATAGAAATGGGGGAGCAGCATGTGGAACGAGAGCATAAGAAAGGCCTCCCCAAGTTGATTGACGATCTGCATCTTCGCAAACGGAGTTTGAGCCTGCGGAGGAAGAAGGATGGAACTTGACTACGCCGCTTGATGTGTACCGTATGACGTTAGGATAGTGGTGTTAACATGGAACCAGCGAAAACGTTTCTTCATCGAGGAAAATGGTCTTGGCGGCGATGGCGGAATGAACGCATACCTTCTTCGAGCCCTTCATAGGCAGGATAAAGCAAGAAAACGCTATCCGTCCTCCAAAAAGTAGAAGTTGGGACATCATGCTTCCTCCACCGCAAAACCATCCCCATCGCTCTCCCCCTCCCCACTCTCCCTCACGCGCTGCGTAACAACCCGAATCTCCTCCCGCCCATCCCCATCCGCCGCCGAGCAAATCGTCGTCACGCTCCGCATCGCCTCCGCAAGATCCATCTCGACATCACTGTCCAGCTCGAAATCGCGGCGCACGGCCTGCAGCGTATTGTCGTGCAAGTTCATCTTCGTGGCGGAGGGGAGGGGCTCGCCGAAGAGCCAGGGGGAGCTGGGCTTTTTCTTCGGCACTTGGCCGTGGCCTAGGGCGTTGGAGAAGGTGGATGGTTGGGGAGAGTCGGCTTGGTTTTCGTCGTAGACGTATATGTCTACCCGTGGGTCGATGTGGAACGGGCAGTATGGGGGATTTGTCTCGACGTCGTTCACCTGCGTGGACGGCGGAGGAATACACTTTCGCCATGGAGTATCGTCCGCGATATCTGCTGGGGGACGCCGCAGACTCCAGAAGCCGTGTGGGACATCATGTCGCGCCTGGAGCGCACCATTCTTGACTTCCGCACTCGCGCGAGTACGGATAGGAGGCAGCTCGAACTTCTTGTGCCCGTACTTGTCATGTTTCAGTGCAGTCACGCTCTCCTGTCCCTTGCTACGTTGCAGCCGCGTGACGGGGTGCAGATGCACTGCTCCACCACAGACGACGGCGAGGTAGAGATCGCTTTGCCGCTTCAGCCACTTGAGAGAAGCCGGCTGTGCCTTGAGCAGCGCTTTGTGGCGGATCTTGTTATCTTCGGAATGCCAGTAGTCGCTTGCGCCATCTTTCGCCGCGCTGAAGCCGTGGCTCAGGCCTTTGGCTATCACGCGACCGCCGGCATGGCCGACACTCGCCGTGGCATCCCTGAAACCTGCGAAAGATCGCGGAATGCCGAAGCCGGATGAAGATCTTACTCCACTGCCGCTCATGCTTCCCACTTGCGTGCTGACTTGCTGCCATGTTGATCTCACGCTCCCGAAGAAGCCGGCGTTGCTGCTCGGTGGCGAAGCACCTTGGGATACACTCACTGTCGCTTCGGCTTTCTCTGCCCCATATGCACTGGCTGTAGATCGGCGCTTTCGTCGGCGAAATGATGGGCGCTCCACAATCTCGTGTAGATGTACGGTGCCGTGCATTGTGAGAAGCGCCAGGTAGTCGTCATTCCGCGACCATGCAGAGTCGACCACCACCGATGGGCTGCTGCGAGGGATACTGTGGATCAGTCGGACTGACGGACCCATCCCAGCACTGCCATCGCTTCTGTGTATGCCGTGGCATGATCGTGTCAGATCCCAAATGCAATATGTCTCGCCTTTGCGGCTGACAGTGAGAAGACGCAGTCCACTCCGCGAAAAAGCCAGAAAATTGCAGCCTTCGGGTAAAGCGAAAGAAGCAACTGGTGTTGGTGGCTGTTTTGCCTTGGCTTCTTGAGCTTCAAGCAGAGCCTGCAAGTCGACAATAGCGACAATAGAGGGATCCTTCTCAGTCCGCTGAGGGTCGTGTGGAGGGGCCTTGGTAGGCGGGAAGAATGCACCCTGCTCTTTTCCGGGGGCTCGCTGATCCGGCAGGGGTGCAGGGTTCGTGAGCTCCCTCCAGCCTTGCAGGCCAAGATCAATACCTTTCTGGGAGTACTTGACGACACCCTGCGCAGCCTGACGAGTCAAACGGCTCCAGGCATCTTCCGGATCGGTGCCTACCGTCTCACACGATACATGTGGCTGGGGAGGGGCGACAGCAGATGCCAAGCCTGGAGGACTGTAGCCATCCTCTGAGAGCAGTGGCGAGCCTTGGATCGAAACGTGGGAAGCGCTGGGCGGAGGGACCAGAGCAAGCCACCGTGGGCTTAGACTGAGCAGAGGCAATCGACGTAGCTCCGTTTCCGATCCAGTCGGCTGTTTTGCATCGCCGGAGCTCGGCGGTCTTGACGAACCCTGATCGGAAGATGATTGCAAAGAGGTCCAGAACTTGCCGATGCAACGAAACTCGCCATCGCCAGAATTATCGGTGGTGGCGGTTGAAAAGACAAACACCTCACCGCTTTTGCCTGATGCCAGGAGAACAAAGCTACCGCAAGCCGTCAGTCGTAAATCCTCAACCGGTTCCGGCAGGGTGGTCAAATGGCCGACAGTGGGTTGGGGCACCTCGACAGCAACGGTCTGATAGAGCGTAGCGACACGTTCCTGCGTTTGAAGCGAATACACCTCAACCGTAGTCTGGTAGAAAACAGCTGAGTGACTCGCTCCTTCTGCAGCGCCGTGAAGAATCACTGCCACAAGTGGGCGGAGTTGCTCCAGGCTATCATGAACAGAGACATGAGGTAGGATTTTCGCCCCAATGACACTGCCACGAAGACCTTCCAGCCGCCCTACCACCTCGACCTTGTTGGGCAGCACACGAAAGACTTCCAGGCCACCTTCAGAGCCAACGAGTAGAGCATCCCTGGCCTTCTTCGCCGATACCCCATCGCCCGCGTCCGCGAGAGAGTCCAGACAGCAACAATACCCATTCGAGCCGGCGATGGGAGGGTCGTGGTGCAATTTTTTGAACTCATCGTCGAGATTCAAAATCGGCGACCCGTAGAAATGCGGCTGTGGCATATGCGGAGGAGCTTTGGGCTCGATGAAGTTCGGCGGTGAAGAAGTATAGGAAACTCGCTTTGACATTGTCGGGGCGAATGCGTGGGGATTTGCAGCGCCGTTGGAGTAGCCGTAGGTCGGGGAGCTCTTGGAGATTTGTCTGGGTTTGGCGTGAACAGGTTGTGGAGAGGTGGATTGCTTGGCTGGTGGTATGTCAGGCGTCAAAGCCAGTCGATCAGGTGGAAAGTCATCCTCTCTCCATTCAACACCCCTCTCCTCCTCCACATCCGCACTGCTCACGGGTGGCAGTGCAGTCACCGCAGCATCCTCCCGCTCCTCTCGTACCGCCTCTGTTTCCCTCTCATCGAACAGATTCTCAACATCGTTGCCACGCGGCGCCTTCTGCTTCTTCTTGCTCTTCTTGCCGGGTCGCTTGGACCCTTCTATCGGCTGCTGTTGCTGCGGTTGGTCTTCTGTGGTCTGCTTTTGCCAGTCGTTCGTGTGAAAGACGGGGTGGTCGTCGTCGTCCCACGAGCTCATCCGGAGTGGCGCGTATTGGGCTGGTCGAGTGGAATCGAAGGGAGGGGTGGTGTTGGGAATGGTGGAGGAGCGTAGCAGAGGAATACGAAGCTGGCAGAACAAAGGGCAGGTAATTCAGACGGCAAGGTGATGGCTCTTTATGTTCGTAGCACGAGCTTGCGGTTGTCGTAGATCGTCTGACTCCGACCGGCAGGCAAACGCGATCAGGTGGTCAGGGCCAGGTGACGACGAGGGCGGGGTTCTGAGAGGAGTTGAAGGCAACGTAGCTTGGATGGAAGCGTAGTAGAAATAGACCCTTCCCACTGCCACGACGGGAGATGGTATGGCAACACGAGCAAGGGAAGTTGAAGATGGAGTGCGAGATGATGTTGGAGACGTCGCTTAACAACCACGCTGGCGGGGGGCGTTGCATGTGATCGTGGTTTCAGACTGCGGGGTCCGCCGCCGCCAAACCCTGTGGCGTCAACCTTGCCTGACATGATTCACAAACACCAAACACATACAGGACATCAAAGACACACGAAAGCATGACTGCTACGGAGATGTTCTTGCGGGACCTGTTTTGCGCCAGCTACTCTACACCACTGTCTACCTTATCATCAAACGTTCACCCATCCACCACCCTTTACGCCTCTCTCAACCAGGCCAATCTTTACACTCCCCTTCATCTCTTCCCAGGAGGACGGTAGGCACCTCCACTAGCCCCTCCAGCCGTTCCTCGAGTCCCAGGTGGACGGTAGGCGCCTCCAGCCGCAGGACTCTCGCTCCTCTCGCCATCAGCCGGTGCCTGCGGTCGGCGCGGTTGCCATCGGTCTCCAGCGTCGCGCGAGTCCGAGCGGGGCTGCCATCTGTCTCCACCCTCGCGCGAATCCGAGCGAGCAGGCATCGACTCGCCGCCGGCTGCAGAGGCTCCACGAAGCGCGGGCGGCACGTATCCACCTGTCCTCTTTGGTGGCGCATCTTCGGCACCTCGGGAAATCGAGCGAGGCGGCGGCGACTCTCCGCTGGGGGAAGTCAAGCCGCGAAGCGCAGGGGGGATGTAGCCAGTCCTCTTGGGTGGCGCAGCTGCGGCGTCTGGCGTAGCCGCGCGATCGTCCGACACAGCAGCAGCCGCAGGCGACTCTCCACCGGCAGCGGCAGCGGCGGCTTTGGCGGCCTCGCGTTCACGCCAGGTGGGTTTTCCAGCCTGGCCAGTGAGTTGGAGACGAGGTGGGCCACCACTGCTCTCCACCTCTGCCGCTCTGCCAGCGAAGGGGGCAGAAGCGCCGCCTTGCCTCCTCTCCATTCGTCTCCTCTCCGCTTCTTCCTCCCGCTCCATCTGCTTCCGTGCGGCCTCGGCGCGTTCTTGCCTGCGCTGATCCGCCTCTGCCTTGGCCACCGCTTCTTCCTTTCGCTTCTCTTCCGCAGCGCGCTCTGCTTCTTCCGCCTCGCGAGCCTCTCGCTCCTCCTCTTCACGTCGCAGGCGCTCTTCCTCCTCGCGACGGCGGCGCTCAGCCACCTTCTGCTCACGGAATTCACGACGGCGCTGGTCCATCTTTGTATTCAATTCCCGCTCGGCAGCCTTGCGCCTCTTCTCATGATCGGCATGGCGTTGTTCCGTAATCTCGCGCTTGAATTTCTCGTAGGGAGCAACGAGACGGCTAAGACGGTGCTTGAGCGCCACATCCTCCTTGTGCTTCTGTTCCGCAGCCTGCAGTGTTTCCGCCGTGGACACTTCGTAAGCCTTGAGGTCGCTCTCGCGCTGAGCTGCAAAGTCGTCCGGCAAGTGCTTGGCCTCTTCTTTCCGGTAGGCACGCTCCAGATGGTCGATTCTCTTCCCGGTAACACGCAGCTTCTCGCCCATCTCATTCTTCTCGCGCTCCAGTGCCTGCAGCTTCAACATGCGAATGCGACCGGTGTCGAGCTCGTCGATGTCAAGGCCGCTAATGTCCACACCTTTCACGCCCTGTTTCAGCTCCTTCAACTGCTTCTCGGTCTCTTCGCGCTGCACGCGCTTCCGCTCCGCGAACAGTCGACGCTCCTCACGCTCTCGCGTCTCTTGCGCCAGACGCTCCGTCTCCGCGGCCTGCAGTTCCTGCTGCCGGACCTTACGACGCTGCTCCTCCTCGCGTTGCTTGGCAGCCTGAGCGCTTTGAGCATTCTCCTTCTTCTTCTGAATAATTTCACGTCGGGCGAGAAGGTCTGCATGCTCCTGCTCGAACCCAGCCTCGGCACGCTGCAGCGCAGCAAGTCGGGCTTTTTGTCGATCTTCGTTGAAAGTGGGATCCACGTACTGCACAGCGATGTACAAAGACTTGGCGAGGCGAGACATCTGCGAGCGTACAATCTCAGCGGGGGTGCTCTGCAGGCGTTGGACGGAAGCAGCGTCAGATTCGGCGGATCCAGCAGCGGAGCCCGGGTGGAGCGCCTTGGACGAGGAGAAGACGTCTGCATCGAATGTGAGAATGCCAGTGGCGTGATCGATGCGAATTGGCAGGTCGCCCTTCTTGCATCCGTTCATGACGAACTTCTCAATGGTCGCTGCAGTGACCTGGAACGGGTCCGGGAATTGGGCCAGAGCAAGCACATCATCAAGCTTGACGTCCGTGTAGACTTGGGACAATTGCTGGAACAGTCGGGTCAAGATGACTTGCTGGAGCGGTGCGACATATTTGACCATATCTTCATCCGCACCAATCTGAGACAGGATCGGGGAGACTTTCTTGCAGATGACCTTGGGGTGGAAGTCGGTCTCGAGGATGTTGTAGAGTTGGCGGATCTCAGGCCTGGCACGCTGCAGAACATCTCGGTTCAGCAGATCCTTGAACAAGATCGCTCGAGTAGGTGGCGAGTTCATGCCAAGGAGGTTGGTGAGTCGCGCATTCTTGGAGTTCCGCGCCGCTTCGAGGTCAATGAGAGCACCACGGGAGCGGGATGTGCTGATGACCGGGATGGACAGGGCGGACAAGAGCACAAACGACGCCGCTTTGGAGAGGTCGGCCTCGGAGATGTTGGTGGGGTTGTCTTTCTTGGCCGCACCACCGGCAGCGACGGCGCGAGCAGAGACTTGCAACAGGTTGTAGTATCGGCTCCAGGCCGCAGCGTGGAAGAGGTAGTTCTCGCTGACCAGGAAGATACGGGTGAGCTTCTCGAAGTAGTTGGCCATCATGGAGTTGCGAGGCTGCTTCTTTGACAAGCTCAACAAGGTGTGAATGTCTTCGACACTCTTGAAGGCCTCTTGCCACAGTTCGAGTTCGACGGCGACGTTCAGTTGCATGAAGCGAGTGTCGAGGTGGCGTTGCAGCGTGTCGGGATCGCTGAGGTTGATGGCGTGGACTTGTTGGGAATACTTGGCCGCGTTCTGGAGATGGTTGCGGAGCAGCTCGCAGAGTCTGCGGAACTCGGTCTTGCGAGTGTACTTCAAGCAGAACTGGAAGGCCTGATGGGCGGTGGTCTGGTACATGACCTCGAGGCGAGCGTTGTTCTTGAAGATGTCCAAAACGGTGCGGTAGGTCTCCCACAAAAATTTGAGCCAAGGAGTGACGATAGCACGGTCCGTCCGGTCCTTGCTCTGCTCGCCAGAAACGGTGGCGAGGAGGATCGACTCGGGCGTCTCCATGGCCTCGAGATCTCCAACATTGGCCAAGGAGGTATCGGCGTCATCGGGAGTGGCGCCCTGGGCAGTAATCTCATCCGCCTTTTGCTGCGCCTCTTGCACCTTTTGCTCGGCCAGTTCGATGAAGCGTCGGAAGACGAGTTCAATCGTCGCCACATTGGTGTTCTGGCTGGTGTTCTTGTAATTGTAGAGGCCATCCTTGGCCGACTTGCCCTTTCGAAGATCGACGCACAGCTCGACAAACAGCAGCATCACCGGCTCGAGGGCCGCGATGGTGCTGTTGCGGGTGCGCTTGGAGGTGACATGTTCGTGGAGGATGGAGAGGGCGGCCTGTTGCTGGCCCACGCCGATGAGTTCTTGGGCTCGCTTCAACACATTCTCCGGCCGGGTGTGAGGGGGAGGAGGCATGTTGGGCGGCCTGAGGTGGTGATGACGGCAGCGACGCGTTCAACGTCGTGCAGTCCTTCTCGACTCCGGGATGATGAGAGGGGTGATGGGACGGAGTCGAAGGTGGGGTGAGTGGTGTTATTCGTTCCAAAGGGGGTTCACAAGTTTTCTGCAGGCGACTGGAATTTGGTGTGATCTTCGATGGCTTGGCGAAATTGCTGCCTCAGGCATTACTGTTTCTATGGATTTGCCGCGAGGCGTGTACCTTGGTCAAAGTGAGGCTCAAAGTGCAGAGAGTCATGCTACCACTCTATTCCCATGTCACACTTGAACTCGTCACGTCACATGGCACTCGAGTTCACTGCTCGGGATGGATTGGTGATACACCTGCAGTGTTGCATCGTTTTAGTCACGTGCTTAGGGTTTTCTGGGAAGCTTCCTGGACCGAAGGATTGGGACAAGGTTCCGAGCGCTCGGGCCCGCTAGAGAATTGGCCATTCAGTCTAGTCCATCCCGCGCCTGCCGCTTGACAAGGAGATCACTTCATCGCCGCCCCGTCGTCCCACCACGCAACGCATCCTCGCGCCGCATCCAGCGTGTCACCCTTGCCGCCGCATTCCCCGCCCGACTTCGTGTCACCGACTTGACCGCCTTGGCGACCGTTCGACGCCTCCATCTGCCACTAGAGTGGGTTTGAAGGGCGGCCGGACCGTGTTGTGGTGCGCCGAATCTGAGGAGGCCACGACGGCTGGTGCTGTGAGCGGCGTTCGACAAGACATCGGCATACTTTGAGCACGGTAAGCTTGCCAGGATATTGTCTGCGGAGCGTCCATGTTGCACCACCCAGAAGGCGGAGATGGCCGTCAGCGTTTTCGTTTACTGGTCACTAACTGACGCATGTCGCAGGAACACCACACCTCGTGCGCAATACTCTCACGGCAGCACAATCATCCCCCGGTTGCCAGCACATCAACAGCCCCTGACCCTCCATACTACCAGCGGCCACTCACCCTCTTCCTTCAAATCCACACAACTTCACCGCCATCATCGCGTTAAGGACGGAAGGACCGCGCATTCATATTACGCTCGCGGCGGATTCAGACGAACGAACATCACCTCTCTCATCGCGCAGACTACGCAGGACCATGGCGGCGCCGTACGAGATTCGTGCCAACGACACGGGCAAGACTAGGAAGCAGTCCATGGCGGAGCTGAAGCTAAGACGGCTCACCGAATTAAACCAAAGACTGCAGGAGGACTTGAACCGGCGGAGAATACCGGTGTCGGAGGCTGCGATGGAGTACGTGCCGTCACTCTAGCTGCGTCGTTCATCTACTGACGCAAAGGCAGTCTCATTGCATTCACAGACCGTGAGCCCAAGGATTTCATGGTGCCGAGTCGCTGGGGCGCGGTAAGTTGTGCACCGCAATCAACGTCACGAGGCCCTGCTGATCGAGACCTTCAGATTGACCGACGTGAGGATCCATACGCACCCCAGCAAAGCAATGGCTGCTGTATCGTCATGTAAGGGCGCACCATCGACCCATCACTTCACCACTTCCACCACAGTGTGTTCATAGCCGACGGCGTTGGAACGAAAAGATGGAAAGCATGCGAATCTCCTGCTGTTTTGCAATCTTTGGCGTGGATAATAATACAGTCTGACGCAGAGGCCGTCATAACTGGTGGCCTTGAAGTCAGAGCAGGAGGCGTGTATCATAGCGGCGAGAGTTCATGGGACACCGTAGGATGTGGAGGGGCGAGGTTGTCTATGGACATGGCTACGAGATCAGTTCAATGTTAGATTTGTCTTTGTCAAAACATCTATTCGGTCGGAGGTGATTCAGTCGTTCCGTTGAAGACCATGTCCCCTCATTCTCATCTCACGTGAGATGCGTGGATGAATGAACGATGTATGCAAACGGTACAGCCGAATAGCCTGATTGACGAGATGGATGTGGGGAAGGATGAACTCAGGTGAAGGAGCAGAGCGGCGGCGTTCCCCGAGCCAGCCGTAGGTACGAAAGAGGAAGGAACAAAAGCCGGCGCGAAATCAGCCGAGAGATTTCGGGCGAGCCAATCACAGGCGGCCAGCAATCTCCAGCTCGTAGAGATGGTGGGGGCTTGGGGGGGCCCTTCCCGCCTTTTTGCCTTCGAGAGACGAGTGGACGGCGAAAAAAAAGATTCAAACTCCCGCAAGCCAAGCCAGGCACGCTCCGAGCGGTGGGTGGATCGATCGCTCTCATCCCAAAGCCGAAGTGGAGGCAGGCACGACACACACACTCTCTCTCCCCTCGTCCGTCAGCATTGCAACTCACCCTCCCACCTTCGCCATCGCCGTCGCCATCACTCTCGCCACTTCTTGCCCCTCAATCCCGCGACGCCATCGCCCGGCTGCATGCATTGCAGGGATTTGTGAGAAGGTTTGCGGCTGGCGTGGAGGAGGCTTCGATTTGGAAGGTGTGCCAGCACGATTGCGGTGGAGAGACGAGCGCACCACATCACTGCACCACCACCACCAGCCTACCGCCGCCCTCTCTCTCCCTTCATCGACCTCTCATTCGCTCTTGCACAACTGCCTGTGACCCCTCGGCATCGCCATCTACCCTCACTCACCCCCCGAACCCCACCACACCCCACCTCACCGTCGCGACTCGACTACGCGACTCCATCCCACTTCACCTCGGCCAACCTGTCGTTACCAGTCCATTGCAGTCATCAACTCAAGACACCGACGGGTGGATCAGTCGCGACGACTGCAATCACCCTGCACTCAATTCGGGTCCGCCGACAAGTTTGACCGCCGCATTGAAGAAAAACAGCAGCTCGCAACATGCGATTATAACCAACACAACTCCGTCCTTCTTCCTGGTCACACCACACGAAAACTACCCCTCCGCCATCTGACCGCTCCCAAGAATGGACACCTCTTCCTCTCTCGACGCAATGGTGAACATGAACGAGTTGGATGATCTGGGCAATTTGTTCGAGTTTGGAGACATTGATCTCAATTCCATCACCGATGGCGCCTCATACGGCGATCAGTCGCAGCAACAACAGCAGCAGCAACAGCAACATGGAACACACCCCACAACTCCCTTTCAAGACATGAGCCAAGCACCAGCCATGTCTGGCACGGCGGCGCACGATTTCGGGCAGACACCCTTCGCCATCTCTCAGAGCATGGAGTACGCCATGCCTCACGACGGCCGGGTGACGACCAGCAACCCCTACGCTCCCGAAGCAACTTACCAAGCATCTTCGCACGCCTCCTACCTCCCCTACTCGCAAAACTTCAACTTCCAGGCTCAACCCTCGTACCCGTCGAACGCTCATGTGCCACCCACGCCCAACAGCTACGACATGCATGGCGAGACCGGCACATTTATGCACCAACAGTCCGCAATGGACCCGCAGCAGCGTACCATTCTCGAACAGCGATACGGTCTGCGGAAGGATGACGCGATCGCCTTCACCCCCATGGTGTCCCCAGCCGGTACACCGCAGTTCAATGTGCTTCCAGAATACACCACCCCAGGCGCCTACTTCTCTCCCCTCACATCTCCCATGCTGCACGGCCAGACTCACCAGCAGAACCAACTTCAGCAGACTCCTCACCAAACCCCTCAGCAACGCGCCTACACTTCCCATCCCAACACCGCTCCAGGCTCCCACACCAACTCGCCAATCGATTTTGGTTTGGACATCGACATGCTCGACAACCTCACCCTACCCGACTCCGCGGGCCCCAGACCGCGCAGGACGAAGCGGAAACCGGCGGCGCCGCGGTCTGCGACTGGCCTCGCGAAAGCCAAGCAGAGCCCTGCACAGACCGCGCAGAAACGAAAGTCTATGCTTTCGTCTTCCGGTCAGTCGAGAGGCGAAGAAACAATCGCATCCCAGCCTCTCTCAGCCGGACTTCAAATGCCACACCAATTCGATTCCTCGGAACCGGAAAGCATCAGTCCGGAGCCGTTGGGCGAAAGCGCCATGGGCCCACCGCCTCGCCCAGCATCCAGTCGCACTCATTCGCCCGCAATCGCGGCCCAACAGAAGCCGATCGGTGCTGCTGCGACACCCAAGTCTTTGCTGACTATGCGTGGGGTGCAGCCGCCGATATATGGCCAACAAACTGCCAGTCCGGGGTCCAAGGATTCCAACAGCTTGGACGACCTGTCACTTCCAGAGGCGGCAAGAGCGCAGGCTCGAATCAAGCCTTCGTTGTCTCAGATTGATACCCAAGTCGATCCCGACGCAACAGACGACCTGACACCGCAGAACTCGGCGCGCAAGACGCCCAAGTTGGGACCGTCCAGCACACCGGCTTCCGGACGGCTGGGTTCCGCCGTGACATCTCCCAATCTGACCGGATCTCCCATGACTGCATGTACGCCGTCACTCGCGCTCAAGGACAAGAAAGATGCGAGAAGTGGAAGCGGGAGTGTAAGTCGCAGTAAAAAGCGTGGCAGCATCAGCGCCACCGGCTCCCGCTTGGTCTCGCCCGCCCTCGTGCCGAAGATAAGTCCAAGCATCAAGCCGCTACTCCCAGAAGGCAGTACGTATCCATCTCTCATCCTGCCCGTCAACGGCCCAGCTAACACATCTCACAGCACCCCTCAACACCGCTACGCAAGCCATGCTCCTCGCCTCTAAGTCCAACTACCAGAACCTCCTCGAAGGCAACCACCTCCCCGGCGTCAACTACCCCGACTCCCTCTCCACCGGCCTCACCTCCAAACGCACGTCGCACAAAGTCGCCGAGCAAGGCCGGCGCAACCGCATCAACGAGGCGCTCAAGGAAATGCAAAGCCTCATCCCCAAACCGCCTCCCGCGTCGAAATCGCCCGGCGATGCAGCCGACGCAGCGGCGGACAGTAATGGCGATGCGAACGCCACTGCGACGGACGGAGATGGCGCGGGGGATGCGAACGGTAATGGCAAGGATGGCGACAACTCGGCCAAGAGTAATAATAGCAAGGCCGCAACGGTCGAGCTGGCGAACGATTACATCAAGAAGATGCAGAAGGATAGCGCGGCGACGAGTGCCGAGGTGGCAATTTTGCGGCGGGAGAATGAGGAGTTGAGGAAGCGGCTTCTGGAGAGGGAGAGCGGGAGTGGGAGTGAGGCGGGTGCAGTCGCGAGTTCGGGAGATGGAGAGGAGTGAGGGATGGTTATCACGACGCGATCTGGGATCTATCACAACATGTGGGAGGATTTCTCCAATGCAAGCGCGTGCAGACGGCGTATTTGGGATTTTCAGGGGACTTGCGTTGCCCCTTTTCGGTTTGTCCATGGCGGAATTGCGTTGCTTTCAGGGCGGGCAGGCAGGCACCACAGCACGGCGGGACTGAATCTGATGATGGTAAAGGGACACTAATCTGGGATATACACATGGCGACATACAAACAGACGGGATGGACGGAGGGTTCTTTGACTTTGAGATACCTACCTATGATGGGATTCATGTCGATTAGTACGGTTGCGTCAGCTTGTTTATACTGCTCAGTGAAGCACAGTCAAGCATGCCTTATGCAGCAACCAACCGCTGCATACAACACACCTAACCCAACTCTGCCTCACCGCTCCACCGCCCTCAACCGCACCCACACCGCCTTCCGCTCCCAAATCGGCCAACTCAACTGCTCCAACCACTCCCCCGTGCCCGCCATCCTCCCGCCATCCATCTCGAGATCGAAATGCCACAGCACCTTGGCGAGGATGAGGCGCATCTCTGCGTACGCCAGCGTGCGGCCGATGCAGTTGCGCGTGCCGAGGCCGAAGGGCGCGAAGGCGGCTTTGTTGTCGTTTTCCGCCGCGGCGGCGTCGAGCCAGCGCTCTGGCAGGAAGGTGTGGGGGGCGTGGAAGTTTTGGGGGGAGGTTTGCACTGCGACGTGGTTGGGGTGGATGATTGTCTGGATTGTTGTTGTGTTGGTTAGTTTGGAAGGGGGGGAAGTGATTGGGCAAGGGGAGGAGTGCGTACGCCTTCGGGCAGGTATTTGCCGCCTACAATTCCGCCGCCTGGAGGGGTTATTCGTGCCGTTTGGGTGGGGACGGGCGGGTAGAGACGCATGGTTTCTTCCAGCACGGCGAGGAGGTATTTCAGCGAGCTGACGGAGAAGAGGGTGATGTCTTCGGAGGATTTGAAGGTGCTGCGGATCTCGGTGGTGAGTTTGGCTTTTGCGGCGGGATTGGTGAGGAGGAAGTAGGTAGCCCCTGCTCGGCGACATGATGGGTGTCGTTAGTATGTGTGTGGTTATGACTCTTCATGAGCCCCAGGTATATGGAGAATCTCACCACTCAGAGCAGTAGACGACGTCTCTGATCCCCCGAGCACCAGCACGGCCGCATTGCTGAGCATTTCGGGCTTGCTCATGCCTTCGCCGGCCTTGTTGTCGTCGACGCTCTTGATTATGATGCGGTCCCAAAAGTCGCCTCGCGCGCCTCCGAGCTCCATGCGCTGCTCGAGTCTGTCGCCTGCGTAGCTGTAATTGCGTCTTCGCATGTCATGAACCACCTGGGGGACGAAGAAGCGCTCCAGGAAGCCTAGGTAGACGGGGGAGGGTCAACGAGGAGAAATCATGTGGGTGGGAGATGCAACATAGAACATACCCAGCCCTTGCTGACGTAGAACGCTGGTCATGTGGACAAACTTGACGGCGCCAGCGATGGCGGGGATCCACTCGTGCAGGCTCCTGTTTTGCAAGGAGTGGAAGCTCTCTCCGAACCCCAGATCGCCAATCACGTCGAACGTGACCATGTTGTACCTTGGGGGCGCAGTCAGTGATCTGCGGTGGGCAAGAAGGGTGAGACCTGGTCTGGGCTCACCACGCGGTCATGTCCGTCGACTCTCCGACCCCGGCCTTTTCCCCGAGTCGATCAATGAGAAGATTCACGTGGGGCAGGATGTGGGATTCCTGATCACGCAGCCCCTTTTCCGAGAAGGCATGCGCGAGTAAACGGCGGTATCTCGCGTGGCTGTGTATCGACGAGGATCAGTGAAGTGGTCGGAGATGCACAGGGAACGCAAGGGGACAACGCACTTGTCTTTGCGGGCGGCGAGAATGCTTGCCACACCGTTGGGCGGCAAGGTCATGGTCTCCTTTGCGAATTCCGGCTTGCCAGGCACGTGGGCGAGCACATCCTTGATAGCCTGAGGGTCGGTGAAGCTGAGCCGATTGGGGCAGGTTCGGAGTTCGGGACCATATTGACGGTGCAGTTCGGCGACGCGGATTGCTGCGGTGCCGCGGAAGACGCTGTAGGAGAAGGGGAGATCGGAGATTCGCCAAAGTAGCGGGCCGGGATAGGAGCGGAGGGGGTGCAGGAAGAGGTTGTAGAAGCAGCGGAACAACAGGTAGAAGACAGAGGTTACAAGGAAGATGGAGGTGGTTAGGAGAAGGATGGGAGAGAGGAGGTGTGGAAGGGGGATGGAAGACAACATGTTGGCGAGAGAGAGGGGGAGAGAGAGAGAGAGAGCGTTTGGCAGAGATGGAGAGAGAGGAGAAACAGGAAAGAAGACAAGGCATGTCTTGATATACGCTACAGCACCATCCGCCTCACAGACTGTTGCTGACGCGAAATACAATCAGCCTACGTCGGAGGGTCGCATGGGCAAGGCCGAAAGGGAAAGAAGACATGCCCCGGAATGCGACACGTGAAGTCTCCACCACAACCCTAACTTACCTAACCTTCAACCTTTTCATCATTGGCGGCCAAGGCGCACATCTGCAACCATCTGCTCGGCCTCTCTGCTGTCGAGCTGTGCAGGGACAGAGGCCATTAAGATGTCCTCCATCCGGCCCATGACGCCGATGGATCTGCTCAAATTCAACCCGTGCAACCTCGACCATCTGACCGAGACGTACAACATCGGCTTCTACCTCGACTACTTCACCAAATGGCCGGAGCTGTGCAAGGTGGTCGAGGGGGAGAATGGGCAGGTGGAGGCGTACAGTGGGTTTCCCCATCATCTCGCTGCGCCATCTCCATACTGACGTCCAGCAACAGTCTTGGGCAAGGTGGAAGCCTCGCCCTACCCGGCGCCCGTGGAGCCGTATGACCCGGGCTTGAAAATCTACCAGAAGAAATTCCCCAACTATCTGCCGTGGCATGCGCACATCACCTGTCTCACCGTCGCCCCCTCTGCCCGCCGTCTCGGGCACGCCACCCGGCTCAGTGTAACGCTGGAGGAGGTGGGCGATGCGCAGAATGCGTGGTTCGTCGACCTCTTTGTGCGCGTGGATAATGTGGCGGCCATCAAGCTGTACAAGAACATGGGGTCCGGCTTGCCCATCTTTCTACCTGTTTGCATTGGCTGATCTGTTTTTGCCAGGTATTCAATCTACCGCCGAATCACAGACTATTACAATGACGGCAGCGATGCGTACGATATGCGCAAGCCGCTCAAGCGCGACAAGCAGCGCAAGACGGTGCGGGCGAATGGGGAGAATATCAAGGTGCATCCGTCGGAAGTGTGGTGAGCAAGCAGTCAGCACCATGCTGTAGTACTTCAGCCGCAATCGGGACGATCGTACGCCGGGCCTGTCAGACGTTGGAATCTGGCACGCCGCAACAGGAAGCAGAGCTACTCAAGGCCAGGCGATGGATCAGTGTGGAGCTGGCGACACGCTATCAGCGACACAATGCTGTCCATGCAGCCAGCAAGACGCAGATGGAGGAGACGAACTGCTTGCTCCCAGACGTTGCAGTGGATGAACGCGAAGCTTGCGATTGGCCAGAGGAGGTGATTCACCACTCCTTGTTCATGTAGCTTGTGGACGAGATGTACCATCTCCCTTGCAACAAGTCCCGACGAGCCGTGAACTCGATCTAGGACACGCTATTCTATACATTTAACGTCTGTGAGAACCGCCAGGCCGTCAGCGAGCTGAAGGGGAGGAACACTTCTTCTAATCCGTAGCCTGGCCTGCCATTGGCCGATGCTGCACCGCCACGGGGAAAGTGGCGGCGTCTGGGGTTGGTCCAGCCGTCCAAGTTGGTTGACGTGCGCCGGCTTCATGCATGCAGCTCCTGACCGTCAGCAATCAAGCATTCTAATCCTTCTTTCTCCCTCCTTCTCCAACCTCGTCATCTTTTACATAGCATCCTTCCACCGTGAAATCACCACATTCATCTATTCGGCGGAATCCTCAGCTACATCCATTGGCCTTCGTACCGTCCACCCGCGGCGCATATCGATCATTCAGCTAGATGATATCCTGATAACACACTCGGTGTCGAAACCCCACCACCACGGCATGTCACCTCCCTCATCCTCTAGCGTATGAGAACCGCCTCCCCGCACACCATGCCGGCGCGCAACCCCCTTCCCAAACGAGCCGACAGCACCAACGACTCCAAAGCCGCCATCCTCGTCGTCGTCATCCTCGCCATCCTCCTCTTCCTCGCCATCCTCGCCTACATCGTCCTCAAAAGCCTCCGCAAGCGCCACACCACCCCCACCTACGTCCCCACGCAATTCCTCAAGCGCAAATGGGAGGCGTGGAATCCCGCGCGCATCGTCTCCAAGGGCAACTACAGCGCGCGCTTGCAGGAGAATGATTCAGTGCCGACGCTGCATCCGCGGAGTGCGAGGACCAGCACGTATAATTTGGGGGAGGTGGAGCAGCAGGGCGGGGTCGATAGGCATGCGAGCGTGCGCTCCGTCCTCACCCTCCCGGCGTACTCGCGGTCGGTGCGCGAGAATGAGCGCGTGCTGGGGAGGGAGGGGGAGCGAGGTGGTGTAGATACCGTTCTCGAACACCCGGAGACGGTGGAAGAGGAGGAGCAGCGGCGCGAGGGGGAGATGGAGTCGCTGTATCAGATTCGAGTGCAGAGAAGGCAGGAGATTGAGGAAAGGAATGCGCGGCGGGAGGAGAGGAGGGCGGCGCGGGCGAGAGGGGATACTGTTACGCTGGAGAGGCTACGACGCGAGGCGGCGCAACGGGCGTCGGACAGGGAACAAGGTGGTTCGGCGGCGATGATCGCGCAGCACCAATCGCGCTCGCGAGATCGCAGAGTGAGTAGCGTGAGCTATGCGGAGCTGGGCGTCGCTCGCCACGATGGCACGCGCATCCGCGCCAACTCGAACGACAGCGACAACAGACCTCTTCTCGACTCCGCGGCCAGCATGTCAGGCCGAACTGCCACCTCCACACAAGGTCGCGGTCGCTCGGCGAGCTCCGTGCTCTCCGTCTCCGATGCATCAGACTACGAAGGCGAGCTCCCGCCCTTCGCCCCCGCAACAGATTTGGAGACTGTCACATTGAACCAAGTGCATTCTCGCAATGGCTCGCGAACTCATACGCCTTTGGCCAACCGCAGTCGCGCATCCTCATATGGTCAACTGCAACAACCTCCACCCCTCGATACCAGCGTGGACATTGCCGACCACAGCATAGTCCCCAGTGCGGAACCGCCATCATATCAGTCCCCGGATGGCTTCGAGGATGTTCCGCCGTACACTTCCCCCGTGGAAACTCGGCAGCGGATTTCTACCATACCGGAGTCGTCGCAGCAAGCGAGTGCAAGACAGACGAGCTCACAGACCGGAGCACCGATGCTGCCGCAGTTTGAACGACTCCCGAGTATACGCATTGCTGCTGCCACGCCAGTTGAGCCTGCTACGGGCGTGGAGTGGCCTTCGCCGAACAGGGATTCGCGGCGGTGATGGCCTGCAAAATATGAACGATTTAGCGTATTTGATAATGTCAGCGTAATGTATTGAATGAATGTCCGTCTTCCAGTTGTCTATTTTCGTGGTGCCGAAATGGGTGCTTCTCATCGGTGCAAGCCTTGTCAATGGCGGGCTTTGCCAAGCCGACAGCTTCGAGGCTGCAAGCTTCCTCGACGACACTTCATCCTGCTGCACGGCAGCTTTCATCCTCCCTTGCCGTCCATTTAGTAATTCCCCCTCCTCAATGTCGCGTTCTCTTTTCACACCCTTCCGGCGGAAACCGCCGTACATCTGCCCCCAATGTCTCCACACCCGCAAACCTCTCCCTTCCCCAATCCCCCGCCGCGCCTTCCACCTCTCCTCCCCCCGCGAACAGCAGTCTAGCAACCTCCTCGCCCTCCTCGAAACCCGCGGCTTCATCCACCAAATAGCCGGTGACCGCCACCTCCTCTCCACCCTGCTCTCTCGCCGTAAACTCCGCTTCTACGCCGGTGTAGACCCCACCGCCCCCTCGCTGCACCTCGGCCATCTCCTCCCGCTCATGCTCCTCTTCTGGCTCACGCTTCACGGTCACCAAGCCGTCTCGCTCGTCGGCGGCGCCACAGCGAGAGTAGGCGATCCCAGCGGCCGGCTCACGGCTCGTGTGCAAACTGCAGCACACGTGCGGACATCCGATGCGAAGGCCATGTTTGCGCAGACGGAGGCGTTGTGGAGGAATGTGAGGGAGTGTGCGGCGCGGCGGGGGTGGAGGGAGGAGGAGATGGGCGCGTACGAGGTGTTGGATAATGGACGTTGGTTGGATGAATTGGGAATTCTGGACTTTTTGCAGACGATGGGAAATGGGATGCGGCTTGGGGCGATGTTGGGTCGGGATACGTGAGTGAGTTCCTACTGGCTTCGGTGCTGTGAGTATTCATTGACGTTTTGTGGACAGGGTGCGGAATAAGATGGAAAAGGGCGATGGCATGTCTTTCGCCGAATTCACTTATCCCCTCCTTCAGGCCTGGGATTGGTGGCATATGTACAACACCCTCGGCGTCCAAGTGCAGATTGGCGGAAGCGATCAGTATGGGAATATCGTGGCGGGAATGGACGCCGTGCGCTATATTGCGCAGACCCATCAGGACGCAGACACTCGAGCTCGCTGGCTGGATGGGGAGGGAAGGTTGAATGAAGACTTGGCTCCCATGGGCCTGACTGTGCCGCTGTTGACAACGGCAAGTGGAGAGAAGTTTGGCAAGAGTGCTGGGAACGCCATCTGGCTTGACCCAAGACTGACGTCCCCGTTTGATCTCTACGGAGTAAGTCGAACACCCTAGCTCTTGGCCCCTAGAAAAGCAAGACTAACGCGCCCCAAGTTCCTCCTGCGCTCCTCCGACGCCGACGTCGAGCGCTACCTCAACCTCTTCACCTTCCTCCCGACAGACATCATCGCATCCACCATGTCCGCACACAACCTCGACCCAGGCAAGCGGAAAGCCCAACATCTGCTCGCAAGCGAAGTCCTCGAGCTCGTGCATGGCCGAGACGAAGCGCTCAAGACTCGTGCGCAACATGAAGCTCTTCGTAATCCGACTTTGGCTTCGTTTTCATCGCCCTCGTCGTCCGATGCTTCGCAAGCAGAGACTTCCTCGAACGAAGCCTGGATCCGCTTGCCGCAGTCTCTACTTCTGGGCGCTCCGTCTTACGCTCATGTCTTGTTTCACGCGGGACTAGCACCATCCAAGTCCGAGGGTGCGAGGATGATCGCCAAGGGAGGTGTCTACGTGGCATCCTCCGAGGCGTATGCGAACGTCGACAACGGTGAAAGACAACAGGAAGTCGTGTGGACGCAGATCAAAGATGCAAAGGCTGCGGTCGTCGACACGGCGCTCCTTAATGGCTTGCTGATGCTGCGGCTCGGCAAGTGGAAAGTGCGGGTAATTCAGATGGTGCCGGATGATCAGCAGGGTGTGGATGCCGGTGTTGCGTCGTCTGCGCGAACGGCTCAAGGCTAGCTGTTCTCCAAAGCAAAATCATGCGGCTTAGCATTCCGCCCTCATCGAAGCCTCGGCCGGCCGCGTCTAGTAGACAATCTCACCGCCTTGCGCACCCGCGGACTACTGCTCTCACTCCCACTGCTCTCCTCCGTCCCCGCACCATGGCCTTCACTGTCCTCACTCTCCGACACATCATCATCACCCTCCAACTGATCCGGCTCGTACAATTCGTCATCTTCAGCCTCCGCGTCAGCATCCATGGGCTCCGAGGCAACGTCGTCGAAAATGTTAAATGCCGCCAACCGGTCGCCTGCGGCGCGCCCAATGTCCTGCTTCGCTCGCGCTGTGCCTGCGTGTTGCACCGCCGTTGCTGTAGCTAGCGATACGTGCTTCCGGGGTGACGAGGACACGGGTTTTCTCGGCGAGGATGTCGCACTCCTCGCGCCGCCATCTTCGTCGTCCATACGCCGTTTCTTCACAGCCACTACGCGTGCGATTCCTTTCTTTTTCCCTTTCCCGCCTTTGCGGTGCAGTGATGATGACACCGCCTTTGCCCGCAGATTGCCGTCTTCGTCCTCGCTCTCCGATACTTCGAAGAAGCCCTTGACCAGATTCGCGTTGCGCACGTGCGGCGCCGACTTCTTCGCCTTCTTGCTCTCCTGCAGCTGCTCGTTGGGAAATTTGGGCCCGTAGTTGAAGAGCAGCTCTTTGCCCGCGGGGATGTCGCGGCCGGCATATAGGGCAATGCGATGCACAGTATTAACCATGATGATGCGAGGGTAGAGGTTCGCCTTCTCCGGGCGTGCATGGTTGATGAAGCGCATCTTATTCCCAAAGTACGTGCTGTCGATCTCCTGCTCTTTGTTGAGGGAAAAGAGGTAGCTGAGGCGCTGGTGTTCGTAGACGGCGCCGCGCCGCTCGCCTTCGCTCTTCGTGATGATCTCGCCCTTGTACTCGCCTACAAACTCGTTCTCGCGGATGTGCTCGCATGCGAAGAGGCCCAGGCCGTGCACGCCGCTGTCGCCAAGGAGGGTGTGTTTGGGGATGTTGCGCTGGATGTTGGCGTTGCGGCAGCGGCCTGCGCGCTCGTCGTGGCGGTGGATGGGATCAACAACGTCACAGACACCGCACGAGGCGCAGAGATCCGGGTCGCATTCTCTTCCTAGCTGCCAGCAGACGCAGTTGGCATTCTCGAAACACACGTTGTGGTCTTTCCGCTGCCCGCAAGCGCAGCCTTTGAATTTGCGTGTACAGTTTGAAGGACAGCTGCAGGTCTTTTCGCACGGGATTGCTTTCGCATAGCAGCTGCATTTCGCGGTCTCGCAGGATGTGCCGGGGTGGAAACACGGATAGAATGGTCCACGACTCTCCGCTTCGTGCAGATATCCACTCCAGTAGTTTGCGTCTTTTTGCTTCCTTCTGAGTGCGGGATCAGGTAGCGGGCTGATCGACTGCGCTTCCGGCGGAAACTCGACCCGAGTCCGGTAATTCACCTTGAATGGGTGCACAATGTCTGTGGCGACGGCGGTGTCGACCGAGAAGATAGAGTCATCATCGCTCTCGCTCCCCCCGTCCGCGGTATGTTTGAACTGGCCGTGGTATGGGCAGTTAAAGCGTAAGCACATCCTGCATGTCAAACCGTTGTCCGAGGGCTGCAATGCCACGCCAGGAGCTGCTTCTGGGTGTGATTCCAATGCACCGCTTCCGGAATGTTGTCCTTTGCGTGCATACTCGCAGCGTCGAGCGATATGCCAGAGACTGAATTTGGTCATCTTCTGAAACATTTCGCACAACACCGCGGCCCGGCCCAGTTTGGCCGGTGTAGATGGAGGCAGAGAGTTGAGTACTTCGTTCCATCGATCGCTGCTCCGTTTGAAGTCATCCTTGCAAAATTGATCGCGTAGTGCATAGGCTCTGAGCACATCTGTGTCCGTGATGGAGGCCAGGTCCAACTTAGGCACTAACAGGAAACGAAGCACATCCGCCCAGGAGCACTCTAGATCCACTAGAGCACTCTCAACATAGCGTTCGTATTTCTGCGCCTGCAACAGCACCAGTAGCTTCCGCTCGCGGTCTGCGATGTCGACTCTGTATTGCCCATTCAGGTTCGCAGCGTCGGCCAAGTCGAATTCGTCGCCAAAGTAAGGCCAGCAGTGCAGATGGATCACGTTGGGCGCTAGCAGGTTATTCTTCAGATTGACATAGTGCGCGTAGCCAGGCACATCTTGTGTGTTGGTATTGAAGTTGGTGTAGGGAGTGGCCAGCCAGGTTATGGGCTTGTTATTATCCCACGTCATTCGCTGGACGCCCCAGACCTCGTCGTCAGGCGTTGAGCCTTTTTGCGGCGTGCGTAGCTGGAGAAGTTTCAGGTTGGCAAAGAAAGATGTAGGAGGGTCAGGATTGGTGGCATGATCCTCATTCGCGAGCCGGGCGCGATTCAAAGCAATGCCAGTCCAGTACTCGTTGTCTCCTTGCAGTTCCTCCAGGTACTGTCCGAGAATCTTCTCCACGCGATTTGCGAGGGGAAGGTGTGAAAGGGTGTCTACTGAGATGGTAGGAGCGGACGGCGGAATCACCTTCGGAGCGGGTGGCGTGGTAGCCTTCCTCGTCCCTAGGAACGGAAGGCGGCTGAATAGGCGTGTTGGCGAGATGGCGGTTGGCTCATCGTCACTACTAATCTCGATGACTTCATTGAAGCGGCTCATCTTGAGTCGACAAGGGTCGTGTCTGACGCCGGAGATGTCACTCGAAAGCCGTTCATGCTCAAAAGGTCGTCACGTGTCCGGAATGGCGGGACACTGCAGGGCTTCCCATAACATGAACCCGCTATGAGGTCCGTATCATTCGTTTCTGCGGCATCGTTAGCTTGGCATTGGCCGCCGAAATGGATGTGACGGCTCAGAATGATCAAACTCACGCGCTTTCTAGTCGACTCGCGGTGTTGGAACGAATTGTTGGGCCGTGCGGATTTCGTGTTTTGAGGCAAGTTGAAAGTGAAAAGACGGAGAAATGAAAGAGCGAGTTCGTAACTTTCGTGGAGATTCTTGAGAAGCGTGAAAGGCAGTGGCGGTGATGTTTGCGACCGAGAGACAATGCGGGTGTTGTTGTCTTGGGATGAATTGCAGTCCGCTGATGTTGGCCTGTGCGCAGTCGCAGACCGTTTGGGCAAGTGCGTCCGACTCGCCAGCCTGGCGGCAAGGCGGCTACACACCCACTAGATATATATTATAGCAGGTCTTGAATTGAGTCCGAGGCTCTCTAAGGCTTGTTACGAGGGAGATGGTACATCTAGCGTACTAGCTACTGAATATATAGTATAGCAGGAAGGCCCTGAATGAAGTCCGAGGCTCGGCAAGGCTTGTTGTAAGGGAGATAGTACAATCCAACCACTTCTTCTAGCACGTGGCCTGGCCTGCACTTCACTTCTCGACAAACGATTCGTGATTTATCGCTACGATTCTTGATTCAACGCTCATCTGAACTGACATATCCCCCTTTAGTCTATGTCTTCTAATGACTCCGTTGCGCTCGCCGTGTTGCCACCATAACTCTCCGGCACCATGACCCCGACAAGACACGTTCCCAGCATGTTCTCCCAATTCACCCAGGGATGCACCTCCATAAACAGCTTTGTTCCATCTCTCCCCGCGGCCTTCATAATTTCTGCTTCTCCACCCGGGTGAAAAGGGATGTAAGGCGTGATGTTGTACACCTTGCCCTGCCAGCTGCTCCACGCCGGCTTCCCCTTACGCCCCGTCATGGATTTCAGCTGACTGGGTGTCACACGCTGGAATGTGCCGACGCCGCTCAGATTGCCCTTGCGCGTCAGCGCTGCCCAGTCCATGGGTGAGTGTCCAGGGGCGAGCAGGACTTTTCCTCGAGCATTGGGAGTCGCCACGGCACCGTTTGGTGACAGTGAGCTGACACGCTGTTGGCTGTTGGCTGGGATTCCTCTGTTCGGTAGCGGCCCGTTCGATGGGATCCGCAGTGAAGATGTAGAGCTCGGTGGCAGCATGGATGCTGGGCGAGCCGGCGGCGGCATGAGGCCTTTGCCACCCGGCGCGCTTGAGGGGGTAGAAGTGCGTGATGATGGTTCGACACGCTTGGGGATGTCGTGCGAGAGCGATGTTGCAGCGCTCTGCGGTAACACTCTCTGTTTTGCCTGTTGTGGGCTCGAATCTCCATTCAGGGTGAAGGCTGGAATAGCGACATCGTCCTCTGTAGCGGAAGCCTTTGGAGTGGTTTCGCCCTCGAGTTCCTCGTCCACATCCTGAACCATTTTCGGTGCTTTGATCTCTTCCTGGGAACGCTGTCCAGTAGTTGATCGAACGGGTTTCCCCTCACTGCCACGTCCCATCTCGCGCCGCTCCGGTGGCGACCACCACTGCGGCAAAATTCCAATTACACTTCTGCCATGTCTCGCGGCCAGGTATACCAGTGAAGATATCAGAATCGCAAGGCTCCAGTACGCCATGTGTTGTTGCGCGAGTCGTCGCGAGCAGCTCTTGTGCTCACTAGATTTTTGGCCGCTTACGAAGGGAGCGATTTGAGATGTTGCTCGGAGCCATGCTGGACGAGTCAAGGCGCCATGGCGAATATTATTAAAGCGGGAATATTCTCTGTGGTGAGGAAATCGTGATCTGCCTGTTTGCAAGCGCGCTTTGTGTCGGATGGAGTGTGTGTTGGAGCCTCGAGCATAGAAACATCATCGAAGTGATGCAGCGCTGGCTCTTCAAAACATGAACCCTAACCCTAAGCCATGACTTCAGACCTCGAACTCGTCATGCAATACTCAACTCTGCCTCGTGAACTTTGCGAGACAGACCGTGACTTTCGACATCGTGACATCTCGTACTCCGACAACAGTACATACACAACCCTCCAAGATGATCACAAGAACACTCCTCCCCCGCGCCCTCCGACACCTCAACTCCCGCGCCTCCCCAAGCAGAGCATACCTAACCAGCACGCGCACCCGCATCACCATCCCACGTCAAAGCCGCTCAGCATCCCACACCCCGCCGCAACTCCTACGCTGGCTCTCCTCCAAATCCCTCGCGGACGAGAAAATCGAAGAAATCACCGAGCTCTTCGCCACCGCGCAGGACGAGTTTGAAATCGCCATGGAGGAGACGGAGAAGGTGTCCGTGTATGCGGAGGAGGACCGCAAGGCGGCGCGCGAGGAGCTGAGTCGCGTGCAGGAGGCGTATGCGCTGGTGGTGGAGGGGCCGGACGAGCAGTTGGCGAGTGAGGTCAAGACGAGGATTGGGCAGCGGATACGGGAGTTGGAGCAGGGCGTGGCGAGGATGGAGGAGATTGCTATGAACCAGGATTAGGGTCTTCACGCTGCAAAGACAAAAGACGAAAGCCTTTGGATCGACCGGGTCGGTGGGCAAGGCGAGGATAAGAAGCGACGTCCCGCCTGCTCAGGAATACCACGGATCTCCTTGACGATTGTATCATTCACGTAATCGCGAAGCGGTGAGAAACACGCGACATGGGCCCGGAGGTGGGTATAGACGGCGAGGTAGCCCTACATGGCAGGATGCACAATACCATGTACAGTACGATGTACAGTAGCCAGCAATGGCCTTCGCACCGGCAGCGCTGCCCTGCGATTGTAGACTAGCAGCGAATGTGACCAGCAAAACTTCTTGTAGACTTGTGATGAGTTTCGTCGTAGTATCTGCAACTCAATCGCAGGCTATTGACCGGGTGCCCCTCGAGGCATAGCTGTATTTAGCCTGCCATCGAGCAAAACCACCCAAACCATGACGTGCGCCACTTTTCCAGCACCATCGCCATTGTACCATACGACTCTTGCTTCCCCCCACACCATCCGTGATCCCCTTAAAACTTCTCAAACTTCTTCACCTGCTTTCCTGTCCGGGGCAGAACGCGCAGCACATTGAAACGGACCTGGATTGGAATGTCAGTCATGTCACATACTATCATGCGGCGAATCAAGAACACACCGTCTTGCTGAGAGGTCGGCATTGGCCCACGGTGACCTGGTCGCCGGGCTCGACACGGAAAGCCGGGCTCACGTGTGCGGCCAAGTTGGTGTGTCGCTTCTCGTATCGGGAGTACTTGGGGATGAAGTGAAGGTATTCGCGGCGGATGACGATTGTGCGGTGCATTTTGGTGGAGACGACGGTGCCGGTGAGGATACGGCCGCGGATGGAGACGAGGCCGGTGAAGGGGCACTTCTTGTCTGTGGGAAGAAAGTGATGTTAGTACCAGATTTTCCAGACCGCCGAGCGCATCAAACTCTTCAGTTGCAACGCAAGATGAAGCCCAACCGCTGCGCACGAGAGGACATACCGATGTAGTTGCCCTCGATCGCGAGCTTGGGCGTCCTGAAGCCCAAACCGACATCCTTATACCATCGTCGGCCACCCTTTCCGATACCCTGGGATTTCGCGGCCTTGGAGCCCCTCTTGTGGTTGAGGAAGATGTGAGGTTGCTTTTGGAAGGCACGTTCGCTCTGGACAGTCAACTCGGTCGCCATGGTTGCGGGTGTTGAGAGAGTGTGACGGTGGTGGGAGAAAGTCGACGACGTGCAGTCTGCAGTTTTCTCGGGTGTCCAGAAATTCGCGAGTGGGAATCTCGGACTCTTGGCGTTGGCGGGTACGGGCCGTGCCGCGGCGTCGGAGGCAACTTGGCCGATGTGTGTAAACAAACGTCAACCCCGCAACAACGACACGCGATCTTGACTTTTTCTCTTACAGCACCGTCCAATTCGACTCCACGCATCGGCGCACTCAGCCAAAATGGAGTACGTGGAGGACAAGGAGAACACCTTGCCTCAGACGTCGAGCGACCCGCTACTGTTCAAGACTGGCACTCCCTCACCCCGGAGAGCGGCGCGGAAAGGTCGCAGCAAGAGCATTGGCCCAGGAGGATTCGGCGAAATCCACGATACCGCCAAACTAGACGCGAAACAGGTAGCGAAGAATCGACGCAAGTCGACCTATGTCCCGGCGACAAAGGCTATCATCTCTAGCGATGTGGAAAAGGCGGAGCGACAAGCGGCGCGCCGCAAAACCCTAGCGAATCGACGCGTCTCTTTTGCGCCAGAGGCCACTTTGCATACCTGGGACGTGGTGGAATTCATGCGCGATCAGACCACATCTACCGACTCCTCCGATTCGACGCGTAGGACCTCCAAGGGTTCTCCGTTCAAGAGAGCAACCACCCCCGATTCCGAGATGGAGGACGAGGACGACGAGGATTCGGTGCAGGTGTCTAGTTCACCTGCGCAGCCGAATAGGGCACGGCGAAACTCTGGCTTCCCAGCGCAGCTCATGAGCGACTCTGATGATGGCTCGAGCGATGCCGAGGAAGGCAGTGAAGGATCTGAAGACGATGCGCCTGGATCGGATGACGATACTGGCACGGCCATGAGTCTCGACCTCGACAATGTCACCGCACAATCTGTCGGTGCAAGTGAAGGAAACAGCACAGATTCGAGCGGTCGTCTGGAAGCTGCATTGCGGCAGGCCGCGGAGGCGGCGGGTACTCGTGGGATCGAATACGATGAATACGGCGATGCTTCTATGGAACTGGCCGGCGATGAAGTCACGAATGCTTTTAAGGCGTGGACAGAAGATCGTGCGGCGAATCAACCACCTGGTTCCGCATCTCTGGATCAAGAAAACGTCAATCCGTTCTCGCCAGCGTTCAAAGCACAGCTTATCTCGGGTGTCGTCAACCGTCCAGCAACTGTCGAGGAGGAGAACACCGGTGACTTGAGCATGGACATGACTCGGGCGGTGGGTGGGATCATTCGACAACCTCCTGCAATGGAAGCCGAGACCTCGCTTCTTGGTGATGGCACAATGGATCTGACTCAAGCTGTTGGCAAGATACAACAGCAGCAACAGCAAGCGCCATCGCCTCGTGGCCAGAAACGCCGCAGATCGACGAACGATGTGGGCTCTCCAGCAGCTGCAGTGTCTTCAAATCAATCGAAACGTCGAAGATCATCTGTCGCGCGCTCGTCCATGGGTGGCGACGATACGATGGATCTGACGATGGCCATGGGCCATATTAAGAGTAACGGCTCACCGACAAAATCAGAACGTCGCAAGAGCGTTGGTCGGCGACGGTCTTCTGGAGTCACTTCCGAGCCGGATGAAGCAACCATGGACTTCACGCAAGCGGTTGGAGGTGTCAAGTCTGTGGCCCGAGCAGAACATACCGGATCGAGCTTTGACGAGAATGAAGAGCTTACCATGGAGCTGACTACAGTTCTTGGAGGGATTCAAAGCATTGGAAGGGTAGCAGCCAGCGCCCAGCCGATGACACCTCAACAGCAATCGCCAGTCAACCCAAAGGTCAACACAACTCCCAAGGACCAAGAGCGCTTCAAGGATGCACCAGATAGTGGGCCGAAGAAGCTTTTGACCCCAATCTTCCAGAAGCAGGTGCTGCACTCCGCTGACAAGACTCGATCAGGCGGCAAGTCTCAACAACTTGCCTCGCCATCACGCATCGCGTTTCCTGCTATAGTTGGTACTCCACGAGCGGCGCCGCAGAGCAACACTGGGACACCGAAGTCCTCTCCAGCAAAGACTCAACTTACCACACCGCAAAAGCCTTCACTTCGCGACCACCAGTCCCCGGTCAAGTCCACGCCTAGAATTACGCCTGTGCAGAGTCCGGCACGACCGCGCAACAGCGCAACGCCAGATAGCGTGCAGCGGCAACAGCTTGATGCACAGCTGCATGACGTTCAGCAGTCTCCACCAGGCCAAAGGCAGCCGTCTCCTTCCCCAATGAGGATTCCCTCGACGCCTCAACAGCCGTCGGAACCAACCCAAGACGGGCGACGCCTGGCTGCCTCTATCAAGCTGATGTCTACGCCGAGGAAGGAGACTCTGAAGACCACGGTCACGCCCAAGCCGCAGCCGCAACCGAGTCCTCAAGTGGCGCCAGCAAGTAGGACGCGGCCCACCCCGAGGGCAAAGGCGAACGCGACCACCTCACCAGCCAAGCAACTCGGTGAGGACATGGCCCGGATCGCTGCTTCGGATGGCAATGCAGCCGAGAGGATCCAGCTTCAAGAGTTCTTGGACGTCGCAGGCATTCGCTTCATGGATCTGACAACTACCAAACGGCGAATGACTACCGCAATCACACCCTCCAAAGCGAAGAGAGCGGGCGAATTGCAAACCGACGACGAAGAAAGCGAGGCGACTCTCGAGAGCGCGGTCGTAGCGGGCAGCTGCACTCTTCCTGAGCTTGAGATGTACGAGCACGCATGCCACGAACTGCGACGATACATTTCCGACGGGAAGCGCGTGGTCAAAGAGCTCGAGAGCGCGACGGCAAAGGACACGCCACCCCTGATCCAAGCTTATGTCGCCGCCGGGGCGAAGCGCAAGGCGGTAATGGATGCGCAGATGCGCGACATCAAGACGCATGCCAGGTATCGAAGCAAGGAGATGTGGTATGCGTGGCGTGCGCAGCTGCTGGAGGATCTACTGAAGGCGTTGCAAGGCATTGCGGAGCGGTCCTTCAAAGACGATGAGACGCTGAATAGTGCCGAAGCCGTCTTGGACGAAGTCTTGCCGGGCCTTGTTGAACAGCAGGAAGTACTGCAGCGGACGGCGGAGAAGCTTGAGCGAGAAGTCGCGGACACGAACGAAGAAGATCAAGAGGAGCTGGAGGCGGCGAGAGAACGCTTGCTGGAGGCCGATCAGCTGGTTCAAGAGAGACAGCGAGTCCTCGAAGAATTGCAAGCCGAGTTTGACGAGCAGCAAGCAAAGGCGAACGACCTCCAGGAAACGAAGGAGGAAGTGGGCGCCGCTATTCGCGAAGCGGACCGAGTGCGAGAAGCATGTCGAGGCGTTTCCACCAACGAGATCGCCAGTCTTCAGGGTATGTGTAGTCCACAGCCCTCATTAGTCGATGTATACTAACTAAAGGCCACAGCATCCGTCCGGCAACTCGAAGACTCATTAGGCTGGAGCATGCGATCTGCCTCGTCGTCTCCGCCAACAGTCACCATGACCTACAAATCGCAACTCCAACTCTACTTCCACCCCACCGCGTTTTCCACTCACCGCGCTGGCCAGCAGAACGCGCCCATCAGCTTGATCTACACCTCTTCCGACCAGCCGGGCACGACTCTTCGCTTCTTCCTCCAACTTCTCCGCGCCTCGCTGCAAGCCCTCCCGCAATCCTCCACCCGCGTACCGAGTCTGTTGACTCTTGTTAGCAACGGCTGGGAAACGGCGTTGGCAGTGGCGGAAGCAGAGCGTCGCTTGAATTTGGAGTTGCCGACGGAGTCTCGCATCGTGTCGGATGAGAAGTTGGCGGTTACGTCGTCGATTCTCCTCCCGCGCGTCAGGTCGAAGGTGAGGGTCACGTTTGAGGTTGAGGCTTCTGTCGTTGGCGCTGTGGGTGAGGATGATGGGGAGATGGAGGTGCGGACGAGCGTGGTGCCGAGTGTGAAGGTGGTTTATGGGGAGGGGTATAATGAGAAGAAGATGGGGGAGTTTGTCGCAAAGGGAATTGCGGAGGGAATGGAGGGGTGGGATGCGACTGTGAGAGAGTTGCGGGAGAAGCTTATCGCGAGAGGACCTAAAGGAGGGAGGCAGTAGTGGATTTTCCTTGAGATCTTAGATGGTCACGGCGTTGATCAGCATAGCGTTGATGGTGGCTGTGTTGAGGAAAGTGGCTTGGATTTGCGCCTTTGTCGCCTGTATCTCCATCCGATACCACCCCGTGCCAGACCGAATCAGAAACGCCGCGTGTATCCCAGACAATCGCATAAAAATACTGCCGGCGCCATCATCTCTTCCTCTCAAAGTATCCGCTCGAACTCATCAACGCCACACTCTGATCCATAATCGTCTCGCCGACCCAAAGGTAGTTCTCGATCCAGCGCTTGAGGTTACGCGATTCGGAGAAGGAGTCGGAGCGGATGCTAGGACTGCGGTGTTGGTCGGGGGGTCAGGCTAATTTTGTGCGCACACGTAGGATGAGAGGGAGTTGGGAAGGGAGGGGGTGGGATGCGATGCGATGGGAAAGATGGATGGCGGGGAAGGACGTACGTTAGGCCTGTGCTGCGTTTGACGCCGGCGAGGAAGGCGGAGACGAGGACTGCGTCGAAGGTGTAGTGGGCTAGTCGCCCGAGCTGGTGGTGAGGGAGAAAGGTTAGCAGGGTGAGGTGGAGTGGAGGGTCGCGTGGGCTGGGCCAGACGTACAACCATCGTGATGCTAGAGCGTGTTGAGGCTATTCGCGTTGCGCTGGCGAGGATGTGGGTTCGTGGGGGGCGCCTTCAGCCGGAAGAATCAGAGAGGAAGCCCAAGAATATGAGAGTAGTGCAAAGGATGGAGATGGCGACGAGATGGAGGCAGAGTGGTGGTGGAGGTGTTGTCGGAGGTGGCATGTGGCGGGAGGCGACTGCATTAGGTTAGCGGCTGCGCCACACCACGCTGCAGTAGGCAGACGTGAGGCTGAGGTGATGCTTGAGCTGCGGCATCTAACGGGAAAGTCAATGCCCGCGACTAAATACACCAACGAAACGTTTCTACATTGGCAAATGCGGGAAGTGGAGGAAACAGTGTTGCACTGGATACACGTAAGAGATCCAGCGGTATCAGATAGTGGGCCGGAATTGGGCGTAGCGTTGTGCGCGGCGTGCAACGTGGACGGCAACACAGCAGGCCAGTGTGAGGAAAACGTGGGCGATGCGTTGGGCGGATGCTGACTCAGCTAGCGCGCAAGCTCCGAGCAGCTGGCGCGCCCAAAATCTTTCGCAAGGCTCAACCTCCAGCCAACCGCTTCAACACTCGCAGCATTCGTCGTCTCTCGTCCCTCTTCCTGCTCCCTCGTCCATCGCTCCAACAACTCCGCTCCCCCTCCTCATCCCGTCCCTTCCGCTCTTCAATCGCCCACAGGCGACCCCGTTTGACGAGCAGGTTGACGCACCGCAGCAGCTTCACCACCCCTCCCCTCCCTCACCTCACCTCCCTCAGCGCCGCCCACCATGGCCGACGCACTCACCCACCAAGAGTTCGGCAAGACGCGGGTGGAATGGATCGCCAATCTCAATACCGAGTACAAGCCGAAGAAGCAGTTCCGTCGGACCAGCATCATCTGCACCATCGGCCCCAAGACCAACTCCGCCGATAAGATGAATGTCCTCCGCAAGGCTGGCCTCAATGTCGTTCGCATGAACTTCTCTCACGGCAGCTATGACTACCATCAATCCGTCATTGACAACGCCCGCCAGGCCGAGAAGGAGTATGCTGGCCGCCCCGTCGGTATCGCCCTCGACACCAAGGGTCCCGAGATCCGTACCGGCAACACGCCCGGCGACGAGGACATTCCCATCTCCGCCGGCACCGAGATCAACATCACCACTGACGAGAAGTATGCCACCGCCAGTGACAACAAGAACATGTACGTCGACTACAAGAACATCACCAAGGTCATCGAGAAGGGTCGCACCATCTACGTCGATGACGGTGTGCTGGCCTTTGAGGTATTGGAGGTCGTCGACGACAAGACCCTCAAATGCCGCGCCATCAACAATGGCAAAATCAGTTCCAAGAAGGGCGTTAACCTCCCCAAGACTGACGTTGATCTCCCTGCACTCTCGGAGAAGGACAAGGCGGATCTGGCGTTTGGTGTCAAGAACAACGTCGACATGATTTTTGCCTCTTTCATCCGTCGCAAGGAGGACATTCTGCACATCCGCGAGGTCCTGGGTGAAGCCGGCAAGGACATCCAGATCATCGCCAAGATCGAGAACCAGCAGGGTGTGAACAACTTTGACGAGATTCTCAAGGTCACCGACGGCGTTATGGTAGCCCGTGGAGACTTGGGAATCGAGATCCCTCCCGCACAAGTCTTCATCGCACAGAAGATGATGATCACCAAGTGCAACATTGCCGGCAAGCCCGTCATCTGCGCCACCCAGATGCTGGAGAGCATGACCTACAACCCCCGTCCCACTCGCGCCGAAGTGAGCGATGTGGGCAATGCCGTCCTTGATGGTGCCGACTGCGTCATGTTGTCTGGCGAGACGGCCAAAGGCAACTACCCCAAGGAAGCGGTGACGATGATGCACGAGACCTGCTTGCTCGCCGAGACTGCCATTCCTTACGTCAACGCCTTCGACGAGCTGAGGAGTCTGGCTGTGCGACCCGTCCCCACCACCGAGACCTGCGCCATGGCGGCTGTCAGCTCAAGTCTGGAGCAGAATGCCGGTGCCATCCTCGTCTTGACCACCTCGTGAGTTCTCTATCATCCCCACTTACCCGCTCATCCCCTAACCTGCACCCCATAGTGGCACCACGGCCCGCCTCATCTCCAAATACCGCCCCGTCTGCCCCATCATCATGGTCACGCGCAACGCCACCGCCTCGCGCTACTCGCATCTCTACCGCGGCGTCTACCCCTTCCTCTACCCCCACGCGAAGCCGGACTTCAAGAACGCGCCGTGGCAGGAGGACGTCGACGCGCGCCTCAAGTGGGGCATCCACAACGCCATTCGTCTCGGCATCCTCAACAAGGGCGACGCCGTTATTTGCGTGCAGGGCTGGAGAGGTGGCATGGGTCATACGAACACGCTTCGCGTTGTGCCGGCTGAGGACGATCTGGGATTGGATCAGGATGCCTAGGTGAGTTGGTACTGTTTTATTTCTCTCTGTATTGGTATGCAGGGGTTGGTGGTGCAGCGGCGGGGCGAAGGAGGACACGCAGGAAAGGGAAGGGTTCTCATTACCTGTCTTCCAGTATTAACCCCCATCAGGTGGCAGAGCGAGCCGGTAATCAAAGCATACCAGACGTCGCGACGGCGGAAGACAACGAGAACGCGGAGCAGTGTGATGCGGACGAAGTTGACGAGTGCGAAGCAGAGGAAGCGGAGAAGCTTGACGACGGAGACGGAGACCAGCAGGAGTCGCGCAAGGATTCATGGTGGGACCCACTGACCGTTGCTGCCTACTCCTACAACGGGTATGTCTGAGCGATCCATCCTTCCTTTTACATCGCCCTTGGTTGCACTTCAATGGGGGGCATGGCTATGGGGCAATTTGGGGGAATGGAAGTACCGAATGGCGTGATACTGGCTGGCGGCGGCTTTCGGCGCAAAACGGGCGGGTTACATTGGACTGGAATGGAATGGCAGGTCGGGGAGTAAAGCGCTGTGGCAGGCTCGCAGCATACCTTCTGGATCGTTGCTTGACCTTGGTCGATAGCGAAAACGGTGCCGTAATGTGTTCCAACTCCCACGTTCCATACCAGATATGAATTCATGAGGTGCCCTAGTCCTCGACTACTTACAGACTCCATCCCAGCACGTTGATCCTCGGCGCAGGCACAATCTTGCTCCGATCTGTGCCTTTCGCGGCAAAAGAGCCCCGGGGTCGAATGTCGGTGTAGGCTCGAGCGAATTCCGCGAAGACGGTGATTGCGGGAGGGGTGTTGGTGGCGTGTGGTTTGGGTGCTGAGACGTGAGTCTCTGGTTCCTTCACTTTGACTGGCTGTTCGTTGAAGACTTTTGGCGAAGCAGCGAATGCGTGATGTGGAACGGGCGATGGAGCGGGCAGTCGAGGCACGAAAGCGGGAGGCGGCGGTGGCGGCGGTGGCGGCGGTAGTGGTGGACGTGGGAGACTATCGGGAACTGGTTCTGTTGACAACGCTGGTGGAGCGAGTGGTGATGATGTGGCATGTGAGGAGGAGTTTCCGCTGCCGTTGTTAAATCTCTCTCGGCGCACCGCTTCTAACTCTTCGGCGAATTCTGACAGTCGGATTTTGTCGTCCTTGTAGTCTTTCTTGTACGCGCTGAACAGCTGCGCGAATGAGGGAGATGGTGAAGCCGCGCTTGTGGGTGGAGAGAGGTGATGTTCTTTGATCCTATGGGTGGAAGCAAAGCGATTAGTCTGCAAGGACTAGATTGCTAGGAGCGGAAGTACCCAGCGAGATGACCTGGGTGAGAGGTCTTCTTCTTCCGGCTTGGGAGGGGCAAGAGACGAGAAGAACGGCGTACACTCACCAGTTCCTCCTCTGTACTCCGCGAAAGTGTTCGGAGCGCTGCTCGCGGTAGCGTACAGATGGGTCTCGTTCGAGGGAGCGAGGGACCGCCATTTCTAGGTCGTTGGAACTTCGTGGCGAGAATTGGGTTGCTCGCACTAGGGTTGAGGAGGGTGGAGGGTGGCGGTTGTGAGATGAGGCTGGCCGACTGCCCTGGTCTCGATTCGAATATGGAGGACTATGGTGATTCCCGGTCCAAGAAGGAGGACTGTAGTGAGGCCGGCTTGAGGAAGCAGGGCTCCGCTGGTCGTGGGCCGAGTAGCGAGGGCTATCATGGTCGTTGTAGTGGTGGCTTGGGCGCATGATTGGACGCGGGGCGGGTCTCATGAAGCTTGCAGTCTGTCTCTCCGACGAAGATGGTGGGAAAGCGGATTGCGGAATGAAATCGGGTCTTCTTGGTAGCGGAATCGGTGATCTCGGGATTGGAGCGCTACTTCGTTGAGCGGGAAAGCGTGCGACTTCTTGAGACGGTCGTCGTGGCAGTTGTGCTTGGAAAGAAGATGGTGGCGCTCTGCGTGGGTGTTGAGGTGTCGAATCCTTTGCGCTGCTCGTTATGGTGCTGCTGTCAGGCGGAAGCTCGGGCTGCTTTCCACGCGGCGGTGGTGACGGTGACCACTGTGATGGCCCAAACTCCTCCGCTTCCGACGATTCACTACCCGAAGGGTCTGATGAAAGTAGTATATGTTCATCCCTAGGAGGCTCAACCGTCACAGCTTCGGGTAGTTCAGAGCTCGTGGTAGAAGACGGGGCACGCTCGGCCATGAGTGCAGAGTCGGCCAATTCGTTCCATTTGCGGAGAAGCTCGACGGGCACATTCGGACGAGGGAACTGGTGACCAGGCAATGACGGGAGCCAGGCCGATGGTTTGTCGAGTAGCTTTTGCTGATCGAGCGGGATTTGATGTCGAGTGTAGTCGACCCGAAGGGGGTTGTCAGGTGCTGATGCTCGTTGCGGCTCGAATACTCGGACGGTGGATGCGGGCACCGTTTGGACTGGCGATTGATGCACTAGATCTTCGGGCACTTCTTGCCGGGGGGCAGACCGAGTTTCACTCAGCGGAAGCTGCGTATCAATTGCTGATTCGACTGCTTCACCTGCTGGCTCGGCCTTAACCTCTGGTTTGCCGAGAAGCGAGAACAAACCGTCTGTGCCGTGCGCTGCTGCGACTTGCGCACGATCTCTGCTGCCAAAGCTTTCCCGCCTTGTAGGCGGAACCGGCCGCGAAAGATTGATCCCAGTTTGGACTTCGTAGCCATCGCTTGCCAGATTTGGAGCCGTACGTTTTCGTTTGGCTGGCACCTGCGTGGCGAGCGGTCGCTGGGTGATCGGTGATGACCGAAGAGTGGGCGAAGAGGCAGGAGGTGACGATATTCGAGGAGACTGAACCTGGATGGCCCCGTTTGTTCGTGATTGTTCAGCATGGTCACCTTGAAAGATCGCCCCTCGATTACGGCTAGGTGTAGGAACGTTCGGAGAGGGTTCCCTCGATGCGGCGTACTGCTTTTGTCGAAGCTTGGTGATCTCTCCAATCAGACGAACGACCTCAGGCCGCTCTTCGACCGGGCCAGCCTGTCCAAGGGGCTTGCGCAGATGAAAGAGATATTCAATCTCTTCAATAGTAAGTTGGACAAAGTTGTCCGCAAGCCCAAAAGGAGTGCTTTCGACGGTCAGTTTTCGAAGCTCGAAGACATCTCCACTCGTTTCTGCATCAATGGGGTCTCCTAGTTCGGATTCCAGAACGGCCACGACATTTCCACGCAGTCGCGCCTTCACTCGGGTGAAGCCATCCGTCACAAACGCCGTCACGTCGCCGTCTGTTCGGAGGATTTTCGTAATCTGCACGCGAGCGTCGGAGGGGAGTAATGAAGAGTCTACGACACTGCGGAAATTGCTATGGTCATCTTCGAATCTGCAGTCCGGGTCCGGTTTGACGCGCGCGGTTTCCTCCTTCCACGCGAGAACTTGTCGAATTTCATGTTCGAGAAACGCGCCAAGCCAGTCCACTGGCCGCGCCATCAAGGGTGGAAGACGATGAGGAGTAGGCTTGCCATGTGCCTAGTTGAGTTGATAGTGAAGTGAAGAGGCCGATGTGGTTTGGGTGAGAGAAAGGTGTCGACGTGTACGCGGTAGATGAAGGAAAGATGAAGTCGGAGCCTCGCGCAGGGAAGGCAGACGCGGAGCGGGAGCAGCCGGTGCCCGCGACATGAGCGGGCTCGGTTAAGTAAGCTTCATGTACGGACGACTCGGTAGAGTGGGCGACACGTCGACAACTCCATCTCCTGGCATCTCTCTTTTTTCGCTCACGTTGTCTCTCCCGGTTATCTAGGCCATTTACAGACTCCCTGGTCTGTCGCTGGAACAGCCAAAAGGGACGGTTCTCTGGTGCAACTCGCTGGCCGACGGAAACTGATACTTTTGCCACGCCGTAACCTTTGGATCGCTTCTTCGCAATTAGCATGCCCTCATCGAAGTCACACCTAGGCAAGGATGGCGCCAGAGCCGGACTCCCCGTCTGCCTCCTCGGTCTTGCTGCCACTGCTCGGTAGTCGGGCGCGGAGAGGCTCGTTAGCTTCCATATCTTCGAGCAAGGGAGAGATCGACCGACAGGCACTCGCGCAAGTCTTGGACTCCATTCACACCACCGCCTCCAAGTCGGACACTTTGACATCTTTCCATGATTATGATGGAGGAGCCCCTCGCGCCGGCGCCAAAGACCTGGTCAGTAATGGCATCTCGGGACTGTACGAGAGGTACATCCGAGGCATTGCGGGCGGCACCCCGGTCAAAGAAGGCTCAAGTCGACAGAAGAGTAGCGCCAAAAGCAGTCCTCGAGACACCCAGTCGCAAAAGCCGGATCCCTCGAACGCCTCGAGCAGAGTTGCAAGCGCAACCCGTGCATCTGATGCCGCTTCTATCAAATCGGGACTAAGCACCGTCAACGAGCTTTCAAAGCAGCGCGCAAGTTTTGAGGGCCCCCCAGCAACTACAGAAGCAACGCAGGACCGTGAAGGGTTGGCCGAATCTCCGGAAAGTAAGCGACACCCAAGCAATGGGTTTCAGAGTGAGGCAGATCTCGGTGCTCGAGACGCTAAAAACCGGACGGATTTCGATCGATCGACGAGCCTGATTGCGGGCAATGAGCGCGGCGAGACGGCCGCGCAGGCTCTCGCCCGCGTTCTCTCCCACCATGGCACTGCTACGACGGACAATTCGCGCCATACTCGAAGCTTGCATGGGTCACGAGAGCTTGCAAAGATAGCAGGGGATTCCGACACCGACATCACCGCGGAGCGATCTCGCTCAAACCCCCCTCAAGCATCGAACACTAATAGAACAGTCGTGGAAGACTTTGATCGATCAAACCTCGATCCTCTTCCAGACCAAGCCACTCCTCGCCCGCCCATGGCTCATGTGGGCATATCTCATCTACCAGGCTACAATCCCTCAAGAACATCGTCTACCGATGGCGGAGACGTGGCTTCTGTGAGCAGCTCACAAACCGGACAACTGAAACCCGCCTTTGAGAGCGCACCCAATCTAACCTTTGCACCGCAATATCGCACAATCACGAATCACCACTACTCTCGCCATTCGCACCCTTCGGAAGGGATCCCCCAACACCTGAAACGCAGAGTCATCAGCAAGGCATTCTGGATGAAGGATGAAAATGCTAAGGATTGCTTCTACTGCGGCGAAGGCTTTTCGACATTTCGACGCAAACATCACTGTCGGACCTGTGGGCAAATCTTCGACGCCAAATGCACAAGTCTCGTTCCGGGACGACCGTTCGGTCAGCCAGGTACCATTCGCCTATGCAAACCATGCGAGGCGATGATATACGGAAGTGATGACGATCAGTCGACGGTCTTCTCCGATGATGCATCGGAGTTTCATCGCACTCCCACGCTTCGACGCACCACCAACTACGAAGACGGCGGACGGGACGCTCGGACGCCGGGTGTCACTTTTGACGAAGATGACTTGGTGGAAGTCGCGACTCCCTCGATTGCAATACCTGCTTCTCGGCGGAACCGGGAAGCCAAACGTCGATCGGCGGTCATCGAGTTCGATGCACCTCCTCCGCTGACACGCCCGGTATCCTCGCATTCTTTGATCTCATTGAGTAGGCGTCCTCGCTCTTCCAGTCACAGGCGACTTCACTCCCGCCATCAAAATGTTCGTGGGACCCGGGGAGGGTTTGGACACGAGCAAGTTCCTTTTCAGCAGGATGATATTACCGAGGCAGGCGACAGCGCAGGGCTTTCGGCCTTTCACAATGACAATATCATCGACCCCGATCTGGCACCGTACGCCTCCGAGGACGGCACAGATGACGACGAACGACCAAACATATTCGGTTTGACAGATGGCGCAAATGGTTCCTCGCCGAATGATGGGGAGTTGCCGGGCTCCGCCTTACCCGGCGTGCTCACGAAGAAGGCAAGAACCAAGACCGGCTTGACTGCAGCTGGCAAATCTGCAAAAGATGATGAAGCACTAAGCGAAGTCACCAAGCACCTGCCCAAATTGTCCAGAAGGCGCAACCTGAGCTTTGGAAGCACATCGATCAACCGAGCCTCCCCGAGACGGAGCAGAAGTACCAACCTCATCAAGCAGGTGGCTGATCCAGACTCCTTTGACCGTCGGCACGACCTTTCTTCCACTCCGTCTAAAGATGCAGTGACTAGATCTGTTCGAAGTTCTGCCATGCATGGAATTGACGCTCCTCCGATGGAACTCAGCACCGCCGGCCTTGAACACCTGAAGCGGCTCTTACGACAAATGCTGACGGACTACAACATTCCCGCAAAGAAGACATGGGAGAAGGCTCTGATGCCAATCCTCCTACAATGCACTGACGACGTCGAGCCGAACGTGCAGGTCGGCGATGATATGGATATCCGCCATTACATCAAGCTCAAGAAAACGCCCGGGGGCAAGCCTGGGGATACTAGCTATATCAACGGTGTTGTCTTCTCCAAAAACGTGGCGCTGAAAAGCATGGCTCGGTCTATCAGTCGGCCCAGGATAGCCATTGTTACCTTTGCGGTGGAGTATGCGAGACATCAAGCACATTTCATGAGTCTTGAGCCGGTCATTGCACAGGAGCAGGAATACCTTCGCAACCTCATCGGTCGAATTGCAGCACTGCGGCCGCAGCTTCTGCTCGTTCAGCGTAATGTTTCAGGCACAGCCCTGGAGCTGCTTGAGAAAGCTGGCATTGCGGTTGCATACAACATCAAGGAATCAGTCCTTGCTGCTGTAGCTCGGGTCACCCGTACAACAATGATCAAGTCGGTCGATAAGTTGGCCATTGACCCATCTCATCTGGGCAGATGTGACAGCTTCGAGGTGAAGACTTATGTGTACGATGGGGCGAGGAAATCGTACATCTTCCTCTCCGGCTGTCCGCCCGAACTCGGCTGCACGGTTGTGCTGCGCGGTGCCGACACCGAGAGTCTACGGAAGATGAAGCGAATTGCCGAGTTCATGTGCTATGTGACGTACAATGTCAAACTCGAGACGAGTCTACTCCGCGATGAATTCGTGTCGATTCCAACGACTGCGCCTCATCAGCTCCAATCGACTGACTCTCCAAGTCAAAACCAGGCGGTCCATCGCTCGATTGGCCCCATGTTTGGTCATGGCGAGTCGAAAGGAGATCCGGACATCCGCTCACGTGGCGGGGGCGACAAGCCTTCCAAGTATGAGAAAGTGGAGATGGAGTCGCGGGCAAGAATCTTATCCGCCTCACCGTTTGTGGTGTTCATGCAACCATACCTGCTGACACAGCTGCGTGAATCGGAAAGGCGACTCACGACGTACAAGTTGTTGCGCGATCAGTACGCTGCGGCCGACGAAGCAGGCGATGAAGATGAAAAAGGCGAAGTGCATGCTGCGTTCCAGATGGTGCAGCCGGAGATGGTTCATGCCGCTCCATCCAAGGACCAGCCAAAAGCGCTTCGCGAGTATTTGCACGCCGTCCACGAAGCCCAGCTGGAAAAAACAAAGTACACTTACGACACGCAGAAGCGATTAATGGATTCCTTCATGTCAACCGGGATCAATCCATTCGATCCATACGCGCATCAGACCATCGTTGTCCTCCAATCAACGGTTTGCACGATCAACTCTGCACCCTGTGGAGGGCCGGATCTCTTGGGCATTGGATTCTACGCCGGCTTCAACCGGGTAGAGCCTCAATTTGAGGAAGATTGCACGCTGGGCCAGTACATCGAAGATCATTGCTTGTCTGCGGGCAATACCTGCAAAGAGTGTGGGAAGAAAATGTATGATCACCATCGCCAATACGTCCACGGATATGGCCAGCTCTCGGTATCTATCAAACGCCAGCCCGCGAAGATGCGTGGATATCAGAAGACAATACTCATGTGGGCAACATGTCGCATCTGCAAGCAGGAGACCACGGTCACGCCAATGTCAGACAACACGTGGAAATATTCGTTCGCGAAATATCTGGAGCTGAGTTTCTGGAGCAGTCCATTGCATCCGCGAGCGGGCGTATGTGAGCATGATCTGCACAAGGACTTTTTGAGGTGTTTTGGCTTCGAAGAGCTTGTTGTGTGCGTTCAGTACGATTCAGTGGACATTTACGACGTCGTTGTTCCCCGGCCCACCATCACTTGGAAAGTCGAATCGGACTTGCGGGTGAAGAACGAGCAGTTCTCGCACATTGTCTCCCGTCTGAATGCGTTCACCGAATCCATCAAGAAGCGTTTGGACTCGATCAACGTCGATACGCTGGATGAGAAGCGGGCTATCGAGGCGCATGACTTGCTGGAAGAATTGCACAAACGCGCCGAGGATGAGCATCAGGAACTGCTCGACAAGTTGCAAGCGAAGTACTCACAATCCCGCTACTACGAACTGATTCCGCTCAACCGCGCACTCCGGTTCATGGACGAGAAAGCGCTTGCGTGGGACGATACTTTCAACGACTTTGAGCGAGACTACTTCCCCTCTGAGACCGACATTCGGAAACTGGCAACCTTGCAATTGAGGAACATGTTCTTGGAATCTCAGCCACCTCTTAGTACTGGTGCGAGCGACGCCAGTGACAGCGAAGAAGGCACAGAAATGGTATCGGTGCCGCCCAAGAAGCTGAACAGAGGAAGTACGGAGCCGTTTCTGGGATCTGACAAAGTGCACGACGTGCTCTCATCCACAGTAGAAGAGCATCGCAACTCCATCGTCGATATTGACGACGTTCGGCCTCTGACTGCGGCAGCCGCCGATACGTCAAAGACACTGTCCGTCAGAGAGGAACAAGAGCAGGCGGTCGAGCGGGAGGATGTCAAGCACCTTGATCTTGCCGTGCCTACAATGCCACCACAAGACGAATCCGCGCTCGAACTACAACCGACTTCGTCTGATCAGTCCGGGCAGACCATTCAGTCTGAGAGCGAAGACAGTCCGACCCAAGAAGGCCCGTTTGCTACGCAGAGTAGTAGCGTTGGCGCCGGCCTGATGGAGCGCATCGAACAAATACGCAGTTACCGTCAAGGTGACAGCGGCGATGGCGAGACAGGATCTAGAATTCCTCGACTTGCAGATCTCAAGAAGCGAGATCTAAGTCCGCGCCCCTCACTACTCCCGCCTCCCCTACTCCGAGCCCGGTCGTCTCCTTCTCCGCCAAGACGGTCACATCATCGCAGCAACGACTCGGAACACAGCATCGATGCTGTTGCAAATGCGGCGAATCTTTCGCACACCCATGAAATGCATATTGCGGAGCGACTTGGAATGAACCGACTTGCCAGTAAAGTGGGCAAGTTGGCACCATCCTTGATCCCGCGCTCTATTCTGAACTCGGACGAGCCGCACAACACACGAGTCTCGGCGCTGGCGAAGCACTTTGAGCAAATGTCGAAAGAGTTTGAGAGGGAGAGGCAAAAGGAGCGCCGACAGAGAGTCTTGCGAAGCCGTCAAGCTCGTGCGAATCCACTGGCAAGCAGTCGACCGGTTGTGGAAGTCTACCGCAATGCTACTGACGCTGTGGGAGAGCGAAATGTAGAGCAGGTAAAGGCAGAGGCATCGGGCAAGGATTCTCTCCGTGTTCGCATACCACTGCTCGGTCCCAGTTCAGACGAGCAACCCGCGGAAGCTGCGCGAGATGAAGAAGCACAGCCGAAAGACAGTGATGAGCAGCCTGCACACGCAGAGTCTGAGGGCGACAGCGAGGCAGACGTTAGCGATTCCGAGCAGCCGCACTCACACTCCAGAAACGCATCCGAACATACAGCAGAGGCCCTCTCTTCTGCGCTCGCGTCCCCCACGTCAGCAGGAGATATGGATCTGATGAGCGAGCTGACGATCCCGGACCACAAAAAGAGTGTGTGGTTGAAGTATCTCGCCGACTTCTGGTCCAAGCGCACTTCATCGGGTTGGACGAGCTTGGAATATCCCCTGCACACCACGGAGCACGTCTTCGAGGACTCCGACATTATCGTACGAGAGGACGAGCCATCATCGGTCATTGCATTGTCTCTCTCCAGCCCCGACTATCAGAATAAAGTGCAAGAGTTCCGCAGCCATCCGAAGAAGAACAGCAAGCTGAGCAGGCAAGCACATTCGCAGCTTGGAGATGTGGCAGATGAGGATCATCGTGAGCGGGCGCTCGAGGCATCGCTGTTGAGCGATACGGGTACCCACATGAAGTACTCTTTCGCACATGGACCGGTCCGAGCGACTTGTAAAATCTTCTATGCAGAGGCGTTTGATGCTCTACGCCGGAAGTGCGGTGTTGCCGACCGCTTTGTGGAATCGGTCTCGAGATGCCTGAAGTTCGACATGAAAGGCGGCAAGACCAAGTCATTGTTCTTGAAAACCCTGGACAGCCGCTTCTACATCAAGAGCTTGCAAGAGGTGGAGCTCAAGGCTTTTACCAAGTTCGCCCCGGATTACTTTGCTTTCATGAGCCACACGCTGTTCCACGGTGTGCCGAGCGTCATTGCAAAGATGTTTGGACTATTCCAGGTGATTATCAAGAACCCTGCCACGGGCATGGACTTTTCCTACTACTTGCTGGTCATGGAAAACCTCTTCTACGAGCGCAACCCCAACCGCCGCTTTGACCTAAAGGGCAGCATGCGGAACCGCAAGATCGAAAGCACCGGCCAGCCGGACGAAGTGCTGCTCGATGAGAACCTCGTCGAAGCCATCTTCGAATCTCCATTGTTCGTGCGAGAGCATGCTCGCAAACTACTACAAGCGAGCGTATGGAACGACACAATGTGGCTGTGCAAGCAGAACGTAATGGACTACAGCCTCATGGCGGGCTTCGACGACGATCGGAAGGAACTGGTGGTGGGCATCATCGACTGCATCCGCACATACACCTGGGACAAGAAGCTGGAGTCGTGGATCAAGGACCGCGGCAAGAACAAGCCCACCATCACCAGTCCGAAGGACTACCGGAATCGCTTCCGCGTCAGCATGATGCAGTATGTCTTGCAGGCGCCGAATTGCTGGCACCAGTTCCAGACGCAGATGCCGATGCCGAAGACGCTGAAGGAGCGCGAGGATGCGGTGGATGAAGCAGAGAAGGAGAGGGAGAAGGCGGGTGATGGGCGGAGGGAGGGGATTGGTGTGGACGGATGAAGGGGGCAGAGAGCATATGAGATTGTTGATGATACACGACTGTAACGATGGTTCGTAGATGATCGGATACTTGAATACGTCGCCTTTGAATTTCTTGTGTCTCGGAGCAAGTCGCAGATGACACTCTGTTCGTTCACGGTACATTACCTGATGTATTTGCAGAGGGGTGAGGAGCTTGGCGCGAGGAGGAGGCAGAGAAGGGTTTACGGCAAGGCTGAGGTGGTGTTTCCACGGCATGTGAGAAGGTTTGCCCGATGCGGCAGGAAAAGCGGGGCTCCGACTTCACGTCACGTGCCGTACAAAATCCCTGCTACCATGGTCCACCGAACCGCATATCAGACCAATGGCCTGTGAGCTCTCTCACCACAACTGCACTAGGCTTTCGTATCACTGGCTGTACTCTCCGTAGGGCCCGCTTTTCCCCATGCTAGCCGTCTTTCCTCGGCTCAATGTGTCACGCCATATATACTATGTTTGCGTCGCCACATCCATTCTGATCAGTGCAGAACTGATCCGATGTGGTCTAGTGGCTAGGATTTGTCGCTCTCATTGAAGAACCGACAAGGCCGGGGTTCGATTCCCCGCATCGGAACGATGCTGGTGTGCTCACACACCTATTGGTACTGTCTTGGTTAGAGTCCAAGTGTACGAACAATCGGCCTATTCTTTTTTTCGTCTTGAAGTGGACGTGCTGCGCTCTGATTGAAACGTCAGCGTACTGTAGGCACGGGACATACACACGAAACACTCAGTGTGTCTTTCTCTTTTGGCCTGGCTCGTCGCGCTCTGACCTGGACTCCCGACATGCAATGGCGTATCGGCCCCGAGTTTTTGCACTGGATTTTGCACAGGAGCAATGCTGTCTGCCGGAGGACGTACGGTCGTGGAGGTAAACAATTTGAAAAGGCGTCGGAGAGAATGTCGATTGGCTGGAGTACCGGGCCATTGCTCTGATCCATGGAGTTGATATAGGAGAATATCACGGTGGCGTTCTGGAGAACAGACCAGCCTTTTCACGGCTTCTTCCAGAAATCTTTTGCTGCTCAGCACTGCTTGAAGATCTGATGATGCGTGCATTCGAGGCATTTACGGCAGAGAGCGAGAAGAGAAAGCCTATGAGAGAGAGTAACTTCCTTACCTTTCGTCTCGGTGGAGTGGAGTAGAGTTATGAAGCAAGTTAAACTGTCAATTGAACATTTCATCGGTCGCACCGCGATGAGCACAAATGATGCTTGCAGCAGGCCAGCCTCGTCGGCGAAAAGGCGGCGAGGGCGCGGCGGCAGTGCAAGCCGCCCATGGTTCGCGGTCACTGCGACAACGAAGCACTGGGCAGCGGGCAGCACGGGCGCAGGGACCACCGACGTAATTGCCAAGCCGCTCGCGTCGAAGGCCGTCCGCGGTCATCCTGCGCAAACTTGATGAACCTTTCATTGACACTCTCTCTATCACTCCATCACCACACATCTCTTCACTATTGCCAGCCCAGCTGTCAGTCTCTACCTCGCGACCACCCTAAATCGTCACCACCTCTCACTCCTCCACTCCAATCCACCACCACCGCAATCATGCACCGAACATACTCCATGCGCCAGTCGCGCGCCCCTACCGCGTCGCAGATCCAGAACCCGCCTCCCCCCTCCTCCTCCACCAAGAGCAGCCGCTTCTTTGGCAAGGGCAATCTTGGTATCTCCACTCAGCTTTGCTAGCGAAGTAGAAACACGAGCTAACACGAGAAACACAGGCCACTCCATCCGAAAGTCAGTTCACCCTGGCGCTTTCGGCCCCGACCTCGCGAAGAAGCTCTCGCAGCTCGTCAAGATGGAGAAGAACGTGATGCGCTCCATGGAGCTTGTGGGCAGAGAGCGAATGGAGGTTGCAGTAAGTGCATGCCACACCGAATGATGATGACAACCCCTGACAAGCCTTTCTCCAGCAACAACTGTCCATCTGGGGCGAGGGCTGCGATGACGACGTCTCCGACGTCACCGACAAGCTTGGTGTCCTCATCTACGAAATCGGCGAGCTGGAGGATCAGTTCGTGGACCGCTACGACCAGTACCGCGTCACCATCAAGAGCATCCGCAACATTGAGGCTTCCGTGCAACCCAGCCGTGACCGTAAGTGAGCGGGATTCCAGATGACGCAGAACAGATATTCTAACAATACTCTTCCCACAGGCAAGCAAAAGATCACCGACCAGATTGCGCAGCTCAAGTACAAGGAGCCCAACAGCCCCAAGATTGTCGTCCTCGAGCAGGAACTCGTGCGCGCCGAGGCCGAGTCTCTCGTGGCCGAGGCCCAGCTCTCCAACATCACCCGTGAGAAGCTGAAGGCCGCCTTCACCTACCAATTCGATGCCATGCGCGAGCACAGCGAGAAGCTTGCCATCATCGCCGGCTACGGAAAGCACCTCCTCGAGCTCGTTGACGACACCCCCGTCACCCCCGGCGAGACGCGCAACGCATACGACGGCTACGAAGCCTCCAAGGCCATCATTCAAGACTGCGAGGACGCGCTTACCAACTGGGTGGAGCAGTCTGCTGCCGTCAGCTCCAAGCTGTCCACTCGTGCCCGCACCCTGTCGCAGCGACGAGCAAACCGCAACCGCGGCGAGGGCGTCGACCTCACCGACCAGGACCAGCAGCTCGACCGCGAGTCCTGGGTTCCCGCGAACCAGCACCACGACTACGACGAGGAGGATGACGTCGAGGAGCGCGGACGCGGGGAAGAGGTAGCGGCTTGAAGTGGTCGTTATCCGTTCGTGTACAAATAGTAATTTCGGCCCGGATTTTGCTGGAAAGATATACCACCGGACGTTTGATTGAGGAGGCGAGGTAATTGAGGGGAAGTAGCGATTCGGTGGGCAGGGGCAGGATTCCGTATTGCAAGTGGTTTGCTGTTACGGGGGCGGGCAGACATACGCAAGGTAATTCCAGTAGTTGAGAATACGATTGAACTAATGTTTCCTTGGAAACCTGTCCGGCGCTCGTTGTCCAAATTAAATTATTCAAGCCGGAGCATTTGCCGTGCAACATGCAGGGCTCATGCAAGAGCGGATGCAGGTGCGAGAGATTCACGCCGCCGACTTCGGGAAGATGATCCGAAGGTGCGAAGATCTCTTCATCCCATTGGCATATATCTTCCACATGACCACCCGTATAAATATTGCAGTATCACATCAATCGACACAATAGAAAACACAACACCTCCAAAATGAACGGCACAGCAACAGCCCTCACGGCCAAAGTGCCCTCCCCCGGCGTCTGGGCCCCAGCAGTCACCCTCTTCGACCCCGTCACCGACACCCTGGATCTCGACTCGCAAGCAAAATACTACCAGTACCTCGCGCAGCACCTCACCGGCCTCGTCGTCCTGGGCACCAACGCCGAAACCTTTCTGCTGACGCGCGAAGAGCGCGCGGCCCTGCTGCGCACCGCTCGCCATGCTGTTGGTCCCCGGTATGAAATTATGGCTGGTGTAGGGGGGCACAGTACTAAGCAGGTTCTCGAGTATATTCGGGATGCGTCGGCGGCGCGCGCGGATTATGCGCTGGTGCTGCCTTGTGCGTATTTTGGGGCGCAGACGAGTAAGAAGGTGGTGATGAATTTCTACGAGGAGATTGCGGAGAGGAGTCCCATGCCGATTGTCATTTACAACTTGTGAGTGGTGGCATGAAGACTGTGCATGTGTGTGATTATTCGCTAATGTGTATGCTAGTCCTGGAGTATGCAATGGCGTCGACATCGACTCCGACATGATGGCCACTCTCGCGCGGAAACACAAAAACATCGTCGGCTGCAAACTCACCTGCGCCAACGTCGGCAAAATCACGCGCCTCGCCGCCGAGTTCGACAAGTCTGAGTTCGCCGTTTTCGGCGGGCAAGCAGACTTCCTCCTCGCCGGCCTCTCCGTCGGTTCCGCAGGCACAATCACCGGCTTCGGCAACGTGGCGCCCAAAACCATCCGCCGGATCTACGACCTCTTCACGCAGGGCAAGGTGGAGGAGGCGCTGAAGCTGCATCGCGTGCAGGCGTTTGGCGAGGTGATTGGCAAGTCGGGGATTGCGAACACGAAGTACGGGGCGAGCTTGACGAGCGCGAAGAGCGCGGGGATCCAGGATGCGGAGAGCAAGTTGCGGCCGCGGAGGCCGTATGAGCCGTTGACGGAGGAGCAGAAGGCGGAGGTGAGGGCGAAGATTGCGGGGACGGTGGAGATTGAGAATTCGCTTTGATGGGTATTGTCTTTGTTCGTGTTGAGCATTGCACGGCGTAGTGCATGTCTAGGGCAACGTATAGAATCGCAGATTGTCAATAGAGTGATGCACAGATATGCAGATGAACGATTGCAATCTCTATTCGCACCTCAGGCATATTTCTGTTGAGCTTATATTCGTATTCGACTCTATTTCCGGCATTGTTCACAACGAGATCAAGCCTGTCGTCGGATGCGTGAAGTCGCAAGCCGCGTGCCAAGACGTGGCCCTCCAGTTGACCTCACCTCCCGAGTACCCTTCAAACTGCGCTCAATCATCCAAACGACCTAACGGCAATTACTGATGCACGTGGGCCGTGCAAGTGTCTGACCGGAGTGATGGCCGTCACCGCAAGCCCGTTGTTTTGGCTATCACGGACCTTTACGGCCACTCTCTCCCAATCACCACTCCTCATTCGTCCCATCGTTCGGCGGCGCGCAACATTTGCTACGGGGTTCAACAGCTCCCGAAATGCATATGCCTCGGTCTCTACCGCATCAAGGCCACATCTCCAACAACGACACGCGCGTAGCCTTCCACCTCGCCGGATAGCGGCGCAATGCACGCGCTGGGCCTCTCAAGCAGGAGCGGAGCCAGGAACAGGATCCCTGCCAGCCAACTACAACAAGTCGTCAAAGTTCCAGAGCACTGGCGAAAGCGACAGCGATATTCGAATCGTAGACTACTCCGACAAGGACGTCCAGCAGCATACCGTCTCAACCGCATCCCTACAATCGTTCCTCGACAAGAATGAAAAGCCAACCTGGGCCTCCTGCCGCTGGATCTACGCCAATGGTTTGAACGAAGAAGTTGTAAAGACTATCGGCCATGCCAAAGGTCTGCACCGTTTGGCTATCGAAGACGTGCTGGACACAACCACCTCCGCGAAAGTCTACTGGTACGAAAGCCACTGCTTCATGGAGCTTCCCATGCAGAAACTCGTGCATCGTCAACAAAATGACCGCACGGCGGCACAGGCGGATGTCGTGCTTCAAGACGCACCGCACCGCCGTATCGTTTCTCGAGACCTAGCTCTGTCCATCGAGCAGGTCTCCGTCTTTTTGACTGCGGACAATACGGTCGTCACCTTCTTTGAGAATTCCGGTGGAGACATTCTGCGCCCCATATTGACGAGATTGAATGAAGAACAAACGCTCATTCGCTCTACCAACGATCCCTGGATGCTGGTGCAAGCCGTGATTGACACCGTGGTCGACCTTTCACTGCCCATCGGGAATGCTGTAGATGAAGTTTATGGAAATCTGGAGCGTGCTGTGCTGACATCTCCGGCGATCGCACAGTCCAAGGAGGTCTACGTCCTTCGCTCTGGCTTGACAGTATTGCTTAATAGTGGGTTTCATCCGTGGTGCACCCCAGGTTCATGCTAATGGCGATGTAGACACGAATTCTGCCAACGGCCTGGTCAAAACACTCATCGACCATCGCGAAATGATAGCCTCGAAAGCGCCCAATGCCATGCACATGTCAGTCGGGGCGCAAGTGTACTTCCAAGACGTCCAAGACCACCTTACGACGCTCTCAAACAACACGCACATGTCCATTCGGTCGGCAGAAAACCTGACCTCGCTCATCTTCAACATGATTGCGGCCAGCCAAAACGAGAGTGTGCGGCAGCTCACGCTCATCAGTTCCTTCTTCCTACCTCTCACTTTCTTGACCGGATACTTTGGAATGAATTTTGCTTCCATGCCAATTGTCACCGACCACAGCGATGCGTACTTTTGGATCATCGCCACGCCGATCATGATCACGACTCTGTTTGTGTTGGGTGTGCGGAGCTCTTGGTTCAGATCATTTGTGTGGCGAAGACGCCATCCGTCCCCGAGGCAGCGGAGATAGACTTGATCAAAAACACGCATCGAATATCAAGTGCCTAGCTAACGCTAAAGTGATCGGAGATGCTCTCTCATGAACAAGTCATACTTGCTCACTCGCCGGGGAGCTGCCAATGCAGGGAGCAGCGGTCTGCGCCGAGCGCACCAAAGCAGACACAAAATAGCAGCCGCACATGCCCCGAACCCACAGAAGAAGGCATGCACTGGATTCTTCGAGTACAGCGGCACGGCCAGACCCTTCGACCTTCGCAGTGTATCGACCAGAGAGTGCGTGATGGGGAAAGTGCCCTGTTCGTCCAGCAGCGTTGTTCGCACAATCTTCGACCGACCGAGACTGTTCCATTTCGAATCCAGCGCTTCGGCCACCACATACCGCGCCAGCCCTTCGTACGCTATCTCCGTTTCGAACCCGGTTCGATCGACAATGGCCAGCGTCGTATTTTCCACCACCCCGTTCTCGTGCGCCTGGCGCAGTACCCACGTTGCCACCTCAGTCGCGCCGTTCCAGCTGACATGCACAATGGTGTGCGTGTCGCCGATGTTAGTGGAGACGGCTTCGGACACGACATCGGGAGGTTGCGTGGGCCGTCCGATCCATGGATGTTTGAATGCGCGGTAGGTGTGCGTTTCCGCGTTCATTACTGCTTCCATCACCACGGTCCCGTTGGGCGCATGCTCCGAGATGCGGGAAGAATATGTCCAACTCAAGAAGGCATTGCCGCTCTCCAGGATTTGGAAGCTTCCTGCAAGATCTGATCAGTACAGCATACTTGACTAAACGAGGGAAGCTCGTCGACTCACCTCGAGAGCTGACGGTGCTACCGCGAGGGTGCCGATATTCCGAAAGAATACTGGCCGTCCAGTCTACGGTATTGAGCAACAAAATCAGGCCCCGAGCCATGCTATTCGTCTTGAACTCATTAGGACCCGTGCCAATCGCATTGTCGAAGAGGGAGATGATGGTGTGCGTGCGATCCTGGCCGATGACTTGGGCATGATGCTGTCTGGAGAAAATGGGATTGCCTCTGCCGATAAAATCGAAATCGGACTCCACGCCCCCGAGCCTCCAGACGATTGACCCGTCCTTGTGCGAAACTTTGTACACGGTATCCGTGTGGCGAGCGGAGATCAAGTAGTCATTGTCGGCAAACTTGTCGATGGAGTTGGCATGCCTGCGAGGAATCCATGGTCAGCGAAAGGACATCAACAACACCATCACGCCGACACCCACAAGATATCCCAATGATGCGCACACTCCTCCTTCACTCGATCATCATTAAAAGTCACCTCATCCAACCCAACGTGATGCCTGGAACTCCACTCAAACACCGGCCTCCCAGGCAAATTCACATCCAACTCCGCAAACCCGACATGGCCGACCGCACAGCCCGCACGATCATAAAAGCCCACCATCGCCGCCTCCTCCCCGCCAACCCGTACATGATCCGCCGTGATAACCAACGCCCTGCTCCCGCCATCAATCACGCGAAAAGCGTGCATATCCGCATGCACGCCCTCGAGCCCCACCTCCTTGCAAACCTCATACTTCTCATCGAGAATCAACCCCGCGCGCCCATGCGGATACAAAACAGTCATCATCTGCTTCCCCTTGATGGTCGTGACGTCGAAATCAAACGTATTCCAATGCTGGAACATGCCCGCCCCACTCCACACCAGGTCGCCGCGCGCGTCGTAAATGTGCGGCCCGACGTAGCCGGCGCCTGGGCGCGGCTGGTCGAGGTCGGAGTAGGGAGCTACGAACCAGTACCCCGGGTCGACGGCGGCTTCTTCGTGGATTTGCACTGTCCAGGTTGGGGCGTCGATGTCGGGGCGGGAGTGGAATTTGAAGAAGGCGCGGTCTTTTTGTCTTGGGGGTACGTTGAGGGTTGTTGTGGGGAGGGCGAGGGCGAGGAGGATGGAGAGGAGGAGGCGGTGGTGATGTCGGGGGCTATGCATTTTGGACGTCGTGATGATGCTGGAGTTGTGAGGCAAAAATGTTGACAACTGCGATAGCTTCTCTCCTCTCGAGGATATTGTACCACGAGATCTACCGGTATAGAGGAGATACGATCACCTCATGAAGACTGGAGAGACGCGACGTGGAATTCCACCCGCGTTCCAGCACATGTTTGCCGAGCCTCGTGCAAGTGCGCATTCCTTGCATGAGCCCTGCGCGCGCGCCCTTGGGTGAGGCACTTGGCTGGAATGCTTCGTGAGATTCGTCATCACGAGGTTGTCTCTACCTTTTCTAATTCGTACTCTTGCCAAACCGTCGCTGCGAGTCTATACGATGTTAATGCCAGCTCACTTCCCCTTTCCCCTAAACTTCCTCTCAATCTCCCCCTCCGTAAAAGCCCTGGTCTTCCTCCTCAACATCTCCGCCAACTCCGCCCGGCTCATGCCCACCTGCTCGCCCATCGGCACCAGCCGATCCGCCAAATACCCGTAATCCTTCTGCAGCAGTTTGAGCGTCATCATGAGGTAGTCGATATTGTGGAAGACGAGCGCGCGGCCCTGGCGGTAGGCTTCTTTGGACTGCAGGAAGTGCACGGGTTGTTCGCGCCAGTGGCGGCGCGGGTTGAGGTGGTGGGCGGTGTGGTAGCCGTCGTTGAAGCAGAAGCGGTTGCTCTTGATTGTTTTGTTAGAGCTGTGGTTTAGAGGAGGGAGGGAGAAATACGTACCGGGACGTCGACGAGGGTGATGCTGGTGCGGAAGTCGGAGTCGGGCTCGACTTCGTCTACGAGGGCGTGTTGGCCCCAGTTACCAACCATGAGGCCTATGCGGAGGAGAAGGAAGGGGATGATGAGGACGAAGATGGAGGCGCGGGTGTTGACGCGGGCGGTCATGTAGGAGAGGAAGGCCATGCTGAAGGTTTCGGACAGGGCTGAGCGCACGGCTAAGCCGATTTTACCTTTGCGGAAGAAGTAGAGGGGGAGCTCGAACCAGACGAAGAAGAAGAATCTGCCGAGGTAGTGGCAGAAGTGGAGGGGTTCGTCGCGTTGGTAGCGGATGGTAGAAGATAGGTCGTCGGGGCCGTTGGCTTCGACGTGGTGGTGCTTGACGTGATGGTAGTAGTAAGAGTCCCAGGTATGGCCCATCAGCGGCTCCGTAAGGTAGGGAAAAGTCCAGTCGAGCCAGTACCATTGCTTGGAAAGGACGCCATTGTTGTGAATGTGATTGTGCAGCATGAGGGTGTAGGAGCCGGCGCACCAGAAGGTGAAAGCTGCATGGAGGATGCCGTGGAGGTAGGTGAAGTGATAGAAGAGGTAGAGGGCACTCGGGAGGATGACGAAGAGGTAGATCAGGATGTGGGTGAAGAAGACGACGTCGGTGGGATGCCGGACGATCTGGGATGCCCATGATGCATATGGACGGAGGATGATCCTGTTCACCCATTGGGGAATATCTTTCTCGTCCCACGACACAAAGATGGTAGGCTGGAAGGACGGGCTGGTGGGGTCATTCAAGGCTTTTAACCGGTTGATGGCCTCCTTGTCATGGTCCAGAAGATTGGTTTGCTCTGCTTCGGTCATCTTATCGATGGCCTCTGGCGTCGGGATGCCATTTGGCGATTTCCAGTGGCTCTGGATGTCGCGGTCACTGTCCTGGAGAAGATTCTGAAGTACAACAATATCGGCCTCTGTAAGGTAAGGGTCGATCTGGTGAGCCATGTTGGCTATGGAGCTGCGAGACACCGTGGTTTGTCGAGATGCATCGGGCTTCCGCGGAGGCAAAAGCTGAAGGCCGGGAACCGGAAGTCCACCAGGAGGAGCGAGAAGGGCTGTTACAAGCCACTGAAGGATGTAAAGTGCTGTCTCAACTATTGTCGGCCGTTTATTGATGGATCAGGAGCGATTTCCGTCGCTGGCATGGCAATTGTCTCGTCTGAGGTTGAGAAATGCAAAGGAGAAAGTGGTGAACTTTCTTCGCACGGGCCTTTTGATGAGACAACCAGCCGGCTCGGGAGACCGTCTCAGCCTTGCACAAACATCTTCACTCCTTCAGCACAAGTAATTCCGAGTGGCGAAGGTGTCTGAGAGCGTTCATGCGGCTCGTTTGATCTGGCTAAGATCCCTTTTAATGATCAAGAGACTGTCACCCAGTTGGATTGTTTCACATTGCATATCTCGATCAAATGGGAATGATCGATTCACCTCCACTCCAATACAATGAGAGACATGCAAACGACGATGACTTACGGCACAAACACCGTGTCCATTCACCTAGAATATCGTGTATATTAGGCCTCCGCAGTCCCTGCAAGAAGGGAAATCCTCAGAAGGCACACTCCACTCTTCAACATGCCCGACCTGGGCGACATCCACGCGCTCGACGGCAACATGAACGACATTCGACTCATGGAGAAGATCTTCCTCGTCAAATCATACGCCACAGCAGCCATTACCATGCTCGAACGCATCGACAGCAGCAAGCTTGAATGGGACAGCGAGGAACGCGACCCCTCCCCTAACATGCTCCGCCTCGAACTCATCAGCGAATACGCCCAGGCGGCGTTGAGGGAAGTGGTGACATTCTGTAATCGCTTGGCCGCCAAAACCAAACTGCCTCTCACTCACGGCGAAGACGTGGTACACCCGCCCGCGCACGAAGTTCGATGCTTCATCGAGCTGCACATCCACATTCGTCGCGCGATGAACTTGGTCCAAGAGCTGGACCAGACGCTGTGGGACCTGCACGAGGGAAGCACAGAGCTGCCAGATGGGCACGAAAAGCTCGAGCAGAGGTCAGAGGATGTGGGCAAGGAGGTTATGAAGATGTGGAACATTTCGAAGAAGCTGTCTCATATCGGCGACCACGAGTCGGGGTATGACACCTGGTTTCGGGAGCTGAACGACGATGATTAGAGGGGAAAATGCAGGGAGACTGGAGGAGGACGCGGAGTGTGAGGACTTGGAATGGAATATGAAGGCACTTTGGATTGTGTTTGAAAGAAGAAAGGTTGGGTATTAGCAAGAGAGTTCGCCGCTTGACAGATGACGCACCCACCAATCCACTCTCCGCAAGCGCACATGCAGCTAGGTTTGAGAGGGGGCTGGGAAACGACACAACTCGACCTGCCTTTGCTTCTCTTTCCTCTCTCCTCATTACCATCTCTCAATTCAGACACTCTCGATAGGAAGACTCAGTCGCATTTTTCATCAATCAATCCCAATCACTGCCGTTCAAAGCCAACCGCTACAATGTCACTCGTTGATGTGCGTATTCCCCATCGTCTCACCAACCCCATTGTTAATGCAGCTGACGTCAAACAGACCTATCATGCCTACGTATTCGGTTCGTCCCTTCGAGTCAATGGCAGACACGGCACCTTCAATTAACCATGTCCCTTCAGGAACGAGCTTCTGGTACTTCCTCCGAGGCTTCATGCGTATCGGTTCGTTTGTCCAATCTTCACTTCAATCGCCTCAATGCTAACACCTCTCACAGTCGACCCAGTCAGAGTCGTAGCATGGTTCAGACCCCCGGTGGACCAGCTGCTCACAGCAAACGGTACACCTTTCTTTCCTCCAGCCTTCACGACTAGATCTAATCCCCCATCCAGACCTAGAAATCTACACCACCCGCACCGACGCCTTCGGCCTCTGGACCTTAGCAGCAATCCTGCTCGTCCTCGCCGACGCGGTGCCCCTGCCCAAATCCCTGACCGGCTCGGCATTCACCTCGCCCGCATCGGAGAAGGTGAAGAAGCCGTATGCGCGTGCCGTCATCGTCTTGACCCTCTTCCACCACATTACGACGGGCATTGGGTCTTATAGTCATTGGATTCTTCCCTCGCATCGCACTGTTGCTATGGATATTGGTGTTTTTGGCAACATTGCACTGACTGTTTTGGGAATTGCTGCGTTGGTGTCTGGAATGGATGAGGGCAAGTCGGTGAAGAAGATTAAATGAGTGAATCGAGGGAATCCTACGGTACACGATCGGGACGGGAGAGTGATGTTGAAAGACCAGGAGAGGCTAGAAAAACTCATCGATAGTTGGAGTGTAGTCATGCGCACATGATAAGCGACTCACTTATAGACGAGTGAATGCTGGTGATATCAAGATCGAGATGACCTGCATTCAACCGCATGCTTACGCCTTCACCTTTCCAGGCATATCGTCGTGGCCTTGTCGGTCATCAGATGTTGAGAGTTGGTTGCAGACCTGGTGATATCCAAGCTTAGTCAGCAAACCCTCGTTCCGTTTTCGCGAACCCTCGCACGGACAAAGCCGCAGGCGAACTTCAACCTGAACGCCAGCAACATTCCTCGTTTCCTTGCACCACTCTACACACCTCCCTACCCGATTCATCCTTCACCCGGGCCGCCATTCTCATGCTCCACCCAATTCACGACTAAACCGAGTCCCTGCAATTTCCACGTCCACCCCGACTGCCTCCCGCAGGTGACAGCCATGGCAAACATCAACACCTACGACTTCGCCGACGAGGAGGATGAGGAAGACTTCAACCCTCAAGCCGAAATTGGCTCAGATGACGAAGAGGATGCCAAGCCGGTGGTGAATGGTGGACGCCGTGATGACACATCTGCTCGTGCTTCGCGGGCGCGCAGTGAGCCCAAGAATGATGGGGATGAACTCAAAGATGAGGATGCCGATGATGCCGGAGTTGTGGGCTTCGGCAGAGACGAAGACGATGAAAAGGCAGATGAAGATGAGGAAGAGCGGCCGAGGGGAAGGCGGGGTGGTGGTGACGAGGAAGATGAGGATGACGAGGAGGAAGATGAGGAAGAGGAAGAGGATGAAGACGACGAAGACGACGATGATGTTCAGGATCAGCCATCTCGTAAGCGTCGAAAGCGCGCTCGTGGCAACCAGTTCATCGATGTCGAGGCCGAAGTCGACGAGGACGATGAAGAGGAGCCGGAAGAAGACGATGAGATGCCGGGCGATGAGATGCATCCGGATGATCTGCAGGACTTGGATCAGGCCGCCGATCGAGATGACCGCAAACACCGAGAGCTTGATAGACAGCGCGAAAAGGCCTCCCAACTCGACGCAGAGGCGACCGCCGCCAGACTCAAAGAGCGTTATGGCAGGCAGGCGCGATCCGGCGGCGGCACCGGCGCCATCGTTCCCCAGCGTCTACTTCTGCCGAGTGTCGACGACCCTCGCATCTGGCGCATGAAGTGTCGCCCGGGAAAGGAGAGGACAATCCTCGACCATCTCAACACACGCATCCTCGAACGAATAAACTCCACCCGCGACCCCATCTTGATCTTCTCCGCCTTTGAGCGCGGTGGCGGTCCCATGGCTGGTAATCTCTACGTGGAAGCTCACAGCCAGGACGAGGTACAGAAAGCTCTGGATGGCATTTCACATGTCTTCCATGGCACCAAACCCTTCCTCATCCCACTCGAAGAGATGCCGGATTTGCTGCGAACTAAGAAGGACAAGCGCCTCGAGACTGGCATGTACGTGCGCATCAAGCGCGGACTGTACTCGGGCGATCTGGCGCAAGTCGACGAGGTGGACCCCAACGGAACCGACGTTACGGTACGACTGGTGCCCCGTCTCGACTACGGCTTGAACGAAGATACCAATGCCCCTATCGAGGTAGATGCAAATGGTAAGCGCAAGCGCACAATCAAACCACTCGCCAATCGGCCACCTCCAAGGCTCTTCAGCGAAGGCGAGGCCAAGAAACGACACGGCAGGTATCTCAACAAGTCTAGCGGCCTCACCAATGCATGGACGTATCAAGGCAAGGAGTACATCAATGGCTTTTTGGTGGAGACCTTCCGTGTCAGTGCAATGCAGAGCGCGAATGTCAATCCAACGCTCGAAGAGGTGACGCGATTTGCATCTGGCGATGAAGACGGCACGGAGAATCTCGACCTGGCTGCCCTGGCCGCCACGCTCAAGCAATCCACCGCCACCGACTATCTCCCCGGCGACAAAGTCGAGCTCTTCCGTGGCGAGCAAAAGGGTGTCGAGGGTCACGCTGTGGAGGTGTATGGTGAGGTGGTCAAGATGAAGGTCGATTCTGCCGGAGCACTTCGCGGCCAAGTCATCGAAGCACCCATCAAAGATTTGCGGAAACTCTTCCGCGACGGTGATCACGTAAAGGTTATCGGCGGCAGCAAATACTACGACGAAGTGGGCATGGTCGTTCGGACCAAGGACGACCGCGTAACTCTGCTCACCGACACCAGCCAGAAAGAAATCACAGTCTTCAGCAAGGATCTCCGCGAAGCTACTGACTCCGGGGGGAACGTTGCGGGAAGCAAGTACGATCTCTTCGATCTGGTGCAGCTCGATGCCGCTACAGTGGGTGTGGTGATTAAGGTTGATCGTGAGAGCCTGCGAATCTTGGATCAGAATGGCTCTGTGCGCCCACTCCTCCCCTCCGCCATCTCGAACAAGCTCGAGAAGCGCAGAAACGCCGTGGCGACCGATCGTGACGGCAACGAGATGAAAATCGACGACCAGATCAAGGAGTCTAGCGGCGAGCAAAAATCCGGTCGCGTGCTACATCTGCACCGCAACTTCGTCTTCGCGCAGGATCGAGGGCGATCGGAGAATGCAGGCGTCTTTGTCGCTCGCCACGCCAATGTCGTAACCGTTGCTGCTAAGGGCGGCAGGGCGACCAACGGCCTCGACCTCTCCAAGATGAACCCTGCCATGAAGCAGAACGGCTCGCCAGGCATGGGCGCCATGGCACCCCCACAGCAACGAGGCCGCGATCGACTGATCGGCAAAACAGTCAAGATCCGCATCGGCGCCAACAAAGGCATGCTAGGCATCGTCAAAGACGCCAGCGACACGGTGGCCAAAGTGGAACTGCACGGCAAGACGAAGGTCGTCTCCATCCCCAAGGAGCAGCTCACGCAAGTCGACAGCCACACGGGCAAGGCCATGGGTCCCGCTATGGGAAGCAGCATGCCCGCTCGCACGCCTATGCCTGCCTACGGTCGCACGCCTTTTGGTGCTTCGGCTACGGCTGCTGCTGGGGGGCGGACACCGGCATACGCGATGGGCACCACGGGCGGGCGCACGCCAGCTTGGAAGCAGGACGTTGGCGCCCGGACGCCGGCTTACGCGGGCACGAGTTATGGCGGTGGAGCTGGTGGTGGACAAACGGCGTACGGAGGGCAAACAAGCTACGGCGGCGCCACAAGCTACGGAGGCGGCAGTGTATGGGGTGGCGGCGGCGGCGGAGGGGTAAGTCAACCCCACAGCCCATCTTCTTCTATGAATCTAACGCTTCTCTCCCTACAGCAATCCACCTGGAACCCCAACCCCTCCTCCCGCACCCCCGCCCATAACCCAGGCAACAAAACTCCCGCTTACGGCGGCGGGCTGGAAGCGCCGACGCCGGGCTTCTACGGCGACCACACGACGCCTGGTGGGTTCAGGGGCGCGGCGGCGGCGCAGCAGTATACTACGCCTGCTGCTTATACGCCTGGTGGACAGTATCCCGAGACTCCGGCGGGGGATGGGCCGACTTATGAGTGATTGTTTGATTGACCAGGGCAGGGGGTATGACATCCTATTGGCATTGGTTAGGGGTGCAAGTGTAGCAGTCAGACGAAGATCAGGCTTTCAATCCAAGCGTTCAATCTACTATGTGCAGAGCCTGCCAGGCCACGGTACAAATTGCCGTTCGCCAAAACTCGTCCATCCGCCAACCCAGCCATCCACCAATATCCAGAGCCATGTTCAAAGCTCAAACACGCTCCCATTATCGTCGTAATCACCGTCACCATCCTCCTCGTCGTCCCGCTCATATACAATTCCAGCATGCTCACCACCAACGCCAACGTCGCCAATATCGACTTCCATTTCATCGACCTCCATCTCATCAACCTGTTCTTCAACTCTTCGTGCATCCTCGATCAGAAAGCCCCTCTCAACAACCCCTCGCGACATTTCCCATTGCTCCCTCTCCAAAGCCTGCACGCTCCTCCTCGCCAAGTCAATGTCATGCATCAATATCTCCCCAGGAGACGCAAGGCCAATCTTCGCAGAGCGCGACAACATCTTTGACAAATGCATGGGTTTCTGCCGAGCATTAGGCTCCCCTGTTGCCCAGCGACAGCCGTCTAGGAATGCCCAGCGAGTATTTTCGTAATCGGAGTGCAACGTGTTCTTTGAGCAAAATGCGTTGGCGAATGTGGTTGCTAGGCGCGCCCATTCTGCTTTTGTGTGGTATTCGAGTTTCAGTGCGAAGCCTTGGACGACATCGCTAACCAGACAGCTGATTGCATTGGGCCGGGTGACGGAGATGCGCAGCGTTCGACACAGCGTAGCAAGGGCGACGACGTTCGGCGACGACAAAGGCAGGCTTTGGGCCTTGAAGACGGGCAGAATTTTGGTCGAGAAGCTGAAGGGCGACGAGAGTTGCTGGAGGCGTAAGATCTGGCCTACGGCGGCATCTGCACTTGCAAGATTGACCAGTTTTTGGAATGGGAAGGTCTAGAGCGCGATTAGTTGAAGAAGTTGTTGGGTTTGAGGCGTCTTACGAAGGTGATGGCTTCTTTTGGAATCCCGGCCCAGACGAGCATCTCGTACTGTCCTTTGTACATCCATGCTCCATCGTCGAAACAGTATTTCCGGGCTAGAGAGGGGGAGTCAGCTTGAGTGCTTAGATGAATGGACCTCTCTGGGATTGACCTAGCGCTGCCTGAAACGGCTGAACATGAAACATCGCCTCTCGGGACAGCAAGCTAGGATCGATCACGGAGATGTTCGCATGTCTCCCGTTTTTAGCAAGCTCCCAGCCTTGCCGAATAATCCACGGCAAGTTGAAGGATGTCGAGACGAACGGGCTGGTCACCGGACTCCCATTGAGGTGCGAGGCGAAGGAGTCCCACGGGAAATGCCGACTTCGAAGCACCGGGGGTGGCGGGGGTGGGATATTCGTGTAGGCGAACCTTTTCGCTACAAATCCGTCCTCGGTCAGTGGGCTTTGGGTTTCACCTGGACACCAGTTTCGGAACAAGAGCGGCACGTTCGGGTGGGCAATAGTATCTGCGATTGGGACCAGCGGCAGCTTTGCAATGCGGTTCTTTTCTGGCGTTATCATGATGATTCGGCCGCTAGACGTCCTGAAAGGAACTGTCGCGTTTGGATCTGGAGTTTTCTTGCGGCGTGGCGTTCTGGGCGAGATGGGTAAAGTATTTGATGCCACATCCCGCATGAACTCCTCGCTTGAGTTGGGAGCGTTCATGTAGCGTGGCGTCTTGGGCGAAGTTGATGGAGCGGTTGATGCCAGATCTTGCATGAACTCCTCACTCTCGTTCTCCTGCACAGCAACGACGGGGTTTGGCGTTTTCGGGCTCCGGATTATGGCAGGATCCTTCCTCTTGGTCACCCGACTGACGCCAGATGCATTAGGCTGGTATAAAAATGACCGGATGTGGTCTTGCGTAGCACCAAGAACCACGGAGTCGTCGATCACAGCATCAATCCGTGCTTTCATCGCCTGGCGCTGTTCAGGAGACGCACGGAGCGCTGGCCCCCATCTTTTCCGAGCCGAGTCAACGGTCTTCTCATAGTATTGGCTTGCCTACAGAACATGAATGTGGTTAGCATGTGACTGGTCGAGGCGAGAGGCCGATGCTCAACATACGATTGAAGCTGGAGTAGGGTCTGCCACACCGCACGAACGGAGGTGATCTTTGAAGAGCAGACCAAAAACCCGTGCTGCCTTGGGATTGGAGTAGCGAAAGTCCTCCTTCAGCAGCAGGAGGGCCAATCTCAGTTCTGTATCCCAGACCAATTTTCCCGAGGCGATCCCTCTCGATGCCGTTGTCTTGCGAGAAGCAGGCATGATGGCGGCTTAGGACTTAGTATGCTGGAGCGTTGGTGGTGTGACAGTGAGCGGGACATGCAGGTTCAGTATTGCAGAGGAGCGAAGGGGGTTTGCAAGCCAAGATAGGACTTGGTGCAATCGAAGGCAGAGTCGTGGCAGCGGAGGGAGCGAGAAGCTGAAAGCGAACTCGATGGAGAAGCTGGAGAGCTGGAGAGCTTGGGAGCGAAAGTCGAGCGGAGTGGAAGGCAGACTAGATGTCAGCCAAGGCATGTGGACGTATCACGTCGCTCGCATATGTCAGTCTGTACCACGCATGACCTCATTGCTGGATGAAGCGAGATGAGATTGAGTGAGCGACCACCGACTGTCGAAGCTTTCACAAGCAGTCTCGTTCGTGAATTTTGCGTGAGCTGAGTGAGATGACCCTGCATCGCTTGGCCGGCCGACTCGGTACTTGCATCGCTCGTGTTACGTGTACAAGCTGGTTTGATCGATGCTTCGAATGCGAACATGGTCACCGGATGAAAGGATCCAGACAATGACTTTTGCATTGCTTGGGTGCAGTACACGTTATCTTCTCCCTTGCCATAACCTCCTGAGCTCGGACAAAATCGGACCATCATTCCTGAGGTCTCCCGGCTCCGCCACACACTTCACCTCCGACAACCTGGCCTCAGCGGCCTTCTTCTTGCTCTCCGTCAGCCGCCGTCTCTCCTCAGCCTGTCCTTTTGTAATCTTACTCCGCAGCTTTTGCAACTCTTCCTCCTCCTCGGCCCGCGCTTCCAATTCCTTCAGCCATGCGTCCAGCTTTTCCTTCCTATCTTTTTCTGCCGTGAGACCGTTGTACTCCTTTCGTTTGTCACGGTCCTTGTCCCAGTACATGGAACCACCGACGACGGCCAGGATGGTGAGGCCTTGGGCGTAGATACGGCGTCGGAACATGCGGTTTGTTTTGTACTTGTCGCCACTTTTGATCGATTTCGTTCTGCAGCAGTGTCAGAGAGTTTTTAAGACATGTCAAGGTTAAGTCTGCGCCATACGCTTCGTAAAGAGCCCAACATGTCAGGGCACAGCCGAGAGGGATCAGCGGCTCCTCTATGAGGCGCCGCTTGAACTTCACCCATCTTGACTCTTCGAAAAAGTCTGGGTCGCTATCAAAGGAAGATGGAGGAGGAGCGGGATTGATGTTGCCGGGAACCGACATGGTGGGAGTGGATGTCGCGTGCTTCCTCAGGGAAGCATGTGACGGCTAAGTGAAGGGCGGTTCGGATGGAGGCGCGAGGAAGGACCAAGATATTCCCGTTGATCGCTCTCAAATTTAAGCGTTCGATCGTCGTTGGGTAGATATTGTATAGCAAGCAGGTTGACCGGATCAAGATGAAGAAGACAACAGCTCATCTTCCCATCCATTTGGAAAGTTGAAGTCATGATGTCGAGTCGCAGCGGGAGGAGCCGGGCCCAGCGGCTGCGCTATACCGCAAGGAGATTGCCAGACCGCATGGAAATCCCAGCGACATCACACTCACAACTTCACATTCAACTAAAACAAGATAAACAGATCTCCGAGCTACTCTCACGAAACGACAAAAGCCATTCCACGCATGACTAGACGCTCATGGAGGAGCCAGCGGTAGCCAATGGCACGCACACGCCTCAGACACCGCCGCCCAATCCGCGGCATACTCAGCTCGCCTTGACGGAGTATGCCATCAATCCATCGCCGCCATGTGGAACGCCGCGAGAGAAGATTGAGAATGCCGGCGTTCCGGAGGGATACATATTACCCACCGGCTACCCTGACGTATCGTTGCCTTTCCTCCCCTGCCTACATTCGTCGCTGATCAGAAACAGTATCTCCGACTTATCTTGACCGCCAAAGTATACGACATTGTCGAGACCACGCCCCTAACACATGCCATAAATCTCAGTAATCGCCTCGATGCCAACGTCCTGCTCAAGCGAGAGGATCTTCAGCCCGTCTTCTCTTTCAAATTGAGAGGCGCCTACAATAAAATGGCCCACCTCGACAAGGACGAGAGATGGAAGGGCGTCATTGCTTGTTCCGCTGGTGAGTATCCTTCGCTATGTGTATCATACTATCCTTACTCATTCCCCCAGGCAACCACGCGCAAGGCGTAGCAATGTCGGCGCGCAAACTGAAAATCCCCGCCACCATCACCATGCCCACCGGCACTCCGGCCATCAAACACCAGAACGTCTCTCGTCTCGGCGCTAACGTCGTCCTGCATGGCGACGACTTCGATGCGGCAAAGTCCGAATGCACACGATTACAAAAGCTCCACGGCCTCACCAACATCCCTCCCTTCGACGATCCGTACGTTATTGCTGGGCAAGGCACGATCGGGGCAGAGATTCTGCGCCAGGCCGACATTTCCAAACTCGAAGCCATTTTCTGTTGCGTTGGTGGCGGTGGCTTGATTGCAGGTGTTGGCGTCTACGTCAAACGCATCGCGCCTCACGTCAAGATCATCGGCGTCGAGACCTACGACGCCAACGCACTCGTGCAATCGCTCAAAGTCGGCCACCGCGTCACGCTCAAGGAAGTCGGCCTCTTCGCCGACGGCGCTGCCGTCAAAACCGTAGGCGAAGAGACCTTCCGCCTGTGCTCCGAAGTCGTCGACGACGTCATCCAAGTCGACACCGACGACATTTGCGCGGCAATCAAAGACGTCTTCGAAGACACGCGCTCCATCCTCGAACCCGCCGGCGCGCTCTCCCTCGCAGGCCTAAAGAAATACATAGCCACCAACCCCTCCACCGACCCCTTCGCCCTCACAAACCGCCAACTCGTCGCCGTCGCCTCCGGCGCAAACATGAACTTCGACCGCCTGCGCTTCGTCGCGGAACGCGCCGCCATCGGCGAGAAGAAAGAAGCCCTCCTCTCCGTCACCCTGCCCGAGCAACCGGGCACCTTCGCCAAGCTCGTCGAAGCCGTGCACCCCATGGCCGTGACGGAGTTCTGCTACCGCTTCGCGCACGCGCGCCAGGCAAACGCGCTGATCGGCATCAACGTCAACCCGTCGACGCGCGCGCGCGACCTCGCGGACCTCTCAGCCCGCTTGGCGGAGGAGGACATGCTCGCGACGGACTTGTCCGCGAACGAGCTGGCGAAGTCGCACATTCGGTACCTCGTTGGCGGGCGCAGCAATGCGGAGAATGAGCGGTTGTTTGCGTTTGAGTTCCCCGAGCGGCAGGGCGCGCTGCATCGCTTCCTGACTACGCTGCAGCCGGGCTTCAACATCAGCTTGTTCCATTACCGCAACTACGGCGGGGACGTGGGCAAGGTGTTGGCGGGGATCCAGTGTCCTGCCGGGCGGGAAGGGGAGCTGGAGAAGTTCCTGAAGGATGTGGGGTATGGGTACAAGGAGGAGACGGACAACGAGACGTACCAGATGTTCATGCGGGAGTAGCGGGGAAGCGATGTTCAGATTGCGTGCTTTCTTTGTTCATCGCGTCTTTGAAGCGTCGGAGATGTCAGTGATATCCAGATTAAAGAAAGGTGTATCTCACGAGGAGAAGACGGCGAATGAATTGCGAGACTTTCAAACGGACTGCAACAGTGGTATCGAGCGGAAATATCAAAACACTGAATGAAGAAGATCCCCGAGCACGTTCCAAACTCAAGTAGATAAAGGCCTCGCAAGTCCGCTCGCTCAATCAAGCCAAACTCGCTCACAAACGAAAGCAGAAAGATGAACAATCGAAAGCAGGAAATGCCCCCGTTTACCGAATCTCATCTCCCCCACCGAGACCCGCGGGCGTAGCTTCCAGCGCCACGCCCAGGCCATTACTCTGATTGGGCGGCGTCGAGGTACCCGGCGCTGATGGCGCAGATGACATAGCGGGGAGAGCAGCGGCGTTCCAAGGTGTCGGCGCCATCTTCGTTGGAAAGTGTGGAGGAGGTGGTGGAGGTCGAGATGAAGGTGTGGCTTTGGAAGCGGCTTTTGGCGTAGGTTTTGAAATCGGCGTTGATTTCTTCGGTGCTGATGCGGTGGATGATGGTGCAGCGACTGCGCCGTTCGTTTTGGCGTGTGTCGTAGTCGATGCTTTCGCTTTCGAAGCAGAAGGAGAAGAGGGTGCTTTCAAGCCAGCTTTCTGCATTACAGGCGGCGCAGGCTTGGGCTTCGCCTCCACTGGCTTGACTGGCTGCGCTTTCGCCTTAACTGGACTCTTTGAGTCTGCATTCTTGCTTGCTGAAGCGGCGGTGGGTCGCGTCATGCGATCCAGAAAACTCCCCTCCACGACTGGCGCCAGGCTTCTTCTCGTCGTCGAACCAGCAGTAGAGTCTCGAGAAGGGGGACGCTGGCTGGTGGGTAGAGATGTGCGTGGTCTTGGTTTCGCAGGGGCGGGTTGTGGTTTCGGGCGTGACGCTGTAGATGATTTGAATGTGGACGAGGCGAAGGATGAGGAGGGTGCTGCGCTGTCCGGTTCATGCTTTGCTTTTGAAGAGGCGGTCGGGGCGGTGAGGTGAGATGAGAGGGCGTGCGGCTTGGTGACTTCCCGCGGCTTGTCTTTCGAATTGGATGGGGAGGTCTTGCTGCTTGTTGATTTTTCTGCTGCCGCGGCTTCGGAGCGTGCCATTGAGGCGGCCGTGGGTGCAGTGAGAGAGCTCCGGGGCGGTCTTGAGACTGATTTCCTGCCGGAGAGCGGAGTCTTTGGTTGATTTGGCGACTTGATGCCATTGGGAGCTGGCGGTTTCGTCGTCGTTTTGGTAGATAGCGAGGCCGGCCTCGCAGCGGTCCTCGTCGTAGTGGTTTTCGGAGCCGGTTTCTTCGTCCCGTTGGCCGCGTTGCTCGCCGCAGCAGTCCGCAAGTCCTCCGCTCCAGACGACAACGCAGCACCGCCGCTAACAGCGCCTGCACTCGATACATCCGCCGGTTTCAGCTCCGCCGGCTCCTCCTCAGCGCTCGTGACGGGTTTATCAGGCTTCGCCGGCTCGCCCAACATCGGTCCATCCGTAGCACCCAACGGCGTAACCTGCGCACTGACGCCTGCGCTCTCAATCGCCAGCTCGGAAGCAGGCCTTTGTTGGCTCTCGCTCATACTCTTCTGCAGCTCCAACAAATCGCCCTGCCCCTGCGCTTGCCCAAAACTGCCCCTCCGCTCACTCACACCTCCCTCGGCAGACATACTGTTCACCACAGGCTCGACGGTGACAAAACTCGCTCGCACTCTATTGCCTTTCGTCCACCCCGGCCCGTTCTCTTTGTCACTGCCGATACCGTTCGTCGGCGAGCGACGGCCTCGCGAGTCACCGACTGGCTGCGAATTACTGCTGTCGACGGACGTTTTGTTCTCGAAGATGGAGCGCAGATTGCGGACGGCGTCGGAGGAGCGGTGTTGGGCGGAGGACATGGCTGCGATTTCGAGCAAGGGGTCAGTCCAGGCGGATGGGAGGAGAGGGGAGGGGGAAGGAGATGGGATGGGCGAGGCAATGCGAGGGGAGTCAAGCTGCATTTGATGGGGAGGGAAGGTGCGAGTGGAGCCAAGAGTGGAGGCGAGGCGAGGTGAGGTGCAGTGCAGTGCGGTGCGGTGGTGCAGAGACGCGGTGTCCGACGCGTCTCAGGAGGCAAGCTCCGGGGTTCCAGTCGGAGAATTGTGCGGGAGGAATGCGCGCAATGCGTTTGGGGGCCGACTCACATGGATGCTGATCATTCATTCACTCTCCTCTTCAACGCTGCATCCTTCTTTGGCAGCGGTTGCAGCAATTGCATGAGGGCTATGCGGCGGAGAAAGAGCGGAGGCGTGACTTTGTTCAGGGGTTCACGCGGGTGTCTAAACGCGGTCACGTGTGCGCGTCTCCTTTCATTGGCCACGCAAGGGTGATGCTTCATCTCAGTATCAAAGACACACACCACCTGCATCGTGTAGCGAATCATAGCTGCATGTACGTCGTATGTTCAAACATAAACCTCTATCCAAGACCGGCCACCACACACCCACTATCCTTCCCACTGCCCACCCGCTCCAAATCCATCTCCTGCCCGTGCTTGACCATCGCCTCCAAATCCTTCTTCTTACACCGCCCCGTGTACTTGCATGGCAGCTGCCGCGAGAACAATTTCTGCTTCGCACACGTCGCACACCAATGCTCCACGCCGAGCGACAAGGCCACGAGCGCCGTCATGATGCCCACGAGCTGCAGGGAATTCAGCCGATCGCCGGCCAGCGGCAGGAAAAGCATGACGACGCAGATCAGCCAGCGCCCGCACAAGCGCCACCGCTTCTTCATCCGCGCCGTCGTAATCTCCTTGTGCACGTGCGTGACGGAGATGAGGCCCATAAAGGCCAGCGCGATGGCGTAGCCGGCGCAGTAGTACCAGCGGATCCCCTGCGGAATCACCTTCACCGCTTTGAGACGATACTCTTCCGTGAGGGCGTCAATGTTGGAGTCTGCGCAATCGACGGCCAGCACCAGGCGTGACAACGCTCCGCTGCCGAGCACAAAGGCCATGATGAAGGGCAGGTGGTTGAAGACCCACATGAACGCCGTGAACTTGTGCCGGCGGATGGCGTGGACGTGCAGGCCGGAGCTGTCGATTTCAAAGTACATCCAGTTGAAGCAAAAGGCCTGCGTGATGCCCAGCACCGCTTTGCCGTAGTGCGTGTCGATGCCGTTCTGGGTTGACTGGTAGAGCATCGACACGACGGAATAGCCGAACACCAGCGTGACAAAGGCGTTGATGCGCTCCGTACGATGCTCGATGTTGACCGCCGGCCAGAACTGAAAATTCTCATCAATCCAGGCTTGCGCCCTGGGGGAAATCCTCTTCATATGGCCCATGGCGTACTGCCACGCAACTGGACCCAGTATGTCGGCAATGATGGCCAACCAGACCCATATCAGTCGTAGGGGGTAAGGGAATTGTATGCTGACAATCCAGTACGCCACTCCACCCAAAGAATTGAATATATGGCTGTGCAGGACAGTTAGCGACGGGGAGTATCACTTAAGAGGGCAACACGCGGCATCTCACCAGAACATTACATTCCGTATCGTTGGCACTGTCAGCGCAACCAGGAGGAAGAAGGCGTTGATATACATCCTTGCGGCGATGTAGAATCCGATAAGCGTGGGGTACGTGCCGTCGAAGGCTTCGGTGATGTTGGTCGTGTAGCCGAACAGCATGGACATGAGCAGCAAGATGGAGACTCTCTGCAGCAAATCGTCGCTCTCGAACCACGACACCAGTAACGTCATGTCATTCCAGATCTTCCACGATAGCGTGAAGGTGATGATGAACTTCAGCAGTGTGTAGGCCGTGGGCTCATCGGCGGCCAAATCACCATTGACGGCGATGATACCGACGTAGAGCAGGTCGACAAACAATTCAAAGGACTGCACCTCTTCCGCCTCGGCCGAGCGCCAGAGATGGCCTTTGTAGAAGTATTGCCGGAGCACAGGAACCTGGAAGATTTTGAGCGGCTTGCCCAGCCCCTTCTCCGCCTTGCCCTCTTTGCTCCTGGTAGTTGACAACGACGACCTCGGCGTCGCAGCACCCGAACCAGGCTCACTGTCATCATCGTACGTCTTGATATGCGCATCATACCCGAACTTGTCGAAATGTGCATTCAACGCGACGCCATGCGTCGTCACGCGGTCCAGCTCGTGGCTCAGCGCATCCAGCTCATAATGCACGTCGGCAAACCGCTGGTACATCTCCTCATGCTCGGCGCGCAACTGCTCCCTTCGATCCGAGTGGTGGATATGCGCGGCGCGCAGCGCCTCAAGGTGTTCCGGCGAGCCGGAGATGTAAATGTCAAAGTCCTGGTCGTCGCCGCCGCTGTCGCTGCCGCTGCCGCTGCTGCCATGGCTGATTGCGTGCCTCAGGCGGTGCCGCAAGAGCGCCTCGTCGGTCGGCGAGTTGACGACGTGGATCTTCCTTCCGTTGGGATGCAAGAAGTGCTGCAGGCGTTCGCGCGCGTGGTGCGTGTGCGAGTGGCCGCCGGGCTGGTGATGCGACTCGGCGAAGCGCAGGCCCGCGCTCTTCTCCGCGTCCACCGGAGTGGTCGTCATGTTGGCAAGGCCGGCGTGCCCATGCACATCGGCGGTGTCATGGGCGACGAGTTTGTCGCTTTCCAAGTGGCGGAGGGAGCTCGTATTCAAAAAGAAGGGTTCCGGGGCGCTGCGGGTCTGGTTCGACGGGCTGAGGTCCGACTGATTACCGGAAAGGGCTTAGCAAGCACGCCACCCCACGCGCTTGGCTTTTAGTCATGCCATGCGACCCGCTGATTGAGACGAATACAATTCCACCGTTGCAGATATAAAATACACCTCGAGCGGAATGATACACGCAGCACTCTGTATCACTTCCTCCAGTCTTCCGTTGTAGCCCTTGCTCCAACTAACTCTGTTCGCAAGTCCTCCCTCAAGACATCAACCCCTCCGCTCCTCCATGGGTAGGCGAAGATGCCAAGCCAATGGCGCTGTCAACCGTCCTCTTCCTCCCCCTGGCCCTCCCCCTCTTCCCCTCCGCCTCGGCGCCACTCGGAACCTCCATCAGCATCAATTCCTCCAACAACTCTTTCCCATCATCCTCCAGCCCTTCGCCCTCCTCCTCAACAATGACCTTTGCGGCATCCACCTGCTCCTGCAAGCGGGCGATAAAGTGGGACGAGCGACGGACGTAGTCCCCAAACTTGCGACCGATGCTCTCAATCGTGCGGGTGTGCTTGCCGTTCGTAGCAGCCAGCGCGGCAATCTCCTCGTCGCGCGCAGAGAGGAGATCCTGCCAGCGCCTGTCCGCGTTGCGCACTTTCGTCTCCACCGCGTGAATCTTGTCCTGCTTGTCTTTGATGGCCAGCTTCAACTCGTCCACCTCAGCATTCTTCTCGTTCTGGAAGACGAGCAAGAATTCTGCTTCGTCTTGCACCTTGCGCTCCAGCTCCGTCTTGTCCTTTTCCAGATCGTCCCTCACCAGCTTCAGCTCCGTGATTTCGTAGTCGAGAGACTCGATCTGCGCGTTCCTCTCGTCAATCTGCGACTGATGCTCACGCGCGGTGTCGGTGGCTTGCTGTTGCAAATTCGCCACAGTGTCTTCATGTCGATCAATGGTCTGGCGTAGAGTCGTGATATTGTCTTCCAGCGTCTGAATGTGCGTCTCGTCCTCTTCAGCCTGGGCGTCCTTTTCGTCTTCAGCGCTGTGCAAAGCATCTCGAAGCTTCTGGATCTCCACGCCCTGCTGCTCAAGTTGATCTTTGAGAATTGTCAGCTCCGCATCACGCTCTGCGAGAGTCTGGCGCATCTCCCCCTCCACCTTGCTCAGCTGACGCTGCAACTCGTCGATGTTGGCAGCACGCTCTTGAGCAAGCGCTTCGGCTTCTTCACGACTCTGCACCTCTCCCGCCATCTCTTCCTGGAACTGCACATCACGCCCGGATGCTGCGTCCTTCAACTCCTTGACCTGGCGGTCATGCTCTGTCTGGACTTCGAAGAGTTTCTGGCGGAGCTCATTGGCTTGTTTGCCCTGGTCGTGTAGCTTCCCGGTAAGACTCTCGACGCTCTCATTGCTCTCGTCCAGCGCCTTCTCCGCGGCCTCGCGCTGTTGACGCTCTGCCTCGGCCAGCTGTCGAAGCTGATCAAGCTCTTCCTGGTAGCCGTCCAGCTCATCATCCAGACGACGCACGCGCAAGGCAAGATCTTCAATCTCGGCGTCCTTCTCTTCCAACTCCGTCTCGACAGTGTCGCGTTTCTCGTGCTGCTCGTCCCTCTCTGCGGTGACTGCATCCAGTTTCTGTTGCAGCTCATCGCGCTCCGCGTCAATCCCGTTGATATGGGCTTCCAGTCCTGTGATTTTCTCTTGATGACGATCGTTCAGCTCGTCAGCTTCCTTTCGACCTTTCACCTCGCTATCCAGCCGATCCTCGAGGTCTCGCACGGTCTCCTCGCGCTCCACATTCATAGCAGTGACGGTGCGACGATGCTCATCCTCCATATCGTTAATACGTTTGGTGAGCTTGTTCTCAGCGTCCTGGTATTCGCGGAGTGAGATAGAGAGGCGCTCAACATTCTTCTCGAGCTCACTCTTCTCTGCTTCCAGCTGTCCTGCGCGTGCAGTCTCACTGTCACGCTCTTTCTCGGCGTCGTCTCGGTCAGCATCGTTGGCACGAACGTCTTCTTGAAGGTCGGCGATGATGGTGTCTTTGCTTCGAACTGCCATGGTGAGCTTGGCACTCTCATCGCGCATTTGAAGCTCGTTGATCTCCTTGTTGGCGAGGCGGTCCAGCAGTCCGTTGATCTGTCCTCCCAGCTCGTTCACGAGCTCGCCTTTGCTGCCCAGCTCGCCATCCGCTGTGCGCAAGCGTTCCGCAAACTCCTGCACATTGGCGACAAGATGGTCGACCAGATCTTTGCTGGAAGCATTCTCCGGCAGACTGCCCGGCAGCTCGGTCTCGAGGAACTCGCGTGCTTGAGCGAAAGACTCGCGGATGGATTGGAGGACGTCGCGGCTGGGGGCGCCTTCTGCAGCGAAGTCAAGGGATTCCAGTTCGATGTTGAGGATACGGAGTTGACTGGTGGCCTCATTTGCCTCTCTCTCCAGGGCCTCGATAGCGTCGTGGAACTGTTTACGCTCCGCAGCCCACTGAGACCGATCGTACGCACCAGGAGTGACAGACTTGCGGGATGCATACTTGTCCGTGCCGTTCATGAGGGGGGTATGAGGTGCGTTCGGGAATTGCATGACTTCAAACTCGTCTTGTGCATTGAGAACGAGCATGTCATCATCGTGTGGAGTGTCGGTTGTGCCGTCGAACTGCATGTCGATCTCGCGTTGTGTGATGCCATCTCGGAGGGTGGACAGACGACGGATACGCTCATCGAGGACGGCTCTCAGCGGAGCGAAGGAATGCTCTTGAATGATCTGGGTGGGCTCGTCGAGAGACAGGGCATGGGGGAGGGAAGTACGGCTGCTCTTCACTCGCTTGACACTGCCGGCGACGATGGGCGAGTCGCTGCGGCGGCGCTTGATGGCCATCTTGCGTGGGTGTGGAGTGATGTTCGTGGCGGATGGTTCCATGTTCTCGTCGTCCTCTCCAGCGTCGCTGCCGAAGTGAACTTGTTTGGCCGAAGACTGAGAGACTTGAATCGTGTCGGTAGTAGCATCGTTCGTTTGCGAGCCGGCAATCCCTTCGCAGACCGGTGACTTGCTTGCGGCCTCGTCCATCACTTTATCCTCCTCCTCTTCAATAGTCGTGGCGTCAAGTTGTTGAGACGCAGGTGCCTTGCCCTTCCGCGGTCGGCCACGCTTAGCCGGCGTCTTGGTCAGGATGGTAGAGGCCTCAGAGATGTTGGAGGTATCACTGTGTCTACGCTTGCGAGTGGCTGCGCGAGTAGCTCGTTGCGGTTCTGGCTGGGAAGCGCTGACGGGTTGTGCAGCAGCAAGTGCAGCCTTCGCCTTTGCCTTCTTGGGCGGCATGGTTGGTGTATGTAGGCGGTCAGAGGACGGGCAGTGAGCAGTTCACCAAAATGTTCCAGAAGCCTTCACAGCAGTAGGATGTCTGAGACGGGATGATGAGTGCAGCAAAGGATGGGAAGACGCATGTTTTGGGGAGTGTTTGCGTGAGGCAAGACGTCATGTTTCAATTTGGGCGGCGCGTCCAAGCGCGACGAGATATAATTGGCCTTTGCTCATTCACCGCCGACTCACACCTTCACGCAATACAGCACAGTTGCTAGAATTCACTAGATGCACTGGCAGTAAAGGCCAGTCTTCACACAATCAACGCATTGAATGCATTTCTCCCGTCACTGTAAGCAGGTGCTGGCATTCACATTGGCATCAGCCCCAGGCGGGATTCACGAAATTTCCGCGTCATCACGTGATGTGACATGATGTGTTCATTCTTGCCAGCGCAACATAGGATCGCATTGGACATAACCCGTAGAACTAGTAGACGACAGAAGTCCGCTCCTGTGTTTCTGCTCCTCCCCCGCCGCTGATAGTACCCATGAACTCCCGCCATCGAAACACCTCGCCCTTCCCTTTCGCAGCATGCATCCCCTTTGCACCAAAAGCCCTCCGTCCTGCGAACTCTCCCAGAATGCCGTCAATCTCCTTCTCGCTCAGCTTATCCATCTGCTCTCCCGGCTCTGGCGCAGTGTTCAACAGAGCCGTCCGCAACTGTGCAACATCAATTTGCCCAGAATCATCGACGTCAAACGCGGAGAAAGCGGCAGCCAGTTCGTGTGTCTGACTGAGATCTGAAAACGGAGCGCTGAGGGTGTCAAGGTATCGGGCCAAGTTCAACTGTGCGGGTCCATTTGGCGGGAAGAACTCTCGCACATCGGCCGGGGTATTGGGCAGCCCCATCTGTTCCAACATTGAAGCTACCGAAGCAGAGCTTATGGAGCCTGTGTTGGAAGAGTCGAGGACTTCAAAAGACTCTCGCATGCTGCGAAGCAAAGCCTGGGGAACATGATTGTACCCGGAAATGCCATTCCCCAGCCTAGGCGCTGTTGATGCCGGCTTAGTGGTGAAGCTGGGCGCTTTGATTGTCGACGTGTTGCTGAGTGCTCTTTCCGATCGCTGTGGTGTTGTCGTCATAGTTGAGCGAAAGTTTGTTGGGGATGGAGCGGGGATGGAGGGTGTGTCAAGAGCTGGCCCATCGAAAGGCGACGGATATCCACTCGCCTCTGGAGCCGGCGATATGCTTGCTGGTCTTGGTGACAGACCTGAGAGCTCCTCACGTCCACCGATATAGCTGCTCGGCCGCGACGGAGATGTGGTAATGCTCAGACTGCTACCAGGCCTTCCAAAAGGGCTCGAGGGACGTGCAGCTGTCTGGCTATTTTGTGATGGTCTTCGCCCAAATGGAATCGGTTTCTCGGGAGAGAGGGAGCTGGCCTTGGTCGGAGATGTATTCGAGAGTTTGGAGGGACTGGCAGGTGTCGGTGTGTTGGCCCGTCCGGTGGAGGATGCGCTGCTGTTTTGGCGTTTGAAGGGCGATTGGCGACCGGAGTCGGGGGTGAAAGGGCGGAAAGACTGCACACTGTTAGTTTGAACGGTCATTCCGACTCCATTATGCCCACATACCATTTCTGGGGTCCCAATTTTCTGGTAACGAGGTTGATCGAGCTCACCACGTTGTTTACAAACACGCTGGATCTGGTAGCAACGGGGGATTTCGGCAAGAATCCGCGGGGATTTGCCGGCACGGTCCGCCAGCACTAGTCCCAATGAGGGCGCAATGCACGATGCAGGGACGGATTCGCATGTGAAACAGTGCGGGGCGCACATCTTCAATTGCCAAAAGACACGGAGACAGGGACAGTACCTGATCTCTTCATCGTGTTCCACAGGATCATCAGTGTGCTGACCGCTGTCGGTGCGAGGAGGAGGCGCCATGGCTTCGGCGACAATGCTCCCCGCGCGCCCCAACACCAACTCCACCGGCACATCGAGCACATCTCAACCATCCCGTCGACAAACCTCCCTTCAATCCTTCCCATCGCTGGGATCCGGCGGGTCTGGATCGCAAGATGAGCCAGTGCACATGGGAACGTCGCCAAATCACGTCAATGCACGACGCCCACCTAGTCGGGCTGCCCCCGTCCCAAACGCCGCGATGGGAAGACCCAAAGTCAAGTCTCAGTATCCCCCCTCGAGTGCGGAGAGTGATCGACATGTCGAATACATCCTCGTTGCATCCTTCGACATTGACCGTGGGAGTATCATGGAACACCAGTATCCCGGTCCAGTCGGAGGCGATGAACACATGTTGGCAGAGCTGATGCTGCCTGATCAAGCCCACGTGCGAAGTCAGGATTGGACCATCTTCTTCTTGCACAAGGATGGGGCACCGGAAGAGGGCGAAGAAGAGGGCGAAGACGGCGAACAAAATGGCGCCGCCTTACGAGCTTCCACCTCGCAGAGACGGAGACAGAGACGAAGACAGCGACAGACCGGGTCGGGTGGACAAAGCCAAGGAAGCTGGCATGGTGGTGAGGAGAGCGATGACGAGTCCCTGCTGGACAATATAGACGGCCCGCCCCTGGTGTACGTGCTCAACCTCGTCAACACCAAGCAAGACAACAGCGTCAAACGTGGAGCCGTTGTAAAAGCCATGGCCATCTGTACAAGGCATTCCTTTCTGCATATCTACAAGCCTCTACTCTTGCTCGCACTGGAGCAATACTTTGCGCATCCGGCATTGGAGACGCTGGCCGGGCTTTACGATGCCGTCAACTCAATGGATCTCAGCCTAATGCCTCGCCTGGCCTACTACGAAAAGTTCATTCTGCAGAGCTCTGACGCAAAAGACCTGTTCCTGGAGAAGTTCGAAGCCATCATTGACCAGCGTATGGCCGAGGATGATGTCCCGAAGATTGACATTCCCCCGACTACTCCCTCACCCACAGCACTTCAGGCATCACGCAGTCGTTTTGGTCTACCGCGGGATACTCACGAGTTCGATTCGATTGTGCATTATGCGAATGTGCCTGTGCCTGTCAAGGTACCGGTTGCTTTATTTCCGGAGACCGTCGGCGACTTTTCCCTCATCAAACTCATCTCCACCTTTTCGAAGCCGCACTCCACGTCTCCTCAACCATTCCAACCTCTACATCCACATCTCACGACTGGCGGGAGCTTGACCCACCCCATCATCGTTCTACTCAACGCACTCTTGACTCAGAAGCGGGTGATTTTCCTCGGCCATAACCTGCCCTCTCTCGATGTCGCACAAGCCGTCCTCGCTGCTTGCTCACTGGCGTCAGGAGGGTTACTGCGCGGCTTCACTAGACACGCCTTCCCATACACGGACCTAACAAAGATTGACGACCTCCTCAACGTCCCGGGCTTCATCGCAGGTGTGACGAACCCTGCCTTCGCGCACAAGAGTGAGTGGTGGGATCTCCTATGCGACCTATCGACGGGCCGAATGAAGATCAGCCCACGAATCCAGCAGCCTGCCCTTACAGAGGGGGTGGCATACTTCCATAATCCTCAGAACGGACAACCCGGCGCCGCAACCGCAGCGACACTTGTCGGAGCAGGCACAAGTCTTGCCTCGAGCCACAGCGGAGCAGGATCCAGCGGGCCCAACGCCGCCGATGCCACAGGCGACGCAGCATTCATGGCCAACGTACTCCACGCCATCCAACAACGACACGGAGAGAATGCCGTGCGAAGTAAATTCCGACGCTGGGTGTTGAAATTCACCCGACTAGCAGCAGCATTCGAAGAGATCGTCTTTGGCGCCACGAGTCTGCACATCCAACACTCCAGTCCGGCCGGCACGCCGTCAGCCCACACCAACGGCGCCAGCACGCCCGTCGAAGCAAGCGGCCACGGCTACGTCTGGGCCTCGCCCATCAGCCGAACCATCGAGCTCGCGGCCAACGCCACGCGAATCGAAGGCTGGCGAATGACGCGCAGCTACTACAATTTCATCCAGGATCTCGCCGCCTTCTACGAATACCGCCCTGTCAAAGCCATCGATGTGCACCATCTGCACGACGAGCTGGCGAAGCTGCGTCTTACGCATGATCAAAGCGCGGCCATCTACCTCGCCATCTGTGCGCATATTCACACCGATGCGGAGATTACGCATCTCCTCGCTGCCGTGTTGTCTGGCACGACTGATATCGCACCAAGCGGCGGTGCGGCGGGGTCTGCTAGTGTAGGCTTCCAGGGACAGCATGGGCTGTTCTACCTGGCCTTGGGTTTGTTTCATCCGAAACTGGAGGTTAGAGAGGCGGTGGCAGAGTTGTTGTGGAGGATCCAGAGGCATGAGGCGGGGCGCCACTTCTGGGAGGGGTTGGGGAGGTTTGCGCGTGTGGGGTGGGAGAGGATCATGACTGGGCGATTGGGTGGCGTTGGAGAGGAGACGTAGTGATGGTGGCTTGATGTCTTGACGATTGTGACGAATGTCCATATACCCGGTGCGGAAGAATCCCACGAGTTCTGCAAAATTCACCGCCACGGAGCGGGTTGGAAATTTTCATTTCTATTCGTGGGTATTCGGAGAGCATCGTCCCTCTTCGCTCCCATCTGTGCCGCCAAAGCTGGTAAGACGTCCTCCAGAGGGAGACTACATCGCACGCCATCCCGTCCAGAGCCATGAGCGTCGACATCGGCGAAGAAGAACTCCTCACTTCGCAGACCGCCCATGTTGACAGCCGCGATCGGGGTGCCGTTCGCCTTGGCACGCTTCACCACCCGCCATGCAGAATAAGTGGCAAGCGAAGAGCCCAGCACGAGCACGTGCGATGCATCATCCACAGCCGCCTCGACAGCCTCCTTCACAGATGCCGGGATCGACTCGCCAAACATAATAACCGCAGGCTTCAAGATTCCCGCAGTAGACGTTGCCGACCAAGCACCATCGCTGTCGACCTCCACCCTCTTGCCCTCCGGCGGCTTCGCGAGACAAGTCGGACACGCGGGATATCGAAAGGTAGAGTACTCCACGCCAGGCACGTCGACATCGCCATCCGGATTCGTTTTCAGACCTCTACGTCGTCGCTCAGCCGGGTTCTCCGTGCTCAGCGCCCCGGATTCCAGCATTTCGGCGAGGAAGGTGGCCCAGGGCGGATTCAACGCCGTCAACTCGGCCTGGAACTTCGCGCGATCGTACTCGGTGCGGCAGGATAGACACACCGTACTGCGCAGATAGCCGTGCAACTCCAGCGTCCGGAGATCCGGATGCGCCTGGGAATGGAAGGAGTCGACATTCTGCGTAATGACGCAGGAAATCACGCCTGCCTTCCCGAGCTGCGCGACGGCCTCGTGTGCCCTGTTAGGTTTGCTGCGATTCAGCGTCGTCCAGCCGAGAAAGCTGCGAGCCCAGTAGCGCTTTCTCGCCTCATGGTTCGCGCTGAATTCGTGGAAGTAGATGGGTCGGTAGGTTTTGTTGAGGGTGTATGTGCCTTGGCTTCCGCGGTAGTCTGCCAGGCCTGATGCTACCGATATCCCGGCGCCGGAGAGGATGACTGCTTTGCCGCCGCGGGCATTGCTGGTTTTGGGTGGCGTGGAGAGGAAGTTTTGAAGGGCTGCGACTGCGCCTTGGATTGTGGTTGCTGAGGCGGGAATGATGGTTGGACTGGGCAGTGGCGAGGTGTAGGGGATTCGCATTAACGGCATGGACACTTCTTGTTGACCCCGGCGATGTGTTCAAGTGTCGTCTTTCGCAAGCGCATGCATATCGAGGAAGTGTTCATGTCGTCACGGAATTTAGGCTTTGGCGCTACGAGAAATAGACTTTGGGATCTCCAGACTCTCCGTGCACTGTGCTCGACTCGACTTTCCTATCGTACAGAAAATGGCCCACACCTCTTTACATACTGGTGGAATGATGCGGGGGAAACACTGTGTTGAGGTCGTCGTTTTCCTTCGGATTTGTCCTATCTGCTTACAACTTTTACCTTACATCGTCGTCCAAACAGTTTGAGGAATAGCTGGCCGTGCCCATGGTTACAAGATCTGCTCAAGTGCTGCAAACACTGCAGTCTAGAGCATCAACACAGCACCAACCACCGCCATGGCTCCCGCACCCAACCCAGCGTAGGCGGTATGCGTCGGTGCAAGGCCGCTCGCTACCGACGCACTAGAGGAGGATGCACTGGTGGCCGCGCTGCTGGCCGCCGTTGTCGCCGACGACATGCCAGTGGAACCGCCGGCAGCACTGGTGGTGCTAGTAGCACTCAAAGTCGAGGACGATGCCGGAGGGGCATTGCCGCCACCCAGCGCCGCGCAGCTAGTGAAGTTCTTCCCGCCCAGGAACTTGCCGACCGTCTCGGCATCAGTCAAGTGCACTTCGTGCAGCAGCGCGCCGGCGGCGGTGACGTTGGTGGAGCAGAAATGCGCCGTGAAGTTGAACTGCGACGCCTTGCCGCCACAGTACTCGGTGACGGTAGTGCCGTCGTATGGGATGAAGAATTCGTATGTCCCGAGGTTCAGCAGGGCGGTGTTGTGCACTTCTTCGTACGGCCCAGGCGATGCGGGCTTGCTGTAGTTCAAGATGGTCTCGATGACAGTGAGGCCGTCGAGGGGATAGGTGCGTGCGGTGCCGACGGTATTGTCGGTGCCATTCAGCTTGACGCTGCCTGCTGGGCTTCCGGACCAGGTGAGATTCTGGTAGTTGCCGATGATGCTGATCACTTGGTCGTAGGTGTATGGGACGGTGAACAGGACCTCGTCCGTGCCTGCGGTGAAGTTGCCCGTGCAGGTTGTTGGGACGGTGACATTCTGGGCGGAGGCGAGTGCGAGGAGGGTGGAGGTGGTGGAGAGAGTAAGGAACTTCTTCATCTTGGGCGGTAGTGAGTCTTTCGAAGGATAAAAAGTTGATATACAATGTAAAGGTCGGCGGGGAAGAAAACGATTCGAACGATGCGAAACGGGGACTCACGCGGGTTCAAATAGTTTCAGGGACAGGCGACAATGCAAATCTATTCGAGTAGGCCTCGGCAAGGCAGTGACGCTACTGGAGGTGCGAAGACGAATCGCACGCAGTCTAGGCGTTAAAAGAACCGGTCTGGAACAAATGGCGGCGATGCGGAAACAGGAACAAGTCTAGCTCGCAGTCCCTGAGTGGGGCTCACTCTGGGGTAGTTGCGGGGATCAATGATTGGTCTAACAAACACGAGGCACCCCTGGCTGCGCCGCCTTGATCGCTCAAATGACGAGCTTGAGCTTCAGCAGATCTTTCTCCACAATCTCGTCTTTCTTCGCCAGAAGCTCCTCCATCGATCCTGGTCCGTAGACAAAGCGACCGGCCAACCTGTGGGTGAGTGGGAAAGTCAGCCCGTTGCATTCCTCTCGCTACGAGTTGGCGCACAACTTACCACTCCCGTCTCTCTCGCGTCAACCACGCGATCGTGTCGCCGGCCAACTCCACGGTTTGTGTCAGCACGTCATGCCTGGATGTGGGCATGTTTAACGCAAGCTCCGTCTTAGCCCCGCATGGGTGTATCGCGTAGGCGATCAGGCCCTGTAAAATCGGTGTTAGGCATTCTCTTGTTTTGTGACCATGACGCAGCATTCAGCAGACGCCATGTCATTCGTCCATTCGGATTGCGTGCAAATTTACCTGATCCCGATACTCCGCCATCAGAAAATCGGTAAGCCGGAGTTGCATTGTCTTGGTGCTCTGATAGGCGCTGGCTCCTGGGCTGATGATGGATGTCTTGTTAGTACTGCAGGACGAGAAAGGTTTCAGCGGAACCGGGAGTACACACAAAGTAGCAAGTGCTCCGCCACTCGAGACAGTGAGGATAGTTTTCTGAGTGCTCTTCAAAACCAATGGAAGAGCAGCTCGAGTGACGACGTACGTCCCCTTGACATTCAACTCCCACGTCGCCCACCAATCGTCGACGTCGGTTTCGGCCAGGGGAACCCACGCTTCCAGTCGGCCAGCGTTGTTCACCAACACGTCCAGAGTCTGGAAGTGCGTCTCAACGTCTTTGATAGCCTCGCCCACAGCAGCGGGATCGCAGATATCCACTCGCAGCTTCAGGAGCTTCGGCTCCTTGCGGCCTGCTTGCTTTGCAGCTTCCAGAACCTCTTCTGCTACCTGGTCGAGGTCCGACCGGGCAAGCAAGGCGATTCCGGAGGCCCCTGCGCGTGCTAATGAGATGGCTGCCGCTCGGCCAATGCCTTTGGATGATCCGGTGACGAGGACATTGAGTCCTGATGCATCGCCCTTTGTGGGGTCGATGAAAGGATACGTATCTAGTGGACAGGTAGAATATGCATTAGTCTAAAAGATGTCTTCGTTGGAGTAAAGTACCTCTCCATCGATAAACTTGAGGTACACACCAAGGTATGCTTTCGAGACAAATTGAAACCCGAAGGGATTGTCCGACGGCGCAATCGCCAGGCCAGGTATCTTGGCCATTGTAGATTTGGAGGGAGTTGGAGGGAATTGGAAGAATGGGTGATCGACTGAGTCGATGTTGATGCGAATTAGAATATCGTGTGGTGCGTCTGGTCGTATATATAACCCAGCGATCCGGAGATACGTCTGACTAGTAAATCCGCCTGTCGAGAATCTACATGTATGCACTTCAATCTTCTTGGCAGTTTCGATGCGGGCGTCAAGATACCATTTAATCTGCCTTCTCGTGTCAAAAGAGCGACAAGCACCGAGGGACCTGAATGTCGGGCTCCATGTTGAGTACTCTGCACAATGTGGCTTGAAGAAGGTGTATGCAAATGCATTTCCAATGCGATTCTAATAAGTCCGCTTACTTCGGAAATATCGCTTAAGCCCGTCGGTAGGTTTACACTGCAGCGTGTCCGTCAGACACGTCGATGTTGATCAGTTACCCTTCTTGCGTATCGCTTCAGGGCCCATGCTCGACACCATGCGACTGATCAACATTCCGAACCCCATCGATGCCTGTAGATAGAGTCGAGTGAACGGAGCCCGTTGGAGTTTGAGGTCTGCTTAGCTAACACGCGTGAGCGGCTCCTTCCCGCCGCATTGTGGCAGCCTGATGCTTTTCCCGGAATCCGTCTTCGCCCGAGCCTCGCCGATTAGATAACACGCGTGTCCTTCACAGGCTCCCAGTCCGTGATCGAGGATAGGACGAATTGTATAAAAATGCGTCCATCTCCCGTGTCGTGTTTGCTGGTAGTCAACAGTTGCAACAATTCCCTTGGTCTGAAGCCTACCCTGCCCAGCCTTGTCGTCAGCCGAAAGCCACCATGACAGACGGACGTCCAAGTGGGTATTCATCGACTACTCAGGTACTGATGCTTCTCCATAACTGATTGTTAATAACAGTCCTCGGAAGTCTGTACGTCTACGCACCCAACGACGTCGCGCCAGTCGTGTTTATCGTCTTGTTCGCACTCTCAGCAGTTGGCCATATATGGCAATGCCGGTACGCCCTTGTGCTTCGCACGTAGTCCACATGGATGTGGCTTTTGCTGACTCGACAAACAGCCGATACAATGACCGGCACTTGACAGGCGTCCAAGCATTCTGCGCAGTCCTGTACACGATCGCCTATGCTCTTCGAGAGTATGGCGCGTTCAACTACTTGTACTCCACGCCCAACTTGGCTTGCTTTATCATCAGCGAAGTTTTTATTTATATTTCCCCGTGCGTCTGATCCTTTCCCGACCCCGAGACGACCCATTGACCAATTGCACTTTGTCAAACAGTCCCCTCCTCGAACTAGCCAACTACCACATCCTGGCGCGCATCTTCTTCTACGTCCCGCACGAAGCGACCATCCCTCCAAACATGGTCTTCGCTCTCTTCGGCGGCTTTGTGGCGATTGTAGAGGGGTTGAACGGCGTCGGCGTCGGCTTCATCTCCAATCCGTCCTCGTCCCCGTCGAAGCAAGAGATCGGAAGTCACTTGACGATCGCCTCGCTGGCACTGCAGATCGTGAACATCATGACCTGCTACTCCCTCGCCATCATCTTCCACTGGCGATGCAGTAAGACCAAGACTGCGAGCGCGGCCATTACCGCGCCCCTGCTCGCGCTGTACGCGAGCATGGCGATGATACTGACCCGGAGCGTCTTTCGCCTGGTCCAGAATTCAGGCGACGTGGCGCTCGACATCTATGATTACCCGGCGTTGGAGAAGCTCACACCGTTGCGACGGTATGAGTGGTACTTTTACGTGTTTGAGGCGGCGCCCATGCTCGTGAGCTCGATTGTTTGGAATGTTTGGCATCCTCGGCGGTATCTGCCTGAGAATCCGTGTCTTCATTTGGATCGGGATGGAGTCACTCTCGTCGGACGGCTGGATAGGGAAGAGAAGCGATCGGTGATGCAGAGGACTGGGAATGTGTTGTCTTTTGGTATGCTGTTCCAGGCGAAGAAGCGAGCGCCGGAGATGTTGGAGGAAGCATGATGGGCTAGTATCGTCTTGGTGGAGGCTGCGCTTCGGTACAACAATTCGAGGTGAGCAAGGATAGAATAGAAGTCGTTTGCTCCTGGTTCTGTGTAGCTTTGGGATTTAGACTTGGATGCCATTTGCAGCTTCAATCCAATAATGCCACTGAGGCTCGAGGCCATCCTTGGCGAGGTCGAGATTGTAGTCGCCGGCGTCCTGAATGGGCCAGAGAGTCTTTGCACGCTTCAACAACACGGCGTAGTAGATGAATATCACAAGAGCCTCCGGCTTCCCTTCTTCAAGCCATCTCGAGAACTCGGCAGGTACGAGGTGAGGCCACGAGAAGACCATTCGAAATTTGTTGCCGCCGACGGGCCCGTTATCCTCCAGCAAGTCGTAGCCGAGTTGCAGATAACGCAGCACGACGCGGTATATTTCTTTCTGACCCTCGTCGCTAAGCGGGGAGCTCTCAATCCATCGTAGCACTGCTTGGCATTGGGATCCTTGAGGTGCACGAGAATGGATTGTCGAGCTTCCGGATAAGATGGGGTGTAATTCCGTCTGAAGCAACGATGGCCAGGCAGAGCGTGCGACGGCCGGAATTCCTCGCTGGATGCTGGTGCAGCGGCCGAAGCTCGTGGCGAAGGCTCCCCATCCATCATAATTTCGCGCAGACAGGGTATCGGTAAGGACATGGTGGCCGAGGATGACGGAGAACAAAAGGATGCTGGTAGCGTCGGCCTCATTTACAGGATACCCAGCGGCGGTGGCGGTGTTGAAGAGAGCGAGGCCATGGGTCTGCAGACGGACGGCTTGCTGAAGATGGCTCGTTGCTGATTCGGGGTGGAGAAAGGCGAGGTGGCGGGCGGAGAAGGCGAGAAGCTGGTACATGAGAAATGGGGCTTTTTGCGCCTCGTTGAGGAGAAAGGAGATGTTGCTGAAATGCTCCCCGATGCCGTCACCGAGCTCGAAGAGAGTTGGGTCTGTCATCACGTGGGTGAGGAGAGCGGCGTGCTGCATATTAATCTGCTCGGTGTCTCCAGCGCCATTTTCGGTTGCATTGAGGGGCAGCTCAATGTTGCCAGGAGGGATGGAGTCGCTTATCGGGCGCGGCGTTTGATGCGTCTTTGACGTGGACGCAACGGTATCGCCTCGAGTGACAAAGCTACACTCTCGTTTCGACACGACGCAGAGTCGGCACGAGGGTCGGCCTTCATCGCACTACAAACGGCCGTTGATCCTCAGTGTCCCACCGCTGAAGTCTGGAAAGAATCATACTTTGACGTGCCGTCGCTAACTGTTGGTATTGTCAGTCCTCGGCGACAGGAACACTTGTCGACACCATCTCTCACCACTGCTCACAGCCATTCAATGATTTTGTGTGGCTACGACGGAGCATCTCGCCCAGTGCCAGTCTTGTGCCTTAACGCCACGCATTATAGGCTGTGCTCGTGAAAGCAAGATCCGCTGAGCAATGGAGTCGAGACATGCGTCTGCTGCCTTGCGGGACAATTGTTAGACGGGTGAGGTAAGCTCCGTCATCTCACAAGATGACGTTGTTGCCTGCCTGAGGCAGCAGTCCGGCGCTCGGGTCCACATCTCATGAAGAAACCCTACAATCCCTCGGATTCGATGGCAAACCACGGTCCAGTCGTGTTGTTGCTGAACAATACCGTTCATCTACATGAATACAGCCATCCGACGAAAGTGGAGCTGCGATCTCGCCAACTCGCGCGGCACACTGCTTGTTTCGACCTCCGGGCTCGGCACGGACGGCAGTTCTCTTCTGAGCACCGCATGCACGATGAGCGACTTGATTTCGAGCAAGTGGCGATTGCCCTCGTTTCCCGGTCTGGCAACAATCACGGCATGGGTAAATGACGGCAATGGCCAGAACGGTTGAGAAACAACCCAAACGCCGAGCGGCCCATCTCCTCTCGCACCAGCCTTGGACGGCGGAACGGCCATGTGGACACCGAGGCCTCGAGAAGGCCCGAAACCATGCCTCTTCCACCCTAGCTCGTGGCGTCAGGCTGGTGGGTTTGATGCACAGCACGAACGGCATCACTCCACTCCCTTCGACTCCAGCAAGTTTACCAACACACCGTGCGTTACTAGCTCGAATACTCGCAGTGTGATCTGCACGATTTCCCCGTCAAATGCCCCCGACGCGGTCTGCGGAGAATGATCAAGCGCTGCATTGAGGTGCGGGGTGTTGATCTCGAGAGATGGCGTGCCGCCCACGTTGGTACGGTCGAAGAACTTATAATGAAGCAGCTCCCGCCATGTTCTGTGTACTTTCGTCGACATTTCCACCGATTGGGTTGATTCCTTCTTTCTCGCAGTTACTTCCATCAACTGTACCTCATACCTCCCTCCCTCATGGTGCGTTTCGTTATCAAGCCGCCGCCCGACGATGCTGGCAAGGCATGGCCCGCCATTCTGATCGGCCTGTTCGTCGCCTTTGGTGGTGTGCTATACGGCTATGACACCGGCAACATCAGTGGTGTCATCGCCATGCCCTACTGGCTGCAGCTCTTCTCCACCGGCGCAAAAGACAGCATGGGAAACCCGGCCATCACCTCCTCGCAATCCAGCCAGATCGTCTCCATCCTCTCCGCAGGTACATTCTTCGGCGCCCTCTCCGCCGCCCCAGCAGCAGACTTTTTTGGTCGTCGCATCGGGCTCATGATCGGTATCTGCGTCTTCATGTTTGGCGTCGTGTTGCAGACTGCCTCGACCTCTCTCGGCCTCCTTCTGGCAGGACGCTTCTTCGCCGGTCTGGGTGTCGGCTGGTCGTCTGCGACCATTCCCATCTACCAGTCCGAGACGGCGCCGAAGTGGATTCGTGGAACGATTGTCGGCTGCTACCAGCTGTGCATCACCATCGGTCTCCTCATCGCTTCGGTCGTCGATCACTCGACCGCCGATATTCAGTCAACGGCATGCTACCGCATTCCCATCGCTGTCCAGTTCGCTTGGGGACTCATCCTGCTCATCGGATTGATCTTCCTGCCCGAGACGCCTCGTATGTGGATCAGACGTGGCAAGCCCGACCGAGCGGCGAAGTCTCTGGGCAAGCTTCGCCAGCTCCCCGTCGACCATCCCGCCATCATTGATGAGCTGGCCGAGGTCCAAGCTACGCACGAGTACGACTTGTCCCTTGGCAAGTCAACGTACGCAGACTGCTTCCGGGGCAACTACGGCAAGCGTCTCTTGACTGGCTGCCTCCTGCAAGCCCTGCAACAACTCACCGGCGTCAACTTCATCTTCTACTACGGCACGCAGTATTTCAAGAACTCCGGGCTGAAGAATCCCTTCCTCATCAGCGTCATCACCGCCTCCGTCAACGTTGTCTCCACCTTTCCCGGCCTGTATCTGGTCGAGTCGTGGGGACGCCGGCCTCTACTTCTCTTCGGTGCCATTGGCATGGCTGCATGCCAGTTCATTGTCGCTGGTGTAGGCACCGGTATTGGACTTAGCAATCAGGCGGGCCAGCAGTGTCTGATTGCTTTTGTGTGTTTCTACATCTTCTTCGTAAGTTGCACAGCATCAGCGTAAAAGTCGTTTTGAGATGACAGCTAATCATGTTCTTTACCACAGTTTGCATGCAGCTGGGGTCCCTGCGCCTGGATTATCACAGGAGAGATCTTCCCCCTCAAAACCAGAGCCAAATCCCTCTCGATGACGACCGCAAGCAACTGGCTCCTCAACTGGGCCATCGGCTACATGACGCCCTACCTAGTCGACAGCGGCCCAGGCAACGCCGACCTGCAGTCCAAAGTCTTCTTCCTCTGGGGCAGCTTCTGCTTCATCTGCATCTTCTTCGTCTGGGGCCTGATCTACGAAACCAAGGGCTTCAGCCTGGAGGAAGTCGACGAGCTGTACTTGAAGGTCGGCCGGGCGTGGAAGTCCAAGGGCTTTGTGCCGACGGTGCGCTTTACGGAGATTCAGGAGTCGGGCGCGGCGCATCGAAGTGCGTCGTTGGCGGAGGCGGAGAAGTATGCCGGGCGGCATGCTAGTGTTGTCGAGCACAGGTACGACTCGGAATTGAAGGCGTGAAGATGCGTTGGTTTTCGGCACGACTCATTTCGGCTTGTTGAGAGGATGTATGTGCAGAGCGACATGTCACTCAAAGGCCGTCCTATTCCAATATTCCATGGTGGACGTTGGATGCGGAGGTTCTTTCCAGGAGATTTGGAACGAGCTGGCTCAACGTAAATAGTTACGTTTGCAAGGGATGAAATCACGATGTTTACTCAGTACGATGCTGGCATCTGGCTCAATCGTCCGCCATCGGTAATCAACACATCTCCGTTGATATACGCCCCAGCACGAGAAGTGAGGAACAATATCAAGCCCTGCATGTCCTCTTCCGTCCCATACCGGTGCGCCGGTATTGTTTCCAGCAACTTGGGATTCCCCAGGATGCTTTCCGTCATCTCGCCTACAAGACGTAAGTCAGCAGTGCTTCTTCAAAGTTTAATCATGGGAAGCATCTTCTTACTAGGGTACATGCCCGGCGCGATGGCGTTGACGCGAATATTCCACTTCGCCAACAGCGTGGAGTACATTTTGGTAGACTGGATCGTCGCCGCTTTGCTGGGAATGTACGCCACGCCGGTAGCCAGTGCTCGCGCGTACCCGGCGATACTAGCGGTGAATATGACGGAGCTCTGGATGTCCGGGCGGTTCTTCTTCTCATTGCCGGCGTGCAATAATTCGAGGAAAGCGACGAGGGTGAAGAACGCGGCCGTGTTGTTCAGGGCAAACACATGATTAATCTCGTCCGTCGAATATGACCAGAAGTGCTCCTGCAAATCCCCGATCGAGCCGGATGGGGGCAGCTTTGCAATTGGTCCCGTCGCTCCGCTGTTGACGATGAGCACGTTGAGATAGCCCACTTCGGCCTTCACGCGCTCCGCCGCGGCTTGGAGGGCGTCTTTGTCGAGCGCGTCGCCTTGAATGGGGATGATGTTGTCGTGGCCTTCTGCCGCCTGCTTTAGCTTGTCCTCGCGGCGCCCGAAGATGTACACTTTGTGGGCGCCGTTGGATGCCAGGGCGTGTGCCATCATTCGGCCTAGGCCGCTGCCGCCGCCGGTGATGAGGGCCACGAGCCCATCGACTCTGAAGAGCTTTGCGCTTGCCATGGGATGGTGTGAGAAGTGGATTTAGATTTAAAGGACGATGAAACGACACGTGCGTGGTATGGATGATCTAGAAAACAGCCCAAGTCTCGAGTCTGCAAGGGTATATATATATACCAATGGCTCGTCACGCTTCGATGACGCCTGGTGTGTGAACGTTTGTCAGCCGAGCGCGATCAAACCTCTTCGCCAGCAATTACGACAGCTAGTGGACACTGAGACGCCGATTCCTGAACGTGAAGTCGATATGACGTTCGACGTGGGAGGCATTAGTCAGATTTATGAAAGCTGCCGAGGGACCGGGGCTGATCACGTATTGATGTCGACAGCCTCGCGTGGGTGGCGCCTTCCGCTTCAGGGCAGTCTTCTAGCGTCGCCAATTGATGGAATGGCAGCAGCAACATCATTGATCTTTCTCAGACATTGTATCCCTGCCCGTACGGAGCCTCAAGATGTCCGAAGCGCTCATGAAAGACCTCCAATCCCATGCTCGACTTCGCTCAAATATCTTCTCTTTTCAGCGGAAACGTGATGCGAGATGGCCTTTGGCACGCCCCCGGACGGCGCGAACACGAAGCTTGGGTATCGCTCGACGACGGACCAGTCGACGCTGACACTGTCGTACGGCGAGAATTTCTACAATTTGTGGAAGGCGAGCAAGGGCAACACCGGGCTGACCAGGAGGGACTATGCCCTTCTCGATCACATCTTGCCGGATCGAGTGCGGTCGGCGCGCGAGTGGATGGAGCGGAGCAAATACACTGGGGAGTACACTGGCGAGTACAGTGCGTTGCTCAAGGACTTTTGAACAGGTCGTGGATGCTGCGTGGAAGCTCAGATGATGCGTCAGGTTATGTTGGCATAGTCCATTGGTAGCTCGAGTCCTGTTGAAAAGATTGTGATATCCATTGGCTCGGAGCAGCACGAAATAAGGTTCGAGGGGAGGGCGGAGAATGCGGTGCCGGCATTGCATGCGCCGGCGGCCGCTCATCTCCATCGCTTGATTGCATCTTCCGACTTGTTCTGCATCTCGTCCTTGCACATCCCGGTCATCACACCGCCGTTCGCGCAATGTGCCGGCGCGCAGGACAGTCGGCCGCACGGCAAACCCTGGTCTCGCGGGAGATTGGGGTGGTGCAGGGAGGGCGCATCGCACGCCCGCCGCCCCTGGCACTTCATTCGCCGGAGCAGGGATGTAGGCTGTTATCTCGATGCATCGGCGCAATGCAATTCCACCCGCCGTCAAATCATGCGAACCCGCGGCCGCGTCGCATTGGGCAAATGCCCCCCTCCCCCTCTGCTGGCCTGCCTGCCCTGTGTGTGTGCCAGCGCAGCGGCTGATGAGGTCAGTCACCGGGCGGCAGGTACATGCAATGCTACACCTCACGAACCCGGCATTCCGCCTGGCTGCTCGTACGCCCGCGCTGAAACGACGTGTCTGTCGCTCTCCGCCAATGCCTTATGCGTCGTGCAGCGTGCATGCAGCCTGCACTCTTGCCCTGATCATGACGCTCGTCTTTCACTGGCCTTTTCCCTCGTCGCACTGACTTAGCTGACGCATTGCATCGTATAATAAAGGGAAGTCGTCGCGGTCCTTGTCACTTTCCAACGTGCGCCATCACATCCATGTCGGCCGTTGGCAACGTTTGCTGTCAGTCTCCCGACGCCCTGTTGGTGGTTGTCTTATTATATTCCTCACTCTTCTCCTGACTCTTTTTTCGCATCCCCCTCGCAAGACGTGTGAATCACTTTTCCTTGTCGTCATGTCACAGCAACCGCGCTCCAAAAGCGTTTCGCCCTGCGATTCTCTCTCACCTCTCGATGATGTTGCGAAACAGGCCATGGCCGACAAACGACAGTCTGATATGTTTCGAGACGTCATTGGCTTCTTCCGCGAAGAACACGGTAAGTCGCAGCTTCCGCACTGGCCCGAGCAAACAACCGCGCTGCAACACGGGAGGCGACAGCTAATGCGCCGAACAGCACCCTCTCGCAAGGCAAGAATCCCAGAGATCGAAGTCAAGATCGTCTACCCGAAACCGCAGCCGCAACCCACCATCACAGTCACCGCGCCGGAAACACCACTGCAAACAGCACCCGCAGTCGAAGCTGCCCCAGCCTCGCCATCAACAAACACATGCGAGCCACGTTGCCGCCCAGCAGCAATCTCTCGCCTCCACCGCCCACCTCCCCTCGACCTCACCCGCACCAATGGCCTGACTTTCCTTCCCCTTTCAGACCTCCGGCAGCGGATCGATCATGCTCGCACATCAAACAATACTACGATCGTCCAGGTACCGCGTTCCAAGGCTGAGCACCTCCCCAAGACTCCCGCCACTCCAAGCCCACTGGTGAACACCGCGCTCATCATGGGCAACAATGTGTCCTCTGCTCCCGCTCTGCCGTTGGATGACCGTGCGAGCGTACGGAGCACTGTGAGACGGCCTGTGCGGATGCTGCGAAAGGGCTCCGCTAGTCTTTTGTTCAGCAAGCGAGTTGATTCGAAATCGCCTTTGCCGACCAAGCCCGCCGCTGCACCAAGGCAAGCGTATCAACCGCCCTGCGCAGTTGGCCTCGATGGTCCTGAGGATGAGAGACCGGATCAAACGTCCCAGGAAGACTGCATGGGCGACAATGAGGTGGCAGAGGTGGAAGTGTCAGACGAATCGCCGGATGCGGTACGGCCTCAGTCGTATTCACCAGCGACAGTCATTCACGACACTCCTCGGCAGACTCCCAGCCAGGCAGCCAATGCGCGTCCGTCCGAGACTGACACACCACTTAAACACCACAAGCCGTGCAAGGGGAGCAAAAGCGAGCCGGACCTCCAACGAGCAAACGCGCCTTCACGCACTTTAGCCTTGTCGCCCAGCATACCCGCCCCTTCTCCACTCCCGGAAGACAGCCCGCACAAGTATGGGTTGCTGGATCGTATGGACACGCCAGATCTCCCCACCGCACCGCAAGAGATCCACATCGTCAAGCCGCGGCGCAGAAGTACAGGCCCCGAAGTCTTCCACGTGAGTCCCAACCCTCCTCACCTCCCTCCTCCTATCCACTACTCACAACACCCCAGGAAGCGCAAAGCCTGCAATCCGCCTCCTCCTTCCTCAACAGCCTCTCCGCCTCCCGCCGCCGCGCCGAAAACATCCAACGCACCTCCGACTCCGCCCTAGCATCTCACACCACGACCACCACCCAAACCAAACCCCGCCCCCGCCGCCCCACCTCCGCCCTAAACACCCACAACGCACCCCCAACCGACCGCTTCCGCAGCCACAACTTCAAACACTCCGGCTTCGCCTACTCGCGCCCCCTCACCCTCACACAACTCAAGTGCTACCGCGAGCACAGCCGCCTCGTGCCCTCGCGGAACAAGCTGGCGCCTGTCGAGTGCGCCGTTTGCCATATTGACGATGACGCGGAGCACTTTTCTTGTAGTTGGTGTGCGTTGCGGATGTGCCGGTTTTGTCGGAGGGAGTTTGATGTTAAGGGGGTTGGGGCGCTGAGGGAGCGGGTGCGGTTGGCGGAGTTGGAGGGTGAGGGGGTGGAGAGTGGAAAGGCCGGGAAGGGGGTTGTTGGGGGGGTTTGGGAGGTGGTGTAGATGTGGGTGAGGCGGATGTAGGAGGTGGCGGTGTTGGAAAGTCTGGTCGTGATGGTGGATAGAACATATACCCCTTACCGCGTAGTCGTAATATACCAGAGATTCCCATCCTGAGCGAATCCATCAACAAAGACCCTATTCTACAAGCCTAACCTGCACCCCATTCCGAATCTTCATCAAAATCCGATGCTCCTCCACCAACTCCTCCTCGACATCCACATTCCTAATCTCGCTATACGTCAGCGCAAACCTTGCAACAATATATACAAGCTGCGCAAGCATCATAGCCTGCCCAGGGCAAACCCGCGGGCCTCCAGAAAAAGGCAGATACTCCCAAGCGCGCCGCTGCGCCGCCGTTGATGCCTCCAGCCACCGTTCCGGGCGGAAGACGTTGGCGTCGGATCCCCAGGCTGCCGCGTCGCGTTGGATGGCATGCATATGGATCACCACGGCAGAGCCCTTGCGCACGAATAGTGGCTGCGAACCATCTGCGCCGCTGCCGTGAGGGAGCGTAGTGTCCGCTAGCACGTCGCGGTGCATGTGGCCCGTTGGGCCGTAGAGGCGGAGTGTCTCGTTCACGACGGCGTTGGTGTATGTGAGGCGCTTGACGGCGTTGTAGGTCAGGGTGTCGACTGATTTGCTGCTGCCGCCTGTGTGTTGCTGCACTTCGGTGCGCACGCGGGTGTAGACCGCAGGATTGCGTGCGAGGAAGAAGATGATCAGGCTGATGGCGATGCCGGCTGCGTCGCGCGCGGGGAAGAAGATGTTGAGCATTTGGTTGCGGAGGTAGAGACGGTCGGGGCTGCGCGTGTGCTGCACGAGCTGGTCGATGAAGGCTGGTGAGGAGGTCTCGGTGTTGGGGACTTTGTTTTGCGCGGTTTGAAGTGCGGTGTCGACGTGTCGGTCCACGAATGCTTGGGATAAATGGAAGGGTTGGTTCCATGTCTTTGTCCATCCGTAGTACCAACGTAGAGGCCATGGTGTCTGCGAACGTACGACTTGGAGGAGCGACTGATCGCAGGCGTCGATAAAGACGTCCGCGTCGATTTTGGCGGACTCTCCGCTGATGGTATTGACGTCGTCGCCGAACAACAGATCGATTGAGTAGTCGAGATACTAGTCGTCCAATATGAGCCGTGGATCAACCACAAAGCGAACAGCATGAACAAGCTCAACTAACCATTCTCAAAAACAGCGGCTGCAAATCAACCACATGCCCAGCCTTATCCAACTCCCCAAACAACCGAGCAAGATGCCTCTCCAACCTCGCCAAATCCGCAATCTGCTCCTTGAGGAAAATAGGCTTAACCAACTCGCGCGCCTTTCGCCAAACCTCACCATCCATCGTGAAAATCCCCTCTCCAAGCCAAGGCCGCGACGGCCTCCGTGAAGGCCCGAGACCAAAGCGCTCAAACTGCGTGTAGAGGATGAATTGCGCGTTCGCCGGGTCGCAGGTGTGGATGATGCGTTTGCCCCATTGCTTCACTTCGAAGGTGCGCCCGAGGGAGTGGAAGTTGGCGCGGAACCAGGCTTGTCGCTGGCCTTGCGCGGTCGCTGCTTGGGTCTTTTTCTGAAAGTCGGAGCCGAAGATGGGGTCTGTGTGGGGATAGCGAGGGCACCTGGGGGGCGCGGAGCGATGCCATGTTGAAATGTAAAGGAGGCCGAGGAGGATGATGGCGGCCAGCGCGGCACAGGTGAATGGATCGAGCATTGTTGCGAGAGGTCTAGGCGACCACGAGCTGTGCTCGGAGATGAGGCGGGTGTTGCCATCTTTGTAATGTCAGCAAGCTCTTCTCGTCTGACATTGATGCCCTACACATCATCAGTCAGAGGGGACGATCGTCGAGACCATTACTCAGCAATTTCGACCCTCACGTCGTCCAGCCTTGTCTCCTCCTCAACTCTGGGCATCGCAAACAAACTCCATTTCATGGAGCGGCCACGTCATCCGCACGAAGAGCACTAGTGAGAGATTGGCGGGCACTCGGTGCATTCGAAAGGATTGGGCGACGTGCACTCATCGCCACCACCCCGTCAAATATGTGACCTGTACGATAAAAGGCTGCAAGGAAGCAAAGGCCGAATCGTACACATGGCCAATCAGAAGGGAGGTCCATGTCGTACAATCCGTCGCCCGCATCGACCCCTCCATTCCGCAGCGTGATATCAGACAGGTCGCGTTCCTCGCTGCTTGCCTCTTCACCTGAAAAGAATGCCCGTCCTCTCTTCAAACGATGCCTTTGGGCACCATCTCCCACCTTTCTCAGAGGCTTCGTCCACTTTTTCTCGGCTACACATCTTCTGTCCCCGCCTCATCTCAGCAATCCATCCGCCATGGCTACGTGCGAGCCATCCACTTCCAAACAGCGCACGGCTCGGTCCATGTCAGTCAAAGCCGACCCGACCAAGGTCTCCCTGCTGGATCTGCACGGCGAGATTCGCAACCGAATCTACGGCGAACTCCTCCCCAGCACCGCGGATTTCCATGTTCGCCAACATCTTCTCGCGAGTACTACGCTACGAGGGCAGGGGCCGATAAGTGATACCGTCGAATTCCTGCGGACTGCACACGCCTTCCGCCCGAGTTCCCAGGACAAGCCTGGATCCTCGACAGCGTTCATGGCGTCGTGCCGTCAAATCCACGAGGAGGCCGCGAGCCTGCTCTATGCAAAGAAGGAATTCGTCATCAACGTGAATAAGAATGGCGTGCTTGGCTGGAAGGAGCCCATCGCGGCGGGGCACAAACTGTTGACCCGCAATCTTTCCGCTCTGAACCAAGCCAGCATCTTGACGGTCGAGGTCGGAGTGGCGCTTGATGAGCCGTACGGAGTCTGTCACGTCCAACACGCGCTCTTCGAACTTTTGGCCCATTTTCGCCCCGGCCACATGTTGCAGAGGCTCAATTTTGAAATCAACACCCGCCTAATTCAAGGCATGGGCCATCGGCCAGAAAAGTACGTCGTGAAAGAATGCGATGGACACCTCGTGAGGAGGTTCATCAGGGAGTATGGCATGGACCTTGAAAGCCTGCAAAAGGAAGACGAAGAAGAGGCCGGGGAGGATGCGAGGATGTACAGCAGCAAAGAGCTCGACAGAATCTCGCCCGGCGATGTGTCGGAGCATCACCTTGTCGCCTTCCTCACGGAACCATTGCGCACCATCCGGAACCTGGGCGATGCGATCGACAAGGGCGTCCTCCGCGTGGAATTCAACGGATACACCAGAAGGCCGCTCGGAGAGATTCCCGCTCAAGTCAGTGATCTGATGCAAAGCGATGCCCCGGTGCTCCACTATCACATCTTCCGTTCCTACTACGCACAATTGAGTTACCTCATCCGATTCGGACAGTGTATGCTGGATCGGTTCGCTCAAGAAACCATGGGCGCACTCGACAAGCTCGCCGCTCAGCGCATCCGAGGAGACGTGCCCGCTTTCCGACTCGCCCACCGCGCTTTACTCGACCACGTCGCGAAGATGCTGCCGAGCGCATGTGGCCCCCTCGACAGGTCAAATGAGTATTTCACGCGGGTCTGCCGCAATGCCGTGTATAAGCAGCGAAGCGATGTCGAATGGATGGAGTTCTTCGAGCAGGGTGAACGCGAAATGGAATTCTGCATGCTGGAGCTCGAGCGATGCCTTCCACCCGAGGATACCGATGTGTCATTCTTTGGATGCCGTCAAGTTGACGACAAGATCCGCGAACATCATCTCCACAAGAAGGCCAAGATTCGCAAGGCGGCGCTTGAGCTGCTTGAGCAACAGCAGGGTCGGGCTGGAAGCTCGAGGCGCATGAGTGTGTAAGAGGAGGAGTCGCCCAGCAACAGGGGGTGAAGATGGAGACGCAGACGGACGATCGAGGGGTTGTCGGGGGTGGTCTTCCGCTTCGGAGAGATATGTGGCAGCCATGCAGCGCAGAGGGGATCAAGGAGTCTGAAGTGTTCCCTCACGATGTACGGTAGTGATCGCGGCTTTCGGCTGTATATTTCGGTTTTGATATTTCCCTTCTCGTTGTGAACTCCGAGGAGGCAATGCGCTTGGAGCTTCAGTCCAAATGCTGCTGAACATGATATGAAACTGCGTCTGTGTCCCCTTCGAAGTCACACATCGGACACCTCACGGTGGGAGGTGTATTCAACTCCTTCGAATGGAAGCCGTTTTGCATAGGGTCAGAAACATCTCGCGCTTGATTCCTGATCAGCGTCACTGGCGCACTTTGACTCGGTGCTTGCTGCGTGTTGGTGGAAAGAGGTGCACCGCTATTCACCATCCTCTGCACACGCCCAATTCGTCCGTCCTGTAATCGTACTTTGATTCCGCGAGGATGATCGCCGCGTGTGAGCAAGTCTTGCACGACTCCTTGGACTTCGCGGCCTGTCGCTTGGTCGGCTTTCAGGACGATCGATACAGATGCTCCAGGTTTGACTTCTTGAGTAGTTGGAACATTGCCGCCGCCTTGATGTGGGCCACGATTGAATTGCTTATGGTTGTTGGGCCCGTTCGTATTATTTCGCGGCGGGCGAGGTTGCCGATTGCGTGGTCGATTCATCGTGTGCGCGAATCGATGGTGACATAATCCTGGAGACCTCAAGAAGCCTACGGCTCTTAGTGAGTAGCGCAACATGTGAATGAAAGAGAAGAAAAGGGTGAAGAGTGTCATCGACATTTGTATGTCGTGTTACATGACTCACAATTCGTGCCTCGCGCTTGCGTGGCTGACTCGCCCGGCCAAATTCTGCCTCTACATAGTGAACAACTCGCGGTTTTCCTCCACTTCCCACCACATCACATCTGTGCCAACAGATATGGCTTCCGTGCTCCAGTCGGCAGTCCGACTGCCGTCTCCTGAACCCGGCGATCCCCCCGTTGAAGCGTACTCTCGGAAGCGCTCACCCTCCCGATCCCCCTCACCCCGCAGAGATGCACCACCCGTCCGCCGCCGCTCACGCTCTCCGCCTCTCAGCGGACCCCTCCCGCGAGATGTCGACCGCGCAAGAGCGATGGAGCGGGCCAGACAGCTGGAAATGCGGCAGAAAGACGAGGCCGCGACCGACAAGCCGCTCACAGAGGAAGAGAAGCAGGCAGCGGCCAAGGCGGAATATGAGCGACTACTCAACATGCGATCAGGCGGCACATATATCCCACCTGCACGACTGAAGGCTCTCCAGGCGCAGATCACCGACAAGACGTCGAAAGAGTATCAGCGCATGGCGTGGGAGGCGCTGAAGAAATCCATCAACGGACTCATCAACAAGGTCAACGTGTCGAATATCAAACACATCGTGCCCGAGCTCTTCAACGAAAACTTGATCCGGGGCAGGGGCCTGTTCTGTCGAAGCATCATGAAGGCTCAGGCGGCCAGTTTGCCCTTCACACCGATCTACGCCGCCATGGCTGCCATCGTCAACACCAAGCTGCCGCAAGTGGGAGAGCTGCTGGTCCACAGACTCATCATTCAATTCCGCAAGGCCTTCAAACGCAACGACAAGAGCGTTTGTCACAGCAGCACGACGTTTCTCGCACATCTCATCAACCAGCAAGTGGCGCACGAGATGTTGGCCGCTCAGATCCTGCTCTTACTCCTGCACAAACCTACGGACGACAGTGTCGAGATTGCGGTCGGTCTGATGAAAGAGGTGGGACAGCATATTGAGGAGATGAACTCTCAGATTGCTTTGGCTGTCTACGATCAGTTCCGGAGCATCTTGCACGAGGCAGACATTGACAAGCGGGTGCAGTACATGATTGAGGTTCTCTTTCAGATCCGCAAAGACAAGTACAAGGACAATCAGGCCGTCAAAGAAGAGTTGGATTTGGTGGAGGAGGAAGATCAGATTACTCACCGGCCTGGCTTGGACGATCAGTTTGGCACTGAAGACGGACTCAACATCTTCAAGTTTGACGCGGAGTGGGAGGCGAATGAAGAGGCGTACAAGCAACTCAAAGCCGAGATTCTTGGAGAGGCATCGGGCAGTGAAGATGAGGACGAGGATGGATCAGATGAGAGCAGCAGCGACGACGAGGAGGCACAGGCGGACAAGGCGTTGGAGATCAAGGATCAGTCAAACACCGATCTGGTCAATCTTCGTCGGTCCATCTACCTCACCATCATGTCTTCTGGTGGATTCGAAGAAGCTTGCCACAAGCTGATGCGCATCAACCTCCCGACCGGCCGAGAGGAAGAACTGCCATCGATGATTATCGAATGCTGCAGTCAAGAACGCACCTACAACAAGTTCTTCGGCCTCATTGGCGAGCGCTTCTGCAAGCTGAACAGGCTGTGGAAAGACCTTTTCCAGTCCATGTTTGAGAAGTACTACGACACGATTCACCGCTACGAAACGAATCGTCTGCGCATCATTGCGCAATTCTTCGGCCATTTGCTTGCATCGGACGCCATTGCATGGGAGGCCTTCCATGTGATCCATCTCAACGAAGAAGAGACGACTTCCTCCTCTCGCATCTTCATCAAGATCCTCATCGAAGACTTGGCGCAAGGTGTAGGCATGAAGAGCTTGACTGAGCGACTCAAAGCCGACGACCTGCAGCCCGCACTCGCAGGCATCTTCCCTACCGACAACGCGAAGAACACACGTTTCAGCATCAACTTCTTCACGGCGATTGGCATGGGTGCTTTGACAGAGGGCATGCGAGAGTGGTTGAAGAATATGCCGAAACCCGCTCCGCTACCGTTGCCGGCGAACGATGCTAGTGCGAGCGACAGAAGCCGTAGTGAAAGCGTCAGCTCGTATTCCAGCTACTCTTCCCGGTCGGATTCGAGGTCACGATCTCGGTCTCCAACACCAATCAAGAAGACTCGGGATAGGGACGATGAACGCCCAAGAGGACGTGTGAGGAGCGTCTCGGAGGACTCGAGATCCCCGCCACCGCGACGAGCACGAGACAGGTCTGAAAGCTTGTCTCGATCTCCTCCGCGCCGCAGAGCGAGAAGAGACAGCTATGACTCCGACTCTCGCTCCCCGCCGCCACGCAAACGACGAACGTACTCCGACTCGCGCTCGCCGCCTCGTCGCAGCACGGACAAGAAACGGCCATCGGACTCCATCTCCCGCTCTCCGGCACCAAGGAGAGGCAGATCTTACATGCGATCCGTCTCGCCTCCGCGCCGCGATGGTAAAGCACCTGCTAGAGACCGGTCTATATCAGACAGTTCCCCTCCGAGACGGGCGAGGGCTCGAAGCGACAGCTACTCTTCCCGCTCGCGCTCGGACTCTCGTTCGCCCCCTCGCAAGACTGATGCTCGCAAGGCTGATGAGGTGGCGAGGAAGCGGAGAAGGAATACGAGTAGCCCAGAAGTGTCGAGATCGAGGTCCCCACCGCCGAAGAAGCGCGTCAGTCGTGGTGGAGACGAGAGCAGGGAGAATGGAAATGCTCCGCAAAAGGCACAGCCAAAGGAGGTGGAGAAGAAAGATGCAGAGGAGGATTTGAGCCATATCCATCCCAGCCGTAGAGGCTTGATGGGCAGGGGCGGAGGTGCAGCTGGCGGGAGGGCGAGAGCGAGCGACTTCATGTGAGCGCCGTGACGACCACGCTTGGGTTCAGCGATGATGCAGATATTGATAAGAATGATTCGTATGCCCGCTCGCTCTAATGACTCGTAATGAAACCTCGAATGCGCACCAACACCAACACTCAGACATATGATGGAAGCTGCTGAAGAATGCCATAACCTCGAAATCGCAGAAACGCCCGTCCTCGTGATAGATTGCGTGACGCACAGTAAAGCCAGCAAAAGTATCGTACCAAAGCACCCGTCCCCCCTCACCGCCACGCGCCCAAGTGATTCACCGCAAGCCGCAAGCATCGACACTACCTCGCCTCAACCTGCAGACTCCTCTTCTCCGCCGCCGTCTTGGCCGCAGCAGCAGCAGAAGAGGCAGAAAAGACCGCATCCTGCCCCACCATGCGCCGCGCCAACGCGCGCTCGACCTTCGCACTCAGCGCCAGTTTCGCCACCTCGTCGCTTTTATGCTCGTTCATGACGAAGCGCTGCTTCTCGAGGCGCGCGTCTGTCATGCGGTCCAGCGCGCCCGACCAGGACTTTATATCGGCGGCTTTGGGGTCGGTGCTTGTGCTGAGGGTTGAGGTGCTGGTTTGCGCGGCGGGGTCGGTGGTTTGGTACATTCTATTGCTGTTGCTGCTGCTGGTGCCGGGGGCGGTGGTTGTGGAGGCTGTTGTGGTGAAGGTTGGGGCTAGGGAGGGTTGGAGAGAGGGGGCGCCGGAGTAGGTGCTGAAGCGCGCGGGGTTGGTGGAGGTCTGTGATGGGAGGTGAGTGTTAGTGATGAATCGGGACTCGTGGGATGGAAGTAACGGCACGTACCATTGTCTGTAAGTAGGGGTGGGAACAGAGGAGTAGGGTTGGTGTTGATGAGGGGGGGTGGTGGTGGTGGTGGTGGAGGTTAGGTGGAGGGCGGGGAGTTGTTTGCTTTGTCGTCGTCGGGGATTTGCCTTTCCTTTGCCACGAAAGCGCGTTAAGCTTATCCGCCCACGTGCTGGCCATGCGAAGCCGCGTTTCCTTTACCTCCGCCAATACTGACTGCCGTGGATTCTCTCTTTGGACGAGGAGTCTATTGAAGAGATCAAATGACAACCATTGCTCGTAGAGCACCGGAAAGCGTTGATTCTTCGCTATAAACTAGGTACTATCAAAGGAGACGATCGACGCTTCTCCTGGAGTTCTCGGACGTGGCTGCTCCTGCCGTTGCACGACCGAACGCCATTCGGACGGTAGGACCACTTCCTGACCACGCCGTACACTCGGCCGCTTTGAATTTGATGTGCAGAGTCGTGCACATGGTCATCTCGTGAAAGTCATCTGTTCAGCGAGAATTGCCGCGCTGCTGTCGTTCGCCGGCAGATTCACATGCCGAAGCAAGGGTTAGGGCATCATTCGCTTTGACAGAGGGAATTCAGACTCGTTAATCCAAACCATTGCAAGAGAGTCAATCCTGTTGATTCAAGACGGTCCTCCGCACACACGTGGCAATTTCGGCGAGCCTTGCATCGACCATGCTCGGTCACGGAGGAAATGCGTGCTCGCATGGGCAACCAAACTAATGCAAGCCACGCGGTGTCTCGTTGTGCAAAAGGCGCAAGAGCGGTTTCCCAAGAGGATTTGAGGTTCAGGTGATGTCACGTGATATTGGGTCTTGCTTAGTCATCTTTCCTTTTGCTCCGACGCCTTTTCAGTCCATGGTCGAGCGCACATCACATCCATCCGCATTCCATCTGCACGAGTCGCCTTCGCTTCATATCTCGCCGTGTAGCCTCCCTACTCTCCACAACCTCGACATAATGCTGCTCCGACCTCGATTCGCCCGCCATGCCTTCCGGCGCTCAATCCACACCACCACTCTCCGCCCTCGAATCCCCAGCTTAAGGACATCACTCTTAACCACAAGGCCCAAACCCAGCCAGACCCAGACACGCGCAATAAGTACAAACACTACCGCCCTCAAAAGACCTGCACTCTCCCTCACCGCCGCCATGCGGAACCTGCAACTGCAAAACAGCGGAGCGACCACACGAGCGGTGGCCCGGCAGCAAATACGAGGCATGAAGGTGCGGAGCTCGGTGAAGAAGCTGTGCGATGGGTGCAAGAGCGTGAGGCGGAAGGGAGGGAAGTATGTGTATATTATTTGCAGTAAGAATCCGAAGCATAAGCAGAGGTATGTGGGACTGTCTTGAGTGGTTTGCTGAGGAGACGCTAATGTGTATTTGTGATAGGCAAGGGTGATGGCTGTCTTCGAAGAGCATAGCGAAGGAGTCTGAATGGAATAGAGACGAAAGATATCCATCTCAACGCACCGCGAGCCGCTCTATCTTACACCCTCGATTTATACTCTTGCATTCCAAGCGAACCGCCAAAGAAAGCCCGCACGCCTACCCCTCAACTCAGCTTGACTCTACGATATGGACATACCAGCGCTTGAGGGCAATTGACCCAATATCTTGGTTCTGCAAAGATGGCGAGCTCATATTCTGGATGCTCAAGGAAAAGCAGGAGCTGGAAGCCCGCCGATGGCTGAAATGCATCCAGTCGGGGTGGTAATCGAAATAGATCATGTACAGAGGCACTTCAAAGCTCCACTTGGCCACTTGTGTGTCCTGTTGTTGTTGTAGGCATGACCAGTGCTGAGGGGAGGGCAATGTGCGTTTTGCAGTAGGCCGTGTTGCCTGGGTCTAGCAAGATTTGTTTACGTTCTACTCGACCGGACACGACACAGACTCCCTCCGTGAGTCCATGAATGTCGAAGCCGCACTATCTGTTCCAAGTGTTAAGCAAACCCGCCATGGGTCTGAGACAGAACAACCCCAGCCGAGAGAGCAGAACGACCCAGCCGAGAAAGTCAACCAAACTCGGCAATCGCAAAGGCTACATGCAGTGAGCGCCAAAAGGCCAGGGCTAGAACACGCCAAATAATGCACACTGACGCAAGCCCCCTCGGCGATATGGCAGTCGGGTGGGATCGTGGAGGGGAAGGGAAATGAGGGGCATGGTGGGGCAACACCAAGGTAGCAGCAACCCATGGGGTCCAGGGAAAAAGACGTCAGGTATTTATTCTCTCCTCTCTCGTCCTCTCGTCTTTCTTTTTCCCCGTGCTTACCATTCCGAAAGAGAAAACACATAAATAAACCCAACAAACCCCAGTAAGTCCTTCCATCAACCCCCACCCATCCCAGCCGAACCACCCACTCACCTCCCCCACCCCCAGCTCAACCCAACCCAACCCAACCGCAACCATGCCCGCCACCGTTACCGTCGTCTACCCGCAAGGCGCCAAGTTCAACATGGACTACTACCTCTCGACGCACATGCCTCTCGTGCAGAAGCGCTGGAGCCAGTACAACCTGCAGAGCTGGAAGGTGCTGAAGTTCAACGACGACGCCCCCTACACCGTGCAGGCGACGATTGAGTTTGGGTCGCTGCAGGACTTCCAGAACGCCGCGTCCGGCCCGGAGGCCAAGGAGGTGCTCGGCGATGTGCCTAACTTTTCCGACAAGGAGCCTGTTATCATGGCTGGGGAGATTGTTGGGACTTCTTAGGTGAGGGCTTGACGCGAGCCAGTCGGATGGCATTTATTAAGATGTAAGGGACATGTGAGGAAAAATCAATGAGATGCTCTTCTATTCCCGCTCGTGGTTGCCCATATGTTTTGTTTGTCTATCCAAGTCATGTAATCGTTTCGCCTCCTCCGTTGCGTAGATTCATATTCCTCGACGACGAAAAGGTATGCGTGTTGGCCAATGCGTCCAAGTCGACTCGTTGATAGTACGAAATATGTCCCATCCGCTCCCAGAACTGCGCCAATGTGTTGTGCGAAAGTAGGATGAGCTGTGATGGGGTGTACTGGTCTGCATAATTCCACGTTAGTCTTCCATCAAGTAGATGCGAGGTGCCTCCTACTCACCAAGTTCAAAGTCGCGGTCGGCGACATGTCCAGCGCTGCGCACCACTCGTGCACCCCGGAAAGCCTGTTCGTCAGCGATACGGATGAACCCGCCGGCACCGATATCTGGCGCAACGAAAGTGAATTCGCCCCGGGGAATGTAAGGGTCGCCAGTAAGCTTGATGGCCTCTAATCGACCAGACGGCGCATCCGGATGATCCGTGACTTCGACAGCAGCACGACTTGAGGATCCGGCTGTGGTGTGATCCAAGGTGTTGTCCATGGGGAAGCGTGTCTTCTCATCCCCACTACTCTCCTCCTCCTCGATCTCCTCTTCATCAACGCCTCCGAGAATATCAACATCCACGTCAGTATTGGCGTACCGGTTTGCACTGCCCAAAGGACCGGCGTCCCTACCAGCAAACCAGTTCCGCAACCACGCCATCCCTTCCGGAAGCGGCCGAGCCTGCTCCTTATCCGGCTGCGTGATTACAAGGAACTCGCAGCCGTGTCCGCTGTAATCCCCGCACCAAATGCCCTGGTACGGCTTCGCGGGAGTAGGCGTGTAGCAAGACGGCGGAAGAGTGGCGTAAGTAGTGATCTCCTCCGGAATCCGCACGCTGACGCCACTCGGACTATACGCGTTGAAGCGCGCGGCGAAGAAAGGATGCACCCTTCCCAGCGCGGCGGCGAAGCCATCGGGCGTATTGAAGGCATGAGCAGGCGAGACTGCGGGATGGCTGCCTCGCGTTCCAAACTCGACCCACTTCCTCACGCGGAAATTGTACTGGCTGATCTCGTCGAAGGTCGTGGGTCGATGGCCGGCGGAGCGGAAGTCGTCGCCGCTCACGTTGCGCGTGCGGGCTTGGGCGGGGATGCGGAGCGGAGGCCAGACGTGTGTGCTCTCTGTGATGGCTTCTTCGGGTAGTGCTCGGCAGAGCATAAAAGCTGCGTACAAGCCCTGCTCCGTGAAATTGTCCATGAGAACCTCCTTGCCATACTTGGATGATGGCGCTGGCCGCTGGCCGCTGGGCTGCTCATCGCTGGTCTCGGCCTCCCTGTTGGCCTTGTGTGGTGCAAGGTTCAATACAGGCCGCGTCAGATCAAGAGAGACCTCCGGGTTGAAGTGATGAATAATGACGCTGCGATTCTTCTCCCAGGATTGCAGCGTATGCGGTCCGCGAGCGGCAGTAACGGTGTAAGCGGCTATGCGTCCTGCATTCGGCTCATAGCGAGCAACAAGCAGTTTTCCGCTCGGTGAACTGTCGGAGAACCAAATACGATGCCGCGGCAGGAACCAATGCGGATGGTGGGCGGCATATAGCTCGCGGTAGCTGGGAAATGATGTGCCATCGACAGGCGAGCCGACAATATTACGCTGAACCAGCGGGAGCCACAAAAAGTCATCGTAGCTGTGTTGCTGGAGAGTCCGGCAGGTCTGAGCTGTTTTAACCAGATCAAAGGGCTCGAGATGGCTGAGGATGTGCAGGACGAGTTCCGCGGGGAGGCGGAGGAAGCTGCAGCTCTCCATCTCGCGACTTTGCTTCTGTCCAAGCAGATGAAGGGAAACGAAGGGGCCCGGGAAGGAAAGTGATGACGCCGCTCGAAGGATCAATGGCTTGGTGTGCGGATGTGACCATATATGCGCCGCCGCTCAGCTTCAGGTTTCCTCCATGCACGCCTCTCAATGAGGAAGGTGGCAAAAACGGGAAGTCCGGGGGGGTTTGGTTCAGCACTTTCCTCTTTTGTCTGTTGGTCTTTGTTGGTGTGGCCGTTATTGATCGCTTTACCGCTGACGGCTTGAACGGTTTACAGTTACCGACTTGCGTCTTTCTTGATGGCACCACGGCTTGGGCGAAGGAGTGTGTCGACCCCCTGACATCCAATTCGGGAAACTCCCCGCGAGTCCGAATTCGGAAGGTTGTTCGAACTTGATTGAGACATCCGACGATGCGGACGTCAAGACGCACGATGATTAATCGACATTCCCTCCTTGTCAAGTAGAGCTTCGAGAGTCGTGCATTCTATCTCAGCACTAGCCCGCAGGCATAGTGAGTAACAACGCGTAGCAACTTCCATCTTCAATACTTCATTGCAGCTCGATCAGCGCCTCCCCTTCGGCATGGCCACTTGTATGCTTTGCCGTAGCAAGATGAGATACAGACGGCCCTGCAGATGCCCTGGCCTGCTTTACCGAACTCTCCTTCCCACCAGCCATCGGCATCCGCTCCAGCATTGCGAGCGGGATTTCGGCCCTGCTCGAATCACAGGCTGGTGGTTGAAAAGTGGTGCTCTTCACCAGCCAGTATGTATAGCCAGAGTCCGCTCGACTTTCACCGGCAGCTATGAGTTTGCAATGGATAGTACATGCCCATCCTCACAATTCCTCCAGAGTGTGAAAGGTGATATTGCCGGCTGTCTCGTTGGCCATAGCTTCCTGCGCAGCCCGAGTGCCATTCTTCCAGGCCTCTTGCACAAGCTCAAAAGTCATAAGCCAAGGCCCCAACTTGCCCAGGAACAAGGCAAAGAAGACCGTGAAGACGAGGTAGACGCCATCCTCGAAGACGATGCGCTGATGCGCCGGACTGACGATGAAAGCTAGCAGAGACAGCGGCGGCGTCAATGAGAACAGCTGTCCAACAGCAGCGAGGGCGATTGTCTGAGAACGGTCATTGGTCAGCGCAGCGTGCGGACAAGCGTCAAGGCACCACAACTCACCATCCCAAACCCTTCAAGCGACAAGCCTCGGTTGTTCAACCGCACTGCACGGTGGGAGATCTCGACAACCACAGTAAAAAAGACGTTCGCGACAGTGAGATCCAGCAGAACTTTGGTGAGAATGTTGCACCAGCTCATGGAGGAGCGGCGAATCCTGCCCTGCGCAATCCAGTCGGCGATAATCTTCTCCTCCTCGACCTCGTTGTCGATCGACGCCGTTCGCTTGGGAGCCATGTCGAGCTTTGGCCGTGGTCGTGTAGGCAATACCCGCTCAAGCCAAATGTACCATACGTAGCGTAGGCAGTTGACGATGAGGAGGCACACGACCTCGCGTGGGAGCTGCTTCATGTAGTATTCCTTCCATGGCTGCTCGTAGTTGAACGTGCTCGCGAAGGCCGGATCTAAGTTGTAAAGTGCTCGAGAGTACAGATGTTCGGCGGCAACGAGATCCAGTGTTCCTAAGATGGTCGCTTGCGCTATGGCGGTCATCATCTGCGAGCGAGGCATATTGCAGCCGGTGTGTTGGGTAAAGGTGTGACGATGCGGATAGTGGACGACAAAGGGCTCATGCGAGGAGACAGGGAGTTGGGTTGTAATAGCATCGCTGCAAAATTCCACGCGATTACGAGAGGGACATATATATTGCACACCTTTATGTTGCAGCCTGGAGCCTGAGGTTTGTTTGGGCGCCACAGCTGCGCCACAGCTTTCGTTTTGCCCGCAACACATATTTATTCGTCTCGAACCCGTGAGACGGTGTCAGGTCCGAGGCCGTGTTTCGTTAGGTTTTGTACACATTCTGTCATTCATAAGCGAGAAATTTCCAAAGTCCATCGATACAGCAATAGGTTCTCTATCGTATTCAGTCCGAGCACAGGCGCCGGTTCTTGTGGTCTTGAATCTGCCCGTTCATCGTCTCGCCCTGGACACAGGCACTCGTCTATTCTTCGCCGTAGCAGGAAGAGACGCAGGCGACGCCGAAGAGCTCCCAACCAGTTTCTCCGTACCTCCTTCCTCGCCAATCACAGGTATCTGCTCCCACATCTGATCCCACATCCCACTCACCCTCGCCGTCTCCCTTCGCCGATCCCGCACCACATAGAACCTCCCCATCACCGTCCTCGCAATGTAATCGTACACCCTATGCTTCCGCGCAATCGCCCGATTCGACGCCGTCCACGAAGGCTGCAGCTCCAAATTCGTCAAGCGTGTCCAGCTCTTCGGCAGCCGGCGCAGATTGCCAAACTGCACTTCCCGCGAATGCGGCCACGGCCGGAACCACAAACTCTTGATCTGCAGCGTCGTGGTGGGAGGGATGCTGCGAGCGAAGTGGATGAGCTCTGCTTTGGATCGGCGGGCGGCGCGCGGGAGGAGGACGTTGATGTGCGAGACGTAGCCGCCGAAGAAGATGCCGGTGGCTAGCCATGGGAGCCAGGGGAGGGTTGCGTAGGCTGGGTAGACGTACCAGGGCACTCCGCCAGCGATGATAACGGACGGTAGTGCCCAGAGAGTACCATACGCCGCGATGGCCAAGGTGGCTACGCGCGTAAAGCCAATGGTGTAGGTATTGAATAGGCCTCCGTCAAAGACATTGAGGTTCTCGGGATAGGCGTACTTCTCGCCTGGACGATTTGTTGCAGTCTGCGCATATCGTCCTGGTATAAACACAGATGGCCTGCATTTTGGCAGCAGCGACGGGGTCGACGGTCGAGGACAGCGTGTGGCAAGGACGAGAACACTCGGTATTCGCCTTGGTGTGCAACGCCCAAAGGCCCGCAAGGCAAACATCACATCTTTGGGTCTGGCGTGGGAACGTCCATGAACGAGATGAAGCATTGAAACGCGAGTGAAAGCGGGATGGAAATATCGCTTACATAATCCAAACTTTAGCGTGCGCCGCTTAAACCGCACTCCACGTTCATGAGGGCGAGCTACGACCGAGTTGCACTCAACCGCTCTACGACCAGGCCAACAGACTCATACCGAGTGTTCGACAATAGAATGCGTCTCTTCACAGCTCGATAGTACACGAGTCTCGCGATGCGCCTCCTCAATGGCCTCCTCCTCCTCCCCACCGTCCTCCGCACGGCCATAGCCTACTCCACCCTCTCCGACGACTCCCTCCGCACAATCCCCTCCGCCGGCGCCGACTTCGACATCAAAACCGGGGCCATCCTCGCGCCAATCCTGCAACCCCGCGTCCCCGGCACGCCCGGCTCGACCGCAGTTCTAGAGCACCTGGCAGACTTCTTCCGCAACAATCTCCCCAAATGGAAGGTCTCGTTTCAGAACTCCACGAGCACGACGCCGCTCTCCAATGGGAGGGAAGTGCCTTTTCACAACCTCATAGCCACCCGTGACCCGCCGTGGATAGATCGTGAAGGCGAGGTAGGCAGATTAGCGCTCGTTGCGCATTACGATTCTTTGATCCATCCGACTGGCTTCATTGGTGCTATCGACTCTGCCGCTCCTTGTGCCATGCTGCTCCATGCTGCAAGAAGTATAGACGACGCGCTGACGAGGAAGTGGGAAGCGATGCAAGCGGAGGCGGAGAGCAGTGACTTTTCCGGACTGGAGATGGACGAGCACAAAGGCGTTCAGATCCTACTCTTGGACGGCGAGGAGGCGTTTCAGTCTTGGACAGATACGGATTCACTCTATGGTGCGCGCGCGATGGCGGAGGAATGGGAGCAGACTGTCTACGCTGCCTCGAGTACATACTCGACCCCTCTCGCCAGCATCGACCTGTTTGTTTTACTCGATCTGCTCGGATCGCCTAACCCCACCGTTCCATCCTACTTCAAGACTACGCACTGGGCTTATCAACACATGGCTGATCTCGAGTTCTCGCTGCGCAGACTGGGCTTGTTTAAATCCGCTCCAGCCAAAGATCCAGACCGACCGTCGGCAGTCGACGACCAGTTCTTCCTCCACGAAGCCGGGAAAGCAGATACCGATCAATGGCTTGGCGGGTACATTGGAGACGACCATCTTCCCTTCATGGCACGAGGAGTGGAAGTCTTGCACCTCATTCCCGCCCCGTTTCCCCGAGTCTGGCACAAGATTGATGACGATGGCGAACACCTCGACATGAACACTGTGGAAGATTGGGCGCTGCTGACGACTGCTTTTGCCGCGGAATGGTTGGAGCTGGAGGGGTTCATGACGGCTGATGGTGGTGGGAAGGTCCGGGAGAGAGATGAACTGTGAGTGGGTTCCTCGTCTCGATGTCACACGCATCCAAGTGTTGATCGGTGCGCAGTTTGGACCATGCTGGATGAGCTTCTTATGCTCTATTTCCAATCCATCTCGAGCTGCAAAGCTCGCACCTCTTCAACCGCGTTGAAGTCCATGGATAGCGACCACGTCGTTTATTCGCACGCCTGGAGCTTTGCCATATCCATCCAGATGGCGAGAGGGACACCAGTCCGTGGTCGCCTAGGAGTCCAATATCGAGCTCTCATGCAGGCCTGATATCCAGCGTAGGGCAAGGGAGTCCGGCGGAGCATAAGCCAGGTCGTCGGCCGGACCACGGCATGCGGGCTATGAGCCGTGTTCTGCACTTTGCAGTAGATTCGAAGTCCAGCAGCTTTCCACCTCAGAATCAGCCCGCTCCAAGCATCTCCTCCCCTTCCTCATTCAGAACCTTCCCCGTCTCATGCTCAACACGCCACGTCATAAGCGTATGAATCACATACGACGCGGTCCAGCCAATAGGAATACACCCCATAATATGCATAGAATGCTCAGTGCCCAGAATCCACGTAGCGATCCCCTGCGCCCCGCCCCCAAATCCAATCGCCCGGCACAAAAGCCACCATTTCGGCAGGCCGATGCGTTTCTGCGCGAACATCATGAGCGCGATGCCGCTGATGACGATCGCGCTGCCGAGCATGAGAGTCCCGATTTGCAGACTGTTGAGCAGGCCTTGCTTGTCTGCTTGCGCCATGGTGGTGTACACGATTGCCGTGCCCACGGACATTATGAGTAGACTCCAGACTCGCTGGCTGGAGACGCAGTCGCGGGCGAGTTGCTTTGCGCGATTGTGGAGGGGGATGGGGTCTTCTTTGAACGTGGGCATGGTGGAGGCCTTCCAGACTTGTTCGTCCTGAGGGGACAAAGGTCGACAAGGTTGAAAGCGAGTCCAGTCAGCAGGCTCCACGCAGCACGAAGGCCCTCGGCTCGGGAGGGTATCGCGGGTGTGGCGCCGACAGATGCGGGCCGCGCTCCGAAGTCGGCACCGCGCTTTTCCTAATTCGGTAATCTAAACATTCCAGCGTCACTCCAACTCTTCACCAATTATCAATCGTACTTCACGTCGAAATCAGACAAATGCTACAGTCAGCATATTGCATACCACCAATATGTCACTGAACAGTCCAGCAAAACGTACGCCTCCTTCTGCCCTCCTCTTTCCCCCCGGTCTTCACGAGGTAAACTAACCAATCGCACAAGCAGTGGAGCGTCTAGAGCGACATCTTATGCGACAGCGAGGCGCCGGGTCAGCCAATACCCAACAAAGGCAGAAACCACAGAGCCGCAAACTGATATGCAAGCAGTACGGTCGCCGTGTCCGCGAATTTCGGTTTCTACATCAAATCGAGCGCCCCATCCTCCTCGTCCTCCTCCTCTTCCTCACCTGTTGCGGCGGTATATGTATCTCACGAATCGAATACGAAGAAGAGGCGGACACAGCTGCAGACTGTTCTGACTTCTGCACCGGACGGGAGTGAGTCTGTTGCTGCCCCTCGTCGGAGCGAGGTTGTGCGGAAGAGTCCACCTGCTAGAGGGAAGAAGCCGTTTGACCAGGGAGAGGGTGCGACACATGGGTCAAACGCTTTCACGGCTAGCGCGGACGATAGCTTCATTGCGCGGGTCAGGACTAAGAGGAAGCCTGTGGAAGCGTCACAAAATGTCGGGCCAGATGCAATGGTGGAGAAATGCGACGTGGGCGTTGGAGAGGCGGCAATCATGCCTCAAGGCCGGCCGGGAAAGCGAGCGGTGGTTCATGCGCTTGGCGAAGTCGCGAATCATCCCACGGAGCAGTCGATCTGTGTCGAGGGGAAGAGAAGAGGTGGATTCCAAGGGAACCATACCATAAGCGGGGATAAACTCGATGCAAGAAGTCGCAAGCAAAGCCATGGCGCTTCGCCAGTTCTTGAGGGCGCGCACAAGAAGCGCCGCACAAAGGCCGCAGTCACAGAACGTCGCACTGCGGCGGATGAAGGCCAAGCAGCCCGTCAGGAACCACACGCCGGAGCACCAGCAGCCACGGCCAAGCGGAAGGGTCGGGCTGCAAAACGCGAAACAACGCGGCCGTGCATCAACGCTACCGAGATGCCGAATCGCGACGAAGCAGGAAGCAAACGAGAGCCGCCTCAACGTGTAGCAGAGATCGAGATCCATGCCGTCCGTCGAAAAGTTCTTGCAGTCAAAGCGGACGGAACGGAGGCAGACCGGATCAATCATGCTGTAGGATCGGGTAGGAGTCGAATCCTTCCCACCCCTACTGAAGCCATTGCCGACAGTCCTCGACGCGCGCCGCTCCGAGAAAGCGATAGGAACGCTCTCTCTATCTCGCCCGACAAGAAGACGACGGCTCGCATGGCAGAATCCGACGATCACGCCAAACCGCGGAAAGCCAATTCAACATCCTCTCGGACCGTAGGCAACGAGAATCCCTCTTCAAAGAAAGGGAAGACGCCGCAACGCCCAAGCAGTATCGTACCGGCACCTATCGAGCAGCATCCACCAGAAGAAGACGAACACGTCGCCTGGCTCCTGGAGCCCGCGCCGTCGAAGACGCTCGCACAGCCGCACCCAAGTCGGAAGAAAGCTGCTCAGTCTACGCGTCGAACGCGGCCAAAGATGGCGGACATCGATCTGGACGATTTGTTGTCCGACATTGCAGCTTTTGCAAAGGTAGATGCTTGCGTGGGTGTGGGCGAGCGCGTTGATGCGGGCCGTGGAATGGGGCAGAAGTCGAAGAGGAGATGAGGGTTTCGAGGACGCTTCTGGGGTTTGGTTTTCTATTCCTGTCTCGGGCAGTCATCGAGTTGCAAATTCTTGCGTGCTTGGTTCTGCTGGACTGCGAGATCTGGAAGCGGTTGATAGCGCAGTTATCGATCGATGCAATACTCTTTGTCGATATCGACTCATTCCGATCAGCACTGGTTCGATTCAAATACGAATCGCCTTACACGGCAAGATCCTACGCGTTGTGGTCATGCTACGATAATGTCCCTTCCAAGTCTTGTGACAAACCACCTCGCACACAACGAAAGCGAGTCGAGAATCACGAGTCTCATTGACGCGTCTGACCCTCTTGAACCGATCGACACGCATCGAGTGACCCGTAATTCAACGACAAATTGTCTCCACCAAGCAACTACGATTTCAAGAAATGATGAACAACAGCATATGCCTTCGCCCGCCGGCGGCGAGCACCCGCGACGATCGTAGCGGTCCTCAACGGCGGAACAGAGCGTCGATCTAACGGCAGCACTACAGGCCTGATGCGGAGCACTGTTGACGTGACGGAGAGATCGACGTGCGGCACGGTGGACAAGAACGAGGCGCAGCACGAAGAAGGTTGCGCAGTAAAATGTCAAATCACCCGAGTGCATGCTGTGCCGTCCCCCCGGGATAGGTGAGGTAATGATAGACGACAACCCCAAACCTTTAGGCCCACAACCACTCGAGTCAAGCTCGAGCACTCGAGTCATGAATACCCCTGCGCGCCCTCGCCACCGGGACGGGGGACTCCAATCACGCTCGACAACCCGATTCAATTCGGTGGAGCGGTGCAATCCACCCACCTGACGCTCGGGTTAAAGATGCGACGAACCGGCGTGTGTGCCAGCCAGGGAAAACGGCGGCGCAGCTCCAATCGCCCGTGCACACTCGAACAGGAAGTCCCGGCGGCAATCACGGCAGCGGCGCCGAGACGGCGATGCAGATCATCGGACGCACAAGGCCGGGCAAGCGGCCGTCTTTGCAGTATGCAATATGCACGGCGTTTCACGGCTCGTAAAAAGACGTCTTGCCTTGCCCTGGCCGGGCCTGGCTTGCTCTCCCCCCCCTGCCGCGCTGCGTGGTGTCTTTCGCGCGGCTAGAGGATGCGAGAGACTGGGGTCTCTCTGTCTCTCTCTACGCCGGTGGGACTTTACGACGTGCGGCACGTTTCCGTGCTTTCCGGGGGGGTTGTCAGGTCGGCGTCGGATCAGTTGGTTAGGCCTTCAGTTAGGAGCGATTGGTTGATTAATGTATGCCCGGGCAGACTTTGATGATTGCGGCAACGAGTCAAGACCGAATGCAGCCATGGGAAAAGGGAGCGAGTGAGACACACGGGTGGAGCTAATGGCCACTTGGGTAGCTGGTGAGATGGTGGATGGGCATTGTCGAGCGCAGAAATCATAAGTAGGTGGGCATTGGGTCGGTCGAGAGAGTCTCTTGTTACAGGCTTGAAGTCTACAATTACAATTCCACCTCCGTCTTGCGAGTACAACGGTCGCGACAGGCATCTCTGTCTTGATTCTCGCTTCGCCCGGTATCCTCACCTAGTCCTCCCTAACCATACAATCCTCGAGTCTTCCCTCTTCCAACCCGCCTCGCCCCCTCCCCTCGCAAAACCCACTCCAAAGCAATGCAAACGCTCCACAGCAAACCAAGCAACACCCCCCGTCCGCCGGCGCGGCAAAAGACGCAAGCAAAAACGCGCGCAACACAAAAGCAAAGAAGCAGGAATGAGCCTCGCTGGATTGGGTATCTTTAGTGGAACAATCGCTGGCAAAAGGTGGGAAGATGCTAGTAGTACAATGTAAAGGAAAGAATGAATGCAGGAGGAGGTGGAGCGCGCGCTGAGACGCGTCGACGGATGAAGGGTTCGGTCGGTGGGGGGGAACGCTGATGCTTATGCTGTCGTTGTCGTTCTGTCCGGCCGTTAGATTTGGGTAGTCCAAGTGGCCGTGATTCTTGTTGTAGGACTGGATGTTTCTGTGGAGCGCAAGGCACTCATCTCGTCAGCCCTCCCGCTTGGGACCAGGAGCGCCGGATGTTCGCCTGTCGGGCGCGTATGGATTGAAGGGACCAGGTTGAGGGTAGGCCTGCATCACTGGCGGTGGAGGTCCCGGCGGTCCCTGTTGCTGCTGCTGCTGCTGTGCAAAGCTCGAAGGCGCGAAATGAGAAGGTGGCGGCGGTAGAGGCTCCAAAGTCAGAGGGGACGGCAGCGGGCCTGTACTCATGGACTGCGCCGTTCCACGCCCCGGCTGGCCGTGGAAAACGGCTTGCGGCGGCGGTGGTGGCATAGATGGTGGCTGTTGCTGAGGAGGAGGCGGCGGCGGCGGCGGCAGAGAGTAAGCAGACGTGCGTCGCCTGACATTGCGGCCTTCGTTCGGACTTCGCGCTTCGTGATCGGGCATAGAAGTGTAGCCATAGCCCTCCGAGTCGCTGGGCGGATGCGGTGGCATCGCGTGGTGTCTACGGTGATGATGTCGGGGAGACGGCGGGCGGGACAAGTGGCGCTCTCCGCCCGGCATCTGGCTCAGGACTTGCGCAAAATAAGTTCGCTCGCCCCGGTAGAAGGTCACCTGCTCGCTCAACTCCTTCACATCCTGCTGCAGTGCCGCGATCGTTGTCGCCGCTTCTCTCTCCTTCTCCTTGCGCCTTTGTCGAAAGCGCGCGCTGGCGCCTGCATTTCTCCGCCGCTTTTCGTCTGCGACTCTTGACGCGGCCTGCACGTCTACCGGGAGCTGTACCGTTCCCGACGAAGTTTCCAGCGTCATCATCTGATAGACACTCTGAGCGCCGGACGACGAGATAGGAATGCTAGCGGGGTGGTGCTGCTCGAAAGCACTGGCTGTCCTCGCGCCTCCAATCTGGATTTCACCGTTGGTGGTGTACGGACCAGAGAGGGTCGTGAGGCCGGTAGATTCGTATCGAGAAGCCGGAGACGCCTGCCCGGTATGCGACGAGTATGATGTAGTCGGGCTTGCGCTAGAAGAGGGCTGTCGCGGGTGGACGACCGACGCAGTAGCCATACGAGCCGCGTCGGGATGTGACGCGGGAGCTGCGAAGCCGTGTGCCGATCTCGCTGTCGTTGTTTGAGTCGGTAGGGGTGGGGCGTTCGAGGTTCCCGGTTCCACATAATACGCTCGCCCACGCGGCGAGGATGGGTAGGCATTGCCATGCACGCTGATGCTCCCGCTCGTGGAGCTGAGCTGGCCTAGGCTGGCAGCACGATGCAACGAAGGCGAGCGGGGTGTGAGGATTCGTCTGGGCTGTCGTTCAAGCTGCGCATCATATTGCACCGTGGGAGACTGCGGCCGAGCATCGTAAGCGGAGGCCGTTCGTTGCGCCAAGGAGACCGCGGGGATCGCGTGCGAGGAAAGGTCGGACGAGTCCAAGTGGAAAGCCTTGCGAACTCGACTGGATGGTGAGTCGTCCTCGGGAGCGGGATTGAGGATGGACGAGACTCCGGCGATGCGCGTCCGAGGTGCCGACAGGCTTCCTCCTGCTATGCTGGAAGGTGGCGGGAGTTGGGGGAGGTCGAGAGAACGGTCGTGGGTGAGGCGCAGTTGCCGCGCATCAGACGAAGGCGACAGCTGCGAAGACGGTGCGACGGTTGACGAGCATGACGGCGCGCCCGTCTTTTCATCACCAGATTGGTTTGCCGACGCATCCTGGTGCGACGGCCGCGCTGACATGTAATTTTCCCTCCGATGCCCCTCTAGGTCGGCGGGAGACTCGGACCATGGACGGAAGTTGAGTTTGATGGGCACAAAGCGAGGGGGAGAGGGAATGCGGTCGTAGATGTGAGGTCTGCCGTAGCGACTGGCGTCGAGAGAAGGATGGACGTCGGGGGCAGCCACGATGACGGACGAGGTGGGACGCAAAGACGGTCCCAAATGAAAGCAGTGACAACCATGTAACAAGCGGCACGTCCGAGGTGCTGAGGGTTAATATTGTCGAGGGTGGCCAGGTGGTTGTGCCAACGGATCGGCGGAATGCCGTGGTGCAGATCCGAGTTGCGTCACAACACGAGCATCATCCGTGCAGTCGTGGGCCGTGGGACCAAATGCTCGACGACGACGCAATGAATGAAGGGGAAGAATGAGGCGTTCGGAGGCGATTGGGTGGAAATAAGGCTGACGAGGGAATGGCAAGAGCTGCACCCTGGCCTGTAAGCGGGAGAGGAGAGGCTGGAGCAACGGGGACTGGTTGAAGGGCAGTCGCGAGAGGCGCCGGACGTGCCCCAGTGATATACTGGGAATGAAATGAGGCGACGGGGAGCGCGGCGGCGGCGGTGTGATGACTGATGAGTGGTCTGGCAGCAGGGCAGGGCCGAGCGGGAACGATGGATGGATCGTAGGCCAGCAGAGATCTGCTGGCCGAGGAGCGGACCAGGGGCCTGCGCGAACTAGTGCGGCGCAGTGCATCATGGTGAGGGCGGGCGAGGCCCCAGGCGGGAGTGGGTGGCTTGCTGCGATGCCGTGACGTTCTCCGCACAAGCTTCCGCCAGCGCCTGCTGTCAAGGGCGGAGTGTGCAGACGCGCAGGCTACCGCTAGCGCCGAGTGCTTGCAGGCCCTTTTGCCGGCCCGCGGCAAGCAGGCAAAGGCAGAGGCCCACCGCGGGCGCGGATAAGACAACGGGGGGCGCAAACTCTCTCCTGCGCAAGCCTCTCCTGCCCTCGTTGCTAGTAGCATCCCGGGCGCCGATGTGGGTTGGAACTCTGTTTGCATGACTAGCCCCGACGGCTTGAATAAGAGAGTCGAGGGAGATTACCCGACCACGCCATTGTCGCCTCCGGGCAGCAGCGGAATGGGTCGAGAGACGTTCCGACCCCGAGGCAGGCAGAGATGCGTGGAGGGCAGCAGGACTGGGGGAGGTACTGTAGCTGCTGCATCACCGGCAGGGTTGCCAACGCGTATGATGGCCACGACGAGTGCGTACGCCGGGCTCTGGGCAGCATGGCGCCACCGGGGTCCATCCCGACACTCGGGCGACTGCCGATGCCGTGCAGTGGGCGGGTGGTTTTAGGCCAGCGGCGAAGGGTACATGCGTGTACTCGGCACGTATCGCATGCGTCTTGGGCAGCGGATCATCTCCTGCCCTTCCCCCTCCCCTCCAAGCCCACCCCCTTTGCCTTTGCCACCCGTGGTGGCATGGCAGGGACAAGCACGCCGTAGGTGTGATGCGCTGGTCGGCGAGGACGGTGGCTTGCGTCAAACTCGTCCGGCGGCTGTGACTATCCATCCATCCATCGGCATCATTCCGCTCCGGCGAATCAAGAAATGGGGCCCGAGGCGATGGAATCATCAAGCATATCGCGGTTTGCCGGGGCGATTGGGCGGGAAACCAGAGTTTGGATATTGGGTACAGTAGTTTAATTCGAACGGGTGGCCGGGATGCGCTAATGTACGACGTGGCCCGCCGGGAACGTGATGATCAGCATCAACCCCACGGACGTCTGGGCGTTTTGCACAAAACCACCCGCAAGATCGGGGCCATGCACGGTGTGTGCGCCGCTCGATCAATCCTGTCATGTCACTCGGCCTTGCCACCTGCCGGACGGTGCACCCGGCACGCTTGAGTACGTGATTCTCACACGGCTTGCCAGCTGTGCAGATCTTGCAGAGGGAGAAGGATGCGGCGAAGGGCACAAAAAGCCCCGCAAGGCTCTTTGTTTCTTGGGAGATCGACACGCCAGAGGTCCGGGGCAGGGGAGAGGGGGCAAGCTTATTAAAGGGATCATCATCACACTGCCATCACACTCCCGAATCACAGGTCACACGAGTCAGCGAGGAGGGATCGACGCCGGTGTTGCTCCATTATTGCTTGCGCAAGCCGCACACTCATCACTTTTACCGACCGGGAGTCGGTCTTGGCCTCGGCGACTGACGATGGCGATGATGGGATAATCGTGGTGTGTCAGGCACACCCTCCTCCCCGTCCATCTATCTATCCATCCATCCAACCACGCCTCGGCGCCATGCTGGTGCGCGACATTGGGCCGCCACCTCCGGGTCCCTCCCTACTCCGGCCAACCTGGCTCGTGTTGGCAAATGCACTTCATCTCACGCCCGTCACGCCCAGCCGCGCCAGATCTCAATTGTCATGAGTCCCCACTTTCCACTCCACCCCAAACGTGTCCCGAGTCGAGACGGATGATGAGCATATGCATCCAAGAGGGTGGTAGTCGGCCGTTTCGCCATTACCTCGGGCCCCGTCGTGCTCCATCCGGACCCAGCAACTCCTCATCGGCCCCAAGCGATATGCGCGTTGGACCAACTGATCGCTGGCGTGCGAATCCGAGGGCGCGGTCGGCTACATTCCCCCAACCCTGCGTAACGAAACTTGCAATTTTTCTATTGGCTGCAAGCGCGGGAATTTGCTGGTGTGTTCATCGTCAACCATCAACCCAGGCCGGAGACGCTAGCCGGATGCCGTTGCGCCGTGCATCATGCGCTCTGCACTGCATATGCATCCCCGTCCGTCCATCATCCGCCGGGGGCTCGTTGCAGGGGCAGTTCGTGTGCCGATCAAACGACGTGCCGCTAACCCTCACTAACCCGTGCACTTTCCTCTTATCAGGCTGACAGGTCAGGCAATGTTTAGCGATACGGCGGGTCTCTTCGATGGTTGTACAATTTCAGGCAGTCACAGCCCGCGTTATTGAACACACATTCACAGGCAATGGCATGTCTCTGGCACCTAACAATGTATGCATTGGTCCAGTGCGCAGACCGTTCAGTCTCTGACGAGGCTTCACCACACTATACATGCAGAACATACACGCCCCCGCTGTGAACCGGGCGGCCGCGTCAATGCACATGCACCCTGAGGAACCCAATCAAGTGCAGTCGAGTGAATCTCCACCTCGGGCGGCACAGGGACTGCCGCCCCGGTGGCATGTCGTTGAGTGCATACACTATAATTCCTAGGGGCCGCGGAGTCGAAATTGAAAGTGACGTGATGCGTTTCACCGCGACGCAAAAAAACCCACCCAAACGTGGGCGTGGCGTCGGGCGAAGGATGGGCGGGCTGCCCCGTTCCTTCCTCGAAGGGGGTTCGGAGGGAAAAATGCCGTCGGCAGCATCACGCGATGCTGCCGGGTTGGCGTCCGGATGCCGGGCCCCGATGCTCGTGCTCGGTGCTTCTGCATCCTCTTCCTACAGTACGTACTGCACCCCGTCTGCCGACTCCTCCAACCCATCACACCCCGTGCGCCCGCCTATGCTTTGCAGCCTGCAGAGCACCATCTGCTGGGGTGCAGATTGGCACGCGAGACTACCTTTGTTAGTCGCGCGTCTGTCCCACGCAGCGCGCAAAGCATGAAGCCCACCCCCCTCGCCCCGTGCTTCCTTCGCTTTGCCCTACACGCACGCACGCACGCACGCACGGCAGAAGAAAAGGAACCACGTGTTTGGGGGCTGGAGCTAATGCATGTCACCTTCAACGCCCCAAACTTTGCCCCCTCTCCCACATGCACCGGCTCCACCCCTGGTTGCGGGCGTGTCTGCTGGGCGGACGCCCAATCTTTTCCCGTCCGCTCCGGCATTGGTCGACGTGATTTGTCAAAAAAAAAAAAAAAGGGCTGCGGCAGGGGCCATGGGAAAAGAAGCGCGCATCATGCGCCAGGAGCGCGGGAAAAACGCAAGCGCGCGCCTTTCGTCACAGTTCGTGCCCACCCGCGAGACAACATTTGCCGCAAACGCCAGGCGTCCCACGCTACTGTGCTTTGCCATTCTCCCTCCAAGGCCTCCCATCTGTGCCCTGCCGTGCGGCCCCGTGCCAAGGCGCGGCCGCATCCCGTCTCACCATCACGCGCTTTCACACCCTCATCCCCCTCCCGCTTTACGACACGCATGTAATCGTCATCAGCCTTGCATGGTGGGTCAGGGCGCTGCGCGCCCCAGCATTCAAAATCACCTCATCCATGCTGCGGGCCCTATTCCGTCCCTGACGGGTAGTGTGAGATGACGATTGCGCCGCCCCCATGTAACTGCAACGACACTTTGGCGCGCCGATGTCACCCCCTACACCACGCCAGTCGGAGATTATTCCATGCTTCTGCACTACATACCGTAGCGTGCCTGCGTTGGGTCGGTTCGTCATATTTTCTTCCCGCCTTTCTGCAAGGCTAGAGGCATGGCTAAATTCGATGCTTGACTCGGGTTCGCGGCGTTGCATGAATCGCACGCTCGAATGCTCTTGACAATGTCTGACTCGGACTTTTGCACGGGGTATCTGTCAATCCACTATACGCGGGACACTGCTCGGGGTCTGTCATCTTGATCAATTTAAGCGTAACACCAGTCTATGAAGAGTCAATCGTATCGCGAAGAACAACACCGGCTGCTGACCTGCTCAAGCCCGCCGCTCAAGCGCCTTGAGAATGCCAGGCTGAATCTCCTCGAGCTTCGCCGCAAGCTCTTTCCACACCTTCTCCTGCACCGCCGGGCCCTCGCGCCCTTCAACAAGAGGAGCGGCAGGCGTCACCTGGCAGTTGTTGAGGTATCGGCCGCTCGTCTCTTTGCCGCCGAGACCAGCATGCACCAACGTCCTGCCTCCCACTTCTGTCGTCCTGGCAATGAGCCGCTTGAACACCCGCACGCCGATGTTGTTGTTCTCTCGCGTGAGCTCGCTGTGGCAGAAGCCGGGGTCTGTTGAGTTGTGATAGGTCAGCACTCAGGTTTGCCAAATGGGGAGGGTGACGGTAAGACACGTACTGAGCGCGTTGATCGTGACTGGGATTCGATTCTCAGATAGTCGACGCGCTATCTCTCGGCATGCAAACACCTCCAGCAGTTTGGACAAGTTGTACCGATCGCTCATTCGTGCTTCTTTCTCGTTGTTCAGCGCGGCGAAGATAGAGGGTGCCTTGCGTTCGGGGAACTGGCGACGGATCAGCAGGTCTCCTGCAACGCACGTCCAAGCCGACTCACGGTGGTGACCATATGCAGCTCTGAGCTCACGACGGCAATGGTTGGAGCGGTGTTGAACTCCCCTGCCACCTCCCGTAGCTTGGGGAGTAGCAAAAGTGCAAGCAAGAAGGTCGACACGACATTGACCGTGACTGCAGAATCATCAGCTCGTAACCCCAGAAGGATGTCTGAACGCAACGGCACGCACTAGTACTCTCATTCCCCTCCAGCAGCGCAAACTTGTCCGTCAACATGCCCGCATTCTCCACCACGCCGTCGAGCCTCTTCAGCGTCCTCGCCCGCTCGGCGAACTGCTTGACACTCTCGTAGCTCCCCAAATCCAGCGGCCAGACTTCCACGACGCCGGGCCGTTTGGCGCTGCCCTCGATGTCTTTCTTCGCAGCCTCGCCTTTTTCGATACTGCGGCAGGCGAGGATGACCTTTTCCGCATTCAGGCGTACGAAGTGTCGTGCCGCTTCTTTCCCGAGGCCGACCTGTTGTCGTCAATTAGTGTGTGTTGGTGCCAGAGTGCGTCTCCAGACGTGACGCCTTACATTTGCACCTGTGACGATAATGGTCTTGCCCGTGCAGTCTTGCGTTGGTTTGGGGGGCGTGATGAAGAATTGCGAGTAGAAGAACTTGGGCACCCAGGAGAAGAGCATGTACGGCACCGACATGATGAAGGGCGATTGATATTGGATTCTTGCGATGAAATCAAAGACGGGGAGAAAGCGAGATGGATGGTGTAGCTCGGAGATCTGCAGTCGGGGCAAGACTTTTAATTTATGTGTTTTGCCCAAGTAGTCAGCGGCGACGCAGAAGGCCGATGGTTTTGGTCGGCGTAGGCTGTGCTGATGTGGTCGAGTTGATGAGGCCGGAATGAGGTGGCTTGCAGCAAAGGATTGGAGATGTTGTTTTCGCGGCCGGGATTCCACTGGACTGGACATAACGTTGCCTTTTTGCCGCGTTACCTCCGGCACGGCTGCCCAGCCTTGACCCTTTCCTCCGCGCCGCGGCTCGCCTTTGCCCTCTGGCTTCTACGCAACAGTTCAACGAACAGCCCGTCGTCTAGTGGATGTTAGATGTGAGAACCACGTCGTGGCTGAGTTATGCCGGAGCAATGTAATCTCTGTCCGACCTGATTAAATCCGCCCATCGGGTATTCGCACACCGGATCAAAGAAGCGACTGCCTATCCGACCACCAGCTAAGCGCGACTCAGCTCCCGCCTCACGTCAGTGTGTTCGTTTTTAGCATCAGCCTGACGAAGTATTTCATTTGCAGAGCTTTGCTGAAGATCCATGGCGATTTGGCTGGATTATTGCATGATGGTGACGACGATCTTTGGTCATCCGCTTGTCTCGATGGAGATGTACCGCGACACATCGCCACGTGATGGAGGGGGGATTTGCACTCCTCTTGTGGGCGAGGATGCGTGTAGCCTGATGCCTTGAGCAGTGGATGAGGCGGAGGCTGCTCCGTCGCTTTCTGAGTGCATTGCCGTTTTTCTCGTGAAGAATAGAGGTAATACCGCAGAGAAATAATAGCTGGGCATCCATGTTGTGGCGCATGGCATTACCTAATGCGGCAGGAGCCACAGCCATCTTGACCATTGGGAACGTCATCCTCGTCGAGCTTCGCGTCCCGCAGCAAATCGAACCCCCCATGCGTCGACTCTTTCTTCCCATCCCACTATAAAGACCGCACCACCCCGCCCTCGCCACAATGAAGCGCGCCCTCCTCACCGTCCTCTCTCCCCACGCCGCTCGCCCCGCCCTCCGCTCCCAAATCCAACCCACCAACCACCTACGAATCATGTCCACGCCTACCGCCCGCCGGCACGCCCACACGCTCAAAGACCCCTCGCTGTTCAAGCAACAATGCTACATCAACGGCGCCTGGGTCGACGCCAAGTCCGGCAAAACGTTCGAAGTCGAGGACCCCGCGACGGGCACCGTCATCGGCACGATGCCGGAGATGAGCAAAGAGGATACGCAGACGGCGATTGATGCTGCGGCCGCGGCGTTGCCGGCGTTCCGCCAGCTTCCCGGCAGACAGCGGGCGCGCATGTTGCACAAGTGGTTTCAGCTGATGATGGAGAACCAGGAGGATCTGGCGACGCTGATTATGTGGGAGAATGGCAAGGCCAAGGGCGATGCGATGGGCGAGGTGGTATATGCGGCCAACTTCTTCGAGTGGTTTAGTGAGGAGGCGCCGCGGGCGGGCGGGGATACGATTCCTGCTTCGACGGCGGGGAATCGCGTGTTTACCATTAAGCAGCCGGTGGGCGTGTGTGGGCTTATCACACCTTGGGTGAGACACCGCAGATCGGGATGATACTCGGGAATGTACGACGACTGACGGACGAACAGAACTTCCCAGCCGCTATGATCACCCGCAAAATCGGCCCTGCTCTTGCCGCAGGCTGCACCGTCGTGGCCAAATCCCCGGGCGAAACGCCCTTCACCGCAGCCGCTCTGGCAGAGCTCGCACACCGCGCAGGCATCCCCCCGGGCGTGGTGAACATCGTGTCATCGCTCAAGAACACCGCCGAAGTAGGCAGCGCACTCACATCCTCCGACATCGTCAAGAAAGTCTCCTTCACCGGCTCCACGGGAGTCGGCAAACTCCTCATGAAGCAGTCCTCGGACTCGCTGAAGAAACTCTCCTTCGAACTCGGCGGTAACGCGCCCTTCATCGTCTTCAACGACGCCGACCTCGACGCCGCCGTGGCGGGCGCCATCGCCTCCAAGTTCCGCGCCTCCGGGCAGACGTGCGTGTGCGCGAACCGCCTCTACGTGCAGTCAGGCATCTACGACGACTTCGCCAAGGCCTTCACGGAGAAGGTGAAGCAGTTCAAAGTCGGGCCGGGCGATCAAGAGGGCGTGACACACGGTCCTCTGATCCACGATCGTGCCGTCAGCAAGGTCAAGGCGCACGTGGCGGATGCGGTCAAGCAGGGAGGCAAGGTGCTGACAGGCGGCGAGGCCATGCCGGATCTGGGGGCCAACTTCTTCCAGCCTACCGTGATCCGCGATATGAAGCCCGATATGCAGCTGGCGAGCGAGGAGACTTTTGGGCCAGTGGCGGGGCTGTTTTCGTTTGAGAGCGAGGCGGAGGTGGTCAAGCATGCGAACAATGCCGAGGTAGGTCTTGCCGGCTACTTCTTCAGCAAAGACATCCAGCGATGCTATCGCGTGGCGGAGGCGTTGGAGGTGGGCATGGTGGGTGTCAACACTGGCCTCATCTCGGATGTTGCGGCGCCATTTGGGTAAGTCGACGGGACCCACCTTGTCATGACGACTGTGATTGAATGCTGACACTCTGACAGTGGCGTGAAATGGTCGGGCTTCGGCCGGGAAGGAAGCAAGTATGGCATCGCGGAGTATCAAATCATCAAGATGGTCACGCTGGGCGGCATGGGCGGCGACCTACAGGGCTCATGATGGGATGCTGGTTAGTAGCGATAATGTAGACGAACAAGTTGCCATGTCCAAACGTGTCGATCGTTGTGCTCTCGTGTGTTATATGCCTTGCGAGGTGTAGCGGCCCTTCTCCTTCGAGTATCTCCTCGTTCACTCGATGCCTGGCCGACGGGACTGAGAGCTCTTGATCACGTGTCTTTCAATGTCACGTGTTGCTAACTAATTGCATATCGTACATTCCCGTTGCCTTTCCCTCGATTTTCATCCACATCGCTCGTACAAGATATCCACGAAGCGTGGTAGATAGTGTGCATGGCCGCCGGGTGCCGTGCTGACACGCACAGCCGGAAGACTGCTAGCTGGTAGGTGTAATACCTCCCCGGCGCAGCGTCCGACCTAACCCAGGCTACCAGTGCTATGCGGCTGATGGTGGGCCGCTTTGCATCCGTCTGGCTGATATAACCGAGAGCAGTGACTGTCCGGTAGCAGGCCTTTGTAGGGCATGAGACCGTTGGGAGTGTCTCGCCGCCGCCCCTTCCGCATTGATGATAATGAATTCCATGACTCTTGTCGTCCTGCTCATGTCCCGGGTAGATGCGTCTCGCTCCTTTCCGGCTCGATAGTCTCGCTCGAGATATGGATGGCAGTCTGGCTCGACTCAGGCGCAACAGTCTCGGTCAAGTCAGGCGCGACATTCCCGCTCGTAGTCGATTGCGCTTCTACCACATCCAGGCGATCATCCGCGAACGTGCTTGGACGATGATGGCACTGGCACGTACATATCCGACTCAAGGGATACATACTATGATCGCCATCCGCGCCATGCGAAAGCAGCGAGCTACTGTAGAAGCTCGACGGCCGACTGCGCACGTCGTCATTGCTGTGGACATGCATGCGGTAGCTGGGAGGCGCACGCGCAGTAGCCGGAGGCGAGACGGCGTAGCCTTGGATGGTGGAAGGCAGGGAATCGGAGCGCCAGTCGACGGTGGTGAAGATGTCCGAGGTCATTCGCATGCGCCGGATGTTTGCCTCGATTGCGTCGAATTTGGGATCGCCGGTCGCGGATTCTCGCCGGGGGAAGATGGTCATGATGAGGCCGAGGACTAGGTGGGCCGCGTAGCTGAGATGGTCGTTAGCTGTGTGCTGATGGAGAAGAGGACGTTGGAAGAGACTTACAGGACCACACACCCAATCCCAACGTACGGCAAGACGACTGAGCGTTGGAATTGAAAGCCCGGGTAAAGATACCACGGGCAGTACGGAGCGTTGCTCGGGCCCAAGGCCGTGGAGAAGATGTCCCTCGCCGCGGTGCAGGGGAACCAAACGCCCAGAGCGACGATCCAAATCACGAGACCGAACGAGGCGGAAACGACCATGCGGAGAGGGGTGAGGGTTTTGCGCCAGCGCATGTACAGATCGACAATGGAGATGGAGAGTGTGACGACGGGGATGAGTAGCCAAAAGGCCGAGACGGAGCTGGCGACGATGTTAGTGGTAGATTTCTCGAGTCGCACGCACTCAGATCGACTCACCCGTAGTAATCGGCGCCGACGCTCCGGGTGTACTGATCCCAGTAGATGGAGAGCAGAGCTGCAGTGGCAACGGCGGCGAGGACGGTCATGATGGTGTTCCAGATGACGAGTGCGCACAGCGAGACCAGCAACGGAATGGCGTACGGTCGTTCGCATAGAATGGAGGCCTTTGGTGGTTTGGCCTCTGGCTCCTCAGGTTCCGGCTTGGAGGGCTCGACTGCCCGTCTGCGCCGGAAGATGGCCCTCCTGCGCCGGAAGACGGCCATGCTGCGCTTGAGGATGGCCATGTCGACGTTGGAGAGAGCGCGTGAAGGTCGTCGGCGAGCACACAGATGGAGACGGAGCCGGTGGTGGCTTCTAGGTTGTCGCTGGACGCAGGTCGGGCACGCCTCCGCGCTCACGGCCCCGCCGGGCCCACAGAGGCTGTGCCGGATTATACGACAGACCGTGACCTAATCGAATCCCGCCGTTAACAGTGTACGAGTAGCGCAGGCCGGGCTCCAGGTGTAGATTTGCAGCGATGGGTTGGTGCATGCAGCGAAGCGGGCAGGGGGCGGAGGAGGCAGCAGAATATGGCGCGCGCTGTTTCGCTCGGCATGGCAGATTTTGACTTTGCCCAGGCGGGCGGGATCTAGAGCACGTTAAAAGGTACACAGGTACGTACCCAGGCATAAAAAGAATAACCGAACCTCAGCTCGCTCTTCGGGTTTGAAAATGGGCAAAAATCTTGGCAACATGCCAAAGGGCAGTCTCACTGACACATCGAGCGTATCATTGGCTCTGCAAGGACCGGTGAATCAATTGCGATACATCCATCGTAGTTGCATCTGCAATCCTGCGCTACATTGCCTACCCCTTCGTCAAAACGGCATTCATCATTGCCAAGCGGCCCGGCGTCTCATCGTACACAACATCTCGGCGGTGTCCCAAAGGGAATGCCAGCAGGCAGCGGGTTCTGATCCGACCCTCGCATCGAGCAGATCGATCTCGTAGTCTGACGCAATCGATTCTGATGCTGAGATAGTCTCGTCGGTGTCAGGCCAAGTGTGAATGATCAGTGAATGACCAACACTGCTCAAGATGGCCGAAAGAAGTCCTGCGCAGTAGAGACAGCGCTGAGACCTCGTAGATTCATCCTAAGGCGCAGCACCACGCCCCTACAAATTGCCCGAGCCCAACAGTCTCTTGACCGTGTCGCCAAACGACTCCTTCCCTTGCGCCCGCCGCTGCTCCCGCGCTGTTCGTTGCGCCTTCAACTCCTCCTCAATCTGGTCGGAATACTCGCGCATGGCCCTGCTCTCCGCCGCAATCAATTGCAGCTCCACCTGCCGCTCCGCCTCGGTCAAGTTCTTCAACCGCTCGCGCACCTCCTTCTGCTTCGGCTCGGGGAATTCACTCAAATGCGTCGCCGCGCCCTCTTCCAGCGCTTTGCGCCTCGCAATCGCCCACGCACTCTGCTCGCCCAACGCCTTTGTTGTTTCGTCCGGCGGAATCAGCGCGTCGAATGTCGGCACTTCTCCCCCACCGCTTTCCTTCGCCTTCTCCATCATCTCCTCCTTCTGTAACATCTCGTTGTATAGCTTGTCCGCGTGCATCTGTATCCGCTCCTCATCCGCCGCCGACGTGTGCTGACTGCTCAGATACCCCAACGCCTTCAAAAAGCGACTCTGCATGGAATAGCAGCGGTTGAATGCGCGGTTCTGCGCCCTGCACATCGTCATGCGATCCATCCAGCTTCCATTCCGGTAGCAATCCCGCTCGAGAAGCTGGTATTCCACGCAGTTCTCCACCGCCGCACGCCCTATAGCTGCTTTGCGGTCGCGCACTGCTTCTAGCACGCCCGCTAGCTTGTCCTGGTCACTGCGCGATTCCGTGTCGATTTCGGCTTGCGAGCGATATGTCTTCCAAAGATCTGCGTAGCGGCCGTCTGGGTAGAGGGATTCGGGAGGTACGGAGGGACGGTCGGATTTGGGGGTCGGGTTTTGGTTGTCGTGGTTGAGGCCGGGGACGTCGAGGCCGAATCGTGCGCGGTAGGTAGTTTCTGATTGAGCGGACGGCGGAGGTGGTGATGGCTGAGCCGCTGACTTGGACGGAGATCCAGCGTGGTCTGTGGGGTTTTGCTTGTGGAGGAAGTCTCGAAGACTGGGATCGAGGTCGTGGTATGCATCATTGCCTGCGCCCTGGGACGTTTGGGAAGGCTTGGTTTCCCAGAACCATCCCATTGTGCCTTGAAGACACCACAAGTGGCGAGACAGGACGTATCTCAAAGTGAATGTGCTATTCAATGCATGGACGAAAGGCCAGAGAGTTGAGGACGACGGGGCAGGTGTGGAGTAGCTGCCGCTTAGGTAATGCGCTTCGCGGGCGCTGCCTTGCTATAAAGAAGGCATTCATTGATTGGCCAGGCTTTGCCTCTCATGTACTACACTCCATGTCAGCACAAGAGTAGAGCAGCCTTAGAGCATTGCAATCTTCCCCATCTTACACCAACGATCCATAATCAATGCCCCCAAAATGCCACCAGCAGACTCCTCCGCCCTGATAGTAGCCCGCTTCCTCAAATCAAACCACTACACCAACGTAAGCACCATCACCCCATCCCAGCAACACCCAACTAATCCCAGTGTGCTAAAAGTCAAACCAAAACAACAGTCATACGATGCCTTCATCAACGAAGCCGGTCTGCCCGCCTCTGCAGGCGATGTGGGCAAGGGCGATTTGACGCTAGAGACACTGCTGGAGGAGAAGAAGACGTTTGATGTTAGTGTAAGGTATGAGAAGTTGGGGAGTGAGGATGGGGAGGGGAAGGGGTGGGCAAGGCCTGGTGAGTGGGTTTCCTTGGTGGAGGGTTGTGTTCGTTGACTGATGTGTGTGAAGCTCCGTCTAAAGCGATGGCGGTGACGACTTTGCCTTCCAAGTCGAATCTTCTGAGCACGAGTGTGGAGCTCTTCGACGAGGCTGGGTAGGATTCAAACACAGCGGCCAGGCCGATGGACACTTGACTGACGGACTCCCAGCACTCCACAGCCACTTCTCCTCGTCACATCCGCGGACCGTCGACTACACATCCTCGATGTCCCCGCGTGCTCGCTCCGCGCCTCTCTCCCCGCCGTCCAGGACTCTCCCATCCTTTCCTGCGCAGTCCTCAATAAGCACACCCTCCTCACAACCTCCATGTCCGGCCAACTAGTAGCGAGCAACCTCTCAGGCGACATCCTAGCCTCCCGCCGCGACCACAGCAAATACGTCGTCAAAGTGGCCGTGTATCCCAGCCCTACACCCGGCACCCCAACACTCATCGCAACAGCAGGTTGGGACAACAAGATCAACATCTACGTCCTCCCCAACGACACCTCACCCCTCACCTCCCTCCCTGAACCCCACACCACCATCCCCCTGCAATCGAAACCCGAATCCCTCCTCTTCCTCCCCCACCCGGACAACCCCTCTGAACCCCTCCTCCTCCTCTCCCGCACAGACTCCAACCACCTGTACTACTACACAACCGGCACTACAACCACCACCAACGAAAGCCCCCGCCTCCTCGGAACCCAAAACCTCGCCCCGCACTCCAACGCCTGGATAGCCTTCACCCCCACCTCCCTAGCCCTGCACCCACACGACCCAAGCCTCCTAGCAGCAGGCACCAACTCCCTCCCCCACATGAAACTGCTCATAATCCGCCTTCTCGTCCCCCCCTTGACAACACCCACAATCGCCGCGCCCCTAACGCAAGCCTCGCAAGCGCGCGCCGCGCTCGCGATCGCGGATAAAGAGTCTGCGGCGATCTTGATCCACGCGAACACGCTGGCGCCGCAGACGCCGTATTCTACGCCTGCGATTGCGTGGCGGCCGGATGGAAGCGGCGTGTGGGTTAATGGGGATGATGGGGTTGTTAGAGGGGTGGAGGCGGGGACGGGAAAGGTGGTGGCGATGTTGAAGGGGGAGGACGGGGGGCATGAGGAGGGGAGTAAGGTGCGGTGTTTGTGGGCGGGGATGGTTGGAGAGGAAGAGTGGTTGGTTAGTGGGGGGTTTGATCAGAAATTGGTGGTGTGGAAGGTAGATGCTCCTTGACTTTTTCGACTGTTTTGGAAAGATAGCTACGCCAAAACCACGTCCCAGTTCAGTCACTCACTCATGACTACTTCGCCCCCGACGAAGCAGCCTTCTCAATCCGCCTCTTCTTCGCCCGCAGGCCCTCCGCCTTCTCATCCCGCCGTGCATTCGAAAACTCCATCTTTTCGAAAATCTTGCGCTTCTTGCGCGACATCATGCCCTTCCGCCTCTCCACCTCCTCCTGCTTCTCGCGCTCGGCGCGCGAGCGAGCCGCCCTCTTGGCCTCGGTCGATGTGCTCGACTTGCTCGCTGCAGCAATCTCATCCGCGTTGCGGCCGAGGGCTTCGGCTTCCAGTTCGAGCTGGGTTTGGCGGGCGGAGTCGTCGACGTCGGCGTCTTCTTCGTCGCCTGAGAAACCGGCCCAGTCGTCGGGGGCTTGTTTGGTGGGAGCCTCGTTTTCTTCGTCGTCGTCAGATCCGGCCAGTTCGATGTCCATGCCTCCGTCGTCCGCCTCTTCTTCCTCGTCATCTACGAGCTCTTCCTCCAATTCCCTCGCCTCTTCATCCCCTCTTACTCCGTCGACTTCTTCTCCTTCGCTGCCCTCTTCAATCTCCTCGTCATCGTCCTCAATGACCTCTGCACCGTTCTGCTCCGCAAGCGGGACCGTAGGATCATACTCTCCCCGCTTGACCTTCACCCATGGACTCAAATGCGGCGGCAGCGTAGCACCCGGCGCATACAAGTCGGGTCTCTGCAGTACACCCGCATTCACGCAATCCCACACCCACTGCGGCTGCACATAGATCCGACCGGGCACGCGTTCGAGAAGCTTCTTCCGCGCCTCCCACGCCCCTGCTTCCTCATCGTCGTCCGTTGCTGGTGGCGAAGGCAGAGGCAGATCAGGCCGATCCACGATTTGATGCGTGATTCTCGCGTCGTCTTCGGAGCAGTAGGAGCCTGGATCGCTGCCCAGCGTAGTGTCCCAGCCTACGCGCTTGCAGCCGAAGGCTTTGAGTAGGAATTCGATGGGGTGGCGTGGAGTCTCGCGGGAGAGGAAGAAGGTGAAGGGTTCGAAGAGGTGGCTTGCTACCGATGCGTCTGCGGTCGGGGAGGGTTGGAGGAGTGTATCGGCCTGAGGGTCGACGGACTGGAATTCGTCCAGTGTCTGCGTAGGTGCGTCTTCTGTGGTGGTCAAGTCGCCATTGGGTGCATCGGACTGTTCATCGGAAGGTTCATCGGCGGGGAGCGAGAGCAGCCGATCGGCTTCGGCTTGCGCTCTCTCATTTCCTTCGACATCCTCCCTACTCTCGATTCTCTCCTGCTCGCTTGCATCTCTTCCTTCTAGTTTGACAGCACCGAGTTCCGCACCCTTTTCGCCCGCCTCGACATCAAATTTCGGAGGGTAGACAACACCCGCAGCGGTGAAGAGTCTGAAGTTCACAAACCCAAGCAAAGTGGTGTAGAACTCGACAAAGGTCCTCATAATCCTCCAGTCCACCAAATCACCGCCGGCATCCCCAGTCCGTCCAGCACCCATGACGAACTTGTAGGGTACGAGCCATAGGATGTCCTGGCCTTGAATGGTGGCCTGGTAATATATGCCCTTGATGGAAAGGAAAGATTTGCGGAGGGTGTTGGAGCGAATGAGGTAGTGCTCCCACTCCAGGGTGAGGCGGTGGCAGCGCGCAATGAGGCTCGGTGGAACGTCGGGGGTACTCGGGATGGAGGCAAAAAGATAGAGCATCGACAGGGCATCGTCCAGATCGCGCAGGGCGTCCACGAAAGTAGGATACCGCTCCTTTACGATATGATCCAGACGCATGCGCGGCATGTGCTCACGCTCCCATCTTGAAGCATCGGTGAGATCACCTCTGCCTAGAGCTTTGGCAATCTTCTTCTCCAGCGCCTTCTTCTCGCGCAGCTGGGCGAGCAGTGGCTCATGGAGCAGGTATTGGATGTCTTTTGCATAGTAGAAGGTGGTGGAAGGAGTGGCGGACTTGGAGATGCGCTTCTTAGAGCGAGAAGAGGGATCGCGGGGGTAGACGCCCTTGAAGATGCACAGGCGGCGGAAGTCGCCCAGAGGCAGTTGGAGTTTGCGCACGGCTTGGGAGCGGGTGAGGTAGTTGTTGGTGGCGCCCGAGGTGCCTATGGGAATGTCAGCTACGGTGTGGGTCATCTCCTCTGGGATGGTATTGTCTTACCCTTCTTCTTGATCCTGCCCATCTTGAATGAGGAGTGAGTGAAATACACGCGAGCGACGGAGATCTACACCTTGTCCTGGATGCGATGCAAAAAGCGGAATAATTTTTGGAACCAGACCAGACTCTTATCGATAAGAAGGGTTGATTAGGTAAGCGTGCATTGGCCACAATGCAGCGCGCGTTTCGCGAAGACACCTCGTCCAAACCATCCAGCTGTCCGCTGCTTAGGAGAAGAAACGACGACATCAACCATGTTACGACGATGATGAGCCCGGGAAGATGGAGGCACTCACTCGGGTCTACAATGACCATCCAAAGACTCTGCTCTTCACATCTGCGGCGGTGATTCGGATCCTCCTCGCCATTGCCTGGCCTGCCCTCCCCGACCTCCTCACGAGTCGAGTTGAGATCTCCACCGCGGTGAACAGTTTCAAGAGGCGTACGTCTTTTCATCGGTCCCGCTTACAAGGACGCTATATGCGCAAAGTGGGAAGTACAATGGCTGAGGACTGCATACAGTACAAGAGGGCTTGTTTCTTTACGACCACGGCCTCGACCCCTACGATGGCGGCATCTTTCACCAGGTACTTCAGTCGTCCCCCCCAAACGGACAGAGAAGGATTGTTATTGACACACACAGGCTCCACTCTTTCTGCCGCTCTTCTCCCTCCTCCCCTCACCCCAAGAGTCGATCGGACGGCTCATCAGTGTCCTTCTCTACACCGCACTAGACTTGTTCTCCGCCGAACTCCTTTGTCAAATCGCCGATTCCGGCGCAGCAACGCAGTCAACATCATATACTTCTCCCCGAAGACAGCGGACATGGCGGTCTATCTCCGTTGTAGCGATGTAAGCACCACCTGTTCAGCCTTCTGCACTACCAAGAGACTGATTGCTTCGACAGCTACCTCTTCAACCCCTACACCCTTTTGACTTGTCTAGGCCGACCAACGACAATCTTCACAACCTTCTTCGTTCTTCTCAGCATCAGCCACGCTTGTCAGGCGAGAATGGCTACGTCTGCCTTTGCGCTCGCCGTCGCCAGCTACATCAGTCTTCACCCCGCCTTCCTCCTGCCGCCGATAGGGGTTCTGTGCTATGATCGCGTTTGCCTGCAACGAATCAGCTCTTCTTCCCAAAACGCCAAACCCACGACCTCGAAAGCAAATGTCACGATCGACCAGCACCGTTTCCCCAGCGCCCTGCAATTCGCTTTTTCGATGCTCACCACCTACGCATCTACCACGGCCCTTCTCCTCGCCCTGTCAAGACTCCTGCTCCCCAGCTGGACCTTTATCCCGTCCGTCTACCTCACCCCTCTGCAACTCCCAGACCTCACGCCAAACACGGGGCTGTGGTGGTACTTCTTCACCGAAATGTTCGAGCCTTTCCGCAACTTCTTCCTCGGCGTCTTCTGGTTGCACATGTTCTCCTACAGCATTCCCCTCAGTCTACGCCTGCGCAAACAGCCGTTGGCGAGCGTGGTGCTGATGTGGGGCATTTGCTGCGTCTTGGAGCCTTACGCTCATATTGGCGCAGTCGGAGGGGCGGGCAGTCTACTGTGCTGCGTCGGACATGTGTTTGAACGTACGTCGCAGCGGCCACTTCCCCTTGCGTCTTCGCTCTTTACTGACGTTGAATGCAATAGTCTCGACCGCCCATCGCTACACCTTTCCCGCCCTCGCCGCCCTGCTCTACTGCACCCTACTCGGCCCCGCTTTCCATCACCTCTGGATCTACGCTGGGTCGGGCAACGCCAATTTCTTCTACGCCATCACGCTCGTGTGGAATCTGGGCTTGTTCATCCTGCTTACCGACACGCTTTACGCGGTGCTGAGGGATGAGTGGGAGTGCGAAAGGCCAGAGGGGAAGGGGAAGGACGTCAGACAGATATAGAGACGTCAGCTTTGTTTTCGCCCTGTCATCAAATCAAGCGATAGCGATTTCGATGCAAAGGACGTCCGTTAAATCCACGTCAAATGTCAAAAGCCTGAAGCAATGGAAGCCGTGATTGGCAAAGCTTAATCAAGACAAACTCCCCCAAAAGCGTGGGAAAGGCAGGGTTATTAAACCCCGCAGCCAATGAAACGACGCACGTGGGTAATCGCCGGTGCCGACATCCAGCCAACCTCTGATCAAACTACTGCAGCGCATGGACGAGTCAAAAAAAGGTAGCATTAATCGTAGCGTAGCTGCTGTTCGCAGGAAAAAAACCTGACGTCTCTCATGCTACTTGTCTCCCCAAGTGGCTCATCTCCTCCTCCTCCATCAATGGCGTAGCACATCACCACGCTCTCCACCGCAGCTAACCACCGGCCAGCATGGCCTTACTCCTCCTCAAAACCCTCGTGTTCCCGCAAAGCAGGCACGCGGGGTACAATGCCGTCGCAACACGCAGTCCCGTCGACTGCGAGCGCGGGTCAACGGATCTCTCGCTCTCCTCCGACGACGACGGCGACTACAAAGAGAAAGCGGCGTCCGCGTCGCCCTCGTTGCCCCCCAAAGACAGCAGCACGGCGGCAAGCAAAAAGTCGGCTTTCCGCATCAACCCGCGCACAATCAGCGACGCCACTATCGGCCTTTCAGACGGCTTGACTGTCCCATTCGCCCTGACAGCCGGCCTCTCCGCGCTCGGCGACACGCATGTAGTCATCTACGGCGGGCTCGCGGAGCTCATTGCTGGGGGCATCAGCATGGGGCTCGGCGGGTACCTGGGCGCGAAAAGCGAGACGGAAGCCTACCACGCCGCACTCTGCGAAACGCGGTCAATCGTGCAGACGGATGGCGAGCGGGCGAGCGGGATGGTGCGCGAGGCGTTTGCCAACTACGATTTTTCGGAGCAGACGCTTGCTTGCATGACTACGACTTTGGCTGCGGACCCGGAGCGCATGGTGGAGTTTTTGATGCGCTTTTACCATTTGATGGGTGATGCGGCTGGGGCGCAGGAAGGGGGGAGTGGAGAGGTGGGCGTCATGTCGAGGGCGTATGTGTCTGGTTTTACGATCTCGATGGGGTATCTGCTGGGTGGGTTGATTCCGCTTGTGCCGTATCTGTTTTGCACGGATATGAGGAACGCGTTCTTCACCAGTGTGGTGGTGATGGGGCTGGCGCTGTTCTTATTCGGGTGGGCGAAGACGGCGCTGATTGGAGAGTGTGATCGCTGGGTCTGCTTCAAGAGTGGAGTGCAGATGATGATGCTTGGTGGAGTCGCTGCAGGAGCGGCGATGGGATGCGTCAAGGCCGTTGGAAGTTGAAAGGTCTGGCAGGCATGGGATCTCATTCTATCTTCTTGCCAGCTGGCGGACTTGGAAGCGACGCTACATCGCTCACGATGATTCCGAGGATCCAGCAATTGACGGCGAAAAAGAAGATGCTCGCCAGCCATAACCCGGGCACGAACGTGGACCTTCCAAGGAACTCCAGCTGGTATCCTTGCTGCAACCAGATCGCTTGGCCGAGACTCCACAGCACGAGAGCGAAAACGCCGAGCCGGGGCTTGCGAAGTAGGGAGGACGAGGGAAGGTAGAACGGCAGGAAGACCATGTACCACAGAAAGTACTGGCTCGTGCAGACCTTGTTGAACGTCACAAAGGCAAACGTTTGGGCCAGCATGGTACTCGCCAGGTCTTTCTTGGCCAGGAAGTAGGGGAGCACCAAGACGGACAAGAACATCTGCGGGATGAAGGCGAGCGATTCGATCTGGAATCCCGAGTTGGCCGCCTTGGCGCTGTTGAGGTAGAGGACGGTGTTGTAGACGGAAAAGTTGTGTCGGTGGTCGATGCGGGTCAGATGGTATCTGTAGCTGTGCTCGAAGAAGGGCACGCCGTAGCTGCAGATTCCCGTCAGCACTCATTCGACGATCGAGCAGTTTATACTCACAAGTAGAACATGACACTGTTCAACACCATAAACGTCACCAAACTGTCCAGCGCCAACGCCCTCCTCTCCTTCGTCAGAACCGCGCCAACCCACTCCACCAACCCCTTCTTTCCAATCCGAACCCTCTTTGCCCCATCCCCCAACCACCACCACACACTCGCCGCATAAATAAAAGGATAAATCTTAAAATGCACCCCCAACCCCAACAACACCCCCGCCAACCTCAACCGCCCCAGCAAAACCGCCCACAAAATCGCCACAACAATCACAGCCAACAACCCCTCCGAACTGCCGCGCGTACTAATATTCGCAACCATGGGATTCAACAACCACAAACTCGTAAACTTGCCCGCGCGCTCCACGCCCATGCCCTGCTTCTCGACCAAAAGGCGCAAAATCAACCACCCCGTTACAATGTCGCCAGCGGCGAAGAGCACCTTTCCGAAATCAAACCATACGCTCGCCGGGATGGCGAGGGCGGAGTGCGTGAGTGTGGTTGGGTAGAGAAGCCAGGCGAGTAGGGGCGTGTAGCGGTAGGTTGCGCGGTCGTAGGGCGATTGGCCCTGGCTGATGAAGCGCGAGGCGTCGGTGAAGACGAGGTAGTCGATGTCGGTGTATTTCATTGGGCTGTTGGCGTCTTGCCATCGGCCGTAGAATAGGAGGGCGAGGCGGAGGAGGATGGCGGCTCCGAAGAGCAGGGATGGGCGGGAGAAGAAGGCGGTTGTCAAGGACATTGTTTCGGAAGTGCGTCGGGATTGGGTTTACCGTGGATTTGCCATGACTTGGGTGTGTTATTGTGGTTGTTGCAGGATGTGTCTTTGAATGTCTGAAAAGGGAGATATTTGGTGCCAAGCGGGCAATTGGGCCAATCAGCTGCGGCGATTCTTGACTGCACCAACATGCTGCTCGCCGATGAGTGAGGATAATGAAATACAAATCGACTAAATAAAACGCTATACTAGCCAAACAGTATCAAGACCGTACATTAATCACCTCATATGCCTCGTTGCAGCTTTCCCCGCCTCAAGCCGTTGTAGCCGTCGTCCCAAACTCCTGACTCCGCCGATAGTTCTGCAGCGTGGCATTGATGTTCTCCATCCTTTGCTGCAGGATTGCCTCCTCCAGCTGCGTTCCCATTCGACTGTTAGAGGCATTTGTGGCGCTAAAGTAGTCCGCTCCCTGCACGTTGAGCAACGGGGTGCTGAGCAATGGAGACAGCTGACCGGTTGACGGCGCTTGGAAGGAGGACGAAACTCCAGCCATGCGTTCAGTCGGCGGCGTTGATTGACCATTGTAACTGACGCAAGAACGGGCACTGGGAGTGCTGGGCGCGATTGCCAAAGGCATGGGAATGGAGGAGTTGCTTCGCTGGCTGGTGCCGGAAAAGGCGCGCGTGAGCTTCGGCCGAGCCCAGTCCGTCCAGGTCTTCTTCAGCTCGACGGACAAAGGTCCCTCGACCCGATCTTTGGATATATCGAGGCCTTCATCGCCTTTCTGCCAGCCAGCTGGGCAGGCCTCGCCGTTCTCGTCTTTGAAGATCAGGGCGTCGAGGAGGCGGATGACATCGTCGACATTTCGAGCCACGTAAGGGTCGATGGAGCTGATGGCGCGAATCGTGCCCTTGGGGTCGATGACGAACAGCGCGCGTTGAGTGAGGCCGGATCCCTCGATCAAAGTGCCGTATGCGCGACTTATGACATGGTTGCAATCGCTGATCAGAGGCATGTGCACCCCGCCCAGTCCGCCATTTGCCTCGCTTGTATCGCTCCACGCCCGCAAACAGTCTGCGCTATCGGTACTGACGAAAAGCACAGCGCATGCACGGTTGTAGAGGAACTCTTCGAGGCGTGCAGAAAAGGCTTTGACTTCGGTGGGGCACACGGGAGACCATGCCTTGGGGAAGAACATGAGAAGAGTCCAATGGTTCGCTTCAGCATACGCGGAGATGGTGACATCTGTGGGGCGATGGGTTAGGGAGGCATGGCAGTTGTGCAGCGCAAGCAGTACATACGTTTCAGATGCCCATCCACCACTGCCGTACAGGTGAAAGAGGGCGCTTGCTGGCCGACCTGAAGGTTGCACATGATCGACGTTCAGGAGTTGGGGGAGTGGATGAGTGTGAAGACGGTGAAGAGATGACTGAGGAAGAGAGGAAGAGAGGAGACCGTCTTTTGACCTTACCTCTTCATGCGATCTAGATCCCAGACCCCATGTCATCATTACCTTCCGCATGCGGAGCGGATGATGGATATGGCCTGGCAGAGGCAGCTCGATGCGACGCGACGACCCCGGAGTGTATGCAACAATGGGTTCTTTGTCAAGGGCAAGCGCTGGAATGTGCGACAATGCCAGATGCCGATGGTCTGGATCCGATGGGTAGACACTCTGAAAGACCCCTTCAAGCCGGACTGTGTGTAAGAAGCCAAAACAACCGATGGCTCGCAGCGCTTAATCTCGAGTTCCGAGAAACAGGTAAGGCAGTCGGTAGCGATGACAATCACGTTGTCGTGGTGTATCGCGCTCTGGCTGGTGAAGTAGGTGGAATGTCAAGTCCGCATCCGGCGATGTTGAGCGACAGCATGATTAGTCAGCTTTCAATGTCACGTGCGTGATTCCTCACCTCGTTCTCGTGGAGACATGCATTTTGGAGGAAAACGCTGCAGGTGAAGCTGAGCGCGTTCATTCATCGGCCGGTGAGCGCTGGCCCCTGCTATGTGACTGTGATAAATAAACAGTGAAGTGTGACCACGTCAGAGGAAGGCGCGACCAACCCTGCATTGCCTGCGCAACTCAAAATCTGGAGCGCAAGCGCTGCAACACAAATTTATCGCCGTCCATTTCCTTCTTTGCCCCAAACCTCCACATCACCACTCTTCGTTCCCTCGACTCATTCAATCGGGCCCGCCAAGCTCATCCTTCACCTTTCGCTCTCCCCTGTCCACATACCCACTCACCACCCCTCTCCCACATTCAATCATGGCCGAAGTAGCCTCCAACGGACCGACTCCCGTTCCAGCAGCCTCTGAGCCCGTTCCCCTCGACACCATCCCCGTCTCTCCCAACGGCGCCATGACAGACGTCACCAACGGAAGCGACAAGCCCTCCACCGACAGCGAGAAGGTGGTCACCGTCTTCGACGACCCGGCCAATTTCAACGTCAAGCACCAGCTGCAGCACACCTGGACACTGTGGTTCACCAAGCCGCCCAGCGGGAAGCAGGACTGGAATGAGCTGCTGAAAGAGGTCATCAGCTTTGACAGTGTGGAGGAATTCTGGGGTATCTACGTGAGTTGATCACAATCCCTCACTCGTTCAACGAAGACTGACCGTAACACTCTCCCCACAGAACAACATCACCCCCGCCTCCGAACTCGCGCAAAAGTCCGACTACCACCTCTTCAAGCAAGGCGTGCGCCCGGAGTGGGAAGACCCGCAGAACAAGCACGGCGGCCGCTGGCACTACACCTTCAAAGGCAGCAAGGCGAACGACGAGACCTGGCTGAACATCATGCTGGCCGCCATCGGCGAGATGCTGGAAGACGAGAACGACAACGAAGTCATGGGCGTCGTCGTCAACATCCGCAAAGCCTTCTGGCGCGTGGGCCTGTGGACGCGCACCGCCGGCCAGCCGCTCAAGGGGAAGAATGCCGATGCCGCGGCGGACAAGGAGGAGCCGCGCAAGAGGCTGGAGAAGATTGGGAAGAATTTCAAGGACGTGCTGAATATGCCGGCCGGGGAGACGGTGGAGTTCAGCGGGCACGCTGATTCCGCGCACACGGGCAGCAGCAGGGCGAAGGCCAAGTTCACCGTCTGAGCGTGTTGACTCTTGTCGTGTGGCAGGCAGTACACGACTTCTTTGCTGCCGGCCATCCGGCGAGTACTTTCGGACATTAAAAGGTACGTGAGCGAATAACTCTTCATGCACTGCATTGCACCCGGCGAATATGGCGTATGGCGGCGGGCACAGCTAGACTCATGGATGGAGGTGGAACATGTGGCCCTCCGGGGGAAGAAGCATGAGCTAGCGTATTACGGCACGAATCGGACAGGCATTCAAGATATACCCGGCATGGTGAACGAGAGGGTGATGTGGATACGGCGTTCCTTTCTGCTTCCTTCTGCTCAAGCAGATCTATCTCGGATGCAAGCGATTAGAACAAAATGGTGGGCTAAATAGCAGGCTCAAATGCACTTCGTGTGTTTCCAGCAACTCCGCTCGCCTCTTATATCCTCGCCTTCGGCCGCCACTTTGCATACGGATGATCCGGCGTCGAGGGAACCAGATGGTCGACGTCGAACGTGTTCACCAGGCCCGGGTGTACTTCGTCCAGACTCTTGATCCCGATCAGCTTCATCACGCTCTCCATCTCATCCTTCAGAACTACACCACAACCGTCAGTCAACGTCACACTCCCCAAGACAAAGGCGCACTTACTCTCAACCAAATGCTCCGCCCCCTCAGTCCCATAATTCAAAGCGTACAAGAAAGGCCTGCCAACCCCCACCGCCTTGGCCCCCAAACACAGCGCCTTCAAAATATCGCCTCCGCGCCTAATGCCGCCATCCACATACACCTCCATCGCATCAAACACCTCGGGACACCGCTTGTGCAGCTCAAGCAGCACCAGAATCGCCGGCGGCGAGAAGTCCAAATTCCTGCCTCCGTGATTGCTCACCAAAATCCCCGCAACCTTATGCTGCATCGCGAGCTTCGCATCCTCGGCATTCGTAATCCCCTTCAGCACAATCGGCACGTCAGTCAGACTGCGGATCCAAGCGATGTCCTTCCAACTCATCGACTGGTCAATGTAGCTGCCCATGGTGCGCGTGAGGCCGCCGCCCTTTTTGTCGTTTGCGGCGCGCTGGCCGGTTACCGGGTTGATGACGACCTCGTCGACTTTGATGCGCTCGTCGGATTCGCGCTTGCCGCGGCCGGCGGCGTCGACGGTGAGGAAGATGGCGCGCACGCCGAGCGCTGTTGCGTGCTGGATTAGCTCGGCGGCTTTGGCGCGGTCTTTGTTGACGTAGAGTTGGAAGAGGAAGGGGTAGTCGGGTGCTTCGCGGAGGATGTCGGCGTGCGGGTGGCTGGAGACGGTGGAGATCTGTTGATCGCATGCGTTAGATGACTACGCGGGTGTCAAGTCACCAGGTTTACTACTTACGACTTCGAGGATGCCCGTCGATTTCGCCGCTCGTGCGAGCGCCTTCTCGCCCTCGGGGTTGATCATCTTAGCCAAGCCGGTAGGGCATATAAACAACGGCACCCGCAGAGGAATGCCTAGCATGGACCCGGACGTGTCGACTTCAGCCACATCGCGCATCACACGCGGCCGGAACCAAATGCGCTTGTACATTGAGTTGTTCATGTCGCGCGTCCAGCAGTCCGTGGCGGCGGTGGAGTAGAAGGCGAAGGCCTTTTTCGAGGCCGTGCGGGCGGCGACTTCTTCGAAGTCATAGCTGGGCATATCTGTCAGCGTTCTATGGTAGGGAGAGGGAAGTGAGAGGGGACATGAATCGGCGCACCTGTTGATGATATTGTGTAGTTCAGGCTTCTCGCTCTCTGGTGCTGCTTGAGTGTTGTTCGCCGCGACAGGCTCCCGCTTCCAATTCTCATCTATCGTCGATCGATCCAGATTGCCCTTAAAGCACTCCAAAGCCAGATTGTCCTTGACTATCGACGGAGCGTGGAACTCGGCGTATTCCTTCGTAGCATCTTGCCCGGCATATTTGAGTAGCACTGATATCGGTCAGCAACGAGCGCAGGATTCTGGATAGACTGAGAACTACTTACGGTTCGCGCCGCCAGGGTGTTCCGGGGCAAAAGCAGTTACATCCCACACCTGGTCGTCAATCACGATCCAGCAGTCGGAGGGATTGTTGTGTCGCGCGACCTCTTGGGTCGAGATGAGCTGCGTGAATTCCATTGGCCGTGAAGGCGTCTACGTCCTCCAATCTTTCTATTTCTGCCGCCTAAGGTGTGGCGAGAATGTTTTGGGCATTTCAAGAGGGATTGAAGAGTTCAATTGCCGCGGGAGTTACGCTGATGATAATGTTCGGGGATTTTTTGGTGGTTGGGCCGAAGCCGGAGGCGTCGATCAATCTGCTGACGTTGACCGAAGTTTGCTCGTATTCGTTTCTGAAAGCATTGGGCACGGCAACTCTGCTTCACGCATCTGCAGAGGAGAAAATAACTGGCTTGCGGTGTAGTTGGACGCAGATTGACTTTGTTGATTGTATATACAGTATCTACTATGTCGCCACTTCCAACACGAAGCCGCCGTAATAGCGGCATCGTTGCATGAAAGATATGCTCTCGTGATTCCCTCAACCTCGATATGAAGTAATAGGTATGCATTCTTCAACGAGTCAAATCGAAAAATTGCTTCCCATCCTCGTGCAGCCACGAGCATTAACTACTCCTCAACATCAATCCTCTCCACAAACCGCCCAGGCACAACCACCAACCCAACAAACCTCTTCTTCATCGCCCCGCCTTCCCCTACTGCGTTCCCAGCCAGGTTCTCCAGGGTAGTACTCCCCACCACACCGCCCCCAGCAACACTCCTCCGATACTCGTACGTCATCGACAGAATGATGTTGAGCTCGTTATCCGTGCATTTCATCTGCCCCACGAACACCCGGCCGTCGGAGGTGTGCAGGTGCAGCGTTTTGTTGAGCAGCGAGTCGAGGTAGGCGATGCTTTGGTCCGGGGATTGTGTTGTTGGTGCTGGATTTGACATTGTCGTTGGTTTATTTGTGAGGTGTTATTGCTAGTGCTGCTGCTGTTTGTTTGGAGGGCTGATTATCTCTCCCTTGATTGCAGTAGCCGGACTTCGCGGGCTCAAGGCGGCGGATGTGTTTGAGACGGCATGGCGATTTGTTCGAGACGGGGATTCAGTTGCTCTAATGGTACATCTTTCTCTTGAGGGTTTCTGATCTGGTTGGCTTTCGAGGTTGAGCAAATGGAAAAGTCAAGACAAGCAGCTGTGTTCGTGGAAAGGGAAGATGCTGTTAGGGTTGAGGTTTTTCTGACATGGCTTAGGGTAAAGGTTATGAGCGATGGCCACTGAAGGCACTCATGTCTTTTTCGAGGTCCTGGACTGGAAAAAGGTTGAATGCAGAATGGAACGTAAAAGAGATTTTCCATCACTTCGTTGCAGATTCAATTTCTATTCGAACATAATCAAACATGGGATATCGTGCTCCAACAGCGACCCGAGGGTCGAGCCTATCACTATTCCCATACACAGCGTCTTCCCTTACAGTCGTCACTGACAACATTCTCTGAAGCCAAGATCGCCCCATCACAACGCATCCGACTCTGGAGGTCCGGTGTAGACTAAGAGACACCCATATCGTCAGCAAAAGATACGCACAACTCCGGAAAGAGGGAAGAGCAACTCACACTTGCGCGCAAACAAAGCATAATAGATGGCACTGATCGCCATGAACCCCACAAACACCACAGAAGCCCAGTTCATCGACGTGATCGTGACGGGGAGAGATGTCGGCATACTGAACAGCACGACCTGGAACGCCACCCAGGAGATGGCAAGAAGGTTTACCGTCCACCCGACAGCAGCAGGCCAATGGAAGCGAGCAGTCGACACGGCGCGGCGGCCTTCGAGCACGCTTACCAGGACCGGCGTGGCGTACGCGACGGCCAGCGCGATGGTACCTACGGAGGCGAAAGCGGTGAAGGCGGTGCTGCTGCCGAGATTGATGAGGCCTAGGAGCATTTGCACTCCCGTCAAGAGGAGGAGCGCATTGAGCGGGACTTGATCTTTGTTGACTTTGGCCCAGAAGGAGTGGAAGGGGACAGCGCCGTCGCGGCAGAAGGCCCAGGTGCAGCGCGAGGCGGCGGTCGTGATGCTGATGGAGCAGAAGACTGCGATGATGATGATGAAGAACATCAGCGCCAGGCCGCCGCCGGGGGTGCCCATGACGACGTGGAAGACGTAGGGGAGGGCTTGGCCGGCTGGCGCGTTCAAGATGGCCTTGAGGGGTGGGAGGGTGGCGCAGATGGGGAGGATGAAGAAGAGGCCGGCCACGCCTGCAATGGGGATGCATAGACTCAAGGCTCGCGGCAGGTCGACTGCTGCATCCCGACACTCCTCTGCCATCGAGGTGATGAGGCCGAGGGCCGCGAACGTGTAGGCCGCGGGGAGAAGGCCGATGAAGAAGGTGAAGCCACCCCAACCGCTCAGCGCAGTGTCGTAGTATCCCAATGTATCCGCCACGCTGTGTCGCCCAACGCCTGCTGCAACGGAGAGTCCAATGCAGACGATGAGGATAGTCAAGCCGTTCCAGATCGATGCCGCCGTGTCAATGTATGGGAGGATTCGATTGCCATATGCGCAGACGAAGAAGATGCCAATGGTGAACGCGTAGAAGATGAGGAGGAGCTGCCACGAGTTGGCGTACCATGTAGGATGGTCTGGCGCACTGTTAGTCGGAGCTTCGCACGAAGTGTAGCGATATCACTCACAAATCGTGACCGTTCCAGCGATAAGAGACGCGGAGCCGAAATTCACAGACAGCGCAATGGTCCAGTTGCCAATCAGGAATGCCCAGCCGGTAAAGAATGACAGAGCCGTGCGTCCTTTTCCTCTATGCAACTGGAATGCCCAATAATAAGGGCCGGCAGAAGTGGCGAAACGAGATGCCAGCTCGCTGAGTGACATGGCAATGCATTGATCGAGGATGCAAACGACAATCCAGCCCACGAAGTATGCCAACTGGCCACCACCGATGATGGCGCTGGTCAGCGCGGTGCCCTCGCCGAACGGCACGGCAGCGATGGCCAAGCTTTGGAACAGGATGGTGTAGAGGGAACGCGTCCTGATCAGTTCCTCCTTGTAGCCCAGGTGGTCCAGGTCAGTCACAGACCCCTCTTTCGTAGCGACATCGTCAAAGCGGGCCTCAGTGCCGACGGCGACCTTCTCATCCGCCATGGTATCTGCCAGTAGGGGAAATGTGTAGGTGGTCAGTCGTGCGCTTCGCAAGACGCGGCACAAGCCATGTTATGTAGTAGACTCCCGGCGCATCTGTGGTCGACTTTTAATGTGGATTCCGATTGGCCTCGCCCGCATTTGAGGACCCTACCCGCGTGGTGACGCTTGAAGTGCCTCCCGAAATGCCTATTTGGGCATAGATTGGCACGATTCCATACCGAAAATCTGGGGCACGATCCGGGGCACTCGGCATCTCTTACTGGATTGGTACTGGCGTTTCCTTCCACGCCGTTGACCTGCCCGGTTGTCGTTCGATTCATGATGCTCGTTCAGAACAAGAACGCCTTCGCTGATAAGGCTTGAAAAGCGTCCCACCAAGTACCTGTCTTGTCATCCGTCCGCCAGATATCTCGCAGCGAATCAGCCATGAGCTGCAAATTGCCGAACGAGAGATAGGAAATCGATGGCATAATAGTGCGCAAGATGACAGTCTGATCGTCGGGGGAGAGTGCGTGCGCTCCAAGCACCAAAAGCGGCAGCACGACGCAGTGAGCCATCATTCCGGGTAGCGAGCCGTCAGTCAACTTCCCTACCCCTTCTTTGACCGCAGCCTGCACGGCTGGGTCGTCGATTGGCAACAGCCGTAACGCGCGCTGGAGGTAGATGATGCCGCAGAGCTCGTATAGCTCACAGAAGATGGCCCAGTTCTCTGGCGTCACCACGCCATCTGTGACCAATGCTTCACCATGATGAGGTGGGGCGAGAAGTGTCGCCTCGATGGCAGGTAGGCACTTCTCCACCAGTTGTAAACCAACGCGCGTGGGTAGGCTAGAAGCAACCAAGGAGCCAAGAGATGCCATTTCGGCGTAACATTTGAGGATGCCCAAGAACCTGTCGTTGGCCGGTAAGTTTCCCCACCAAGAGTCCGTGTGGGCGAACATATGCCAAAGTAGGGGATCGAAGAAAGGCTTATCGCCGCTTAACAGGGCGTGAAATAGATCCATGGTAGCGAAGCAGGATAGCAGATGCGTATGGAGGCCATTCTTCGCAATGATGTCGGTTGGTAGACTTGGCCACCGGGTGAGCATGGCATGGCCGCCTTGTAGATGCCACTTCGTAACGCCTAGGTGATCGTTCGATGGCTCGATCATGCCATCCAGTATGCAAAGAAGCACGTTGATCATGAATACATTCTGTGCCGTGTTTGCCGATTTGACGCCCAGTTCAAGCTGATTTCTAAGACTCCTGATTGCCGCTGATCGAGCCTGCTGCCGCGTGAGCGTCACACTGGTGGACATTACATGCGCTAGATCGAAGTGGGTTTGAGAAACGGCCAGGATGGCTTGCTTGAGGGGCTTGTCCTGCATCAACAGGCTGAGGTCCAGTCGCGGGGCTCCTTCGAGAAGGTGAAACCGGGGAAGTACTGCCTGTGAGAAGTACAGCAGCATGCACTCGGTATCCAGCTGAGCTGAAGCCCGGGGGGACATCAAGATCGAGGCCGGGCTGGACACCGGTATTGAGAGCGGACTAGCCAACTCCAGCGAGTCCGTACGATCAGATGGAGCATTCTTGCCCCTACTGGCTATGCCTCCGACCCATTTGAATGGCGGGACGGAGCCATAGTTACAGAGCTGCTCGTTTTGCCGGCAACGCTCGCATGCGGGCTTCTCCAAGTCGCATTTGATCCGTCGTCGCCGACAGGTCCAACAAGACCCTTCGACGACTCGACTGGTCCTTCGGATTGGTCCTGTCGACATGTGAGAGGCGCGCCGAGTTGGATGGTTCGTTCATGGCATTTTGCTGGTGGGCCACTGCGAGGGTTGATGGCTGGAAGGGACGAATCTGAGGCTGGCCCGCTGGAGTTGAGGCAGTGGCGTGTCCACCACTCCAGAGAAGCTGATAATCGTCAATCTTTTGTCGTCCAACACTCCGGACCCTAGAGGACTCAATCCATGAGTCTCGTTGAACAGAGGATGTGCACGCGGTGGTTGGCTCTTCGGCTGCTGCCGAGCATTGCTCCGATACTCTGCCCAGTTGATTGGCCAAGATGAAAAATGCGCATCCAGACCCAAGAATACGCACCGACATTGATTCATCGACATGCAACGAGGATCTATGCCTAGCGTTTGCCCGCATCGGGACAACTCCACGAGAATCCCCCGTCTTCCCGATCCCATTCCCGACGGATAGTTATCTCCTGCGCACGGCATCCCACTCCATCCCCGCCAAACGTACATGCGGGCGGGCCTACAATCTTCTCGAACGCACCCCGCCCGTGGACGAACACGCTTCGACCTGCCGAAAAGGGATAATCGGCGGCGGAAGCGTGGGCTGTGGGCCGGGCGGGCTGGCTGGCGCGTCGCTGCATCCCATCCTCTGCCCTCCACCACGCTCTTTTGAAGGTCGAGTTCCCCCCTCTCAATTGAACCCGTGACTTTGCCGAAGGTAGGTCTAATTGGGTTGGTGTAGATGCTCTCGCGCACTCTTTTCACTTCCTTCTCCACTCGCATCGTTTGCTGTTATCTGCTGCCCTTGCAACGACGGGCTTTTGCTGCTTCTGCCGCGCTACGAAATATGTCGAACCTTACGGTTGAGCTCACGGCGCCGAATGGCACGAAATATAGCCAGCCCATCGGCCTGTTCATCAACAATGAATGGGTGCCTGGTACCAAAGGAGACAAGATCACGTCCATCAACCCCACGGACGAGTCCGAAATTGCTTCCGTCCATGCTGCCGAGCCCGAAGATGTCGACAAGGCGGTAGCCGCTGCCCGCGCGGCGTTCAAGGGCCCTTGGAGAGATATGGCGACTTCGGAGCGGGGAGACTTGATGATGAATTTGGTGCAGCTTATCCAGAAGAACCGGGAGTTGCTGGCGACCATTGAGACGTGGGATAATGGTAAGCCATATTTCTCACGATCGTAGTCGAAAAGTCGACTGATTCTGGTCAGGCAAACCGTACTCGGTCTCGTTGAATGAAGACTTGAACGAAGTGACAAACACGCTCAAGTACTACGCTGGCTGGGCGGACAAGATCCAAGGCCAAGTCATCGACACCAGCCCTGCCAAACTCGCGTACACCATTCGTGAACCGATCGGTGTCTGTGGACAGATTATTCCGTGAGTACAGTCATCCAACAAGTAAAGCTTTCAGGCTAACACCAAATCAGATGGAACTATCCTCTAGCCATGGCTGCTTGGAAGTTGGGACCCGCCATCGCAACGGGCAACACCGTCGTTCTCAAGGCAGCGGAGCAAACCCCTCTCAGTATCTTGGTTTTCGCAAACCTCGTAAAAGAGGCAGGCTTCCCACCCGGCGTGATCAACATTCTCAACGGCCGTGGCAAAGTCGCAGGCGCCGCAATGGCCCTCCACCCTGGAATCGACAAGATCGCCTTCACCGGCTCCACCGCCACAGGCAAAGAGATCATGAAGATGGCCGCGCTGACCATGAAGAACATCACTCTGGAGACGGGCGGCAAGTCGCCTCTGCTCGTCTTCGATGATGCCGATCTTGAACAGGCCGTGAAGTGGAGCCATCTCGGCATCATGAGCAACCAAGGCCAAATCTGCACCGCGACGTCCCGCATCTTGGTTCAAGAAGGCATCTACGACAAGTTCATCGAGGCCTTCAAGAAGTGTATTCTGGAGACGTCCAAAGTCGGCGATCCGTTCAAAGACGATACGTACCAGGGACCGCAAGTCACCAAGGCGCAGTACGAGCGAGTGTTGAGCTATGTGGAGGCTGGCAAGAAGGATGGCGCGACACTGGCCATGGGTGGCGAGGCGTACAAGGATGTCGGCGGAAAGGGCTTCTTCGTCTCGCCTACCGTCTTCACCAACGTCACCGACAGCATGCGCATCTTCCGGGAGGAAGTTTTTGGGTGAGTCGTGAAGACTTCCCGTAACAAAGGCTTATTACTAACATTCCCCAGCCCCTTCGTCGTCGTCGTCTCCTTCAAGACGGAAGAAGAAGCGCTCGCTCTAGCCAACGACACCACCTATGGCCTCGGCAGCGCAGTCTTCACCAAGGATGTCGTGCGAGCCCATCGCATTGCACGCAAGATCGAAGCGGGCATGGTCTGGATCAACTCCAGTCAAGACTGTGACTACCGGATTCCATTTGGCGGTGTCAAGCAATCTGGCATTGGCCGGGAGTTGGGCGAGGCGGGCCTGGATGCGTATACGAATAAGAAGGCGGTGCATGTTAACTTGGGGACTTGGCTGTGAGCGTGTAGATTTGATAGGTCAACTCGTCTCGGTGACGTCTTAGAGTTATTGCATTAAGAAGTTCTTCTGTGTTTCATAGGGCTTGAACAGGTGAGGCCGAATTCAAGCCTTGGTGGAGGTGGAGGTGGAGTCGGCTGAACCTCACCTCGGCTTTCCACTTCACTCCAGCATGCGATAACTACAGTCACCATCAATCATCCAGAACTACACGACGGACGAGAACGACACCGCAATGAAAGCAATCCTCATCCCCGAGTTCGCACCGGACCCCTCAACCCTCCAACCTTCCGAAGTCCCCACCCCACCACCAAAACCAGACGAATACCAAATCTCCATCACGCACTGCGCGCCTCAACACGCCGACATCCTGCACGCCCAAGGCAAACACCAAAACAACAACGCCAAAAAAGGCTGGTGTCACCCTCCCTTCATCCTAGGCTACGATTTCGCGGGGATCGTGCGCTCCGTCCCATCATCACCATCATCCGCAACCTCAAGGCCGAAATTCAGCAAAGGCGACCGCGTCTTCGGAATCGCGATAGGTGCTTTTGCGGAAAGCATTTGTGTCAAAGAAGCCGCCATCCGCCGGGTGCCGGATGGCTTGTCGAACGAGACGGCGTGCGCGATGGCCGGGCAGGCGGTGAGTTATGCTTCCGTGCGGCACGTGGCGGACGTGCAAGCGGGGGAGACGGTGATGGTCAGCGGGGCTAGTGGAGGTTTGGGCAGCGTGTGTTGCATGGTTGCGAAAGCGCTGGGGGCGAAGGTGGTGGCGCTCGCGGGGGATGCGGAGAAAGCGGAGGCCATGCGGAGGGATATGGATGTTGATCTTGTGGTTGTGATGAACGATGGGCGAGACTGGATGGCGGAGGTGATGGCGTTTACTGAGCAGAGGGGCGTGGATGTGTTTTTGGATAACATCGGGATGGTGAACGATGCGATTCGGTGTCTGGCGTATTTTGGCCGGATTGTGATTATTGGGTTTGCGGCCAGGAAGGGCGTCATGGAGGAGGTGAAGATGAACAAGTTGCTGCTCAAGTCGATTACGATTATGGGGTATCGGTTTGGGGAGAGTGGGAGGCGGCATCCGGCGCTTTTGGAGAGGATCTGGGCGGGGTATTTGGGGATGCTGCAGAAGGGGGAGTTGAAGCCGATGCTGTATGGGGATTATCGGGGGCTGGAGGATGTGGGGAGGGCGTTGGGGGATTTGGCGGAGAGGAGGGTGTATGGGAAGGTTGTGGTCAAGGTAGCGGATGAAGAGGAGTTGTCGAGGTTATGAGCATGCAGCCTTGTTATGAGTGGCGGCATGTCCACGAAGGTATTTGCCTCTCGAGACGATGACGCCCAATGTAAGCACGGAATTGGCAGCTCGCTCAGCCGCGCAATTTCAAATGATACGTCTCCAACTGACCCTCCGTCATACGGGAAGGACTCTTCACCAGCAAGTCCTCCCCCTTCCCACTCTTCGGAAAAGCAATGACATCCCGAATACTCTCCTTGCCCAGCATGACAGCAACCAACCGATCGAAGCCCAGCGCAATACCCGCATGCGGCGGACAGCCTGCTCGAAGCACTTCCAGCAAGTGCGCGAAATCCTTCATCCGGTCGTCGCTCATCCGCAGCACGTTGCGCATGATGAACTCCTGCATTTTGGCGTTGTGGATGCGGCGACTGCCGCCGCCTAACTCTACGCCGTTGACGACTAGATCGTAATGGTCGGCTTTGGCTTGCAACGGGTCTGTCAGGAGCAGATCGACATCTGCGGCTGTTTTGGGCGCGGTGAAGGGGTGGTGGTTGGAAGAGATGCCGGCTGAGCCGCCTTGTCCCATGTCAACATCGTTATCCGGTCGGAATAGTGGGAAGTCTGTGATCCACAGGAACTCAAAGCCTTTCGGTGCCTCGATCAAGCCTTGCTTCACTGCAGCCTTGTGCAGCGCAAGTCGCAAGTTGCCAATCGGTGTAGAGCCGGTGGAGAACGGGGCGTTCTTGCGTGCTTGCAGAACGACGAGATCACCATCTTCCAGCTCTAGCATTTCTTCCAGTTGTTCGGCAGCTTCGAATCCGAAAGGTTGAAGTCCTTGGAGGGGTTTGCGACTGTCGAAGATGAAGATGCCCGGCTGGCCGTCAGGATTCTGAACGAACGGCAGAGATTCCGCAGAGTCCATGAAGGATGATACGAATCGCCTCGTATCTTGTCCATCTTCGGCTATTCGGAGCTTCATAACTTCCACAATTGGGTCGGTTAAGGGTCCGATCTTCTGCACCAGGTCCACTGGTAGCATGTACTCGACTCTTCTAATTTCTGAACCGAGGCGAAGATCTGGTTTGTCGGATCCATATCGGGACATGGCTTCTTCGTAAGTCATGCGCTGGATTGGGTTGGGCAGGCTGTGCTCGCCCAAGCACTCCGCCCACAGCCTTCTTACCACCGCTTCAATAGTTTGCATGACATCTTCGCTGCCCGCAAAGGCCATCTCTAGGTCGAGTTGAGTAAACTCCGGTTGTCTATCCGCTCGCAGATCTTCATCCCGGAAGCATTTGGCAACCTGCATATAGCGCGGGATGCCGCTTGCCATGAGGATCTGTTTGTACTGTTGCGGGCTTTGTGGCAGCGCGTAAGCCAGTCCTGGTGACCGAGTTGGTACCAGAAACTCTCTGGCTCCCTCCGGCGTAGATTTGAATAACAGCGGAGTTTCGATCTCAGTGAAGCGCAGGTTCCCGCAGAGCTCATCCCTGATGATATGAGTGGCTTGGCTGCGGAAAGCGAGGGCATCACGTATGTTCGCATCGTTTCGGATTTGCAAATGCCGTTGCTCTGGCGGAAACGCAGTCTCCTGGGTCATGATGATGTCCTCTGGAAAGTGGTTTAACGCCATCACGTTTTCCACTTTAATTTCGACATCTGTCACACGACTCGTGTCCACACTCTTCGACGTTTTGGGTGCTTTTCGGGAAACGATGGTGCCTTCCACTGCGACTGGCGTGTATTGTTGCAAATTCCGCAACAGCTGATGGGGTGTGTTGGATGCATCTTCGCCTTTCACCGGAGTCGAGACGAGCTGGACCACCGTAGCCAGGGACGGATCATGAAGCTCGGCGAAGGTCAAGGACTTCGAGGCATCTCGGCGAGCGCCCAAGTAGCCGTGTAAAACCACTTGGGTATCAACGAGATTCGAGCCATTGGTTGCCAGGTCCTTGAAGCTGCAAGTGGAAATCGGAAATGTCAAGGTCCGCTTAAAGTCGTGCAAGATCTTTGCATTCGCATCATTCTGACTAGAGCTTCCATCCGGGATCCGTCGAATTGCAGACTGGCTGTAGCTCCGGATTCCCAAAATGCTATGTCTGATGCGGTAGCATTGGAGTTTAGTTCGTAACGGGTGTGCAGGCCGCCATGATGCTCGACAAGCGGTCGCGATGAGCCGACGGCTTGGCGAGAGCATCAAGCTGTATGGCAAGCAATGATGTCGAGTCCACGCTGTCTCGCTGAAGGAAGGTGATTTTGATGATGTTGGCGAAAGTGGTTGATGATGTTGGCGAAAGTGGTGGACGTGATGTCGAACGCGCACCATTCCAGCCTAGTGCCGCTTATTAAGCTTTTGATATTTCTTCCGCGCGCTCGCGCTTGACATTTTGGACTCTTCAATGATGACCCTCCTAGTCAAAACCATGTACGTGCTGGTCGTCTCCCATCCTCATTGACCAGTTCTGTTGCTGACCCCTCGCAGATGATGAAAGCCTAGCGTGTAGCAGATGAGCTGTCCTCGCTCATGAACCCAAGCTCTCCCTTCGGGGCTCAAGCGGTGAGGGGGTGTGCAGCGAGGTAGCGTGATATCTGCGTTCGGCACACCCTACCTTGTTACCATACGGACGCGAAGACGGCATCTCTGAACCGAGCTTTGATTGGGAGGGTCTTGACAAGATGGTGGAAGCGAGTGTTCTGTTCACGTATTGAATTCAATAGACCATCACCTAACGCGAATTTGCATTGGTGCCATTGCGCCGGCTGTCCGTAAAATACACATTGCTGCGTCTCAAGTGACCTGATATCAACGTCTTGCAAGAGATGCACGTGGGCACTGCTGCGTGAGTTTAGTTGCTTGTTGCTGAGGCACTTAATGCCAAGCCTCTCGGAACCGGAAGCTTTCCATTGCTCGACCGCATCTCCCATTCCAACCGCAACTCTCCACGCCGGATCTTGGTGGCACAACACGCCGCGATAGCCCGGCCGGCAAACACACCTCCACCATTCAGCACAACCCTCTACGCCGCCCTATCACTATGCTCCAACTTCCATGCTCGTGGCGACTTTAATGCCCTACTACTATCCTCCGACCCCATCCGCCGGGATGTCGAACTCCTTCGAGAAGTCCGTCAAAGGCGGCACCAAAGTCAAGCTCGCCCCGCCCAAATCCAAGTATGTCGAGCACATCCTCCTCGCCACGCAGTCGGGCGAGGCTGGCGTGGGCGAGGTCTTCCGCACCCTCACCCACCGATTGCACGATTCCACTTGGACCGTGGCGTTTAAATCGCTCATCATCGTCCACCTCATGATCAAAGAGGGCGCCCCGGACGTGACGCTGAGCTATCTCTCTACCAACTCAAGAGCCATCCTGGCCGTCAATCAGATTACAGATGCTCAGACGCAGGGACAGAACATCCGGCGATACTCGGATTATCTACGTACGCGCGCGCAGGCGTTTGGACATGCAAAATGCGATTATGTGCGCTCGGGAGAGACTAGGATGAAAAAGTTGATCGTGGACAAAGGCCTCTTGCGTGAGACAGAGGTGGTGCAAGAGCAAGTCAAGGCACTGGTGAAATGCGATTTCCTCAACTCGGACGTCGAGAACGAGATCTCGCTCACCGCCTTCCGCCTGTTGACGCGCGATCTGATGGATCTGTATAACGCGGAGAATGAGGCAATGATGAATGTCCTCAGCCAGTATTTCGAGTTGTCCCGGCCGGATGCTGAGCGCGCAGTCAAGATCTACAAGAGGTTCTGTTCGCAGACCGAGGAGGTCGTGGCGTTCTTGGGTGTTGCTCGGCAGTACGAGTATGCGACTCGCTTGCAGATCCCGAAGATTAAGCATGCGCCGACGGGCCTTGCCAAGTCTCTCCAGGACTATCTGGATGACAAAGACTTTGAAGTGAACCGGAGACAATACCTGGCGGAACAGGAGGCGAAGAGGACGGGCAGGCCTGTGAAAAGCAGTACTCCGATTCAGCGTTCAGAGCCGGCGAAACCTGTGGCGGCGGGATCTGCGCAGCCACGGAGCGTACAAGTCGCAGCAGCACCAGTCCAGCCAAGTCCACCTCCAAAGGGTCCGGCGCCGGATCTGATTGACTTTTTCGAGTCGATTGAGCAGAACCAGCAGGTATTGGGCCAGAGTGTTCCGCAATACCAGCTGCAACATACAGGCTTTCCCGTTCAGCAGCAACAAAATACTGGCTTTCCCGTTCAACAGCAGCAGCAGTCCTACGACTATCAACAAAATGGACAATTTGCCAACAATTATCCACAAAACAACACGAACCCCTTCCTTCAACAAACACAACAGCAGCCGCAACAGCCACCACAAGTCCAAACCCAGTTCACGAATGCCGGATTTGGAGGTTATGCACAGCAGCCTCAGCAACAGCAATTCATGCCCGGAAACGCATTCAGCACAGAGCCGCAATCCTTTGCTCCAGCGTCGACTCAGTCACCCGTGTACTACCAGTCGCCCCAGCAGACGGGAGCACCGGCATCGAATCCTTTCAGACAATCGACGATGCCAACTGCAGATGCGCCTGCAGCTTTCAATGCAATTGGCGGCTCCCAGCCCGTCCGCCAATCTACCAACCCCTTTGCGCGGAATGCAGGCTCTACGCCCACCTCGGGCAACCCGTTCGCACCTCCTCAACAGCCTATGCAAGCGCAAGCCACAGGTACCAACCCGTTCGCTCGGAACGCTGCACCTTTGCAGCAGAACTCCATCAGCTCCGCCTCACCGCTACAAGCGCAGCAAACTGGCACAACGAATCCTTTCCGGAACGCACCTTTTGTAAATCAGCAGACGGGCCAGGGGTGGCAGTATGCACCGCAAGCTACGCTGGGAGGGTTCGAGCAGTTGGAGACGATCCCCGTCTTCCCGCGGCCTGCATAGGGAGAAGGAAGGGATGAACGGAGTACGGATCAGCCCGGCGTTGGAGGCGTTATGTGTGGGGTATGAATCACGTATTCGCATTATCCAGATGCATGGCAGCGCGACGAGGAGCGACATGGTAAGAAACGAATGAATTGCATCTCATTTGCACGTAACGATCATAGTCCAGCCCCATCATTCACTCGTATTCACATCCTCAACCTAAGCACTCAGTCAGCACTCCGCATATCACACAGCAAAAGCAGCAACATACCTTCCCATCCCCATACGCCTCCTGAATCGCCTTCTCCAACGGCCCCGCCTTCGCTCCCGTGATGGTAGTATGCACGTCCCCGTCCTTGAAAACGTGGAACGTCGGCATGGCGTTCACGCCCAGCTCGTGCGCAATATCCGGCGCATGATCCGTGTCGTACTTGTAGAAGCGCGCGTCCGGGTACTTTTTGATCAGCTTGTCGACGAAGGGGGCGATGGCTTTGCATTGCGTGCACCAGGTCGCCGTGCCTTCGAGGACGGCGACGCCGTCGGCGTTGGTCGCTTTGACGTACGCTTTGCGGTCGGGGATGTCTTCCATTCTTGCAGAGATTATTGCTGTGGGACTTGCGATGCAATGATCACGTCTTGATGGTGTCAATCAGTTCGTGTTCACGGTCACTATGCGCGGCCATGAGGATGGCCACCCCAGCTTGCAATGACGTACATTTTTCCCGGCAATTTATCCGGAGCTTGCCACGTTGGTCCCCAGCGTGACTTCAAGCATGTCCCGCAGGCCAATAATGAGCCGGGTAATATGGAGAACAGTGAAAGCCGCTTTTGATTGTTAAGAAAGGTCTTATGGTTGCTCTGATTTTGATCTCTTTCAAGCATTGCACGTACGATTGAAGGGATCTAAGTGACTTCTTTTGGAACCAGGCAAGATGCAGAGTCAAGGACCGTTGTATATGGTGGGTGAAAATGTGTTCACAGAGCTCGCCCGTTGTGTCTAACAGAACGGTGCATTAGGGATTCGATCTCTCGACCCAACAACTCAAAGGCATGTCGACTGCAACTCTCACCAATATTCATACAACATCAACTGACACCCGCACCAGCCATCGTCGTCGACTCCAAGCTCAAACTCATCCACGAAGCCAAAGTCGACTTCGACGCCGACCTCAGCAAATATGGCATCCAAAAGGGCGTGCTCACCAACGAAGCAGAAGGCGAAGTCTTCGCCCCGCCCGCAATGTGGCTCGACGCCGTGAACCTCGTGCTCGACCGGCTCGTCGAAGCCGGGCTCGATTTCGGCGCAGTGAGAGGGCTGTCAGGCGCAGGTATGCAGCACGGCACGGTCTTCTGGTCCAAGGACGCCGAGAACATCATGCTCGACTTGGATGCCGGCAAGTCGTTGGCGGAGCAGATGGAGGCGGGCGCCAAGGGGGAGCGAAGGGGCGCGTTTGCCCATCCTGTTAGCCCGAATTGGCAGGACGCGAGCACGCAGAAGCAGTGCGATTTGTTTGATGCTGAGCTCGGGGGCCCGACGAAGTTGGCGGCCGTTACGGGCAGCGCGGCGCATCATCGCTTCAGTGGACCGCAGATTATGCGCTACCGGACGAAGCATACTGCCCACTACGAGGAGACGACGCGGATATCCCTGGTGTCATCCTTCTTGGCTTCCGTGTTCCTGGGGACGATTGCGCAGATCGATATCGGGGATGTGACTGGGATGGACCTCTGGGATGTGCACAAGGGCAAGTGGGATGAGAGGCTACTGGCTCTGGCGGCTGGCGGCAAAGAGCACGCGGCCGAGTTGAGCAGGAAACTCGGCCACGTTGCGGAAGACGGAGGCGCCAGCTTTGGCGACATCAGCAACTACTTCGTCACGCGGTATGGCTTCAATCCGGAGTGCCGGGTGTTGCCCTTCACTGGCGATAATCCTGCCACCATCCTGGCTCTCCCACTTCGGCCATCAGACGCAATGGTCTCGCTTGGCACGAGCACCACCTTCTTGATGAGCACCCCGGAATACCGTCCCGATCCGGCTTACCACTTCATGAACCACCCCGCCACCCCCGGTCTGTACATGTTCATGCTCTGTTACAAAAACGGCGGTCTCGCCCGCGAACACGTCCGAGACGCCTTGAAGAAGCCGGACTCAAACTGGGCCAACTTCGACAAAGCCGCTCTGACCACACCACCTCTCTCCCAAAAGACAGACACAGACCCCATGCGTCTCGGCCTGTACTTCCCCATCCACGAAATCGTCCCCAACCTCCCCCCAGGCCAATGGCGCATGCACTATGACCCGACCACCAAGTCCCTCAAAGAAACCTCCAACGACACCATCCCCGACGACGCACGCAACATCGTCGAATCCCAAATGCTCTCCTGCCGCCTGCGCTCCCAAAAGCTCGTTAAACCGGTCAAAGACCCGCAGTCCGGGTCTCAACTTCCCGCGCAGCCGCGCAGAGTATACCTCGTCGGCGGCGGGAGCGCCAACGCCGCCATTGCGAAAATCTGCGGCGAGGTGCTGGGCAGCGTCGAGGGAATTTACAAGTTGGATATCGGCGGGAATGCGTGCGCGCTCGGCGCGGCGTATAAGGCTGTGTGGGGGTGTGAGCGGCGCGAGGGCGAGACGTTTGAGGAGTTGATTGGCGGGCGGTGGGATGAGAAGGCTTTTGTGAGAAAGATTGATGATGGGTATGCGCCGGGGGTGTTTGAGAAGTATGGGGAGGCGGTGGAGGGGTTTGAGATGATGGAGAAGCGGTTGTTGGAGCAGCATGGTGGGAGCTCGAAGTGAGGATGGATGTGAAATGCGTGCATTGTGTCTTTGTAGAGTACAAGTGGGCAAAACCGAAACACTGCCATTACCACTTCCACCACTTGCCCCACGGCTAAATCTGTGTGTTAGAGTACAAGCGAAGAAGACCAAACGACTGCCATTGCCACTTCCACCACGACCCCGAGCGCACGGCTAGATCTGTCTCCGGATCTAGCCCTGAGATTTCCTCAACACCTCAAGTTCCCTCTGCATGTGTCGAATGGCCCATGCATCCTTCTCGCGCTCCCTGCGTACAGCCTCGTCCACGCTCGCCTGCCAGCTCCGACTGACAGTCTCCGCGCCGGCCCTCGCTGCCTCATTCTTCCACTTCTCAAGCTCGGCCTTGCTGGCCTCGACGGCCTGACGCAGAAGCGTGATTTCTGCACGCCGCAGGTCCCGGGCGTTCATTGCGCGTGCAGCTTCGTACAGCTCGTCATCCTGTAGATCCTGCCCGGCCATCGTTCGCGCAGCTTGGTACAACCCGTCGTCCTCATCGCGTGGGAGGTCCGTGACGAAGAAGCGACTTTGGTGCACTTGGGCCAGGCGCGCTCGCAGATGCGCCGCCGTGGATTCGAGATTGGCGACGCGGTCGTGTGAAGAGCAGAGCTCGCGTTTGAGGACTTCAATCGTCTCCTTTTGCTGCGTGTTTTCCTGCAACAGGAGTCTTTGCGTGGCTTGATTCATCTCTTCCGGCGTGGGCGACGGCATGGTCTGTCTACGATCGTCAAATCGTCCTGTTGGGGGGTAAGGTTCTTTGGGGCGTCGACGTCGAGGGGGACTGGATGGAGTTGGGCGTAGTGGTGGTGCGTGCCGGGATGATGGGCGTGAACGTTGAGGAGATCTCGAATCTGCCATGGTTTCTGCGTTTTTAAGTACCCGTCGTAAAGGCAAGATGGAATGAAACCTGCAGAAAGGGTGGAAATGGGACAATTCAATAAGACCAAGAGAGAGGGAGTACGACGAGGAGAGTAGCAAACCGGTACGACAGACCTACGCTGAGCGGCACAGTGTGTCTCGTCGTTAGTTATCGTGTTACAGCCGTTTTCGTGGTACCTGTCTGCCAGGCTGCGGAGACGTGTTCATGCGAGTTGGCGGGATGCATCGTGTCAGACGTCGCACCACCGTGTAGTTCTGGCGACGGTGACTGGTGAGGCACGGCGATAGCTCCATTAACGGAGATGATGACATTTTGAGCGTCAAGGGAGGTGAATGGCTTGGATCTCTGCCTGCCTGGTCTCATTTGATGAACGCAGTCTCAACGGGCGTCACGAGCTGGTCGACAACGTGCACCACCCCGTCAGTACACATGTGGTCCGCCGACAGAATATTGGCCCGCTCGTTGACTTTCATTTGAATCAAGCCCTCGATTCTCTCGACTTCCACAGCAATCATGGCGCCGTTGCTTGCCGCCGAGGGTAACTCAAAGGTCCGCTTTCCGCGTGGTCGGGGATACTCACGACCTGGTGGGGCATCTATAGTAGTGCTCGCGTCGGCGCCACGATAAAACCTGTTGGAGTACAATGTCCAGTTGGGAGACCAGTGGGATAGCAGAATTGTCCTGATGATTGAAGGCTTTTGGAGAAGCTCACGTAGCTCTTCCTCTCCAAGCGATTGAAATGCTGCATCGGTAGGCGCAAAGAAAGTTCCTCCTCGTCTTAGATCGACAGCATCGTCGCCGGTCAGCTTGAAATCACAGATGCTTATGGCACGCCGGAGAATGCCAAAAGACGCCGAGGGAAGAGCACTCAAGGTTGTGGCAATGTCAAGAAGAGGCATGGGAGCCTTGTCGAGAATATGAACGACACCGTTCCGAGCGAAGAGATCCGCTGCAGTGATTCGAGAAGTGAAATCAACAGAATAGCTTGGCCCATATCCAGGGTGCCAGATTGGCCTGGTGCGCAGGAGTTGCAGACCGTTCAGCCCAGGTGAATGATGGCGCACCGGGACATTCGGGAATGAAGACAAGGCCGACGTTGGGAGATAAAGATCGCTGATCAAGGACGATATGTCTCGTGAACCATCAAGTCCCGTCCAAGGATCCGTCTCGTCGTCGCCCGGTGCGAACACGGTACAGTCAGTTGATATGTCTTGCAATTTTGCAACCAAATCCGGACATTGCTGCAGCCTTGTCATGAACTTTCGCAATCGCGGGTCACTCTCTAGGAGAGTGTAGACCGACTGCTCCGGGGCATTCATGTTGCCAACGTTGATTCGTGTACGCCAAAGAGGGCCGACGCTCGGGGACTCTATAGAAGTTCTCGAGGTTTATCGTGCTGACGCAGTTAGTCGGTTGCATCTGTTATTCACGTGACGCTGGTTCTGCCGATGACTGCTCGCCGGTAGCAACTCGTTCTATAGCGACAGTCTGGGGTTGTGGTAAGTGTGATTCTCTCGACCATACAGCTAGAACACGGAAGATTTTGAAATCATTTTGAATGCATTATAGTGAAAAGTGGCGTAGAAGCCAGTCACGTGCTTAAAGTGATCGGCGCGTTTGGGTGATCGGCGCGCTTGCGAAGTACGTTAGAGCCAAACATTGGCGATCTGCTTCCATTCACGATTCCCAAATCTATACGATCTTCTTCGGCCTCAGTGTCTGTGGCACGGCGGAACTGTCTTTACAGATGGCTTCGCCGAGCCGACTGCCTTCCTTGCGCCGGCCGGCCGGGAGCAGTCGGCCAGTGTCCATGATTGAAGTACGTCTGGCGTGCATGGGTTGTTTGACGATGTCCACTAATACGATAAACAGGGTCCGACGAGTAATGTGCCCGCCTTACATTCTGGCTTGAGAGACACAGAGCCTTCGGAGATGCTGAAGAGACGGAGTTTGCTGCCGCAATTCCCTCGTGGAGTTGTGGGCGAGGGACACGAGGGCCAGGGGAGCACAGAAGCCGATCTCGACAGGACAAGCGCCAGTCCGCGCCAGTCAGATGGCCACAAAAGCTCTGGTGAAGCCGACCGAAGGCGAGCATTGAATGGAGGAAAAGCAGATATGCCGCCGCCTGCGCCGAAAGCGGCAAGGCCTATGTCCATGGTTCCGCCGCGAGGCTCGAGCCAAAGCAAGCTCCCTAGCAGTCGCACACACGCTCGCAAGGAGTCTAAAGAGAATGCCGTGGACATTGCAGCGGCAAGGGCACAATCATTAGCGGCGCTGAGTGGAGCAGCACCAGCAACGCGTTTGCTCGCGGACGATTTGGGCTTGAAGAGGTCGAACTCGACGAGATTGCCACAGACGCTGCGTGCTGGGGGTCCTATGATACCATCACGGACCACCAGTGCGAAGCCCAAGGACGAGACTGCAAGTAAGAAACCGAGAAGCCGGGCGGGTCCTCCGAGCGATGCCACGACACGGGACCAGTTCTCGTCTACTCCCCGCGCATCCATTACTCCTACTCTACCAAGGACCTCCACTGAGGCTTCCGCCGCGCGACAGAATCGTGCTTCCGTGATCATCCCTACTCGACAAGGCAGTCGGCTTGAAACCTCCCCGCCTTCGCGCTCATCACGACCCAGACCAGCCTCACAGATCATTGCGCCGAGTATGAAGCCAGCATTCACTACGTTCCAGCAACACTACTCTCCCGCCAAATCGTCATTACCCAAACCCCCGATACCATCTACCAAGCCTTCGCATAAGCTCTCGATAAACGCTTCAGAAGACGATGAGGCCGTAAGCTTCGAAACCATGAAGCAGCAAATCGAACTTCTGCAGCTGTCGTTACTCCACCAAGCCTCGCATCAATGCTTGGACGAATACACTGCCAGCGCCCGACGCAAGCTTGGCAAAGTGCATTCCAGATTGCGGAGAGAGTACGAGAGTTTGCGTGCAATGGAGCTGGTGCAGCAGCGTGCAGCTAATCTGTCCGCCCTGGATGCTTGGTGTCCAGACCCGGCACTTCTCGTTGAGAATCTGCAGATCCTGGCTCTGGTCTATTCTGACATATCGTCGTTGATGGAAGAGGGCAGCCGGCATGGGGATGTGGTCTCCATGTTCGAGTTATGGATAGCCGAAGCGGAGCGGTCGGAGGCGGGCAGCTTCGTCCAGCCTCTGCCAGACGACTGGCGATCTTCGCATGGCACTTTGCTGCTGAAGCTGAGATCTATCCAGCGGAATTTGCGGGTGTTGCCTACGGCGAAGTCGTCGGGGATCGAAAGCTCTGGGATAGAGGTTGTCCTGAGAACTTGCAAGACATTGGTGGAGGATATGCTGGGGGAATTAGAGGTCATGGCCAAGTTGGAGAGGGAGATGCTGGCGAGGGAGAAGGGCAAGGTGGAGAGGGAGGTCGATGCGATGCTTATGAATAATGATGTGAACGTCAAGGAGAACTGGGTTCCCGTATGGCAGAAAGTGGCCTAGTCCGGCTTACTTGGATAGCATGGTTGCTGTATTCACGATGTCTTCTTTTCTTGTGAAGGTAAATATGAGTGAGCACGTGACTGTTCGGGATCGCGGGTTGTGGGCTTGGCGTTTGCCTCGCCCCCACGGCACTTCACCACCTCACCCGACCAAATTCCATTCCACCGAAGCTGAAGACCCCGACGTGTCCCACGAGCAGGTGTGCAATAGAATGAGCTGAGCGGACAGAGCGAGAAGGTTTGGACGGAATGGCGCCACGGTCAAGGACAGGATGGTATGTTAGACGGCATGTGGCACCGCGCATCGAGATCTTCCGCTAAACCTTCCCTCAGTTTAACCTGCCGTCAGAGGAGTGCGTATCGCGTGCAGGCGACACCCCGTCTGGGCCATTGCTAACCTGGCCTGATTAGAGCTGAAATGTAGTGAAGAGAGGCCCGTGTGTGCGCAGTGCACGAAGGCGAGCCGAGAATGCATTCCCGCGTCAGGAATCACCTTTCGGTGAGTGCATGCCACCGACCACGTCACAGATGTGAATGCTAACGACGAGTAGCCATCAACAGAACCCTTCTATGAACGCGGAAGACCATGGTGAAGGCAGTCTTAAGAACTTCTACGGCTACAAGGAGACGTTTGGCAAGCACACGACGTGGGTCGAGATCCCCAAGGACCTCACCTTTGTCCACACCAGCAACCCCTACGACGATGGAGATGATAGGCCCGGCGGCATTGCGGGCTACGATGACGGCGATACGACCTTTATGACTGATGACCTCGCTTCCTTTCACGACACTCACGCGGGTGCTGAGCTTGACCTGCATCCTACCACCTACCCGTCATACGCCACCCATGGCCTCGAGGCACTCAGTGCAGTGGCCAGCCAGGATCAGTACAGCTTCGCGCCGCCGCCTTCATCCATGGATACGCACGACCAGACCTCCCCTCGGCAGTCCGCTGTCCAAGGACTACAGCCAGGCCCGCCTGCGACAAGTCAAAACATCGACTACATCCTCAACCCATCATCCGCCAAGGGTGCATCTCCAGCAATCAGCAACCTCGATCCGCAACTCCACTCCCCAACCAACTCCGCCAAGCAGGCCTACGTTTCGAGCCCCGAAGCACACCAATCCCCCTTTGAACATGTACGTACCTCATCGTACAGCCCTGCACATGACCGGGCGAGCTTACGTCGCAAAGGATCAAGCCGCGGCGGCGGCGGCGCTCGCGGAGCAGCTATTACAGAGCCAGAACTAGCCTTCCTCCTCCGGCATTACTCCGAGTGCATGGGCTTCTGGATGGACATTTTCGACCACGGCTTATTCTTCTCCTCGCACGTTCCCACTCTGGCTGTGCGTTGCCCGTTGTTGCTCTACGCTTGCGTCGCTCTGTCGGCCAAGGGACTTGCTCGGGTGAATGGGCGGAAGGCGGTCATGGGCGGCCAAATTACGGCGAAACGCCAAAGCTTGACGGAAAAGTGGCCGGGGCCACGCATGAGCGCCGAGGCTTGGAGACACCTCGCCAGGCAATACTACGATCTTGCCGTGTCGCTGTTGAGACAAGCCCTGGCGGGTGCTACAAGACCTTCAGTGCCAGAGGGCGCAACACCTGGCACTATATCAGATATACAAGGACATCCACTTCCATCCACGGATTCCGACGAGCTAGTTGCGGCTACCGCCGTGCTATGCGTGTACGAGTTCTTTGATGTGTCCGGAGCCGAGTGGAATCGCCATCTCGATGGCGTTCAGAGCCTTTTCGACATCGCCAACGATCGCATGATGGATCTCACTCGGCCCCCTTCACCCGCTGCAGTGACTGACAGTATCACGCAGCGTCTAGCGGCCACGCTCGGCGGCCCCCGTCCAGGGCTCAGCAAAGGCCGTAGGGGTGTCTTCTGGTGCTTTGTTCGTCAAGACATGCTCTCGGCGTTCATCAACAACACTCACACTCGAGTGGACACCTCTGACCTGGCGGCGTGGCGTAGTGCGGGCCTCAAGATCGCGCCAGATGGTTTCGTATATCCCAGTAATCCCTCACATGCTGACTACATTGCCGAAAACGCCATGGCGGATGACATGATCTGCAATGCATTCATCTGGTTGCTGGCGAAGCTCGTCAACTTCCTCGTGACGCCACATTCCGTGACGAATCAGCCCTCTCTCATTGGGCCTCAGACGAAGCGGCAAAATCTTTTTACAGAAACTTGGGAAGAGCTTGACGCACAGCTGCAAACGTGGTACGACAGCTTACCAGACAGCTTCGTCGCCTCGGCGATAAGGCAACCCGAAAACGAGAACCGGATCGAGGAGAAGTGGTTCCCTAAATCCATGTGCGCCAGTACCATGCAGTGGTGGCACTTTGCCCGGATCCAGATGCTTCACAATAAGCCGTATGTGGCGCCAGCCCCAATCTCTTCATCAGACAAAAGTCACCTTCTCGGCGCAGCAACTCCAGGCATGAACCTCGCGCAGCAACACGCCAATTACGCTTCCATCACTCGGCAATGCCACGAGCACGCCAAGGAGATTGTGGCGATTGGCCTCGGACGCAGCGACGAGGGCGCAAGAGTACACTCCGTGCAGCCGCTGTGGACCGCTGGACTCGTGCTCGGCATGCACGATGAGAAAGCGGAGTTCGGCCCACAAATCGACATGTGGCGGCGCAGTATCATTGAGCAGCTCCGCGGGATTGAAACCGACACGGGCTGGGCGAGTGAGTACCGCGTGCACTCGCTGCTGGAACTGTGGGGTCTGCCGGCTTATTGGCAGCTTGAGGAGGCGGAGTGACGTAGAAAACGCGGAGGGCTATGGGCGGCGGATCCACGGAAACGGAAGAAGTGGTTTCTCTGGATCTACCGTCAAGGACTACTTGATGATCAAGCTCACCTGTCAAATCCACTGGATCCAAAGATATGTGGTACTCTCCTGGCCAAGTCGCAGACATGACCAACCGGAGAGCAACCTGTCAGCAAACCAAATTCGTGGGTGTGCTTGCCACAAGTGGATTCGCCGCACAACCTACAGCATCACGAAGAATACGAATACATGAACACACTTCCACGGTTCCCCCTTGAGTCAAATTCCTTCCATTGCCACCACAGATTCATGGTAAGTCGGAAGACAGCCTCGCAGGCGTAGTATATATACCCCCCGTTTCCCTTGCATCCCCTGCTTTTTTCTTCAGTTTCACTCGTGCTCTCACTCCGAACCAATGACTCGCTGCTGATCACCGAAACCATTCTCAACCTCCTCCAAAACCTCCTTGGTGCTCTCACTCCGGACCAAAGACCCGCTGCTGATCACCGTCACAAACAAACCGCTTTGCTTTTACAAAACCGCATTTGCTTTACAAAACCGTTTTTGCTTTATACGCTTTGCTTTACAAACCTGCATTTGCTTTTACACAATTTGCTTTTCAAACCCTCGCGCTCAAAAGCCCTTTCTCAAGGCCTTGCTTCAAAGCAAGAAAAAACGTGAGTCGTCTCATCCCCAGCTTTGTCGGCGGCAATCTAACGGAGAGCAGACCAAAGACCAGAGCAGCGAACACGGGCTGCTCGCCCCATCTCCACGGTTCCTGCGCCAGGCAGAACCAGGTGAGTCGTTCACTGACTTCCTTCGTCGGCGAGAAGACTAACGGAGAGCAGACCAGAGACCAGAACAGCGAACACGGGCTGTTCAACCCCATCTCGAGTCCTGCAACAAGATCAGAAGACCGTGAGTTGCCGCCTCCCTGCCAGCCTCGTCGGCGACAATCTAACGGAGAGCGTCCAGTCCAAGCCATCATCAAAAATGGCTCAAAAAGTGGCATCCCACAAAGTCAAGAAGATGCGCAAGGTGCGTTCTCGTCTTCCCCCCAAGCTCCCTCGTTCGGAAATGTCTAACGGAGATCCAGCCATCGCATCCCAAACCCTTCGACATGACTCGGCTGTTGCAACAAGTCACCGAGCTGTCCGAAAAGACACCTCTCGCCCGGCAGAGCCCCCAAGCCGGTACGCTCCCGCCTGCCCACCCCCTTTTCCCCTCTCCCATCTAACGCCGAGAAGGAGCCAACCAACCCAAAAAGGAGGCGAACACCCACCCTCCTCCCCGTCAAACCCCCGATCGCAGCACAAAAGCCAAGCAACGCTCGATCCCCTTCAACGAAGAGCACGATCTCGACCCGTGGATGCTCTTCCCCAACCTGTGCGAGCCGACGTCGGCGCTCAGGCACGATTCGGAGACGTACGTGCGGCAGGCACGCGAGGCGGCCGCGGCGCGAGAACAGAGATACTGCGCGCGCAGAGGCAGTCCGCTTAAGTATGCGGAGTTGGTGGATTTGGTGCAGATGAATTATGGGATTGGCAAGTACGCTTTTCCCGCGACGACGACGATGATGACGACGACGCCGACACGAAGTGTTGGTGAGCCGATGGAGTTGGACTGGTGATTCACAAAGAATCACGAGTCTGGAATGATGAACGATGAACGCTGAACGATGAACGACGAAACATGGACTGGTGGAGGAAACAAAGTCACCTCATTGAAAGTCATCACTGATGACGGCAACTCACGGACTGGCGGTGGACTCAAAGTCACAAAAAGGGCACAGGTTTCTTTTTTGGCCTTTTCGGCGTCTGTGCGAATCAAAACACATTTCCTTCCCAACGTCTATGTCTTTCTCCTCTGTGCCACATCCAATCTCCCGTCCTGCTTCTACCCCTCTACAACCGCGCCTCTCTCGGCTCACTCTCCACCTCCCTGAACCGCCTAAAATACTCCAACGCCTCAGGGTTCTGCACCGTCGCGCTAGCCTTGACATCCTTCCCACTAATCATCTGCTTCACCGGCGTCTCGACCTTCTTCCCATTAATCGTCGTCGGGATATCGGGCACGGCAATCACGAACTTGGGCACGTGCCGACTGCTCAGCCCGGATTTGATGGCTTGCTTGACTTTGTTGCGCAGCTCGGGGGTGAGCGTTTGGTTGGCGGCCATGACGAGGAAGAGGAAGACTTGCTCGTCGCTGTCGTGTGGTCTGCGGCGGCCGACGCACAGGCTGTTGGAGATGGTGGAGTTGAAGGGGGAGGCTTCGACTATGGCGTAGATTTCGCCGGAGCCGAAGCGGATGCCGGAGGGGTCTGTGAAGGGTGGGGTTAGCTGGTGCGAAGGTTGGGAGGATGGGAGGTGTGGTACGTACTGAGCACGCCGTCGCTGCGTCCGTGCATGATCAGGCCGCCGGTTTTGGGGTTGCGACTTAGCCAGTCGTGCTGCGCCCAAACGTCGATCTTGTCGAAGCGCTCGAAGTAGCTCTCAAGGTACTTTTTGTTTCCCTTGTCGCCCCAGAAGAAACACGGCATGCTGGGAAAGGCTTTCCGCACAATCATCTCGCCTGCTTGCCCGGCTTCCATGATACTCTCTCCCGTCTCGGGATCGGCAATGTCCACGTCCATTCCTAGTCCTAGAATTTGCATTTCGCCCGCGTGAATGGGCGAGGTGGGATCAGCAGCTACTAGAGAAGTCATGGTGTCGGTGCCGCCGGCTGTGTTGCACAAGTGGACGTGGGTGGGCATGTTGTTGTAGAACCATTTGTACTGCTCAGCGGAGAGGGTGGCTCCGGTGGTGTAGACGATTCGTAAGCTGTTGAGATCGAATTCCTTCTTCGGGCAGCACTTTGACATTTCGACTTCGAGAAGATAGCGGGGTGAGGAGCCGAAGTAGGTAACGCGGTACTTTTCGATCATGCGCAAGAGTTGTTTCGTGTCGGGATACATGGGCGAGCCGTTGTAGACGATGGTTTTGGCGCCGCACGCGAAGTAGCCGCACATGACGTTGAACACGACCCACGAGGTGGAGGAGTACTGCAGGATAACGTCTTTGGGGGTGGTGCTATTGTGCACGACGGCAATCTTCTTGAGCTGGATCATGATGCCGTGATGGTGGACAATGCATTTTGGCGCGCCAGTCGTGCCGGATGAATAAACGATGAGGAGAGGATAGTTGAATGGTACCCTCTCGAACGTGAGGGGGTCCTTTGGATGCGCTTTTGCAAGGAACTCGTCGATAGACGGGAAGTTGGAGTCCCTGGAGGAGATGGGGCAGATGTACACCTGCGGCCGAGGGTCCAATCGCTTATATATCTGTTCGACTTTGGATGCGGTGGAGACGGTCTTGCCTTTGTATATCGTGTCGGCATCGGCGAAGATGACTTTGGGAGTGACCTGTTGTAACCGTGACACACACCCTTCGAGGCCTAGATCCGGGCTGATGGAAGTGAAAATGGCGCCGATACTGGCTACTGCATGGTAGATGACCACCACCCAGATACTGGTGGCCACAAGCGCCGCTACGCGATCGCCCTTTTTGACGCCACATTGTCGAAGAGCAGAAGCCGTGAGACGCACTTTCTCCCGAACCTCGTGCCACGTGAGGAGCTCACCGTCCGTCTTACTCAAGTCGGTGTCTTCTCGTATGCCGACCAAGGCTATGGCATTGGGGTCCGGGTTTGCGAAAAGAGCATTCTCGGCATAGTTGATCTTCAATCCCGGGAAGAAGGTTGGGTTGGATGACATGGGCACGGATTCATCGTAGGCCTTGGTCATATCCTTGGGTAATTCGGGTTTCAACTGAAGCCACTGATACAAGTCCAACCAGAAGTCTTGCTGATTCTGGACACTCCATTTCTGCAGTTCTTTGGCCGTCTGGAGATTGGCATTGAATCGCTGATTGATATGGCGGCGGTAATCGTCGAGAGGAGTCTTGCCGGCTTTTTGCGGTGTCCATACCTTTGGGGGGATTTTGTGCGTGATCTCCATTTTGCGACAAACGTCAATGATATCCAACTGTCATTCACATGCGGGAGTTCTGTCATCCAACATTGAGCATTGGCCGAGGCAGAGCGATGTAAGGCGGAGTCGGCACACACAGCCGAGATTAGGTAAGCGCGTGCCTCGTGCAAGACACGCGACATCGGCGCGGCGTCGAGGCGGCGCGACGTGCTGACTGTTCATTGGTCATCGTTAGCCGCCCTCCACTCCATTCGCATGCGCTTCGCTGACTGAGCAGCGTGTTGTACCGCGCGCGAATAGCTAAAGGGCCTGCTGGAGCCGCCGAACCATGGAGATCTGGAGGGATAAGAAGAAGAGGGCCTCCGGCGCGAGACCTCTTTCCCGCTCCTCAACCCGACCTTTGCGCTGGAGTGCGTCGTGCACATCACCCATCACCTGAGCCTTGGACATTCTTGCCCACAGTACTCGCCAACTGCAGCTGTCCGTAAGGCAGCTAGGCTTCTCCGCCAGCGTGGAGCAACTCGCTGGGTCAAGGAGTTCAAGATGCCAGCCGGGCCAGGAGAGAGTCTTCTCGCAACTCTGTAAGGTGCTACCAACCACGAGCCAGGCTGTCAGCCGCTGACCCCAAGTCTAGCTTCGCGGACGTGCACTACTATTTCAACGACCCTAGTCAGAAACCACAGCACCACCGCTTCGACCGCGGTAGCTACGTCTACCTCTTCCACAATCCCACCGAGAACCGGGTCAAGCTTGAAGTTGCCAATCATGCTGGAACACCCGATCAAGATGCCTTCTCGGGCTACCTCGACCCCGTCCACATCACCTGTTCCCACAAGCAGCCCAACCTATGTACCATGACAATAGATGGAGCATCGCTACAAGGCCACGATCAATGGCATCTCCCCAGCTACGACGAGAAGCATGAGCACAAGTATCTCTACAAAATCCATGCGTTGGATCTATATCTGTGGACGGAGAAGGACGGAGCCACATTGTTGAACCACCTTAAATCCACCCTACCAGCTGAAAAGCTGAGTATTAACGATGCACCACTCCCCGATCAACAGCACGCCGAACACGTGGACTCAATGAGCACAGTGGTGCAGAATCTGGAGAGGACGGCCATCAGCCCGCAGTTCACTCCCGAGAGGCATGAAAGTGCGGCCTCCATCCATACTAACCCGGGCTCTCCGCCAGCCGCGTCACCTCAGCCCGCGGCACCCCTGGCCTACAATCCAGCTGCCCCAGCCGCGCCGGAACCAATAGCGCATCGGGAGAAGACGCCGCCACCATTGGAGGTTGGCGAAGGCACCGGTCTGGCAAGATACGATCCCACTCCTCAACCACAATACGCCAATACTCCAAACACTTTCGGAGCTTCCACCGCACAGTACACCCCGCAGTTCTTCTCCGGCCCGCCACAACAGGAGCACAGTGCATCACCTCCCAGCTTCCCCGGGCCACCACAGCCCCACCCCAGCTCGGGATCCCTTCCTCCCCCTCCCCCTCCCGCAAGCAGCGGCTCAACCCCACAACCATACATCCCATCATTCGCCCCACCGCCAACGCAAGCAAACCCCGCCTCACAACCTCGCTCGCCACCACCCAGCCAGCAAACATTCGGTGCACCCGTGCAGCGCACCGCCACTTATCCTGCTTCCCCCTTTGGCCCTCACGCCCAACAGCAACAGCAACCGCCCACGCCCTCCTCCCCACCAGGCTACTCCCCCGGCACCTACGGCGGCGCCGCACAACAAGACCCCACAAGCTACAGCAACTACTCCTACTCCAATGGTGGCGGCGGCGGTGCTTACCAGCAGCACCACTACAATCCCGGCGGGGCGTACACAGGCGATATGCACAGCCAGATTTACCGGCCTACGTCTTCCGAGGCGGCGGGGCATGGGCACGGGAATGGATATGGCAGGCCGGGCGGGCTGCAGAAGCAGCATAGTGAGACGCGGCAGCGGGTAGAGGAGGGCGTGACGCGGGTGGAGGCCAAGGTGGGGAAATATCTTAAGAAGTTGGATAGGTTGTGGTGATTGATTTGTTGAAGAGAGAGAGAAGCATGGGAAGGGCGAAAGATGGAAGTTGACCGATGGGCTCTCGAACAGGCGACACGGAAGCAAAACCCATAACAACCCAACCATTGTTCCATTCGAATCCGTGACCTTTCCCCTTTTCAACAAAAAACACCTAGAACACCTCCACTCGAACCCTTGCCCTTCACCAAACCCAACACCAAAGCAACAAAAACGAAACACCCATTTGGATGAAGCCAAACCTCAGCCGCACAAATTCATCCCGTAAAGGACTTTGACGGGGCCTGGTTTTGATCTTTTTTCGAAGGACGAGGAGTCCTAGAGTCAACGAGCAACACTTTCAATCTAGGGGGGGTGACGGGGGGGTGACGGGGGGAGACCCTTTCACCTCACTTTTTGGTCACGGAGGGAAGTGAAAGGGCCCCAACCACTTCTGCGGCCTTTGGTTGTCGCGCTCGCAAGTGGTTGGTATGAAGTGCTGGGACGCTTGGGGGAGTATTTATGTGTCGTGGAAGGTGTAGGCGAGGTTTAGCCGGTCGGGGGAAAGGGGTGATTTCACGTGGTTATCACGTGAACGCAGCTGCTCGGTAGGTAGGGTTTGAATTGATGGCGATCTACTAGCTTGTGTTGTGTTGGGGCTTTTGTTGGATGTTCCACACGCCACGCGGCGTGAACGGATTCGTTGTTCTTGTGGGTATGTGTCAGCTTTCTCCTCCCGCGTGATGGAGGTGACGCGTGGAGCTGAGGGTGGGATGTAAGGCACGCGTGAAGGTCCCGCGCTCAATGTAACGCTATCATCGTGTCCATATCGATTGACGCGATCTAGCTGTTACCTCCCTGCTCCTTTCGGTAGTTCTTTGCGCCGTGTCTGAACTCTGGTTGCCAGCGTTGCCAGCATTGCCTATCTTCTCCAAAGAAGTATGTGTCTGGTGCCTGACTAGTGCCATGGAATGTGGTCATACATTGCCTAAGTGGCTACGGTCCCTGAGTAGCATCCTGTGTCTACTGGTATCCACCACATGTAATGGTCCTGGTCACACTGCGTGTGTTGGGGTGACTAGTACCCAAGGTTGGGTTCACTGACTGTATGCACTGCGTCCCATACGATGGAGTATAAGAGGAGGGAGAAGAATGATGAAGCGGTAGAGAAGTACAGAACCTTTCTTCGGTATTCTATTTGAACAATCTTGTAGGGGAGTTTTCACAGGCGAGGTTCTTGTGAAGGAAAAAGCAGATCAACGCGTACTTCACCATGGTACTTCAAATACCACGTGCTCGTTCTTGTCCATGGAGACTCTCAGCTGAATCATCATCACCACCAGGCGAAGAAGCAAGTCCGCTTTGATCTCCCCGCACCGACCTCGAGGCCAGAGGGCACGAAAGCGAGAGTGCGGACATCGAACTCCTCTCGAGGAGCAGGGGGAACACCTCAGATCCGTACACCAGGAGAGCTGCTCGTTGCCGCGGGCGTCATGGCGCTTGCAGGTGCTCTGGAGGAGAAAGGAGGGATGAAAAAGAAGAGTAGCTCGAGGAGTTGGCCGAATGCCGATAAAACGAAGAGTTCATCACCGTATCGGGCTAATATTGGAGGGCGAGAATATGGCAAAGCGCCACCACCTCCACCGAGTAGCAAGAACAGACGGGATGAGCAGAGTGATGGCTTGTTTGAATGGGTCAAGGTGCGGAAGAGGAGGACGAGCTATTGGATGTAGACACATGCGTGGCGCAAGTGGAAAGAAGGAGGAGTGATGCCGGAGATTTGCACGAGTCGGTACTTCGCCGAGGTCCTTGTCGAAGCTTGTCTCGTCTTGACTCGTCTTGTCTCGACTCGGACTGGCATTTGATATAGGTCACATCGACAGCACGCATGCAGAGATGAAGTTGATCGGAAATAAGGCAAGCAACAAGGTTTCGCCGGGCGGGCGCCACAAACGTCGGAGCAAGGCGCGCTAGCCAACGGATCAACCAGCTGTCGCGAGGAGTAATTCGCGTCGGCCAACCAATGACATCCCGTCCATGACCTTTCCCTCCTCAACTTCACTTCCCCCCGCGCCCTGGCGTGTTTGGTCCCTTGTGCCCATCCCGGAGACTCGATGCGCTGCTCGTGCTGGATACGGCAAGTGTCGTGCGGCCATCACACCTCGAGGCTAATGAAAGGGAGAGAGGGAGAGGCGGCGCGAGAAGGGGCATGAATGAGGCTGCCCAATGGGTTGCACAAGACCCATCCAGACCTGTCGGGTGCATGCTCTGTCCACCGTCGCACCCGCGGCTTGCCCGTCTCCCTGCTCGCATTTCTTTCTCGTCTGCTGCAGGGCGACTAAATTACCCAATGCTGGTGACGGCCCGCGCGATCCGCAGACGGGCATGGTGGTTTGTTTTCTCTCCTGCCTACCTATCCTTGTCACTTCTCTCAATCTCCTCCTTCGCGTCTTCTTCTCTTCTTCGACGTTTAGGCTTGCGTCAAAGCCGTTGCGCTCTTTCTTTGCTTGGCTTTGATCTAGTCTCACCACTTCCTTCATCCCTGGCTACTCTTCTATCGCCGCTGAAGACGACATTCTCGGACGTGCAATCGCGGGCATTGATTCCATTCCCTCGTTGCTGCGAGGACCGTTTGCCGTGCTCGATGAAGGTGCAGCTATGAACTCCCCGGTGAGCGCACAGGAGGTGAGTGCACAGCAAGCCGGATCAGAAACGGTCAATCCTTCTCATGCAACAGCCATTAACTCTACTCCTGTCAGCCGGAGCACGACAATCAACACAACCACGAGCAGACCCCCGAACCAGACCAACCCGCGGAACCCCGTCGCCTCTCCGCCCCATACCAATACCACAATGCCCCCGAAGTCGCCCCAGCCTACGGGCTGGAGTACGACGACACCATCTACCCGGTCTCAGACAAAATGACCATTGTCCGAGAATTCCCCTTCCGCCACCATCTACTCGGCCACCGCTCGACGGCCGTCTCCTACGACAGCGACAACCGGCCGCCGCGCATCATCTGTGGAATGAAGGTGTCTACTTTCCTCGTTGTTGCTTTCATCATCTTGTTGGTTGTTGTCGGCGCTGCTGTCGGCGGTGTAGTGGGTGGTAGGAATTTGGGGCAGAGTGCTCCGTCAGGAAGCAGGACGTACGCGAGGTATGGCCAATGTCTCTTCCATCAGTCCTCATCGCAAACTAACAATATAACCATCACAGCCCCTCCCTCCTCCCTTCCACAAAAACCACAACAACCCCCCCAGCAACCCCAACCTACACCCCCCACCTACCAACCTACACCCCCCTCCCCGCCTGCCCATCAGCAAACAACACCCTCTACACCGCCCCGCTCTCCACCCTCAACACCACCACCACCACCACAACCTCCCAAACCCCACACATAGCAAACCAAACTTTCACCCTCCACTGCTCCCTCACCCCCCCGCAACCCTCCAAAAAACTCACAGGCGCATACGTCTACACCCTCGCCGACTGCATCGATCTCTGCGCCGCGTACAATTTCGCCGCTCTCGATGCCGTCGGCAGTACGAGCACGCCGTCGTCGTCGTCGTCGTCGTCATCGAACGAAACGTGCACTTTGGCTTTCTATCAGCCTGCGGCGGCGAGGCCGGTGAATTGCTGGATTGCCGCTTCGCAGGCGCTGATTGGGAGTTTGCAAGCCGGTGAGGAGGGGTTGGAGGTGGGGATTTTGGTGGTGGGGGTTTGAGCGAGTTTGATTTTTGGGGGGCGGTGGGATGGGGTTGGGGGGCGGGTTGGATCTGTTGCCGCTCCCTGCTACGAGCACGTTGGCCAGGACGAAAGGGAGATCTAGAGAGAAGGGACTACATGTAGCCGAACGCGATTGGACAAGGACGTCTTGTTACTGATTGAAACACGCGGCAAAAGAAGAAAAGCAAGACATAAAATTTCCCATTTCAAGGCGCGGAGTCAGCGGTGCTCATCACCCACTCGTACACCATCCAAAACTTCTTTCACTCTTCACTAGTAAACGCAGCAACAAATAACAAAAGCCAGCGCAGGAAAGATGATTTCCTTAGCGATGGAGGAGAGCAAAAGTCATGCATTGCATGCAGATGTCTTCACGAGCCCCTTCACTCCACGGACGTCTCCTTTGTCTTCACTCCGGAATTCCCATCTAGCGAACGATCGACACTCTTCCGGCAAGGTGCGTTGTGCACATCTGCACAGCTTCACAAACGAGTGGTGATAGTGCAGATATCCTCGCCAAGCGTTCCGGGCCAGATCGGTTGCGTTGAAGGCGAGAGTGAAAGGCGCATCTCGGATCTGCAAGTCTCAAACGAGAAACAGCGCGCTTCCATCGCCTTGCTGAACATGATCAAGTAGTGATTTCTGTTGAGACACCGTCAGGCTTTCAGTTGCAGGCGGTGCGAAGAAGCGAAAGTCGACGCGTTCTTCCGTTCATGAGGAGCATCCATGCGTTTCGTCTCTCAGCATGTCTCGCAGGCATTCTGAACGGCCAGATTTGTATGTACGTCGTGCAAAGTCACATTTGCACACTTCGACTGCAGCTTTGAACCAACACCGCAGGAAACGCGGCGTGGCCAGAGAGGCGGTCTTAACTCGGCACCCATAATTTGCGGCCTCCGCGGCCAGTGTATCCGTTACTGCGCGGTCGCGCAAAGCTGTTCGGATCGATCTGACCACCGGGCGCAGGAGAATCGTTGCTTTGGAATGCAGCGCCGCCACCACCACCACCACGTCGAGCGGCACCACCGCCGTAGCCACCGCGAGCGCGAGGTCCGGCGCGGAAGTTGCCACGTGCATGACCGCGAGGCGCGAATGAAGCGTTGGTGTTGTCGGCACGATATACTTGCGGTGCGACAGGGCCTATTGGGGCGCGGCGATCGAATGCGTCGGGATCGAGGACGTTGGACTGCGATGCGCCGCGGCCGCGTTGGCTGTTTTGCTTCGACAGCATTGCAGCCGGAGCTTTTGGTGGTGCTGGGGCGAAGACGACTTCTTCTTCTTCTTCGTCGTCGTCGTTGTCCACAGACTGTACTTGATTGAGCGACGGGGTGACTGCTGGCGCAGCGGGTGGTTGATTCTCGCGATTCACGAGCGACTGCCGATTGCGAAAGTCACGGTCCTCCCTACTGATCGCCTCTCGCATGTGCTCCAGCCTCTTGGTCTTAATATCGAAGCCGCGGGCGAAGTTGACCTTGCTTTCATCGTTGCAGAGGAAGATGAAGGACTCGAGTGCTGCGATTGGATCCTGTTCTTGGTGGATGCGCCACAGGATGTAGTTGAGGAGTTGCTGCAGGCGGGTCGGAACGCCGGTGCTCGAAGTTGGTCTTTCGTCAGGCTCGGCATCGCTTGCCTTCACAGGAGATGATGTGCCCTTCACTGGACTTGTTGGTGGAGACATGGCGCTCAAGCTCGACCGTTGACTGCGCATGGAGGATGGAGAGAGGGGGTGGGAGGCGTCCGATGCGGCAGAGCTGAGAGGAGTCTGGCGAGCGGGTTGGTCGTCCAGGCTAAGCTTGCTCAGCGTAAGGTTGGGCGAGTCGTGAATAGACGATGAAGCGGCGTCGTCCAGCGCATCGTACTCGGAGAAGAGGGTGCGAGGGACAGCAAACTTCTCGACATCTGCCCAGTTCTCGTAGGTCTCATCGGCGCCCTGAAGAGTGACGATGTTTGGGAACTTGCTCGTGGCATCATCCAGCCACTGCAGAGTCTCGCGAACATCGTCCCCGTGTCGCGTGGTCGCACTTCTTTGCCGGCTCAGCTGCTCCAGCGCTGGCAGATGTTAGCGCGTGACTGGGCGGTATCCAACAGCGACAGCATACCATGCAGCGGCACGAAGAGGCGGATCTGTCCGTTCTTAACCCATTGCCGGATACCGTTGCGTGTGCTCCTCTTGACTCCAGCCACTAGCGCGCTATCATCGACAATGCAATTGAAGATCTTCCTGCCTTGCTGCTGCTGCTGCTGCACGGGGGTTTGCATCGGGGCCTGGACGGCGTGCAGCGAATGTGGGCGCGAGCGAGGTGCGCGCATGTTGATGGGGGAGCGAGGCGTCTGCGGGGAGGAAGATAGTGAGAGCGAGCGGGAGGTAGCAATAGGGGAATGCGAGCGAACCGACCGTAGTGGGGGGATCCAGTAAAGTGAATGCTGGCTTGGTGGGATCCATATTTCTTTCCCTTCAAAGCGTGCACATCACATTTCTTTCTGCGGAATCGAGGGGGAATTCACGGTCCGGCAAGTGTGCCAGCCGGAACGCACAAGCGCAACATGCTCCTGCTGGTTTTGTTGACGGTGCTGAGGAGAAGGGATGGACGGACGAGGCGCATGACGGCAGGGGAGAGTCAATGCATAAGGAGGAGTGTGGCAAGTGTCGGGGGAGGGAGGGAGGGAGGGAGGAAGAGAAGGAAGTGCAGTGCGGGTGTGTGGCTGTCGCTCGCTCGCTCCTACCTCCGATGATGCTGTGGGGTGGAAATCTTAATCGCGCACAGACCTCGCACGGCTGTCTGTATATATACCACTACATTTCCATTCACATTCCCTCCTTCACCACTTGAATACAAGGGAGCCATTGCGTGTGGTTTTGACGGAGGGGATCCCTGCTTCTCAAACACCAGCATGGATCGGTGAGGCGGAACAAGTAGGGGAAAGCAAGAACCCACCATGCCTACCATCCTCGTCTCGGGAGCGGCCAATGGACTCGGCGCAGCTTTTGTCGATGCATACAGACAACAAGAAGGCACCGAGATCATCGCCATCGACAGAGCTGCCATTCCCTCCTCGTACGAAAATTTCCGCAGCTTCCAAGTGGACGTCGCAGACGAGCACTCCATCGACACTTTTGCCCGACAGATTCAGGACGAAGCGATCGATCTGGTCATCCACAGCGCAGGTATCCGTGGACTCGTGCCCTCAGTAGAAGCAGAGAAGCCGAACGATGTGGCCGCTTGCGAGACCATCTCGGTCATGGACATGGCCACATTGACCCGCACCTTTCAAATCAACGCTGCTGGCACGTTCTTCCTCCTCCGTGCTCTCCTCCCGAATCTACGAAGGCCCACGGTTCCCCAGCCGAAGGTCGTCGTCATGTCTAGCCGAATGGGCAGCATAGGCAATAACGAATTACCAAACAAAGACGCTGGGAGCGCCTTTGCGTACCGTGCTTCAAAGGCAGCGCTCAACACCATTGTGCGTTCCTTTGCCGTCGATGTGCCTGAAGTGGCATTCATTCTGTGCCATCCTGGACGCGTGGAGACGAAGCTGGTGAAGGGTGTAGAAGCTGGCGCCATTTCGGTGGAGGAAAGTGTAGCAAGTGTGATGCCACTCATCTCCACCTGGGATCGGATCGATAGCGGCAAGTTCTACGATCGGTTTGGACAAGTCATTCAATGGTGAGATTGCTCGACAGAGAGAGATGTACACAAGCGTACCTACAGAGACATCGGACGAAGCCTTGCCCAAGTGAGCAAGGGCAGCTTTGCCGAGCGCCTTACATAATCTGCACTGCACTTCAAGACTTCGAGCTCCATCACTCGCGCTGATCCTCCGCGACATTACTCTCTCACTTGTGCATATAATTGGCGTTCTGGTGGATTGTTTCTTTCTTCTCTGGGCCCGGACATGCCCACATTCTCTCCCTCCCGCATCCTTCGAGCCGTGACGACACAAAAGCAACACTCTGCCCCCAAATGGTCCGAAACGCTCGCCCTCCCCCGATCCGCATTCCCTGCTCGGCCAACACCTGCAGATATCGAGAAATACCGACAGAAATGTGCAGATGATCTATATACGTGGCAGCGAACACATAGGAATGCGAGTGGAAAAGAGAAGGACTTCATCCTCCACGATGGACCGCCGTACGCCAATGGTGCCGTGCATGTCGGCCATGCGCTCAACAAAGTGCTCAAAGATTTGATTCTGAGATGGCAGCTGAGTCAAGGGAGGAGAGTGCACTATCGACCTGGCTGGGACTGTCATGGCCTGCCAATTGAGCTCAAAGCACTTCAAGCGCAACGAACGCAAACAGCCCAGGCCGGCACGCTGCAGGATGCGCCAAAGGAGGAAGCAAAAGCTGCTGCGGCTTCGCATGCTCGTATGAGTGCATCCGAGGTTCGCAATGCCGCGAGAGAGCTCGCGAGTGCCACGATCGAGGTGCAGAAGCAGAGTTTCCGGGGTTGGGGCGTGATGGGCGAGTGGCATGCGCCGTACAAGACCATGAGCGCGGATTTCGAGATTCAGCAATTGGAGGTCTTCAAAGCGATGGTGCAGAAGGGGCTCATCTCGCGTCATCGTAGACCGGTGTACTGGTCTCCGTCTTCAAGGACCGCGCTCGCCGAGGCGGAACTGGAGTACGATGACAATCACAAGTGCACGGCTGCATTTGTGAAGATGGCCTTTGTGCGCTTGCCTAAAGTTCTCGAGAACCATCAAATCTTGTCGAAGATGGATCCTGGACACGTAAGTGCATTGATCTGGACGACTACTCCATGGACGCTCCCCGCCAATCAAGCTATCGCTGTCAATCCGGGTCTGGAATACACTGTAGTGTCGATTGAAGATCATCTGGTTCTCGTCGCCAAAGACAGAATCGAGCATGTACTCTCGTTTGCTCCAGAAGGTACAGTTGCGACAACAATTGTCGAAACGGTCTCTGGTGGAGATCTGGCGGACGGCCAAGCGTGCTGCTTCAACGTCTTCCAAGGCCACGAGTCTCCAATCCTCAAAGCCGATTTCGTCACCGCTGGTTCCGGTACTGGAGTGGTGCACATGGCACCTGGCCATGGAATGGAAGATTATGTAGTCTGCCGCGAGCATGGCATAGATCGGATACTTGCACCCGTCGACGAAGCGGGAAGTTTCACGGAAGAGGCGTTCCCTGCAGCTGCGCCAGATGACTCGATAACTGGCCTTGATGCCCAGACTACAGGTGTCGACGCTGTACTCCGCATTCTTCGTGATCCTGCGCGACATGTGGGAATGAGTCCGTTCCAGAAACACCAAGACATGGTGTTTGCGACTCACACATTCACGCACAAGAATCCTATAGACTGGAGGACTAAACAGCCTGTCATCGTGCGCGCCACCGCTCAATGGTTTGCTGATGTATCCGCAATCAAGGAGCGGGCATTGTCAGCACTCAATGGCGTCAAATTCATCCCGGAGTCAGGCAAGACTCGGCTTCGCAGCTTCATTGAGGGACGAAGCCAGTGGTGCATTTCTCGGCAAAGGGCATGGGGCGTTCCAATCCCGGCCCTTTACCACAAATCTACTGGAGAGGCATGCATCACGGAGACGAGTATCGATCACATCATCTCCGTGATCAAGGAAAGAGGAACAGACGCTTGGTTCTCCGATCCTCCCGATGAGCGCGTGTGGATACATCAGAGTCTGCAGGAGGACACCTGGACACGCGGCACCGATACCATGGACGTCTGGTTCGACTCCGGAACCACATGGACGACATTGAACGGCCAGCGCGCCGATGTCTATATCGAAGGCACAGATCAGCATCGCGGCTGGTTTCAGAGCAGTCTCTTGACGTTCGTCGCCACCCACGACGAGCTGGACGAGAAGCCCGCCGCACCCTACAAAACCCTCATCACGCACGGCTTCACCCTCGACGCGAAAGGCAGCAAAATGAGCAAAAGCCTAGGCAACGTCATCTCCCCCGAAGACATCATGAACGGCTCCCTCCTCCCACCTCTCAAAGCCAAAAAGTCGAAAAACAAGAGCAAGAATCCCGCCAACGGCACTCCCCAAACACCCCAATTCGACGCCATGGGGCCCGACGTGCTCCGACTCTGGGTCGCAAGCTCCGACTACACGCGCGACGTCAGCATCTCCATCCCCGTCTTGCAGAGCGTACAACAAGCGCTCCAGAAGTACCGCGTGACGTTCAAATTCCTCCTCGGCGTCGTAAACGACTATGCCCCCCAACACCAGCACACCACCCCTCAACAACCCCTCCCCTTCGCCGACCGCGCCATCCTCCACCGCCTAAGCGCCACATCAGCAAACGTGCACGCCGCCTACGCAGAGTACAAATTCCACAAAGCCGTCTCCGACCTCAACACCTTCGTCAGCGCCGATCTATCCGCCTTCTACTTCGAGATCATCAAGGATGGACTCTACGCTGGCTCGGCTTCTGTGCGGCGCCGCACGCAGGGCGTTCTGCATTCGATTTTGACGGAGATGTTGGCCATGCTGGCGCCCGTGACGCCGCATCTCGTGGCGGAGGTGTGGGCTTTGGCGCCGGAGGAAGTGAAGGGAAGTAGTGGGGATCCTTTGCGGAGGGTGTGGGATGTGCCGTTTTCCGCTGCTTCTTCGAACGGAGGACGTTGGGGCTTGAACGGCACCGAGCAAAAGGAATTAGAGGTTTTCACGCAAATCAGTTCCGCGGTGAAGATTGCGCAGGAGACGGCGAGGGTGGAGGGTAAATTGGGGAGTGGGTTGGCTTGTAAAGTGGAACTTTACCTGCCAGATGCTACTCCGAAGGCTTTTAGTGATTGCGTGAGTGCTTGGGAGGCAAGTGGGGAGTTGGCTGATTCACTGGTCGTGAGTTCTGTGCGTGTTGGAAGGGGGAAGAAAGAAAGGCCATCAGTGGAGTGGTACTATGAGCAGGAATTTGACATCGCTGGGGCTGATGGGGAGGGATATTCGAAAGGGACGGCGATCATCCTCCCGCCTGACCATCGAAAATGCGTACGTTGTTGGAGATATACTGCCGACACGGAGGAGGAACCCTGCGGAAGGTGTGGAGAAGTATTGGAAGAGAGGAATCGCCACTCAGGATCAAATGAACTTGCTGCTGCTAGTTGATGATGTACATATCGAATTCAAAAACCCCCATGCAATGCCTACCACGCAAGATCACAACTTCATCCCCATCGCTTTATGCACGCGCAGACTCTGCCGAATGCTCAAATCCAACATAATCTCCTCGGAGCCACCGGGGATGGCATAAGCCCTGACATCGCGATACAAGCGCTCAATCTTACCCCCTTGGCCGCCACGCGAGTACGACAGCCCGCCGAAAATCTGCGACGCCTCGCGCGCGCAAAACTCAAAAGTCGTCGTGCTCTGCGCCTTGAGGCCGGCAATGGCGCCGCCGAGTTTGAGCATGGCCTCGACGTCCGTCATCTTCTGGCACTGGTAGATGAGCGATTCGAGCCAGGAGTAGGAAGCCTCGATTTGGCGGGCCATGTGCGCGAGCTTGAGCCGGATGACGGGGTGGTTGATGAGCTTCTGCCCGAAGGTGCGGCGCTTGTTGGCGTACTTGATGCTCTCTTCGTAGCACACGCGGCTGAAGCGGATGCACTGGATGATGATGCCGATGCGCTCGTGGTTGAAGTTGGTCATGATGACGCGGAAGCCTTGGTTCGGCTTGCCGATCAGGTTCTCCACGGGCACCTTGACGTCTTCGAAGGTCACGTAGGTCGTGCCGCTGCTCCACACGCCCTGGCAGTCCATGCGGCGCGTGCTGACGCCGCCCATGCTGCGCTCGATGAGCAGCACCGATAGGCCGTTCATGCCTTTGTCTGAGGTGCGCACGGCGGTGGTGAAGTAGTCACACCAAATACCGTTGGTAATCCATTTTTTCTCGCCGTTGACGATGTAATGCTTTCCGTCTTTGGTCAGCTTGGCTTCGCAGGTCAGATTGGCCACATCACTACCCGCATCGGGCTCGGTGATAGCAAGGCAGATGCGTTTCTCGCCCGCAAGGATCTCAGGGATGATGCGGTTCACGAGGGCAGGCTTGCCATGCTTCACAACGGGGGGAGCACCGATGCCGTAGCCGCCAATGAGATTCCAGACAAAGCCGCCCGAGCCGGAGCGGGAGAGTTCGTCGGTGAGCAGCATTTCGTGAAACAGATCCCACTTCTCTGCGGGCACGGACTTCACTCGGGCGTTGGTGAGGTGGGTGGGATATTTATGGGCGCCGAGAAGACCAGCAAGGTATCCTCGCTCGCCCATTGCTTTGTAGATCGCATCGGGAACGACCTTTGCTTCGTCCCATTCGGTGACGTTTGCCATGATCTCCTCTTCCATCCACTCGCGCACTTCTGCTCGCAGGGCGGCGTGGGTTTCGTTGAAGTAGGGAGTGTGATATGTCTGGTACCAAGAGGGATCGGCGAAGGGGATCAAGTCGCCATATGGGTCCAGTGTGGCCTGAACTTCCTCGTCTTCGTGCGCGTCGGCTGGCGTCGGGAGAGTCTCAAACTTCTCTTCTCGCGGAGAGGGCGCTACAGTGGATGGAGGAGCGGGAGCGGCGGGTTTGGCGGCGGGCTTGGGCTTGGAGTCGAGGGAGCCGATTTGCAGTTTTGGCTGGAACTTCTTGAGAATGCCCTCGTTGTGGTACTTCCAGAATTGCTTGCTGGCGTCTTTGCCGCCGACGCGCTGGAGGACTGCGATGCGGTGTGAGTGGGGAGGCAGTAGAAGTAACAGGGCATGTACTGACTCTTCTTCCCTCCTGGGTGCTCGTCCTGGAACTTGGTGACATCGTAGACATCCTCGTCCACAATGATCCACAGGCTATCACCTTTGTTATGGGAGGCCACATCGGCGGATTTGAACGTTTGAGACATGATGGAGAGTGGAAGAAGGCGGAATGGAGTTGGAATGTGGAGGATGGGGAGGTCAAGATGGAGAAGAGATGGGGTAAGTCATTAGAAGAAGGAGAGCACCGTCCCGTGCTTCATCCGAAACTCGCGATCACATGCTCGCATGTGAGCAAGGGCAGGCGCGTTCCAGCCGAGCTGCCGAGTTGCATGTGACAGCCAAGAACCGTCACGTGCAGGCAACCGGAATGGTTGTCTGACTTCCTGCCATACTTCGTCCCTCTCGAACACACTGCGAGTTTGCCGTCCAGTATCATGCGGGTTGATGACCTTCGTGTGTGCAGATTTATTATCCATCTGAACAAGCAGGCTCTCAACCTATACGTGAGCCTCAGGCTTCTAGCACTAGAAGGTCTAGAACTCCCCCGCCTACGTCAGAGCTAAGTGTGCCTTTCCTCCACCCCACCACGTCCCTCTCTCCCCTCCAACCACAACTCCATTCCATCTCATCCAACATCCAAACAACCCCCGCGTCTCCTCCACACAATCAACAAGAATCTACCAAATCACAATCCCACCAAATCCCCCCAACCACAAAAGCAACAATGCCCGAAGCAAAACCCGTCCTCCACACCCCCGCCACAACCCTCGGCTCTTCCGCCTCGGGCGCGCAAACAGACGGCATGCTCCGCCAAAACGCGCTGGTAAACGTGTGCGACACCATCTGCGCCTCGCGCATGATCGCCAAACCGCACACGGCAAGCGCAATCCACCACCACGCCGACGAGGACACGGTGGTGTTCGCCTTCTCCGGCCGCGGCACGATTGTGAGCGACGGGGGGAAGAAGAAGGTCACGCTGGAGCCTGGGGATTACGCGCTCATCCCGGCTTGGGCGGAGCATCAGGAGGTGAATGAGAGTGATGAGGATGTGGTTTGGTGTATTGTGCGGAATGGGAAGGAGCCTAAGGTGGTGAATTTGGAGGGGGGGTGGGGGACGAGTTAGGAGGGGGGATTGTGTATGAGATGGGTGTCTTGTAAATCTTGCGAGTTGGTGGTATATATCATCGTTTGGGGAATCGTGCCTCGTTTCTATGTTCATTGCGTGGTCCAGTGCAAATTCACACTCCCTCTACGCTATGTCGGCTTTCGCCGCTCAGCCGGCGACATGTCCCGTGTCGGCGGCAGTGTGTCCGCTCTCCGCCGCGCATTCAGATCAATCCTGAGATTGACGCGGGATGCTTTTGGCGAAGTTTCGGGAGAGACGATAGGCGTCATGAGCAGCGACGCGGGGGCTCGAGCCGGAGAGCTGGGCCCCGGGTTGTCAAGCGGGTTGTGCCTGATTCCGATCGGCGTATTGGGCAGGGATTGCGAGGCTGACAGATTGAACTGCGAGCCGTTCCAGCTTGTCTTTGTGTATGCCGCTTTCGATTGAGCCTGGGCCTCATCGTCCATGCTGTCTTCGTCGGAGTCATGAGCCTCAGGAGTTGAGGCTGGTGAGATGGAGACGCCGTCACCAGCTACAACTGTGACCGAGTCCGCGGGCGAGACATCTCTCGGAAGCTGGAAGAGCGTGCTTCCTCTTGGCTCGCCGTTCCTCACGCGCCCGCCCCTTGGCTGACTTCCCGCCCTCCCCTTGTACTGCAACCGGCGCAGATCGCTCACACTCTGGCTGAACGACACGTGCTCCGACACCTTCCGCACCGCATCATCAATCAGCAACTCAATGTCCATGTGCGCCTTGATCATACTCAGCACCGGCCAGGTCGCCTTCTCCCCCCGCTCCGTCGCATCTTGCATGAATCGCGGCGTGGGGTTCTTCATGATCTTCCAGAAGCGCGCCACTCCATCGACAGGATACAACGTGATATCGCCCGAGTACCTCTGCGAAAGGACAGAGGTCACCTTGCTCAGAAGATTGCTTTTTCGCTGTAAACACGGAAGGCCGGAGAGGATGTCCATGGATCGAATGGCTTCTTCGTGCGCCAAACTCACCGCGCTGATCCAGTAGGGCGTGTTCTCGGCTTTCGCCGGTGTCGTGCTGTAATTTAAGAATGGAACCACGTGTGGATTGACCTGGGAGGCAATGGTGTGGTTCACGTCAAACTCAGCAGAGAGTATGCTAGTGGGCAAGTCGCCGTTAATGGAGCCGTCGACGTACTTGGTGGTTGGATCCCACGGGGTGAGGTCTTGTCGCTCGCCGTCACACTTGAACAGCAAGCGTTCCGGCTCAAAGCCAAGAGGAACGGCGCAAGAGGCGACGACCGCAGACCAAATAGCCACATTTCCCGCCGTGGCGTAGTTGAGGACGCCTTGCGATTCGAAACTTGAAGAGTTGGACACGGTGATGTTCAAGACGCGGCGGGTGCGGTTGTAGGCCTCGAGAAAAGTAGTCTTGCCGAGGAGATCAACCATGACTCTGCGGAGATTGCCCAATTCGAAGAAATAGCCGTTCGCGCCAAAGTGCAGCACGCGCCCTCCCCAGCCTTGTCTCTCATGTGGACCAACAAATACCGCGAGATCGCCGTTGCAGAAGTCATAGAGCTTGCCTACCAGGTCCTCATCTGGGGTGCAGCCCAGAACAGCAGCCACAATCGATCCCGAAGACGAGCCCGAGATGATTCGTGGGAGAGCCTTTGCTTCATGCAGGGCTTTGATGACTCCAATATGTGACATTCCCAGCGTGCCACCTCCGGACAGAAGCAGCGCCGTGCGTCCGTACGACCGTCTGGTCTGCTCCAGCTCGAGTTCGACATCCAATTCCCGTAGCCTCGGGTCACCAAGAGCGCAAGCATCGACGATCCGGGCAAGTGCTTGACGCACAGTAGCAATGTAGTGATCGATGAGGAACTTGGTCCCCGCACGAGTATGACGATGAAGTGCAGGATTGCACACGCCCCCGAGATCGCGCGTAAGCTCGCCACGGATAATGTGCAGCATTTCCGCCAGATCGTCCTGTTCGCTGGCCAGGGCAAGCCGCTTCAGCCTGCCGCGCAGACATCCTACGTCGTAGTACTCGGATGGCTCCTGTTCCTTCCACACCGCCGCGCCTTCGAGTTCGTCAAGCTCTGCGCAAGTGTCGCTATACGCAGCCCAGGAAGTTGCATCGGCAAGCTGCTGCAGCAGTCTCGTGCGCCGTGCCAGTCGCTCATTCTGCAGCTTCTGCACTACCGAGCCCAGGGCGTCGAGCGTGTCTGCTCCGAGCTGGGCGACCGAGTGCCAGAGCAGACCGGACTTCGGGGCTCCATTGGAGTTGTGGAAGATGGTGTAGATGTACGGCAAGTCCATGCACGCTGGTTGAAGGGTTCCATCCGCTCTACTGGCCGGTGCGTTGGAGGTGGTGGGAGCAGACGCAGAAAGGCAGGGTATTTATGATGCCCATCGCTGCGTGTACATCCAGGTCGTCTCGCCGATCAGTTCCGGAGTATGATGGGTTGTATGACGGGCCTGGGGCTTATTTGAAAGGGCTGCGGTTGGAATAGGTCATCAGGCAAAGTATGCATTTAGCGAGGTCACATGCATGCGCATGCCGGAAGATGGCGCTAGTTGCGCAATGTCCGATTGGCGTAGCATGTGAAAGCCGACCACACTTGGGCGGTGCCAGGGTCATCATCATCGTTTCTCATTCACATCGTCTACGCGACAAGTCTACTCTACCGCCCGCTATCCCGCCGTCTAGCTTGTACTACCAGCAAACTCGCCTTGACCCCTCTCTCCAGCATTGCGTCAGCAATCGGGCCCAGACAGCTTGGAGTGCCAGTCATCCCGTCCGGCCGCCGACACACGACCACCAAATCTCCGCCGTTCTTGACATTACGTCCTACTTCCTCTTGAGCTGCAGCCGCGGCGTCTTCAATAGGACTCGATGACGTCGCCGTCTCAAAGACGACGCGCTTCTCCAGCCCGGAAGGCAGAGATCGCTGGAGAGTCGCGAAGAACGATGCGTCATCCTCTCGCTCCGCGGCGGACTTCGTCTTGTGTAGCCTGTCACGACCGCTTTTCGGCCTGATGCTCACTGTCTGGTCCGTCGGAGAAACTTCCTTTGCGCTCTGGTAGTGCACGATCGTCGCCGTAGTCTCTGCATTCTCTGCCAGCTGAAGCACCAGCCTCAACCCAGCCCGTCCATCCTCGCCGCCAAAATACGGGGCAAAGATGTGATGACTACGATCCCTACTCGGCTGGTTGGTGCTATGCTCTCGAAATCCCCGTCCGCTCATCGTGCTCACTCGCCGATCGAGAGTGGACGATCGAGGCGTGAGTGTCCCACCGAACCCTCTGTTCACAAATACCGCCGCGTTGCACTCCGCTATTTCCAAGGTGCGCATGACAAAGCTGCTGTACTGATCGTTTGTTCCTTTGCCTTTGACCACGTCTTTCGACACGGTGAGTGATTCACTCATGCTGCCCGACTCGCTCCATGGTAGCAGCAGGAGATCGCTCGATTCCTCTACCGCTGTATTGACAATGCTCTCTGAAAATGAGCTCTCGGTCGATATCGCGACCTCACCAGAAACGGCGAGATTGTAGAGTTGCCCTAGGACTCGGAAGGCGTTAATGACCGGGTCGAAGGCCGAGAGTTCGTCGGCCTCGGTGACCTTCATCACAGTCGAGTTTCTCTCATTCAGCTCCACAAACCGCATGCCGTGCACTTCCAGTGGTCGCGCTTTTCGAACAGCTTGCTCTGTACTCTCCTTCTCTTCCTCGTTCGCGTGTGTTGGGTGCACTCTTTCTAACGGCTCCTTTGCCTCCGCTCCCAATAGAGAAACGAGAGCAAACAAAGCCGGCATGCTGTCGAGACGGAGGTACACAAGAAGACTGCGCACCCGCGCAGCATCCGCGATCCTCTTCACCACACTCCCATCCTCGGAGTCCTGTCTCTCGGCATTCAGCGGCGCCCCACTATCCCAATCAATCTCCCCTCGTTTCCACGCTTCCAGCTTCCGCTGATACCAGGGCGGGTAAAGAGCGCGCGTCAACGGCGTAGTCGCAAAAGTCGTCACGAGCGCCATGACCACAAAAATGGTGAATGTCCGCGTGCTCAGAATCTTGGCTTGGAGACCGATGTTGAGCACGATCAGCTCCACCAAGCCTTTGCAGGACATCAGCGCTCCGATGGTGAACGACTCTCTCCAGACGAGCCCGTTCGCCCGCGCAGCGAATGCACAGCCGATGAACTTGGCGCTAAACGCGATACCGATGACGCCAATCACATAGGCCCAGGTGATGCCGTTGTCGAGCAGGCCCAAGTTGGTCGACAGCCCGGAGAGGGTGAAGTAGAGCGGGAGGAAGAGGGCGCCGACGAGATCTTCGATCTTCTCAGTCACTTTGATTGCGAAGCCGCCGTCGTGAGGGCAGATCAGGCCGGCCATAAAGGCTCCGAAGACGGGGTGGATGCCGATAACTCCTGTGAAAAAGGCACTTGACAGAGCCATGAGGAGGGTGAGCGCGATAATCCCTTGCGAAGGGCCATCTTGGAGAGCTCTACTTCGACGGAGGATCCATAGAAAAGCCGGACGAACCGCGAGGGAAAGGAACAATGCGTATCCCACGCCAGTCAGAAGCACCCAAACCGCCGTGACGCCGCTTTGCGCATTGACCAAAGCAACGCAAAGCGCGAGCAGGATCCAGCCGACCACGTCATTCCCAACCCCAGCAGATAGCACAATCACGCCAACGGGGGTGGAAAGCAACTTCAACTCCGTGAGAATCCGACAGAGGACGGGAAAGGCCTGCGACATGTTAGCTGCTTCTCGCTCGCTGCATCCGCCAAGGTGGCCTGGAGGTTTGCGCATACCGTAATCGCCATGGCAATGCCAATGAAAAGCATATACGTCCCAAAAGCAATCGGCTGCAAATCCGGATCCTCGTGAAACTGATGGTACAAACCCCAAGCAATCGCGCAGCCGAGTCCAAACGGCAACGACATGCCCGCCACGCCAACACTGACGGCGAGTTTCCAATTGCTGACAAAGTACCTCAGGTCGACTTCCAGGCCGACGAGGAAGAGGAACAGCACGAGGCCGAGATTCGCGACGAGGGAGAGATTGGGGATGGAGGCGGGGGGGAAGATGGCGTCGGTGAAGCCTGGGATGCGACCCATTACGGAGGGGCCGAGTAGGATGCCGCCGATGACTTCGGCGATGACGCGTGGTTGGCGGAGGAGGGAGAGCGGGTAGTGGAGTATACGACAGAAGATGAGGATGATGGATGCTGGATGGGAGTTAGTTGGGACTATCGCTTGGTTTCATGGTATGTATCGAGTCGATATGTGGCAACGAACCTTGGATGATGAACAGGATGATTGGATTACTGGCATTGTAGACAGACGGATCAGCGCCTTCGAAGATACCCGCCTGCGCAGGTGCTCTGGCGGTACTGGTAGATGTTGCTGCTGTGACAGTGGTCGTCACCATCTGCGTGACCTGCCTCGTGATCGTTGCCATTGTCGCGGGCAGGCGATGGAAGCTGTTGGGGGGTTGTCAAAGCGGCAAAGATTGTCAACTTCACAAGATGGCAGAAGTCTAAATCATCGCGGCCGCTTGCGTAATATCATGATTGATGAAAAGGAAGACTCGACATGGATTGAAGGAGTGGTTGGATGCCGCCAAGGCTGTCAGCGTGGTAGCAAGGATGGCAGTGCCAGTCTGGGCGCCTCGCTCGGCGTTCTAGACCTTGGCGATCCCGATTCTGCATTGCGCAACCGAGAAATGCATTCCGTCGACTAAACGCTCTGAACGAAAAATCATATAATCACGGGCTTCATTCGCCACATGAGGGCATCAGCTTTGGGCCAGCAAGTCTTGAGAGTCCTTTCGAGCATTGAATCTGTCGCTCACTGCAGAATGCGCTGGGCAATTCGCTCACCCAGATCCACCGCGATCAAGCCCTCATCGACACAGTCTTTGAGGGCCTGCATCACGTCGCCCTTTGCATCTCGTGGGTTGCCCTCAAAGGGTGCTGCGGTCTGTTTGGGAGCAACCCCATACACGGCCGACCCAATGTCACACGCTATCAGCCATCGCTGCTTAGCTTTCACCGCGAGCTGCGCATCACCCTCCGCCCATGCCAATTGAGCAGCACCTCTGTAATACGTCTGCGCGTTTTGTATGAGTGTGCGAGCGCTTCGCTTGATGCCCTCCGAGAGCGGCACATTCGGGATGGTGACAAGACGGTGGCGAAGAAATTCCGCGCCGCCCTGAGATTCTAGAATGCCTGCTTTGCGCTCCTTCGCATCTTCGGTGTTGAGTCTTGTCGCCTTGGTGTTTGCCTCCTGGGCTAGGTTTAGTTGTTTCCAGCATATCTCCGCAGGAAGCTCAATCGAGCTCTGATGACGATCGAGAATCGACTGCACCAACTCCACTCTCGCTTCAGCTTGTGCGCTCAGAGCATGGGCGTTTTGGTCTTTGCTAGGCACGTCGAATGCGTTGAGACGATCAGCGTAAGTAGCTAAATCGATCATGGCAAAAGTGTACTGCGCATCGGAAAAGGCAGCGACGAAGATGGCGCGGTCGAGGAGCAGGATAACGCGAGCGGCTTCTTGAAGGTCATCGGGGAGTAAAGTGACGTAGCTCGGCGCTCGTTTCTCGGTCAAGGCGTAGGCCATGTCGCCGTAGGTTTGCAAGGCTGACTCGTCCACCAGCGGAACGAGAGTTGTCAGAGCAGATACGGAGGCGTGTACGGTGTCGAGCAGATCGTTTGCGCTGACCGGCGTTTCAATCCGGGCAGTTTGTTCGTCCGCCTCGGAGCCAGAATTTGATGCAGGCGTCTCGTCTGGATCGAGCGGGACACCACCATCGTCGTCGAATTGTTCGAACTCAAGCCTCTGCTGCTCCAGCAGCATTTCTTGGCGAGATAGACATGCCGACAACAACTCCAGAGCCTCTTGAAAGAGTGGAATCGCCTGGGGGGCTTGTCCGGCCTCGGACAGCTGCTCTGCAAGACTCACCAACACCTGTGACGTGTTGAAGAGAAGATCGGGATTTTCTTCATTCAGTCGCAGTGCATATCGATGCGAATCGAGCGTCTGTCGAAGCAAATCGATCAGGGGAAGGCCGACATGCTCCACAAGAGCAGGCTGCTGCGTGATTTCCAACTCCAGTCGAGCCTTGTTGTAGGCCAGATCGAAGTTGGTGGCATGCCTGCTCAGGCCCTGGTTGTAGAGCTCCAAGGCACGAAGGAAGGCACGTGCAGACTTGGCCGGGTCACCGACTCGATGCTTGCCGCCGGCCTCTTCCTCCTTGTCCGCCGCCTCCTGGAAGTCATCTGCCGTTTCGGGGGCTGCCTTCAGCTTCGCCTTTTTCGGCGGCCGCGCGAATTGCTTGGGCTTGGGCATATTGATGGGAGGCTCTCGAGAGAAGAGGCTCAGCACGTGAACCGGGGAGTGGAGTGTCGGATTGGCATCAAACCTGAATTGAATTTACCCGGCTCGGATCGCGGGAGGCTGCCGAGTAGCGTACCGACGAGCTACGGCTGGCACGGAGTGGATGAAGGCGTTACATCATCGCCGGCCTGGAGTGGAAAACGGAAGAAGCCCGCCGCTGCCCATCGTGAGATTGTACCTCATGCAAGTCGCTGGAAACGTGTGCGAAGAGCCCCACTCCTGATTCATGCGCATGGACGCCCGCCGACGGTGAAGCGCGGAACCGGCCACACACACTCTACGCCCGCCCATTGAAATTGATTGAGATCGAAATCTTGCTGGCAGCAGCCCCCGGCGCAGAACTATCGTAACCTTGCCGTCATCATTGGCGATTAATCGGGCCAGGGTTGGGGGAATTGTCTATTCCACCGGCAGCTGATAAGCTTCCCGCGCACCGCCACCGCATCTCCTCCGCCGCCCTTTGCCACTTTCAACGGTCGTGATCAATTTCACGGGCGTGGAGGTCACGTCTCAACGCCATTTCGCGCACCTCATCCTCCGAAACCAAAGGCTTCAAATCATCCCAATTGGTCATGATGGGCCGCCCACCCAACCTCTTCTGCTTCCAGAGCATCGACAAGGATCTCGCGCCCAACCTGCGGAAATACGTCCTGGAGCAGCAAAATGAGGCGCTCAAACGACACGAGGTCTTCCGCGTCGCCGTCTCCGGCGGCTCCCTGCCCGCCACGCTCGCCACCGCCCTCCTCGCGCCCTCCTCCGGCGCCGAGGATGACAAAGTGGAATTCCCCAAGTGGGAAATCTTCTACGCCGACGAGCGCTGCGTGCCCCTCGACCACGACGACTCCAACCACAAGCTGGTGAAGGAGAACCTGCTCGACAAAATCCCCGCCGACATGGGGCAGCCGAAAGTGTATCCCATTGATGAGGCGCATCTGGACGATGTGCAGGAGATGGCGGACCAGTATGAAAAGACGCTCGTCAGCATCTTTGCCGCTCGCGACTCCGTCAAGCTGCCCCTCTTCGACTTGATTCTTCTCGGCTGCGGACCCGACGGGCACACGTGCTCACTGTTCCCCGATCATCCGCTGCTGAGGGAGTCGGATGCCTGGGTGCTCTCCATCTCCGACTCGCCCAAGCCCCCGCCCAAGCGCATCACCCTCAGCCTGCCCGTCGTGGTGCACGGCGTCAAGATCGCCTTTGTCGCGACCGGAGGCGGCAAGGCGAGCGTGTTGAAGAAGATTTTCGAGACGGAGGAGGGCTCGAAACTGCCCTGTGGTCTCGTCAATGCGGGTGGGGGCGAAAAGGTGTCGTGGTTCTGCGATGCGCCGGCGCTGGAAGGCGTCAACTTCCCCCGGCGAGGCAGCGTGATTTGAGCTCCTTCCCTTCAACGAATACATGACATAGACGAGGCCGACGAAAGACATGTCCCCAGTGTCAGTCATTTCCGGATCAACCTTATTCTATGTGTTTTGTTGTTGTGTTTTTAGTCGTTAAGAACCAGAACTAGCAAAATCATCATCACCCTTCATTCTCCCCATTCTTTCGCCTTTCACTGGCGGCGGTGTGATGTGTTGCGGCCAACACCGCAGAGCGCTGGGGAGCTGCGAGCTTCAGCTGAACTCGTCCCCAGCCGCACACCTCCCAACGGTTCTTTGTACTTTCGGAACACGACGCCAGCTCTCTCAACTCTCCTCTCAATCTCATCCTCTCATCGTCATGTTATAGCGTTGACTCGAGGTGACAACACAAGTCACATCAATCTCCTCCGCCGGCCTCCAATCTCTCCATTGGACCCGCCGCATCAAGGTATCCGAAATGTCGACCGCCGCCTCCCCAAACAACGCACAATCGCCACAACCCTCCTCCCCTCCATCAGTAGAGGATGAAGCAATCGCAATCGTGTGCAATCGCGCCTTTCACCAGTGTCTATGGCTCCCGAAGACCCCATCTCACGATCGCCTTCGCGTAACGTTCGCAACCACGAGCAACTTCTCCGACTACACGCTGCCAGTAGCTCTGTACTGCGTGCCCATGTTCGGCAGTCGCTATGGGAGTCTCAATTGGGATCACACGGCCAAGATCGCTGGGGTGAGGATGATTGCGGTGGACAGGTGAGTCTGTTGCCTCCATCGTGGCCGAGGAGATGTATTGACTGATGCACGCTCGACTAGACCAGGCATGGGCGGCTCGAGTCTAGTCCCTCTCAACCTGCGAGTCAAAGTGTGGATTGAAACTGTCCCTGCCGTGCTGCAGGCTCTCGATGTCAAGCATATCGATCTGCTCTTCTCTCATTCCGCGGGGACCATCTATGCTATGAACACGATGTACACGCTCCGCCATCTTCTCCATCCTCAACGGCCGTCCGTCGTCTTCTTCGGTACACTGTTCTCCCGCCCTCTCTGACTACCAACGCTAACCTACCTGCCCTTCCAGCCCCATGCGTCCAAGTCGAGCACTCACAGGCCACCCTCATCCAAGTAGCGTCCAAGATCCCCAACAGCATAGTAGGAGGCTGGTCCCCCCTCAATAAATTCATCCAACAAAGGTACCTCCCTCTCCCTTTCCCCTCCTCTATTCCACACCTAACTAATCCCCAGAATCACCCCCATGACATCCTGGTCGGGCGGGATCTTCACCACCCTCGCCGAAACCTTCCAATCCACCCCCGGAACCGCCGACACCACCGACACCGCCACACCAGGCGAACGCCACGGCACGAGCGAAGCGGTCGGCGCCGCGATCGACGAGCTCTCGACGCAGTGGTTCTTTGTAGAGGACACGACTGCAGGCACGGAGGAGGCGCGCATGTGTTTGCGCAAGTGTGAGGCGGGGGCGTGGGGCGTTTGCGAGGACTACGCGCAGTTTGTGCGGATGTTTGGGGAGTTGGAACGCGGGCGGCGGGAGGCTGGTGGGAGTGAGGCGCGGGCGGTGGAGAGGGTGAAGGTTAAGGTTTTCTTTGCGGAGTCGGATGTTATGATTGGGAAGATTGGGAGGCGGTATTTTGAGGAGTGTTGGCGGCAGAGGGGGGTGGAGGAGTGGGTTGATGTCGAGACGGTTGATTTATCTGGGACGAATCACGATAGCTCGATTGGGGATTTGAAGAAAGGGGGTATGAAGGGCATGTTGGAGGAGTTGGGGAGGAAGGCGAGGGAGTAATGAGACAGTAGCAAGGAACAAGTAGATCAGAACAGCCAGCCATATTTCCTCACATTCTGCTTTTTGTACTCACAGCATTCAAACTCCCACCAACCGCCAGACAAACAAAGGAGGGACATCCACCTAAGTCGACTGCAGCGCCTGGTACACGGCCGCCTCGTTGTGGATCCATTGGCCCAGCACGTGCCCGTCGCCAAAAGGCATCACCTGGCTGGCAATCATGCCCGCAACGCCCTTCTCGCGATCGCACCACCAGAACAGGTTGGCGATACCCGCCCACCACGCCGTGTTCCTGCCGCGACCCGTCGCTCCGGGCTCGATGGTGAGGAAGAAGCTCAAGCCCCAGCCTTGAGGTGGGTTGCCTGAAGGGCAATCATTAGCAATTGCAGCTCAGAGACAAAGTCAAAGGGGTGAATCTCACCTTCCTGAGGATACATCTCAGGCAAAGCATTCGTCGCCTCCGGCTTGGCGGCGCCAATGCCCTGTCGCGCAAAGTTAGGCTGGTCGGGGATCTGGTTCTTCCACATCTCCTCGACCGTCTCGGGCTTCAGAATCTGCGCGCCCGTCTTGGGGCTCTTGCCGTCGTTCAGCAGCGTGGCGAGCACCTGCACGTACTCGTTGGGCTTGGCGAAGCAGCCCGCCCCGCCGCTGTGGAAGATGTGCTGCTTCTCGCGGTGCGTCTCGGCGACGATGGGCTCGCGGTACATGTGGTCGCGCTCCGACGAGGTCGTCTGGCCCGGCCACTTTTGGTGCATGTAGGCGAGGTTCTTCTTCATGTCGTCCGTGGGGAGCATGTTGATGTTGTGCAGGCCGAGGGGGTGCGTGATGTGTTGCTGGATCCAGTCGTTCAGGCGGACGCCGGTCGCGCGTTCGAGCACGATGCCGGCCTGGGGTGTCAACATTAGCGAAAAGTACGTTCGATTGGGTCCTTGAGCGTTGTCATACCCAGTCAATGCCAACGCCATACTCCCAGACGGTGCCCGGTTGGTTGACCAGCGGCATGCGAAGAACATCGCGCTCGTCCGCATGGAAGACATCGTAGCCGCAAGGACGGCCGAAGTCTCGAAGACGGGGGTTGAAGCTAGAAAAGTCAGTCGAATTCTCATTGCCTCCATTACCGTGCAACTCACAACTCGTAACCAAACCCACTAGTATGAGACAACAACATCCTCAGCGTAATCTCATGCTGCTTATCAACCAACCTGCCCCCCTCATCCAACACCTTGACATTCTTCAGCTCCGGCGCATGCTGGTAGACAAACTGGGCGTCGTCGAGCTTCAGCTTGCCCTGCTCGACAGCCTGCATGCACGCCATGGTGGCGAGCAGCTTGGTGCAGCTGGCGATCCAGAAGACGGTGTCCATGTCCATGGGCGCGCGGCCGGCCGCGGCGCCCTTTTTGCCGGACGGGACGGCGCACAGCTCGTTGCCTTGGCAGTCGACGGCGACGAAGACCAGGCCGGCGACGCCCGTCGACTCGTCGCTCGTGACGCTGTCGAGGTTCTTTTGCACCGTCTCTTGCAGCTTTTGGTTCACCATGTTGGCTGATTGGCGGGGTTGGGTATGTAAGGATCGATGGTGGTTTTCTTGGATTTTTATCCAACGGCCGTACTGCTTTGGGTTGTTGGAATGATGGTTCGTCGAAGCTGTTTCGCAAGAAATGTGGCGGCTCAGGGCGATGTTTATACGTCGCCAGGACCTGGAGCTCGCAACCCCTCCTCCCCAGACCCCACCATTGCAGAAGACCCCGCAGTCCGCAGAAAGTTACGGCAACTAGCGCTTCCGTGAGGCGGGACCAGCGCTCTCGCAGATCGAACAATCCGTTTCGCCGAATCAGAAGGGTAATTGTCATGTTTCCATCAAGGGTCGTACTAGGCCGCTCTCGATTTTCGGCCACGCTTACTGTCCAGGCTATATGGCCATCACATGGATCGTACGCACGTCGACGGTGCACGGATACTTGCGACCAGAACCCTTCATCTAGCAAGGCTGGTTCCATCCAGGGTGTCTCGCCCGCTTCATTTGAAGCAAGCTGCCCAGTGGCCACCACTGCGCGCGAACTGTAAACTGTCAACGAAAGCCGACAGCGTGCAGCGACCCAAGGCATCGCCCTCGCACTGCAGCAAAGGCTGGACGCGATCGTTAACGAGGACGCGAACGAGCTCTTCGTCATGTCCCGCACATTGCAGCTTCTCAAAATACACCCTACCCGCGAATGGGACAGTCCATGCTGCGCTGAAACCACCTGCTTCAGGTGCCCCAACGAGAGTCCGGTTGGGCAAGTGCGACGTTTCCCCGTACAGTCCCAGCGCAGCCATAATGGCAGTCATGTCGTTGTCGTGACTGAAGTCGGCGTAAAGTCTGCGACCTAGTGGAAACGTCTGAGGGTCGCTGTCGAGGGTGCGGTTTGTGGAGGTGGTGTCTGTGACCGCCTCGTCCGTCATTCTCGCTATCAGTTCGTTGACGAAGCCAACGCCTTGAGTCGGGCCCAGTGGATTGCCGTGCCCGTAGCCATACCACTTGTCGAGACTTCCGTAGTAGTTGTATTGACGCCATTCCTCGGTCGTGAAAAGATCGCAGATGCGCGAGATCTTCCCTGTAGGCGATGCCACCGTTTCGAAAGGGCATAGCTCCATCAGATAGATGACTTCGGTGAGGGTCAGATTCGCTCCAATGAGATCGGCGTTGAAACGAGCGCGGATGGGTTCGGCAAAGACCTCAACCCATTTGAACTTCGCCGTACTTCCAATTGCGCCGAATTTTCCCGTCTCGAATTCTGTGCAGATGTCGTGATGGAGAGTATTGTTCATCCCTTCCTCTTCGGAGACGACAACGTCCACGGCAGGAAGCGATGGATGATGGGGATTAGTATGCTCATCTGCCAACATTGCTTCACGAAACCCTTGCGTCCAGTTCCAAGCGGAGTCAATCACACGCTTCTGTCCTGAAGCACGTAGAAAAGGGACGAAATCGCGCGAGAGCGGCTTGTATCGTTCGTAAAAGTTCACGCCTGCGGAGACTAGTTGCCGCTGGCCGAAGATTGAAAGTTGATCTGCTCCGAGTGTGTACTCATAGTCGGCGAGGAATGCATAGCGGCCTGGAAAGTGCTTTACATTTGCCTTGAGTCGCTCAATAGTAGCGCCATACAGGAGGGATTTACCCAATGTGGGATCTCGGGCACCGTGGCGAGCCAGGACCTGAGCAAAAGTGATGTGGCAGCCTTCTGGCGTGTGTGCTGGTATGTCGGAGGCGACGCTGAAGTATGGAGAGTACTGGCCCCAGAAATGGGAGATCTCGGGTCTGCATTGATATCCGGCCTCTGGTGTGTCGCAGGGCTGTTCTCCCGATCGGCTGAAGTACAGACGTTAGCCAAGGTAGTCGTGAGAATGATCAAATGTAAGGCTCACATAGATAATGATACGAAAAAGAGGGTCGCCAGGGCAATCAGAAGTAGTACGAGGATAGAATGCTTCCTTGTCCAAAGACGAGGCCGCGCTTTCTCATTTCCCCCAAGAAGCGCATATTCGTGTTGGTGTCCGCCGTGAAAACGGCGGCGAAGCATTTCCATCAGGACAATGTCACCGTGACGAATTTCATGACTCCAGCGGCCGGCTAATGCAAATAATTCATGAAGATGCAATGCGCATGAGGAGGGAAGGTCGGAGGTGCTGCCTGGCCGGTAAAATCGGTGTCCCGTGACTTTCGCACGATTCAACCTTCACACAGCACACCGCAATGGGCTACTCATCATATCCGTTCGCGCAGTCCACAAAAGTAGTCATCTGATGGAGATGCTCCACTCCCCGTGATGCCCAAAATCGACCCGTCAGAGCAACACCGCGGCGAAATCGAAGCCCGCACAGCAGCAGGAGAAACATGCCATGTGGAAAGATACCCTCATGTACTAGCGACCGAGGCTGTGCTTGATCAAGGTCTAGATGATACGCCACGGCCACATCGACAGGTTGAACCCACTCGAATATCACACCCACTCTCCTGTCCATCCACCATCTCCTTCTTCTTGCGTGCCACCCAATTCCTGGCATCTATCTTCATCTTTGTTGCAAATCTAGCGACATCATGCGGAATCGTCTGACTGCCTCAGCCTCAAGAGCCCAAGTCGCATCTGATTGGTCAGTTTGACAGCATGCAGCCCAAGACAACGACAGCAATCATTCCCGGTATAAGAAGACTTACTTCCACTCACCACCATGTAATATACCTTCGTGCATCATGTCCGACCACGAGCGCTGGCAAGCTGTCGTGACCCGTGACGCCTCGTGGGACGTAAGTCGTCCCTTCAACACCATCAAACCTCCCATTCCAACTGACACTCCCCCAGGGCAAATTCGTCTACTGCGTCAAAACAACCAAAATCTTCTGCCGCCCAATCTGCAAAGCACGCCTAGCCCGCCGCGCCAACGTCGAATTCCACACCACGCCCGCCCAAGCCGAAGCAGCAGGCTACCGCGCGTGCAAGCGCTGCCAGCCGCTGCTCGCCTCCTACACGCCGGAAGCCGACAAGGTGAAGGTGGTGTGCGAGCTGTTGGATGCGCTGCCGGATGCCGCCGACGTGCCGAGTTTGGATGTGTTGGCTGCGGAGGTGAGGTTGACGAAGCATCATTTCCATCGGCTTTTTAAGCGCGAGACGGGGGTGACGCCGAGGCAGTATGTCTTTGCAGCGAGGAATAGGCGGCGGGAGATAGAGGGTGGGGAGTCGAGTGCTACGGCGAGTGTCTGGTCGCCGATGACGCCTGTGGATCCCAGCATGGGCATGCCGTTCTACACGACCTTGGAGAACGATGCGTTTTCGTTGCCGGACCTCGACTCGGTGACGTCGAAGTACGAAGTGGGAACTCTCAACTTATCGACCACCAACCCCATCGGGAACTTCGTCATCTTTTACACCATCCTAGAAACCAACTGCGGCCAGCTCCTACTGGCGTTCCAAAACGAACAAATGTGCAGGCTGGAATTTGGAAGCGATCTGCGCGAGCTTCTGAACGTCTTGGAGACCGCCTTTCCCTCGCTGTATTACATTCATTCGCCATTGGAGATGGCAGATGGGGGGTCGAAAACTTTGTATCAACAACAGGTTGATGCGGTGGTGCGGGCATTAGAGGATCCGACCGGTGAGGTCTTAGGAGTGCCGCCGTCTTTCGATGAGCTGCCGGGAATACCCTGCGGTTGAAGCCTCTCCAGGCTCGACAACCTGAACCGAGAAGGCTACGACAGCGGTGGTATTAGACTTCGATCTTCCGGCGAAGTCGCAGTCCTAAGACGGAAACGGCCCTGCTGCCTTGGAGTACTCTGCCTCTATGGTCAGGACGGGAAAGTCGACAGGCTGGTGCCCGCCCACTTCTCGGTGCATCCCTCTCATCCTCAGCGTCCCGACGTTATCACGGCTATACATCGAGAGTGCATCTAACAGCACAGCAGAGAGACTCGTGAAGGAGTCAAGTACTGGCGAGGCTGACCAGATTAGCCCGCGAGAGGATTGTCGAGGGAGTCTAGGAGAGACGAGGGCAGCCCACGAGGATAATTAGCTGTAATTTAGCGAAAACATACAGTAACGCTCTAGTGAGTCAACGAACGCACCTTGCAAAAACTACTCATTGCAGCATCGAGTACCTCAAGACAACTCAAGATAAAACAAGCAGCCTCGCAGCCACATCCAACCCACGCAGAGCAACCCCGACTTTCCCCCGAGAGCAATCCCCACTTCACCCATCAACCACCTTCCACCCCAACTCTCCACAAACACGCAACACAAACAGCGTCCCACCCAATGCACCCCCCATGCCCTCCTCCGAGTACGCCAACGCCGTCCGCGGCGGCCTGAAACTCAAAGGCGCCAAAGACTCGGGCGGCGTCAAAAAGCACAAAAAGAAAGAGAAGAAGCAGTCCCTCAGCAAAAGCCATGCCGATCCGCCTGTGACAGATACAAATCGAGCAGAGGAGGAAGAGAAAGCGGAGTCGGAGTCGGCTTTGCAGAAAGCGCTGCTGGACGAAGATGGGTTGGATGAAGACGCGATGGAGGGTGATGGCGCAGGTGCGCTGAGGTCTGAGAGTGGGGTTGGGAAGACGGAGGCGCAGAGACGACATGAGGAGAGGAGGAAGAAGCGGGTATGTTCTACCTTCACTTTTGACTTTGGTGTTCACGTGAAGGTGGTCGCTAATGCTTCTGCTCGTCTTACAGCTGGACGAAAGACTCAAGCGCGAGGGCGTCAAGACGCATAAGGAGCGGGTGGAGGAGTTGAACAAGTACCTTTCGAATCTGAGCGAGCATCATGATATGCCGCGCATTGGGCCTGGGTAAGGCGTGTGGGCGAGGGCGTGTTTGCTGTGGGTGTGTCTTAGCGTGGTATTGGAGGTCTTTGGGTGGGGGGTGTGGAAATTGATCAACATGGCAGTGTAGAGGGATGGGCATGGTGGGATCAGAGATATGGATAGATGAAAGATCGGTAAAGATTTCTCTGTTGCTCGTCTACCTTCCGGCTCATAGTCACCAACCCTGTCAACTTTGGTGCTACGATCTGCGTTTTGATCTTGATATGCCAATAGATATGCTCGCTGTTGCTTCCATTCCTGTGTCTCCTTTGAGCATGGGCAATTCATTCCATCAAATGGAGCCCTCGGGCTATGTCTGCCCCTCAGTTCTCGACGATTCAACCCAATCAACAAAAGACTTGTAGCGGCTTACGCCGGCTTCTCCAGTGCCATCTCGGGCTGGTCGGGTTGATGTGTGAGTATCAGAGCTGCGATGCGTGGCGGGTGACTCCTTCAATCACGGTCAGCGTGAGATTCAAAAGCAGATGTTGAGCGAACACGCACCTAATCACATCTCACACTATAAGTGCGATCCACGTGCACGCCACCCTTCAACTTCTGCATCTCCACATCCCGCGTCGACTTGCCCTTCGGCGTGGACAAGCTGGCAGTGTCCTCCGAGTCGATGAGGGTGTCGGTGGTGTCCGTCGTCGCTGTGCCGCAAGCCTTTGCACCCGAGAGATCTGCGGCTCCCCCTGGGAGTGCGCGCATGTAGTGCCGCGGATTGGCAATGTGCACGTGGTCGGTCTTGACGGTGGCCCACATTGCCGAGAGCGGCAGGGAGAGGGCAATGATGGTGGGTATCATGATCTGGAGATTGTGATTCTTGTAGCCGTATAGGGCGACGAGAATGAAGATGACTATGAGAGTGAGTGGAGATGTTCGCAGACGGTGAGGAGGGGAAACAGGGAACTTACGAGGCGTCAACATTGTCTGGCAGGCCATGATGAAGATGATCTGCATCGGCCCGAACTTGGTCATTCCCATGGAGCGACGGGAGCGGATTGCGAGGCCCAGCTTGGCGCAGAAGATGATGGCGGCGATGGCTATGTTGACGACAAACACAATGTCCGTTGCCTGGCCCAACTTGCCGAGGAGACGGAACTGCTGCTCCGTTTCTTGCCCGACATGGAGGATGTTCCAGTCAGTGACCAAGATCATGAGGGCGAATCGGGTGCCAACTTCTGCCAAAGCCATGGCAATGTTGATGATGTTAATCGTGTTGCGCCAGACGGCATCGAGGGTGCAGCAGACGATGCGGACTTGGAGGACCATGGACAGCTCAAGTGTGGAGACGAGCATGAAGTCAATGAGTTCGCCGGCGAACGAGGCTGCTTGGGCTGGAGCAATGTCGCCGCCGTAGTAGTAGGTCTGCAGTCGATACCAGTTGTAGAAGGTGCCAGAGAAGACGACGCTGGATACGATACCACGCGTGATGACGAGGACCAGAGCGACGGCGTTGAGTATGAAGATCAAGCTGCGGCGCTTGTCGGGTTTGGTGATGAGGAGGAGGGCAAGAAGCAGGAAGACGGCCGAGCCGATCATGATGCCCGAGTAGATGGCGTCGGCGGTGATGAGGCTTTGAAGGCTGCGTACGAGGGACATGGAGACTTGCACTGGCGTGACTCCGTCGGGGCCTAGGACGGTGAAGTTTTGGGTGAAGGGGTCGAAGGTCTTGTTGACGTGCCATTCGAAGGTAGCCATGGTGAGTGGAGGTGCTGGAAGCGGTCCGGTTGAAGTGATTGTGGAGCTGGTTTCTGGGACTTCCGGAGTGTTGGACAAATCACGAAAGAGAAGAGAGGAGCTTCTTCAAGAGCTCCAACAGATCGTCATGAGAAGACAATATGAGCCGTCAGATTGTGCTGGATGAGATTGTTCGCCTCTCAGGGAGGAAGTAGAAGGCCAGCGATGAGATCGTTGGAGCAACAATATGAGCGAGTGAAGAATTTAGTAAGTTCGAGCACTGACATCAGAGGGAGGTGGAAGTGTGAAGTGATGTATCTGGACGAAGGCGAAAGTTGACATCATATCACCTCTTGGTCAAGACAGGCTGGCAGTGTCGGGAAGCTCGATTGGAAGAAGATGAAAGTCTTACACGTCAAAGGGAGATTCATTCCAAACCTTTCCAATTGACTGCGATGCCGCTGCAATCGCAGCGCGGCAGGTGTCGGACGTGCCTGCTTGATATTGTTCTTGCAAAGGACGTGCGAGGCACGTGCAAGCCACGCACGGGAATCGACAGGCATGGAGATTCACATCTTCGTATCCCTTCACTCACATCAGCCTTGGTCGCCCACGAACGCTGATCTGATCAGGGTTCGTCCCCAGAAATGAGAGGAAAGATGAGGTGTGGTGGAAGTGACGAAGCAAGAGCGGCTCCTTCCCAGGCCAATCCCAGGCTGCACTCTCAGCCGGGCGCGCCACTTTCGCGATGTGGGGCGCGTCCCCCAAATTCACGTCCCGGCGTGCATGCAGCACCACCTCATCCTTCAACCTGACAGAAGGCAAACATCCACTCTTGTCCGCCAAACAGCTTGCACACCGCAGGCTGAAGCGCACATTCCCTTCCGTGCTAGACACCGACTATGTGAACTTCCAACTTGTCCTCATCGCTGCTTGTTCACCTCTTGTCGCCACCCCCGATCATGTCTCGACCGCCTCGATTCGAGTTCCTTCTGATGAAGTTAGATGGCACATATCCTAGGCAGACATGCGACCATCTCATCGACATCGACGGTCGACACATCACCACGCAGATCTTCAAGGATCATCACGCTCAAATCGATTGTCGTGCCGAGACTGGACAGAATCGGGAAGCTGACGATGTCCTTGTACGCATACGTGAGTCTTCCGGCGTTTACGGCATAGTTTCCCTGCTCTTGCTAACAGCGCATGTAGAAACTTCGGGCTGGAGCTGTATGATTGAAGCCTATACTCAGATGATCATCGAGCAGCCTCTACCGAATGGTCAGCTGTCAGGACTCGCCGACGTGATGAACGGCGAGGGTCTGGCCATTGCTGCGAGCGACCGATACATCCGAACCCTGGCCTACGTTCGGCCCGGCGATGTGATGCATTTTCCCGACGCAGCGCTTAAGGTCCGCTTCGATATTGCAACGGAGAAGACCACTTCGCCGCCCCTTCCTGGCCAGGCCAGCAAAGCCGAAGAAGTGTCACCGGCCCTTCCAAACTCGCTGGCTGGTGCCGAAGTTCAAGTCAGGTCATCCGACTCCGCTGTCGAGCAGCAAGATTCCGATTCCGAGGACGACGATGATTTGGATCGCCTGCCTGCACCTGCGAAATCATCTGTTGACGAAGCAATGCGTGCAACTCCTCCCGTCATCGAGCCGATGATCAAGGAGACTCCGAAGCATCTCCCATCTGCCTTGCCGGAAGATGAGGAGCCTTACTCGACTGCTCAAGATGGATTGCTCGAACGGGAAGAAGATGTCAGCGCCGACAGACAGCCCATCAACGCTGAGAGCCCCAGCCCGCTCGCCCAGAGGAGTATCGCACTCGCTGCTTCCGTGGACGATGAAGAAGTGCTGAAGCCAAGGACTGTCAACACAACCTACGGAAAGCGGCAGAAGTCTCGCACGCCTCAGAAGCTCAGCAGCCTGCCCACTCCAGATGACGTCCAGGATTTGCCAGAACGCGATGAGTCTTCCCACGCCGAGAACGACAACAACAACTACGACGACATTCCCGCCACGTCAGACAATATGACTATGCATGACGTAACAACAGAAGCTGCCTGGCGCTCACACCCAGTCAGTGCCGCGACGAAGAAGCGCAAGGTCCACAATTCAGACAACGAGCCCGAAGAACGCGAATCCCCGCAAGTCAACAAGAAACGAAGGGTCGACGAAGAGCGAAGTCCAACGCCTTCAGCTCCGAAGCAAGAAGATGTAGACGACGCAGAAGACGAATCCGCAACAGACCCAGCACCATCGCCGCCAAAGACTCGCGGCAAGTTGAAGAAGGTCACACGCAAGGCCGCTCGGTACTCCAGCGAGGAAATTGCGGTGGCTCCGAAGAGAAGGCAGCCTTCCCCAGTTCTACCTGTCGTGGTCAAGCGGCACAGAAAGAGTACCACCCCGGCAAGCTCGGCCTCCTCGACACTGCTCGGCAAGACGCCCAAGATTCTCCTCAGCACCGAAAGCGCAATTCATCGGAACACCGCACTGAAAGCCTGGCTGCGAAAAGCTGGAATCACCATCATCGACAAGGTCCCCTCCAAGACCACAAACTTCGTGTGCGTCGTCACCAAGGACCATAGCCTCAAAAGTGCCAAAGTCCTACACTCCCTCGCCATGAACAAGTCCGTGGTGACCGAAGACTGGCTCACGGATTCCGAGGCCCAAGGCGAACTACAAGATCCGCTCGACTACCTCCACAAAACCGTGGAGCCGAACGCCACGCACGACAAGAGCCGCATCTTCGCAGGCAAACACCTCTTCTTCACCCGCGCCGCTGTAGCAAACTACGGCGCCGGGTGGAAAGACATTCAAGATGTAGCGAAGGAGGCAGGGGCAAGCGAGGTGGGCAAGTTGGATTTCGATCGCTCTTCTCATCTCCACGAGCGGGACGATGTGGTGTTCTTCGGCACTGTGAAGGGGGATGAAGACGTGGCGGAGCTGATCAAAGAGTACGGGCGGGACGTCTATTCGAAGGACCTGTTTACGGACAGTATCATCGCCGGCGAGCTGAAGCTAGAGCAGAAGCTGTCGGCGCCGGCTGCGGCGAAGAGGAAGAGGCGGTCGTGAGGGAGCGTGGACACACTGTGTGCGTCGCTCTACTCTACCGGGCACAAATCATACCAGCCATATCATGTACAAGCGGCGATAACACCTCTCTGTGTCCTGACTCCTCGCATCTCAGCCTTCACCGCAGTCCAGCACGTGTTTGCCCGCGAGCATCCTCAGTCGTGTGCTCTTATCATGATGAGCTTCTCCAGTGCCTTTGCTGATCCGATCTAGTCGTGGTGCGTACACCCCCGTCCACGCCGGTATCCTGATCTCCACCACGTAGACTCTGCCACCGCCTATCCAGCATACCTGTTGGGGCTTAGAGGTGGCATTCACCTCCAAGTGCAACTCGTGGGGAAGAGGCGCGTGGGAAAAAAAGGAATGTCGTTAGGCAGTGAGGACCATAACGGCACAGAAGTCAGAAGGTCGCTTTTCGACGGAATGAACGTATCGTAGCAAATCTAGTCGCGGGCATGAGACGGATCGTCATTTTCCATCTCGTCACATAGCTCTCTTGTTCCTTTCCTCTCCGCCAATTCCCAATAGGAAGATCATCGAAGCATTTCCCGCACTTCCCTCCTCCATCCTCCCTCAATGACATCCTAGCCGCCCATCCAGCAGCACCATTTCTCCGCCCCCAATCAGCCCCAACCCAATGCAGCCTCCCCCATCAGCCCAAGCCCAAAAGCCCCAGCAAATGCAAAGTGTATCCTACAAGCCCAGACCCATCAAGAAGCAAAAAGCCAACGAGCGTCGTCGTGTTTTCCCTTTTCCTTCCTCCCACCCAGGCCAGGCATAACAAACAAACCCAAAAAGCCAAAACATGAAGGGGGTATATAATAGGAATACAACAAAGTAGCCGCCCCTTCAACCCCCAAAAACGCCGTCTCGGCCGTGCAGTAACAGCGCTGGAGAGGAAACCCAAAATGAAGAAGGAGAACGAAGACGCCTGGTTGGCCGTGAGGCGCGCGCGCGTATCTCCAAGCGGAAAGAAGATGAAGAAAAGAAAAGACCAAGCACCGCCACTCAGCGCGTCGACTCGCGATCAATGCTCGACGTCCGACTGAAGCCCGGCGCGTTCGGGTCCTCCGAGAGCGAAGACGACTGCTGCTCCGCCAGTCTGCGCTGGCTGGGGTTGCGACTGAAGACTCGCGACCTCCAGTTGCGCTCGGGGCGTGCGGCTTCGATCCGCGGAGAAGCGGAGTGCTCCGAGCTGGGCCCGGATTTGAAGCCATTCGTCATGGCCGGGTGGGTGTTGTTGACGTTGTTGAGATTGAGGTTGGTGAGGTTGAGGTTGTTGTCGACTTGAATGGGGAAGGCGTTTTCCTTGCGAATTTTGACAAAGAGTTTCGCGTCGCGGTATTGTTCGCCTTGCGGGTTGAAGAGCGGTAGGTGGCGGTATCCTTGCTGGAGACTGTCGAGTTTGGCGGTGAATGTGGCGAGGAGGACGTTGTTGGAGGAGGTTGGACGGGCCTCTGGCGAGCTCCACACGGTCCAGCGGACGAAGATCAAACTTGTGTGTTTCGTCACCAAAGACACGGTGAGAGGCTGGTTCCAAATCGGATCGAAGCCGTTGCCCTCGATGACTTTGGTGCGTTTGCGCAGCGGCGAGCCGATGCCAGAGTATCCGTTGGGCGCCGAGGCATCCGTTCCACCTTCGCCGCGAGCACCGCCGGGCGCCTTGTCATCGGCGCAATACATCTCAAACTCGATGTAGGGATTCATGCCGCTTTCCGTGATTTGTCGGAGTGGGCGCGGCAGGCGTTGCGCAGAGATGATGTCAACGGTAAACTTGACAAATTTCTTGTCCTTCTTCTCCTTCTTCTCTCCCGCATCGAGGATCGGAATGTGCTTCGAATGCCGCAGCTCCTCCGGCTTCAACACATATCCCACGCGATCCGAGCCGGCGGCAAACATGGCTTCGTTGACCTGCTGATGCACGTCATACGTCTGCCAGTTGAGCGCGGCCATCTGCACCCCACGTCGCCATGCTTCCAGGGGATTGAAATTGGACGAATCAATGCGGCCCGCTTTGGGATACACGCGCATGAGATAGTGCACATTGTGCTTCTCCAACAAACCCTTTGTCTCCGTTTGTTTCGTGCAAAGACGGCCAAAGGTGTTTTCGTTGAAGGAGAAGATGTGATTGAACGACTTCGCGCCAGGCTCGTTGAAGCCGGGGAACTTGATGCCCTGCGCGTAAACCCCGAGTCTGCCGAGCTCCGGGATGATCTTGCTGGATTTCCGCTTCCGCGTCTTCTCAAGAGGCGTCTGAGAGGTGTCGCTGTCTTCCGCAGAGCTGCTGGGAGAAACAGTCGGTCCTGATGTGATGGATCCTCTCGGTGTGGACATTGTCCCCACAGTCGTATCCGATGGACTTGTTGTCACGGGGCTGATCACGAGCGGGCTGTAGGTAAAGGCGCGTTTGTCGATTGACGGGGTCCTCACAATCGTAGAACCAAGGCTACGCGCACGGCTGCGGCCATTCGACCCGTCTAGAGGGAACTGAAACGGCTCCGGCTCTTCTGCGCCAGCAGCCTTGACTTTCAGCAGGATCCTGCTCTTCAGCTCTTCAGGCGTCGGCAGAATCTGCGTGTTGGCAGACAGTGCTTCCGTGACCAGCATCGTCTTCCAATATTTGAGCATATGATCAACCATGGTCTTTTGCTGTTCCGCGTTACAGTGCACCTCAAGAGACACAATCAGCGGGTAGGGCGAGCTGTGGAAGGCATATTTCGCGATCGTAGAGACACAGTCTTCAAAGGGAACCTTTGTCGTCATCGTCCTTCCGTGCGTCACCATCGGTCGACCGTTCTCCCCGTCCCAGCAATCAATCTCGATGCATCGACAGCCCTTGATCAGAGCGGAGATGTAGCCCTCGACGCTAGATGCGCCGTAGACCTGACGGCCGAGAAGGTAGGTGTTGTGGGAGCTGGAGATGAAGTACTCGTTGAGAGGGCGGTCCAGAGTCCCCTCGCCTTTGCTCGGTAGCAGAGGTGAGTTGTATGCGGATGTTAAGAAGCTTCGGAAAGATTGCTGGTTGAGCGCAAGCTGTCGCCCTACCGGCTCAGCAGTTGGCAATGCAGCTCGGTTTTGCGATGGCTTGGCGAACTTCTCAAAGACGCCCTCCCAATGCGAACGTTCCTTCTCCACGTCCACGCCTTGATCATCTCTGAGGAAGTCGAGGAAAGCTTCCAGTCCCAGATCAAGATCCGTTCCAAAATTGATGTTGCGATACAAGTTCTGGATATCCTTGCGTTCCATGAAAGATCGGACGAAGATCTGGTAGCGTGTGTAGTCCAGCTTTCCAGTGTACCCAGTGTCCGCCAGGGTGAAGTGCGTTCGCACCGCGGAATCGCTACAATTGATCTCCAACTTGCGGCAGAACCAGCGTGCATCGTCGAGAGTGAAGGAATGGTCATCGTCAGAGGATTTGCGACCCATGGCTCTCCTCCACACCATGGCCATGCTTCGTTCACTCTTCTCCGTCCTAGTGGACAAGGCGTTCATAATCTCCGTCCGCTCTCGCGCCACCGAGCCCAGAGCATCGGTCCAGTAGCCGACGATAACAACGGAATCGAATACCAAGTGCATCGTCTTGATCGTGCGGCCTTTGGACCTTTCGGGAGGCTCGTAGACCACAGTCATCCATCGTCCCTCATCCTCATCGGCGATCTGAACGTCATCTCGAGCATTTCTAGACTCCGCGCCGACGCGGACCTCGCGAACGTCATCGATGAAGAAGGATTTGCCAGAGTTGGTAAGAGACCAGCAGACGCGAGCAGAGTTGGGGTCCAGCCATAGTCGGATGCGCTTATTCTTTTTGTGCTTGCTGGTGTGCTTAGTGACGAGCGTGCCAGTCTGAAGAATTGCCGATATGGCCGGCGCAATACCTCCTTCGAAGTAGCTCGAGGCATTGCTGGGTCGACTGAGGTTGATACCAAGCCCATTCTGTATGTCGCGCGCGGTGGGTGGGTGAGGTGAGTCGTCTTGCGTGCCATTTTCCGACGGCTCCAATTCCAGGTCGGAAACATCAGGGGCGCGATCGGAAGCGGCGTTGCTATCGCTCCGCCGCCGGACCAACACCGGGCCAGCACTTTGATCTCGTAGACGTAGTGACTGCTGTTGCGATGCTCTCCGGCGAAGCTTCTGATGCGCTCCTCTCGATAGCCTTCTGATCAGCCCTCCGGGGCTCTTGCTGTTGGACCCAATAGCATCGGCCATCGAGTGAGGCATGGCAGCAGCACGAGGATGCGGAGACGGAGAGCGTTCATGGTATGTTCTTTCCGGCACGGCAGAGGCCACGGTCGAGGAAGAAGAGTATGCATACGGTCGAGAAGAGAAACGGTTTTCACGTTGTTCCTGAGGGCTGATCGTGTGCGTTTTGATGGCGTGCAGCTGTTTCATAGGGCTGCTGTGCGTGGAGGGGGTCGCTGGTATAGCAGTGGCGGCTGCAGCGGCGGGTGGTGAGAGGTCTATCATGCTGGCAGAGGGATCGAGTGGCGGCATGCGCGAGTCGAGCGGGTTGAGTATGTCGGGGGTGGAAGAGGTGGGCGTAGATGTAGCAGTTGCTCCATCTTCGTGGGTGGAAGCCGAGGGTGAGGGGGGAAGAGGGATCATCGCTCGAGGGTGAGAGGGATTACAGGGCCAGCCTAGTCGGTGTCGTGCGTCCTGCGCATGATGTCTCGTCCGCGGTGGTGGAGTGCTGCAAGATGCGCTGTGCTTGGTCGGCGCTCGCACCCGCAAGCGCAAGTTGAGAGAGGGGTTGTGGTCGATCTTCTCACAAGCACGGGCGAGACCAGCTCCCCAAGGTATAGCACGACGGAAGCGGCCAATGCGATCGGGAAGAATGAAGCTCTTGTTGGCCACAACGCAGAAGCGCCAAGCAGTCGAGGGGTGCGGCTGAGGGATATGTCGCCGCGGCTTAAGGCGTTCGCGCAAAGATAGGTGGCGAGCAGAGAGGACAGATGTTGTACATATGCAGGTGTGCTGCAGATTCGTGAGCTCAAGCGTGGGGTTGGTGGAGGGTGGATGCGCGCGGGGATTCGTCCGGGGGGAAGAGGAGCGTGAAGGGCGTGGCGTGGCGTCGAGCAGGCAGAGCAAAGCAGCGCGGGGCAAGGAATGGCGGCGGTCGGAGATGTGATCGAGCGGGACGTGAGGGAGCGCGAGGAGGAGGTGAGAAGGAGGAGGAGTAGGTGACGGAGGATGAGGAGGAGGACTCGGACAATCGGTGAGGACAGGCGCCCCCGAAATTTGGGTAGCTTTGGCAAGGGATGTGCCTTCCTCAGAGGCTCGGCATGCGGCTCGTTGAACCTTAACGTTAACCGTCAGGGTCATTGCCAGGGAAGGAATTACCCGACGTTTCAGAGTGGCCGCTTATACGTCACAGCGGTTTGGTGAGGGAACGCTCTTTGCATCATCGTCACGGAGGCGCACGTCTGGTCGAGGGATGATGGCGAGCGCTGGGCATACCAGCCGGAGTCGCGGGGTAAGAGGGATCACGCACGCACAATGTCCGACCACTCGCGACATGCATGGGCGGAGTCGTCAACGTGCGCATAAGGGAGCAAATGCTGGCATGCATCATCCATCGTTCGGCCGCAGTGGGGCATACACGTTGCCGGTACCGCACCTCCCCGTCGCCCTAGCTTGCTAGCAGCCTAGTCTGTCGCGTGTCGCAACCATGTCCCTTGCGAAAAAGTCTGGCCTGCTGCCTGCCGTACGTCGCCTACGACACGGCATGAAATTGCATTCCTTCTGCTCCAACACTTCTCCGTCTACATGAGTCGGACTGTTGCGGACTGCGCGAGCAAGGTGGTCAGATGCAATCGGATCGGGCGGATTGTAAGATGACGCCAGCTGTTCGCGGCGCCGCGGGGTGCATACGTTCGCAGCCGTCATTTGCGTGCGCGGGCCTGCTCTTGGCCTTGTTTTATGCTTGCACGCCGCCAACCCCTGCGCTCGGGAACTTCGGGACAGCCTTATCACAGCAAGTATACACGGCAAGGCGCTTCCAGGCCCATGGAATACCAAGCCCGTCTTATCCTGTACTTCTCGTGCCTCTCCGCCTCTCCAGGATGAAATGGCCGGGGAGAATGTGGGCGGCTTCTTATCCGGAGATGTCACCCTCTCCGCTCCGTTTCTGCATCCGCACCGACCCAGAGCGGATCGTGATGCTCCTTCGGCCCTTGGCTACTGCGGAGTTTCCGCTTCCACTCGCACCCGTGATGACCTTTTGGAGTGAAGCCCGCGGGTTGACGTCGCTTTCGGACGCTCTTCGACCTGGAGCTAGCAGTCCGCCGGGAGACTCTATGTTGACCTGATCTGGTTACTTGCCGGCTTGAAGTGTGACTGGCCAGGGAAGGATTGATTGATGCCGAGCTCCGCCCCTGCCATGGACTCTTGGAGCTCGCGTCTTTTCTTGGGACCTCGACAACACCATTGACAAGACAGTAGCATAGCGCTGTCCGCTGCTCGTTCAGCAGAGGCAGGTCGACTTTCATCCTTCCCGCGCTCGTTTCCTTCTCGTTCCACGCCAGCGCATTCATCTAGCGCATCAATGGAAGCCCAAGACGGCTTTCGGGTATCCCGATGACCTCATACGTACCCCAGCCTTAACCCGTGTTTATTCTTCTCCTCGTGTATATCCAACTCATTCAATTTCAACAGCACATACAGTCAATATGCCACTTGCAGTAGGTAACCTTGGCACACAAGAACTCCTCTCATAATGTCACCTTCCAAAACTAACCGCGAAATCACGAACAACAGGTAGTAACAGGAGCCGGCAGCGGTACAACCCTCCCTCATATCCACCCATACGCAATTCAAGAACTAATCAACACACTCCAGGCATCGGCCACGCCTTCGCGGAGATTCTAATCCAAGAGGTACACCCACCCCTCTCAACCCCCAGCACAAGCGACCCCCCAACCTAACCCCAAACCACAGGGCTACGAAGTCCACGCCGCCGACCACGAAGTCACCGAAAAGCTCCAAGCCCTCCAATGCCGCCTGCACAAACTCGACCTGCGCTCCCCGGACTCCATCACAGCCTTCGCGCAGCAACTCGAAGGCAAGCGCATCGACGTGCTCCTCAACGTAGCGGGCGTCATGGTGCCGCGGCAGCAAGACGCCCTCGACACCGTCACGCCCGAAACTTTGCAGCGCCTCTTCCAGACGAACGCGTTTGGCCCGCTGCTCCTCACGCAAGCGCTGCTGCCGAACTTGGTCGCGATGCCGGGGTCCGTGGTGGGGATTGTGAGTAGTCGTGTGGGCAGTATTGGGGATAATGAGAGTGGGGGGATCTATGCGTATCGCGCGAGTAAAGCGGCGGTGAATAGTATTGGCAAGAGCATGGCGAATGATTTGAAGGAGAAGGGGATTGTCGTGGCGCTGTTGCATCCGGGGTTTGTGAAGACGAATTTGAATACCGGGTCGGAGCATCATCCTGACAGCGTGGAGCCGGAGGAGGCGGCGAGGAAGTTGTGGGGCGTGTTGATGAGCAAGAGTATTGAGGACACGGGCAAGTTTTGGCATCGGGAGGGGAATGAGTTGCCTTGGTAGATGGCGAGGCGACAAAGATGGGGTGGAAAAGCATTGGTTATATCTGCTTTGCGAATTCTCCTCCAGTTGAGGGAGGTAACCAATCTATATGTCCAACATCACAACGCCTTCACCTCTTCCGCAGTCGGCGCCGGCGGCGGCGGCGGAGCCACAGAAGTAAACGCCTCCCTCTTCCCCCGTTCGAAACTCTTCATCGGCACCAGCCCATACTTCTCAAACATCGCCTTGTCCTGGTCCCACCCATTGCACTCCGTCGTCAACATCTTCTCCCCCGTAAACACCGCATTGGCGCCGGCAGAGAAGCACAGAATCTGCTCGGCTTCGCTCATCGTCGTTCGGCCTGCGGCGATGCGGATGATTGTCGACGGCATGACGAGGCGGGCAGTGGCGATGGTGCGTAGGACTGCGTCGAAGGGCATCGGTTTCCGCTGCGGGTCGTCGCCTAGGGGCGTTCCCTTGATGGGAACGAGGACGTTGACGGGGAAGGATTCCGGGTGTGAGGGGAGGGTGGAGACAGTGTAGAGCAGGCCAACGTGGTCCTCAGGCGTCTCGCCCAATCCCAGAATCCCCCCACTGCACACATTGATCCCCGCGTCTCGCACATGAGACAGCGTCTTCAGCCGCTCGTCGTAGGTGCGCGTAGTAATCACGCTGGGATAATGCTCCCGACTCGTATCCACATTGTGATTGTAAGCCGTGAGGCCGGCGTCCTTCAGCTCCGCCGCCTGCTGCCCGTCAATCATGCCGAGCGTCACGCAGCTCTCGAGTCCCAACGCCCGCACCCCCTCCACCATCGCCTTGATATTCTTCAGCCCGGTTTTGCGGCCGCGCATGTCGCGCCACGCGGCCCCCATGCAGAAGCGCGTGCTGCCGTTGTCTTTGGCTATGCGGGCGGCTTTGAGCACCTCGTCGACGGGACTCATTTTGGTGGCTTGCAGGCCGGTTTGGTAGCGCGAGGACTGCGCGCAGTAGGAGCAGTCTTCGCTGCAGCCGCCGGTTTTGATGTTCATGAGCGTGCACATTTGGACGGCGCCGGGGCGGTGGAAGCGGCGGTGGAGTGCGCCCTTGGGAGTGCGTTTAGTGAGATTCTCAATGGTGGAATGACTGGAAGCTACTCACTGCTTGGAAGGCCAGCTCCATGAGGGGCGTGTTGTAGATTTCTCGAATCTCATCTTTCGTCCAGTCGTGTCGGGGTGTGGCGGCATTGGTGGCATTGGTCAAGGCGCTTTCGAACGGCGGGCGAATGGGTAGATGGTTGGCAAGGACGGTGGAAGGATGGACATCGACGGGCGTGCTGAAGGCTCGGTGGAAGGTGGAGGTAATGGCACGAATGCTCTGGCTGGAGCCTCGAAGGGCCGGCAGACCGGCCAGCGTTAATGACATTGTCCTTCAAGTATGAATAGTATGATTGAGCACAAGGGGGAATCGAGAAGTCTCAACACATGTCCCTCAATGAGCTCGGCAAAACGTTCGGGCCATTGGGATGTGTAGGCTGTGGTGTGGGGTCCCCTTCCCCTCGGCACTTCAAATTGGCTTACGGCCGATCACGTAAGTTAGTTGAGACGAGTCCTGCCGATCATCATGCCTGGTTGGATCTACATCCGCCGCGTCTAGATCTATCGCAAATTCCCCAATACCTTCTCCTGCACACCCCGTATCGTCTCAGGACTCGTAGTCACCGCTGCCATCAAGTAGAGCACGTTGCCCAGCACGCGCGAATGAATGACCCAATCTTCACCACCCATCTCGGCGAACAGCCGGTCACGCAACGAAACAGCAGCCGTGGAAGAGTAGCCGGAGCCCTTGGGGTCTTTCAGCGAGATGGCCAGCACCGATCCAAGCGCAAAGACGTGGTCGACGAGTGGGTGCTGCGAGACGGATGTGACGAAGGCGTTGGTCCACATGCTCCAGACTCCATCCTCGCCGGCTGCACCAATACTCGCCTGTGGTTGCCAATCAGACCGGAAGCTGTTCCATGATCCACTGCTCTCGAGCTGCTTCATGGTGCTCAAACTCTCATTCGCAACTCCACAGCCTACTGCATGCGCCGTATAGCTGTGGCCATGTAAAAGTGCATCGCTCTTCTCGTCGCTCAGGAAGGCGTCGAAGATCGCTTGACTGGCAGTGGTGGTTGCGAGTGGTATCAGACCTCCTGTCAACAGTTTGGCGTTTACGACGATGTCGGGCTGTACGCCGAGGAAGCTGGCGGCGCTGAACCTCCCCAAACGGTAGATTCCCGTGAACACTTCGTCGAAGATGACGGGCATGCCCTGCCAATCATGATCATCGCGGGCTTGTCCGCTATGGCTTCCTGTGTTTTGACGAACAGCGTCGACCAGACAGGTTTGAAAGAGGGGATCTGCGAAGAGCATCCCTCCTGCACCAAGCAGCACCGGCTCGAGTATTAATGCGCCAAACTTCTTGCCCTGGTTCTGCAATGCAGAGATCTGCTTGTTGAAGTAGTCCGTGTAGAGCTTCCGGTCGGCCTCGCGGTGGTTGTAGTCAAACACCTGCTCAAGGCTATCGAGGTGTCGCGCTTCTCCGAGTTCTGCACTCAGCTCGGGCGGGACGTCAACGAGCCAACGACCCTCCACCAATTTGACTCGCGGAAAGTCGAACCAGTGACCGCGCCCTCGATACCATTCGACTTTGGTGTTGAACACACTCGGCTCGGAGCAATCCATAGTACCAATCGTGTCCCCGTGATAGCTGTTCGTGAAGCCAAGGATGAGAATGTCGTCGTCACTGGACCACTGCTTTCGCAAAGAACTCGCTCGCAGCGCCATCTTGATCGCAACCTCGATTCCCGTGCTACCATTGTCGGTGTAGAAAACTTTTTTAAGTCGCGGATTGCCTAGTCCTCTTATGAGGGTTTGCGCTAGACTGAGGGCTGGCTGATGGATGGCGCCTGCGAACATGACATGTCCATACCGGCCTGCAGCATGGGCGGCTGCAAGAGCCAATTGCGGATTGCCGTGTCCCAAGCCTTGAGTCCACCAAGATGCTGAGCCATCGAATGCTGGGCGTAATATGGGGGGTTGCGAAGCACCATCTCCCTTTTGCTGCAGTTCTTGCTGCTTGGAGTACGTCTGGAAGAAATCGCCGTACGCTGAATCCATAGCCACGATGGTGTTTTTAGAGCGTTCTCGATGCTGCATAAAGGGATGCCAGATAGCCTCGTCCGCTTGCTCGGGCATGTCTCTGAGATCGCGTATGCGCTGATCATGACTTTGCAAGAAGCTCTGCGTGAAGCCTGTAACGTCGCTGTTCCGGCTGATCTCCTCGTAATACGAGCGCATCGAGCGTACATCGTCCTCTTCGTTGGCTTTTCGCTCGGGCGGCGGATGAATCGCAAAGGTGTGCACATTGCGCTCCGCGAAGTACTCCTTCAGATATGAGTGATTCTCGAACCGCTCTCCTTCAAACAACGCCACAGACTGCACGTCGTAACCTCGGATGTGCAGAGATTCCCATGCCGAGATGGTCCCGCTGATCCCTCCGAGTTGGTGGTCCCCAAGTAGTAACACGGGCAGTCGAAGTGGGCGATAGAGATCTGCCTGGGAGCTACCGGAGGGTGCAGGGGAAAGGACACCGCCCGCAGTCTCAACGAGAGCAATGGCGTCCTTTCCGGCATTTGCGTAGGCTTGAAGTTCCTTGTGTATCGCAGCTTGGATTGAAGAATCGGAGATGGCCTACAGGGTCAGTTCGAGCTTTACGATGTTTTAGAGCTCCTCACTTACTTGTTTCGAGCCGCGAGCAGCTATATGAGGACTGACCGGCTCATCGAATTGATACAAGCATCTCGACTGGACATCCGGGTTGTACAAATGTATATGGCTGGAACAGATTAACATACGATCAACAGATGAATTGCCAGCGCCGCGCAAACTCACCGATCATCCGCTTCGTTCAATGGCCCGGTAGACACCGGCTTCAAGTAATGAACCTTTGCAAGTTCTCTCCCAAAAGCTTTGCACAGGACGTTTGCGAAGATCGTCTTGCCGACATTCGTGTTGGAGCCGTAGAGCTGCAGCACTCGCAGCTTCGGCCAGAGCGCCGAGCCTATGTGCTTCATCGCAGCGTGGTGAGCGAGAGGGAGAAGGCCTCGACCGTGCCTGTCGCACAACGTGTCGGCAATAAAATTAGTAACCAGGTTGGTTAGACTCAGGTACAAACGCCTAACGAAAATAGAGCGATCGCCCAGGCCCCAGCAAACAGCCGAATTCTACCGGGGAAAGCTCGAAAAGCATGTGCCAATGCTGTGGAGTGAATTCGATCTTCGAGTCTAGATTCTTCAAAAGTCGAGACGAGGCGCACATAGACGTCCTTGCTCTCGACCGCGCCCTTCATGGGGCTCCAAGACCCCATTGGAGTCCGCACGGCGTTGGAACGGAGGCGAGAAAAGTCCACGATCCGGCAGCTGTCGACCAACCCCGCCAGTTCGGTCGATTTCTCGTCCAATGACTTTCTCTCCCTCGCCACTTCTCCTGAGCTCCGACGGCGGTTTCTCGTAAGCACAACGTCGTCTTTTGATTCAATCTATTCCAGCGCGGTCTCGCTAATTGTTCCAAGGAACGGCTCGAGACTGGACCTTTGACAACCCATCTTGGAAGCGGAGGCTCACGATTATTAGATGGCAACTCTTCGTACGCAGAAGCTCTCGAGACCGAGATCGCGGCCTTCCACAATGCTCCATGCGGACTGCTCTGTAACTCGGGCTTCGATGCCAACGTGAGCATTTTCTCGTGTCTACCACAACCTGGTGATATCATCGCTTTCGACGAACTTATCCACGCAAGTGTCCATGATGGGATGCGACTTTCTCGAGCTGGTAAACGAATCAGTTTTCCGCACAACGATCTTAACCGGCTGGAAGAGATTTTGAGGCAGTGCTTAGCGGACGATGCGGATCTTCAGGCAGGCCGGAAGAACGTCTTCATTGCTGTCGAGGCTGTGTACAGTATGGACGGCGATGTGGCACCTCTAGCCGAAATCGTGGCCATGCTGTCGGCACTGCTTCCGCTCGGCGTCGGTCACCTCATTGTTGACGAGGCGCATTCTACCGGAATATTCGGCAGTCAAGGACGGGGTCTCGTCTGTGAGCTCGGGCTCGAAGACAAAGTCACCGTCCGATTGCACACCTTTGGGAAAGCGATGGCCTGCGGTGGCGCAATCCTCCTTTGCAGTCCCACGCTCCGACACTACTTTCTCAACTTCGCCAGGCCGCTGATATACACCACTTTCATGCCGTATCCATCGCTGGCCGCGATACATGCATCCTACTCTTTGCTTCAAGACGGGCACGCGGAGCCGCTCGTCGCCCATCTCCAAATGCTGATTGCATACCTCCAAGACTCTTTGATCCAACTGGTGGCTTCATTACGGCTACCACCTGAGATGCGACACTTGCTCCGAGTACCACGGACACGCTCAACATCGGCGATTTCCTACGTCATGTCTTCACAGCCGAAGACGTTGGCAGCATACTGTCGCAGCAAAGGATACGTGGTCCGAGCCATCGTGCCTCCGACAGTACCGGCCGGCACCGAGCGTTTGAGAATCTGCCTTCACGCGGGAAATACAGTAGAGCAAATAGACGGCTTCTTGCGTGCAATACATAGCTGGATTGATGAGCAGCGGAGGGAGGCAGAGCCGGAGTATGTAAAAGCGAGAATGTAGGTGACCTATCAGCTTAGCCATGTATTACACGAACGAGGCTGTCGACAGTCTTATTTCGCAAGTGCATACTTGGAACGGCGACTGAAAGTGCGTCATGTGAACGGAGTTTCTCCTACAAGGCTTCATGGCCAAGTGACTTCCGAAAGTGCGGACCTCCCACCGCCTCACTCAGAAACGGTCGACAATATACGATTGAAGTGTCCGGATTCGAGTGAGGTTTACAGTTTGGCCCCCACGGGGGCTTTGTCGAAAGTGATGGGGGAACGATGAACCGCAGCGATACTTCACAGCTGCACAGCCTCACCGCAGAAATGAGGCTGCGCTCGTCCATCCAGCGTACATTGTCGCAGTATTCGCAACGATAGGGTCCGCAATCCTGGACGCCATCGACTTTTTCGGTCGTTACCCGTGTGGCTCCGCGCAGTCTACTGGTCATGCGTGTGCTGACAATGCCATCCAATGTATTGGTTTGGCTCAGCCTTCCCGTCCGCACGCATCTCTCCTCAGATTCACTCAGGCAGACAAGATCACAAGCATGGCCGTAGTCTTCCTTAATCGCGCACGACGCCTCTTACTCAAGAGGCTTCGAATGGACCTGCTGCTCCCTCTTTTTTTGCCGCCATGATATAATATGGGCGAATGCCATGGCGCTGTCGGATATATCATCGCCTCCATACACCATAGGTCATATTTCGACATTGCACCGAGTCTTGCCAACCTCGAATACCGCTTCTCTGCCTGACAAACAAGATCCTCCGCCGCCTTATTGCGCAAACCACCGCGCTTGTCCAGTGCCCGGTACTCTGTTTCAACAAGTTCAGAAGCGGCGCATCAAACTCCGTCTTACGAACACGACACGAACACGACAATGTCCAGCATCATTTGACCACTAAAGGTTGGCGGAGAAGTCGAACCTCGCCTGCCGTACCCTGAGACACGTGCTGGATGGGTTATGAGAGCAATTACGATGATAGTAAACGAGCTGACTGGCCCTCCTCTGCCGGTGCCTGCTGCTTCGACGGTGATGGGAACATGGTGAATGACAAGGGCCAAATCGTGGCTGAGTCACACCTCGTTATCCCATTCTTGCAGTGGCAGCAGCAGCAGCAGCAGCATCAAACGCTTTCTCCAGGTGAGTGAGAGTGTGTTCGAGGTCGTGAGAGGAGACGTGCTCCTGAACATTTGCAGGCAGTTCCCGCCAGGACCCATCCCACATGCTTAGGCCGCGGCCTGGGCCATCTCGCCCGGACATGCGTGCTCTTCATTGCGGCCTGACCGGTCGCACCTCGGTGAAGAGAACAGAGCCGAGTCCGACAGGTCGGTTGTCATGCCTGATCGCCGCGTTTCATCCCCGCGCTAACCCTAACGCGGAAGGAACGAGCGCTATAACGACAGCAGTCGCACGTAAGCCGGCTGCGCCTCAGTCTTGGCACCAGCGTGACTGGCGCGCCGCCCCGCCACCGGCTTACTGGCTGCCTCAGGCTTTTCACGACCGCACCTCTCCCGTTGACACGTCTGGTCTGCACCCGCCCCAGGCATCACTTCTGGACTACCGCTACCACGCGCCTGAACTCACTAGTCCGGCACAGTTGCCACCACGCACGCGCAACGCGCAAGCCTCGAAAATCAGGGTTGACACGCCTTTTTGCCCCGGTTTCATTGCTCGTCTTGAGGACACTTATTCCGCCACCACCCCCATCCCAATCTCTTCTGTTCCCCCTCACGATCTGTCTCTGGTCGACACGCTCGCTCCTGGCCCGCTGCACCCGCCACACTTGTGCCTGATGACTTCTCCCGACCGACCTGATCTGCGCACTCCGCCAAGAAGTCCCCAGGCGGCAGGAATCAACGGGGCGCATTCTCGCAAGCGCTCTCACTCCATCATGGCCGGCGACGCTCCCCCGCATCTCCAAAGTGCGGGCAGTCGCGCCGGCTCAGTCGCATCGATGCAACAGCACTCGGGCGACGAGGATTCGCCGGTGACGCGAACGTTCAAGCGCACTGGGCCGCCGCCGATGAACGCGGATAACAAGTATATCTGCGATGTCGCCGGCGAGTGTCGCGACCTCGTGTTTGACCGCAAGTGTGAATGGGGGTGAGTTTGCGTGCCTCTTTCCCATCCGTCCGCATTCATCTGACTTCGCATCTTCAGGAAACACATGGACAAACACGACCGTCCGTACCGCTGCCAACATGAATCGTGCGCCAAGTTGCAAGGCTTCACCTACTCTGGCGGCCTACTGCGACACGAGCGAGAAGTGCACGGCAAGCACGGCGGCCCCCGGGCGCAGCTAATGTGTCCCTACGAGGACTGCAAGCGCCACGTCGGCAAAGGCTTCACCCGGAAGGAGAATCTCAACGAGCACATCCGCCGAGTGCACCAAAGCAAGGAGCACGTCCTCCAAGGTGTGCCGCAGCAGCAACAAGACGGCATCGACGTCTTCCCCGGTGCAGTCGCCCCTCCCGCTGAAATGGAAACCCCGGGCTCCGACGCGGTCTATGATGGCCGCGACGACCAAGTCTCGCCCGCCCGCAAGCGGATGCGAACGGCTGTGGAAGCTCACAACCATCAACCACACGAGCAGCAACAGCACGAGCATCAGCCGCCGCAGATATTCTCGGAAGAGGCCGAAATGCTCAAGCTGGAAGTCCAGCAGCTGCGCGATGTGCTTGCTGGGAGGGACTCGCAGATTATGCAACTGGAACTAAAGATGGAGGAGGAGCGCTTGAGTCGCGACGAGGAAATCAGAAGGCTGCAGGACGCTCTCAGACAGTTGGAAGCGCAGCAGCAGGTTCAGGCCCAGGAGCGCAAGGAACAACCGCAGGAACTGCAGAGTGAATTGCACGCTTAGGCCGCGGCATTTGTTCTCTGAGGCGTTTTGCGGGGTTTCTGGCATTTGCGGGCGGGGTGTGTGGTGACACCCATCTCATTATTTTCTTTTGAAGCTGGTGTTTAGAAGGAGCTGCAAGCCTGTACAATGATGATTCGTTCTTTTGTCATTCCACTATCCAATTTCTTCTGTCATACGATGATGTCTCCTCCCGCAATATCGCTCGACAAGTCGCAACTCCTTTGGAAGAAAATGACTTGCTATTCAGCGTGCAGCCCATGCCAATGTCGCCCATGTAGCCCCATTCAAATCGTACCTCGCCGCGCACCCTCCCAGGCATGGCAGACTCGAGACGTGTCACCAATGCTAGATGCCAGCATACACGCCATAAAGCAGCATAGCCAAAACCAACAGCAAAATGCAGTACCCAGGAACATCCCACCACCGTGTCTCACCCGACAAATCGAAGTTGGTGTTAATGAGGGTGGCAATCAAATCCGGCGCCCCCTGCTCGGGGAAATCCATAGCGAAAATGCCAAAATGCCTCTTCTCGCCCTCCGTGTCGGCGAGTGATCCCCGTAACCGCACGTTGATACCGTCCTGCCAGCGGAAAAGATGCCAGCCGCCCACTGCGATTTTCCGCGGCGGGAACTGGTAGTACAAATTGAGTTGGAACGCGGAGGTGAAGTTGATGAACCAATGGTCAGGGTCTGCACTGGCGGCCGCAAGGCGCATGAGCTCGGAGACATTGCCTCCCTTCATGGCAATAAAGTCCGGCAGAGACTGCGGCGTGACGAACGTGTAGTGGTCCTGGATAGTCACTTTGACGTCGTGGTGCGTGTAGATTGTGAAAGGTTTGCGGGGATTATCCATCCACCTGGTCACGTCGAGGCCGAAGGCGTGCAGGTTGGCGTCGACGTATCGACGGAAGAGTTGGATGCGGCCGCGCAGTTCGCCGAGCTTGGGGACGGTGTTGGCTGTTCGCCAGCGGTCGGGACGCGCGGCGAGATGGGAGGAGATGGCGTCTTCGAGGCGAATGGTGGAGCGTTGGTCCTCGCTTTCTTTTTTGATTTGCACGATTAGTGCTTCGGTGGGATGCTTTTCGAGCCATGCGTACAACGTTTCGAGGACGCTTTCGAATGTGAGGCCCAGAAAGGTCGGGCCGTGAACCATTTCCACGACATTGTTGCGGATGGTGCAGCGGAAGTCGAAGTATCGGATTCCAGCGTCTAGTTGGGCATGGTATGAAAGTGTTTGAGTCGAGATGAAAGGCCAGGAGCTGGTGAATGCGGAGCTATCGTGGGTCCCTGGGATAGTGAGCAATGATACGGGTGTGTCGTCGTCCAGAAGGCTCATCCAGCGGGGGCCTGTTGGTTTTTGAGGTCGTAGCCACGCCCAAGACCATTTAGACTGCGGAGTCGCTTTAACGACATCAATGTAGCCCTTCTCATCAATCCCGTTGCATTGCCTTGAAGTCCCGACATTTCCGAGTAATGCATCGGTCTCCATGTTGCTTGATCATGCTTGGTTCAACTCGCTCGACCATCTGCTCAAGTAACGTCTGCTGTCATCAGTTCATAACGACACATCCTGCAAAAACTTCACTTCCGGGTCACGGCTGTGATAGTTTGATTGGGCTCGAATAGAAATTGAGTGCCTGGTCAGAAGAGGTTGGATTGCTTATTCAACCCGACCCTCGAACATGTGATTGCGGGGGAAGCTTCCGGAGCGGCGCGCCTTAGCGTCCTTTGCTCGTGTCCACTTGCTTCATCCCACGTCCCTCAGGCCAACCTCACATTATCGTGCCCATTGAAAAGTCATCAGCATGTCGCGCTCGGCGCCGGCGAGTAGGCGAACAGCCAAGACCGAGTACATTGAAACCGTATGGCTCAATATCATCTACTCAAATTACCGTGCTTGCCTCACGTACTAATTCGACACGCGCAGGACACGGGCAACAAGATCTCCCGTCGAGCACATATCGAAGGCAAGCAGAATATCATGCTTGGCGGCAAGACTGTCATCATGTCCGGTGTCCATCTACGCGGCGATCTCTGCCGAAAGCCGGAGCCGGCTGCTGATGGGGAGAAGGAGAAGACGTCCGTCACGGCTATCAGCATTGGACGGTACCTATCAGTCCCGTCCACGCTTCCACCGCGTCTGCTAACGTTCTGTATCAGATCAACCATCATCGCTACGAACAGTATTATACGCCCACCCAACCGCCTGCACAAAGGCCAAATGACATACATCCCCATGCGCATCGGCGACAACGTCTTCATCGGTCCAAACTGCCATATCTCTTCGGCGAGCATCTCAAATCATGTCCATGTCGGTGCCAACTCAGTGCTGTCCTCTCTCTGCATCATCAAAGAGGGCAGCAAAGTTCTCCCCGGAACCGTGGTGCCGCCGAACATGACTATCCCCGCCGGCAGTATTGTTGGCGGACGGCCGGCCACAATTCTGGGGGAAGTTGGCGATGGGTGGGGTCAGGGCGGTGGTGGGGAGGGTGAGGAGTGGGTTGAAGGCGGAGACTTGCGAGCGCTGGTGAGGAGCATCAAGTGAGCAAGTGGCCTTTCGATCCACTTTCACGGGCATGCTTGATGAAGACGCCAGGCTCGTCTTCTTCCGACCACTGATAAACACGCCCTATCCTCGCAACCCGTGGGGATGTCAGACCATGGAACGCTTGGCTGAGATCCGCTCTCAGCGCAGAAATTTGAGCATCCCGGCAGATAATCTTCCGCAATCTGGAAGCGCCTCCCTTGGTCCTTTGGAACTCCATGTCGGCAGCATCCCGGTACACCGACAGCAATTCGCGCCAGCAATCCTGCAGATCCGCTCGCCCCGTCTGGCTCTTGTCGTCGAGCATGCCAGACTGTGGATCAGGTGCTAATTGCACGTCCAGAACCTCAAGGTTCTGAAGCCACCGGACGGGGCGGGTGTGGGTAGCGAAGGGAAAGATGGCGGTGTACGTGAATGAATGGACTGAAGATAGGAGCTCGGCCCACCTGCATCCGCTCGAGCTCCCTGATTGATAATCCCACCCGAAACGCCGGGTGATGGATTGTACAAGCAATGGGGCGCCTCGCTCGAAGTAGTCATACGTACCGTAAGCTGGTAGAAAGCTGCCTTCGTTCAAGCCCAGATGCTGCCACTCACGGAGAACGAGCAGGCAAGGACCATGCTTTGATCTCGTCAGCGCAGGACTCCGCAAGGCCGCCCCGACCGGCTTCGGCGTGACATGTTGTTCCTGTCGCAGCTCGAGCATTTGCAAATTCGTCATCGTCCACACCCAGTCACCGTCATGCGGGCGCCACTCGGTCGGGGACACCACGCTATGGAGCTCGTTGGGAGGAGCCATAATGACGACCCGCCCTGGATCGATGATGGAGAGTATGTACTGCCACAACGCTGCCGCTACGGCTGGACTTGGCCGTTTGCTGTGGCGGCGTCGCTGCTCTGGTGAGGCCTTCTCATTGCTTCGATAGGAGCGGTCGATAACCAGCACAAAGCTCTGAACCACAGGGGCGAGTTGTGCTGCTAGCACAAAGCCGCAGAAGTCCTCGATGGCAGAGGGGATCCACGGCTTGTAGTCAACCAAGCCATCTTGAGCGTCGGCGGATCTCGAAGTCGAGACATCTGCCCTTTTGTCCACTCGCTTGGCAACGCGGGGGATCTCCTCAGCCCACTGGCGTAAATCGAGTTGCAGACAAGCGGACGTGAATAACAAGGGTAGGACGATTCGTCGCCAGTTTTTCGAGACCACGGAGATGGTTTTAAGCGTTTGATTTGTGGATTTCGTTAGATCCAGACTGGGCTCTAGCCTCGCCTTGACGATGGACGGCGGAGTGGAGTCGCAGTACTCGAAGATCGACGCCCAGAGCTCTTCTGGCAGCTTCGGGGAGGCCGCGGGCGCAAGAGGCATCTTGATAAGGGGATCCAAGCGTACCCAGGTCTTTCACTGGCTCAGACATCCGCTCGAATCTTGGCATCAGGCTCGAGGTATGTAAATGGAACAAAGTTAGCGAGTGTGTATGTAGCAGGCCGAAATTCCCGAGGCCTAGAAGCTCAGCCGCGGTGCTAATGCACGATAGCTACCACCCATGCCACATTTAGGCCGTGCACAGCAGGTGATACTTTCGCAAGTATGCATGGTGTCACGACGTCTCCTGATGGTGGCGTCTAAACTCGGCGACACCGGGCGCTCCAAGGTAATTTGTGCTTTCTGACGCTTTATCTAGCCTTTCCCCCGCGACCAACTCCACGACACATCTCCTCCGTCTCCAACCAACAATCACAATGGCAGCCGACCAACAAATCACCCTAGCAGACAAGCTCGGAGCACTCCCAGTTGGCAGCCGGCTGCTCCTAGCCAGCACAACCCGACTGCTCTCCCGCCCCTTCTCCTCCGGCCCCCGCGCCAACACGCTCTTCAAAGACGTCATCTTCGCCGGCTTGCGGAAACAGCTCAGCACCATCACCACCGGCACCGCGCAATTCCTAGGCGGCACCACCGAAGCGGCCTACCTGGACTTCGCCAAGAAGCGCGGCTTCCAACCCGACACCGACGTGCTGGGCGACAACGGGCCGCGCCTCTTCTGGTTGGGCAGCAAGTCCGCGGAGAAGGTCGTGCTGTACTGCCATGGAGGCGGGTATGCCATGGCGGGGCACGCGGGGCACTTCGAGTGGTTGGTGGGCTTGCAGGAGCACCTGTCCAAGACGAAGAGCACGAGTGCGGTGGTGATTGGGTATACGTTGTCGCCGTATGGAAAGTATCCCACGCAGCTCAGACAGGCGGCCGAGGCTTTGCAACATCTTCTCAATCAGCAGAAGAAGCCGGGTGATGTAAGTGGATTTGATGGGCGGAGCTGGTTCGAGATTCGCAGGCTAATGTCACGACGTCTAGATCATCCTCGCCGGCGACTCGGCAGGCGGAAACATGATTTCCTCGTTGTTCTCGCACCTGCTTCACCCGCACCCGGAAGTCGAGCCGAAAATCACTCTCAATGAACCCTTACTCGCCGCCGTCTTCATCTCCCCGTGGACGAGTTGGCGCACAGACGACGATAGTGTGAAGCGCAACGCCACCAGCGACCTGGTGACGCCTGAAGCGGCCGTACGCTGGCGGACACTATTTCTAGGTACAGCTTTTCCCTCTGCAAATAACGGGAGACGTAACTGACACCACCATCAAGGCTCCGCTTCATACGACAACTACAACGAGCCCGTGCGCGGAGACGCAGAGTGGTTCAAAGGGCTGGACAACGTCGTCAAGGACATTCTCGTTTGGGGAGGCAGCGCCGAGATCCTCATCGACAGCATCGAGGCCTTCGCCAAGAAGCTGCAAGCCAGCCATCCCCGAACAGAACTCGTGGTCGAGGAGGGAGCGGCTCACGAAGACTTCATCATCAGCCTCTTCCTCGGCTACAAGAAGAAGGCGGCAGGCACGAAGGCGATTGAGGATTTCCTTGCCCCCAAGTTGTAGTTTTGCATTTATTAGCCAGCATCCCTTGTGAACTCGCGACTCGTTGACTCCCCGACCAAAGCAAAAAGTGTCCCCAAAAAATAATGCTGCGGACGCGGTTCGAACGCGCGCGGGTCTCCCCAGTAGAGTTTCATAGCCATGATGTCTGCCCCAACCGATAAAGAACCAGTCGGAAAGCAATTGCTTAAATCTACCGCCTTAGACCACTCGGCCACCGCAGCTTACAAGGAAGACAGAGAGTGCGAGTGCGGACGGAAATTCTCGTCACACCAAAACTCAAAGTTTCAAGCGGCAACTCCCGCGTTTAAATTATGTAGTATCGGCTTGGCGGAGCCGTGGTTTTGCCGGTCTCTCGTGTGGTATTGCAGTGGTGTGAGAAGAAGAGATGTTGTTACAAAGGGCTTAATTGGTATTTGACATCCCTTGAAGCATTGAGAAGTAGACACTCACCCACCCCTCCACTTCCCAAACCTCTTCCACTCCTCATACACCCCCTTCAACACCGCCCTCTCATTATTGTTCATCGCCGCGCTCAAAGCCTTCAGCCCCTCTGAATCGCTACTCTCAACAGCATCAATAACCGCCCACAGCCCTGGCGTCAGTGCTTCTCTCACACCCTCGCCCAGCGACCCAGCCAGCACCAAATCGCAGTAATGATGCAGGATGTACTGCACGAAACGGCCCACAAGCGCTTGTTCTTTGCGTGACTCGTCGACTAATCCCGCCGCGGCAGCGGTACTTCGCGAGGAGCGACGGAGGTGCGCGGGCTCGCAGAAAAGGACGAGGAGTCTTGAAAGGGCGTGAGCGTGGGTTTGATTGAACGGCGTGCTGCCCTTCGGTCGATTCGTGCTGGCGCTCGAGTTGTCGAAGAGTGCGGAAAGGAGGGAGTTGAAGACGAGGTTCACGAGATGGTAGCGGCCGTGCAGTCGAGCTCGATGGCCTAGTAGCAAAACGGAGACGAGACGGCAGACTTCGAAGAATGCTAAAGAGCGTCCTGGTCCGGCGTTCGGGAGCTTGGGAAGGCTGGCGAGGACGATTTCGATGGAGTGCTGGTTGACGAGGAAGGGCTTCTCCTTCAAGATCGTCAGAATGCACGCTACTGCTCTTTTGCGTACCACCAAGTCGCCATCGTTGTTGACTGCGGTGTCGACTAGTTCTGGTAGTAGCCGGGATAGAGCAGCCTCGGTGCTCCCAACGGAGTCTTCTTTTGTGAGTTTGGAGATGCACGAATGGAGCAGAAGGAGGTTGGATCGTGTCGAGGCTTCGTGGTCCAGTAGCTCGGGAACGAGGGCCAGTCTTTGATACCCGGACATGCGCTTCAGATCCTTTTCAAACGCCTCAATCACCTGCTGCATTTTGACGGGCGGAAGTTGAAACTCGGGCAGCTGTAGTGCAACGGTGGCATCAAGAATGCCATAGTCGGGATGGTCGCAATTCCTGAGCAAAAGGTAACAGCTGACAACGGCACCGGTGACTGCAGATGGCGCAGACTTCTTGAACCCATCGTGATACTGCGTACATTCCGCGCCGAGGTGTTTGATGACAGAAGCGAGGCGGGGCACGAACGGCTGCACGAACTTGGAAGTCGACTCCCACAGATCCAGAAGGAGTGTAAGGGTTCGAGACAGGCTTGTCAATCTCATCGCCACCTCCAGATAATTTGTAGAAGTGCGTTCAAGGGTGGCCATGAGCGAGAGCGTTTCGCCGAGATCACTTGTAAATGCCTTTGTAATTCGAACCATCTCCTCAAGACTCATGTCTTCCAAAGTCCGATGCGGGAGTGAGTGCAAGACGTCGGGCTTGCAGCCGGATTCGAGCCCTTGCATGATAGACCTGCTCACTACCAGAACAGCGGTATGGCTAGAAAGGTCTTGACTCCGGCCAACGTAGCTTAGCATGGCTTGCGCCTCCCGAGACAGATTTTCGACAATCGAGCGTCCATTACCTTGTTGATTGGCAACGACCTGGTTCATGACCAGCAGGGTGACGTGCTCCAGCAGATCCAGCGTCTCTTGTTGTTGGAATATGGGCCCAGGGACCGTCTCCGTCTCGATGTATTCAGTTGCAGACATCTGAAGAGCTAGTTGCCAGATGATTGAAGGATCCGTCAGAAGCTGCGCAGTCGGGGTTGGTCTCGACAACAGTTTGATAATTACACCCAGTAGCAGCTGCAAATTATCGTCTGTGGAGGCGCTGCTCGTCCGACCGGCTACGCACAGCTCGTCAAGCAGCCTTTTGCGATGCATCTCATCGATGATGTCGATAGGAACATTGAGAAGAGCATCCAGTAGGTCCAGCTCCTGTTCTATGTCCTCAATAGGCGACGCTGCATGGTTAGACCTCACGGTTCCCTCCAGCTCTGCTGCTGTTCCTGTACCTCTGTCGACCAAGTGTAGTATTGTTCCAGCATGTTCGCCGTCAACGGCAACGGCAGCCAGCTTTTTCAAAACGGCCAAGACCTGCTCCTGGTCTTGCGCGCTTGATTCAGGCATGCATCTCGTGACCAACTCACGACGCATGTCCTCATCAATGATCGCAAGCAAGTGCGGATAGTGCAAGAGCGGCGTGGAATGACCTGACTCTAGCTTGTCCAGCGTATGGTCGACAATGGCGCTGAACGCAGACTCGCTGCTATCGTGAGATCGCGCGGAATCGGCCACAGCAGACCACATGCCAGCAACGAAGCTTACTGCCTCATTTGCTTGCTGTTTCAGTTTTGTATCACTACCATCATCCCTGGCCCACTGAGCAAGCTGTAGTGCATGCGTTACCGTGTCGCTCGTCGTCCACTGACACAGCTTTTGAGACACGACCGAAGCATCCGTTTGCGTTGCCGCCCAGGACGGAAACCACAGCTCGAATGTCTTCAGCAACAATGCCCAGATCCGCGGTTGGTGAGCTGCATGCGAGACTCTTTCTTCTTCAGGATCATCCTGTTCAGCACAGACTTGGAACAGCAGAACGAATAACTCGCCGCATCTAGGCTCCAGGCGTATTCGAAGCGATTCGCTGCGGATATTGCCTAACAGCGCGTTGAGTATGATGATGCTTGGGCCAAAGTCCGACGAGTTGGCCCCGTCTTTGACCCTCGTGGAAAGGCGGTTGAAGAGCTCCAAAAGTGCTTGTTCAGGCATGCCATCCTCGGCGTTGTCCTGGAAGTCTCGGTCCAATTCCGTCCATATGAGACTGTCCTCATGTTGTCGAAGCTGGTTGGACCACAGATCTAGGAAATCGCTCATCTTGCGAGACTTCGCGAAAGCCTGCATGATTGGCATCGCAATTCGTTGTTTCCACATTTGTTGTGTGGCCTTGAAATCGCAGACTGAGTCAATACTGCTAGTATCCTGATCCTTCTCTCTCGCTTCGAGCGCTTGAAGATCGGCGCAGGCAGCAGAAAGCGCGTTGAAAAGCCGATTCGCCAAATCAGGTCGGCAGAACAATTCAGCATCCAGCTCCACTATCTGCGCAACGAGGTTCCAGTCGACTTTATTGTCGCCGTGGTATGGAGTTTGTTTCCCAGTCGCAAGATTCGAGGCAGAATTGACAATTCCTTCCAACATCGCTCTTGAAAGAGATGCACGGGCACCCGTTACTTTCAACATATCAACCAGAACTGCGTTGCGCCTCACGACATCAGAAGCGTCTTGGTTGCACTTTTGCAAAGCCGCAAAGACCGCTTCAATCCACGGCTGCTCCTTTGTGCGTTGTCGTGGCGTCGAAAGTGAAACCGATCGCAATGCAATATCCAGGAGTGCCGGGAGTGCTTCGAGCATTAACAGTCCGTCTGCGTCGTCGCTGTCCATCCGCACTTTGTACAATTCGAGTGCAGCCTCGAGGCTCATATGGTGAGGGAGGAGTGTTCCAGTCCGCTGCGGATGGGTTGCGGCGGCGCTGCCACTTTGAAAGAAGGCCGATCTCGCAGGCATGAATACGTGTCTGGCGAGCAGAGTCTGAAGCGTGTCGACATGATCGCCGGTATCGTTTTCTTCTTCAATACGGCGTTTGCGGTTCACAGCACGTGCATCACCGCAGTTGAGGCTCAGCGCGAGTAAACGGGCTCCTGGAGCAAGGCAGACTTTCGCAAACGCTGCATGCTCCTCTTCTGCTGGTTTCCTGACGTTCCAGAGGTAGAATGCAGGCTCTAGTACGGCATCCACGGCTTGAATCCAGCTCTTTTTCTTCTGCGTTGCTGCTATGTGAGCAGCATTGTCCAGCCAAAGGCCGAGTAAGGAGGCTGCGATGGATGCGGATAAACTCAGTGCTGCCTTGACATGGAGGCCATCTGGAGAAGCGGCAACGCTGATCAAGAAGCTGACCAAAGCCGTTATGGCTTCAACCACGCTTCGGGGGCATTCCGGGTTCTGCAAGGCTGCGCCGACTGTGTCGAAGAAGTTCGTCAATCCAAGCAGAGATGCCAGACGCTGTGGGGAGAGAAGCCGTATGGTGAAGAGTAGCTCGTTCCAGGTCTTCGGGTTGCTTCGTGCTTCTTGGGATGCCTTTAATTTCTCCAGTAGCCATCTTGCGATCATCTCCGCTCTCGCGCTGTGAGTGCATAGTTGATGTACAACGCTCAATTGCGTTTCCAGGTCCGGAAGGACGTCCAGATCCTTGAGCCGGTCCAGCGACGGCTGTTCGTCCGTCAACAAGCCACCCATGATTCCGTCTACCGCTGCCTGAATCCGTCTTCCGTCTTGCCTCGTCCTAAAAACTGAACGACGAAACATCTCTCTCCATGAAATTTAGGATTTTGATATGGAGGGTGGAGCATAGAGTTTTCTGCCGGCGGGATGCTCCCGGCTAGCTTCCAGGAACGAGCGCGGAGCTTGCTGGAGCTGCTTTTTGACGAACCAACCCGCCTCCTGCAGTCTCCATCACCTCTGCGCAATACACAACATTTGGAATCGTGTGGACAACAAAGACATCTACAACACGCATCATGGCCGACTCGAAGACACCCAACCCCCTCAATCCGCCCCCGAGCCGAACACACAGGCCAATGAGCGAGGCATTGCTCAACGAGAAGGTACGTCTCACCCTTCAATGGCCACCAGAACGAGCGGCGTGCCATCTGTGTATTCTCGGTGTATCATGAGTTGATGGAGCGGCGAACGTAGTGGGACCACTGCCTCAGCACCCTCCTTATCCGAAGTACCCTCGGCGCATCCTTTGGCGTCATATTCTCCGTCCTCCTGTTCAAGCGAAGATCATGGCCGGTGTGGGCAGGCCTGGGATTTGGAGCGGGAAGAGCATGGGAGGAATGTGACAGTGTAAGTCGCGTACAGCCGTCCGGGGCCCGCAGATCAGCGCGTACCAGTGCCATCGGCGGAACTGCCAAGTTTCAGAGCACACATGACTGACGATCGCATGACAGAGCTTCAAGCGAGCAACTGCGGCTTCAAAAGATGGGCTGCGTGTGATGCGCCCGTGAAAGAGGAAGCGTCGCACATACGTGCACCATGGGCTGCGCATGCTGGCGAGGGACCGGGTGGGATTCGCACCGGCGACTTCCTGAAGCCGCTTGGAGCAGAGCAGATGGGCAATGCTGGGGATACAGGACATGAAATGGACCAGGCGTACCGGTACATAATGCACGATGGGCTAGGCATACAACTCAGCAACCTTTGTACCTGTACCGCGCCATTTCCCAACCTGCTCCCACTCGGCGATAGTACCTTCTTCGGCAGGCCAAGCGTCCTGTTTGAGGCGTGTAGAGTCTCCACGATCACCTGCTTGCGCAACTTGCCTCGCATTCGTTTAGACAGCAGCCTTCGCGGCGCCCAGCACCGTGATCAGCCCGAGGAGATAAACGTTGCGCCCCAAGTTCCAAGACACCAGCTCTTCCACCCACGTCGATGCCGAGAAGACGCAGTCTTATAAATCAATGTCCTTCGCGTTCACCACCCTCCCACATCCGGCGAGCATAGGCGTAAGTCCGTTGCAAAGGTCGTATGCAGTGAACAATGTCACGCTCCGCAACAACCACGCCTCCGAAACCGGCAAGCGTAGCGCCGCTAAACTCCAGCAAAGTCCGAAGCCTTCTCGACACATATCTCGACTTCCTCGCCGCGACCAAACAAGAAATCGACGCTTCCAACCCACCATACAAACCCCTTCCGAAAATCGACAGCCAACGATCCAACGAACGACTACACATCATGTCGAGAACAGCGCCGATTTTCCACGCCTCCAACCCGGCTTCTCCCCTGGCTTACACCGCCAAGCAGACAGCCTTATTCCTGCTGGATTATCAAGGCTTCTGTCTTGCGTATTTCGACGACAAGGGAGCAGCGGTGGTGAGGAAAGCGAAAATCATGCGCGACTGGGCTTTCAAGCAGGGCATCATGGTGGTGCATTCCGTCGTCGACGTCTCCGCCCAACCACCAGCGACTTGCAAAGGCGCGGAGCGGATCAAAGGCATGCTCGAACAGGTTGCGCAGGATAAGGAGGCAGCGGAGGAAGCGGCGGAGATTGCATTTGCGAAGCGCGCCGGGGAGTACATTGTGCTCAAGCATCCCGGCGTCGTGTCTGGACTGAAGTCGAAAGGGGCGAGGGAACTGCTGGAGGAGCATGGGATTCGGAATTTGATTCTGTGTGGGATTTCAACGTCTGGGGCGGTTCTGCGCACGGCTGTGCCGGCTACGGACGATGGCTTTGTCGTCAGTGTGATTGAGGATGCGTGCGCCGATCGGACGGCGGAGGTGCATGAAGCTGTGATGAAGAATTTGCTTCCGTCGAGGGCGCACGTTGCTACTGCGGAGGAGTTCATCAAAGCATGGGAAGACGGACAGCGATGAGGTTGGACTTTTGATTGAGTACAGGGTATGGATTTATGAAGGTGGGTTCTAACCACCACACGACAAACACATCGCCATCACTCGCGAGCCGGCACTCACACGCCACCGACAAGCAGCGGACTCGCAGGGTACAGCGCCATACCAGTCCAGTATGGCCGATCCTCCTCAGTGCCATAGTCATACATCTGAAGCGCCTTCCCGCTCTGGAGATCCATCACATTAATCACATTGAGGAAAGTCAACATGTATGCCGTGGCGCCATATACAGCAGTGTCCGTGGCGCCTGCCAGAGTGGAATTGAATTCAATGATGTTCTCGAGCTTCCCGGCCGCATCGATCTCGCCGATGTAGGGGGATCCAGCGTTGATGTTGTAGTAGAGGTCCGTGGTCGGAGACCAGACGGTCCAGCAGCTCGCCGCGAACTTCGACGAGTTGGATGTTGCGATTTCGGTGAATTTGTTGGTGGTGAAGTCCAAGGACAGCAGCGAGCCAGCAAAGGCGACATCCGAAACGAACATGTGGCCGGGTTCAGAGCCGCTCCAAGAGAAGCCGAAGACGCCACCCAGCGGCGCGATTTGGTTGTCTGTGTAGTTCTTGGAGATGTCGCCATTGGAATCAACGTCGAAGACGTCGATGTGGCCGAGGCCGGTGGTCCCCGCTCCCTTGAACGTGGACACAAGCTTGGAGGAATTGGTGGCGAATTGAATGTCGGAGCCTGAGCCGCTGTAACCGCCCAGTTGGCCCGGTGTGGTGGCATTGTAGCCGAAGCTGCGAAGGCCAACGCCGTCTGGGACAAGGCCGTGTTTGTGTGAGACGGAATAGCAGGACACGCCGTTCGTGGCACCACCGTTAAGCACACAAGCTGTTGACTGGGTCAGTGTTTTGTTCGTGAAAGTAGATGGTGTCGAGATCATCGTACCTTTCTTATGTTTCGTGGAATACGCGACCGACACGGGGAATTCGCCGTAGGTGGGTACTGGCTTGCCCACCATCTTCAGCTTCAGAGGATCTTTGTGGTCAATCTTGAACATCACCAAGGTGTCAGAACCGGAGTTGACAGTGAAAAGAAACTAGCATCATGTCAGTCTCGGAGGTATTTCGAGGTAATCGTGCCGCGAAACGTACCCGATCCCCGATCGTCACGGCGTTCTGGGATTGCAGTGGGTCAATGGCAGTCGGCTTCAATCCGTTGGTATAATTCTGCGTCTGCAGCCCCACTCCACCGGTGCTGAAGGAAGCGGTGGTGTCGGTGAGCATTCCATTTGAGCCCACTTCGACGGCAACAACGCTACTGCCTGCGGGGTCAACGCGCAGGAAGTAGGCGGCTTTGGGGCTGGAGTGTGCACTCCATCCCTTGGTCGAGGACGGGATAGCAGCGGCCAAGGCCGGGAGGATGGCCAAAACACTGTTGATCTTCATGGTGGCTACTGTCGATAGAAAAGGAAAAGAGAGCAAGAAAGTTGATGACAGAAAACCTACTTATAGACGAGCGCGTACGCAGCCTTTTTATAAGTCAGCAGGAAGCCCGGATGCTCGCGAGATACATCACCAATCCGCCCTTGACGTCGCACCAAAGAGCGTGTCCGTGCCACTTCACCCGGACTGGTGCCTACTTTGATGGAATCAAGATACGATCTTGGATGAAGCGGACCCATACGCCGAGTCGTTGATCCCACCTTGTGGGACAAGACTAGTGAAGCGAATGCGAGTATACGGTGGAAAGCGGGCCTTGCGGGCGAGCGTGAGAGAGAAAGTGCACGCAAGCACGTGGCGGCTCTGCCGGCGATGTCCAGCATTTCGGCCTCTATCCACCTCGGGCTCGATGCGGGCACTTACAATTGGCCTGCATGACGAAAGCAATGTTGCTGCGCCGCGCGTGCTACGGTACCGCCCTTCTCATCGGCCAATGCACCTCCGCGCCCCCGCCGTAGTCACCAATAGTATAGGCAACGAGCCCATATGTATGCACGCGGCCCTGAGTCAGCGGCTAAGACGGGTGCTGCTCACTAGGGCAGCTGACTGTACTTACTGATTCGGCAAAAGCCAGTGGGCACAAGTCCCGCAGATCTGCCCATGTGTCGCGTTGTTGACCCCTGAGGAAACGTGGGTTCTGACGTTTGTTCCGGTTCGAGTAATAGATTCCAAAGAATTCGCTCACCGGGTTTCTTGCTCTGATCCTGCTCCAAACGCCGCGTGTTGACTCGCACACATCGACGCTTGCCGTCTCAAAGAGCTGCGAAAGTGAATAGCGTCTATTTTGAGATGATTGGGTGGATATTGAGCGGTACGGGCTGCGTGGTGTGTTGGACCTGACGTTGTGTGAGGTTGTTTGTAATATTCGGTACGGGCCGGCTGTTGCGCGGCCTTCCGCGCATCGCCGTAATAGGCAAGTACATACACTTCACGATGTTGCGCCGGGGACCCCATTACGCATGCAGCAGCGGGCAGGCACAGTAAGCGATCAGCCGATGCTCCGGTCCGCTCAATAGCTTCGACTACATTCTGGTCTTGCACGATGAGAATGAAGCTCCGGGGGGTTCCCGGCAGTGGAGAAGAGCGCCACGAACTCTGCTTCAGCCTCATTCGCATACTGTTGACGCTAAAGACATGAAGATGCTACAGTTCACACTCGTCAATTTGTTCCTTTTCCGTCTCCACCAAGGCCGTTTCTCCTAAACACTCATGTTGTCCTGATACCGCTTACTCCTTCCTCATATCCACCACGCACCGAATGCAGTTGCCGTCGTGCATGTCGTGGAAGGCCTGGTTGATACCCGACAGGTTCTGGCGATGCGTGATGAACTCGTCGACCTTCAGCTTGCCGGCCTCGTAGTCCTCGATCAGCTCGCCCATTTGCGAGCGACCCTTGACGCCGCCAAAGGCACAGCCCTTCCACACACGGCCGGTGACGAGTTGGAATGCTATTGACAAATCAGCAAAAGACTCAAGGACGGATCGGAGCAAATGAGGACATACGTCGAGTGGAAATCTCCTGTCCAGCCGCCGCAACACCAATGACGATGCTCTCGCCCCAACCCTTGTGGCAAGCCTCCAGCGCAGACCTCATAACATGCACATTGCCCGTGCAGTCAAAGGTGTAGTCGCACCCACCGTCGGTCATATCCTGCAGCCTCGTCTGGATATTCTCCCCCTCCTTGAGATCCTTGCTGGGATTCACAAAGTCCGTAGCACCAAACTTCTCACCCCACACTTTCTTTTCCGGGTTGACATCAACCAAGATAATCTTCGCCGCCTTCCTCGCCTTGGCGCCCTGGATGACACTGAGACCAACACAGCCGCCACCAAAGACAGCCACGTTCGCTCCCTCTTCAATACCGTTCTTGCCGGCAGTGATGGTCGCCGCGCCGTAGCCGGTGGTGATACCGCAGCCGAGCAGACAGGTGCGGTCCATGGGAGCCTTGGGGTTGACGGCGACGCAGGAGATGTCGGCGACAACGGTGTACTGCGAGAAGGTGGAGGTGCCCATGAAGTGCAGGAGGTCTTTGCCCTTGCACTTGAAGCGCGACGTGCCGTCGGGCATCACGCCTTTGCCCTGCGTGGCGCGGATTTTGCCGCACAGGTTCGTCTTGCCGGATTTGCAGAACTTGCACTCCTTGCACTCGGGGGTGCTACGTAGTCCGTCTTGTCAGTTGTGTCTTCTTCCTCTTCCTCTCCGTAAAAGAGACAACTCACTATAGAGCAACAACAGTATCCCCCTTCTTGACACTGGTAACGCCTTCGCCCACGCTCTCCACAATGCCAGCACCTTCGTGCCCCGCAATGACGGGAAAGGCGCCCTCGGGGTCCTTGCCGCTCAGCATGTAGGCATCGGTATGGCAGACACCAGTGTAGAAGACCTGGATGCGGACCTCGTGGGCCTTGGGCGGCGCGACCTCGACATCCTCAATGACGAGGTCCTTGCCGGCCTCCCAGGCCACAGCGGCCTTGCAGGTGATTGTTTTGCCTTCGGTGGAGGACATTGTGAGTGGTCGTGGATGGAAGTAGTCGAAGAGACAGGAAAGGAGTGAAGGGGATAGAGTGAAAGAAGATGAAACAAAGCTCGTCCTGAGTCCAGATTTCCGCGTGCTCGAGATTTGGAAGGCAACGCCGTGGTCCCTTTATGTTTTTCGTCATAGTGGGGTCATGGCGGAGGGGCTTGAGGCTCTGGATGGGCCGAATGGGGCAACTTTGCCATTGCTGCGGATTGCGGCGCTGCCTCCGGGAGTCGGGGGCCGGATTGGGTCATGATATCCTGCGATGGTGCTGGAGAGACGCAGAGGAGGGAAGTGTGGTCGGAATAAGCATAGGGCGGCGGATAACTGCCATTGACGAATGGCAGCAGTCAATGGAACGAGTGCGGGAGGAGAAGACAGCCTGTCATATGGAGGCCACCAACCACACCGTAACCTTGATGGAGAGATCAAAGACAAAACCGACGCGAACGCAGTACGAGTCACCTGATACATACACCCCTACTTAGCCCAGAAGAAACGCCGGCTACGACTGTACAGCTCCATGCAGCAGGATACGATTGCACGCGCAACAGCATCCCGCCCCTCACACGTGTATCCTCACCCCCACCTCCTTCCATCTATTCCTCCTTTTTGAACCACCCAACCTCTGCTCTCTCGTCATCAGAGACGGGGCCCAGGGTAGTCTGTGTTCGCCCAGATCGAATCTAGCCGCATGTAGCCTTGCTGGTGGACGAGTTCATGAGCAGGGCAACAATCAGACCGTAGAGACCTGTGTGTCACGAATTAGCTTCCCGCCTTGTTCCAAGCTCCTCACTCTCCTCAAAACGTACCCAAGACTTCGGCGAAAATGAGAATCAAAATCATTCCGACGAATAATCGAGGTTGCTGTGCAGTTCCACGAACACCAGCATCACCCACAATACCAATCGCGAACCCAGCTGCCAGACCAGCCAGGCCGACAGACAAGCCAGCACCGAGCTGAACGAACCCGGTGAACAAAGGAAGCTGCTGCTCCAAGCTGTTGGAGATGAGGACGCTGACGACCAGGCCGTAAATGGCAATGATACCAGCCATAATGACGGGAATGATGTCTGCGGAGTTGAGTCAAAATATGCTCGAGACTTCGATTGCGCAACGATCTTGCGGCTATCGGCGCGGGATTCACATACTCTTGACAATGAGGTCAGGTCGGAGGACACCCATGGCCGAGATACCGACGCCGGCCTTTGCGGTACCGTAGGCAGCACCGAAGCAGGTGAAGACGATGGCGCTCGTGCAACCCATCACTCCGAAGAATGGCTGTTCCGTGGGGTTAGCAGGGTTTCGTTCTAATTGTACTAATGCTCTTGTGCTTCTCCGTCTCCGACTGTGGTCCTCGATGTCGGTGTTGAGGATCGATGGAGATGGAGGGGGTCGGAGGCGGCAAAAGCGCGCAGGAGGACTCTTCGTATTGAATCGGGTGACTTACGGCATACACGGGACTGTGAGTGAGGATATATCAGCATTGGATGGCGTGAGTGTGATGATGGATAAGACATCAACAGTGAGTTCTGTTGTGTTTCCACCAGCCCATCCCCAAGGCAAGGACGGGCTCCTGACATGCACTCACCAAAGATCGGAACTCATGATGGCGGCGGGGTTGTGGAGATGTCAAGCTGCGACTACGTCTGGTGGACACTGGATCGAAGCTTGCGAGATGATTGAGGCGATGGAGGATGGGCGTTGTACTGCTTTTGAAGGTGAGGTGGTGACGAGGTGGACGAGGGAGAGAACGCCAGCTTCGCCATTTTTGCCAAGCTTGGAGTGGGTCCGTGCACGCTGCACGTTCACGACGACTCTTCAAAAAAAAGTTTCGCACCGCACTTCCAGCTTCCCTCCTCTGCGCTCCAATCAATACAAGGCCGTGAACCCCCAGCTATTCGGGCGAGCCTTCCACCCGCCATCAATACCATTCCCACCACCTCCACCCCAACATTCACCCACCACCGCCGCCGAAAATGTCGAACGAAAGCGCCGCCTGGCCCGTCGCCGACCAAGCCATGACGCAGGAAATCCTGGATCTCGTGCAGCAGGCCTCGCATTACCGCCAACTCAAGAAGGGCGCCAACGAAGCGACCAAGACGCTCAACAGAGGCATCAGCGAGATTGTCATTTTGGCTGCCGACACTGCTCCTTTGGCCATTCTGCTGCATTTGCCGTTGCTGTGCGAGGACAAGAACACACCTTATGTGAGTTTGGAATGAAAGCGCATACAATGGAGAAGCATATACTGACGAACCGACTGCAGGTGTACGTTCCGAGCAAGATGGCGCTGGGGAGGGCGTGCGGTGTAAGCCGCGCCGTCATTTCCTGCAGCATCATCACCAACGAGGCCAGCGATCTCATGAACCAGATTCGTGCGCTGAAGGACAAGGTGGAGAGGTTGATGATCTAAGATGCGCTCTGGGCGCCTAATTGGAGGGAAGATGGGAGGCGATGTTGCAACAGAGAGGGATTCTGAGATACTCGGGCACTTCGCTCCGTAGGTACTTTTCCACAGTTCAAATCCAACCACATTTCAAACAAGTCAGTGATTTCTGCTTTCTTCAGCTCTTGTTTGTATCACTCGTCGAATCGATGCGTCTCCAGTCTTCGCATGGACATTCTGGAACTCTCAAGGACCGCCTGACGGGCTCTTTCAATTCATTGATCGCATGCTTTCGTGCTGCCGCGCCCGCCTACTTAATGTGTTCTTGCTCCCCTCTTCCTCTTCCGACCTATTCTTATCACTCACGCCCAGCACAATCTCAGCCGCAGCTGGTATAACCATCGAACCTCCAATTATATCAACCCATCAACCACAGCTATACAATCGTCCTTCATCACGACCATTCACCGCCAATCACCGCTGGCGCGGAACTCTTTTTCATCCACGACACTTCCGTGCACGTGTTCATTCACTCCCGTTTGCGGACGGCACGTGATTGACGCCCGCGCGTTGCTGCCTGCGACTGGTGTCACCGCACGTGAGCCCCCGCCACTTGTTTATACCTTTACTTTCCTCCTTTCCCCCTCCTTAAGATCTTCATCCTCCTTCACACACGCCTCACTCCGAGATGGAGTCCGACAAGCCGCCCACCTTCGTCAACATGGCGGACCACGACACGATACTCATAAAGCCCACTTCAGAAGAACTTCACTCATGCGGTGGCGACGACCGCAAGGCTATCATGGCGTCTTCGGAAGATCTTCACACAACTGCATGCTTTGGAGAATTGAATAAGGTGAGTCCTATCATCTACTGCATGCCGGGATATGGCTGATACTTGTGGAAGTCCAAAGCGACTACGCTCCCAACGGAGATACTGGACAGGATCTCGGAAAGCATCGTGACTTTCGCCGAACCGATCGAGTTCGCGCCGGCAGACTTCAACAGAACGGTATTTTTCACAATGTCCATGACTCCTTACCAACACCAGCATGTGCTACGCTTCCGCAATGACATACTTCCATCGCTCAAGGCACTCCGGGTGTGCAAAGCCTGGTACAAGAATGGCAAGCAGGCGTACTCTCCAGGAATGGTTTCCGTTTCTCGAGCCACCATGGCTGGGAAGCTTTGTTGCAATTCCTTCAACTCATCGGTCCGGACAATCGATCTCTGTTGCGCGATATCACTATCTGTCATCCGGCTATGGCCAACAAGGGCAGCATTTCGTGGGACAATTCGGGGATTTTCAACTTCCATCTCGGGCCATTTGGTCTAACTGAACCGGGCGATGGCAAGGTAATTAAGTGGTTGGATGCAAACGTCAACAATCTTCCGGCCGGAATACCAGGAGAGCCAAGCTGGTCTCATTCAACGTTGCTCACCAAGCTCTCCACCATCCGACACTATGGTGACACACCCTATGAGCTGGATGTCTTCCATGCAGCATTCGGCTATGTTCGAAGGATCACAGGGCTGCAGTCGCTCCGTCTCTTGGTCTACGATGATGGGCGTCGGCCTGCAAGCGAGCCTTCCCTCGTGTGGAGGGAGACTGATCAATTCGCCGATCATCCCATCAACCAAGTCAACTGGAGCAGCCAACCGAATCTCACGGTCTCCCTCGTCAACCTCATTCCTCGTGACCACAGGTCCGGAAAGCCTGTGACACTGGAAGCTACGCTCAAATTCGACCGGGTGGTGGCACAAAGTACCGATAGTTCGATGTGGTCTTATTTCGGCACGACTGAAAATGCCAAAGCCGTCTTCGACCAAGCACGCGCTCAGGGTTGGGAGGTTGTGGAGATGAAACACGCATCATGCGGGAGCTACCCGGTGAAAGCCTACCATACAGAGGAGACTTCTGTCCACGAATCTGCAGAGGGGGTTGGCGATGCTGTCATGGAGGAAGGCACCCTGGACGAAGATCATCTCCACAGGACTGCCGAGAGGTTTGACAATGCCACCGGAGACGAAGGAACCGTGAATGCAGATCCACTTCGCAAACCTGCAGAGGGGTGTAGCAGCGGTATCGAGGAGGGAGACAGCACGCATGAGGATCCATTCTGCGGGTGTGCAGAAGGGTTCGGCAGCTTCCTGGAAGACCCCGTCGACGGACATCCACATCGCGACGGCATCTGCCTGTCGTGCACGGAGGTTCGCCGGTACTATGCGCATCAGAACCGCATGCTGTTTGTGGAATGTGTGCAGGACATGCAACGATATTTCAGTCGAGCGGAAGATTGGGTCAGAACTTCCTTTCGTGGACTGCTAACATCAGTGTGCGTTGCATGCTGGCTGCAAGATCCAGCCTACACGACATTGGATCTTATTCCCACATGCACATGCGAAGACGGAGGAACGTACATTGCGGAAGATTGGACCACCGACGTGAAAATCGTCTGCGGTCTCGGAGATCCCATCTTCGTGGACGTGGCTAAGAAGTCTGGCGAGAATGTGACGTGGGTGGAGCTTATCAGGTGAAAGGGTCGTAGCAGATGTGGCATGGCAGCTCAACGCGGATGTTACGCAAGGGGCATTGACGCAAGACACAGGGGAGGTACAGAACAGCAGCACTCCCCAGCAAAGGCAGCTACAATAAGAATGGAGGTAGCAACAGCTGGAGTGCTACTGATGCATGAATAGAGATAGTTTAGGTAGCACAGTCAATGCTGGAAGTACAAGTGTTTCATTGAATACTATCTGAATTCAAAAGAGTGACTTCGGTCAGTGTGACGCGTGCAAGCATGCTGCTTCAAGGCAGTGGTATTGTGGCAGAACGCAGCAAGAAAAGCAAAGCAGTAGCGGTAATGTAACAGAACGCAGCAATTAGAAGGAGTGCTAGGCCATGAGCCAAGGCAATCTTCGCAGAACGCAGCGAAGACCGTAGTATCCGTAATGTCGAAGAACGCAGCAAATCAAAGGAGTGGCAAGCCGTGTGCCAGAGCACTTTCCGAAGTCGATGGGGTAAAGACAGGACGAGCAGGCGAGCAGCTCAAAGGTAGAACATGGTGTCGTCTAGATTCGCATGCCAAGGATTGCGGCGCGTGAATCCATACTTCATCGGGGGGTTCAGCTGGCCGGGATACGCCGCATTGTGGTACGGGCGCCAGTTGGGGTCGTCGCGGAGCTCGTCTTTGACCATGTCGTTGTACTGTGTTGGCGTCTGGTCCTGGCGTCTCTCAGCTGGCCGATACAATCCCGAGGCTTGGTCGTTCTGGTTGGTGAGCCATGGGCGGAGATATGCGCGGCCTCTATCGCACAGACGGTCGGCGTAGTAGGCTGGGGCACAGTAGGAGACGGCAGTGGTCGAGCGAGCGTAGACGTGGCACAGTCTGTTCGTCTAAGGTAAAAGTCAGTGAGGCTCTGTCATGAAGGTGGCATTGGTTTTGCACATACCACATCTTGAAGCTGTGGGGTGGACAGATTCATCTCGTTGCGAAGCACGAAGTAGTGAGCTGAGCGCCCGGTCCCCTGGATTGGGCAGTGAGACTGCAGGTAGAAGTCGAAGCTGTGTGGATGCGTGATGGTGCTGTCCACCACGAAGCCTGGCATGACATTTCCCTGTCCGTTCCGCTCTTGGATTGAATCACGTGGGTTGTTCTGCTCCCTTGGGTAGAAGCGAGTGTTGTGTCGCTTTCCAACCACAACGTAGGTGAGCTTGAAGTTTTCATTGCGGCCAGTGTTGTCTTCAAACTTCTCGTCCTCGCCTTTCTTGTGAGTTGCTGGCGGCCATGGATTTCTGGATGCGTCCAACGAGCGAGACTGGTTCGGGTGTGGCTGGACAGTCATAGCGGGAGTGAGACTGCCGAGCGACGTCTGCTGCATTCCCGGTCGGCAACCATTCGCCTCCCAGGCGAGGTACTCGGCAGCCCAGTTGAACCCTTTCTGGATTTGGGGCAGTTCGTACGTGCGGAGCTTCTCGTATTGTGACTCGCTCACTCCGTCTCGATAGAAAAGCATTCGGGTCGGAAGTTTGTCCCCATTCTTCTTGGCCCAGTCGATGAGACGCTCTTTCACCATGTCGCCCAACTCCACAATGTCCTCTTTCCGCGCTCGCTGTAGGCGCATTGAGCCTGGAAAGTGGGTGAAGTTGTTGTCCACACTCCCGACAACCGCTGCAATCGATGGAGTACCCGGAGAAGCACCGGCACCTGGGTGTGTGACATCGGCGCCGATCACGATGGTATCTGCGACCTTGTTGTGTCTGAGATCCGCAAAGGCACCCTCTTCGAGGGCATGATTGGTGCCGCCACGTTTCAGATTGTACTTCATCGCCATGTTGGCAGCGCACTGAACATTGAAGTTCCTGCGCTTCCGGCAGAGGACAGTGTGAGCCCCAAGCTTAAGATCTGCTACGCGCTTGATGCGCGAATAGACCTCGAAATCCTTCTCCTTCAGGACGACGGTCAGTGTTTGGCCGGGGGACATTGCGAGGCCTCGTTCAAAAATGTCTTTTAAGACCCTCTCGTAGTCCAAAACACCGCGCATCGTGAGCGTGTTCGAGCCAGTATTCCATTTGACCGCACTTCCATCTTTTGGCGGATTCAAGCCGAGTGTCTGCAGTGCTTCACCCATTTGCTTGCGAAACTCGTCCATGAATTTGTGCAAATCCATGAGCTCTTGTCTCGTCATCTGGGAATTTGGGAACAGATCGAGGATGGGTAGCCCGTTCGGAACCATGCCATTGCATGCGAAGAACTTCGCTCCGTTTCCGAGGTTCCAACTTGCACTCTCCTGCTTGAAACGCGCGACTTGCAAATCTACTCCGTTGCTTTTGGACTTTGCTGTGCGGTATTGTATCCTTGGAGTTGTCAACCAGACGGCATCCACTTTGATCAGCTGAGTGCCCGTAGCCATCCCGAATTGCCTGGTCTGTCTCATTGTTAGTCCATGTTGCGTTAAGCATCCTTGGGAGGGGCTTACCAATTCTGTCTGCATTGGAGGGTCGAGACCCAACATCATGAGTCCCTCATTCAAGATCTTGGACTGATTATCCTGTGGATTCATCTGCGCTGTCTTGATCATATTCGAGGTTTCGAACCCAGTGAGATCTCCGTGCCATGGTTGGTTTGGCTCTACAACGAGAACGCTGGCAGGATACCACTCCGTGTCGGTCGAGTCGGGACGAGAGTCAGTGGCCACTTGCACGGCAAAAGACCTGCTCTCCAGCCTCAGTGGATTGAGTGGATAGCATGGGTGAGCTCGTTGAGTCTGAGTCGGCTTTGTGAACAGCTGCTGCACGGTGGGTAAAGCGTTGGCGGCTGCATCTCTGGCTTGAGACTCGTCGCATGCCTGGACCGCGATGAGCTTCCCGATCTTCTTCACGAACCTGACATCTTCTCTCGGGCTCCAACCAGCTCTGATGCTGTAGTTGATCCGCACTTTGACCCCTTTCAGAGCTCGCCTCAGAATCCCCAAGCCACGACCGGACTTTTCGATGATGTATTGAAGGCTGAGGCCAGGCTTGAAGAATGGAGAGTGAGCCGTGTTGATGCACATGAGCAATTGGTCCACGCCGGGCCGGACAGATAGTGAGAAGCCAGGAACGACATCGATACAGTCGGAGAGCTTGCGCGGCTTGTTCATCATGTAGCCTTTGTTGCCACTCGCGAAAGTGATGTTGTCGCGTTGGCGAGCGTAGGCGGTCAGGAAAGCGTTCAGCCCACGCAACAGGACAGCCGAATCGTTCTCTCCCGGCACGGCAGGCGAAGGAAGTTGAACGAGCTCGGTCATGGACATGTTGCAGCTGATGGGGTTCCACTCATAGAAGTTGACTTCTTCCACAAGCAACACTTTTCCGCACTCGTTCTGGTACCGGATGCGAGGCTGAGAGTCAACCAGAATTGGGCCTTGATGATTTCCGTCCTCGCGGGAACTCGGGAAGATGCGGTCGCGAGACCAGATCAAATCGCCGTCAGTGACCCATTTGGTAATGTTGGCATTGAGTGCATGACCAGTAGTCCTGGCGATGGATTCAATGACCGCATTTTTGTCCGCAAAGCGCTTGACGAGGATGTTCGGGGCACTTGTGGGTTTGGCGCGAATCATCTCGACTTTGTACACGTACATCTTGGCTGGTAAACTGATGTTCATGTAGTTCGTGACGATCTCACGCTTGCTTTGCCCCGAGGCGAAAGTGCGGCGCAATGCAAGTTCGTTGATGATATCCTGCTCTTTTTTCGAACCTTTGCTCTCCTTGAAGCGTTTGTCGATGAAAGCATCGATCTTCCTGATGGCCTCATTGCCGTCCACAGACAATGCCGCATGCCCGGACGTGCTCGTATTGGATTCTGTCCCGCCCTTCGTCCCTGCTACTTGTTTCGTTGGGGTAACCCCAGGTCCCCGAGAAATGGAGGTTGAGGTGTTCAACAACGAATTCGACGGCAATGCAGAAGGGGGTGCAACCTGTCCGCGGGCAGTGCGAGCAGGATTGGACGTAGGTCGATTCTCTCCCTGCAAAGAGAGTGTACCCATGGCAGGCAATGTACCTTGGCCTTCGTGAGGTTGGAAGTGTGTCGGCGCGGCAGTGGAAGGCGTGAGAGTTGATGATCCAGCACGCTTCGGGCCGATGAACTGGGTGTTGACATTTGTTGTGGCACTCCTCGATGGCCCAGCATACTCAGTCTCGGGTTGGCTTTGCAGATGTAGCATGCTCATACCATCGTCAATCTCGGTGCTCGGAGCAGCTGAAGTCGTCGTTGGCGCCTCCGCTGAAGGCATTGCAGTCGATGAGGTGGCGGTCTTCGGACTGGCACTGGATGGCCCGGCAATGTGCGGAGCGGCGCTACCCTGGACGGCTCTGGATGGACCGGAAGCGGATTGAGGTGCGGCGCTCGATGCTTCGAGAATTGACGATTTGTCGAGCGGAGCACCGTTGCCATTGCCTGATTTCAACCCGTCATTCCCAGACGATGACACAGGAGCAGAAGCGCCAGCTGTCGGATCCACGGCTTGCGTATCGCTTCCGCCCCTCTCCTCTGGAAGACTGGCGATTCTGAGAGCAGTCTCCAGCATATCTTTCGTGATTGAGATGCCTCGAAACTTGCTCTCCTCTTTCGCAGTCTTCGCGCCGCTAATTTGAGCATTGGACGGGGTCTTGTTGCTCCGAGTGAGTGGGAATACAGCTTTAGCTTCCGTCAGAAGGGCAATGCAAGTACTCCTTTGCGTGAGATCGATTTCCGTTGTGTCAACTGGACCTGGCTTGAAGCTCCACCAGCGTTTGTCGGCGTGAGGTGCCTTGCCATCTTTGTCGATGTGGGTTTGACCGTCGAGAGGAAATTCGATGAGTGGATGTTCCATCTGGCATTTGGCGAAGTCGTCGTCATGCCTGGAGAGTTGAGCAGACGCAGAGTCCGAGCATCTGACACAGAGGACCATGCGCTCCCTTGAAGAAGCCATGATCGTCCGGTCGATACCGGGTGGGGGAGAGGGTGAGGTTGACCAATCCAAGGGGGAGAATTATGCTTGAAGATTGAAACTCCAAATGGTAAAAGCGTTGGTTGGTGAAGAAGAGAAGTGGAAGAATGAGGTTTCTGATCGCCCTTATATGCTCTGATGAGATGTGCGTTTGTCGCTCGGCTTCATAGATGACGGGCAGGAGATCGACAAGCGGGCGGACAAGCAGGCCGACAAGCAGGCCGACAAGCAGGCCGACAAGCAGTATGACCAGCATCGCATCGCAAACATTTCCAAATGTTCCCAAGTGACATGCAAGCCGTCAAAAAAATTCAGCAGCAAGCTTTCAACTAGCTTGGAAAGGCTGGAGATTGCCGTTGACACAAACACGAGGTTTGTCCAATGGCTGCGGAAAGGGATTGCCTGGAGCTTGTTGCTCGCGACTGGACATCCTGGTTGTTTGAAAGGGTACAAACACTCGCAACCAATCTGACAAAGGTCAGAAGTTTCTTGAAGACATGCTGCGGGCGACCAGCTGTATTTGCCTACGTGAGGTTAGCAAACATGTTACACCTGTCAGGAAGCAAGCGTACTTCGCAATACAAGCGCTGAAAGGAGGACTCTCACGGTTGAAAGCAGTCAGCAATCACGATACGTAATTCGAACGGACATGGAATTCGGTCGAAACGGTGCAGGCTAGGCATCGAGGCGTGCGAACTGCATGGGCGGCCACGGAAGATCCTCATATAGGAAAGTCGGCCGTTGAGGTGATAGTCTCAATATGTCGTAATCAAGTCAGGCTCAAATGACCAATGGTCCAGTACGATGCAGACCCAAACTGCCCCGACTGCCTCTCCCCTCCTCCTCTTCACCTCCGTCCTCTTCCGCCTCTTCATCACTGTCAGGCCGAATCTCCCACCCAACCTTCCTCCTCAACAGCCGATTTTCCAGTCTTAGACCCTTCACCTCCGCCCTCCATCCACCTTCATCGGCCTCTTTCTCCCTTGCCCGCACCGCTTCCCGACACGTTTCGCTCACTTTGCTCAGTCCCTCTTGCCATTTTTGGTGGATCAATTGCGCTTCTAGTGTCTCGTACCGCGCATCTTGCAATAGTTTCGTGTAATGTCTGTGCAGGTCTGTGATATACGTTTGCTGTGTGTAGGTGTAGTTGCGAACGAGACGCATGGTGTCCGACAGGGTGGAATTGAAGAGGTTGTGGAGGCTTTGGAAGGAGACAAGTGTGCTTTCGAGAGAGGCTATTCGTTGCTGGGAGGCGTTGAGCTCGGAGCGGAGTTGAGCAATGGTGTGTGCTGTTCCAGTCAGCCAACGATCAACAAAGCTTGCGCGTGCAGCATCACGTACATTGGTCCTGGTCTTCGCTCTGCACGCCATTCTCCAGATGCTGCTGCGCTTGGGGCGCTGTGGGCGGGAGCCCGCCCATCCCTTCTACCCAACGCAGACCCTCCCTCAAGCCCTCGAAGTCTTCGCGATTTTGTTGTAGCCACCCGCTCAAAACATCCAGGTTCTGCATGAGGGCTTGCATGTCTGCGAAATGGCCGGCGGAGGGCATGACTCCGCCTCCAGCGCTCGCGGTGTTCGATGGGAGGGCCGTGTATGGGCCGTTGGTGCCGGGCGAGGGCGGGACATTGGACGCCATATTCGATCAGTGTGTGAGACGCAGACGGTGTAACGCATGGAGGGACAAGAATGCATTTGGTGAGGAGCGGTTAAGGTACCGCGAGGTCAAGCTTCCGGGCAGCGCCCGCTAGCGTCGGCTCTGCTGAAACTCTAATACAACCAGGCACTGCACTCTATCAATCCGCCGCCACCTTTGCCGTCTTTGAATATCATCATGTCGATAGTCCTTCGCAATTTCACCCATGCCCGCCCTTAGTCCATCCCTCTTTGTCCGACCATCTCATCGGTGGCGGGAACGCCGGCCAGATCTTCTCGTACGCGAGCGTCCCCATGCCGAAGAAAGCGTTTTCATGCGTGCGAGCATAGTTCCGTATCTTTGGGTTGTCGCTCATGGATTCCTCGCCATCATCGCCAACGTTCGAAGTTGCCGGCTCGCTGCCCTTGCGCGACCGGTGGCGTTGCATCGGCTGCAAGTTTTCCTTGGTTCTCGCGGCCTTTGGTGGCGCCTTGTGCTGCACGACTTCCTTGGCCTTTTGTACTTCGGTCGAAGCTCTTCTGTAGCGTCGCAGCGAAGATATCCTTTGCGCCCACCTTTCTACCGATCCTCCTTCTACGTGTCCTTCCGATGTATCCTCTTGTGATTCTCGAGGTGGTGTAGCGCGCCGACCATTTTCCATTGCTTTCACGAGCTCCCTCACCTCCTCCTCGATCTTCTTCATGGACTCTTCGGTGACCTCATTGGAGTCGTCAGGGTGAGAAGACAGGAAGTGCTTGATGTTGGGCCACTTAGTATCACCGAAGGTCTCGTCATCGTCCTTCAGCAAGGGGGACGGCGGTGGCTCCGGGCGTGCGCGGTTGGCGCTCGAGTCCGAGGTAGGCACTCGACCAGGGGCGTCGTTTGTGGATGGAGGCATTTGAGGCGTTTCCCGATGACTGAGATAGCCTTTCTGTCTGGTGGGTTTGGTAGACGCGGTCTCAGTGTCGGATTCTTCGTCTTCCGTTTGACGTGACGGCTTCGTTATATAGTTGGCAGACCTCGCTGTTCGAGGTGGCGACGTTAGCCTTGTTAACAGGCGGTCGTACTCGATTACATAGTCCGACATTGTGTTATAAAGGTGAAGTTGTGAAAGAGAAGTTGTGAAAGTACGCGTTTGCAGTGATTCAAAGGCTAAAATACAGGCTGAAACGATGGAACAAACGACGAGTTCACATGTGCGAAGGGGACTCCATCAAATGAACGACGGTGAATGTGATCTTGTCACCAAAGCAGCAAACGTCACTCACCCAGGGCTTCATTCCGCTCTTGCTCCGTCAGTGTCACCGCGCCGCTTCGCCTGTGCTTGCGATCTTTCTTGTACTCCTCCACCATGGACTCCCTGCGCTCTTGCTGCTCTCCTTGAGACGGCTGCGCTCCTGACCCAGGAGGAAGGCCGGCGGGGTTGCGTGAGCTGGTCACTCCTGGCGGACGATTCTGATTTGCTGGTGGCACATCTTCGGGCGCCACGACCAATGTTTCAAGCTCGGTGTTCCCAGCCTCAGAGAATTCAATGACCGTCTCAGGTGATGACGTCTCAGTCGATGAGGTCTGGAGGGGAGATAGCGTTCCGGTCACTGCTGGGCTCTCAATGCGTACTCGACGCTCGCTTGTGCTGCTGCCATGGCGGGCCATGGGAGGTCGCAGCCCAAGTTGCTCGTTCAGGTGAGCTCGTTGCTCAGCGGCATCTTCGATTCCGATAGACGGTCGTTTGAGGATAGACTTCTTGGGGCGCGGAATGCTGCTCTTCGCCGGAAGGCTCTGCGTGGCATCTGCGGAGGACTCCGCCTTCGACTCGTGCGGATCTTTGGGGTAGTTCCAGAAGTGGCCGGCGAAGATGCTCCCGGCGGCTCCTACGCTGCCATACTTGGTTTTCCGCCCTTTGTCTTCTTCGGTGTTCGTCTGCTGTCCATCTTCAGGCTCGTCTTCGAGGCCAGGCTCAGGGACATAGTAGTCAGGCATTGCGCCATACATGAGTGCTTCATTGATCCCATCCATGTCCTCTGCCCAATCTTCTGTCTGACTTGGTCTCCGATGACCACGACGCCGCCGATCTGCGTTTGATACACTCTCCAGTGTTCTCGTGGGACTGACGGCCTCTCTCAAAGTCACACTTCGGAACACAGGTGTGCCGCTCGTGATCCCTAGAGACGCAGTCGATTTCGGGCTGAGTGGGCTCTACCCACTGACAGTCCTACCGCTCTCCGACTTGAGTTTCAGAGACATGACTCTCGCGCGCTCGGACGAGCTCGTTGACAGCGTTCCAAAGCTGCGTTCGGAGCCAGCGGACGTCGCTCGAGGACGCATGAACTCGCCAAAAACTAGACTGTCGTCGCCGCTGGAGGCATTTTCAACTTTGTGGGTGAGATTGTGAAGGACTCTCTCGGCAATGTTTTCGTACTGGTCCAATGGCTCGGTCCTCGGAGGCTTCATTCTGGGCTTCGGTCCGAAGTAGCGTTCGTGAACACGACTGTCATGAATGGCGAGGTCTTCCTGCAACATTGATGTTGGAACTTTGTATGTAGGGTCCTCGGCTTGGGTATCGAGTGTAGGAAGGGATGTCTGTGAGAGCGGCGCTCCAGGTCTGTATCGTGATCTGATCTTGGCGTAGACGTCTATTGGCTTGTAAGGGCCTGGCTCAGGGGGTGCGGTTGCTGCTGTCTGAGTTGATGTTGGCTCAGGCATCGGCGCGAATTCGATTTTTTCGGACTTGCGTGCTGATGCTTGAGAGCGCATCCCGACACTTGAAGAGCGGCTGGGTTTTCGAGCGGCAGACGTTCTTTTCGCCGATTCGTCGTCCGTCAGGCCGTACAGAGAATCCGGATCAGTATTTGCATCCGACGAGGATCGCTCAGAGCGTTGAACGTTCGTTGGATGCGGCCAATTTCCACCAATGTGTCCCTGACGAGGATGCCCTGAGTCGGTAGGAGCCAAATACACTGATTCAATTCTCTTCTTTGGTATCTCAGGGGAGTCAGGAGTAACGGGCTTGGGCGGAACTTGACTCGACGGTGATCGTTTCTTGTCCTTCAAAAGGCGCATCGCAGGACCATCGGGAGGATCTCCAAACCTAAGCGCGGTCGGAGAGGTCTGCAATACCTCATTATCCACTTGGGTTTCGGTCTGCGCCATGGGTGGAGGTAGTTGCAAGAGACCTGGCTTTGGTCTGCGGGTTGCTGAAGGGGGTGTCCACGTGTATGCATCTATTGCACCATTCCATGGCTCGCGCGGAGACTCGAGTCTTCCTGACGTCCTCCTCAGCCGGCCCTGACGAGAACGCACCCCAGGATCCGACCCCCTTCTTTGGCTTTGCTGCGCGGCAGCCACGCTATCTCTTCGTTCCTCGGAAGCGGTTTGCACCGGGCGCTTGCCCTCGCGTTTCCAGCCATGCGGCATCTGTTCTTCCTGGGGATACGTTGGCTGCAATGGGCGAGGTGCAACATTCTCCCATAGCTGTTTGATCTGGGAGACGTCGCTGTGTCTTCGTACTTGTGGTATGAGTTGCCGCTTGTGCTGTTGCTCACTTCGCGGAGTGCTCGGGGCCGCAAGCTCGAATATCTGGGGCTTCGTGGGCGTGCTCTGACCCATCGAGCTGATATACGCATCTTCCAGTTTCTGAATGGTTGTATCGAGCGCAGAATCTGGGACATCAGGTGGTATGAGAGATTCCAATGGAGTCGAAGCAACAGCCCTCGATCTTGGCCAAGCTTCGCAGAGCGGCAGGACGGGGAACATGATCCGGGATAGGCTGCTCATCCCACGCCCGAGAAACATTGTCGGATCAGGATCAGTAGACACCGTAGATTTGTAGACCGCACATCCATCTACCCTCGTGGATGTGCGAACTTGCTCTGACGGCTTCTCTGCCATGGTCAGACAACGCCCGTTCACCACACGAAAGTTCGGGTAGTGGTTGACGCACGACCGCACTCGGTTGGAGTGGCGTTCACCACCAACGACACGATCATGAGCGTCGCCCAACGATAGGAGCGCTTCGCACGCATTCGCCGTATCGGGAGAAACATTGTCAGCTTCCATTCCGTCAGTAGAGCTCTTAGGCATATCATTCTGCTGGGCAGTCCCGTCGAGTGCGATCAAAAGTAGAGTTTCGCCTGCCTCCAAAGTATCGGGGCTAACCTGTCTGCCCATAGAAGCTGTTTCATACTCGGAACCGGTTTGAGTTGGAACGTCTCTTAGTGCAGCGTCGGCGTCCATCACTGAAAGTAGCGCTTCGCAAGCCTGCAAGGTTCCGGGACTGACACGGCGGATTGAGGATGCATCACCGGGAGAGTACGGATGCTCTGATTGGCATTCTCCTGTGTTCAGGAGCTCCGTAGGATGCGGAATCGGAATGGACGGCGGAGAGTTCGGCGGAGAGAACGCAGGGTCGATTTCAAGTGCTCCAGGAGGTGGTAGTGGCACCTTCTTCGGCGAACGGCGGATAGATATTCTCTTCCTCCTTTTCCGCGGCGATATGCGTAATGCTGAGATATGCTGGTCATCGTTGTCGTCGAGCACGAACGCAGGAGCCATGTCGTACGGACACGGCAATGTTGTCGGGTCGGAGTCTGTGTCAAGAAATAAGGCCTTCCATCTTTGCGGAAGACTACCGGTTTCCGGCAGTTCGATGAGAGTGGTGTCATCTTCGTCCGGCTCGCTCAGATCTTCGGTCAATTGTGAAGCGATGCTGGTCGCAGACATGCCAGTATTGAGCATCACGAGAGCTTCGGCAGCTTCCTCTTGAGCAGCTGCCTCGTCTTCACCAGGCTCGTCCAAAAGCGTAGGAGACGGGGGTGTCACGATCGTGGTAGGAGGGAGCGGCGGACTCGGAGCAGGGAGGAAGACTTCTTCGCCCACGCGATCAATGATTCGACGGGTTGCGCTCACAAGTCGTTTGCGAAGAGTAGATGCCAGCGCGAAACTCAGACTTCCGTACAGTGAAGGTCTTTTGCCATGGTGCTCAGAAGGTACATCGCGCATGGGAGAGTCAATGTTGGCAGCCCCTGCATTCGTGCTGCCTTGCTCGTGCGGGATGTTGGAAGCGTCCTGGCGTCGATCATCGCAGCATAATGGGGTCATGCTCGTAGCTGTTGAAGGGGAGCAAGTGTCTCCCGTGACGGCCGGAAACGTGTATGGCGATGCGAGCGCCAGCGGATTGAGAGCCAGGGATATTCCAGGGCTCGGGAAACCTGTCTGTGAATGCTGGTGATTCTGCAGTCGCTAACAGGTACTCGTCGAGAAGTGCTCCATAAGCTGTTTACCCCCTGTTGGAGTAGGAGGTGACCGTGTAAAGTAAAACAGAGTTGAGGTGCTGCGTCTTTGAGATGAGATGAGCAGCATCAACAATTTCACAGGGAAACCACCGCAGCGCTCTTGCTGGTCTTCCAACTCTGTGCACTTCTTACCGAGAAGCCGCGATTCACTCAGTAGTGACTGCCAAATCATCAAACGACAGATTCCATTTCTCCAGGCTGAATATGCTCACTTGTCGACAAACACAAACCGCCTCTCCACCTCGCGAGGCGCCTCATCTTCCTGAAAGATCAACTTGACATAGACATTCTCGCTATGCTTTCCCTCTTTCCAAGCCTCGCTGACATCCGCCTTGTAAAACGTAGTAGTGTCGGGATACATGGCCAGCACGCTCTTCCCTTTCGGCAGCTCGCCCAGTCCGTCATTGCCCTCTGGAATCTTAATAAGCTGCGAGACAGATGCCCTTTGCGGAGGAGGCAGTGCCGAGCCCGAGGTATCAGCGTCTTGCACTTCGTAGCGCCGCTGCTTGCCCTCGCCGATGACAGCGGTGACTTTGCACAATATGCCTTCGCCCTCCACCGCATCGGCGCCGACTGCAGGTCTGCTGGCGGAGGAGTGGCGGCAAAATACTATTTCTCCTTTGGTCAGGACCAGACGGTTGGATCTGCTGCCGAGAGCGGAGCCGAAAGCGGATGCTTTGCTTGCGCTTCCGACCACGCCGTCGTTGCTAGATGCCACGCTTTCCGCTCCGTCCTCGAGCTTGACTGAAGCCTCTCTAGTCGCGGCAACACTGCCTGCTCTGGAGCCTTTGTCCTTCCCGAGACCGATTCGAATTCGGGGACTGGCAACTTCTTCGACAACGTCGTCCGCAGCGCTCTTGGCGCCTTTCTTAGTCGGACGAGCAAGTTTCCCAGAAGTAGTAGTTCCGTTCGCTTTCTCGCTCGCCTCTCGGAGTCCAGCGAGGATATTCAGGGAGTCCAGAAGATTCATGTCGTTGCTTTTGCCCTCGATGATGTGCTGGACCTCCTCACATAGCTTGACATTTTCTCTGTAGAGCTTCTCGAGACGCTCGTCGAGTGAGGCACTTGCAAGTTTGCCGTCGCTGAGTAGTGCAGCCTGCTGCGATTCCACATCGATGATTTCGTTGCCGATTGTATTTGAGCGTGTCTGTTAGGGGTCAGCATTCAAGCTGGGACCATTGCATTGGCCTCGCAGGCGAAGGCGTAGAGTGAACAGCGTCATGCGAGGCTTAGAAAGGCAGAAACACTTACCACCATGGTATCCACGGACGTGGACTTGTCTCGTATCTCTTTCCACAGCCGTCGCTCCTCATCCGCGTCCTGGTTTGAATGGCTGGGCGCTGATCGAGCAGCATTTCGACTACGCCCGCTCATCCTGGAGGCTTGCTCTGACAATATACGGGCCTCAAATGGCGAGTGAATTTGGATATGTGTGTTTCTCGATAACCACCATGAATGAAGTCGACGCAATCACGTTCCTCGCAGGGTTCAGTGCGTGTGAATCGATCAGAATAGAGTTTAAGGTTGCGGAGCGCGGAGCGTCCGTGCTTCCCTCATTGGGTCTAGCCCCTCGTTTCGCCAAACGGTCGTCCATAAAAATTGTTGTTCTGAACACTTTGATGTTACGCAACATCTCGTCACACTTCTTCAGCGACAATTATTGAAGACCTCCAAGATACGCATCGACCCCTGGTTATTTCGAATTCCACATTCAACATGCAGGTGCCACTTCTCCGTTTGAAATGCGGTAAGTGGCGAGAAGTCTGTAACAAGCATTGAGCGTTGGGCTAACTTGCACCAGGTTGCAATAGTTATGAGTGGGGTAGGTTGTTCAACAGTAGCATCGCAAATGCCACGATGACTGAGAATTCGTAGGACGAGTCGGCAAAGACTCCTCTGCCGCGCGGTTCGCCTCTGCAACCAACTTCACAGTCCAAGAGGATAAGCCATATGCCGAGGTGAGCACAGGCAATGCGCCTTCGTATATCTTATTCTGACTCGTCTTCAGCTATGGATGGGTACCCATCCCTCCAACCCCTCATATGACTTGGAAACTGGTCGCTCGCTTCTAGACATGGTCCAGGATAATCAAGCCTTGCTGTCACAATCCGTGTCGAAACGCTACAACCAGAAACTGCCATTCCTCTTCAAAGTGCTCAGTATCAGCAAAGCATTGAGCATCCAGGCCCATCCCAACAAGAAACTGGCTGAAAAGCTACACTCAAAGGACCCCCAGCATTACCCCGACGACAACCACAAGCCCGAGATGACCATTGCAATAACTCCCTTTGAGGGACTCTGCGGCTTCCGCCCGCTCGCCGAGATCGTCCACTTCTTGCAGACTGTACCCACTCTGCGGCAACTGGTTGGAGAGCAAGCGGCCAAAGATTTCGAGTCTCAAGTCGAGCAGGGTGGTGACGTTGAGAAGAACAAGCAAGCTTTGCGCGCTGCTTTCACGTCTCTGATGGAGTCCAAGCCCGAAGACATTGAGAAATTCGCTCCCCAGCTCATCCAGCAGGCCAAGGACGAGGGTTCCAAATTCGCTGGTGGCGGTGTTGCAGCGTCCTCGGGTAAGGAGCTGAGCGAGTTGATGATCAGGCTCAACGGTCAATTCCCCAATGACATTGGCTTGTTCGTCACCTTCTTCCTCAACTTCGTCAAGCTTGAAGTTGGAGAGGCCATGTTCCTCAAAGCCGACGACATCCACGCTTATCTTTCCGGAGAAGTCATGGAGTGTATGGCCGCGTCTGACAATGTGGTCCGCGCCGGCTTCACTCCCAAGTTCAAGGACGTGCCTACGCTGAGCTCCATGCTCACGTACTCTTACGCGCCCATCGAGGAGCAGAAACTGCAGACGACCGACTACCCATATGCGAAGCTGAACGCGACAGCCTTCAAATCCGACTCCTCCTGCACTCTTTACGACCCACCGATTGAGGAGTTTGCGGTCATCCGCTCCGTCCTTGGCTCTGATGGCAGCAAGGTCACATTTGAGCCCATTGAAGGCCCGTCCATTGTGATTTGCACGGGAGGCAAAGGAAAGATCAGTGTCGGGCCAAAGTCAGAGGAGCTGAAGGAGGGCTTCGTGTACTTTGTTGGAGCCACAGCCGAGCTGGTTTTGGAAAGCGATGGCAACGAGCCGCTCGTCACCTACAAGGCTTTCTGCGAGCTGGAAGAGACGGTGACGAACGGTGACAGCCGTGGGCACCTATGATTGAGTCTGAGTTTGGACTTTCGTGGACGCCATCGAGTGATGAAATTGCATTGATTAGCACCGTCAATATAGAGCCCGCCATCTCCAGAAGACCGTTGGAAAGGGTCCTTCTCCGCTAAACCCGCCGCCACCCGCACCGGGGCAGACTAGCCCCAATAGTCTAGCTCGCAGTCGTCCTGGCGATCTGCTATGGGGGTCTAATTTGCTCTGCGACACTCCTAACCATTCATCGCGGCTCGTGCTTGGTAATAATTTCGCGCAGTTGACGACAATCGTTCAGCGGACTCTCCTTCCATAGTAAGGAGTCCGGAATCGTCGGATCAACTTGTTGTCGCGGCGTCGTTCGTACCAAGGTTCTTTAAGACGTACCTCGGATTCAGCCCATCACACCACCTCGCATCTGCCTTCCCTCGCATTGATCTACTTCCTGCTGGCAGGCATATTATAGTCAGCCTCCTGGCTTCTCGACCTCGTCATCCACGCGCATCTTCATCGCGTTCTAGTGCATCCAACTCGAACACATCAGGCCTCCATAACGCCCAACATGCAGTGTCTACTGAGCGCGCTGCTCCTGGCCGGCGCCAGCGGCGTGCTGGCGAACGTCAACTACCCACCCATCCCGTCAGACAAGACAACACCCGTGCAGCAGCGCCTTGCTTTCAAAAGCCCGACGGAAATGTCAGTGGGCTGGAATACCTACGAGCAGCTCTCCAACGCTTGTGTTCAGTACGGGACTTCGCAGACTGCGCTGAAATCCAAGGCATGCTCGGACAGCTCGGTGACATATCCGACTTCTCGGACGTGGTCAAATGCTGTCACTTTGACGGGCTTGAAACCAGCTACTCAATACTACTGTATGCTCTGGCGTAGCCTCCGCGCATTTGACAATCTCTAACGTGGGTTTTAGACAAGATCGTGTCCGGGAATTCAACCGTCAGCCAATTTGTTAGCCCTCGACTAGCAGGCGACACCACCCCCTTCAATGTGTCTCTCGTGATTGATCTGGGCGTTTATGGCGACAACGGCTATACCACCACGAAGCGAGAAGAGATCCCTGCTATCCAGCCTGCGCTACAGCATACCACTATTGGCGCACTCGCTCGCACTATCAACAATTACGAGTTTGTGATCCATCCTGGCGACTTTGCGTACGCGGACGACTGGATTAAGACTCTGTCGGACTTGCTGAACGGGAAGAATGCGTACGAAGCTATTCTTGAGGTACGCCATTCCAGGCACGATGTGTGATATGACGCTGATGTGCATTGCAGAACTTCTACGACCAACTGGCGCCAGTCGCTGGTGTGAAGGGTGAGTCGTCCACGCAATCCATCGACTATTGCGACACACCCGAGTCTCATGAGCAACACTGATACCTCATTAGCGTACATGGCATCTCCCGGCAACCACGAAGCCGATTGCCAGGAAATCCCCTACACCTCCAGACTCTGTCCCACTGGGCAAAAGAACTTCACCGATTTCCAAAATCGTTTCGGCAGAACCATGCCCTCCACCTTCCCATCTCAATCCACTAGCAAATCCCTCCAAGCGAATGCAAAGAAAGCTGCAGCCCTAGCGAACCCACCATTCTGGTTCTCCTTCGAGTACGGCATGGCGCACGTCGTGATGTTTGATACCGAGACCGACTTCAAGAACGCACCTGACGGGACTAACGGCTCCGCTCACCTCGATACCGGCCGCTTCGGCTTCCCAGGCCAGCAGACGGCCTTCCTTCGCGCGGACCTGGCCAGCGTCAATCGCACCCAGACTCCTTGGCTCATCGTAGCCGGACACAGGCCGTGGTACGCTCTTGGCGACGAGCAATGCGGCCCATGCCAGAATGCATTCGAAACCATCTTCTACCAAGCGGGCGTGGATCTCGCCATCTTCGGCCACGTGCACAACTCCCAGCGCTTCGCGCCTATGTACCAGGGCAAAGTGGATCCAGCAGGCTACAACAACCCCAAGGCCCCCGCCTACATTATCGCAGGTGGAGCAGGGAATATTGAGGGGCTGTCGACGTACAGCTCGAATGCCACAGGGAATGTCTTTGCGTACGATGAGGACTTTAGCTATGCTACGCTGCAGTTCAAGGACAGCGAGCATCTGGGGATCCAGTTTTTACGGTCTTCGACGGGCGAGCTGCTGGATAGCAGTGTGTTGTACAAGAAACGGGGATGAGTCGTAGTCCGCGATGGTAATCGGTAGATTGAACAAAACGGGCATGTTTGCTTATGTACTGGCTTCTGGCCGTTGCGGAAACTTCTTCACGACAAAGTCGATCGCGTACTTACTAGAGCGTGACTGTCAGCAGATGTCGATAACGACAGAAGGCTGGTCTCAATGATGCATACTATCCCTGTGCCCCAAACCCAACCTATGCTCTACGTCAGCAAGTCATTCACCGCACGTCAAACGAGAGTCAACCCACAATAATCGCCTTCGCCTTATCCGAAAAATACGAGTGATGCCGCCACGGCTCCCTCGAATGCACATTCGACACATGCAGCTCGACAAACGGAATCTCAACACCTAGTAAGGCATCTCGAATCGCGACAGAGGTATGCGTGAAGCCTCCAGGGTTGATAACGATGCCGTCCGTCCCGTCTGTTCGCGCGGCGTGGATGCGGTCGATTATGGCGCCTTCCCAGTTGCTGGGTAAGCATCGGACGCGTCAGTCTCGTTGCCTACATTGAGAGGATTGATTTTATTCACCTCTGCATGAAATCTATGGCAGCATTCAGACTCTCGGCCTGCTTCTTGCCGCTGGCTTCGACATCTGCCAGCGTTTCGTGGCCGTAGATTTGCGGCTCGCGGGTCCCGAGCAGGTTCAGATTTGGACCGTTGATTACTAGGACGGATTTCTTGCCGTTGAGCATCTTGTTTGTCTGGTGGATTTTTGACAAATGTTGATGGCGAGCATGAAGTGAGGTATATCGAGTTTGAATGTCTTGCGCTTAAACGTTCTTCCACTGCAGGGTACTCGAGTTGCTTCCAGTGTATCACCATTGTTGTCGAACAGCTTGGTTACATGGATCGAGAAGAGACTGGCCATTTGGAACCATAATAGTTAGCGATGTTCAATGATTGATTGCACAGTACGTAAGAACATTAAAGAACAATCGGTCGGTCGTCGTAGCGAGTCCGAGCCAGACCAGGCTGCGAGGCTGATGGCTTGCATGACATTGCGCACCCGTAGAACCGATTTCTTTGCTATTGTTTGCCCAGGTCAGAATGATGACCTTTTCAAATCAGAGTTTGCGTTATTGGTTGCTCACATATTAGTCTTCAGCAATGATATTCTTGTTATGCAGACGACCAGCGATCAACGGACTTAACGGCTGAGCGAAGGCGTGATTTCATAATTAGTAATCTCTCATCATTCACGTACCTTGGGCTCGGTAATATGTTGACCTCTTTCACTCTCATAACCATCTCTAACAACCAGATACCGTCAGAAGTACGACAGAAAGAAGACACAATGGCTGAAAAGAAGCAGATGCATTTGACCGCTTTCATGCGGCCCGTCTCATTGCACACGGGTACGAAACAGGCACGGGTCAATGGCATCCTCACGAGCAATACTGACTCGGCACAGGCGCATGGCGATACCCAGGCTCGTACGCAGATGCCAACTTCAATTTCGCGCATCTTACCAGCTTCATCCAGAAGCTCGAGCAGGCCAAGTTCGACGCCTTCTTCATGGCGGGTGCGTATAGCCAGAACCCTTGAATCCGAGCGCCGTGCTGACCTCGGGGGAACGCAGACCACTTGGCTGTACTCAACATGCCAGTCGAGGCTCTGAAACGGAGTCAAACGGTGACGTCTTTCGAGCCTTTTACGCTGCTTTCCGCGCTTTCCGTCGTCACGGAGAGAATCGGTCTCGCTGCCACGGCTAGCACCACGTATGACGAGGCATACCACATTGCGCGACGATTCGCCTCTCTGGACCATTTGAGCAATGGACGCGCGGGCTGGAATATCGTGACGACGGGTAACCCGGAATCCGCGAAGAACTTCAACCTGGACGAGCACGTGGAGCATAGCGAGCGCTACAAGCGGGCACGCGAATTCTACGATGTGGTGACGGGTCTCTGGGATAGCTTTGCGGACGATGCGTTCATTCGAGATCAGGAGAGCGGGATTTTCATGGACCCTGACAAGATGCATGTACTGAACCATCGAGGCAACGAGTTGAAAGTGCGCGGGCCGCTAAACGTGGCACGCCCTGTGCAAGGCTGGCCAGTCATCGTTCAAGCTGGGCAGTCCGAACCAGGGAGGCAACTCGCCGCCGAAACCGCAGAAGCCGTCTTCTGCTCGCCGAAGAATATCCAAGGCGCAAAAGAGCTCTACGAAGATATCAAAAGCCGAGCTACTGCCGCGGGACGTAACCGCGACCATTTGAAGATCCTCCCAGCCGCGATGATCATTGTCGGCGACAGTGTCGAGGACGCTCAACAGAAGCGGCTGAAGCTGGATAGCCTGGTCCACTACGATAGCGCAATAGCTTCATTGTCCATCGCCTTAGGGACCGACGCATCCGGCTTCGACCCGGACGGACCGCTCCCCACCGAACTGCTCGAAACGAACGCAAGCAAGACAGCACGAGAATCGGTCCTGAAGCTTGCGGCAGAGGAGAAGTTGACGGTGCGCCAGCTCGCCCAAAGATACGGCGGCTACGCGGGGCTCGCTTTTGTCGGCACGCCCGAGAGCATTGCGGATGAAATGGAGACTTGGCTGAAGGAGGGAGCGTGCGATGGGTATACTTGCGTCTTCCCCTATCTTCCGCAAGGCTTGAACGATGTGGCGGATCGTTTGGTGCCGGAGTTGCAGCGTCGTGGTCTTTTCCGGAAGGACTATACGGGCACGACGTTGCGGGAGCATTTGGGCTTGCCGCGGCCGGAGAATCGCTTCTTCCCTTCGAAGCAGACGAATGGAGGCGCTGCTTGAGTAGATGATGGGCATGTCGCAGTGGATGAAGTATATCACTAGCATCAACAGAGGCGCGCTATATGTGCGGAGCGCCAATGTCAAACAAAGTCCCGATAGGTCGACCGTCTTTTCTTTAGGCAACAGTTGATATTGATTCACCAGCCCAGGCAAGGTTAGTGTTGTCCCTCGTACGGGGCAATGATGTTCACGGCAAGTCGCGTAGCGAGACGACGACGACTGGCGGAGTGGAACTCCGAGTTCCGAGTGAGGGCGGAATTGCACTCCATCCGCAAGGCGTGGTGTATAAAGCAGGCGTAGTAGATGGCCATTCAACTGTACCTCTCCGCTGCATCGTACCGCTCGAAAAGACTCTCATTCGTTTGGCGAGTCACCAACATCCCACTCCATTCAACTCGACCTTAGCCATCAACATGGGCAACGCATTCGCGGAGAATTCCAATGCCGCCAGCCGCAGCAACACCACATCCCAAATCCTCCCAGTACCCAACGCAACCACACCATACTGGCGAACAGAACTGCACGCAATCGACGAGCATCGTTCGACCCCAGACTTACCATCATCATGCGACATAGCAATCATCGGCGCCGGCATGTCAGGCGTTGCGACAGCTTACCACATAGTTCAAGCCGCGCGCGACGCGAACAAACAGATCCCCTCTATCGCAATTCTCGAAGCCCGACAAGTCTGCTCTGGCGCCACGGGACGTAATGGAGGCCATTCGAAGATCAAAGCTACGACGGCCATGGAGCAAATTCGGAGTGCGCCTATCGAGATGTTAAAGGAAGTGTGGGAGCATGTGCGCGAGCAGCCCTATGCTTTGAAGAAAGTGGTCGAGGCGGAGGGGTTGGAATGTGAATTCGAGTTGCGGAGGACGATTGACGCTATTTTAAGAGAGGAGGATGCGGGGGAAAAGAAGCGTGAGTTCTTGGAGTGTTTGGAGAAGGGGTATCGTTGGACTCGCGACACGAGTATGGTTGAGGAGAAGAATGCTGAGCAAGTGAGTGTCGACAACACTCCAATCTTCTTCCGAGAGTCACTCAGACTAACATCTCCCATCAGATCACCTCCCTGCACAACGCAAAACTAGCCTTCACCGGTCTCGCGTGCTCCTTTTGGCCATACAAACTCGTCTCCCAGCTGCTCTCTCGCCTGGTATCTCGCAACCACGTCAACCTCCAAACCAACACACCAGTCACCGCTGTAACGGAGTCCCCGGAAGGCCTCAACATCCTGCACACCGCCCGAGGCCTGCTGAAAGCTAAGAAAGTCGTCTTCGCAACCAACGCCTACAGCGCCGGAATCCTGCCCTCGTACGAAGGAAAAATCGTCCCGACTCGTGCAACGGCAACTCACATCACCCCGAAGAAACCCATCTCCCCGCATCTGTCGCACACATACAACATCAACCATGCTGTCCCCTCCACCGGTCCGGAGCGATGCGACTATCTGAACCCCCGACCCGATGGATCGATAGTCGTCGGCGGGGCCCAATGGACTTACTCCAAGGACCGAAGCAAATGGTACAACATCTGGGACGACTCGAGCATCATCGACGAAGCGCGGCCTTATTTCGAAGGGTACATGCAGCGGTACTTCAAAGGTTGGGAGGATAGTGGTGCTGAGCTCGACTCCATTTGGACGGGCATCATTGGGACGACGGCGGATGGGCGGCCGCATATTGGGGAGGTGCCGGGGTCGAAGGGACGGCGGTATATTATTGCTGGGTTTAATGGGGGTGGGATGGCGATTATTCTTACTTCCACGAAGGGATTGGCGAGGATGATCGTCGAGGGGGTCTCATTTGAGGAGGTGGGACTGCCGCGGTTGTTTAAGACGACGGAGGAGCGGTTGAGATAGCTTGGTCTAGGTTGAACGGTTGGAATTGACTGGCGGTGCGAGAATTGGATTCGACGTAGGTGTATCATATAGTGCCTGTGCGATCCAGTCGCATAAGTCTCGTTCGGTCACTCACTCTCCATCAGGTCCGTAAGGTCCATCAGACCGCCCCAGTCCAAGATCTCCGCCTCCTGGGTATCGAAGGCTTCGTTCTTCAGTGCTCGCCTGTTCACAACGCATTAGGGTCAATATACCGGTACGTTCTGAGAGGATTGCAGTCGAAAAGAACTCACGATCGTCCCAAATCATAGTACACTTTGTTTTCACCCTTCAAGAAACGCGCCATATGCGAGCCCCATCGCACTCCGATTCTGTGGGATATGTACTCCAACCGCTCGATGACCCAGCCTAACTGTATGGATGCCTCGTCGAACAGATTACCATGCAGCGGCTGGTCGACGAGAATCATTCGGTTGCCACCAGGACTCACTACCGGATTTGACAATCGTTCGAGCAGACATGTTCCAGCTAGGGTGAGTGGCAGAATGAGGAGAAGACCGCTGGAAACGCTAGCCTTGCTCGGCGCCGGCATGTCAGGACTATTGCCCAGAGCGTAAGCGGCCGCGATGCAGATGTCGTTCATCATTCGATTTCGAACAGTGCTGAAATGCTCCAAGTCAGGCATGGAGGCTGTTGCTCCTGTTGTAAACATCGGCCATGACCGTCTCCACATTGCTTCCTGGAGGCGACTGAGGGTGATGCGTAGACATCGCCAAATGTTCCATTTTCGATGCGCTTGTGGGATGCCGTATTCGTGTCTTGTGCCGTTCCACGCGTGCTTGGAATCCGGATCGTGCACGTCGTAGAATGAGCATACTGAGCCAGAGGCCATTGTGCGTTCGGACCAGCCGAGCAGGTCTGTTTCCAGGATTTTCGCCAGCTCAATGAGCTCTTGATCCGTCTTTGAACGCTCTCGGTAATGAGCTTTGATGCTAGCGAACCTCGAGGACAGAATGGCAAGTTGGTCCGCCGGGGTGTTCATCGGATCGTACTCGAGAGCCTGAGACCACGATACAATGTACTCCGGGACTTCGATTTCTTGAACGATACACTGATTGATCTAATCGATTGTTAGCCCGATCATGATACAAGGACAGGATGTCGCTGACAATGTGATCCCGCATCTCTCGGAAAATCATCGCGCCGCTCTTTGTTCGGATCTGATTTCGTCCTCGCAAGTGAAGCACTTGCGCGCCACCCTCCACGTGCTGCCTCCATGAATGTGCAGATGGACCTCCTGGTGCATGTGGACCACCTGCTTCCCATGTCAGGCGCTGGAGTCATGTATCAGCACAACATTCATATCCGTGCGAGGGGTCTTCACACACCTCAAACAATGAAAGTAGCCACACCGCCACCAGAGTGTTGTCCTCCCTCACTCTCTGCGGATGTCGGAGCGCATTATTCGTTGCTGTGATTGCGTCGACGTAGTGTAGTCGAGCTAATGCTCTGCCATCGTCGCTATCATCGCGATTCGCCATCGCAGCCAGCGCGCAAGCCATGATGGGCTTCAGGAGGAAGTCGTCGGGTGACGTGCCTTTCAGGAAGGCCAAGTGAGAGTCAGAGACGATGTGCTCGAAGAAAAATTGCTTCGACGAGGCTTGGATATCAGGCGTGCTCTGCCGAGCGAGCGTGCACGAAGATAGACTGGGCCCGGGATCACTTTGTGCGCTTGCAGCGCTTGCCCTGCGCGTGACACTCTCCGTCTCATTTTTGAACATAAGATCGGAAATGTTGCGATAACCCCCACACGCTTTATCCATACGAACACATCGTGAGCAGGCGGGTAGCTTCTGATCACAGTTCTTCTTCATCTTTCTGTTGAGCCATAATTTAGAGACGATCAAACGCTTGAAACCGCAGCACCAGTTCTTGGTCGAGTGTACAACGTACCTGCAATTCTCACAACCTGCAGACGGCCTGCCTTTGTAAACCATCTTGTGTGGTGTTGTCTCAGCTGATGGTGGCGGGAGTTGATCGCATCGACCAGACAGACTTCGTTTCGAGGTTGCAACGCCCGCTGGGCATGTGTCTTCCAGAGAGTCGTCCGCTTTTCGAATCTTGAAGTGATGAGGAGACAATTTTATATAGCCAGGCCATGCTTTGAGTGGTCGATCATCTTTGCGGCTGCCGCAAGTCGACGAAAGGAAAAGACCATTATGAGGCGTGATGTGGCGATTGCCAGACAACGGTGTTCCCATCTGAGCATGCTCAGCGCCGTAAGAGATCTTCAAACGGAGTGAAGTAAGGTCGTTGTCGTCGGCATCTTTATGACGGCCCAGCCGACAGCCACGTTGCGACCCAGACCGTGGCCGCGGTCCTTGCCCCAGGCTCCCGTTGCGGACGCCATACTGTGTTGGGCAGGAGTTCGCCAGGTCGGGACGACCGTCGGTCTTCGTGAGAGACATCATTCGCGCACCGTCCGCAGCATGCGGCTGAGGTCTGGAAAGATAGCATGGTATAGAGATGCCGCGGAGTCTAAAGAGTCGACCGGGTCATTCCACCCTGTGTCAATCCCAAGGCTCGATTAGGAAAGCGATGCGCTGTTCGCTCATTGGTCAATACTTTTGCAGCACGGCTAGCACTCGTCGTAGTGTGTTTGGGGGAACAACTTCACGTAGGGCTGGTTTTCCCGCCCTACTCTATTCCAATAAGTTGATCTTTAAGCGCGGGATAGGAAAAAGACCGCTTGCTGTATTCGTCGTACTTTCGTATAACGCGCGGCAGGCTGTGTGGTCAGAGACTTATTAGCCTTGGCGTAGAATGTCTTGATATCTGCGCGGGGAATGCAAAGCGGTGTATATGATTCATTCGTTGGCTGATACCTCATTCGTTAGACTCATTATTTCCGAGGGTTACGGAAATACAGTGTTGAGAATATGATTGTCCGCAAGCCTTGTCCAGCTAAGTGCGACTCTGGCGACGATCAGCGTGAAGAGGCGTGAGGTTGGAGATACGAGACATTGTCAGTGAATCATCTAGGGCAGACGGAAATACGACACGAGGAAGATGTCGGCCGTTCCGCTGTAGGAGCTGAAATGCTCTCGACTCGTGAGCGAGCCCATCTGCGCGCTGGTTGCCGAATGAAGCAGTGATCAGCAGTCGGATATCGCCGTCAGGTACAGCTGCTCATGGAAGACGAGGCTCTTGCAGATGTTCGACGGCGTTGCGGCTGAATCGACCGTCTCGTCCGGAGTCGAGGCCCGGTCCTCCATGCCGAAGGGTATCGCCACCGCAGCCGCGGAATCCAGTGTCCCTGGTGCCGTCGCACACCAGCTAGGCAATACACTTGCAGGTATCATCGTTGCGGCGGAAACCAGATCCGTAGTTGTCGAGCTCATGCAATCCGCTTCGATCATCAGCAGCGTTCACCTGGTGGCCTGGACTAAATCGTGACTTAATACGTCGCGAAGTTGAAGTGAAGTCCTCAAGGCTGTGGAGCATGAGGCAGATTGATGGTGCCAAAAGTCGGGGTAAGCTAAACGGATGCCAAAAGTCGTGGCATATCGCGACTCGACTCGAGCCTCAATGACCCCTAGCGGAACACGTTTCACTACACACATTTGGCCAACAACAATAACATTCGAATCACCATGGCGGACGAAGACAAGGAAAAGGCGGAGAAGCTCGCTGCCGCGAAGAAAAGGGTACTACAGCGCCACTATGTTCAGTAGGGAAGATACCAGCTAACAAATCTCCCAGTTCGAACAATTGAAGAAAGAGCAGCAGAAGAAGACGAAGAAAGGCGGCCCCAAAAGGAAGGACGACAAAGCATCAGACTCCAAGACGGAAGAGGCGGAAGCAGCAGAGGCTATACGACCTGCAGAAGACGAAACGGCCGTGGATACGCACGCAGAAGCCCCTGAGGAAGCCTCTCGTCCACCCGCGGCGCGGCAGCCCTCGATCTCGGAGCAATCAAGACAGCGATCCGAGTCGTTTAGGCATGGCACTACTGTGCCGACATCGCCCGCTGCCGGGGACGTGCAAGATTTGTACCGTAAGCAAGCCGCCCGCATTGAGGAGTTGGAGAAGGAGAATCAGACTTTCAAGCAACAGCAAGACGAAAGTGCAGCACGCTTGGCGAAGGCGGAGGATGAGCTCGAAACTTTCGGAGAAGGCAGCAGTCAACTCGCCGAGCTGAGGAGCAAGAGTCAGGATGTTGAGCGTTTGGAGACGGAATTGGCCAATATGCAACGACAGCTTGCACAGGCGCAGCAGTCCTCAAAGAGCCATACTAGGCGAGCATCAGGAGTCACTCCCGACGTGACCGAGCAGCTGGCCAACAAGACATCAACCATCGAGTCGCTTGAATTGGAAATCAGCAATCTTCACAACCAGATCAACGGCTTGCAGAACACTATCTCCGAGCGAGAGGCATCCATCCAAGAAGTGCAAGATCGCGCTAGCACTGCGGAAACGGCAACAAAGACCGCCCAGCAAGAACTCGACGCGCTGAAAGTGTCCATCTCTTTCCCCAGCGACGAAACGAAGGCTGCAAACGAAAACCCTGAAGCTCTTACTAAGCGCATCACCGTTCTGGAGTCGGATCTCCGCACCGCCAACACGAATCTCGAGGCCGCGGCGAAACGAGCAACCGGGCTGGAAGCAAAGATCGAGGCCTTGACCAAACTGCACCGAGACGCCAACACCACGTCCCAGGCCAAAGACCGTGAACTCACGGAGCTCCGCGCGCAACTCCGTCGCCGCGACCGGGCGAGTAACGTGCGCGATGTATCCGACTTCGAGCTTGGAGAAGAGGAGACGGAGACAGGCTCCCTGCATGCGCGCATCCGCGCCTTGGAGGCGGAAAACTTCGACCTGCGCCGCAACGAATGGCGCGAGAAACGCGCAGAGCTGCAGCCGGAGATGGAAGAGCACAACGGGCACGCGGGACTCTACGAGGATGTCGATCTCAACAGTCCATACGGCGGGTCGCGCAAGGGTAGCGCCCCGCGGCAGCAAGCCCACAGCACCTTTCAAGACGTCATTACCAGCGGCATTTCCGCCTTCACTGGACGAGCGCGCGAGGCGGCGGCGGCGTCAGCGAGGGGCTACCCGCCGCGGAAACAGAGTCTGGCGCTGCTGAGCGAAGACGGAGACGACGAGTTTGATCCCGAGGCATTCCAGTTGGCGCAGGAGGAGGAGGCGAAGCGGCGGATCGAAAGGGTGAAGGAGGTGAAGAGGGGTCTGGAGAAGTGGCGCGGTTGGCGGGTGGATCTCACAGAAGCGCGGCAGAATGCCGTTGCTGCCGGGCGAGAATATGCGCCGGTGTTTGGCGTGTGAGGTGAATGCTGAGAAAGTGGCGGGAGGCATGTGAAGAGTGCAGCGCTCGTGTCACGCACCCCGCGCGTGTGCGGCGTTTGCTGTCTGAGGGGAACTTTCGCGGTGCGGTCATCTGCTATTGTCACGCTTTGCTATTGTCGCGCGCGGTGAAGTCTGTCTGGCTGCCGCAGTGACTGCCTGCTCGTCACGCCTTCGACAAACAAAAAAACCAAACCACTCAACTTGACCGAGACATCCTTTTAAAACACTCCTCGAACCACTGAGACCTCTTCCTATCCACTTACCAACACACCACTCCAAACCATGGCGAGGAGCAAAGCCCCCCGTACACACCCCACCACACATGCCCGATTCTGGAAGAAGCAACCCACCCCACGCGCCAACGGCAAAACCACGTCCGGAGGATCCTCACGCACTCCGACTCCAGTCGAGGATGACGGCGAGGTGCCAACCCGAGACACCGACGTCGAAACGAGCGCAACCGAAGTCGAAGAAGGAAAGGTCGAGCTTGGTGGAAATGGAAAGACACGCCAGCAGGCCGAAGCCGAACTGATTGCCGACTTGAAGAAGCAGATTGCGGAGGTGAGGGCGACGATGGTGGAGTTGGGTATCCCGATTCCTGGGGTTGTGACGTTGAAGCTTGGGGGGGAGAAGGGCAAGGGAGGGAAGGGGGGTGGTGTGAAGAAGGCTAAGGGGGGAAAGGCGGGTGGACGGAAGAAGAGGGGATCAAAGGCTACGACGAAAAGCAATATGCTCAAGCTGCGGGAGGAGGATGAGGGAGGCTGGAGGTTGAAGGCTGCTTGAGGTGGGCTGCGCGAGGGATGGACAGAGGTGGAATAGATTGGGCCAGGAGCCGCAAGATCGGCGGATGGTGGCGAAGATTGGATGGGAGAGTTGCAGCTTTCATAGCCTCCGTACGCTGATTTCGGTCATCAAAGCGCCCTGCTCATGATGATCGGTGACCATGGGCTTCCCACTCCAGGACGTTTCGAACGACGCTCCGACTTCTTGGCCGATCTGGTCCCACAGTCTTTGCCAGCTCTGTCCGTCGTGTCGGAATCTGTCCACGAGAAGGTCAGCTCAGGGGTCGTCATTGTACAGATGAGGGAGACTCGTACCTGCTGCCCGTGCCAGCCCTACGCGGAACATCACCAGCCTTCTCATTGCCCACTTGCCGTCCAAGTAAGAGACTGCCCTTCCTCGGCCGCAGCAACCTCACCACCCGCTTACCAATATGAACCTGCTCATCCCAGTTAAACAAATGAAAGAAAGAAGAAGCACCAACAACGTCAACCCGCCCATCAAGCCTATCCAACCCACTCTCCGCCTCAAAAACATTCGCAGCAATGAACTCCGTCTTGAGCGTGTCGCGATCGCGGAAAAGCTCATAGCCCAGATTGATAAAGTCGAGCTGCAAATCGGCGCCGTAGCAGTTGCCGCTGTCCACCCCGTCGGCCACGAGGCGCCGAATGTCTTGCCCAAAAGCACAGCCGAGGTCGAGGTAGATTTGCGAGCCGGTAAGCATGCGCTCGAGCACTTCGGGGTACAGGGCGTGTTGGCCGAGGGCGAGGTCGAGGAAGCGCCAGGAGCCGATGCAGGGGTAGTTGTGGATGGCCCACGCTTTGTCGCGCTGGGAGGAGTGAGGTTAGGCATGGAGGGCATTCGGCATGGAGGGCATAGATGCGTACAATGTCTGTGACGTGCGCGTTGATTTCCTCTGGCGGGATCTTGCTGTACTCCTCCAACACTTCTCTCGTGCGTGGGCTGATCTCGGGCACGTCCTCGCTGAACCAGCGCTTGCTGCGCTCTTCCGGGGGATTGGGAACCGGTCCGTTGAAGTCTGCCATGTTTGTTGATGATTGTGGCCGAGTACTTTAGTCTGCTACGATAGATATAGGAAGACGTGTGAGCCGACGTCGGGCACTCGACTACACGATCGTCATCGGATACAAGGTATCTCCATATGCTCCCCCAATCATGGAGATAAAAGCTTTATCTCCATGCGCCGTCACCCAATTCTACTCCTGCCTTCGTAAAGATGAACATGCTGAAGGATGTTCGATCGTCTGTGCCACACGCCGCCACAAACGCCCAGCGCCACAAGGCGGGATAGGGACAGGGACCTTGAAGATGGTGAGGTGTGGTGGGGTTGCGCTGTCTTGGTTTCCATCTTCACATGCAAAAATTCAAATTTCTTTGCCCAACACCTCTCCAACCTCGAAACACTCCACACACACCACCCTCCTCGAAACAGACACCACCACCGCCAATGGCCCAACTCACCCACCCCACCATCAAAGATGGCTGGTTCCGCGAAATCAACCACATGTGGCCGGGCCAAGCCATGACGCTCGAAGTGAAGCAGGTGCTGCACCACGAAAAGTCCAAGTACCAGGACGTGCTCATCTTCGAGAGCACGACGTACGGCATGGTGCTCGTGCTGGACAACGTCATCCAATGCACCGAGCGCGACGAGTTCTCCTACCAGGAAATGATTACCAACCTCGCCATGTTCGCCCACCCGAACCCGAAGAAGGTGCTCGTCATTGGCGGCGGAGATGGAGGCGTGTTGCGCGAGGTGGTTAAGCATGAGTGCGTGGAGGAGGCGACGTTGGTGGATATTGATGAGGCGGTGATTCGGTTGAGTAAGAAATACTTGCCGGGGATGAGTGTGGGGTTCCAGCATCCCAAGGTGAAGGTGCATGTGGAGGATGGGTTCAAGTTCTTGCACGATCGCAAGGGCGATTTTGATGTCATCATCACCGACTCCAGTGATCCCGATGGCCCGGCAGAGAGTCTGTTCCAGACGCCGTACTTCAAGCTGTTGAACGATGCGCTGCGCGATGGGGGTGTGATTACCACTCAATGTATGTTCTGCCCGACACCTGCACATTCACAGACGATATCCTAACTCAAACACACAGGCGAGAACGTTTGGCTGCACATGCACATCATCAAAGAAGTCCGCAAGTCATGCCAGGAAATCTTCCCCGTGGCGGAGTACGGGTACACCACCATCCCCACCTACCCCGGCGGCCAAATTGGCTTCATGGTGTGCTGCAAAGACGGCCAGCGGGATGTCAGGAAGCCGCTGCGCACGCTGAGCCGGCAAGAGGAGGACGAGCTGTTCAAGTACTACTCCAAGGAGGTGCACGAGGCTGCGTTTGCCCTGCCCAAGTTTGCGGAGAAGGCGTTGCGGTGAGACGGCGAGGGGATTGAGATGTGACGATTATGAGGCGGATAGAATTTTAGATCGGCGGGGGAATGGCGTTTCGAGAGCATCGTGTTCTATGTTATCCGATGCACGGGCACGGGTTCACGAGACCGGACAGGCAAGAGGAGCAAGTACAGTACAAAGACTCGGAGGATTGTAGTGAAAAGGTTTGCTCAATCGCTATAGTAGTAGAATAGCACAAACGCCAGGAGAATGTAGTAAACTTCTGCATCACCCTAGCACCACAGGCCGAAAGACCGCCACCCATCGAGAGTAGAAGAGCCCATTATAGCAGCTAGGCTCCCTGATGATGATGTGATTGTGGTCGTGGTGGATGATGTGGTGTCGAGAAAAGAATCGAAGCGTTAGGGGGAGGGTATCATTTCGCTCGTCGTGCTCGGAGGTCGCTCGGTGGATGGGGTGGATTCGCTTCCTCCGCCGCTCAGTACTTCAGAATGATGTACAGCGCATGGATGATGCCGGGGATGTAGCCGAGGACTACGAGGGAAGAAGGTCAGCATAAAGCCACTTCACAGCCAAAATGGCGTGAGGGGAAGGAACTCACTCGTAAGCAGAATGTTGATCAACAAATCCGCGCCGCAGCCGCGCTCAAGAAACACTCCAACAGGAGGCAGCAGAATGGCGAAGATGATTTTGATGATGTCGCTGTTGGTACAAAACACGGTCAGCTTGGTCAGTTCTGCGAGGCGGTGTTGGGGAAGGGCGCGGAAGGGTCGCCGAACTGCTCATGAGCTCCTGCACGACGACGCTGCACGCGCTGCTATCGTCGGCGACGTTCTTCCGCGCGTGCTTCCACCACGGCGGCGGGGGGAGGGGGTGCGGCTGACCTTCCGGTGAAAGGCATGTTGGGCGGTTTTGTGTGGTGGAGGGGTTAGTTGTTTGGTTGGATTCGATTGTGATGAAGGAGGTGTGAGTTGCGAGGTAGCAAGATTTACTGTTGAGAATGAAATGGCGAAAGGAAGCCAGCAGGCAGGGAAATATATACGGAATGCGCCTGCCATGGATGCGTCTCTCACGTCACGCCAGCATTACATCATACGCCCCCAAGCGCGCCTGCCACACACACGTGCATCATCGCGGATAGAATCTTTCTGAAACGGACGAAACGCCACCGCCGCTGCAGCCCCCGCCGAAATCCGGTTTGTCCAACCGCGTGTGGGAAATTACGGTACGCGCCCGGCCATACAAATCTGCATTGCATTGCTCGCGCCTGCCAAGATGCGAGCGTGACGACAGCGGCATCACGCGGGTGCTGCGAGCCAAGCCGTAATTCGTCACCGCCCTGAGGCTCCCAGAGCTCGCCCGAAGGAGATCGTCGCGATGAGCCACAATCAACGTCAGATGTGGCGCAGGTGACGTGCACAGCCACTTTCGGTCCTGTCGATCGTCTGCACTGAACATCAGGTGGATAAGGATGCGAGGCACCTGATCGAGATGTTGACGTGTTTAGTACACGGATGGTATTCACGTCCAGTCCAGCTAATCCTTCATCCAAATCGTCCAAGTCTTGATATTCATCCCCACGCCCCCTCACAAACTAAACAAGCCCGACCGTCGCTTCCCAAACGGATAGACGACAATCGCGCTCAAAAACAAGCCCACCGTAATGCCAATCGCAACCTGCACCACCGAGTAACTCACCGTAAACGCAATGCTATTCGTCGTCGAATCGCTCCCCGACGTCGCAACAGTAGACCCGTTATTCCCTGAGCCCGTGATCTGGTTGGCGGACGCAATGCCCGCCACCAGCGACCCGTTGACCGAGAGACCGCTAGGCACCGCGACGAAGATGGCAGGCAGCATGGCCGCCGCCGCCAGCCCGTACCCGACTTTGCGCTTCTGCCGTTCAAACTGCGAACTGGCGTCGCTGTCGCTGCGCGCTTTGCCTTCTTCGAGCTTCTTGTCGTTGCGCCGCTTGGCGTCGTGGGTGAAGATGCGTTTCCGCAGACGGCGCCAGTGAGGGCGCACATCGTCTTCCCAGCGGTCGAGGCACCAGTTCTCCACCCTGCCGCCGATGCGCGACCATGAGTTGGCGAGCACGCCGATGACGAGCGCGCCGAGCGTGCTGCTGATCTGCGTGTTGCCGACGAAGCGGCGCGAGGAGAAGAAGGAGGTGACGTAGCCGACGAGGGCGATGATGAGCATCACCGGCGCCTGCTTGATCTTGCCTTGGTTGATGACGACGAGGCAGAGCGCGAAGCCGGGGACGAAGAGGAAGTTCCATTTGCTGGGTAGCGGGTTGGGGCATGTTGTTTCGGACGAGGCCTTGTCGTCCATGAGGCCGTAGATGGCGGTGCCGATCGTGATGCCGTAGCCCAAGAAAAGCGAGTAGATGATGGCGTAGACCATGCGGATGCTGCCGGCAACAATCTGCTTGCTTTGGAGTTCTAGCGAGGCGCAGAGGACGATGTAACCGGGAAGGATGAGGGCGATGGATGATTGCGCCAGGGCAGAGAAGCAGAAGAGTCGATGATCACCATGCCAGTAGATGCTGCCAAAAGCGCGAGCCAGGAATGAGGTGATGACCGCGGCGACGATTTCAAAGACGTTGGCGTACAGGTCCGAAGCAGGCGCGACAATCAGCTGCAAGATCCCGAGGATGCAGCCAAGCAGGAAAGCAATGGGAAGGTCAATGAGCCTCGCCTCAAAGGCGAACGGTCCGACACACACAGCCGCCAGACCGTACACCGGAATTCGGATCCACCGGCTGTATCGTGGGTTGCGTGAGGTGATTTCCTTGATGCGTGCCGTCGCTTCCTCGACACCCATACGATCGTGCACGACGTCTTTGTACACTTCATGCACGTCCCGCAGCCGGCCGAGGTCCAGGCCTTGCGCGACCCGCACCAGCTTCACCTCCGTCGTGTGGGTGGAGCTGTCGTCGAATGACATGATCATGCTGCCGGGGATGTACAGGAATTGCGCATCAATTTCCAGCACGCGCGCACTCATCCGCATGTACTCCTCCAATCGATGGGTAGGCGCGCCGTACAGCATCAGTGCACTACACAGCCGCATCAAGTACCGCTGCCGCGCTATGGTCTCGGCAATGTGCACGGTGATTTGGATCTTCTCTTCGAGTCGCTTTTGATGTCCAGTGACACGGTTGAACGCGGCCAGCGCACTGGTGCTCGTAGCTTTCATGTTCATGCCAGACTTTCGGTCTTGTTCCTTTTGTTCCTTCATCCGTCGACTCACCTGCTCTCCCAATCCAAGAGCAGGCGACGTGAGGCTGGCGGACGAGCCGATGAGCTGGGCCAACGAGGCCGAGGACCGATTTTGTTGCTTGCGGGAAAACCAATGCCTTCCATTTGGCGTCGTGCCTCCAGAGTCTGGAGGTGAGTGTTGAGGTGTGTTATTGGACGCGTCGCTGTTCTGTCGACTTCTAGACTTGGGGAGCAGACGACCCATGCTGGACGATCTACTATGCGTCGAGCTTTCCCGGTCGTGCTGGTTGTCATACAACTTCAACAGCGAGCTGAGAATGCCGCCGCGGAACTGATCGGGTCGTGGGACATTGTTCTCGACAAAGTGGTGCTCGTCGGTCGGAGTGCTTGCACCTGACGGCGGTCCAGATACAAAGCCATCCTGCTGATGTGGGCCTTTGCGACCTCTTGTGTGGCGTCGGACCAAGCGCTCGGCCTCAGAATGGGGAATTGCTCGCGCTCGTCGGATAGAAAGCATGTGGTCGTCGTCGGAAAAGTTTTCATCGGGGTGTTCTTTGATCTGCTCGGTGATGCTGTTTTGTCTCGACCGCTCGTCTCCCGTCGGTGACGTCTGTCCTGACGGTGGGGCAGAGCGTTCATCATCTTCTAATCGCTTCCCACGTTCAAACGCTTCCCGCATTCGAGTTGATCGAAGGGCTCGCTCGGGTTCTTCGAAAGGCACATCTGGATCCTCATCTTTCTCATCATAAAGACCTTGGCCGGGACTCGAATGTGCTCGACGGATGGCCGGCCTGGGCCTGGGCGGTGAGAGTGTCTGTCCAAGAGCCTCATGAATCTCTTGTGTCTGCTGCAACGACAGCTCGGGTAGATGGGCTTTGCTGATAGTACGTGGCATCGGCATGTCGTCACTCCCACTTCTATCCCGACCAGGCCCGCTTCCCGCTCTACTGTCTTCCGGAGAGCCAACGTGGTGTCCACCCTGGAGGGTATCATCCGGAGAGCCCACCACGTTGATCCGAGTGCGCGGTCCCGAGTCGTCCCCACTTGTAAAGCCAACCCGCTTCTTCTCTCTTCTCCCGCTGCCGGGATGACTGTGTTCATTGCTGGAAGTATTTCCCTCTCCTCTTCGGGGGTCGTCGGGAGCCTCCATGTGCTCGACGTGGTCGAGGTCCCATTCGGGGAACGGGGAAGTATCGACCGGTGAACTCATTGTGATCGTGTGACGAGGCGGAAGATTATATGTTTCCGATTCGAGCCAAACAATTCTCCTCAATCAGGTACGATTGACATTATTCCCGTGCCTCGGGGGACACAGATGGCTGGTAGCTTCGCCCTCGGTGGGCTCGGAGGCGATAAGCGAGCAGTGGACAGAGCACGTTCTTGCTGTAGTGACCGACGAGAAAGTCTGGCGTCCAATAGAGAGGATGTCGCAAGGGCGAATGGAGGGTGCTGGCGGAGAAGAAAGATGCCGAGCAACTATTGTGTAGAGATAGAGAGTGTCGTCATTCGAATCGTGCAAAGCTTCGAGGCACAAAGACCCTGAGTTTGGGTGATTTACAGCTGGAATGTTTGGAAGGCTAGTGAAAGGATACCAGAAATGGCGGAAGAATGGGATGAGGGATTTTCGAAGAAGTGGTTGGTGTGGGTGGAAGAGAACGAGGAGATACAAGGAGAAGATGGGATGGAATGGTGGGCGGCGGGAGGTGGAACCGGTATGATGAAAGAGCTCCGGACGAAAATCGGGGACGGTGCCGGGGACCGACGCGGTGAACGACTCGACTCTTTGATTAAAAGTCTTGGCCAGTCCCCATCGCACTTACTTGCTTACATGTACCTGCCAACCTCACAATCAACCCACTCGTCGTACGTGGCGAGGCAAGGAGCAGTCTTGGAGGCTGCTATAGATAGAAAGTCGACTGTCGAAGCCCACCGAAGAAACGCCGCGGTGGGAGTGGAGGATTGCATGGAATAAGAAAGGTGAGGCGAAGGAAAAGTGGTTCCCGCGGCCAGGAGGATCCCAGCGGGTGGATGCCGCTGTACCTGCAGCTGAAGGCTTGGTGCATAAAACATGTGAAGGCGCCACTGGATCGATCGAGGCAGTCCTCCGAGAGTGCGTGATTGATGAAAGAGAGGTGGGTGTGTTCCATCCATCGGTGTTTCGGGTGGTGGGTGGGTGGGTTGGGATTCAACCAACGCCAGGCGTCAGCGTCTGCCTGCAAACCCTTAAACTTTGCCGCGCTTCTTTGCCTTTCATATGATCGCCGCTAACCAACTCAATCTTTGGTGTATGCCTTGGCCTGACTTGATGAACACGCATCCGACTCCGTTCCCATCCACTGCGCGGCTTGCATGTGAAAGTGGTCAGACAACCGCTCGTCAGGAGATACATTCGTGCACGTGTGCTTCAAGGCTCTCAACACTGCCTGATCGTATCGTCCCGTGATTACTATACCTATCGCGCCTAAGTGACAGCCGGAAACCATTAGACTCTGGCTTGATCAACCTTCCAGCTCGCTTGCAGTCAACAAGTCCCTCACCGACCCAAGTACCACTCCTCACAAGCTCTTCTGCTCCGCAATTCTCCTATTTGACATCTCCGCGATGGTGATCTTCCGAACCAGCCTCTCGGGCAGCATTTGTGCCCCCCGGGCCTGCACAAAATCCAACCATCTGGGGAACGTAAAGCCTCGCCCGCACCCCACCCGGTCCAGGCTGGCGATCGCACACTCCTCGCTCGTCGCCGTCCCCGCAATCTGAAATCGGTTGCTGTTCGATTCGACGTTGCCAATGCTCCACCCCATCACCTCAACGTTGGTCGTGCCCTCGGCGATCATCTCCGTTCGGAGGCATTCCGTGAAGTGTCGGATGTATGCTTTGGTGGCGGCGTAGGTGATGATGTACGGCATTGCCATCAGGCCTCCCATAGAGCCGCAGTTGAGGATTGCAGCCGGTGCATTCGCCTTCAAGGTGGGGAGGAGGGCCGCTGTTAGTTGTGTCGGGAAGCGCAGATTGATGTTCAGCAGCGTATCAATGTTCTCGTGCGCCATCTCGGCGTGAGGCACGTATTGCGGGTACGTGCTGACCTGGGGGTTATCTTAGCATATTCCGCATCAACACGCCTCCGCCTTGACCTACCCCTCCCACGTTGTTCACGAGAATGGTGAGCTTGCCCGGCAGCTGCTTCACCTTCTCAGCCACCACTTTGTAGCTCTCATCCACCTTCGAGGCATCCGCCACTACTATGTCGACAGACCGCCGAGGGTACTTCTGGGCAAGCTTCTTGCGAACGCCATCGAGTTTCTGCGGGTTGCGGCCATGGAGTAGAACGTTGAAGCCTCGCTTCAGCAGATCGTCGCTGAAAGCTTGTCCGATTCCATCACTCGCGCCCGTCACCAGCGCCCAGGACCCTGTCTCGGAGTGGCAGTAGATCAGAATGCCTCCGGGCTTGATCCAGAACCATAGCGTCAGGACGGCGTGATAGGCGACATAGAGCAGCAGGGCTGTGCCGGTTAGAGAGGTGAGTGTCTGTACTCGTTGATCTTTCCAGATTGAATAGGTCAGGACGACCAGCTGTTCGATGACCGTGCTGTGTTGGCCACTGGCCATGGCGATGAATTTGGTCTTGGAAACACGCGGAATGAGTGACGAAGCTAAGCTATGCAGTGCTATCGTGCTCTCTCCAGGTTGTCAAGATGTCGTGTGTCGGTGTGAAAGGAGTACGTCTCGGAATGATCGCCCTTGGGCAGGGTTACCTGCGCACGAAGTACCAGGTACTGCAACGTTACAACCAAGTGTCAAAGTCAATTCCCACCTCGCCTCGACCTCATCCTCCTTGCCTTTGACATCCCCAGACATAACCATTCCGCCTTCGAGCCTGCTACTCCACATTTTGCTGGCAGAGACGTCGCCATTGTATCTACCACTTGGCATCTTCCTCACGCACGTGACTTGCCCACATCGCCGAAGTCTCCCGCTCGATCTGCCCCAGAATTGCGTGCTCCCTCACCCGAACAACATCATCGCATTCCGACCCACGCGTGCTGTATCTCACCTCAACATTGGCCCATGCCGGGTCGTATAGCCGGCGTTGATGAGATTCTCATTCGGCAAATACTGTGCGGTACTTTCCTGCCCATCATGGCACTTCTCGCTGGGCTGAAATGCCCGCCAGTGATTGGCCCTTGTCCGCGATCTCCGACGGTGCATCATTGAAGCGTTGCTTGCGACATTGATAGCCCAGCGTTGGCAGTGTTGTCAGATCATCGTGGGTTAAAGGTAACACCTTGCCGATCTCCCTTTCGTCGTTGTTTTCTTGTTCTTTCCTGTTCATCTCATCCTGTTTCTACTATTTTTCCACTTGCACACCCGTCTCCCTTATCACAGCCATGGCAGACACCACAGCTCACGTAGCGCAAAACGGCGACCACCACACGAAGCACCTCCGCGACCTGCAAAACCGCATCGAGCAGCTCGAAGGCCTCCGCAACGTCACCACCCACGAAGGTTTCTACGAGAAACTCGCGGCCGGCGAGCGAGCCAGCACAAGCAGCGGCTCCGATGGCACAATCCAACACTACATCCCCGTGCCCATCACCATCAAGTCGCAGATCGGCAGTCCCACCGCGCTCGCCATTGGCGCCTTCGCGACGACGCTGACCACGCTCTCGCTCGCGCTCATGGGGTTTCGCGGGGTCAGCACCACCAATGCATTCATTGGCGACTTCTTCGGTGTCGCGGGAATTGGCATGTTCGTCTCTGCGCAATGGGAGATTGTGCGAGGGAATACCTACGCCTACACCGTCCTGGCTGCTTTTGGCTTGTTCTATGCTGGATTCGGCTTCATAATCACGCCCTTCTTTGGCGTTGCAGCCGCGTACGGAGGCGCTGATTCGCCGGAGTACCTCAACGCAGTCGGCTTCTTCGTTCTGAGTGAGTCAATGCGCAAGCTGGTAACTCCCCTGATCAAACATCACTGACAACTCCCAGTGTGGGCCGTCTTGAACATCTTCTTCCTCATAGGAAGTCTGCCGCTCAACTTGGTGTACATCGGCATCTTCTTCACCGTGCAAATGGCCTTCACCCTCGTCGCTGCGGGCTACTTCGTCGCTGCTGATGGCAACGCGGCATCGGCCAAGGCGATTAATATCTCTGCGGGTGCTTTCGCTTTCGCCTCGGGCATGCTGGGCTTCTATACGATGGGCAACCTGATGTGCCAGGAGGCGTTGAACTTTAGCTTCCCCTTGGGAGATACCAGCCATTTGTTCCGCAAGAAGGTGTCGGCGGAGGCTGGAGCGAACTAGGAGGTGGACATATGGAGGTGGTGATTCTGGGCTTTGGAGGACTTTTTTATACGCTTACCGAGAGGATAGAGTAGAGTCAGGTGATGGAATAATACCCCGTGAATACAATTAGACTAGAAGGCGATAGAATTAGATTGTACATTGTTGATTTTGCAACATCAATATACTACTCCATCGACATCAAGTCAACTACGACAAATTAGCTCGTGACAACTGCCGATGCAACTGCGAAACCACATCATCACACATGCCCGCCACATCCACATCTGCAATCATGCCATTCCGAAGATTGATCTCCGCCTCCACCTTCTCCAGATCATCTCCCACCCCCTCGGCCAACCACTCATAGCAATTGCCGATATGTTGACTACTCTGCACCAGCCACTGCCCTCGCTCTCTCCGCACGCGATCGAACACGCTGAGAGCGTGGGCAACGTGCGCGCTGCTGACGACGCTTTCCTCCGCCAGGAGACTGGACAGCACGGCGCAGTCTTCGATTCCCATGCCCGCTCCTGCGCCGTGGTGCGGCGAGCTGGCGTGTGCTGCGTCGCCGATGATACACACGCGGTCTTTGGCAAATGCTGGCGCTGGATTGTCGCCTAGGTGGAAAATGGCCCACTGTAGTTCATATTCAGTCAGCAACGATGCCCTTCGGTCACATGCAATACAGTCGCAACTCACAATATCCAATTCCGGCTTCGCCAGATGCAACAGCTTCTTCAAGTACGGCGCAAAATCTGCAAAGTCGCGCAACGCATCCTCTCGCTTTGCAGAAGTCGCCAGCCGCGTGCTATCTGGCCACTCCTTCTCTGTCGTATGGAATGCAACGACATTCATGACTTGGCCATGATTGATGTTGAACGTCAGCACGTGCCCTCCCTTCCCCATGTGCATGCAAGCGTTCTGCGCCATCTCCTCGCCCAACACCGCAATGGCGTCCTTCATGGGCACGAGTGCCCGGTAGGCATACTTGTGCGTATACGTCGGAGCGGCGCACGGGTGGTCTGCGCCAAAGAGAATGGAGCGGACACGGGACTTGATGCCGTCGCAGCCGAGAACAGCATGTGCGGCAGCAGTAGACCCGTCCGCGAACTTGAGCGTGTACAATCCGTCGACACGATCGTCATGCGAGACGGAATCAAGTCGTTTCCCGAACACAGCAACATCCGGAGGCAGAATCTTAATCAGCTCGTCGAGGAAATGTGCGCGATGCACGCCCGCCTGCCCGGTACTATTCCGAATGGTGAAGGCAGGCTTCTCCGGCGGCCCGCCTGTGTCGTGATAGCCGTCGTAATAATCAAACCACACGTCCTGCTTCGACTCCCAGATGTTGCGCGTGCGCACGCGCTCGAAAGCATCGTTGATGGCCGGGTGGCAGATCTTCATCGCCTGCACGGCATTGGGGGAGAAGGAGACGCCCGCGCCTATCTCGGCGAAGGAGGGCGCCTGTTCGTAGAGTTTGACGGTCAGGCCGCGGTGGGTGAGGGCAATGGCTAGGGTGAGGCCAGTGATGCCGCCGCCGATGATGGCGTAGTCGATGTCTTGCTTCTTCGGGGCGGACATGTTGCTCGGCCACGAGAGAGGATGTGGTGTGGCTTGTTAGGCGACGCGAGAGGGACGGTTCGTGTTGCGTACCTCCATTCTTCGTCGTCTATGCTATGCTTACAGTATTATATCCTGAACGGAAGGTCGAGACTTGCTGTTAATGACGAGATATGTCAGCTCTCGGCGGCGAAAGGCTGTGGAGCCAGCAGCTCAAATCCGGCATGTGGCAACAGCCCCGGACATCGGACATCCGCCTCCACCGTAGCGGAGTCGTTGATCCGATTGGCAGCGCGAGGTCGGGGTAGATGCAACCACGAATGCGCCTCCACAGGTCTGGACCGCAGGAAGAAGGTGTCATGAGGGAGGTGCAGTACCCGAGTCGGAAGCCGGGCATAGGTCGTCTTATAAACCCGCGTGCAGACCAACCTCACTCCCATCTTAGCAATTCTTCTCCAAAAAGGCAACATCCATCGCAACCAAGTCGATCCAGCCAGCCATCAAAATGCCCGAAACCAACGGCCACCGCTTTGACCCCGGCTTCACGCAGAGCGTCGTGGACGCCATGGGCCCCAACACGCCCGAACGCCTGCGCTTCATCATGAGCCGCCTGATCCCGCACATCCACGATTTCGCGCGCGAGGTGGAGCTGACGGTCGATGAGTGGATGGCGGGCGTAAAGCTGATCAACTGGGCGGGGCAAATGAGCGACGAGCGCCGGAATGAGGGCCAGCTGGTTTGCGATGTTATTGGATTGGAATCGTGCGTTGTTCTTGCTTAGCGGTGTGAGACGGGATGGGCTGCTAACGCGGATATGTCTTTTAGGCTTGTTGACGAGATTACTTACAAGAAGGCGTCGGAGGCCGCGGATGTGGCGACGCAGAGTGCTATCCTTGGCCCCTTCTTCCAAGAAGACAACAAGTTGAGCGAGAACGGCGCTTCCATCTACCTGACCGAGGCCAAGGGTGCCGAAGTCGTGTACATGTACGGCCGGGTGACGGATGCGCAGACCAAGGCGCCTCTCGCCAATGCAACCATCGATGTGTGGCAGGCGTCTACGAACGGTATGCTCTCGCTGTCCACGCTTGTTGGGAGAAAATGCTTGTAAACTGACGATGAGCTTTCGAAAGGTCTTTACCAGCAGCAGGACAAGGATCAGGCGCAGCACAATCTTCGCGGAAAGTTCAAGACGGACGCCGACGGCAACTACGCTTTCTACACCATTCGACCTACGCCTTATCCCGTTCCCTTTGACGGCCCAGCTGGCAAGCTTTTGAAGCTCATGGACCGCCATCCATACCGACCGGCGCACATTCATCTGATCGTAAGTCCGCTCACCGTGCCTCATGCCACTTCTCAGAGATATTGACGAGTTGTTACAGGTCCTGAAAGACGGCTACAAGCCCATCACGACGCAAATCTTCGACAAGGGTAGCGACTACCTGACGAACGACTCAGTCTTCGCCGTCAAGGACTCGCTGGTCGTCGAGTTCGTGCCGCGGAAAGATGACGCCAAAGCGAAGCTTGAGTTGCGCTACGACATTCACATGGGTGGCGCTGCTTCGTCGAAGGGAGGAGAGACGGCGTCGGCCCCGGCTTTGATCAACGGTAACCATTAGGAAGCAATGAAAGGCATGTTTTCGCCGTAGTCCCATGTTTGCGAGCCCTCGAGCCAGTCCAGATTCATTAAGTGCTGTCCGAACCAGGCGTCGTTGAGGCTGTTGAAGTCGAATGGATCGCTTGCTTCGGAGAGTAGGGAAATGTGGTGTTCCAACGGAGGGACGTCCGTTGGCTGCTCTGTAACGTTGTTGGTGGCCTGATGCATCAGAGACGGTGCAGCGGGATCCATCATGCCTCTCGCGCCGTCATTGCCATCTAAAATTGGACGAACATCACCGTTATTTGTCGGCGCCTTGTGCTTCTCGATCTGCTCCCGCAAAGCCCCCAACACCAGAATGGCCTGAGATGCAGACTGGATTTGGCTATCATAGTGGTCGAGGATGGCGATGCAGCGTTTCCAGCACTCTTCGAATTCACTCTCGTCAACGCCAGAGTCCGCGAGCCCACATTTCAGCGAGGCGAGCAGAACGATTGCCGCCGAGAAAGTGACTGCGTGGGTTGTGTGAGTACCACCGTAGTTCAGAGATGGTGCTGCAACTTACAGTATACTGCGTGCCAACCGGAGCTTCGGTAGAGTGTTCCAATATTAGTGTACACCACATTGATCAATCGAAAGGCAGTCCGCAGGCACAGGTTACAGCACGCTCGCACCACATCGCTGTGTAGAGTAGGTTGCTCGGCATTGCCATCTCTCTGCTCGCTCGAAGGCGCGGGGTATTTGGACACCGACAGTAGGAGGGGCCGGAGGAGAAGCAATCGAGTGAGTAGGAAACTGCAGCACATTAGAGCACGCTGGATTGGAGTGTCTCAATGGGCTTACCGGCACTGTAAGACCCGGCGCTGCAATTGAACATGGCCATCCACAACCGACGGGCCTGGAGAAGTGTCCTCGCTGAATTGTAGATACAAGGGTATGCGGGTAGAGAACTGATCCAGTCGATTGTTAAGGTCGAGTATGGACATCAAAAGGCCGTGATTGCGGTTGTGTGTCTCTGAAGTCATCGGAGTGTCGTTCTCGAGCAGTAGGCGAAGCACTTCTTGGAGCAATTCGAAGAGCTGGCAAGAGGACACGAACATTCCGAGTTGTGACGGTTCGTCCGCTGGCTGGTGACCCTCTCCTTGATCTTGGAGATATTCGTCGTCGACCACTGCCGGAAGTGGCACGCGCGAGTTATTGCTTACCATTGGAGGGCGGCCAAACGTCATAGCAAGCAGGCTGCGTCAGTCAGTACAGCAAATGTGCCGTGATGACAAAGGGACCAACCGATCTAGAGAGACACAAACATGCCAAATCCGACGCCGCATCTCCCGTACAAGCTGAGACTCAGCTCTCGCTCCCGCCTGCTCTCGATGCAGACCTATGCTTTGAGCGAGTCTTATTGCAAGGCCAACTACATTCCAACAACGATTGGCATGCTGGGTAGATTGAAGATAAACACCAGATAGCAACAGCAGTTGCACCATCGACTCGGAAGTGGAATCCAACACACTCATTCGATCAGCCTTGCGCGACTTCTGATAAAAGTCATCCGCCACTGCATTCCGTTGCTGTGGAGGAACCAGCTCACTGAATTTGCTCCCAAGGGCGCAGACCAGATTCAATGTCGCATTGAAAATCGGGTCGTCCATCGGAGAGTTGACAGAGTCGTGAAAGCAGAGTTCAAAGTCTTTCATGAAGGTTGGCCGGTGTAGGATCGGAAACGTAGGATGGATGAACTCCCAGTAGCAACGTACAAAGTCGTTGGCATGTCTGCGAGCAGGCAGGACTGGCACGCTGTCCAGCTCTGCGTACATATCATCCACGCGGGCGCCATCATCACCGTTCCCCTGCGACAGGCTGGGCCGTTGCGAAGGCGTACAGGGCTGTGAGCGGCTGCCATTGTGAATGACGTGGCGGAGAAAGGCCACGGTGGACGAGGGTCCGTACAGAGCAGCGTCACGGCTCCCGGCCAAGGTGGCCAAGCCATCGCTTTGCGCCTCCGACCAGGGCGGGGTGGCGGTGTTTGTTGGCGCGGAGTGTACGACGGTAGAGTCACGCAGAGATGGAGCCTGTTCGCCTGGCGTCTGGGGTACATCATCATTGCTCCGAGGTCCTCGCGGATCCACAGCCGTGGAATTCAACCTTCGCCGGCGAAACGCAACGAAATAGCAATGCTGCGCGTCGCCACGCTTCTCGCAAGCAACGCATATCGGCCGTCGCCCATCGCAGCGAGTCTTCCTCTCCCGACCTAGCCAATCGCAGTCAGCGAAAGCAACATCCGAGGCCACTACTACAGCCTTTGCAATGCTGTGCGCAACAACTCACACAGCTCACAAGCATGCGAGATCTTCTGGCGCTTCCGCGCCGACTCTCCTCCGGTCGGATTTCGGAGGGGAGCGACAGCGACAGCAGGCAGCTCGGGGGGCGGGTGCCTCTCCGTGGCCGTGGCGGAAGTCGGTATACTCATGATTTCTCCATCGACTGCTTTGCCGACGGAAGTAGACCCGATACGTGCCCCGATCTCGTAATGCAAACGAGATTGCAGTACTGTACACGGGCCGGTACCCATGAAGTGCAGTCGGAGCTCGCGTGGGGTCCAGCCGGAAGCTCCTTCCCCGCGTCGGATTTCCGGATGTCGCGTCTCCCCCACTACACTTCTACGCCATCCGTCATGGCAAAGCACACTTCACCTCCGCCGGAAGGAGAGATGGAGCTAGAGGAACTCTGGAGAAACGAATGGGCGGGGAAAGGCGCTCGCGCCGCTCTTCTCTCAGACATATATGTAGGGACCTGCAGACCACCTTGATTCCATTCAATCCAGCTGCTCCCTCCGCAAGGCTACCGAGAACATTCCAACCCACTTCCGTCTCTCACAATGGCCCCGAACACCAACACAACCGTAATCTTCGTCCCAGGCGCCTGGCACGGCCCCGAATTCTTCTCCGAAGTACGCCAGCACCTCGAGGCGCAGGGCTACGCAACAGACGCCGTCTCGCTCAAATCCGTCGGGCCCGCAGAGCACCTCAAAGACTTCGGGCCGGACGTCAAGCTAATCCAGGAGCACATTGGGCGCGCGGCGGACGCGGGGCAGGAGGTGGTGCTCGTGTGCCATTCGTATGGCGCGATGCCGGCGACGGAGTGCGTGCAGGGCTATGAGGTGGAGACGCGCGCAAAGGCCGGGAAGAAGGGCGGGGTGCGGCATGTGTGCTATTTGGCGGCGTTTATTATCGCCGAGGGGAATTCGCTGATTAGTGCTTTCGGGGGGGATTTGCCTTGGTTCAACATCAGTGAGGACAAGCAGGAGGTAAATCCGGATGGGCCTGGTTTCGTCTTCTACAACGACGTGTCGGACGAGAAGGCGCAGGCGGCAATCAAGGAGTTGAAGCCGCACAGCTATCAGACGCTGCATAGCCCGCTGACTTACGCTGCGTGGAAGCACGTGCCGGCTTCTTACATTTACACCACGAACGACAATGCGATTCCCCTGCATATCCAGAAGATGATGGTGGAGGAGGTGGGCAAGGGTTACGACATCCGGACCGAGACCTTGGACGCGTCGCATAGCCCATTCTTGAGCGTGCCGAAGGAGACGGCCGCGGCGATTGCAAAGGTGTCGGCATAGCGAGGGAATGGTTGGCAGTAGGTGTAGCAACAGCAGAGATCTCCAATAGCGCAAGCTGCAATCGCGGGCATGGCCTCATCCCAGAGAGATAGCAGTTTCTCCACCAGGTTTCCGGTATGCTGCAGAGTTTGTGAGCCGTTTTGCAATAGCGGCGAGAGTAGTCCAGTCATCCAGTGTTCGTAGAAAGTCTATGCAGACCCAAGATCATCCGCCCAACTCCAAACTCCAAGCCCCCTTCCTCACATCCTGCACCCTTGCCCCAACCTCCGAATGCGCACTCCCCGACCCCCCATACCCACTATCCAACCCACTCACATCATCCAGCTCCTCGTCAAAATCAATATCAAAGTCTGGCTCGGCCCTCTTCGTGCTGTGCTGACCATCCTCCAAAAACTCCCCGCCCTCCCCTCCCTCCCACTGCTTCTGCTCCGCGGCGCGCGTGTTCCAGCGCAGGGTGCGGGAGATGCTATCGAACCACTCCATCGGCTGGCCCATGACGGTCGGAAAGGGGTACTGCGAAGCGCGGACGACCACTTCGTCGCCGCGGCCGAGTTGGACGCGGCCTTTGCCGTCGAAGGAGACGAAGGCGCCGCCGCGGCCGTTGGAGGGGATGGCGACTTTGAGCGCCATGTCATCGTTGAGCAGCATGGGGCGGAAGGATAATGTGTGCGGGCAGATTGGAGTGAGGAGGATGGCGGGGATGTCGGGATGGACTAGTGAGCCGCCGGCGGAGAGGGAGTATGCCGTGGAGCCTGTTGGGGTCGAGAGGATGATGCCGTCCGCGGAGATGCGGGTGAGGAGACTGTCGTTTGCGTAGAGGTCGAGAGAGGAGATGTAGGAGCTCGGGCCGCGGTCAATCACAAGCTCATTCAAGATTTCGTGCGTTTCTCCTTCGATTTTTGAATGGGTGCCGAAACTCTGAGCTTCTTGAGCGGGAAGGGTTGAGTTGGTGGTGCTCACACCGGCCGTGGATGGGTGAGAAGTGTATGATGCCGCGGATCGATAGACGGTACACGTGAAGCGCATGCGCATGTTAACGCGCATGCCCGCATCGCCCATGATGTGGTTGAGCTGGGGTTTGTAGCTTTGATAATCGAAGTTCGTGAGGAAACCCAGCGAGCCAAGCGAGAAGGCCAAAACGGGAGGGACGATGCGTTGGAAGAGCCAAGAAGTGTACAAGACGGTGCCATCTCCTCCAAGCGTAATGACCAAATCGAAGAGCTCCGGTCGTTCCAGGCACAGATCGGGTGTCCAGTAACTGAGCATCGCCTCAAACCCCGGGTCCTGCTGCAATAAGCCCTCGACATCAAAACGCCTGCTTCTTTTCAACTTCGCGTCCACCCAGACATTGACGCCAGTGTCTTTGCCATTCCTTGGCGTCGCCAACAGCCATTGCGCCAACTCTCTTGTCAACGTGACCAGCTCATTGTCCCTCGCCTTGGTGACGATCATGATGTTCTTGACCGCTCGCTTCAAAGGTCTCCGCTGGAGTTGCCGACTAACTTCACGCACACTGGCAGCGGTCTGCATCAACCTGCTGTGACTGAGTTGCACATCCTGCCTGATTTCGTCGAGCACTTTTTCTATATCTATCGCATCTCCAAATCTCTTATGAAAGTAGCACGGGCTCGTGAGGGCCGCGAGGCGTGCCATGGACGGGGTTGATGAAAATAGGTCAAAACGACTGATGGCAGCGCTAATCTCCTCTTTCTCCTTGGGTGTGCGCGATCGTGAGCCCATCTTCTCCTCCAATTCCAGTTCGTTTACGGCCTGCGCAACGAAGATGTGAGGAGCGGGCATGGGCAGGGCGGGAGCGCCGGTGGAGAAGCGGCGGGGAGTGGCATCGAGGGTGGGGAAGCCTCCGGGGCGGTCGAAGGAGTCGCGACGGAGAGGGGTGCGGGAGATGGTCTCGGCCATGGCTGATCGGCCTTTGAGTTGGGGAGTGACGGGGTGAGAGGCGGCTTGTTTTCCCTCCATTTTGAGTCGTATGGGGTGTGAGGATGGAGAAGAACGACCGTTGCGATTCCGGGACAGGTTCGACAGCGCTCACGGAGGCAGATGGGCCTGGTTACCGTCGGATTTGCCGGTGTCGCATGTAGGTAACGGCGGGCAGGTGGATGGACCTAGGGCTGAAGACGACGTGGGAGATTAGCGAGGCCATTTCGACGACATTTCACGGTAGCAGGTAATGGTGGTGGGGTGTGGGAAGGGGTGTGGGAAGGATGAAGTCGAATGCTGATGACATTCCATCATTTGCGACTCTCGCTGCCGTGACGTCGGGCCGAGAGCGGAACAAAGCACGGCATTGCTGACTGTCCGGAGCCAAGCAACATAAACGTGCTCACTGATATGTTGGACTACATCCACTCCTATAACATCCACGATTCAATGTCACACTGCAGAGTCCACTAACCGACACGCACGAAGAAACAATCGCATTAATTCTAGCTGCCGAATCCCCTGAATCCCTTTGGGTATCTCATTCTCAAACTCTCACACAAGCCGCTTCCCACACTCACTTAGCCGCCTCCTGCTGCTTCTGAATATCAGCTTCAGCACCTCTCTGCAGCGTCTTGCCAGTATCATGCTGCTCCTCCCGACGCGCCTGCTCAGCCCGATCGCCCGTCAGACCAGCAACAGCCCCCCCAACAGTCCCAGCAACACGATCACCAATCCCCTTGCCCAAATCGCTCAATTGGCCCTGCGCCTCCTGCGCCTTGCCCTCTGCATTCTGCTTCTCGCCCGCTTGCTTGAGGTTCTCGTTGCCCACCAGGCCGCCCACGGCTTCCTTGGCCGAGCCAATGGTTTGGTTCCACGAGCCTTGCTCGCGCTGGGGATCGTTCTTCGCTACGCCTGAGGCGGAGACGGAGACGCCGCCTACGCTGGCGCCGGCTTCGCTGACTTCTTTCTTTGCTTGGCCTTCGGCTCGCTTGTCTTCGCCTTGCTTCTGTGATGGGTAGAGGGGTTAGCTGCGTTTGCGTAGTGGGTGGGCACCTGTTGGGGCGAGAGTGGTACCTTGTCAGCTGCGTTGCCGGTGACGGAGCCAACGGCGCTCTGAATCATGCCAGAGGCCTGGGAGATGCGTCAGTGAGCGAGCTCCAGTATGAGATGCCACCTGTGCCACTTACCGAGTCAAGGTACGACTGAAGGGTGGAAGTTTCCTTGTCCGACATGTTGAACTGTAGAAGTGGTGGAAGTGTTTGAAGTGGTGAGTGGTGTGAGTCTGTGGAAGTGGAAGGGTTTGTGGCGATTGAGAAGAGAAATATGGAAGACAAGTTGCCAGGCCAGCACACGAGATTCTTGAGCTTCATATGAAACGCGCATGCCTCTTACGTCATGTCACACGTTCCCTCACGCCGTCGCAAGCCAACGGCGACGGCATCGCTACTTTCGTGCACGTGCCGAAGGACTATCACAACAGTCGTGCGGAAAGCAGATTCCAGAAGAATCTTGATATGAACAGACCAAGAGACACCCAAGTACATGCACGGCACGGCCTTTTCCGATCGTCAGGTCCGGCTTCCGCATCCGGCGAGAATAACACCAGGCTGCATGGTAAAGCTCATGCTCGCCGATCGACAGATAACTACAACGTCTTCTCTTTCCCGCCCAACCCCTTCTGCATCGCCATCCACTCCCCAACAATACCCCGATAGTCCTGCGCGGAATACGCGCCCCAAAACACCTCTCCAATCCACCCCCACCCCTTCCTCCAACTCCTCAGCCCCAGATCCCTCAGCAAGAGGTCGTAATACGGCAGGCCGTCGAGCAAGAGGTCCGCCTGCTTGCCCTGCATGCCCAGCGCGGCGCGGAATTTGCCAAACCGTGTCCAAAGCGATATCTCGCGCCTTGCATCGCTCTCCGTTGGAGTGGGGATCGCGAGGCGGTCGTGCAGGTATGCGTAGGCCCAGAGAGACGTCACTTCGCATTTGATGACGGTCTGGAAGCTGGCGACGGCGTTGAGGAAGACTAGGTTGCGCCCTTTGGCGCTGTTGTTGATTTGTGATGGTGGGGCGAGAAAGCGCCATAAGCGCCAGGGAGTCAATGACGGGGTGCGTTCCGGTTTGGATGGAGCGTGGAGCATTAGAGGGAACTGAGAGACGATTTGCCGGTCTGATTTGGCGTCGAGGTCGGGGTAGATGTTGTCTTGGTGCTCTGATAGGTCAATTGGACAGCCTCGACTGAGGTTTTTGGATGCCGGCTCCAAGGGAATGCCTGTGCTGTGATTGTAGCCCGTTGCAAGGATGATGGCGTCGGTGTTCAGAACATCGCCGCTGTCCATGTGAATCCGACTGCCATCAATGTAGTCAATCTTTCCCGTGGCCACTGATACTTTGTTCTCGTTCAACAGATCGTAAAAGTTGGTGTCATAGTTGAGGGCGCTGACCTGCGTGCCGTAGAACATTGGCGTATCGCGAGGTAGCAGAACCTGGGCCTTTTGGTTGTCCATGATGCCCGATTCCTGAAGAGCCTGGCCGCCGGTGGTCTCCCAGTAGCCTTTGACGAGGCGATTCCCAAGCGAGGTGCCATGGAGGAAGCGTCTGATCCAGCCAAAGCCATCACCGACGCTCCAAGGGGCCGGTCCAAGCCACGTGATGGGACGAAACATGAGTACCGCTTCGACAAAGATTGTCCACGAGCCCAGCTTGGAAGACGGCTTTGCCATGGGCACCGCACCGCGACTTGGTAGTATCCAGTCGACGTGTTTGCCCGCGCTCGCGAAAATGTACACCGCGTCGTGAGCAGATTTCGCGCCTCCGATGACGACGACGTTCTTGACGTTCTCGTCGTCAACGATGCCGGGAGCGGCACGTCCGAGGTCAAAGGTGTGCACAACCGGTCCCTTGAACTATGACGACAAGCCCTTGAGCGGTGGCTTGTATGGCGAAGAGTAGGAGCCCGTAGCCATGACCAGTTTCTTGCACCTGATTGTGCTCATGCTCTCGCCATCTCCTGGATTCGAGCTCTCACAGTCCAGTGTCCAGCCCGCATCGCCATTCTCGGCGCCATCTTCCCGAGCGCGTATGATCTCGGTGCAAAGGCGGATGTGTCTGTTAAGGTCAAAGTGCTTTGCAAAGTTCTCCAAGTAAGCATGCATCTGATTCCCAGAGATGTGGGCACGACGTTTCACGCCAACATCCGCCGCTAGGACAGGATAGTCGGAGAACTCGAAGTAGCCTTGCACACTGTTGGTGCGAAGGCCGGGGTAGAGTTGCTCTTTCGACCAGACTCCGCCAATGGTTGACTTGGGATCGACGACTAGGAGGGATAAGTCGGGGTCGATGGTCAAGAAGGTGTGGGCGGCGCTGAGGCCGCACACTCCTGCCCCTACCACAACCACATCGTACTGCTCCATGGTCAGTTCGCGATGAGATTGAGGCACAAAGGGATTCCTGACCTGGGGCTGAAAGGCAGCGGACTTATAGAATCGGCAGCATTCCTCAGCCCTAGATCATCTAAACTCGTCGGGGAATGTACCGCATTACATAATCGTCATGGTGTTCGCGCAACGAGGCCAGGACGGCACGTAGATGAGACATTGATCTGCTGGTGTCATCGTGACTACAAAGGTCGAGAAGACATATTCGCGCCTGGACAACGACGCCCAGCTTCCAACCTTTGAGCCCATCAGCCACGGAGCACGTTATGCGATTCCACAAAGACGAGAATGTAAGGTAGTACAGGAGGGATTGGGTTTCCTGAGGTACCTGAACGTTCATGGGGGTGCGGGATGAGCATGCTCGGACTCTGGCCTTCCCGTTTCGTCCAACTTCCGCATTCGGCGAGGATGGAGGTTCGACGTCATCGCCGAAAAGCTTACCTTACCCTTTGCCGGCAATCACTTTTGACAACATGAAACGGGGCAGGAGCACGGGGAAGGCAAATTGGCCGTCCCAAGCATCCACGCGTCGGCGTGAGATCAACAGAACTTTCTCCTTTCGATTACCAACCACCGTCTTCAATTCATCCGTCAAGTCGAACTCACGCATCTGTCTCATATAAATTCAATCTTCATACACTTCTTTTCTTTCCTTTCAACACGCAGCTTCATATCTCTCCCATCCCAACACCCTCCACCATGGCCCCAAGCGCACGCTATGAGTCCGACAACCTCGACCCCGCCCCGCTGGGCAAACCCCTCGCCTTCCCCTTCAGCGGCCGCACAGCCTCCAACCGCTTCATGAAAGCCGCCATGACAGAGCGCATCTCCTCCTGGGACCCCAAAACACCCGAGGTGCGCGGCGTGCCGTCCAAAGAGCTGATCAACGTGTACAAACGCTGGGGCGAGGGCGGGTACGGCGTGGTGCTAACGGGCAATATTCTCATCGACTACATCAACCTGGAGGCGCGGGGAAATCCGATTATCCCGGCTGATGCGCCGTTCGAGGGCGAGAGGTTTGAAGCGTTTCAAGAGATGGCGGCGCAGGGGACGAAGGAGGGGAGTCTGCTTGTTGGGCAGGTTAGTCATCCTGGGCGCCAGGTGCAGGATAAGTTGCAGCCGCATCCTGTCTCGGCGTCGGCGGTGCAGTTGGAGGGGAACACGATGGGCATGACGTTTGCTAAGCCGCGCGCTGCCACGGAGGAGGACATTAAAGGTTTTATTGAAGGCTGGGCGCACGCCGCGGAGTACTTGGAGCGAGCGGGATACGACGGAATCCAGCTGCACGGTGGTATGTCTCCCCCTCTGTCCTCCTTCATCACATCGCACACCAGACTAACCTCTCCACGCAGCCCACGGCTACCTCCTCGCCCAATTCATCTCCCAAACCACCAACCACCGCACAGACGCCTACGGCGGCAGTCTCGAGAACCGCGCGCGCCTCATCACCGACATCGCCAAGGCCGTGCGCGCCCGCACGAAGCCCTCCTTCATCCTCGGCATCAAGCTCAACAGCGTCGAGTTCCAAGAAAAAGGGCTGCAGCCCGACGAAGCCAAAGAACTCTGCAAGCTCCTCGAAGGCGCGACGTTTGATTTCGTCGAGCTGAGCGGCGGCACGTATCAGCAATTGGCGTTCCAGCATCAGCGCGAGAGCACGCGCAAGCGCGAGGGCTTCTTCCTCGAGTGGGCGGAATTGATCGCGCCGGCGCTGAAGAAGACGAAAGTCTACGTGAGTCTCTTCACCCCATCTTCCTCCCAGACGACTGTTTACTAACTGTGAATGTAAAGGTCACCGGCGGCTTCAAAACCGTTGGCGCAATGGTCTCCGCCCTCGACGCCGTGGACGGCGTCGGCCTCGGACGCCCCGCGTGCCAAGAGCCGCGCCTCCCGCACGACATCCTCAGCGGCAAAATCAAAGGCGCCATCAAAATGGGCTTCGACGAGGACGACTTTGGCTCGACGGTGGTGGCGGCGGGGACGCACATTGGGGAAATCGGCAAGGACCAGGAGCCGCTGGATCTCAGCCGGGAGGAGAATCTGCAGGGGTATATGAAGGATTTCGCGGCGTTTCGGGAGAAGATGGCGCAGGATACGGAGATGAGGGAGCAGGCTTATGTGGATGTGAAGAGTGTGCCGTTGGCGCCTTATGGGAGCGTTGGGGTGTAGAAGGAGATGGGGAGGCTTAGAATTTAGAGGTAGATTTCATGAGTGATATGTCGTTGGTCATGATGGACGAAATACATCCGCCTCCTTCACATCCATCACCAGCATGTGTCCCGGAGCATGGCCCATCACGATGCCGGGAATTCTCGCCTTCATCACCGCTTCCTGCGGCGTCACACCGCAGCCCCAGAAAACAGGCACGATCCCATCCGTCTTGTGCTCCTCTACACTGCGGACAACCACGGAGTCGTCGGCGATAACAGGCGGGTCGCCCCAGTCCGGTCTATCTATGTTGGTAATGCCCAGCGTCTCCAAACTGTCCCAGCCCCAGGCAATCGGCTCGCCGTGAGTGGCAATAAATCTTCTAGTGACGTCGCGCACCAGTGAAACTTCACTTTCATGGTAGTAACGCATGGAGACGACATACTTGGACCCCGTGAAGGCACCCGCAGGACAGAGAGGAATTTTCGTCCGATACATGGGAACAGTGCAGTCTCTGGCGATGTGCGCCGGGGGAAGGCCAGCTTTAGTCAAAGCATCTTCAAAGCTGAAGGAGCAGCCGATGAGGAACGCTACGTGATCCTTAGGGTCCCAGTGCTTTTCGAGACTGTCGATATGGTCTGCGACCAGCACGCCGTCTTTGTACACGTTGTATCGTGGAAGATCGTGACGGATATCCAGGCCAAAAGCGATTTGACTGTCCGCAATGCCAGGCATACGAGACTGGAAGTTTGTAAAATCGCCGGGTGCTTTGGAGATGGCGAGTAATGGGCATGGCACGGTGTTGCGAGCGCACAGAATCTCAAAGTCGGGGGCGAACTCCGCGGGTAGGACGATGAGGTTGGCTTGAAGATAACCAGGCGCGACTCCAGATGTCGGTGCATCCCAGAGATTGGCGCGGCAGAGCTTTCGTACCTCCCGGACGGTCGTCGGCAGAGTAGCTGTGCGTCCCTGGGCCATGATTGTTCAGGGCAGAGAAGGTCCGATTGCGAATCAAGCTGCCAGAGCTCGATTTCCAGGAGTGGTGTTCAGCTGCGAACACCGACAGCAGTGCCCGTCAGGCCTTGCTCGACGCCTTGCACGCCTTCCAAGCCCTCGATGCCTTTTTCATGCAGGACGTCGACGTCAAGTTCTTCCATGACCTGCACGACGACGCTCAGAGACTCGAAGAAGCCGTTCACTGCCACGCGAAGCATGCGGGGAGTGGTGGCTTTATAATGGACTTGCAGGACAGCGTTGGAGTCTGGCTGCGCTATATCACCAGAAAGGCCGTTGGTCGCTGAGACGAGATCAAAATCCCGCTTGACGAGTGCGGACAGCTCCTGATCGACAGCCAGGCTGCGGAGAGCGGCTGTCGCTAGCCTCTGGGATGGAAATGGAATTTCGATTGTTCTGTTCGGGAGGGTGTCAGACAGAAGCAATCACAGGTTGCTTTGTGATCGCTTACAAGGAATGAGGAAATGCCTCATCAATGGGGAGGGATGACATGACGCGAGAGTGGCGATGAGATGGATGTGACGGTGATCGGGAAAAGCAATCTCGATGCAAGGATGCTGGGGAGGAAAAAGGATGCAGGCTGCACGTGGATTGGGGGCTTGGTTGGCTGCGGCCCCACACGATGCAGTGACGCACGGGCGTTGCGGGGTGCGTCTTTCACATGCCACGGACATCAAACAATGAATGATGGCATCGGAAGCATTGGGTGGTGCAGGGGAACACGGTAAGGTATTCAGAGGTATACATGACACTCCCTCGCAGCCTTCCTTCATTTCTCTCTCTTTAACCACTCATCTACCATCCACATAACAAAACATCTACTATCACCTCTCAGCCTCCCCGAGTACTCTCGAAAATGTCTCAAACCTCTCCATCCGAGTTCCTAACCTTCTACCGCACCATCCGCGCCACATCCACCTTCACCCAAGCATCCTCAAAATCTCTCCTCAGACCCAATCCCGCTCGCTCCTTCACATCCTCTGTTCCCAAGCCGAGCGGGAGCACCAAGGGCACGCTGAAAGCACCTACCATGCAGCAACCTATCAAGAAAAGGTGTGTTGTGGAATCTCGAGTTTGATGCTTCAGAAGCTGACTCACCCCCCTTGCAGCTGAGTAGATGAGTATAGAAGGGGCGGAGTTGGATGGACGGCGTCAATGCTGAGGCGTCATCTGATGAGTTTATTACCAGGCATGGGGCCAAGGTCAGGCGAACAGCGTAGTCAGCCTTGCATTCATGTAGTCCCCTGCGAACCATTACATCCAAGCCAGAACCAACCCTACACATTCAACGACTTGTTGGAGAACCACCGATTGAACCACGCCACAGCCTGCGCCTCCGCCCGCTTCCCACGCTCCGCCTCCTCCTTGTCATCTTCGTCTGCTCGCACTATGATTCCTCAAAGTTAGCCTCATTCCCCTCAAACCAACAGGCAAGATCATCACCACTTACCCGCAAACCCATGATGAGCACCATGGTACATGACAAACTCATGCTCAACCCCCTTCCCCTTCGACTCCTCCGTCTTCTTCTTCAAAATCTCCTCCGTCTGCTTCGCCTGCGCGGGGCTCATCATCTGATCATGCTCCGACGCCGCAACAGCATACGGCAGCACCACCTTCTCAATATCCCCCGGGTACGTGAGATTAGACGGGTGCGCCACAAAGCCGCAAACAGTGACCTGCTTCCCCTCGTCCGTCTTGTTCTCTGCCCCGTTCCAACAAAGCCTCGTCACGAACGGCCCGCCCCAGCAGAAACCGGCTGTGGCGATGGACAGGTCTTTGGCCTCGTTGCTTTTGAGCGCTTTGAGGAAGCCGAAGACTCGGGGCTCCGAGACGGCGGCGCGGTTGGCGATGAGGAAGGGCGCGAGGTAGCGGATGCAGTAGGCCAGATGCCCGATTTTGTAGAGCTGGTTCCAGAAGCCGGTGGCGGAGAGGGCTTTGAATCTGTGCCGCTGGATATTAGCATATGCAGAAGATTGGGGGCGAGATATGCATACGATATCATCACGTCCATCGGCGGAGCCCATCCTGTTTTCCAGTCTCATCAGCACACGCTCCACTCCGTTGCAAGCTGGATCATCATTTCATACCGCCTTGGAACTCGGGAAGATACACTTTCACATTCCCTTCTTTGGCATAGCAGTCGGCGAGGATGCGATTGTTGGGCAACTCCCACCCAAACGCATCGGGGATGATGACCACCACGCCCTTCGGTTGACCGCCAGGAGCTTCAGCGACATAGCAATCCAATCCGTGCACCTTCTCGACTGTGCCCGTGGGCGTGCCCGTGTGCAGGGAGCCAGTGGCGCAGCATTGTCCAAGAGGGGGCATTATGTCTGTGGTGGGGGTGGGGTCACAAACGATGAAGAACAGACTGCTTTTCAAAGTCTCACAAATGGCAATTCCAAGATTGGCGAGCCCAGGTATGACTTTATTCGCGCAGGGAATGTCGTCGTCAGTTCTGCACGGGGTCTGCAAATCGATAAGGCTCGGAGTTTCGGAGGCTAAACTCCGTGTGCGCCCCATCCGACATCGCCTTTCGGAGGAACAATCTCTCCATTGGAAGACACGCTGAGAATACAACGGTACACGGTAGTGGAAGTTAATGGTGTCACGGTCGGATGGTTATTCGATGCCCCGATCGTTTCCTGGCGCGGCGCTGAGTGTTCTTGTCCAAAATCGTGGGCATGAAAGAGGTTGGTGCCTAAGGCGCTAAAGAATCTTGTCTCAAAACTTTATCTCGACCTCAGGAAAGACGACATCTGAACGTATACCAGCACGTGAAGTGCGGCTGGGAATAGACATTGCAGTCTGATACGATGGTTTGTTCCTCTCCCTCACTTTTGAATTTCTCATGTATAACCTATGCTAACCTCCGCGACAAGGTACACGCCGACTCCTCCACCTTCCGCGAAGGCGTCGACAAAAGAGAAGCATACGAGCAAGTCCTCGAGCAAGCGAAAGCGCTATTCGAAGGCCAACGGAATTGGGTTGGTCCTCCATGCTTTATCAGTCTCCTTTTCTTCTACTCTGTACGTTTGTAAAATCGCAAAGCACTAACCCTACAACCCACAAATCCGCAGGTCTGGTAAGCCAAAACCCCTGCCCTTCACCACTCCCATCCACATCTAACTCAAGGCAAAAACCAGCAACACGTCCAACACCGCCTCCCTCCTCTGGCACGCCCTGCACGCCCTTCCCGGCGCCAGCGCGCAAACAAACTGGGCAGGCTTCTACGTGCTCGACGCCCGCAACCCCGCCCAGCTCATCCTAGGCCCCTTCCAGGGTAAAGTAGCCTGCCAGACGATCGCATTCGGGAAAGGCGTGTGCGGCGCGGCGGCGCAGAGTCGAAGGACGCAGTTGGTGCCGGATGTGGAGAAGTTCCCCGGGCATATTGCGTGTGATGGGGCGTCGAGGAGTGAGATTGTTGTGCCGGTTCTGAAGCGGGGGAAGGTAGGTTTCTCATTTCTTCTTCGCTGGTGGATGAGGGTGGGAGGCTGATGATGGCGTAGGTTGTGGCGATTATTGATATCGATTGCGCGGTGGAGAATGGGTTTGACGAAGACGATCAGAAGCAATTAGAGGCGCTTGCGGAACTGCTCGCCGAGGCTTGCGATTGGTAGAAGAAGCAATGGAGAGGTTGCATGCCTTCACGATCAGTGTTGCGGTTTGAGATGTGAATACCTATCTGCGACAATGCATATAGAGAATGTAGAGGCGCTCAACAGCCATCATCAGAATCCCCATCAAGGGGACCCATCCCCGTCTCCATCCTCTCCTCCCCGCTCCCCACCCACTGACCCCAGCACTCCTCAGCAAACTCCTCCGAAATATACCCGCGGTCTATCGCAGCCTCAATCTCGAATGCCACCAGAGTGTCCAGCCGCCGCAAATCGAGGCCAAACGACAGCCACTCATGAACGGACACAGTGAAAATATGTCGCACAGACTCCGGCGGCGCGGCTTGCCAGCGATACATCTCGAGCACGCCCGCTCGCGTCCAGGCGAAGGATGCAACACGTATGGACTCGTGCGCAGCGTGGACCCACCACTCGGCTGTGCCGGGGAGAGTGCCGCGCTGGAGAGTGAGGTGGGTGCGGGCTTCTCGATACCATAGTTCCTCCGCTGCTTGGGCGTGCCCTACCTGCCGTGCGTACGCTTCATGCAGGTCGAGAGCAACCCGATGTGCCCATTCGTGTTCGACTCCTCGCTGGAACGCTGCGATCTCCTCCGCGGTGGCGGCTGGCCGGGTCGCAGGTTGTTGTGCAGCATCTGCAGACTGGAGCTCCATCTGGCGCTTAAGCTGATGCGTGACAACAGCCTGCTCCGTCGCCCTCTGCTGTGTAAGCCGGTGTGCGTCGGCGGCCTGCTGCATCAGCATCCCCCGGTACGCGAGCAGGGCATCTAGATTTCGCGGCGGAAGGATGGTCGGTAGGGGAACACGGTCCTCAGGAAGGCGAGACAGTGCAGGGCGGTAAGGCAACCTCACCAGACCCTGGTGCGCTGGGTCAGGATTTTCTATTGTATCCTCAGCATACCCACTCTGATGAGGCCCTGCTACATTGAGCGGCGGCGGCACAAGTAGCGGTAGAGTATTTTCGTCCTCAGGTAGTGTTGGCATGGAACCGCTCGGCCCAGGGAGGCGACTCTGCAGCCGCCGAATGGAGTCTGCCATGCGCTCCATCTCCTGAAGCTCCCGGCGCGTCTGCTGCAGCGCCGCCCAGGCCTTTTTGTACTCCTTTTTGTACTCTGTCAAGAGTACAGAAAGCTCGCGACCCAGCCAAATAGCCTCACGGAGCGCTGCCCACGCGCATGTGCAGAATCGGATGGTGGGCGGATCGCCTCGCCGGAGAATCCACAGTAGCCGCTAGCTTTGAAGGAAGAGGCGAAACATCTGCTGGGCATTCGTGGCGTTTGATTGGCGCAAGCCTATGGCTAGATCGATCAATTGAAGGAGTGGGAGAATGTTTGATAGGCCGATGGGCACCAATTCATTGGCCCCTGGTTCGGCCGCCCATGGGCACGGCACTTGGGGCAGGAGTTGTCGGGGTGTTTGATGATGTCGCCGCACCGTGGCAGCGTTGTCACTCGTCGGCGGTGCGTAACTTTGACCCAATGTCGGCTGCCAGATGACCGGATGGCTCCAGCGTTGACAATGGTGATGATGGTGGCCGCTGCGGGGGGCCCGTAAGAGAGGCACGGGTGCGGTGTGAGCCATAGCCCGAATGCGCTGCTGAAGTCCAGTTTCTGCGGGTCGCGAGGAGCCGGCAGAGCCGTGGGAAAACGGGTTGGGAATTAGAAAGCGGAACGTGCCCCGATTCCCGCGATTGGGGGTAAATTGGAATCGTGCACGACGCACAGGGGCTCGTCGAGCTGATGCGATTGGAACTGGAACGATTGATCGTTCTGGGACGGAGCGGCTTGCCATATCGTGTTCTTCAGCTCCGACTGGCAGTTGGGGTTGAGCCGCTGCATCGTGTTCCCGAGCCTCAGGAATCATGACTGCTGTAGGCGCCGGCGTCCCAGGCACAGGCGTCCCAGGCGGTGGATGATCGGCTTCCGCAGAAGAGTTCCGCGACCGATGTGGACGAAGACGTGCCAAAAGTCTCTGGAATCGCCTTGACCGAAGAGTACCAGCCGCCGCGGCGGCTTGCTCTTCCTCCGCACCTGGTCGACGGCGAGTCCGCGGCAGAGGATGGGCATGTGGGAGCACGACTGGGGCCGCTGGTCGCTCCGGGGGAGACGGTCGTGGTGTTTCCTCGTGGACTTGAGTCTCTATTGAGCTGAGAGTTGCGGGGCGTACGGGTGACGGATGGTGGATTTGGGTTTCAATGGAGCTGGGACTCGCTGGGCGTACGGGTGACGGATGGTGAATCTGAGTCTCAACGGAGCTGGGACTTGCCGGACGTACGGGCGTCCTCGGCGTTGGAACAGATTGGTCGGAAGCAGACGATGTCCGCGTCAAGTCTGGCAAGTCCGTAGTCCAGACTGGATACACCGTTACGGCTTCCTGTTGATTGCCTGCCTCTTCGACGGCTTGCAGCGAAGCGCCCGGGGAGAGAACGTTGGCTTCGACAGCCGAATGTCTCGCATGTCCGAGTGTGGCTCTCAGAGAACTCAATTGGGTCAACAACGCATCTCTGTATCGTCTCAGGCGCTCCACCTCCGCGAATAGCTGGTCGAGCGGCACGTCCTCTAAGTCTTGATTTCCCCGTGCCGACATATCAGTCCCTGATGCGCGAAGTTCCTGGCGCTCGTGCAACACTTCGGCCACCGGACACTCTGCTTCGGCGCGCAGGTCGTTCCGGATTGCTTCCGCGGCTTCGCGCTCAATCGTTTCGAAGTGGCGGCGTACTTGGACGGAAGCTTCACGGATGGGGTCCAGATGCTCGAGGGCCTCCAACCCTTCTTGTTCATCAGAGAGATACTCTTGCGAGTGTGTCGTAGTCTGGCGTTGCTCGAAAACGACGTATTGACGATTGTCAGGCCAGTAGTATTCGCACGCCAGCCACGAGCCGAGTGAGTCCATATTTGATGGTTGGACAACGAAGGACATCAGACTGGAGGTGTGAAGCTCAACCCGTTTCAAACGCAGCAGGCGCAACAGCCAGCACGACAGCCAAGCTGGCGCTGATCAAGGCCGTGGCAACAAAACTAACGAGTAGGATGCTCCCTCTCGAGGCGGGAAACTTGCCACGGATAACGTAGTGCTGGGATTCGAAATAGCGATGGAAACCGAGGAGAAGGATGAGAATAGCTGGATGTCACAGTCAGCATTGCATCACCGAGTAGAGGGGATTATTGGTAGTACAGACCGATGGCGAGAAAAGTGGCGCCCAAAGGTTTACCCACTTGTCGTAAGCGATGCGGGTCAGCGACGGTGTTGTCACGTTGTTGAGATTGTTGCACGAGTAGTAATTCGGGGGATGATGATGAGGAATCCGAGAGGGCAGAGTTGGCGCCTTTGACGCCGGAGAGGGAGGTGTTGAGGCGGAAGAGCTGGGTGACGGCGATGCCGATGCTGGCGAAGGAGAGGGAGGTGCGTAGCCATGCGAGGAATGTGCGTTCTGCGTGTGTGAGCGGGTGTGAAGAAGAGCAGAAGGAAGGGATAGAACATACCGAGAGCAAGATGGTCTCGGGCCACGCTTCCCTTGTTCTCCAATTCGATACTTCCGTACTTATCCAGTAATCTCCTCCACCAACCCGCATGTTCATCTCCATCCTCTTCTCCGTCCTCGTCAGATTGCCGGTCTGTTCTTACCGGCTGTGGCCCTCGCAGACTATTCCTGCCCCGACCAACATTACTCCTGCGCTTCTTCACAGTGCCCAACTGCTCATTGTTCTCCTCTTGCCCATTTGCGCCATCCATCAAACCAGCCTGCCTAGACTCGTCGTCCTCGTCGAGAGCACCGTAATTGGCGTCCCTGCCAGCCTTGCGAAAGATGGCAGTATTCTCATCCGCGCTACTGCTCTCCGCATCGAGCGCCTTGTCCATCTCTTGCGCAGATACCGGCGTCCACTGTCGCTGTCGTACGCCGGGGGAAGTGTATGTGCCCTTGGACCTCTCCGGCTTAGGAAGGGACGTGCCGCTCGAGAAGCTAACCCTCGTGTGCGCGCCGGCGTGAGAAGAGCGAGGCGCAGAAAGACTCCGTCCCGGGGAGAGTGGAGTAGAGGTTCTCCGCGCCTCGTCGTCGCCCGCAATCTCGCCGTCACTCACTCTACTGCTGAAGATGTGGGTATCGAAAGGCGCAGTCTTACTTCCAGCTACCGCCAGACTCGACGAGCTATCGGATGAAGGCAGCGCGGGGACGGCGGGCGTGCTCAAGTTGGCTTGCGTTCTCTTCGTGGGATCGGAAGGACCTGGTCGCGGGGTGATGAGAGAGTCGTCTTCCTCTTCGGAGTCCGGGCGAGAGAGATTCGACATGTCGGAGGCGGTGGAGTGGGAGACGGGCGAGGATCGAAGGGGGGACATGGAATTCGAGAAGTGTCGTGGGGCTCTCCAGTTGCGTGCTCTGATGATCGCCCCAAGTGTGAATGCGGGGAGCCAAGACGCTTGGTCTTTAACGGATCGACATGAACGAGACGAAAGGTAAAGGTTCGCGGCAGAGTTTGGCGCAACTCTAGAAGTTACGGTAAGAGAGAGTAGTTCGATGTCTCCGGGGACATGGATCGCAGATTGTATCTCGTTAGACTGCAGCCGTGCGTGTGATGCACTGCGATTGCGTGCTTCCTGCTTGAAGGTGGGGCCATCGACAACCAACCACCACCAAATCTGCCCGAGCTCACGCGACTCGTGTAGAAGCGAGTACAGACACCCGTTTGACCATCTATCTGTAAATCCGTATGCTACTTTGCATGACACCGTCGAGATCTCTGTACTTGGCCACCAAGCTGCCGTGCCTCCCATGCGCTAGGACGAACCCAATACCCGGCATTGGCGACCATGTCGAGGCAGAACGTGGGCACGCTGCGAGTTGCAGGTAGGGCACAAAGTGAAGGGCAGGAGCCATGTGCCTTTGCAAAGAGGTCGATGCCGTAGAACACGGACAAATCCGCTTAGCATCTGTCCGTCCAAAACATCACCTCCCTCACGATATCTTCACCCTCCACCCCCTAAACACCCACGCCCCAGCCAACTTCCCCACCACAGCCCCAGCATACATGCCCCCCACAATCGTCACCGGCCACTTCTGCCACTCGCGATCCCAGTCCAGCGGGATGGGGATAGCCCCCACCCACGCCCCCACACAAGCCCCCAGCGTCATGCCAAACACCTCGTCCACGGGAATCTGCAGACTCGCAATCTGGAACCATGTTTCTTTCACCAGGCCGTGGGCGTAGTAGAGGTGGGGCGTGGTGAGGAGGGCGAGGTGCAGAGCGAGAAGGATGGTGTGGAGTTGGTGGGTGGTGAGCGGGGCGCCGAAGAGGATGAGGAGGATGTAGAGGGCGGGCGCGGAGAGGAAGAGGGTGAGGAGGAGGGAGAGGAAGGTGGGCTGGAGTAATAGGAACCGTTAGCCGTGAGAGTCCTTTGGTTTAGAGGGGGGGAGGTGGTGACATACGACAATTCGGCCGGCGAGATCAGAGCTCGCTTTGGCGCCTTTCTTTTTGGCGGATCCTTTGGCTTGTGACCCTGGTGGCGGAAGACATAGTATGCAGTAAAACGCTTGAAGGAGTGCGATGGTTGGCGCGAGTCCGAGCAGCGTGTTTACGGGGTCGTTGACGAGCGTCTTGAAGTTAAACAGCAGCGTTCCCAGGAGGAGGATGGGATGGAGGTTGGAGAAGAGTTGGGACGATGGAGATGGTAGGATTTCGATGGGCTTGTTGGGCTGCACCGCCAGCGGTGCTTTCGTGGTACTGCTCATCGTGTTCTGGTCATCGTTGATTGGTGTCGATGGATGGAGCGAGGTTCATGAAAGGTGTTGCGCGAAATGTCACTTTCAGGAACAGCTCTAGCGTGAACTCTAATTTGCTCCATCAATCACATGCAGACAGCCTCAGCAGCCTTACCAACGACTTGTGTACCGTCGAGCGGGTGAACTCACGAAAAATACGCCTTTTGCATTGCGCGCTATCAAAACTTGATCTACAACTCGTCCCTCTTGCTCACAGCCGTGGCATTGGAAGGCCGTAACCTGTACGCCATCACCCCATGCGCCGGCACCATCGCCTTCAACGTCCCCAGCGCCTCCAGCGTCCCAACCTTCGTCCCCATCAACAAAGTATCATTCGCAGCGATACCGTCCGCGTAACTCTGGGCCGTCGCATTGTAGTAGTAGTTCTGCGCCGCCGAGAAGCCAGCCGTACCATTCGACTGGAGGATCTGATTGGCAACAGAGTCCGGCATGCGGTTCGCCCAGAGATCGTACACGTCCCATGCGCTCTTCGCCGCAGCGGAGATCTTGCCGCCTTCGTCGACGAAGATGTCACCGGCCGTGGCGTTCATGTGCATTTCGTCTGTGGCGGCGTTGAGCAGGACGACGGCGTAGTCACCATTGGACAAGCTGCCGGAGAACATCTGGACTTCTCCCACGCCGAAAATGTCCTTTTGGGGGACCTGGTAGCTCCATCTGCGGATGATGGCCGCGCCTGCTGGGTCTTGAGAGAGGGCGAGGATGGCGGGGTTGGTTAGGATGGAGTAGCTTTTTGCGTCGAGGGTTTGGACGTTGGTGCCGATGAGGAGGGGTGATTTCATGCTGGCCCACATGGTCATGTGCAATTTGTATTCTTCATCACTCATTCCGCCCTGGTCGAGGTTAGCGATTGGGTCCCGATCAAGTTAGACAAGCAAGACTTACGTTTCCGACTTCAAGCGCGTCCAGATCATTCCACCCGCCAGGCTGCGATCGCTGAATCGTCCAGACCATCTTGTTGATAATGTTCATCACACTGCAGTGAAAGCCCGGGAACTCGCAGTTCAGACCCTCCTTGTCCTCGCACGGACATCTAACGTCGGGTCGGTCGAAGAAGTCGGTGATGTCGCCAGTCGCACGCCACGAGTTGGCGATGGTGAACGCCCAGTCCCAGGGTCGATCTTGACCCCAATTGCACATCGAGTACAGGATTGGTCGGCCGGTGTTGTTCAGAGCAGTTGACATCTTTTCGTAGCGCGCGTAGGAGATGTTGGGGTTGCCCGATTGGCCTTCATTGTAGCAGTTGTCATACTTGAGATAGTCCACGCCCCAGCTTGCGAAGGTATTTGCGTCCTGTCGCAAGTGTCAGCACGTTCTTATCCAGTCATGCTTGCCAGTGAAATTGCACTTACGGTCGTCTCGTGACCCAGGCTTCCAGCATACTGCGCACACGTATATTTGCCAGCGGAGGAATACATTCCATATCCCATGCCGAGGCTATGAATGTAATCTGCAATAGCCGCCATCCCATTTGGAAACTTCTCAAAATTCGGTCGTAGTGACCCGTTCTCATATCGTCCATCAGACCAGCAATCATCCAAAATCTAATGTAAAATCAAGTCAGCTTCGAGTTTTCACAATGAACACATTCAACCGTACCACATAGTGATAGCCAACGTCTCTCAAGCCGAGATCTGCCATGGCTTGCGCACTATCGAGTAACAAGTCGGCTGAGACATCACAGCCGTAGGCATTCCAGTTATCCCAGCCTGGCGATCGTCAGCAACCTTGAAGCGATGTAGAGGATGATAAGGACATTCTCACCCATTTGAGGTGTAGCCGCGAGCCCATTGTTCATCAGCACAGAGCCTGCGACTCCGGAGATGGAAAGGAGAGCGCTCGAGGCGAAAGTGTAAGACCGCATATTGACTTGTTCGGTGTGCTAAGCAAGAAATTGTTGACGGGGACCTCGACTCTTATATATCCCACAAACAGTCTGGCATGTGGGGGACACTCATCGAACTCGGAGGCGGAATAGTCATCTTGTATCTGTAAGTCGGTCCGAAAGTGGATGTGGCAGCCTTTGCGGACATCGTGATGTGCATCGTTGCCCAATGCGGAAGCTACGTCAGTGTCGTGCCTCGTGGAAATTCTCCGCCACTACCGATCGACGCGGCACTTTGGCTGACTCGTCTTCGTTTCGTGGATCGTAAATATCATGCTGGGAGGTGCCATGCGGTATTCCTACGTGGTCCGGCGCCTAAACACTCCAGCGCAACGAGTGCTGTAACGTGTGCAGCCATGTAAGACGTCGCAGTCATTCATCAATGCCGGCCTCCACATCCCGAATTGTACTCGAGTATGGGGAATTCTATGTGGAGAAGTGGTACCTCTACCAATGTATCGCGCCCGACATCGCCGTCAAACGCCGCCGAAAGCACACGTCCGGCAGAAACCTATTCCACATGGCACAACGTTACCGCCAGACCCAATAGCCAGAGTCGAGTGGAGGGAATTGCCACCATGGCTAACCCGGCATCGCTAGATCTCCAGTCAACGCTCTCTAGTCTCCCGCCGATACCATCAAGCGCCGTCCACGCATCCGTGCAAGCCCTACTGAACGATCCAGAGTCCCGAATCCCCATCCTCGTAGCGCTCGACGATGATCCAACTGGCACGCAGACATGTCACAATGTCCACGTCCTCACGGTCTGGGATAAGGGGACGCTCGTCGAGGAGTTCCACAATACAAAGCATGGAGGCGGCTTCTTCATCCTCACCAACTCGCGAGCCTTACATCCGACTGAGGCGCGAGAGCTCATGCATGAGATCTGCCGTAACTTGAAAAATGCTGCCAGCGAGGCCAATGTTGAATTCGAAGTCGTTTTGAGGGGAGACTCGACGCTACGAGGACACTTTCCCCTCGAACCGGAAGCGGCGGAGGATGTTCTCGGCAAGGCTGATGCGTGGATGCTGTGTCCGTTCTTCCTGCAAGGTGGACGTTATACGATTGATGATGTGCATTATGTTGCTGAGGAGGGGAAGCTGGTGCCCGCGGGACAAACGCAGTTCGCGAAAGACGCCAGCTTTGGGTATAAGAGTTCTAACTTGAGGGACTGGGTGGTGGAGAAGTCTCGCAACTCGATATCGAGGGATCGCGTACAGTCATTGACGATCAAGGAAATCAGAACAGGTGGCGCGGAAGACTTGAAGAAAAGACTCCTGGAGTTCCCACCAGGATCCGTCATTATTTTGAACGCGGCAGCTACAGAAGACGTCGACACGGCAGTCTTGGCGTTACTCCAAGCTGCCAACGAAGGGAAAAGATTTCTTTTCCGGACTGGCGCGGCCTTTGTGTCTTCCCGGTTGGGGATCCAACCGATTGATCCTGTCTCGGCAAAAGACTTGTCGCTGTCATCTTCAGTAGGAGGTCTCATCATCGCTGGCTCTTACGTTCCCAAGACAACATCACAATTGGACGTGCTTCGAGAGCGGGGTGGCGACAAGTTGACGACCATTGTGATTGATGTTCCCAAACTGCTGAAGTCGGAGCAAAGCGACCTCAACGAAATCGCTCTAGCGGTGTCGACTGCGCAAAAGGAGATTTCTCGGGGTCAAGATGTCCTCATCATGACCAGTCGCGAGCTTGTTACTGGGAACGATGAGAAGGAGAGTCTTGACATTGGATCTGTGAGTAGTATCTTTCCTTCGATGGTCCGCTCGAGCTGACGCCAGCATAGACCATCGCGAAAGCGCTCGTGTCCTTCTTAGTAGAGCTCCAGACTCGGCCGAGATATATCATCGCCAAGGTAAGCGACCAAGCGGCCGCAAGGCACACCTCACGAACTACAGCTCACATCCTCACAGGGCGGCATCACTTCGTCCGACGCGGCAACCAAAGGGCTCAAGATGAGACGTGCTTTGGTCGTCGGACAGGCGGCGCCGGGAGTACCGCTGTGGCGCTGCGACGAGCCATCGTCTAAATGGCCTGGACTGCCCTTTTGTGTCTTTCCGGGCAATGTTGGGTCTCCGGATACGATGTATGAAGTCGTGGAGCGGTGGCGCGTGTAGTCGATAGTTGCGGCCACATGAATCCAAAAGGACCGTAGCCCGTTTTCTCGGGTTCATTGCCATGCTGTCAGTTTGCACATCAGTCGACAGTTGAAAGTTTTTTGAGTGAGAAAGTGTCGTTGAAAGTGATGGACCCAGGAAAGACGTACTGCGCCACAAAGACCTCGGGTGAGTGGCTGTAAGCCCCCGCCGCGGAGTGGAGATCCATTGACGTCTCTCCCTCTTGATCGTCAGATTGGCAGTCAAGGAAAAGCATGTGCACAAACATCTAAAACATCTGTGAAACTTGACTGACATTGATCGGTCCATCATCGACCCATCCACACTGCAAATCTAAGGACCCTACCATGACCAGCCTCTCCACCAAACTCGCCGAGCGCGAGGCTGCCGGCAACCCCATCCAAGTAGGCCTCATCGGCGCCGGCAAGTTCGGCTCCATGTTCGTCTCGCAGGCCCATCGCACGCCAGGGCTCCGCCTAGCCGGCATCGCCGACCTCGATCCCAAACGCGCTCTGGCGTCGTTGAAGCGCACGGGCTATCCGAAGGAGCGGTACGATGAGAGCGCCTCGTTGTCCGTCGAAGACGGCATCAAGCAGGGCAAAGTGGCGATTGTCAAGGACTCGGCGGCGTTGATTGCGACGCCGGGGATTGATGTTATTTTGGAGGTTACGGGGAGTCCGGCGGCGGGGATTAAGCATGCTTTGTTGGTATGGGCATCTTGTCAGGTGTTATTGGAAATTTGTGAGCGTGGAGCTGACGATTCGATAGTGCTGTGAACACAAGAAGCATATTGTGATGATCAACGTCGAGGCGGATGTCCTAGCCGGTCCTCTTCTTGCTCGGAAGGCAAAGGAAGCCGGCATCATCTACTCAATGGCGTACGGCGATCAACCGGCGCTGATATCGGAACTAGTCGACTGGGCGAGAACGGCTGGATTGTGAGTAGACAGCCATTTCGTTACGGATTCATCACTCACACAGTCAACAGCCCCGTCGTGTGTGCCGGCAAGGGAACGAAACACCTCCCCCGCTACCACCAATCCACCCCCGACACCGTCTGGGAAAACTACGGCTTCTCCAAAGAGCAAACCGAAGCACCAGACTTCGATCTCAACCCGAAAATGTTCAATTCTTTCCTCGATGGCACAAAGTCAGCGCTGGAAATGGCCGCGGTGGCGAACAGCTGCGATCTGACTCCGCCCTCTGACGGCCTAGAATTCCCACCTTGCTCGACTTCCGATCTGCCCAACGTGCTGCGGCCGAAAGAAGACGGCGGGCACCTGGAGAAGAAAGGCACGGTCGAGGTCGTATCGTCGATGGAGCTCGACGGACGGGCGGTGGTGAACGATATCCGATTCGGAGTCTTCGTTGTCATTGAAGGTGAGTCTCCCTTAGTCTGAGCCATTCTCGATCCCCTCTAACCACAATCTCCCAGCCCCCGGCCCCTACCAAAAGGAATGCTTCAAACAATACGGCCTCGCAACCGATAGCACAGGCAAATACGCCGCGCAATCCAAACCCTACCACCTCATCGGCCTCGAGCTCGGCGTCTCCATAGCCTCCATCATGTGCCGCGGCGAGCCCACGGGCCAAACAAAGACCTGGGCCGGCGATGTCATCGCGACCGCAAAGCGAGACCTCAAATCCGGCGAGCAGTTGGATGGTGAGGGTGGGTTTATGGTGTATGGGAAGCTGGTGCCGGCGGAATCGTCGCTGGAAATTGAGGGGTTGCCCATTGGGTTGGCGCATGGGTTGTCGTTGAAGAAGGATATTAAGCGGGGGCAGGGGATTAGTTGGAAGGATGTGGAGTATAGTGAGGATACGCAGTCTGTTGCGGTGCGCAGGGAGATGGAGAGGTTGTTTGCGAAGGAGTTTGAGGGGAGGAAGGGCAAGGCGAATGGGGTGAATGGAGCTCGTTGATGCTGGATGGGCGATTCCGGAGATGGGTTTGAGTGAGTCCACCAGAATTGAGCTTGTAGCTGTTCTCTGTCTATCTCTAGCGATTCTATATCTATTCCGTCTTCTTCTATTGATCTAGTGTACGGGCAGGCCGTTAGTTTAGTTGTCCGGGGGTATAGGAAAAATCACAAATGCGCCCAATCCATCGATGCGCAACGCCAATTCCCAAAGTGATGACTGAACCAACAGCCCCTTCTCAGGTGGAGATCATGGAGCCCTTTGCAGCCCAATCCACAGAATGCGTGCTTCGGAGCGCTTCTTGCTGGCTGCTGACTTCATCGCGCCATTTCAGCGTATCCTTATTCTTCTCGCGTTCAATCGCATGCAGCACGGCCTGCAACACATTGTCACACGTGGCTTTCGGCGTGAACTTCGGCGTCGTGCCCTCATCGTAGACGCCCGTGCGGACAAGGATGGAGTACCATTCGTTGGCGGAGTGCTCGTTGAACAGGTTCGAACCGCGAATGTCGGACTCTGGCGTGTCGCCAACAAAGTACACGGTCTCGGGCGGGGCGTCAATGCCGCTGTTTTCTTTGCGCCATTGCTGCAGGAGTCGCGTGGCGAACTCAAAGGTGCCGATCTGCGGTTTGCCGAAGGATGTCGCTTCCAGCTTCTTGCCGGTGATGCCGTGATACATGGCCTCGAGGGAGAGGCGGAGAGCGCCCATTCCGAGACGGGTGTGGTCGTGTTGTGCGGACCAGATGATGTCGTTGTGCGCGAAGAAGAGAGGGGGGCCTTCGTCGAAGTTTTCCGACCGCGTGCCAAGGTAGCCGCCTTTCGAGGTGAGCAGGTCCAGGATGATTTGCTGGTCGCCAGCCCAATCTCTGCTGTCCGCAAAGACCAGGATGGCCTCGATCTTGACCTTTCCGTAGTTGCGCAGCTTGGAGTTCTCGAGCTCCTGTTCAGTGAGCGATCTAAAGGGGGTGGTGTGCGGGTTGTCCTTGATGATGTCGCCTGGCGTCACAATGTCCTTGAATCCGTAACTCTCGGCGACGTGTCGGCACTTTTCGCCCTCGCCTCCGACGACAAGCACGGTTTTGTATTGCGCGACCATCTCACGCATAGGGGTATGGCCACAGATGAATTGGCCGGGAGAGACTTCGAGCTCTAGCTGCTTGCTCAATTGCACGCAACGTTCTTGCTCGGTCTTGCCGCCACCGTTGGTGACGAAGATGTATGGGCTGTAAAGTTGTTAGACGTTGCGAGAGGCATACAAGCAAATATTGACACTCACATCTTAATTCCATACGGATTCTTTCCGTTCAAAACCTTCATAGCCTCGATGGCTTCCGGAATCGGCCTCCCACCGCGGATAAGAACACCATCAATGTCGAACGCAAAGGCGTACTTGTCCGTCACTCTGCTGTCCCGCGACATTTCCCGCGAAAGCTCTCGCGAGAGGGTAGGGTACAATTCCGAAGATGCAGAGTGGTCCGACAACGCATCCTCCAAGTTATATCTCGCGACCTCCATGGCCGCGGCAGTTTCCTGACCCTCGCCCGGAGCATCCATTTGGGAAGGGGGGACAACGATTGTCGGGGCCCGGAGCTCCATGGTTTCATGATTCGCCTCATGGGAACTGAGCCGCCGTAGGCTGGCGCCATACTGCGGCTCCGACGCGGTGGGTGCCAGGGACATGATTGCGATACGGAGGGGGGATTAAGAAGGGAAGGGGGAAGTGAGCGGTGCTGCGATAAGTACAAGCGACAAGCACTTGATCTGAAGAAGCGAGAGAAGAGGAGTGAGGTCAAGCAAAAAGACTAAAGTGCGTAGTAAGCCTCATACATATGCGTGAAATCTTTAAAGACTCTGTCATCACAGGTTGGGCCGGAGCATCAGGGGATGGGACTCGCTAAAGTGGAACCCGTCGAACGATCAGGCAAGCCGGTGGATAGGTGAGGCCAGCACGTTCCCATGGTATTACGCTGGTGGTGGAGCGCGGCAAAGACTCGGACTGAGAGCCAATCTCCTGTGCACCCAGCCCAGCAGAGCGGTTCGAGATCGAGGAACGGCTTTGCATCATCGGATGCAGCGACTAATCACGGTGCATGATCCACTGACCGTTGGATGGAGCCGAAAATGCCGACCGGGCATCCTTGCCATCTTTTCTGCATCTGACGAATAGCGGCGCCGTCCGTTGATCTCCGTCGGCCTGTGGCTCCCGTCCCGACGACATGTTCAACGCGCGAAAAGTTTCCAGTGAAAAAGTGGATGTCCGAACGGTGTGACGTCACCATCCGCTTTGAATCTTCACGTGATTGTTCGTCGGATGCCAACGTGTTTCTTCACCTCGATCTTGGAATGATATGGTCGCCGACGCTTGGAAGCAGACTGGGCGGCATGGCCTCAGCCGCAGTCGCCCGGCAGGAGTGCATCCTTTTTTCGCAGTCGTCGCCAGCAATCGAGTCCTATGGTAATGAGAAACCAGCAGAGCATGGTAAGGAGAGAATGTAATGCGACAATCGAGGAAGTGAGGTAGGGCATTAGAAAGAGTACCTTGCTGTCGCTCCTTCCATTTCACATCGTTCACTCAGTCGTTCGTTCCTTCCTGTCTTAAATCTGACTTCCATTCGTCACATGCTTCTTCGAACCCTACCTTAACCTCACCTCATCTCCAGCCGATGAAAGCATCTCGATTGATGCTTCAATTCACGTGAAGAACCTTTGACAGAGGATCCGACATCATGGACTGGACTGGTGGTGTTCGGCGACGCTTTGCTGCTGGCAAGAAGAAGAACTCGGTGCTGCAGAAGCAGAAAGCCCATTTCGCCAAGGCTCGAGCTGCATTGCAAGACCACGACGCATCGCGCAGTCCTTTCGCGGCGCATTTCCATGAAAGGGCATTATCGACGCACTCACACAAGCGGCAACATAGCCTGCACTCGCATGGACAAGGCCACGAGGATGGAGGAATTGCCCCGAGCGCCTCCCCACAGCGGCGGGAGTTTCCAGACCATCGCCATAGCAAATCCTATACTCCTTCAGTTGTGTACATCAGCTCTGACCACGAGACCCCATCCGTCTCATCCTCGCCTCGACACCCAGCAGCTGCGCAGTTGATTCACCAGGCAGCACAAAACCCCCCGGATCAGTCACCTGATATGGAGGAAAGGCTACTTTTGGCTCATCGCAGGAACCTCCTCGCCCGCTCCGACTGGCTGGGATTGGCACCACTACGCCCAGTCCAGATGAAATTCGCATCATGTACTGATCGTGATCGAGTCGGCAAGCGCAGGAAGATATCGAAATCAGGCTCGCGGAGGGCAAAGCCGGCCGAGAAGCATTCCATGATCCAGCCTTTCAGGAGGCACGGCTCTCAGTCCGATCGCTCGCTTCGTCCATATGACATCGCCGTCAGGATTGGAACGGATGCTTTGAAAAGTCAAACGCTGCGCTCCAACCTCTCTCCCGTTGTGAACCGAACCGTGCGCGCCATTTCGACCGAATTCGGATCGTTGTCGGAAGAGCCCATGTTGTTGGATGCGGAGGAGGATTTGCACCAACCTATATGGGATCCGCAAGGCTTGATGTCTTTCGATCAAAGAAGAGACACGCCTGAGCCGAGCTCCTTGGCTGTCATTCGAGGTAGTCAGATGATGGATGACTATGGCGGAATGCCCGCAAACGTCCGCTCAATCGAAATGCGACAACGGCTGCCATCTCATGTCGAGACCCTTCTGGAGAGACCTACCCCGGGTTATGAAAGAGGTGAATCTCCTGCTAAGGACTTCGAAGACAGCCGCACCTCAAACAAATACCAAGCCGATGTACAGCTATCCGAACCGCCCGATCAGCTTCGCATCACACTTGTGCGCACAGCAGCCAACGCGGAAGATGACAAACTTTTGTTTACAGCAGCCTCAGAAGCTCAGTCAGAAGACTCACAGTCCGATGATGAAGAGTTGTGGAGAGAGATTTTGAAGATCAAGCATCCACCATCTAGCCATCACTCTCTGCGTGCTTTGCACTCTGCAAGCGCACACATCGCCACGTCTGACTCTCACATCGACCATCCCGAGCTGCAGCATTTCATTCGGGCGCTCAATGGCGGCGATAACAGTGTTGGCGGTGTTGTCCGGCCCGATGATCAGCCCTCGATGACTGATCGGCAGCACGATGAAGGACTCAAAGAAGGGATTCCCAAGGCTCCGAGCCCGATGCAATCCCCTTCAACATCATTCCACCAGATAGAAACGCTTGCACGCCACAAAACGATCGAAGAGCGCCGAATTAACGATGATGCGGACGACGAGGCCTTATGGCGGCAATTTATTGTCGGCACCCAGAGTAGCTCCATCAGTTCAGAGCATGGTATCGATGACGCAAGAACGAACGCCAGCACGACTGGACATGGGACCATCACAGCTGCTCCTTCCTTGTTCAACATCAGCGGCCTAGGCACCTCCGACGAAGCAAACCCGGGAAATAGCCAATGGGTAGATTCCAGTGTGCAGAGTGCAGGGCCGAGTCGGACATCATCGCATGGCTCCGATGCCAGATCCATCGACGCCGAGTACGATGCTCAATCCAAAGACAGAGACGCCGCTACTCACGATGGCCGCGATGTGGAAAGTATAGAAGATGTGCAATCGCCCACATTTCACAACGAGGCATCATTCAACATTCACAGCACTCCATTGAGAGTCTTGAACCCGCATCGATTCAAGAAGCCGAGTAAACCCAGATGTGAGCCTGGCCAGAAGGCGAATCTCTTCCGCCTTCCTCGTAGATAGAAGTAAGCCGAGAGGAATTTAGGGGCCAAAGAAGGTAGAAGACAGGAAGAGATACAGCCATAACATCTATCAGCTCAATCACGCGGGAGAGATCATTACTCCTGCAAGGTCATATCACATATCATAAGAGTCAGATCAAGCTTCCTCGGAAATCTTCGGCACCTTGAAGTCCTCCGTCTGTGTGTCTCGTCCAGAGTCCCCTTTCAAATCATCCACTGCCACGCCATACACAAAGCTTGAATTCCACCCTCCGTCTTCAAAGTCCGCATCGTCCAATGGCGCTTCCAGCCAGTGCTGACTCGTGGCAGGGACGGGCGAGATCCAGCAGAGCACGTAGTACATCAGAGAAGCGACGATGAAGCCGCAGAAGAAATTGAGGTTGTAAACTAGATTGAAGTAAGCAAACCGAGCAAGAAAATCGGGGAAGTCGAGGAGAACGTACTGTATGTCGCGCCGATTGGGACGGGCGTTCCAACGGCGCCTGCAAAACCCACAACATTGATCAGAATGCCGCAAATGTATCTGTTCGGCAAAAGTCAGCAGGTGGAGTGAAGATGGCGCAGACTGTAGAGAGATTTACGCTGTATACGCTCTCCAGTTGAATCCGAAAGTGTACCAATACGGCCCCGACTTTTGCGCAGAATACATGTCTTGGGTCTGTAGGTATCCCTTCCTCACAAAATAGTAATCCGAAATCATGACGCCTGCAATGGAGCTGAGAAAGACGCTGTACGCCGATAAGTAGGTGGTGAAGCTGTTGCTGCTAGCGAAGAAGTGCCAGGGCATGATGAGGAGGCCGATGGCAGCGCAGATGTAGGAGCCGCGGCGGATGTTCAGAAAACGCGGCATGAGCGCCGTCAGATCTGTACCCGCGCTCACGGAATTCGCGGCGACGTTTGTGCCCAGTTGTGCGAGGGTGAAGGCCGCAGCAATTACGAAGACGCCGAATCGAGTGGCGCCGCTTGCGCCTTTCTCTTCGAGGAATGCTTTCAATAGGTCCAATGGCGACCAGATCGCCCGGCCAAAGATGACTTTGGAGCTCGAGGAGACGATGATGCCGATGAAACTGGTGATGGCAAAGCCGCACGGGATCGTGAGCAGCTGGGGCAAGAAAGCGTCCTTGGGACGGCGGGCAAATCGAGCAAAATCGGGGTCGTTGACCTACATCGAGGTCAGTAAGTCGTTCACGAGCTGTGGATATCGAGAGAGTACGAGACTTACGATGAGAGTGGCGAAATTCGCAATGGCCGACATGATGGCCAGGATTATAGCCCAAGCCAACTCGCTTCCCGATTTCGTTGCGCCTTGCTTCACGATAGGGCCGAGTCCTTGGGCACGAACTACGGCCCAAATGAAGAAAGCGACGCCCGCAGCGGGAGCGACAAACGCCTTCACCGTAAATAAATGGCGTATCTGGTGCACTGGAAACCATAGAAACGGTAGAGACCCGATCCAGAAGAGAAAGAACGAGACGAAATCGCGCGTATTGGTCCCCGACGATGCGGACATGCTAGAAGATCGATTCAGGTCAGTCAAGACTCATAAAGCATAGCGAGGACGGCAAATCTTACGTATCATTTGGTCCACCAGGTCCATAGCTATCCCAGGATGGCCAGATGCTTCGGATCATGAGATAGACACACGTCCCTCCAATCCACGCTTGCACTCCGTACCAGATGCACGCCATGACAGCCCTGTTGAGTACCGGCCATAGTGCGCCCCAGATACCGAACGACGCTCGATTCGTGACCGGGAAAGAGATGTGATACGTGGCGCCAATACGACCGGTCAGAACGACGAAGCAGCCCGCAATCGAATAGCCAACCCACACGCAGATCCACGCTTGCCACCAAGAGAGGCCATTGATGATGGAGGCGGACGCGATTTGCCAGGTGTTGACGTTAACGGAATCGGCCAACCAGAAAGCCACGAAATTCCTTCCTCGCCATTGTCTTCGCTCAGGCTCGACGGGTTTCAAATCGTAGTTCGCCAGCATCAACTGGGTGTGAGTAAGGCCAGGTTCGCTTTGCACGGCAAGCTTGTTCGCAACCTTGCGGAGTTTGACCCTGCGAAGTCTCTCCATGGCGGTAACAGAGCTGCAATGGGTGGTATGGTTGTTTCTCCCAGCAATAAAGTAAGACAGGGGGCGTGGGAAGGCGACTACTTGGTATATGTATCGGTTTCCGAGAGCGGAGTGACGTTGTGGCACGGCTATCGTGCAGGCTGCGGGGTATCAATGGGCGACGGCGGCGGCGCAGGCATTAAGTAGAACATCGTGGGTCGCCAATGTCGCCTAGCCGGATAATGCTTTTGTCGATCGCTAGAGATAAGGCACAGTGAGTGGCAATTTTTGCTGTGGAATCTCTTTCGAACTTCTAATCTACAGCAGCCATGTCGCTGACGTTAAGCTGCAGTGGTTGCCGGCTTGCCGCAAGTCCAGATAGTTCTTATCATCTGCCAATTGAGGCGGGCGATAGACTTACTTCTAGTTAGTCATTGACTTCTAGCCTATCTATTCGAAGGTCGGCAACGCTCTTCCGTCTTCTCCTCCCCGCCTGTTTTGGCGACTCACACGGACCGGTCTAGATGTTGAGCTTGCCGATGTCCACTGGACAAACAATCATGCTTACATGCATTGATAGTATGCGCGGTGAATGCTCACGTGTGGCTTGACGCATGATTCCAAGCAACGGCGGGATGCGCCTGTCGGATTGTGCGAGATCTGCGCCGCCGGCGCGACCGGCCGCGCTGAAGCCGCCCGTCGGCTGCCAGGCTACGTGCCAGAAGAAGTGGTTCACTTGCTTCCGCTCGCTGACGGCCTGGAGGATCTCTCAAGCGTTGAGCATACCAGTATGGCGCGTCCTAGACCGAGTCCAAGGCTCGTTGAGGCTTGTTGCAAGGGGGATGGTACATTTAGTTCACTAGCTGAGGTACATGCAGTGCTAGAAGGATTTCATGGTGAATCACTTCATCTGGCACGTAGCCTGCTGCGTTCTAGCGGCCGTCTTCATCCAGTCTGCACGTGCGCCAGAGAAGTGTATTCGTCGTGGACTGTATTCATGAACAGGTTGGTGGTATCGATGTTGGGAAATAGATCCTGAAGGTCAAGGTCGAAGGAGTTGCTGCCATCTGCGACATCCGTCAAGCTCAACGAACCGTCATTGCTCATGATTGCAGAGTCTACCGGCATAGAATAATCGGGTTCCGAGAGTGCAAAGTAATCGACAGCGAGTGAGGCCTTGTACTTCCGGTACCACTCCAGCATTCTCTTCGGCGCAAGGAGTATTCTCGCTGCAGGTGTACTTGAATCAATCTGGGTTGCCTCGGTGGCAACGTCAATCAATTTCTGCAAGTACTCCTCCACTTGTAAGCTTTCAGGATCGAGGAAAGCGCCGAATGAGTTGTTTAACGCTGAAGTCGCAATGTAGAGCTTGACCAAGATGTATTGAGTGTATGCAACCCTGCCAATGGAGAGCAGGAATGGTAGAGATATCCACGTTTGCAGGTCGAGCGTGAAGAAGGAGTCGAGAAGAGCATGGCAGGCTGTTTTCAGTGCATACATGGAAGTTACGTGCTCTGGTGTCACGGGTGGTGCTGGAAAGTCGGTGATCGAGAGGCGCTCCGCCAGGTAAGGCGCAGTAAAAGAATGTCGATTAGTAGAGGTGTGTAGAAGGATCTCATGGAGATGAATCGTGGCGAGATGCTCGTAGAAGGCGAGAACCTCACAATTTGCGTTGGCAGGTATCTGCGTGGTGAAATCCGTGATTGAATTGCTGAGTGCTTGCATGGTGATTCTCGTCGCTGGGTCAGACACGTTGCCGACACTAGAGGGATCGAGGAGGTGCAGCTCCCTTATGATTCGCTCACAGAGATGCTCCGCTCTCACGTGGTGGCAGAGTATCCGGTCAGTCTCAAGGGCGCACTCCACATATTCGAGCATGTGGATGCTCCACGAGTCCAATTCAGGCAAAGATTTTAGCCTTGACTGCCTCATGAGAAGGACGATACTCGAGGAGATCAAGTGACAGCCAAGCCCAGTACGCACCGCTTCCACCAACTTGGACGATTCGGAGTCGGCCGCGGCATTGGTCCAGCTTTTCGTACCGGGTTGCCAGAGGTCGATGGATTGAGCAATGTCTACCGCCTTTTGAGCAAATTGGAAGGTTGCGATCGCTCGACGGTTCTTGGGTGATCGATACCACAATACAGCAACCAGCAAGGCTTGGACGAGCTCCATGGATGCTTCACTCTTCTGCCCACCCAGAGCCGTCAGAGTTTCCAGGACTATTCTGCCGAGATGCTCGTTCACTTCCTCCGAGACTGACCCGGAGCTGGCGGCATACACTATCGTTTGCAGCAGTACTGGTTTTTCAGTGCGTAATCGTTGGTAAGTCCAGTCTTCGGCAATGGGCACGATTGGAACGAGTCTGACCAGATCGTGGCGGTACTTTTCCACGAGAGACTCCTGCAAATCCTGGACGATCAACATGTCCAGCTCGGTGAGAGAAAAGCGGCATCCGGAACTAGTTGCTCCGTTTGACAATTCATCTTGCTCTCGTCTTCGCTTCTTCTGTGGTAAGCCATTCTCAGCCTCAGCTTGCGGAAGGTTGCCATCGACACTAAGAGATGAGTTTGATATCGGCGTCAGACCATCCAACGAAGGTGTATCGATATTCTGAGATTGCAGCAGTCGCGTGAGGGACGCTACTTGGGCCTCCAACTCTGCGACTCGGTCTTTCTGTGTCTTCGGAGGAGTTACTACGCAATCCTTCCCCAGCCGGATACATCGTTGGCACGGTCCAGTGCCTCCTGTCGTTCCAAGTTCACACTTGATCTTGATAGAATGGCAAGCATCGCACGCCCTCGGTCGTTTGCTCGTCGACATGCTCGATTCCATGCGCTCACAAGACATCCATCTTCGTTTGCCTTGCGCTCATGTCGTCAAGTGTGTTCATGACGCACATGATTGGCTGATGATCGAAGCAGCGCGCCGTCCCGCGTTAGCCAAACCTTAAAATTCACGTCGAGCTAACGACACGCAGGACAATCGACTTGAATGAAGGCATTCTTCAATAAGCGAGAGCTATTGTCACGACCAAAGGCACCGCCGAGCCGACAAGAATGACATCTCTCCAGCAACTCGACACCTGACATGGCTCTCCCCGCACACCGACCGTACGCTCTCACATGAACGGCCGCGCCAAGCATCTCGAAACACCAAACATGCCGCAAGCCTTCTTCCCACCGCTGGACAAGTGTCTGGCCGGCCAACAGCGCTTGATATCATGGAAGAGCGCATATCGAATACTCTGCGATCCAGAGAAGGCTGTGGATCAAGGAGCGCTTGAAGCCTTCCTGACCGACGCCGAGAGTGTCAAGTATCTCACCTCTGCCCTCTCACCATTCCTTCCTCCATCGCAGAAGAGCAAAGGCGAATTCGAAACAAAGACGGCTCCGATCAATGTCGCCCAGTCTACCAACGGAGATTACAATCTGGAAGAGTTGAAGAAGGATGCGCTATGGCTCTCAGATCAACTGAAGGTGGACGAGCTCGTTGCGCTAAGATTGGTGATCTTGGAGTGGCAGTCACGGGCAGAAGACTCGCTTCAGAAAGACGACGGCGGGAAGGCTGACACTCTTGTCCCGGCATCTTCTCGTTTGGGCGCGAGTTTGTTCGCGTCTACTATGAGAAGCACTGTTCCGAGCTCGGATCCCGGCGCAGAGGAGACAAGGCATACGAGAGAAATGCGATTATATCTGGAGGAGAAGAGCTACCTTCTGCAGACCAGCACACTTCTCGTCGAGCGATTTGGGGTTCGGAATCGCGATGCGAAGACGGGTACAACTTGGCTTGACAGCCTGTCTGAGAAGGTTGCGCAAGAGCACAGCTCCGTTCAAAGTGCTGCGGATAACAGCATCTTCTTCACAGCTTGCATCGAGGCCGTGAATGGACTGGTCGAGGAATTGAGCGATGCTTCCAGATGGCCGCAATCCTTCCAGCAAGACGACGACTTGCAGCTGTTGTTCGGTACCTCAACTGTTCGAAACCTTGTAACCACACTCCGACTCCTCCTTGCAAGACTTCACGTGCTCGATGGCGTGCTGAGCCACACTGCCGTCTCATCCTGGTTCAAGCTGATGGGTCGCGTCAACTTCTTCCAAGATTTGGCCCCATCAGCAGCCGCACCTGACCCTTCATCACTACAGTGCCTGGTGTCCGCCATCTCCCTCGCGATACTCCGACTTCCCCAGACGTTGAATTCAATACAAGAATCTGCGCAACGACATTCCGGCGGTGTGCAGTACCCTGATCTACCAAATGATGCCTACTTTGGAAACGACGCCTGCCTTCAAGAGATCAACATCATTCTTTATCGAGCGGCGCATGAAAATGTCATAATCGCCAGCCCCGCCATCTTTGCGTGGAGCATCATCACGGGCCTCATTCGAGATGTAGCAAAGCTGCAGCAAGGTAGACGCGAACAGCATCGTATCGATGATGGGTCGGATGATGGTGAGCCTATTAGTACGCGGAGAGCTTCGAGAAGAGATTCGAAAGACGATCTATCTCCATTCGAAAAGCAATACCACCTTCTGCAGGATTTCGACATGGAAACCGAGGCGAGAGACGACCCGCCGGCCTTCTTTGCTCGCTCGGCTGTTGACAGAATGAACGTGTACGCCTTTGTCTCGCAGCTGTGTACCGCCATCTCGGCGATGTACAGCTCGGACCTCGACGGTGCTGTTTCGTTCGCAGCTCGTTACGCCCTCCTCGACATGATCCGCGAAGGCATGGCATTGGTTCCATACGGCACTGAGGTCCTCGAAGCCACGCTGACAATACTTCGGCCTGATGTCCCTTGCCGCTCGATACGACTTGACTATCGGCTTGCAGACCGGTTTCTGGCGGACAGTGAGATTCTGTGCCCACTGATCCTGGACCAGACTCTTGCGCGGTATCCCTACGAGCTAACGCCGATGCTCAAACTTCTATCGGCGCTGTCATCGGCAGGTTTCGGGCAAACAGAAACACTACCTATCACGGCGTCCGTATTGGAGGGTCTGCAGACATTGACGCTGATGTTTCCCGAACACTTCCGTTCGTATGCTTTGGATCACGAAGATGAGAACTCCAACTCGATGCTGTTGACCGACATCATACCTCTGTTCGCAACAAGAAAGGCGCTATCGCTCACCGGCACGCAATATGTCGGGAGAAGACTCCTCCCCTTTGGTAGCGAGAGCACCGATGGCCATAACGTGCTGGCCATCCCGGCGGGCTCACCAGGCGTCATTCTGAAGGAATCTCGGCCGCTCATCATCCGCATCGAGCATCCGCACTCGGGACTGGAGTACCTTGGCCTCCTTCTTTCGACTCTTCTCCCGAATAGCGAGCTGCTCGTGCCTCCCATGGGTCGAGCTCTTGATCGCTCAACGGCGGCGGATATCATCGCGTTAATCACCGCCCTCCTCAAAGCATGCTTACGCCAAGACGCAGGCTTTGACGATGCCAAACTTGTCCTTGGACGCCTGGCGTTTGCGCTCCGAAATGAGCAAGATATCATCACAATCATTGCGGACTCGATGGAGACGGAGCTCCTGGCACACCTTGACCAGTCACCTCAAGAAAGCTCGCTGGATCTCTTGATTGCGTGTGCCGACTTCTTTGACACCTTAATCTCGGTATCACCGGAACGCGTGTGGTCGGCACTTGCTCGCAGCAGCCTGCTTGGAATCAATGGCGGGGCTAATGCTCTTGCGGCCGTTGTAGGAGCAAGCGAGGTGACAGTGGGCCGCTTCCGATTCTTGAATGCCTGCGTGAGCATCTACTCCCATCTCATCACCGACGCTGTCACAGGATTGGTAAAGCGAAACGCTCCAATCACCAAGGTCACGAATCGTTTCGACTCTCCAGTGTCCTTTCAAGACGCCACTCCTGAGCGAACGATGAGTACAGTTCTCAATGCCTATCAGACCGTCATGACCGATGCCTGGCAGAATCTCGGTGAGTGGCGATTCGCCGTGCTGGCCGAGAAAATAGAGATTTCGACTTGCATCTTGCGAGCGTTTGACCTGCTACTGAAGACTACGTTCGGTCTTGAGAGTGGCGACGAAGGGATCTCCAGCTTACTGTGCCAATCCGCTACTACACTTTTCGACACCTTCACATCAGGGTCTGCAACAATGCAGCCGTTCCTGTCTGTCTTCACCGAAGGTCTACTGCTGAGCGATGAGAATCTACCGACGCAACATCGGCAGTTGCTGGAGAATCATGTCTCCAGCGCAGCTCAACTGTTGACTACACTTCTACGGGCGACGCGGACGGTCGATGCCACGGAAGCCGGTTTTCTAGCCTCGCAACTTCTGGGCGCCATACCAGCGTTGGCTATACTATCGACCATTGGCAACGGGCTTAAAGTGTTCCTCTACGATCTTCTTACCGAGATTGTGAAAGCGATCAATGTCAAAGATACCGACCCCCCTTCGATCCTGGCAGAACTTAGCACCAACCAAGCAAAGTCGTTTCTGGCCGTTGTCGCGCAATTGGACGGACCAGTGCGTGACATCGAGGCCGAGAGTGCAATCTGGAACTTTCTCTCTGTCGTGCTGGGCAGCAAGCAGCAATGGTTCGCACTCTATCTCTTGACGGGCACTCTACCCAAGGATCGGCTCAAAGACAGCAAGTGCGGGACCACAACCAAGAACAGATCGCTTCTCAACCATGCGCTGGACCAACTGTCCAGTATAGCGACACTTGAACCCGAACGTGCTATCGCCATGCTCAAATTCGTTGCTTCGGCGCAGTATACCTGGGTCTGGGCCACCAACGAGGCTCGCTCGCACTCCGACTTCCTGAAGAATGCCTTGGAGTGGCTGAACAATCTTCAAATCCCCGCCAAATCGCTGAACACTGCAGAGGAAATGATGCTGGCACATGAGCACCAGATGGCCGCGTATCTGTGTGATATCCTAGCCGTCAATCTCTATGCCAGCAGCGAGGTCGGCGATAAGACACTGATCAAGATGCTGCCGGGCAAGCTATCGTTCTTGACACGACATGGCGTGGCTGTGAATGCCTACAAACGATCCCTGCACAAGAACCTGGCCGAAAACTTCGCAAGAAAGTTCCCGGGGTGTGACGTTGAGGACTTGGAGCGAAGTCTGGTAAATCCGGCTCCACTGGGGAGGAAGTACTTATACGACCTCGACCTTGCCGATCTAGTCTTTGACCACGAGGTGGCTTGGCATGGGTCGTCGAGAAGCAGACAACAAGGCTTCTCGGATGAGTTTGCGAGAGCGAATGTCAACCTGAGTCTGGTCGAAGCTCAGACGAGGTTGCTGCGGAGCTGGCGAGCGCTCGCGACGACCTTGTGTGACGGTGTCGAGCAGGATGAGGCCTTGCAAAGCGAACTCGCCAAGACGGCCGAAGCGTGTCTGCGTATGAATGCAGAGGCAAATCTGGAGCAGCCGGGCATGGACAAAGTTGTTGAGACTCGAGCCGAATTGGCCTTTGTCATCACGTCCAAGCTGGTTGGCGTCAAGTCTTCTGTTGCGGGGATGAAGGCGCTGCTCCCTTCTGCATGGGCCCTCGTCCGATCCTCGCCTGTGGACTACGAAGTCGCGACTGATCCTCAAGACTTGGTATACTACCGCACGTTACTGCGGACGCTCTATCTGGCCATTCAACCCCACGTGTATGGCGCACCTGCCCGTCCCTCGTCCGCCACGCAAGAGACTAAGATCGACTTGCTCGATCCGACCGTGTCTGCCTGCCTCGTTCAAATCTTCGCCAAAGTCATTGCGCCAGGCTTTCGCGCGCTCTGTGGCAATCTGCACAACGATGTGGGACTTGCGGAGCCTGGAGATTTCGCACTGCTCACCGCGCTGGTTCAAGGCATCCTTTCCGTGCCGGGAGCTTCGGCCGTACATCCCCAGCTAGCTGAGATTGTGGCCAGCACATCGATTACCCGTGGCGCCCTCAGCTTGTACTCTTGGTCGGATCGTCTGGCCGAAGTGACGGGACAAGAACCCGTCTACGGAGAGGTGGCCATCCTGTTCCTACTCAGTCTCTCCACCATCCGGTCTGTCGCGGAGCAAATTGCACTAGAAGGGGCGCTACTCCAACTCTCCGCCGCCAACGTGTCCGACTACCTTCGCAAGCCAAAAGGCAAAGGTCCTTTCTCCGAACCTAGAAGCATCTTCACGATCTGGGCCGAAGGACTGTTACCGCTTTGCCTGAATTTGCTCGACGCCGTGGGCCCACCTGTAGCAGCGGACGTTGCTGCTTTCCTGAACTCGTTCCCGCAACAACTTCAGCGAGCGAACACCGCACTCGAAAACCGGCAGCCTTCGCGGCAGGATCCATTCGCGGGCGTCATTACGCTTGGCTTGATCTCCGAGGCGCACAGTCTGTGCTTCATCGCGCGCATCTTGGCCGCTGATATTGCACGGGGTGCTGCGGAGGGGATTGATTCGGCGGATGTGCCGATGCTGGAGTACGACTATGAGAAAGTGAAGGAGGACGCGGCGGGATTGCTAAGGCAGAAGACTAGTTTGGCGGCGAGGGTGGTGCCGGTTGGGGTGAGAGAAGAGGCTTGGGGGACGAATGAGCTGGGTGAGAAGATTGATGCAGAGATTCATGGATTGTTGCGGTGCTTTGGCGAGAAGGAGGGAGAGACTTGATCTTTGTGTCGATTAGCGAGGCGTTGAATATTGCAGCGAGGCTGTTCTCGTGGTTTTGCTCGATCATAACGTTGCGAGGTTCACAATGCAATTGGGGATCCGCGTCCAGTCAAGTCACGGGACCGCGCATCTCAAGCGCGATTTGCTTGGCGCAACCGTTTAGCGCGTGAACGTGTCAGTGCGACACTCTCGCACGTGGCTTCCGGGCGATACGTGTCTCTGATTTTTTCACACCACTCGTGGAAGACTAGGCATACTCTGATGACCCCAAACACGAGCCCTTGATACCAACAGGGCCATGCAAAAGACTCACGCATCGTCGAATATCCGAAGTCGGGTGGAATGAACGGGCTAAATTGCGCGGCGTATCGATAAGGCGCACGGACTTTACACGTCTTCCCTTCAACACGCGCCAAAACGCAAACATCCTCCCTCGAGCCCATCGACACGCATTGCTACATGCAAGGAGTCGCGCGTTTGGGATGGACGATACAGTACCGCCGCATGTTCCTGTCGGACGCTACCAACCCCGATCACAGCAATCGGCAAGTTATGCCTTCTTGAACCACTCGTCGGCGACGCTGCCGAACAATCTGCCGCCTGCGGTGGATGACAAGCCATTGGCCAGGCAGAAGCGGAGGAGGACGAGGTATGCACTCCGTTTAGAGTTCTCTTCTGTGCTTCTGCTGATGTGTCTCGCAGTCCGGAAGATCAGGCTGTCTTGGAAGCGGCATATCTTCGCGACTTCAAGCCCGACAAGGCCGCGCGATTGGAGCTTGTGAAACAAGTTGGCCTCGGCGAGAAGGAGGTGCAGGTGCGCATTCGTTTTCGCGTTTTCAGTCGTGTCGTCATGCTAAAGGAGCCCCAGATCTGGTTCCAGAATCGAAGACAGACGTCTCGTCGGAAGTCGAGACCACTACTTCCTCATGAAATTGCCCAGTATCATTTGGAACGATCCGGCGCCTCTCCAATCAGCTCGCAAGCGGCGACTTCTTCCACGGCTGGAGTGTCCGACAATAAGGGAACGTTTATGCCTCCACCACTTACTTCGGTTATCGATAGCCGTCCTGGCCAGATCCGGACCTCGCCCTTTAGCCATGGTGGAAGCTCCCCAGATGCGCCAGAGACTTCCAAAGGTCTCGATAGCTCAGCCAGCTGCTCGGACGCATCACCCTGGTCAGCTGGAGGTAGCAGCCAGGACGGACGAGTTGTCGTCGATGAGTTTGCAACTGGAGGCCACCTCGCGAAAAGAAAAAGTGCACCTTCATTGCGCGTGCATCATTCCTTTGATGCGAAGACGGCCTCGGGTACTAGCCATGGTAACGGCAACTCAATGTCCCACCTGAAGAGGTCCTCTTCCATCGTCCGATTGTCTTTGTCGAGCGAGGGAAGTGCCTTAATCGTCACCAACGACGGCTCTTCTCCATCCCCGCCGCGACCTGCTCAGACGCTTCTGCCGGACATTGCACAGAACAATCCACTACCAGCACCGAGACTCTCTGCAGTCACAAGCAGCGAGGCAATTACAGAGCCTCTGAAACGTGCTTCCATTGGGCGGTCTCGAGATTCCAGGGCCTGGGAATTCTGGTGTGACAAGGACGCTCGCAGCGAACTCGAGGACAAGGCCGAAAAGGATGCAAGCGGATCTGCTGCTGACGCCATCGACCTGTTGCGTTCCACGACAGGAAGGAAGATCTTGGGCACGCTATCAACGGGCAAGAACACCTTTCTCGCCCGACGTTCGTCTGCGCTGCACCGCAGTTCCACCGGACTGAAGCCACCTTTAATCCGACGAGCGAGCACATCCTTCATGCGGATGCCAACGAAATCGTACGCTGGCGTGGCTGGTGTGTCCAAGTCGCGACCGAAACTCCAAACGGGGGACAGTGCGATATCAGTATATGTTCCAGGGAACGACTCGGACAAGGAGAACTGGTCTCCCGCCAGTGTCGTCCACTCTGATGACAGTCTGGACGTACGCCGAGCATCAAAGGGTCAAGACTCGTCCCGCCGTTTTGGAAACGAGAACATCGCGCCCGAAGACGATGCTGAAGTTCGGGCATTCATGCGTGGAGGCAAGAGCAACATTGTGTCGGAAGAGGATGATTTTGACTGCGTTCAGAGCTTGCTGTCCTTGAGCCAAGGAAACTGGCGGTAGACAATTGGTCGCCGTGTTGTATTGAAGTGCATTTTTGAATCAGCTCTGTCCACTTCTGCGGTCTGGTCGGTTGTAGGGTGCCTCCAGGTTAGGTTTCTCTTTAAAACTTCCAGATTTGTCCACCCATGGCCTGTTTCATCGGCTGCGGTCCACTCTTCGGGCTTACGAGTCAGCATGACCTAGGCTCGTATTTGAAGGCCTGGAGCCCACCGCCTTCGAACATTTACACTGGTGTTTGGGCTCACTCTGATCTACAATCGATATTCATGGAGATGTAAGGACTCGCCTAATCCTACCCGATCGGTCAACGCGCATGCTTCGAAAGACGAGACGTTCGACCATCCGATTCTTTTCCAGCATGATGCAGCAGCCGCAACGCGGCTCTCGAGATCGTCCATTAAGAGTTGCGATTGTCGGTGCCGGCCTATCTGGTATGTTTTTGCAGATATTGTGAGGAGAATGCTCTCTGAAAACGTGCGCAGGCCTGCGGTGTGCAGATGTACTATTACAACACGGATGTCAAGTCACCATCTTCGAAGCTAGGAATAGAATTGGCGGGCGGGTTGCGCAGAGCAATCACCTTGGCCATGTGGTAGACTTGTAAGTGCAGTCTACTCTGATGATTGAAACGCTTGCGACTCAGTCTTTTACCGGCAGAGGCGCGAACTGGATTCATGGCACCATAGACAACCCCATCTACGACATTGCAAAGCAGTGTGCAACGACGCTGCATGTTTTGAACGAGGAGCAGGCGATCATAGATCCGGATGGTCACCAGATTGACCCCGACGAGGTTGCCGAACACATCAGTCTGATCTGGGATGGCCTGGTCGAAGATGCATACAAGTTCAGCAACGAGAACAAGGACTCGATCGATCCTCATCGAAGCTTGTACGACTACTTTGTCGAGAGATCAACAAACTTGTTTACGGATCTCCCTCCCGCTATTGCAGAGAGGAAACGAAGGACTCTCTTGCTCATAACGGATATGTGGGGAGCCTATGTCGGCAGCCCAGTAACTCGACAGAGTCTCCGAAGCTTCTGGATGGAGGAGTGTCTGCGAGGCGAGACCTTGTTCGTTGCAGGCACGTTTTCGGAGATTCTGCAGGAGGTAGCTGCACATGCGATGAAACGTGCAAACGTCAGGTTGAACTGTGAGGTGACGGCGATTACGACCGCAGTAGATGCTGACCACGATAACGGTCGTCAGTGCATTGAATCCAGTGATGGCAGTCGAAGCCACTTTGACGCGGTGGTCGTCACTACGCCGCTCGGCTGGCTCAAGCATAATCACCAGGGTGTCTTTCGGCCTGCTCTACCATCACGACTTGCGCAAGCGATCGAGAATGTCGACTGGGGCGAACTTGATAAAGTGTACATTACCTTCCCGTCAGCGTTCTGGGAGGATCAGGGGCTCGGTGATAACAATTCGTTGCGCAATGGAGCAGCATCTGACCTCGGTCATTCGAGAAGGGCGTGTCCTGGAGGATCAATGTACCTGGCCCCAACCTATACCCCCAACACAAACCCGGAAAGATGGTATCAAGAGTGTGTGAACCTCTCTGTGCTTCCCACAGAGTGCGCACAGCCCACGCTGCTGTTCTACACTCATGGAGAATGCAGCAAATACCTTGCGGGACTTGTTTCAGGAGCGAAGACTACGAGCGAGGGGGATGCGAAAGTGCTCGAGTTCTTCCGACCCTACTACGCCCTCCTCCCCAATTACGACCCAGCGAACCCCGCGTGCATACCGAAAGGCGTGTTAGCCACGGCCTGGGCGGCTGACAAGTGGGCGGGCTACGGATCGTACAGCAACTTCTTGACCGGGGTAGTTCATGCTGACAAGGACATTGAAGCCATGAGACTTGGCTTGCCGGAGAGGGGTGTCTACCTCGCGGGTGAACATACCGCGCCCTTCCTGGCGTTGGGCACGACGACAGGGGCGTATTTGAGCGGTCAGAAGGTCGCGGAAAGGATCCTGCGTGATTGTAGCGTCGCGTGAAGAAGGGCCGGGGTCGGTTATGGAACAGGCAAGACCTCCCCTCGAATCATATGTCGTACGGTAGGGGAATCTCCAATCACTTTCTCCCCGATTGACGATCATTCCGCTTCACGCGTCAAATAACCCTGACTCGTAAGGGTGGTGAGGACTAAACGCACAAGACGGAAGACACGGCGACGCCATTGTGTAAGCCAAGAGGGTCCAAGAACACTTAGACGACGCCTCCAAGCAACTCCGACGCCTTAGACGACGCCCATTGCTTGTTCCAATCCCCTCCCCGCATCGACTATCCGCGGCCAAAGCTTTGTCGTATCTTTCAAGCCAGCCAAGCTACCAGACGAATATCATCCCCGATCGTGCATGGTTCAGGGTCTGCTGGCACGTTGTTGTGCACGAGGAAACGGCACGCATGCATCCGAGTGCGTGGCGACCAGTCCTTCGGTAAAGTTTAACTATTCTCAACCCCCGGACCACCCCCCGGGCCACCTCTCCGCCCCCGCTCCCACAGCTAGGTAGACAAGGAAGACCAGCGCGTAGCCGCGGGTATGGAGCCCTCGTGGCTGCCATGACGCCCCATGGGGATTTATAACATAGGGCACAGTGCCGAAAGAGTCGATCGGGCCATCGTTTTGAAGGTTGGACTCCTGCCCTTCTCCATAGCTTCGTCCGTTGCTTCCTTGCACGCCTCGTCTTGTCCATCCCCCCTTCATAACGCAATGGCGCCCTACTTCGGCCTGACAGGCCGCAAGCTCCACGCCGCCGTCTGGATCATATCCTGGGTGGCCGTGAGCATGTTTGGCTACAATGGAGCGGCAGCTGGCGGCGTGCTCAATTCGCCCGCCTTCCAGAAGCAGTTCCCCAGTATCGACGTGGAGACTGCACCGCCAGGCCAGGCTCAACACCGATCCACCATCCAAGGTACCGTCGTGGCAACATTCACTTTGCTCGGCACGGTTGGCGCGCTTGGTTGCATCTGGGTTGGCGACATCCTTGGCCGACGCAAGACACTCTTCCTGGCATGCTCTATCAACTTAATCGGAGCCATCTTGATAGGCACCGCGTACTCCCTGGCCCAATTCGTTGTCGCGCGTGTGTTTCTTGGTATCGGGGTTGGTGGTATCATCTCGACCATTCCGGCGTGGCAGAGTAAGTCTTGCACTTCGTCGATCTAATACCACGTCCGCTTACCACTCTACCCAGGCGAGCTTTCCCGAGCGGAAAGTAGAGGCTCTCATGTCTCGAGCTTTGGCATCTACTGCGGTACCGGTCTCTCCTTGGCTCTGTGGCTGGCATATGGCCTGTCTTTCACTACGGGAGAAGTGACGTGGCGTCTGCCCGTTGCCGGCGGCGGCGTGCTCGCCGTCATCGTGATGACCTTCATCTTCTTCCTCCCAGAAAGCCCGCGGTGGTTGAAGCTGAAAGATCGTCATGAGGAGGCCCGACGAGTCCTCGAAGCGTTGCATCCGGGCGACCCTGACACGATCAACAAGGAGATTGAGGATATTGAGCTTGCGCTCAAGCTGTCGGTGAAGCAAGCCAGCCTCAAGTACATGTTCACCATGGGACCGCAAAGAGTCTTTCACCGCGTGATGTTGGCTTGCATTGTCCAGATTATGCTACAGGTGAGCAGCCACTCATCCACAATCCTCGAGCAACACGTCTAACGACTTGCGCAGTTTACCGGAGTCAATGCGATCGCCTACTACACCCCTACGATCTATGCCAACAACCTCCATTTCCCTGCTGTTGAGGCTGGTGCGTTGGCCGCCGCTTCCCAAGCAATGATCATCCTCGGAGGCATCATCTGCTCCTTCACCGTCGATCGCTTCGGCCGCAGGCTGTTGATGTTAGTCTCGGCTGCAGGCATGGTACGTTGACTCATTGTTCGCGCCTTTTCCTAGTCATCGGCTAACCTTTTGTCAAGTCCATCTGTCTTGCCATCGTCACCGGGCTCACCTCGAATGGTAGCCCTGCCGCTTCGAAGGCCGCCGTCGTCTTTCTGTAAGTCAATCATCCCATCCTCTAAGGGCAACCCTGTGCTGATGAATCTGCAGGTACTTGTACTATATCGTCTACACGCTGGGCTTCATCGGCATTCCGTTCTTGTACGCCAGTGAAATCGCCCCGGTGCAACTCCGAGCCCCCATTTGTGGTTTGTCGACCGGTATCAGCTGGGTGTTCAACTTCTTGGTCAGTCTTTGATCCAGCACGATGGCAGTGTCGAGGATGACGAAGCTAATGAGTGATAGGTGGTCGAAATCACACCCGTGGGCTTCACAACCATCGGCTACCGATACTTGTAAGAGAGCTCCCCATACCAACTTCCCTTGCAAATTAGCTGACACAGAATTGCAGCATCATCTACGCCGTCTTCTGCGCATCCTTCGTCCCAATCGTATACTTCTTCTACCCCGAGACCGCCGGCCGTTCCTTGGAGGAGATCGACGCCATCTTCGTGGAGGCCACATCCATCTGGGATGTGGTGAGTGTGGCGAAGAAGATGCCCAAGCACCATCTTGCGGAGCACAAGTTTGATCAGAAGATTGTGGAACAACTTCCTGTTGAAGACAAGGAGCCGAAGCTGTCGCATGGTGAGGAGTCTCCGTAGGGTGGGGGCGTTTGTCTCTTGGAGGGCTTCAAGATGCTTTTTGCTGGATCTGGGATGAGTCGCTGTACGATTTGTAAATTTGTAGTTATGGTGTCCTGGAGACTCAATGAAACGCTGTTTTCGCCTGGGTTGACACCATGTAACGTCGACCAACAACTATTTTTGTGCGACTGATGAAGCTATACTCTTAAACGTAGGATCTCGTTACACATCACACTGCTCCCACGCGGACGTACCAGCCTTTACCAAAAGGCAATCACGCGTGCCTCCACACTCATCCTCGGCTCCTCATTATCCACACCAGGCAACATCGGCGAGCAATGCGCGCAAAAGCCAGAGAGCTTCGGGTCGCGCTCGGCCGCCGTGTCCGCGAACTTGAGAATCAAAACATCATCGGGATGCTGGTTGGGCTTGCAGTACCACCTCTGCCCCGAGTTCTTCGCATCGGGCGTCTGCGTCAGCTGCTCCAGCATGTACTCGCCGCTTTCCGTGATGTTGCTCGTCGCTCGGTACTCGACGGGCAGGAAGTGCTTGGGGTCGGTGGTGCGGCAGTCTGCGACGGCGAGGGGGTCGCGTTTGACGGGTTTGATGGGCCGCCAGACGGAGTAGGCTGCGTAGCGCTTGGGTTCGGTGTTGTTGTCTTCGGCGTCGAGGGCGGCTTGCGCGGCGGCTTTGATGTCGGTTCGGCAGTAGCGCGCTGTGCGCTTCAGCCCGCGGACGGTGTAGTCGCAGTGGGCGTGGCGTGCGGGCTCCAGACCTGCGTCTGCTCTTCCATTGACTGAGAAAGTAATGTTAGTTCAAGAGGCCTCGAAGCGGAATAAACGTGGCAGACTCACCCCACGCAGATTCGCCTTTGGTCAACTGCTTCACAGCATCATCGTGCTTATCGCCAGCCTTGCGATAGAACTTGGGGTCGGCATTATTCGTAGCCAGACGCTTGCGGATTCCAAGATGGTTCACAATAACCGTCTTCGCACCCGTGACTCGCTTCACCAACTCCACTACCTCAGGCACGTACTTTTCCTCCACATTGGTGCCTTCGAGCCACTCATTCTCGCTGAGAGTCGAAGGGGCCTTGACGTAGGTGAAGCCCTGGATATCAAGCCCTTCTGGTCCTTGCACAATTTCAGGTGCAGTATCTGGGTCGTAGAGATCAACGTCTACGTCCTCGGCATGGTGATGGGCCGGGCCAGAGAACAGTCCACGGTCCTCCGGTCGGACAGACGTATCGGGGAGGTTGTAGCGGATGGTGCCTCGTACGAGTCCTGGCATCTTGTAGATGGTAGAAATTGGTACAATTGACGATTGAGGAAAGCAAGGATAGCTAGGTAGCTTATGGGTGGTTTCAAAGAAGACTGTCGTGTCGACTGCCTTTTGAGGCTTTGCACGGTTAATGAATGCGACGCCATCCAACCAGAAGCACTGTTACGGATGTCCGCCGATCAATTGCCGGACACCCAGCTCGCATGGTTCAACACGGAATCCGGCAAGATTCAAGACAGCAGTGAAGTGGCAAGGCTTTGGTGAGTACTTTGTGCAGACATCTTCCTCGGCGACCGCATCCCCTCGGCTATGTATTGGAACTTGAGTTCGGTATGCAGGAGATCGCTTCATGCGCGAACACGCGCGTGCGCAGTGGATCTGGGGACAGCGAGGATCATTTGTGGGGTTATAATTCCCGGCACCAGACCCCTTATGGTTGTAGCAGGGTCATATTCCCCGAATCAGGCTGAGGAAGAAGGTGATCTGCAAAGTATACACGACACAAGCAATGCTATTCCAATGCAACGAGAAGGAATGATCTATATGCCGACGCGTCGACGTAGCAAGAACAGCATGAAAACTGCTCATTGCTGTATGCTGGGAAAGCGTCCATCCAGGAAGCCATAAGCGTCCGAGTAAAAGTCGTAGTTGAATGCCATGGATTCCAGCTCCATATTGTTATTCCATTCCAATAACGGCCCGTCCGCGCCTGCACCCAAAGGCCTGCCAAAGGACGCGTCAAAGAATTGGGAGATGCCGTTTTCTGCGGAGGGATGGTCTTTGGGGAGTGCCGATGGTGTCGAAGCGGCAAATACGGAGGGAGTTATGACTCCAGAACCAGGAGTGGGATCCATAGCGTCGACTGCAGGTATGAGTTGCTGGTCGGGGTTTTGCATGATCCGCGGATCTGAGTCGGCGGGCGCTTGGCCGATCATGGGTGAAGGATCGGCCGGCCACCCCAGGCCAGGAACACCTCGATCATTTGGCACTCGTGGTGGGTCCATTGGACCAGAGCTTTGTTGACCGTTGACTGCAGACCCTGGAAGAGCCTGCACAGCCGCCAGCTCTGTGGGAGAGTCCGGAGGAGGAATATGCACGGTGATTCCCGCGGTTCGAAATACGGAGGCGAGGAATTGCACGGCCGCGTCTGCTGATGCGTAGATGCCCCGGAGCAGATGCAAGACTTGGACGGTCTGGTAGAGGCGAAAAGTACTGGCATCGCGAACATCCTCGTCTCCCGAGCTGATGTCCAGCATGTGCGTCAGACAGGCTGCAAGCGGGGCAGTGACACCAATGAGCCCCAAGAAGCGGGCTTGGTCTAGCTGCATCAAGCTCTGCAGAGATTTTGTCAGACGACGAGCGGCGTCCTTGACCTTTGACTTTGATATTCGCTGGGCGGCTTGGGCTTCTGCAGTTTCTGGCGGCGGCTGTAATGCCAACGAGCGATGAAGCACGTTAACCGCCACCCAATATGTGAGGTTCAAAAAGGCCCAATGAACTTCGGAGCAGCTTTGCGGATCGCCTGAGGTGGCGCTTGTTCGCCGAACGTTGGGGCCGAGTGCCTGGAACCAGTCGTTTAATTCCAAGTCACAGCGCTCCAGCTCCTGGAAACGGCCTGCATCGCGTCGCGAAACGATCATCATTGTGTGGGGAACGTCTGGTTGAGCGCTCAAGGTGGTGTATTGTGAGGAGGTCACATGTCCGATGATGATTCCTAATTTCGCCAGCTCGATGCACATTAGGGCTGTTGATGTGTTTTCTCTCGCATCCGGCATCAAAGGCTGGCCTTGAAGGAATAGTTCCACAGGCTCGAGGTCAAAGTCCTCTAGTGTCAGCATTTGAACATCGAAATCTTCGTCCTTGATACGCATGGGCCGCCTAGTACCCAGCGCGATCATTCGATCGCGAATGTACAAGGACCACCAGAGTCTTCTGCGGAAGCGTCTGACATCTGGAGGATAGCGTGTCGTCGGCTCGCGATGCAATGCCATGCTTCGTGCAACGTCGTAGCCGAGGCCGAGATAATGCCAAGTATGTCGTCGCTCGTTGCCCTTGGTGAACCAAGCGCTCATCAAGATTAAGGATTGTACCACTGCGGCGCTGTTCGGCTCAATATCGAATTCGTACAACAGCCTGGCGCGGTTGAAGAAGACCTCTCGAGCTTGCTTCGTGGACTCAAAGCCAAGTCGGTGGATCACATGCAACGGAAGCCCATGAAGTCCAGCGAACATGACGGCTTGAAATAGCAGCAGGCTGATCTGGTTCTCTTCTGAATTGTTCAAGATGGCGCTGACGAACTGCTTGAAATCCAACATCGGTTGGTTAGGATGAACGCTGAACAGATAGCCTCGTAAGATCTCCATCTGCAAGTCCGGCTCCGGCACGGTCAACGCTCCCTTTTGTGCAAGGAATGCCAGGTCCTCGCTTAAGACGAGATTGGACAGTGGCATGATGAAGGGCGGGAGGGGCGGCTTTGGAGGTCGGCTGGTCTGCGGTTCCAACGTGTTCATGGCCGTCTCCGGAGTGAGCAGTCCATCGTAGCCTTCGTATGGCCCACGATAGGTTCCAGTACTGGCAATGTCATCTGCAATGGCCTGTTGGCCGGCCTCGGTATTGTCGTGGTCCTGATCGAATGTCACACCCACTGGGACCTGACCAGCAGCATTTGAGGGTGAGTGATCCTCGTAACCCGCCTGATCGGTGTCGCGCCTGTCTGCAGATTTCAGGATGCTGGTGGCCTTTTCGGACTTTGCGGGCGCCGCCGTGTCGGTACTTTTACGCGATGCATGATTGTTCTTTCCCCTTCGAGAGGCGAGAACAATGCATTCCATGCCATCCAGCCGGCAGTTGGTGCAGCGAGAGCCATTGTTGACGACATCGCAGCGCACCTTTCTCGCGCGACACGCCTGGCATGCTGTGGAAGAGCGATGCTTCACCACACGGCCTGTCTCACTCGTGGAGCTCTTGCGCTTGCGTGCATTAGGTGTTGTGATTGCAGGCTCGGCAGTCACAGTGTCGGCCATTTTTAGGCGTAATGATGACAACGCGGGACCCGCGGTGATGGTACAGTCTGCCCAAGGCTGCGGAAGGGTATGGCAATGCGTGGAGGGTGACCGAGATGCTCGGTAATTTGGTGTTTCCCGCAGCTTTTCAGGACTCCTCGACCTTGGGGTGGCAAAAAGCACGGGGCGCTCCACCCCCGCCCGAAGCACGTGGGGATTGGTTACCCGGACATGGGGTGCGGGGCGGGATTAAGGTTTCCCGGGCGGTCTGTCCCTTTGCACCGACGTCAGCTATTCCAACCCCGCTCGCCGTTGACGTAGGAGTGCGAGGCCTGCATATGCCAGGGCTGGTGAAGAATGAACAAAAAGCGTATTGCTCGACGACGTGTTGCAGGCCGAATTCGCTCAGGGAGGCCGGAGGAATCGCCGATGTTCTACACTCAGCCAAGCCATATTACTTAGAATCACGTGACAAGGCTTGCGAATCCGTCCTGTAGCCGAGGTCTCCCGAGACACCGAGGCGTCACCACAGGCGGTGCCCCGAATTCCAAGGCCATTGTATACCGTCAGGTAGTCGGCTGTTGGCGTGATACGCAAGAGTAGAAAGTTCTGGCTCAACGTCAGTCCAGACATTTGTTCTTCCCTTCTCACCACATTTTTGCAGATTGACCTTGATTTGCAACATCATTCGCGAAGATGCCTGCAATGAAACAGACCAACGGCGATGCTCGGGGAACTCGCCCTGTCCGCATCGCCAACGTTTCCGGTGGCCAGATGGAGCCTGCGTACCAGATGAGGAAGCAAGCCACCATGGGCGACATTGACTTCATCACTGGTGACTGGCTCGCGGAGAACAATATCGCTCAGGAAGCAGCAGCCATGGAAGCCGGAAAGGGCGAGGGTTTCAAGCCCAACGCCTGGCAAGGATTGCAACTGACCATGGATGTGATCGCCGAGAAAGGAATCAAGGTTGTTATTAACGGTGGCGGACTTGGTCCCCACAACCTGGCCCGCCGTTGCCAGGAACTGAGCGACAAGCACGGCTATGGTTTGAACGTTGCATACGTTTCGGGAGACAGCATCGTCCATCGTGTTCGTTCATCCCTCGAGGAGAATGGCAAGCTCCCGTCGACTTTCCAGGACATCAGCGAGACTGAGCACACCGAAGTGACGTTCACGGCCAAGGAGGTGCTGGCGGCTAGTAAGTCTTCAGTTTTTGCGGGTGGTGATCCTGCGTGGGCGAAAAATTCGAAAACTCGAACTTTCTGAAAATTATCTGATGGATGCTAATCGATCAACAGCGGCATACATTGGTGCGAGAGCCATTGTCAAAGGCCTTGAAAACGGTGCAGACATTATTATCTGCGGTCGCGTGGCCGATGCATCGCCAGTCATCGGCGCGGCTTGGTGGTGGTACGGCTGGAGCGACACCGACTACGACCGACTTGCTGGAGCTTTCCTGGCTGGCCATCTTATTGAGTGCTCTGCTTACGCCTCGGGATCGAACTTCAGTGGCTTCCATCGCTATCCCCTTGAGACATTCGTCGACAATGGATTCCCGATTGCCGAAATCGAACAGGATGGAGCTTGCGTGATCACCAAGCACGAGGGCACCGGCGGCATGGTGTCGGAGGATACGGTACGTACTCTTCCCGTCTCGCTGTGCTGCGCTGAAGCATGCGTCGCGTGCTCGAAATCCACTTCGGTGGTTCAGCGTTGAGACGCTGTTTCAGCACTGGCGAGCTCCCTCGACAGCATACCTCTGATGAACTTCTACTGACATTGAGACTCGCAGGTCAAATGTCAAATGTCAGTCAATATAAGAAGTATCCCCAGCGGATGGTGCTGTCGAAGCTGCCCAGAGAGTTGTCCTACACCCTGGGATAAATCCTCCATGGCCTGGCCATCACACCCACCGTCCTTCAAAGTTGTTGGTACTGACGAAACGGCCAGGTTATACGAAATCCAAGGCAATGTGTACCTCAACAGCGACGTCAAGGCGATCCTAGACCATGTACAGATCAAACAGGTGGGCGAGGTAAGAATTCTTGAGCCTCAAATGAGACGAAGCACTTGCTAACCCCAAAAACTCCACAGAATCGCGTCAGGTTCTCCGGAATAGTTGGGCGGCCACCCCCACCGACTACTAAGCTTGCCATCTTTTTCCTGGGCGGATACGAAGCTCAGAACCTCGCCAACTTCGCTGGTTATTCGTGGCGTAAGTTGATCCCAGGGGCAATGCCTCCAAAAAGTCCTCCGGGACTGTCTACCGCAGATACTGGCCTTCGATGTGTGTATACTGACGGTAAAAATACAGGACGCAAGTACAAATTGTATGAAACGCAGATCAGACAGCGTATGGCGGAGCAGGGCCTTGCAGACAAGTTCGACATTCTGGCGTTCCAAGTGATTGGTTCTGCGAGACCGGATCCACGATACATGTTCGAATCGACAACATACACTCGGATATTCGCCCAAGCCAAGACTCCGGAACCTCTGTCTGCCCTCAAACTATTGCTCGCCGATCAGACTCAACAAAAGCCTTCGGTAAGTCGCGTCTCTGGCATCGACGCGAATCACCCTGCTGCGGCATTGATTCAAGTCAATTTGGCGTCCCATGGACTTTAGCCATGCTCCAAGGGCATTCGTATATCTCGAACGCTTGATCGATAGAATGGTCTCGCTGATAATTGCTTCTAGGGACTTCACTGGGCTCAGGACATGAGAACCGCCGATCCAAAATCATTCTACGTCTACTACCCGTGCATCATGCCCCAAGACGAGATCGAGGAAGCTGTCCACCTTCTCGAGAAGGGAGGCAAGGTCAAGAAGACCATCCCCGTTACTCGCCCGCCTGCTTACGAGGAATGGTCCGGAAAACGCGATTCCTACGATACACCCAACCCCGTCCCCCTCGAATCCTTTGGTCCTACGAAGCGCATTCCGCTGGGCGATCTCATCATCGGAAGGTCCGGCGACAAAGGACCTAACGTTAACGTCGGCTTCTTCACCGACCGTCCAGAAGTCTGGGAGTGGCTCCGCAATTTCTTGACTTTGGACCGTATGAAGGAACTCATTGGAAAGGATTGGAAAGAAGGATACCGTATCGAGCGTGTCGAATTTCCCACCATCTATGCGGTAAGATCTTCAAGGGAGACTTGTCGGGCTGCTTCGAGACCACAGGAGCACTGGACTTGTTCTCCCCGACACTCCTGAAGTGAGACAAAGCGTTTACTGACCTTAAAAACGCTGCAGGTACACTACGTGGTGTATTGGATCCTCGGCAGAGGTGTGAGCAGCTCGACACTTCTGGACAATCGGTAAGACAAGAGAAAAGCACCTACTATCTCCTCATAGTTCATTTGCGATCATTTCGCGAATTTCTCCTGTACACATGCTGATTTTACGCGTCCTAAAAGAGGAAAAGGGTTCGCCGACTACATACGCGCAAAGCACGTCGACGTGCCCGAGAAGTTTCTGCAGTGGGCGGTGGCGGATAACGAAGAGTTTCTCTAGACTGGACGTTTGGAAACCATCTACACTATCAAGTGACGGATTTTCGTTGGCTATTTGGTATGGCATTGGTTCTACAGAAGGATCAAGCAGTATCAGTGTTGCAGTGTTGTAGCAAGATCGAGCAGTAGCGGTATTGCAGAAAGATCGAGCAGCCTGATGTCGAAGGATCACGTGATGTATTTCCTTTTTTGGCTAAGCTTGGTCGGGCTGCCCTTTCGAGCTGTAAATGTGGGTCCGTGGATCAGACTTCACTTCCTCTACGCCTTCACCTCGCTGGCGATCCAACCATCTAACTACATGCATGCTGCATGCGCGGAACGCCCGCAGCAATGCTACTTCTCCTCCGAATCTGCATCCTCCGACGCTGACTTTGCCTTATCGCCCGAAACTCCTCCCTCTCCATCTTCACCCTCATCATCCCCATCTCCAGCTTCATCCTTCTCTCCTCCATCTCCATCTCCATCTCCCTCGTCCTCCTCGTCCGGATATCCGCCATACTTCACGAAATCTTCTTCAGCCTCCTTCAAAACGAGCCTGCAATCTCGAAGAAGTTTATGATCGCCTTCAGTCGGGGGAGCCGAGCCTGGTAAAGACATGGCTAACAATGATGAAGGTGTGTCAATTGAGGCTGCTCAAGCCACCGATTGTGGATAGTAGACGTTTCTTACCGAGCTCCGCGATACGGACGGCCTCCCTCGCCCACTCAACGTACCCCGGGCCATCGCTTGTGCCGAGGACGAGGAGTGCGCGACAGCGCAGACCTAGCGGGAGTTCTGGGTAGGCAAGCAGTGTGTGCGCGATCTCTTCTGATTTCTCTTTGTTATCATTGTCGTCGTTGCTGCTGTGTGCGAGGATGTGCATCTCTCTGTCCATCGCTTTGAACATGCGCATCTTGTTATCGTCCGACATGTTTGCGATCGTGAGTTGGAGGCAGGGTGAGTGAAGTGGACGAAGAAGTTGTTGTTGTCGAAAGGCTGAGATCTTGAACAACTTGCAATCTTGAATGTTGACGTTGAAGGTGAAGGTGTTTGTGAGAAAAAGTATGCCCGAAAAGTGCGCACAGACTTGCAAACGCGAATAGTGTATTGCTTGTGCAACCTCACATGCACAAGGATGCCCAGTGGTATGACGGCCTGAGGCTGACACATCTCCTAGGGAACGGACACTTCACATCAAAAGCCGTGAGTCTTCGTTCCCATCTGTCGAAGTAATTCCTGCGCTTTTTGAAAACCACACAGCCTTCTGTCGATTTTCTGACGACCTGGCAATGAGAAACTACCTACTCCTTGAAGCTGACATCCGCTTTGCTCTCGCTGTCCCGTCCATTATCCAACCCCTCCTCCAAAACGCTCTCCCCCTTCTTCAACTGCCGCCTTTCCTTCCGCGCAATCTTCGGGGGATCGAAGAAGTTGTTCGACCGACCAAACACATCGTCCATCTGCTCCAAACTCAGATCACACGTCTCCGGGAACAAGAAGTACACGGTGGGAACAATGGCGGCGTTGATGCAAGCGTAGACGATCCAGTAGCGGTAACCGATGTTGGCGAAACCAATCGGCGTGACCAGGACGACGAGGAAGTTCGACAGCCATGAGGTGGCGGTTGACACGCCTGCGATGGCGGCTCGGTATTCCAAAGGAGCGACCTCGGTGGCGTACAGATTCGTGTTGCTCAGGAAGCCGAGGGCGAAGAAGGGGGTGTAGAGGAAGAGGAAGAAGGTGGCTGCGTAGAGAGAGCCTTTGTTCTGCGGCGCGGAAGTGGTGCCGGCCACGACGCTGAAGCAGATGGCCATTGTCGCCGAACTCAGCAACATCAACGGCCGACGACCGAATCGATCGACGGTCAAGACTGTAGCCAGGCCGCCAAAGATCAACAAACTCTCCATGGCAATGGCCAGCCCACGAGCTTTGACAGCGCCGAAACCCAAGTGCTCTTCGTAGATGGTGGTCGCGTACGCCACCGTAAGACTGACGCCGCAGAGCTGCTGAAATGCTTGGCCGAGGATGGCGACCAGGGCACGGTTGAAGATGCGTTGATCGCCCATTTTGAGCAGGTTCTGCGGACCTGGATTGCCCGCGCGGGCGGCAAGCTCGAGGGAGTGTTGCATCATGGCGATATCGCGGGTGATGCTCTCATCGTCGACCGCCACGTCTTGCAGGACTGCCATGGTTTCCCGGGCTTCGTCTATGCGGCCTTTCTTGACAAGCCACCTTGGCGACTCTGGCAGGAAGAAGATGAAGGCAATGACCATCAGGAAGAAGACAATCTGGATGGCGAAGGGGAAACGCCACGAAACCGAGGAGTCCTTCACGAAGAAGAAGCCAAAGTCGATCAGGAGGGAAATGGTAATGCCCGCGCCGAGGAAGATTCCTTCTACATTAACAAAAGCCCCGCGGTGCTGTGCGCCCGAGATTTCGGACTGCCAGACAGGGACGGAAGCAGTGTAGCCGCCGCTGCCCAGTCCCAATATGAGTCGCGAGACAATCAGTTGGGCGAGGGAAAACGACGAGGCCATCAAGATCGCTCCGATTGTCGCTACAATGGTGGAGTAGAAGATGGTCTTGCGCCGACCCAGCATGTCTCCGACTTTGATGCATGTGAGGGCTCCAAAGGTCGCGCCAAGCACAAAAAGTGCAGTGACCACGCCTGCGAGGATGAGATTAGACGCCACAACTCGAGCATACAGTCCGCGTTAACAAACCTTGGATTGTACTGTTGTGTGATTGTTGGGCGCCAGTGGTGGTCAAGGTGTTGATGCCCGGAAAGGTCTCTACAAACGTCGGCAACGTCAAGACATTGCCAGCACTGAATGTCGATTAGCAGATCCTCCGATTTGATCGATTCGAACGACATACACCTAGTCCGACGGTCAGCAAATATTGACATCATATTAGGTTTACTGGCAGGCATACTCCCTGATTGTAACCAAAAGCGGTATATGAAGGGCCAACGATCAATGCCAGCGCGGCGGTGGTGATGCGCGAGCCGCGCAAACCCAAGTACTTCTTCATCTTGGCGGCTTGTGTTTGTGAAAACAAGTCAAGAGGAAAAGAAGCCAAGAACAAATATGAAGAACTTGAGAATACATCACCAATGTCGCTCAGACCCTGCCGGATTCCGTGTCGTTGCATCACACGGCATGGTTGTTCCGATGATCGTCATTGCTGACTTGTCCGATCTCGCTGGCGCACCATTCAGGCTGGATGAATTCCACGGTCAGCCTGCCGCGGCTACTCCGGTAATGGCCCAGAATTCGCCCTGCAACAAACGCCTCGGGCTTGCCACGCCGAGTCGCCTCGTGTCGGGGTAAGGTTACGCTGGACTAAAGCGTCTCCACAGCAAAATGAATATGAATAGAGCGAGGGGTGTTCTGTGGCCGTTCTCCGACGCAACCATTGATCAAACATTTCAAACTGTACAACACATTTACTAGTCACTAGCAAGCATGTCGAAAGCCAAGACCTTTGCGGAACTGCCCAAATGGGAGGAGCTCGAGAATAAGTTGCGCTTCTGGCCTGCGGAGCCTGGCAGCAAGGAGGAGGGCTTGGGCATGCTCAGGTATTTGACTCCAGAGCATGTTGCAGAAGTGGCGAAGAATGAGATCAAGTCTGGCGATCGTGTATGTGCTTGCATTGTCATGCCTCTATGAAGCATGATTAACATGCTACAGGTCTGCCTCAACTGGTCGATGTTGAAGTTGGAAACCCCGGGTTTGTTCATCATCCGCCTCTGCAAAACTCAATGCTTACGATAGTACCAGGCTTCAATCGATTCGCATGCGAGCACGAGATTGTGCCCATTCCCAACTACGAGGGAATCGCATGGGACGACATCTGGCGCTTCAACCCCCAGGCCTCCTCGCAGTGGGATGGTTTCCGCCACTTTAGCGCCGAAATCGACGATGGTACCCGCCGGTGGTATGGCGGCACGACCTCTGACGAGATTAGCAAGATGGAGAGCGACCGGATTGGCATTGGCCACTGGGCGCAGGACGGGATTGCTGCTCGTGGTATCTTGATTGATTACGTGTCTTATTGCGAGAAGAAGGGTTCGTCTTTTCGCATCTGTCGTTTTCAAGGATTGTGACATTAACACACCATTCCAGGACAAGAAATCAACGGCATGAACGGCCACGCCATCACGCTCGAAGAAGTCCACGAGATCGCCAAGGAGTGCAACATTGAATTCAAGCACGGCGACATCTTCTTCCTGCGCTGCGGCTTCACCAAGACCTGGGAATCCATCAGCCTCGACCAGAAGAAGGAGTACCGCGCCCTGACGCAAGCGCACAAGCACCGGCACACGGGTCTTATCCAGAGCGAGGCCGTGGCCAAGTTCATGTGGGACAACCACATTGTCGCTGTTGCTGGTGAGCCCATCCCTTTCAAATGTCCTGTACTCCATGCTTATATTTCTTAGGCGACGGCGTCTCATTCGAAGTGCGTCCCAACCGCAACAACGAGTGGTCCATGCACAACTACTGCCTTGCCGGCTGGGGTGTTCCCATTGGCGAGATGTTCGACCTCGAGCGCCTGGCCGAGCTGTGCAAGAAGCTCAACCGATGGACGTTCTTCGTCACCTCGAGCCCGCTCAACCACCCGCGCGCCGTGTCGTCTCCGCCCAACATCATGGCACTCTTCTAGAGGGTGTTTCAATGTGGGAAGCAACGACAGCGCTGTCGATGTAGTCCTTGTAGAAGTCATAAAACTCCTATATAGCTCGCTCAAAACGCCGCATAGGCTTTGGAAAACACTGCCTGGCCGATGGAACAGGCGCTCAAACAACGCCATGACTCCCCTTGCATGCTCGATCCTCAATCCCACCCAACGACACCCTCACTCACCACCTTCCCGCCAACCTTGAATGAAGCCCTTCGCCCGATGATTCCCTCGTCTCCCACACCCAGCTGCAGCCTCGTGCGTAACCGGAAAGGCATCCCAGGCTGCAAATGATCAGGTATGGCAATGCGATGCATTTCCACCCCGGACGTAGAGCGAAGATCGCCGTCGAAACTACGCCAAATCGCCATTAGATCCGTTCTCTAGCCCTGCACCAAATCAAGCAGGAGTCAGAGGAACCCACTGGATAAGCAATTGGCCTCCAACCAGTTGACCGCGCAGCTCGCCACCTTCAATCATCGCAATCGTGGACTCGAAATCGTCCGCTAGCCGAATCGACATTTCGGACCTGGTGTGATGCGGATTTGCAGCGCCAATTTGTTTTAGAATGGCGATTGCGCCTCCGCGACTGGGTCTACTGGGGTGGTCGCCGCACATGGTTTGTCGATCGTCTCGTGCTTCCCCACTTAGAGGTACGCAGCCTTGCGATGTTGAGTGGCCTGGATTGGATGTGACTTCTGAATCTGCGACGCCGGCGAGGGTGTATTTGATAGGAAATGTACAATTTCGAGTATTGCTCTTCTTGCGAAGATGTAGACGAGGGTCGATTAATTATGTCAAAAGGAAATGAAGGTCTTGGAAGCCTGCGGTTGATTTGAGCAAGATTCGCCGCTTTGACCATCACGGTCACAACACGAGACCATTCGTGTAGATGATCACTCGGGGTAGCCAATGAAACGACCTCAGATCCTCTTCTACGCGCATCTGCACAATATTGTTCGTGTTTTGGCGTGTGAAGCAGGTTTGTACCTAGCTAGGCTTCGACTGGGAGCCTTATTCGCTCCGCTGGAAGCCACAAACGCCCGGATTTCTGAAGTCTCGCTGGCAGTGAGATACCATTTGTGCTTCACCGCAATATCCCACGAACAGCATCAGCAATGTTGTGAGCCACACCACGAAGCTCAGAAAACACGTTGATCCTGTTCCGCGCAAACAACCCACCCGGCCGGCTCAACCACACCGCCCACGCAATCCCGGCTACCGCAACGGAGCTCCATAGTCCACTCACGAGCACCTTGCGCTGCGCCGCGACGGCCTCGACCACCTCCGAGTACCTCTGGTTAGTAAATGAGACCCGGCGATACTGCGTAGCGAAGCCCAAAGCGGGCAGCTTGTCCGATAGAAACTCCTCAAGCTTCTTCCGCACCAGGTACGGTGTGGACTGCACTCCAGCATGCATCTCCCAGTAATTGCCGTACGCCAGGTCGTTGATGGCGTGCGCATCCGCCACACGTTCTGCGTTGTACGCATCCAGAGCTGCAGCGCGACCGGACGGCGTGGAGGCGTGGCGATCAAGGTGTTGAAACAAGACACGGACATCCTCGAGGCCGGCGTTCATTCCTTGGCCGTAGAAGGGGACCATTGCGTGAGCTGCGTCGCCGAGGATGATGCCTGTGGACGTGTAGTGGTGAGGCGAGCATTTGATGCTGATGAGAGGGAGGTGTGGGGCCTTTGTGAATTGCTCCGTGATGCTGCCAGGCCCGATGAGATCTGCGGCGCCGGGGAAGTGGGCTTGGAAGAAGGGCTCGATGTCGTGAGGCCGTTGCTCTAATTTGGCAAAGGTCGCTGCGGGCGCGAATAATGTACATGTAAAGGAGGAGTCTGTGGAAGGGATGGCGATGAACATGGAGTCTCGTCCGGGCCAGATGTGGAGGTGGTTTGGACTTGTTGCGAAGCCATCTCGAGCGGAGGGAGTGGTGCTGATGGTGTGGGTGGAGGAGACGGCGGGAATGTTGAATTCGCACCATAGCGTATCGATGTACGTCTGTTCGTAGTTCATGCGGGCATACTTCATCATGTGGTATCGGACGCTGCTGTGTGCGCCATCGCAACCGAAAATGACATCGAAATCGACCTCAATCTCACCAGGCCGCTTGTCGCCGTCAGAAGGGAGTCGACGTTCAAACCACGCCTTGTGTAGTCGGAAGTCGGCGCCGGTGAGTTTGTGATGGAACAGCACTTTGACATTGGGCAGCTTCTCAAGCTCCGAGAGGAAAGTTTTGTTCAGATTTGCGCGATCGATGGCTCGTTGAAATTGGCCATGCACATCGTACGGTTGCGCAGTCTCTGTCAAGGCTCCTCGGGAATCCTGGCTGTGAATCATGCGGCCGTACATGGGGATGGTGTCTGCTACTACGGCATCCAGCAGACTGTCTGAGCCGGAGTAACGGAGGGCATTGATGCCTCGTTCTGAAAGGGCCAGATTGATGGAGCGGGTGAAGTTGAGTGGCGTAGTCGATGCATTTCGGAGGTCTGCATTGGTCAGAGAAGTGCGAGTAGAAGGGTATGGATAACACACCGCCTCGCAACTCATATACCTCCACGTCCCATCCTCGCTTTGCTGCATACAGCGCGGCAAGAGCTCCCACTGGCCCGGCGCCGACGATGAGGCACTTGACACGCTTTTCATCCGTCATTGTTGGGCACAATCGACGCAGAAAGGAGGGAGTCAGCTGCAGTGTCAGGAAACATCGCCTGTCAATACATGATGGAATTATTAATCAGAAAGTGACTGGCCGTGCATGTAATCATCATCTCACCAGTTGAGCTCATCATCATGAAATCCGTCCCGCCGCGCCGAAAAATGATGTGGCGGCCGCTTGGACGAGCTGTGGCGCAAGTGCTGACTAATATCAGGCTCTGCCGCCACAAGCCTCCACGACTTCTTGACAATTGCATGTGTAGGGCGTGGTTCAATCTTTCCCTCGCTCGCCCGGAGTCGCAGAGGGATGCTCTACGACTAGTCGCTCCTCCTCACCGCCTTGTGATCCCGACCCTCATCCCTCTCTGCGCCGGCCGCTGATCCTCTTCATCCACTTCGAGACTTCCCAACATGGACCAAGCACCAGCAAAAGAAATCGTGGTGGACAAGAAGCGGAAATGCGAAGGCGGCGACTGCGAGAACGATGCGGGTAGCCTGCAGTGCCCCAACTGTCAAAAGCTCGGAAAGGAGTCATATTTCTGCAGTCAAGACTGCTTCAAGAGAAACTGGGTAGGTCGATTCAGCGACAGCGCGGGGACACTCCCAGACCCAGTGTTGACGGGAGATGTGCACAGAGTACGCACAAGCAGGCCCATAAAGCAGCCAACAGTATGCTCTCCTCCATCTTTCCGCCGAAAGTCGTCTCTGAACCCGATGCAGATGGACACTTCAACCCCTTCCCCGCCTTTCCCTTTACCGGATCTTTGCGCCCAGTATACCCTCTGAGTCCGAGACGCGCGGTTCCCGAGAGCATACAGCTGCCAGACTACTCCAAGGCCGGCATCCCAATCAGCGAACAGGTATGATACATGTTCGGCCCTGGCGAGAGTGGCTACCCTGCTGACGCGCAGTACAGAAATTCGGCGTACGGAACAAGATCAAGATCCTCACCAAGGAAGAGCAAGAGGGGATGCGGAAAGTATGCCGATTAGCAAGAGAGGTGCTGGATATCGCCGCGAGAGAAATGAAGCCGGGTGTCACGACCGACCACATTGACAAGGTGGTGCACGAAGCGTGCCTGGCGAGAAATGTACGAGGCGCCCTGCCATATGCGAGATCCGCCCTGCTGACGAAGGATTTCAGTCCTACCCCTCCCCTCTAAACTACTGCCATTTCCCCAAATCCGTCTGCACAAGCGTCAACGAAGTCATTTGCCATGGCATTCCCGATCATCGACCCCTGGAAGACGGCGACATTCTGAACATCGACGTCACCCTGTACCACAACGGCTTCCACGGCGATCTAAACGAATCATACTACGTCGGTCCTGCATCTGCGCAGAATTCCGACAATGTCCGCGTCGTAGAAGCCGCACGTAACTGTCTCGACGAAGCGATCAAACTCGTCAAGCCCGGCGCGCTCTTCCGCTCGTATGGCGACACGATCGAAAAGGTGGCCAAAACATATGACTGTAGCGTCGTCAAGACTTACTGCGGGCACGGGATCAACCAGCTCTTCCATTGCGCGCCAAACGTTCCGCATTACGCAAAGAACAAGGCGGTGGGCGAGGCGAAGCCGGGCATGTGTTTCACCATCGAGCCCATGATCACGCTGGGCACTCACAGGGACAAGACGTGGCCGGACGACTGGACCAGTGTGACGGCTGACGGTAAGAGGACTGCGCAGTTTGAGCATACATTGCTGGTGACGGAGACGGGAGTGGAGGTGTTGACGGCGAGGTTAGCGGATAGTCCGGGAGGACCGGTGGAGCTGCCCAAGACAAATGGAGTCACGAATGGAGTCACGAATGGGGAGACGAAGGTGGGAGCATAGTAAAGAGCGACAGTTCTTGTATAGCCATCTTTCCAAGTCAATCATCAAGCCTTGTGCCTCTCACGTGTCACAAGTTAAGCCCCGCGCTTGTGTGGGGCTGACGAGCTGCCTTTGTGCGGAAAGCCACCTCACGTATTTGAGCTCTCCCACACACTCACACACATTTACTTTCATTTTGCACTCTGCAATCATGGCTGCCGAGTCGAGCAAAGGCACCGACGCGCAGCTGGCCAGTGACTTGGCCGATAAGTCCCTGGAGCATCCCACCGAAATCTCCAAAGCAGCAGACGACCTTGCGAGCGGTAATGTCGACGAGGAGGGGGACGAAGACGATGATGAGGGGGGCGAAGACGAGCAGACCACAGGCGTAAGCGGCACGGGCTCAACAGCAGCGAAAAAGAAGAAAAAGAAGCCGCGGAAAAAGAAGAAGAAGGCTACAGCAGACGACGAGCCTCCCGAACTCATTCCTGCCACAACGGCCGCCGCATCGAAACCCAAAGGCGCTCCTGTTCAAGACCTACAAGCCCTCCTCAACCAGCTCGCTCTATCTCAAGGCCCGAAGAAGGAAGGCAAGGCGCCGGAAGACTACAAGTTCTGGAAGACGCAGCCTGTGCCTCAATTCCAGGCCCCGAACCTCCTACAAACCACCTCCTCCTCTAATGGCGAGTCGCTGCCCGAAGGCGCCATCCTCCCCGACAAAGTATGCAGAGCGAGCGCGAAGCCAGAGCCCGGTGCTCTGCTAGATGGCTTCGAGTGGTGCCTGGTGGACCTCGAGAATGACAGCGAAATCCAAGAGTTGTATGACTTGCTGGATAATCATTATGTCGAAGACGCCGACGCGAGTTTCCGCTTCCGGTACAGCAAGCAGTTCCTCTCGTGGGCATTGAAGCCACCCGGCTGGAAGAAAGAATGGCACATTGGCGTCCGCACGACGTCTCAGGAAGACAAAAAGGGAAGGTTGGTCGCCTTCATTGCCGGCATCCCCGTGACCATGAAAGTGGGGGAGAGCAAATTCAATGCCACCGAGATTAACTTCCTCGCCATTCATCGCAAACTGAGGGGAAAGAGATTAGCGCCCGAATTGATCAAGGAGGTCACGAGAAGATGCTATCTGAACGGCATCTATCAAGCTTTGTACACGGCCGGCACACTGCTTCCCACCCCAGTGTCCACCTGCAGATACTTCCATCGCAGCCTCGACTGGGAGCACCTCTACAAAACAGGCTTCAGTCATCTACCACCTGGAAGCACCGAGTTGAAGCAAAAGTATCGGTACAAGGTGGAGTCACACACCAGTCTCAAAGGCTTGCGGCCGATGAAGAAGGAAGACGTGCCTGCCGTGAAGGACCTGTTGACCCGATACCTCGATCGCTTCCATCTCCGGCAGGACTGGACGGACGAAGAGATTGAGCACTGGCTCTGCTCAGAGGCGAGTAAAGGCGTAGTATGGACCTCCGTCGTCGAAATCGACGGCAAAATCACCGACTTTGTGAGCTACTACTTGCTCGAGGTAAGCTCCATTCCCCATCCCCTCACGTTAACCCCACATCCTGACCCATCACTCAGTCCACCGTTCTCCGCTCCAACAACCGCCAAGACACCATCCGCGCCGCCTACCTCTTCTACTACGCCAGCGAATCCGCCTTCGCGTCCACCTCCGCAAAGCAAACCCCCAAACAACTCCAAGAATCCCTCGCCGCGCGCCTCCAACTCCTCATGCACGACGCCCTCATCCTCGCGAAAAAGGACGACTTCCACGTCTTCAATGCCCTCACGCTGCTCGACAACCCGCTCTTCCTGCGCGAGGAGAAGTTCGAGCCCGGCGATGGGAAGCTGCATTACTACTTGTTTAACTGGCGCACGAAGCCGTTGGGGGGTGGGGTTGATGCGGAGAATCGGATTGATGTGAAGAAGATGGGGGGCATTGGGGTTGTGATGTTGTGAGGGAGAAGGGGTTGAGGGGCTGGTAGGTTGCGAGGTTCCCATGTAGCCTTGAGCAGGACAGTACCTTGAAAATGGCAGGACTGCTGCCTCTACAGTCCCCCGTGTTTTTGACGGGCTGAAATGGAGTGTCCTCGTACTCTCGGTAGAAGCAATGGCAAACAGTTAGATAATGCCTAGACTACCTACGCAATGGTATCGAACGCGCACCTCCTCATCAATCGAACGTATCATCGAACGCCTTCGACTCCCTAGCCAACCGACCACCATGTGTGTTGTGCACGAGACTCTATCGCGCCGGTCGGCCACATGAAAGCACGCTCAGACCCAGATTGGACAAAGGATTGAGCATCTTCTCGTATCGATTACATCCGCCTTGGATCCCTCTTTCTTGCAGCCGCTCAGCATTGACATCCTCCCGCCCCACCCGCAGCAGTCCCACTCTCCGCTCTCGCACCCAGATCCACACCACCCGGCCTGCCGCCCGCCGGACCTCCCCTCACACCTCTTTGCGTAGCCTGCTCGATGGGCAACTTCTTGGCGATCGAGGCGAACAGCTCCTTCACATTCTCCGCCGTCTTGGCGCTCGTCTCGAAGAAGAGCAGGTTGGCTTCTTTGGCGTAGGCTTCGGCGTCGGCGGTGGGGACGGCGCGCTTGTCGGGCTGTTCGGTGACGAGATCGAGTTTGTTGCCTGCGAGCGCGATGACGATGTTGTCGTTTGCTTGGCGTTGGAGCTCTTTCACCCACGACTTGGCTTTGTCTAGTGAGGCCTGCAGGTTGGATGTCAGTGGGGAAGCTGCAGATGTGCGAAGCAAGGGGGAGACAAACAGCTTGAGTGATGTCGTACACCACTACGGCGCAGTTGGCGTTGCGATAGTACATGGGCGCCAGCGACTTATACCGCTCCTGTCCCGCCGTGTCCCATATCTCGAACTTGACGGTCGTCTGGTCGTCGAGGGCTATTGTTTGTGTGAGGAACGCGGCTCCGATGGTGGATTCTCGGTAGTCGTCGAATTGATCCTGCGGGGGAGGGTCAGTGAGGGATGGTTCGTGGGGAAGGATGGCGGGGGATGGGCTCGTACTTTCACGAATCGTAGCACGAGGGAGCTCTTGCCGACCGCAGACTCGCCTACACTGGAATCAGCTTATGGCATCCTGTCGCATGCTTGCTCGTCGTCCATACCTAGCAGGACCAGCTTGAACTGGGCGAAACGGGCGCCGCCGGGTCTGCCGCCTTGCTGAGGCCTTGTTGCCATCGTGTGAGCCCGGGCGGGGATGAAAAGGCTGAAGAGGTAGTCGGAAGTCGCAGGAGAGCGGTATGAAGGTCTAGAGAGGTGCTTGGTGTGTGGAGAGGGGATGTGTGAGGGGTGTGAGAGGAAGACGGTCGTGACAGCAGTGGTCGTTTGTGTTGGGCAGCGTCGTCGCCTGTGACGGCCGGACGTGGCGCGGCCGCTTCCGAGCCGACCGCCGACCTTGACAGCAGCAAATGCTTGGCAGTGGCTGACCTGGATCCATGCGCAAGCTCACGTCACCGACTCGTAAGTCTCACCCCAAGGCGCAACCCGTTTCACGTCCGCCCTTTATCGTCAATGGGAATGCCCTCGGATCCCACCTCACGGCCAACAATATAACATCACTCCAAGATGAGTGCCATGCTCCCCTTTCGCGACATCAACGTCCATGCTTCATCCACATACTACGCCTTCTCCTCTCCCTCATCCCCTGACGCGCCCACTCTCGTCGTCGACCGGCCCACGGGCGATCTAAGGCTCAACGATGCGAAACTCACCGGCGGCCATCGTGTCTCCAGCATCTCCGGCATCCTAGGCATCATCAAACTCCGCCTGGACAGCTATGTCATCGTCATCACCAAGTCAAGCCCCGTCGGGCGATTAAAGGGTCACCAGATTTACAAAGTCATCTCCACCGAATTCCTGCCTCTACGCGAACGCCAGGTTCGGGATCACGATGAAGACACCTACCTCGCTTACCTCAAGAATCTCATCAAGACTGGACCAATGTACTTTTCCTACTCCTTCGACCTCACCAACAGCGCCCAGCGCCAGGCCCAATGTGACCCCAAAGAACCCCTCTGGCAACGCGCGGATGACCGCTTCTACTGGAATCGCTTCGTCTCCTCTTCCCTGATCGACTTCCGGTTAGGCAAAGCGCAGGGGAGAGCTTCTTCCGGCCAGCACCCTGCCGTAGACCCCTACATCCTGCCAATTGTGTTTGGCATGATGAGCATCACCAACACTTCAATCAAAGGCAATGCATTAACCTTTGTTCTCATCACCCGTCGCTCGAGATATCGAGCCGGTACGCGATATCTCTCTCGCGGCATCGATGAAGATGGCCATGTGTCGAATTTCAACGAGAGCGAGCAAATGGTCATCCTGAATGATGGTGCTTCTGCTGGGCTGACCAGTTATGCCGGCGATCAGGGCTTCGCGAATGGCAAGCCGGTGGGCGGGAAAGAAACCCAGGTCCTCTCCTACGTTCAAACGCGTGGCAGCGTCCCGGTGTTCTGGGCGGAAGTCAACACTCTACAGTACACTCCGAAACTCCAGATCCGAGGCGTCGAGTCGGCGACGAGCGCGGCAAAGCGGCATTTCGATGAGCAAATTGAGTTGTATGGCGACAACTGGATGGTGAATTTGGTCAATCAGCGGGGTCGCGAAGTCCGCGTCAAGGAGGCATACGAGCAGGTTGTCAAAATCCTGCAATCAGCGCCGCAGGAGGAGCATACGCAGGGCAACAAGGCTAATGAAAGGTTCAACGTCATTGAATCGACGGACAAGAGAGGTTGGTACGATCATCTTCACTACGTCTACTTCGACTTCCACAACGAGACCAAGGGCCTAAAGTGGCACCGTGCGCAGCTGCTCCTGGACCAGCTCAAGGACGGGCTCATTGCCGGAGGCTACTTCCACGGCATCGATGTGCCCTCCGGCAGCGTTGACATCCGCAAGAAGCAGACCGCCGTGGTCCGCACGAACTGCATGGACTGTCTCGATCGCACCAACGTCGTCCAGTCCATGCTGGGAAGATGGACGCTGGATCGCATGCTGATCGACCTGAACGTCATGCGCCCTGGCGAGACGGTACAAGACGACCACAGCTTCAACCACCTCTTCCAAAACGTCTGGGCCGACAATGCAGACGTCGTCTCGCGCTCCTACTCCGGCACGGGTGCGCTAAAAACCGACTTCACCCGCACGGGCAACCGCACGAAAGCAGGCATGCTGCAGGATTTGAACAACAGCATCACGCGCTACGTGCGGAACAACTTTGCCGACGGCCCTCGACAAGACGGCTTCGATCTGTTCCTTGGTACCTACCAACCCGATACAGCGAGCATCGGATCCATGCAGCAATTCTTGGACCGCCGGCCTCTGGTCGTCCAGGCTGTGCCGTACATGCTGGGGATGTGCATGTTCTTTGTAGCGGTCAGCGTCAGCACGAGTCGCATTCCGGATGCAACGGTGTGGCCTTTGCGCTTCTTCACCATGTGTTGCTTGGGTGCTGCTGGGTACTCGGGGAGATTCATGTGGCATTACGGGGCTTTATATGTAAGTTTTGCCTTCCGCACTATCGCTCACACCTTACTAACTGTCTTCGTTTAGGTGAACTGGCCGCGTTTGAACACGCCGCAGTGGGCGGTCGAAGCGTATCAGGATACTCTCGACAAGGCACATCGCGATCCGGTTGTTGGGAGGTTCCTCGGTAAGAGCGGGAGTGACTCGCGGCTTGGGAATCTTGAAGAGGGCAAGAAGAGGAGAGAGTAATGGTTTTGCGAAGGATGTGTGGATCTTGGGGGGTGTCTCGATAGATGGTGGCGTTTGCGAGAGTATAGCAACCCTGAATGGCTAGTCCAATTGTTCCGCCTTCTAGGATGGGACATACTTCACAGAACGTATCCGTTAGCTTTGGACTGTAAATCCACCTCCTGTTCGTCAAATAGCCTGAGTCTCGAGTGTGATCAGCTTTGGTGAAGTGAGCAGCGCGCCAAGAGAAATTGTCTCCAGCACTTCATGTCAACTCGCATCGCAAATGGGACGAGTGTTCCACAACTCATCTTTTATTGCTCACTTTCATGGCAAAGAAACGCGACTACAGCACGATGTCCGCCTCTGCACCATCTCCGTACATTGGCATGTTTGAACAATTCCGAACGGAGCTGGACGAACACTACGACCGACGAGAGCGGATGTATGTTGCACCAACTCTCTTTGATATGGACTTACCGCATCAAACGCTAGATTCATATAGCACAAGCTGATCTAGAGTTAAAACAGAATCAAAGCATCACGAGACATCACCGCCGCCTCGAAAAAAATCATCTTCACCCTGCAGCGCATCCGCCAACTGGCGCAGCCGCTTTCGCCGCACATTGTCAAGGGTAACCAGCAGTACTACGACGCCATTTCGACTCAGTTCGCCGCTGTGAGCAAGGACTTACAGGGGCTGAATGCGCACCGGTACGCGAGGCAGATTAGTGGGGGATGTCAGGAGTCAGTATTCACCTCTCATAAAATCTTTTGAGGTTGATGGGGATGTATGCTGACGTGGTGAATGAAATAGGTACATTGAAGCTGCGACGTTCCAACACTACTTGACGACCGCCAATTTATTACCTTACAGCGATGCAGCGGCGCAAATGCGATTACTAGATGCCACGGGAGTAGGAGTGGAGCTCAGCGTCGAAGACTACATTCTAGGCGTGTACGACATGACCGGCGAACTGATGAAGTTCGCCATCACAGCCATGGCGACAAGCGGGACTCTCCCGACCCCGTCAACATCATCAGATGCGCCGCAAAAAGTGGAGGCAGACGCAGACGTAGCAAGCGACAAACGCAACGTGTTGACGGATTTGCGCGAACTGCGGTCGGCGCTCGAAGCGCTGGATCCGGGGCTGGGGCCTTTTGCCAAAGAGGCGGAGAAGAAGATGGAGGTGATGCGGAGTAGTGTAGAGAAGGTTGAGAGGGCTTTGTATGGGTTGACGGTGAGAGGGGCGGAGAGGCCGAAGGGTTGGATGCCGGATGTTATGGATGGTGGGAGGGGGTTGGAGGTTGAGGGGTGATGGGGTGGAAGGGGATGGGTACTACTCTGGCGATGTCCTCGATAAGAGTTACAATGACAATGTTCTCATTCCGCCAAACAGGTCTCACTCTTCAAACACTTGTAAATGATCGAAGCTCGTCTCACATCGAGATCCGATATGCGTGGTCCGTGCTGCTGTTCTTAGGGTTTCGCGCTACTGTAACGGCCGCGGCGCTTCCCCATCTGTGATTCGCCAAACCCAAATATGCAGGGCAGGCGCAACACAGCCCAGCCAGGTACAGGCGACCTTCACGTCTGGAAGGTGCATCAGACCACCCTTTTTTTCGCACATCATCCTGCACACCCCATCGCCTTTCTCCCAATCCTTTTGATCCAATTGCGCCTGCCGGACAGCCCTTTGGTCGAATATACCCATCACGCACGGCATTGTCTAGCAGCAAGAGAAGGACCGGGCGCAGCACATTTTCAGGAGTCGAGCGAGTCGCGGAGCGGGAACCCGCGTAGGCATCCATCATGGCAGTGAGTTGAGCCACCCTGCGCTGCGTCGTCTAGCAGGCGCCAGCATACCGCCATGCTCTTGAAGGAGCCTTGATGCACTTGCGAGCTGGATGGGACACCCTCGCTGACATGACGCGCACGCAGTACAATTACCAGAGCGGCGGCGCTGGCTATAGCCAGTCGAATCCTTACGAAACACAACAGCAGGGGCCGTATGGTCAGCAGCAGGGGCCGTATGGTCAGCAGCAGCCGGCATATGGCCAGCAGGCGTACGGACAGCAGTCGTATGGGCAACAGCCGTATGGGCAACAATCTTCTGGTCAACAGGGTTATGGTCAACAGCCTTCTGGCCAACAGGGCTATGAACAAGGACCCTACGGTCAACAGTCGTATGGACAGCAAGCGTACGGCCAACAACCCACAAAGGCTTTTGCGGGACAACAAACATACGGTATGTTCTTAGTCACCAGTCGCCCATCCTCACTGAACTAACTCAACGACCGCAACAGGCCAACAGGATGTAGAGATGCAACCTCTCGGCGCCCAACAGGGCGGCCGGACCCCCGCACAATCCGCTCAAGGCGCCACCCCTATCCTGCAAGAATGCAGCCGTGTGAAGATGGAGGCCAATGCCCTGGACGGAAGTGTGTCCGAGCTGCAAGCGATGCAAAACGACTACCTACGCGCAGGTAATGTCACAAACAGAGACATCGACGCAAAGAGCGCAGCCATCACGGCACGATACCGCGAACTGGTCGGGCAGGTGAGGAGCATCAAGAGCAACCCCGAGGCCGGCAGCCGCATGCACAGGGATCAGGTCGTCACCCTCGACCGCTTCATCAGGGGAAAGATCAGCGCGTTCCAGACTTCAGAGCATGACTTTGGCGTCGAGGTGCGAAAGCAGCAAGAACGGCAGTACAGGATCGTCAACCCCAATGCCACCGAGGCCGAGGTGCGCGAGGCGACTGCGGACGGCGGCGACACGCAGGTCTTCCAGCAAGCCTTGCTCAATTCCAACCGTCGGGGCCAGGCGCAGAGCACTCTCCGCAACGTCCAGCAACGTCACGATGCCATCCAGCAGATCGAGAAGACGGTGATGGAGCTTGCACAACTCTTCCAGGACCTGGATGCTATTGTCGTACAGCAGGAGCCAATGGTGCAGAACATCGAGCAGAAGGCGGAGGATACGAATCAGAACATGGTGGCGGCGAACACTGAGATGAACGGCGCGGTGAAGAGCGCCCGCGCGGCGAGGAAGAAGAAGTGGATTTGCTTGGGGATCGTTGGTAAGCTCACTGCTCTCTATCGATCCTTCGTTTACACACGGCCATGGCTAATTCGAGCACAGTCGCCATCATCATTATCATTATCGTCATCGTGCTCGGTTACCTGGGCGCCACCGGGCGCTTGTCGAGCAGCAACAACAGCAGCAACAACAACAGCGGTTAGACGCGGAGCCCACAAACCCGTTCCGCTGGCCTCCAGCCTCTCCATACTTCTGTTACAATTGAATAAACTTTAATACAGCACTTGGCATAGCGTCGTCACCCCCATTCACGTGGCCTAGTGTCTCTTTTGTCCGGCGAGGCGTCGAGTTGCCTCATCGACGGAGACAACCCTCAATTGAGGCCGGCAGGATGTTGAATACAAGCGCAGCCATCTCCTTCGCCAAGCTGACAATATGCCTGCAGATACCGGCTTCTCACTCTCGTCGTCGTGCTCGTGTCAAGCAACACCTGTACTCTCCTCATGCTTCAACAAAATATCAGCAAATTGCTGATTGCTCCAGCGAATCGCCTCGTCGAGGGCCGTGCGGCCATACATGTCCTTCACGGTGGGATCCAATCCCAAACCCAACAGCACTAGGCCCATCTCTGCATCACCGGGGACAAAGGCTGCTCCATGCAACAGCGTCTGTCCCATTGAATCCAACTCCCTCAGGTCGGCTCCCTGACTGATAAGGAAGCGCAACAACGGCTCATCCCTGTGATTCAGCGCGGAGCGTAAGGCTGTAGCGCCATAATCATTCCTTGCACCGAGGACCGCGCCGTGCTCCAGCAGAAGCTGTGACATTGCCACTGACGCGCTGTCAAACAGAGGCGTGCAACCGGATCTGTCCCTCGAATTGGGGTCGATCTTGTGCTCGATCAGCAGCATCTTCGCCAACGTCTCGTCGCCCACGCTCGCTGCTATGCTCAGGGCCGTCTCTCCACTCTTAGTTCTGGCGGCGGCATTGGCTCCAGCAGCCAGGAGAAGTCTCACGCACTCCTCGTCGCGATTCATCACGGCGTTGTGCAAGGGTGTCCAGAAGTACTCGTCCCTGGCGTCCGCATCTGCGCCCTGCACCGCGTCCAGCAGCATTGCCACGAGCTTGATGTTGCCCTGCAGAGCAGCATGATGCAGCGGGATCTGCCCGGTGGGATCTTGCATCATGACATTAGCTCCACGATCGATCATCAACTTCACCATGGCCGCATGCCCTCGGTCACACGCCAGTATCGCCGGCGTCATTCCTCTCGAGTCCTTGCCATCGACATCGGCACCGGCATCGAGAAGTAGGCGCACAACCTGCTCATGGCCGCCTCTGACTGCCTCGCCCAAGGGTGTGAAGCCCCGCTGATCGCGCTGTCTCAACGACCTCGCGAGCCTGAGCTTTCTCTTCTCCCGCTTCATCAGCACCGTTACCCAACCAACAATGCCCAAGTAGCACGCGAGATGCAGCACGGGCATGTCAATTGGGCCAGGATCGCCACGATGGGAGCGAGCATACAGCTCGTGCCATAGGACTCGGACCAGCGACTTTTGCTTGTAGAAAGCACTCGGATGAGCGAATAACTTCTGCGCAACCTCTGGGCTGAATCTGGCGTGATCGATCCAATGGTTGACTGCATAGTAGAGAAAGGCACGCTGTCTGGCATCAGACCAGTCTGTGCTATCTCGCGTCGCTTTACACGCCCTTGAGTCGACGCCGCAATTGATGATAAGGCCGGCATTCAAGCAGTCAAGGCATGTCCGTGCGATTTGTAGGTGCAGTGCTTCGAGGTCCATCATGGGCTCATTGCGCACCTTACTACTCCCATCGTTCTGCGACTGCAAATACTCCTTGGCGGACTGGTGGACGAGCTTCACGGTTCTCTCACGAATCTCGATGAGCGGGCCGCAGAGCGTCAGTCGATCCCGCAACACCTGCTCACTGTCGAGGTTCTCCGTGGGCTTGCGGTCCACGAGGGCAGTGAGTTCCCGCAACAGCAATGGTCGGAATGTCGCGGTGAGCAGGTGCAGAATCTCGAAGCACTCCTCGTGGAGCTTGAGGCCTGCGATCTGGGACAGCATGCGCTGATAGATTGCAGACAGTCCCGTTGGTAAATCTTCAGCGCCCGTTCGATTTCGGTGGCTGTGGTCAGCTTCTCGAGCTCTGCTATGGCAAACCCAACCCACAGAAAGGTTCCCTCTGATCTCGCGACAAGCTGGCTTTCGATGGCTTCCTGAAACTCCGGCGTGAACGCAACCACCGCACTCAGCTCCTGCACCTTTGCCGAAACCAGTCTCCGCACGTCTTGGCTGATGATCGGCGAAAGAACGTCGGAGTCGAGATCGATCTGTGTGTGAGCCTTGTTCATATGCGGAACGTCCCGACTCAGAATGATGCATTGGAACTTATCAAGCTGGAGGTCCACCAGCTTCTTCGCGAGCCAGCGCCTGGAGTCATCCTCGCACTCGTCCAGTCCGTCGAGCAGGCAGTACGTCTTCGCGCCATCCAGGTTTCCAAGCGCCTTGAGCAACAACATCCAGAGGAACTCTTCGGACCGAACAGCCGTGTGGAAGTTCGGCCGCTGCGAGCCGACTAGCACTTCCGCGAGCGCAGGTCTATGCTCCACCAACTGCCAAAGCAGACTCTGAAGGATAGGAGTCGCACTGCTGCTGGCCCCGCTGCAAATGATAGACAGGAACGCCGTGCTGGAGCCCTTCTGCTGAGCCACACTCGCCAATTGCTCGGATATGAAGCTAGCAAGCGTGCTTTTGCCCTTTCCTGGGCCTCCATGGATCCAGAGTTGTTGTGACTCGCCTCTCAACAAGGTTTGGTACGTTGCGTCCCCTTTGATCCATTCGCAGGTGCCGGCAACTCTCGGTTTGGTGGATAGACTTGGGTCGACATAGCTCGGAGAGAGGACGTCTCTGCAAACTTCCAATGGACTTCTTGGGCCTGCGATCGTGTTCGATGTCCCCCGACTGTCGATGAGCTGGAGTTTGGTATCGATCCTCGAGCCGAGGCCTCTCGTTTCGCTGCTATACATTCCGTCAACAAAACCGTCCCTCCCAAGACATCGATCCAGTATCAGAACTCACAGCCCGCAACTCGAGAGCGCCAGATGGACTTCGTCCCGACAAGCCGCAATCTGCTCCCTGAATCTCCGTATCTCGCCCTTGCCGAGCACCCCAACCCTCACCCGAGCACGCCACAGCAATTTCTTCCCACCTCCACGGTTCCCAGTCCAACTCTCAAGCCGCTCGCGAAACCGCTCGCAAACCTCCGTACACCGCACCACAGCCTCTTCCAAATGGCGTCGACTCTCAATCGAACCAGGAGCGACAGGATGACCACCGTCGTCACAAATAGCTCTGATGTCTGCAAGGAGGGTAGTCGTTCCCTTCAGCTCGTCCAGGCACTCTTTCACGTCTTCGTCGGCTCGTACAAGGTCGTTGATGAGGTCGTGAAGCTGGATGATGATTGTGATGGCATTGCCGGCGAGACCAGCGGCCGTCCCTACGGCTGCGAGTGCCTCCATAGACGGGTCAGAGGAAATGACAAAGGAGAATTCCACAGTCTCCTACGGCTGTGAACGCTTCTATAGACGGTCGACAGTAAATGACAAGGAGGATATCACAGTATTGACAAACGCAATGCCGCCTGCGTGGTGAGACATGCGACGGATATACGGTATGAAGCTGTGAGACAAAGCTGGCGCTTAGGCACGCCATGATTCCTACATGTGAACACGAATAGACAGACAAAACGAAGAAGGCGTCTCATGAAGATTCACGACGCTCACTTTATAATTGGAAATGACGGCGTGTTGGAAGTAATGGCCGACCCTGAGTATTCGCAATCCAGCAGCCTGCCTCATTGGGCGGGGGGCCATATTGCGGGCGCGTATATGAAACATGCAGCTCCATATCGGGTCAACAAGGCAGGACAGATTGGGATGATTGCAGAATACATGCAACTGGGGCAGATGCCCTTCTACAAGAACGACAGCTTCGAGTCGACCCAGCCCATTTCAACCCCACCCACCAGTCCGTGAGGACGCTCCATAAACCTCCATGACAGCAGCAGATCATAATCCCAAACAACACCAGAACCGTCCCAAGAAAACTAAAAGACTAAAGCACATACGCCACATCCCTGACCGGACTCCCACTCCCACTCCCACTCCCATACCCACTATCCCTCCCATCGCGATCCCACCCGCCCATCCTCTTCGCAACGTCAAGACACAACTCCACCAGCGCACCACAAGCCTCGCGATCCAACCCCGCCATCCGTCCCGCCGACGTGCCAACCCAGATTCGCAGACTGGCGGCCAGATCCTCGAGCCCATGCACAGGCGATGAAGTGGACAGCAGCGTCGTCTCGGCGCTGAGAAGTCTGAGCAGACGGAACGTAGCGACTGCCGTGAGGAGGGTGAAGGATGAGGGGGGGAAGTGCAGGGTTGCGAGGGTGGAGAGGGCGCGGGAGCGCGCGAGGCGCGGGGAGGAGTGGTGCGAAAGGGAGAGGAGTTTGGCGAGCGTGAGGGCTGTGCGGACGTCCGGGGTGGCGGGGACGTGGGTAACGACGTTGAGCTCGCCGGAGGTAGAGGAGGGGACGGTGGTGGGGAGGGCGTCAAGGGCGGCGAGGATGTTGGCTGTGCGGTTGGTGGCTGAGAGGATTGCTTTGGCGGCTAGGGCGCGCGCCAGTGTGGCGGAGGCGGGAGGCGCGATGGATACTGCCAGTCCGATGTAATACTCTGTGTCGAGAGAGGAGGTGTGGTCGCTCAGCGACTCGGCCAAGGTGTCGTCGACGGTCATGTTGGCGTACCAAGCTGCGACGGCGTCGAGGGGTGAACGGATAGCGTGGTCTTCCACAACAGCGTCTCTTGCGGTGTTCACGACCGTACGGTAGGCGCTGGGTTTGTTCCACGCCAGGTTCCACGCACGTTGGATCATCTCATCGCTGAGGACATCTTCACACTCGAGTTCCACCAGCCGGGCGAGGTTGTCGGGCAAGACGTCGACTTCGTCTTCCAAGTCAGGACGACCTTGAGTCGTAACGTGAACCAATTCTTTATGCAACCGTCGAGCAGACTCCCAGTAGAACTTCCCAACTCGCTCCGTCAACTGCTTGAAGCCGATCATATTGCCGTACCCAGCGTTGCCGACCTCCCAGAAAAAGACACGGAAATGCACAGCTTTCTGCATTAGTCGCATCGGGCTGTCAGGCAGCGTTCCGCTCTCCATGAGCGTTAGCAGTAAACGGTAGTAACTGACTTCCTGATCTCCGCCGGCCAGTTGAGCATCGATAGCGATGTCCCATCCCTTGATTCGCGCGATTTCGTCATCCTTGTTTGCGCCGGTCAGGCTGTTGAAAGCTTCAGACCCGATAAGTCGTCGGAGACTGAGGCTGATCATCTTGAGCGTGACGGCGACGACTTCGAGGAGGAAGTGTTTCGGCACCCAGACAGATTGAATGGCTGTGAGCCAGGCCTTGCGCCGGACCTCGATTGGCGAAGCGAGTGAAGGGGAATGCTGCAAACGCACGGCCGATGTACGTGTCTTTTGCTTCCGACGAGGCGAGAAAGTGAGTAGAGGTACGAGGAGATACAGCAGCGCGCCAATCACGACCACAGTCTTGAGCAATGGAAGAGCTGCTTGTCTGGAAATGGCTGCAGGCGCATCCATGAAAGCTCCTTCGCCACGCTTGAATAGCCCTGTTGGGATGGCGAACAGAGCACGGTTGGAGCCGTCATCACCGTACTGCGATTCAGAGACTCCCTCCATGACCATCAGTCCAGCCATGGCGCCAACCATAACCTTGTTCATGACTCCAGCGCCGCGTCGAGCGTTGAGTTGTTGGGGCTGATTCTGTGCTTCGACGGGAGGAGCGGGCTGGCGAGCGTAGTTGGGCTGTTGTTGTGCCTGCATGTACTGTTGCTGGGCAATCTGTTGGTTCATCCTCGTCTGCTCCTGTGGCGGGGCCAGGAAATTTGGAGCGCCGGCCTGAGAAGACGAAGACGCGTTACGAGGTCTTGCATTCATGGCCGGAGCAGCGCTGCTAATGCTGGCTTGCCTTTCCTGAGACTTGCCAATGGCCGTCTCAACGGACGCGAGGCGGGCTTTGAGGACCTCCATTTCATCCGCCATGGTCTTGTTGCGCTTTTCCAGATGATGAATATACTCGGTGGCTTTCGCCATGACGGTCGCCTTGTTCAGCTTGTGGGCCGGAGTGAGGCCTTCGAGATCTTCATTGTCGTCTCCTCGGTTTGCGCGGCCCATGGCTCTCAAACTCGGGACGGAGTTCCGCAGCGCCACGATCTTGTCGTTCAGATTGTTGCGGTAGCGTTTTTCAATCACGTTGTGCGAGGTCTTCGTCTCAGGTTCCTCGCCGTCCTCTTGAGAATCGCCATTTCGTGCTCGCTGCTCATGCTCGATGTCTATCTTTCGCTTGCGACCACGCTTTTTCGGAGGGTCGGGTGAGCAGTTGGAGGAAACGCTGGTGCGATTTTGCGTGCTGGACTCGGGGCTGTAATGTAGACTTGGGGCGTTCGATGACACCGTGCCGGCAGAGGGAAGTACGTTGAAGTTGTCATTGGAGAGAGCGGTCAGATTAATGCCTTGTGCGTCCGTGAGAGGCCAGGAAGGGAGGTTGGTGTCGATCTTCGGGACAATAGACGAAGGCAGGCCGAATTGAAAGTCGAAGGGGTCCGGATTGGCGTCGTTCATGGGGAAGATGAACGCGTCGTCTTGCGGAAACGTCTGTCCGTCCATACCCAAGCCGTCTTCGCCCATGATCATAGGAGGGGCCAAGGTCTCGTTCTTGCCCAACAACGCGCCCTCGACGGGGAGGATGGCGTTCTGAATGGGCGAATCATTCTTGCTCGAGCCTGAGGTGTGAACAGTGCCGTCTTCGGGAGAAGTGGGCTCGATTGCAGGATCCCATCGCAGCCAGTCCTCCCAATCTTCGTGGTTCTGCTCGCCGTCGAAGGGAGGGAGGCCAAAGGGCTCGGTGGGCTGGATGGGGAACCCCGCCTGCCACGCCGGATCCATGCCTGCGTGTTGTTACCACCGTGTTCTAGTCGTGGTGTAATCTTCAGAGTCGCGGGGGGTCAGCTGGAGGGGGTGTTCATGGTGCCGGTGCAGTGGAGGGGTGTATTTTGCGCGGCGGAGCGGGAAGGTGGTGGTCGGGGACAGTTAAGGTGAAGAGGCGGTCGCAGCACGCCTCTCTGATTGGGCGCCGGCGTTTGCCCCTCGAACGATTCAATTGCACCTGCACCTGACGCAAAGCTGTGGCTGTGCGCGCGCGGAAGCCACGTTCGGACGCTCCTTCTGCCGGAGTCGGTATTTCGACTTCCCGACCCTGACGACTCGGCGACAACCTGATGATGGAATCCAACCAGGCCGAACGTGGTGTACGCCGCTGTATCTCGTCTGGTTCGACAACGTGAACAGGCAGAGGCACGTCGTGTCGCTGATCTTACATGCGTCGTACCATCGCATGTCTTGCTGACAGGGGCCTACAACTCCACTCCACCCGATAGCCACATGCATCGAACCATTTCTGAAACGGAGCCGGTGCTTATCAACCTCCTCGACCGATTCGTGGCATATTGCGTGGAGCCCGCCCACCTCACTTTGTCCATACGGATCTCGCGGCATGGCCTCAAAGTGGCAGCCAGCCTTCCAATTCAGGTCATGTTCCGGTCGATAAAGCTCTCATTGCCAGTTTTACGATACAGCCCCAGAGATATCGATGCTCAACGCTCGCAACAAATAGTCCACGCCATGCACACAAGTGTATAGAGGCTCGCAAACGTCTCGAGCCCGCCTGCCCGCATCCAAACCAAACTAGGGGTATCCTTACTCAAATGAAATCCTCCTCATCCAAAGCAGTTCTTCTTCGCGCACGAGTGGGCGGTGGTACCGCCATATGGCGTGATGTATTGCAGCAGGCCTTCTCTTGCATCGGCAAGATTGACGAGATGGCACCAATCTCACGCGTGCCCTGTTCGTCTTCTCCCACTCTCCGGCCAGGCCCGTGTGCAATTTTTAGTCTTGCGGTGAACACGTGACAACTCATCGTGAAGGCGTCTTCACGTTGCTGCTCAACCACGCGAGTCCCTCGAAGATGCCTTCGCCCGACGTTGCGCAGCTGGGCTCCACCTTCCACACCCGGTCCTTGATCTTGTTGAGCTCGAGCTTTTCCGACACCTCTTGAGGACTCAGGGCTGGTATTCAGTCAGCGTCACTCCCACTCTCCGCCCTGTGCATCTCTCGCGACTCACCTCCCGCAATGTCCTGCTTATTGGCAAACACAAGCAGCAACGCCTCCTTCACTTCCCCCTCGTCCATCACCCTCTTCAACTCCTTGCGCGCATCCTCCATCCGGTCGCGATCATTGCTGTCCACGACAAAGATGATGGCCTGCGTGCCCGAGTAGTAGTGTCTCCACAACGGCCGAATCTTGTCCTGTCCGCCCACGTCCCAAATGTCAAATTCGACGTTCTTGTACCGCACCTTCTCCACGTTGAAGCCGACGGTGGGAATGGTGGTGACGTCGGAATCGAGCTTGAGTTTGTAGAGGATTGCTGTGCAGGAGATCGGGGTGTCAGCTTGTCCTTTTGGACATGACATGATTGTGCAAGGAGGGTGGTTCGTACTGGTCTTGCCCGCCGCATCCAGTCCCAGCATCAACAGTCGCATCTGCTTCGATCCGAAGATCTTCTTCATCATCTTCGACACGGAGCCGCCCATTCTGCGCTGCGTCTACGAAGCGCTCGTAGCAGCGTGTTCGGACTTCTTGGGGCAAGATAGATATCGCGTTCGCCGGGTCGCGCTCGCGTGAGTCTATCGTGCCTTCGACCTCTGCGATTTATCCAAGATTGCCAACCAACAAGTCGTTCTCCAATGCCACACACTTCTAGAAAGCAGCTGTTGCGCGGCGTGTTTCCAAAGTCGCAATCGAGGCGACGAACAAGTATAAGCCAAGAAGCAAGAGGATGCAAGGCAAGGCCTTCAAACAAGTATTCTGCAGGCGTTTAAGTGCGACCTGTTCTTGCTGGACCTTTCCCCTTATTGGACTAAACAACCCCGGCTTTCATTTAAAAAGTCAGGGTCCTGGCCGGGGCCTGCCGAGACAGGCGTGCAAGCGCGTTTTCTTACCGCGTTCCATCTAGACCTTAAAACGTTGCGGCATTGCTTGAAACATCAAACGCTAATCTCACGCAAACTTTCATGTTGATCACGAAACATGGTGTCGGCCTGGCGATCGTGGAACTGCACCGGCGGATGAGTCGAAACATGAGCCTTGATTACCGTTTCAAGACTCTCTCCTGTTTCATTTGCAGCGAACATTTATCGCTCGGTATAGCCACCATCTACAGCAGAAGGAAGTAGGATCAGCATGCGAGAACGCAAACGAAATGCCGCAGATACGAATTGTACTCACCCACGATCATGGCGGACCCAACCACATAGGAGGATCTTCCGCCGCTCAGGTACACCACCGCATCAGCCACCTCCCCCGGTTCCCCCAACCTACCCAAAGGCGTCATGAAGTTGATCCGCTCCTCCAAACTCTTCGCTATCTCGGGATTTCCCATCGTAAAGGGAGTCCTCACTGCTCCACGGGTTAGTATATGAAGAACGGGCAAGGGAAGTGAACCATCATACTATAGCCAGGACACACGGCATTGATCTTGATGCCTTGCCTGGCATAATCCTCCGATGCAGTCCGCGTCAGGCCGATAACAGCATGCTTGCTCGCACAGTACGCCGTGGACATCGGAATGCCCGTGAGGCCAGCGACAGAAGCAAAGTTGACGATTGAGCCACGCTGCAGATCTCGCCCGTCAATCGTCGACTTGATCGGGCTTTGCTTCAACATGATTCTCGTCGCCGCTCGCAGTACAAAAAATGTCCCATTCAGATTGATGTCCAGCACTCGCTGCCAGTCTTGCGTTTCAGCGAACGCGGCGCCGCCAATATGCTTGTGCCCGATGCCGGCGCAGTTGACGACGTAGTCGAGTCTGCCGAATTGCTGAGCTGTGTCTTGCACAACGTGGTTGACTTGCACTTCGTCTGATACGTCGAGGATATGAGTGAGTATCTTGAAGTCTTTCCTCATGGAGAGCGGCTCGACTTCGGCTTTTGTTGCTTCCAAGGCGGCGGCATTGATGTCGAGGAGAGCTACGCCTGCAGCTCCGTCTCGTGCGAATGTTTTGGCGCATTCGCGGCCCATTCCAGAGCCCGCTCCGGCTAGGAAGAAGCGTTGGTCAGCGCGGTGGTCGCTCGTTTCCTTTTAGGCACACCCACTGATCAATGCAAAGCCTGGTACGTCCATTGCTAAGTTCGTTGCGGTAGAAAGTGGGAAATGGAAAGTGACAACAACTAATCGAGCTCAATTCAAGTGATGAATAGGTCTTCATCAATACCATTCTGAGGGGTGTAGCATTCAGTCAGCTCCCCTGGACACCTCCGCTTTCGGTGAGGAGTTCAGGGTAGACGATCCGAGGTGCGAGCTCTTCCCAATGCAGACCTATTGACATCGTCTATACGACGAAATCGATGGTGTTGTTCCTGGTAGCATCCTTCGAGTCGACCCCACATCAAGCAACATCGTCGTCAACTCATGCTCGGAGACTTGTGAGAAGGGGTACCGGAGTACTGAATTGAACATCGAAGGAGGCTGAGACGCACGTGACGTACCCCACCACTCGCCACCTAACGCTCTATTTTTGGCAACGGCCAGCCTTAGCTCGTCGACCCACCCCTTCCCTCGCCAACCCCATCATATCGTTGTGCATTCTTCGCAGAAGGCGCAGCAAGATCCTCGCACGCTCGTCTCGCCTGATCTGACGCGAGATCGCCGCCGAGTGGAATGGAAGGGTTGATTACTTGAACAGGTCGAGAAGAGAGACCCGGCGCTCATTTGACTACGCACCCGCCTCTCAAGACAACGGCATCTTGATGAAAAGGATCTAGTACTTACTGCAGTGGGAGCTGACCGTCGAGAGCTTATTAGGCCTGCTATTCGAATCGACTCCCCGGCAAAAGTTCCACGCGTGGCCGCCATTTTCCTTGATCTTCCCCAGCACGCGCGGATTTAAGCTTCGCCCACGCAGGTACAGCTCTCGAAATAGCCACATCGCTCAACCTCCTAGCCATGACCGCCCGTGGCAGGACTTTCGACCTCTGCATTCACTGCCACTAGCTGTGGCCTCCACCTTGCTCCCGCATAGCCGGTGTAGCATCATAAGATGTCAGCTTCATAAAAGTCGGCCATCTCCTTCCCTTCTACCGTTTTGACTATTCTTCTCCTAACATTCTGCTTGTCGACGCTACTTTCGTTTCTTCTTGTTCTTCTCGTCTCTTTGTTATTCTTTTACACCACTCTCGCTTTCCACACTCGCTTCTTGTCGTTTACTTCGTATCTCCACATTCGCTATTTCCCCCCTGATTGACTAGACGACAACCGCTGCTACGACTCTGGCATTTTCCTACGCGTTCACCGGAAGAAAGCGGCAATGTCGTTTCACCAATCCAGTTCGAGCATCCCCTACGATGTTCATCAGCTTTTATTGCAGGTTGCACAACATGGTTACGATGCCGACGATGTTCGACTCTGGTATGCCGCCATTCTGAACCGCATCCTATACGACAATCTATCCACCGTCGACACCCCGCAGTCCCAGCCATCGACTGCAGCAGAGACCCGTGAGACTACCACATCTACACATTACAGCGCAAACCTGCTCGCCATGACTTCAGGCCCGCAGAATTACGCCAACGCCATTCCGACTGCAGAATCCTGGCCTGGCCAGTATTCGGTCGAAGATTACGCGTCTAGCTCCATTTCCGGCTCGACGACTACCACCGTGGACTCAGCGTACCAGACCAGCATGACGAACTACACCCAACCATCTCCCTGCTGGAGTGCCGGCACCCCCGCACAACTCGGCATGAATACCAGCACTACCGATCACCCGACACCATCCACTATCCCCCTCGAACCTCCCGAAGACACGATAAATGGCCCCGCTCCCTCCTGGCCAGCTCAATCAAGCTACAACATTCCACCCAACCCTTCAAGCAAACGACCCGCATCTCCTCTTCCCCCTTACGAATTCCCAATGCCGAGCAGCAACCCAATGCTCCAGTACTACCCCGCCGCAACCACCAACACACCCCCACAACCACACTTCTCCTCCTTCGAATCCTTCTGCACCGCCTACGGTCCGCCAATCTCCATCGTTCCGTCGAGGAAGCGCAGAAAGACGTCCTCCAAGGGAGTGAAGAAGTTCTTTCAGCCGATGCACGTTTCGCGGAGCTCAATTTGAGGGAACGAACAGGCACAATACGAGAAGTTCGATTCGAGCCTTGCCCATGGCATTTTGTTTTATAGCATAGCGTTGCTGGTATTTTGGGAAGGTAACTACCTTGGCGTTCGGCGGCTGGAGAGCATGGGGACCATGTTCACGATTGTACGTTTTGGACGCGATGAGATGCACAGATTCAGACTTCGTAGCAATGTCTACAATCATTTGCTGACCTGCTCAATACCACGAGGCCAAGTCAAGCTCTACTGAATATCTACCTACTGTGTCCGTCCACTGGCGCGTACGGGACGAGCTTGTAGCCAATCGTGCGTCGCCCAACCGGCGTACAATATGCAGGCAGCCTTGTCCCCACCTCCATCTTGGACCATGCAACGCAGTTCCAACACGACACCATTATCGTAAGATTTCGTTACGCAGGCCATTAACTAGGACATCGGAAGCCCATCTACACCATGGCCGATCCACTGAGCACGATCACTTCCATCATCCAACTGCTGCAAATCTCCAAAGCAGCCTACGACAGCGTCCAAGATGCCACCCATCTGCCGCAAGCGTTTGACGCGATAAACGCACGAATCGAATTGGCCACCGCCACTCTCGAGGAGATCAGGTTGAAATACCAGAAGAACACCGAAGAAGAGGCGAAGATCAGAAGAACACTGCAGGAATGTGAGAAAGACGCGGAAGACTTGAAGGCGATGTACGAGACGGTTTGTGCGGCGGCTGGCGGGAACTGGCAACATCGATACCGCTCAATCTTCTCAAACATGGTCCACGATCGCAAGTGCAAAGTGGAGGGAGTGTGGAGACGGCTACTGGAAGGCCTGGAAGTCTTGCGAGGCTACCACCTCTTCAAGACCCTGTCGACCGCAGAAGAAATCGCGGCTGCCATTGTCGAAATCCAGAACGTCGAGGACTCTCTGCCTGACGATGGCGCTACCTTCTATGCTCCTGTTGGTCTGGCACATACTGGCTCGGGTGCGAACAGCGCCAACGTGTGGCAGAACAACATCCACGCGCCCTCGAATCTGTATCAGGGCGGCACGCATCACCACCAAGCGCCAGGTAGGTGAAGGGTCCCGATTGCAATGAATCGCTTGGACTCGACTGAGCTTCGCGCGATCTCGCTCTTAGAAGCTCCACACGACTCCACGCCTATGCATATCATTCCCTTCCCGCGCGACGAAGACTTCATCGAGTACGGCGGTCTGCTCGATCGAATTAATTCAAAGCTGGCGCGCCCTACGGCGACGGTCGCGCTGGTCGGCTTGGGCGGCGTTGGGTAAGTAGCGAACGAAGGTACGGGGACTCGTCGGAGATGAAGCTAACGAAAGTACAGAAAGTCACAACTCGCCATTGAACACTGCTACCGTGTCAAAGAGCGATCGCCCGAGACATGGGTGTTGTGGGTGCATGCTAGCAGCCTCGCCCGGTACGCACAGGGCATTCGCAAGATTGCGGACATCGTCCAAATCCGTGGTCGGGACGACGTGCAGGCAGACATCTTCCAGCTCGTGGACGTCTGGCTTCGCCAGGGCAAGAAGAACTGGATACTGGGGCTTGACAATGTCGATGATGCCAGCTTCCTTGCCGAACGGAGGGCTGCAAGAGAAGACAGAGGAGGCGTCAAGAGCCTGCCATCGCTGTTTGAACTCCTTCCGGTGTGTGATCATGGGTCAATTTTCATTACCTCACGAACCGAGCGCGCCGCCTTGACGCTTGTCGAGCGCTCGGACATGATTGCTGTCAAACCGATGGACGAAGGGACTGCGATGCGTCTGTTAGCGAAAAGGCTTGGAAAGCAACACGCACAGGACGCTGGCGTGGAGCTGGTAAAAACGCTCGAATATATGCCACTGGCGATTACGCAGGCGGCGGCGTATATCAATCAGCGAGGACGGAGATGGTCAGTTGAGCGGTACTTGAAGGAGGTGCAAGAGTACTTGAAGAAGGCACAGAGCGGCGCTCAATCGAAGCGAGGCATCTTGGAAATTGGCGAAGTTGATCTCCGACGCGATAAAGAAGGCGAAGACGCAATCATGCTGACGTGGTGTATCTCGTTTGAGCATGTTCGGCAGGTTCGACCATCGGCGGCGGACCTGCTCGCGTTGATGAGCTTCTGTGATCGACAGTCAATCCCTGAGGATCTTGTACGAAGACGAGGCGCTGAGAAGTACGGTAGCGGAAGACGAGAGAATGATGGGGACGTCGGTGAAGAAGAAAGGGACGACGAGGACGACGCCAGCCTCAACAGCTCAGAGACCAATTCAGACGACGGATTCGACGACGATCTCGTCATTTTGGAGAGCTACTCCTTCGTGTCGGTCACCACGACCGCGGCGGTGTTCGAGATGCACAGGCTGGTGCAACTGGCGACGCGGAGGTGGCTAGAGTCGCAGAATGAGCAGGAGCGGTGGAAAGAGCGGTACATCGAGAATCTGCGTGCCGCTTTCACCGAGACTCCGTCCCAGGGTTCTGTTACCAGTCGGGTCATGTTCCCACATGTCAAGCTGGCGCTGGACTTGAAGCCGAAGCTGGGCAGCGATGCGTTGTTGACTTGGGCCCGGTTGATGTACATCGCCGCCGGCTATGCCGTGGTCGGTGGGTACGGGTACGAACATGATGCGGAAAAGATGGCTGAAGAATGTTTGAAGGCCCTTGAAATGGAACTCAAAGACAATGATCCAAAGATCTTGCTGGCCATGGTGATGGTAGCACGTGTGAGGAATCGCACGGGCAGGTGTATGGAGGCGGAAGCGCTGCTGATGCGTGTCTTAGAGGCTCATGAGAAGGCACTTCGGGCGGACGACCCACCCGACGAACTGTCGATCGAAAGCAAACACACCATCATGCTCGATCTCGCATCATCGTGCAGGGACCAGAGGAAGTGGGAACAGGCGGAAAAGCTGATATTACAAGTACTAGAAGGGGAGAGAACGGTCTACGGAGAGGAGCATATAAGGACGCTTGACGCCATGCATAATCTTGCAGTGACTTACCTCTGGCAACGGAGATGGGCAGATGCGGAGAGTCTCCTAGTACCGGTCCTTGAGAGAAAGAAGAAGGCGTTAGGGGAGGAGCATTTGGACACTTTGATCGCTATGGGCAATCTCGCCACTTCGTATAGGAACCAAGGGAAGTTGACAGAGGCAGAAGAGCTACACAAGCGAGGAGTAGCAGTCGAGAGAAGAGTGCTAGGAGAGCAGCATCCAACCACCTTGATAAGTATGAGCAGTCTGGCAGAAGTATATCGCCAGCAAAGAAGACTGGCAGAGGCAGAAGTGCTACTAACGCGAGTAGTAGCTATCCGGAGAGCGGCGTTAGGAGAGGGGCATCGGGACAACCTAGTTGATATGAGCAACCTCGCAGGCGTCATTGCCAGGCAAGGGAGGTTGGCAGAGGCAGAGGAGCTGGAGACAGAGGCGTTGAAGAGACGAGTGAAGGTCCTTGGAGACCATCATCCCGACACCCTTACAAATAAATCTAATCTGGCATGGCTGTTTGGCGAGCAAGGGAGGCTGGCACAGGCAGTGCAGCTGGAGACAGAGGTTTTGGAGGCGAGCAAAACGGTGCAAGGAGCAGAACATCCCTACACGCTGCTCGTCATGCACAGCCTCGCGCAATCGCTCAGGAAATCAGGGCGCAACGAGGCGGCATGCGCCCTGTTGAGTGACTGCGCATCTTTGTCGGCTCGGATTCTCGGGGCGGACCATCCGCATACGCTGGTTCGCAATGGAGCGCTCCAACGGTGGACGCAAAGGTAGCGGCGTAACACAATCATGAATGTATGAACGTATCAGAGGGGTTTGAAGGCGGCTCAGGAGCCGATACTCGAGCGCGCTCTATTGTATTTCCCAGTCCAAGGTCATAGCCCATCCTCACTCTCCTCCACCAACTCATCAGCATTCTTCGTATTCTCCTCCTCGACCTCACGAAACGTGGCATAACTCAGGAGCAGAAAGGCAAAAATAATCATAACGCCGCCGAGAATCGCGGCAGCCGTGAGCGGCGAGTAAAGCGGCGGCGGCAGCATCTGATCGCACAGCGCGACAATGAAAATCGTCAGGAGCGCAGCCACAGAGCTGAGAACCGGCGACGTCAAACTAATGAGCACCATGAAGCTGCCGGAAAAGGTGGCGTTGGAGAGGGTGGAGATGGCGAGCATCCACGCCGCTTCGCCGCGCGGGAGCTCGAAGACTTCCCAGCCGAGGACGTGCAGGATGGGGATGGGGATCCACAGGACCGAGAGGGTGAAGACGCCGATGAGGCTGCCGAAGACGTGGGCGAAGATGACGCCGCGACCGGGCGAGGTGCCTTCGGGCGGGCAGGCGACTTTTTTGAAGAGGACTTCGTAGAAGCCGTAGAGCACGCTGCCGAAGCCGATGACAAGGTTGCCGAGTAGGCGGTTGTGGGCTTCTTCGGAGGCGGGGGCGTTGGGGCCGCCTGCGCCGCCGCCGGATTTGGAGCCGTGTTTGAGTGGGCCTTGGTCGCCGTATGCGACGATGAGGACGCCGATGATGGCGATGGCGACGGCGATGACTTTGCTCCAGCGGAGCTTCTCCTTTAGGATGGGGACGGCGAAAGCGTACGCAAAGAAGGCGGAGCAGTTGTAGATGGCCGTTAGGTCGCTGGCGGTGGTAAGGTCGACGGCAACGTACCAGCTGGAGCCGGCGATGGTGAGGGCGCAAGTTACAAAGGCGGTGGTGCGGATGAAGTAGGGGATTGGACTCTTCTTTTGTAGGTTGGCGGGGACGTGTAGGGTTTGGTGTTCTACCATTTGCGCGGTTTGGCGGACGAGAGTGAGGTGTCGTCGCCAGAACGCTGGCCAGGGCTGTTGCCACTTCTGGATTCGGAGGACAAGGAGAAGACAAGGGTATAATACGGACCAGGAGCCGTGGGTCAAATACCTGTGAGACGTCCATGTGAGATGTGTGAACAGGAAATGCCAAGAACCAGGGGCTATACTCACATCATGCAAAACGCCTTATTCCAATGCAAAGTATGCTGAATGTACACCGCCGTTTCCGTCTGCACAGCAAAACTCACCAAACTGACGAGTAGAAAGCCGGCAGCAAATGTATATCGTTTTCGCGTAGTCTGGGTGGCAAGCGCCTGTGCATCCTCCGCTTTTAAACTCGAGCGCCGACTCACTACGGTCAGCTGAGAAGCGGCCGCTCGGCTGTAGGAGGGTCGTGTTCGGTCATTTGCGAGCAGGGGCTCTCGATAATGGGTTTTGTCGTCCTCCATTGAGTGTCGTAGGTCCGAGGGCATATCCGCCGCTCCTTCAATTGCAGGTATAGGGGGGAAGGTATTGTCGCCGTCGTCGTAGTCGGCCTCCAAGCCCTCCACTTCGCGGTGGGGATAGTCCTTGGTGTGATATGAGTTCGAGTAGGACTGATCTGGATTTGGTGTCGATTGGCGCGACACCTCCTTGCTCAAATGTACATAGTCTCCGCTCGAGTCGGGGGTGTGGGCGAGGGAGTCGCTGGACCTGTTGGTGCGGTGGAAAGGCAGCGGCCCGAGTCGCGTACTGGAGGAAGAAGGCAGGGAGGCTTTGGGACGTGATTCAGGCATCCATGCGAGTGCTGGGGGATCGCGAGGTTGGCGGCATGTGACGGAAAAGGTTGAGGCCTTGTGTCATCCACGCTAATGCGGCAAGGACCCAGCGAGTGGAAAGACTGGAATCGGCGACTGCCAGGCAGCGCAAGGGCGGGTAATATTACGAGGATAAGATTTGAGTCGCGTTGCATGAAGGGGCTGCCGTTGAAAGGATCGGTGTGGATGCAGTGGTGTAGTCAGCAGTTGTAAGAAAGTTCGAGGAAGCACGTGTGAGATCAAAGGGTCTTCTCCTGACGGCTTCGTCTGCCTGAGGCACGAACATGGCTGCCTGCACGTGTTTCCCAAGACCTCCCACGTTTCCCGTACCTGCATTGCTCTCTTCACACCTCCACCGTCATTGCTGATCTCAATGCACCAATGACTCGCCACTCCACTCTCTTCCATCACCACCAAACATGCTTAGGTAAACTGAAGCCGGCCTGGCTTGTTAACTCCGTGGGACTGTCATCGTCCCAAAACTTCACGTGCAGCTTCCATTGCCGATTACCGGCGATGATGAAATTCCACCGTTAAAAAAGGCAGGTGCTTTCGCTCTCCCACTTCCCTTCCACCCTTCCCTCTCAACATCTATCCCACTCCTCCTCTCTCCAGTAATCACTCACACTCGTCAATCCGCCAAGATGCCTCTCATCACAGGGACCGGAAAGCCTCGAGTCATCCTGGGCTGCATGACGTTTGGCCCCAAAGAAGGCGCGCGCATCACATCGCTCGACACCTACAACCAAGCTCTCGACTTCTTCCAGGGACAAGGTTACTCCGAGATCGACACCGCGCGCAACTACAATGACGGCGCTCAAGAGGGCTTTACTCGTGAGGCAAACTGGCAATCTCGCGGCTTGACCTGCGCCACCAAGTGCTACCCCAACGAGCCCGGGAATCACTCCCCGGACCAGCTGGAGGCGAGCTTGGAAAAGAGTCTGAAAGAGCTGGGAACGGACTGCGTAGACATTTTCTACCTGCACGCGGCCGACCGAAGCATCCCCTTCACGGAGCCGCTGAAAAAGCTGAACGAGCTGCACAAGAAGGGCAAGTTTGTCCGGCTGGGATTGAGCAACTTCACTGCCTTCGAGGTGGCCGAGGTGGTGATGCACTGCAAATATAACAACTGGGTCCGACCGACGATCTATCAAGGAATGTACAACGCCATCACGCGCAGCCTTGAGCAAGAGTTGATTCCCACATGCCGAAGATATGGGCTGGATGTAGTGGTGTACAACCCAATCGCTGCAGGTCTCTTGGCCGGGCGGTACAAGACCAAGGATGTGCCGCAAGAGGGTCGCTTCTCCGGTGAATCGAAAGTGGGACAGAATTACCGTGCGCGGTACTTCAAGGACGAGACGTTTGATGCGCTGAGACTTGTGGAGGAGGCGGCGGACAAGTCCGGTATCTCCATGTTGGACATTGCTCTCCGCTGGCTCGTTCACCATTCCGCACTCAACATCAAGGACGGAGGGAATGATGGCATCATCATCGGAATGTCGAGCATTCAGCAGCTGGAGCAGAATCTGAAGGGCCTGGAGGGGGGACCGCTGCCGGAAGAGGTGTTGAAGAAGCTGGACGAGGCCTGGCTAATTACCAAGCCCAACACCGCCAACTACTGGCATCTCAAGCTGGAGTACACGTATGACACGCAGAAAGCGTTGTTCGCGGCAACGTGAGGTTCCGCTGAAGTTCCGCTGCTGCTTGGCCTGAGGAATGGCAACACGAGTCTAGATCTAGCAAGTATCGCATAGAATGGCGACTCATGTCCCTCATCACCATTCCCAGCAGTGCTCTAAGCGAAGGAAGAGGGCGAGTCTCGCCATGATCTTCATCAGCAGTCGCGTGCCTACATATGGCTTGGGCCATTCGATGGTCCAGACTGGGCGACCAGCCGATCACCCAAGCCGCCGCCGGAACGGCGAACATCCGTGCCAGAAGAAGCGCTTCCTAGTGGAGCTCGGCCAGCCACTCAACGTCTGTCCTCACCTCTTCGGGCACGCAGTTCCGCGAAAGGCAAAAAATCAAGCTCAAAAATACGCTTGGTTTGACAGCCAACCCTATCCCTTTCTGCAGCGTGCCTTCCGAACGGGGCCACGCTCGCTCTTGCCTCTATCACCCGCGGACCCCGTTCCGGCCGCCGGCCGTCCAACTCTTGCTGACTCGGCGGCGGTATGCTTTGCTTATCCTTCCCATTCTTAATGGACCTTTGGCTCCTCTAGCATGCACGCCGTGCCGTCTCTTCCTTGCTTAAGGGTCTCCCCCCTCCTCCTCCCCCCCTGCGTGTAGCCTTGAGCCCCTCCTCCAACCTCACTATTGCTCACCTACGCTCCTTGGCCAGCAGCAGTACTCGCCGCGCCTCTCTGCTCCTCCGCCGTGCCTCATCCTCACCCTTCTCCGCCATCCGATACACTCATCACCACCACCACCCCCACCTGCCGTCAGCCTCGATGGCGGCGGATAGCAAAGAGAGCCTGCTCCGCCGTGTGCCATCAGCCCTCAACCCGCCCCCAATGGTCGTGCAGCCGGGGGTGCACAAACTCGACACCCCCGTCACCCTCCCCCAAGACGCTGAATTCCCCTCCACGAGCTTCACTAGCTACCGCGTCGATGCACGCAAGAAACGCTTCCCGCAATGCATTTCCCACCGGGGCAACAAGGTCTCGCATCCGGAAAACACCATGGCTGCTTTCCGCTCCGCTGTTGAAGTTGGCACGCACGCGCTAGAAACGGATGTGCACTTTACGAAGGACGAAGTGGTGGTGTTGAGCCACGATGACTCGCTGGAGCGCTGCTATGGTCGGCCAGAGAAGATTTTGGACTCCACGTGGGAGGAGATCAAGGATGTGCGCACGATCCGCGAACCCCACGAGCCGCTGCCGCGCTTGGCGGATTTGCTGGAATATCTAGCGCAGCCGGGCTTGGAGGAGATCTGGCTGCTGTTGGACATCAAGCTCAGCAATGACGCGGACACCATCATGCGCCTGCTCGGCTCGACGATTGCATCCGTGTCGCCGGCGGCACGCAAGAAATGGGAAGAGCGCGTGGTGCTGGGCATCTGGGCTGCTAAGTACTTGCCGCTGGCGATGAAGTACCTGCCCGACTTCCCCGTGACGCACATCGGCTTCTCGCTCAAATACGCACGCCATTTCTTCACCGTGCCCAACGTCAGCTTCAACATGCTCCTGCCCATGTTGGTTGCGCCGGGTGGGCGGGCGTTCATCCGCGATGCGAAGCAGAAGCAGAAGCGCCAAGTGTATGCGTGGACGGTGAACGAAGAGGACAAGATGGAATGGTGCATTCGGCGCAAGCTCGACGGCGTCATCACCGATGACCCGCGCAAGTTCCTCGACGTCTGCGCACGCTTTGACGAGTTCAGGCGCGAGCCGGTCTTTGCGCTGCGCTTCAAGGCATATTTCGAAATCATGCGCATCTGGGTTTGGGTGACGTTTGCGTTGATGTTTATGAAGAAGTGGCGGCTCTTACCCGTTGCGAGCAAGGAGTTGATCAAACGGGTGGGCAAGTGAGTTGGTTGCATGGCGGATGGTAGATATAGAGCATAGAATATGCATGCAGCCGGTGTGGATGCGAAGAGAGTCCTTGAAAGCGCTGGCGCAGATGGCATCTTTGTTCGGCGCATTGGGAAGATGCTAGATGATTAATATACACCTGTTTAGACAACCACTGCAAGACGCATATATGCATTCTTCCGTTGTATCTATGTCTGGATGCCAATGGCAAGAAGTCACGTGCGCGCGCAAAGCTGGCGCGTGTCGGCGTGTTTCCCAAAGTGGCACCCCACTTTCGCGTCTCTGCCTCAGCTGCTCGACACACCGCACTTCCTCGTCCAACCCGGTTGATGTGACGCCCCATGAGCTCCAGCAAAGATGCCACGGTGAGAATCGTTACAAGCCACTGCTCGTGTATCCATCGCTAACGCGCGCGCAGAGAAATCATCACCCTCCAAGCCGGCCAATGCGGTAACAGCGGTGAGCCCTCCCTCTCCCCCAACCATCACCACACCCTCCCGCGCCCTCTCCCCCGAAACTAACCCTCTTACTGCCAGTCGGCTCGCAATTTTGGCAACAACTCTGCCTCGAGCACGGCATCAACCAAGACGGCAACCTCGAAGACTTTGCGACAGAAGGCGGCGACCGCAAAGACGTCTTCTTCTACCAGTCCGACGACACGCGCTACATCCCGCGCGCCATCCTGCTCGACCTCGAGCCGCGCGTCATCAACGGCATCCAGACGGGCCCCTACAAGAACATCTACAACCCGGAGAATTTCTACGTGCACAAGGATGGCATGGGCGCGGGGAATAATTGGGCGGCGGGGTATGCGCGTGGCGCGCAGGTGGAGGAGGAGGTGTTTGATATGATTGATCGCGAGGCGGATGGGAGTGATAGTTTGGAGGTATGTGTGTGACGGTTCTGTGGAAAGGGAAGTCTGGCTGATGGGTGTGTGTGTGCAGGGCTTCATGCTGTTGCATTCCATTGCTGGCGGTACTGGATCCGGGCTGGGCTCATTCCTGCTGGAAAACCTCAACGACCGGTTTCCCAAGAAGTTGATTCAGACGTACTCCGTCTTTCCTGGACAACAGGATGACGTTGTAGTGCAGCCTTACAACTCTCTGCTTGCCCTGCGGAGACTCACACAGAATGCCGATGCCGTAGTGGTCCTCGACAACGGCGCTCTTTCACGGATAGCGGCAGACACACTACACATCCAGGAGCCAACGCTACAACAGACCAACCGACTTGTCAGCACAGTTATGTCCGCGTCGACTACCACCCTACGCTACCCAGGATACATGCACAACGATCTTGTCGGCATCCTGGCCTCCTTGATCCCCACTCCTCGCTGCCATTTCTTGCAAACCAGCTACACACCCTTCACAGGAGATAACGTCGATGCCGCCAAGACGGTGCGCAAGACCACTGTCCTGGACGTCATGAGAAGACTCCTCCAGCCAAAAAACCAAATGGTCTCCACCAAGCCCACCAAAAACAGCTGCTACATCTCCATCCTCAACATCATCATGGGCGAAGCAGACCCCACAGACGTAAGTCCAGCATCTTCCCAAGACAACAAGCCGTAAATTAATTGACACGCCAAACCAGGTCCACAAATCCCTCCTCCGCATCCGCGAACGCAACCTCGCCTCCTTCATCCCCTGGGGCCCCGCAAGCATCCAAGTCGCCCTAACCCGCACAAGCCCCTACCTGCACCCGCCCTACACCTCGCGCGTCCCGCCGCGCGTCTCGGGCCTCATGCTCGCCAACCACACCGGCATCTCCACCCTCTTCCGCCGCATCGTGACGCAGTACAGCCTGCTGCGCAAGCGCAATGCCTTCCTCGAGCAGTATAAGCGCGAGGAGCCGTTTCGCGACGGCCTGGCGCAGTTCGACGAGGCGAAGGAGGTGGTGCTCGATTTGATTCGGGAGTATGAGGATGCGGAGCGGGCGGATTATTTGACTGGTGGTGTGGGTGGGGAGAGTAGTGGGGAGGCGACGAATGGGGGCGCGGATGCGAGGACCGATGGGGTTACGGGGAGGTGAGGTGCTGCTTGCTGATTGTGGAACGACATTCTGGGCGTTTGGGAGAGCAGGGTTCGAGAGCGCTGGCGTTCCGTTGGTTGGGCAATTTGGTGAAGCGACGCGAGATTCCCACAGCTCTTTGAGATGATGATGTGCATGCCTCAGCTTCGAGGAGACAACCGCTGGCACACGTGACTTACGTTTCAGCTACTTCGTTCCCCTGGCATGCTCTCGTTTGTACTATGCGCTGCTTGAGGCAGCGTTTGCTGTGGGACGAGGTCGACATCATAGCTGCCAAAAGAGGAAGGAGCGGGAAATGAGCGTGACGTTATCAGCTGCAGGCCAGCATTGCTCGCTCGCGTCTTCCCGTGATGGCAGGCAATGTCCCTTGTGACTGATGTAGGGTATGAGTCGTAGGAAAGAGTCCTAGTTGCCATTGCCATTGCCAGAGGAATCTTCTCATACCCTATTCTGCCAGCTCGCCCAGCCTAGTCAACTCACGTGATCGAAGTGAGAAGTGCGAGCAAGACCTCACCTTGACATCGTGAGGTGGCACAAACGACATCAGCCCGCCGCCGCCTCCTTAGCAGCGCTCGCTCAACCTCACTACACTCTCTTTCTCACCAACAACCTGACTTCGCCCCTTCTTCCAACTCTCCTTCTTCCATCCATCTTCCGACCAAGCATACCCATCAACCACTCACGCCCTCAAAGCACCATGGCTTTGAGCTCCAACCGCGTCACACCCTTAGTCTCATGGGAAAGTCAAGCAGCCATGTCCACCTCGCGCCCCGCAACCCCAGAGCCAACAACAGCCACGCCGCGAACACTGTCGCGATCGCGCTCCCTCCTGAAAAAGCGCTCAAGCCAAAAAGTCCTCTCGCTCCTGAAAAAAGCGTCCTTCACCAAAAAGCACAACCCCAATCCCGTGACAGAAGAAGACGTAACACCCTTTCCTCCCACTCAACCGCACCCACCGCACAGAATGCCCAACTAACCACCCCCTCCGCAGCCTGTAGCCGCAACCCTCGCCTCCCTCCGCGAAATGCAATCGCGCGGCGAGCACTGGTGGCGCTGGACCACGCAATACGCCGAACTCCAGCTCCCGCTCGCGGAAGACGTGGCGCTCGAGGACCTCGTCAGGGCGATCAACCATTCCAACGGTATTAGGGATAGTTCGAATGTGTTGGTTTTTTGGGATCCGGAAGGCGGGAAGGAGGAGCAGGAGGAGGCGAGGGAGTTCTTTCGGGTGGGTTTGTTTGATGTTTGCTTGTGGTTGATCGTTTGACTGACTTGAGACAGTGCGATATCCATGCCGTCGATGGCCAGGATTATGCTGCTGCGATGTGGAAGCTGCGTCGCGTGGTTCGTGAGGCGGGAGGGATGGTATGCGCTGAGATCGAGTATGTTGGTGGGTTTCTGTAAGTTCTCTTCCTTCTCTTGATTGCCGGTGCCCAAGCACGCAAGATGAGAAGAAAGGAAGTGTGGGGCGATCGCAGAACTTACAGTTCACTGACACGCCGCACAGGTACAGCATGCCCGCCTCCCTTCCCAACCCCCTAGACACCACCCTCCGCACTCTCCAAGGAGGCCACATAGTCGTCACCCGCTGGACAACGCCCTTCGAGCCACCCCGTCTACATCCCCTCCGCATGCACCCGCCCGGCGCATTCGGCCAACCACCCCAGCCCTGCCTCCAGTCCATTTCACGCAAACCCGCCGACCCGAAGATCAAAATCCAAAAGTGGATCCTGCGGCAGCGTGAGAAGGCGGAGCGTGAGGAGAGGAAGCACGGTCGTTCAGTCCTGCCTCGTGCGGTCAGTGAGATTGTGCTTGGGTCGCGGATTCTGGATCCTGGTGTCGAGCTCGCGATTCTAAGGCCCGAAATGGTTGGGGCGCGACTGTCGGGTGCTAGCTACTCGCTGCGGCGCCCGGATTTGCGCGCTTCGTGCGCGGAGAAGGAAGTGTACATTGAGAGCGAAGACGACGACGACGGTTGGGAAGTGGAGAGTGATGGCGTTAGTGTGGAGCCTGGGCCTTACAATGGTAAGCTGTCACCTGTGCGGTCGTAGGGGATGGGGTGGGACACTAATCGATCATTCCACCTGATGGCAGGAGTTCCAGGCACTGCTGTGGGCATCAGCGTGGCGAGGTACAATCAGGCACTGAACTTTGGAGCGGAGATGAGGCGCGTGGAAACCTTGTACCGCAACTGGATGAGTCGCAACCGTGGCTCGTGAAGGAAGCGCGACCTATATTGCAGGGCGGCAAGCGATAAGAGTGACGAGAGTGTAGTCTAGTCCCAGGAGATTCTGCGCTGGTTAGCATATCTGTGAAGAGTGCGGGAGGAGTGGACGTTGGCGAGCTTACCCCAACATAATACCAGCACCAGCCGCCATGGCGAGGAATTGCAAGCCAGTACTCCTCAATTCTTTCCATCGATTTGGCCCCGTCTCCAGCATCTCGGGAATGACGCCTACGGTGCCGACATACAAGAACGTTCCGGCGGTGAAGGGCAGCAATACATCGCCCCAGCTTAGACTCGTGCCGACCAAACCCTGGTTACCCGCCCCTACCACGCCCTCGAGAGTACCACTTCCACCAAGTTCTTGGACAGCAATTCCGATAATCGTGCCGAGGACGGCACCGAGGGCGGTGACGAATTGCAGGCCCATGGCCATCTTCTTACTCATTCCTCCTTGAATCAGCAAAGCGAAGTCTCCAACCTCGTGGGGAATTTCATGACAGAACACCGCGAGCGTAGTCGTCGCACCAATGCTCGACGAGGCGTAGAAGGACGAAGACAATGCCAGTCCGTCGGTGATGTTGTGCGTAAAGTCCGCGACAATGTTGAGGTATGCCGAGAGTTTGATGGGGGGTTTCGTTTCGGCTGCATTCTTCGTCAGGGCCACACTGGTCTCGGTCTTTGCACCCTTCTTGCGCTGTTTAAGAGCGGCATCGTTCTTCGCAACACCCGTGGTCGTGGCCTTGTCGGACTCAACGTGACCGTTCGCATCCTTCCTCTCTCCGTGATCGTGCGTGTGACCCTCCCCACCAGTGGCAATTCTCAATCCCTTGTCCATTGCGACAAATGTCACGAACCCGACCATGATCGCGAGTCCCAGTAACAAATTCTTGTTCGGCTCGACCAATACTGCCCGTACTGTTCCCTCCGGCACCTCGCCGAGGAAAATCTCCGGCATCAGATGGAAGAAGACGTCGCCAAGCAGGCCACCCACGGCGAAGGCGACCATGATGTTCAATGAGCTGGGGTCAATGTCCGTTGGACACAGAGCGAGGAGGAAATTTGGTGGGCCGGAGATGTAGAGGGTTGCCATCAGGCTGTTGAGGGCAGGGGAGGTGAAGGGGAAGAGCAGGCTGAAGGCGCGCTGGAGCGGCGATAGTGAGGTGGGGGTGTGGGCATGGGTGTAGGCCGTCAGCTTTTGGATAATAGAGCACTCCTGCTTGTTGTCAGCTCAGTCGCATCGTTGGTGAAGCTGCGAGATGCAGATATACCTGGAGCTGCTCTTCAATCTCCTGAGTGCTCAATGCTTCCACCGCGATCTCATCCTTCTTCGCCACCGCGAGTGTAACGCACAGTGCTAGCAGCACAATGGCAGCTTTCACGAGCTGCTGTCTTTGTCGTGCCATGTTCGCGTCTTCTCAATGGTACCGTCTCGTCTCGTCTCGACACGGTCGCCTCGAGTGAAGTCGGAAGACGGGGCTCGCGTGCATGACTAATCCCGAAACTCTAACCCTCTGTGCCTGGCTTTACGTTTTGGAATTTTTGTCCGTTGCATCTAGAACTTCACCATCTGACAGCATTTCTCAACGAGACGAGATCTCCGAGCAAGATGGGACGAGAACTCCAAAAGAAGAAGAATCGCTCTTCCCTCAACAAAGTCAAGCGCAAACCGAAGTCGAAGAAGCGCATCCTCTCCAACTCCATCATCGCCGCAAACTGGGACAAAACACAGACGCTCACGCAAAACTACCGGAGATTGGGTTTGGCGGCGAAGTTGAACAAGACCACGGGCGGGGTGGAGAAGACTGCGACTTCTTTGCAGAAAGAGCAGGATGGAACAGGTGGACTTGCGAATGGGCAGTTACATGGACTCGTGATTGGAGGTGGGTCGAGGAGGGCGGCGCAGACGATGGAGGTGAAGGAAGTGGAGGTGGAGAGGGATCCGAAGACGGGGAGGATTCTGCGGGTTGTTGGTGCTGAGAGTGTCAAGGCGAACCCGCTTGGTGATCCGCTCAATGACCTTGATTCGGACGAGGAAGACTCGGAGGGCGACGTGTACGATCAGCACGGAGCTGCCCTGAGGCCGAGTGCGGAAGCCCGGTCCGAGGCAAGGACCACGGTGGTGAGAGATTTGGAGCGAGAAGCGAGTCGGCCAGAGGCAAAGTACCGAAGACATCAGAGTGAAGGGGAACGGGCGTTTGTCGAGGAGCTGGTGGAGAAGTATGGCGATGATTATGGGAAGATGGCGAGGGATATGAAGATCAACTATATGCAGAGGAGTGAAGGCGATCTGAAACGGCGGGTCAAAAAGTGGAGGGAAAGCGGTGGCACGGTGGGCTGAGGAGTTTGGATGAGTCTGGGGAAAGAGCCTCACGGGCAACACCAGCGCTGTGATCGCTGGAGAGAGTTGCTTTGCTCGCATTCCTCCATCGCAATGCTTCAGACCCGCCAACGAATCGGCGAAAACGTACTCTGCATGGAGGGAGGCTACAAAGTGGTTGGCAAGGCCTGATGCCAATAGGACGTCGAGACCAGACGGCCATGTATTGCCTCCATCACTTGACGAGCAGATGAGCCGATTCATCTCGGTATATACACCACAATAGAAGATACGAGTTACGAATCGAGTGAATTGCGAGTCGGTCTACCCGCGGTCTACTCGGGAGCGCGAATCGGGCAGGCTTTGTCTCGCGCTGGTCTTGCAATGGATTCAATGTCTCCACGCCTGCCAACACCGCAAAAAAGGTCGTACTTGGGCAAAAACACAACCAAATGATTCGCAATCACAAGGAGAGCAAAAATTCACTTGACAAGAGGGGGATTCGAACCCCCGCGGGCAGAGCCCATGAGAAATAGAACTCGACTGAAGGGTCGAGCAAGCAGATTGGGATCGCTTGAGTCACACGCCATAACCACTCGGCCATCTTGCCAATTTTGCGGGCGGTTTTTAGTCGCTGCAATTAATGGTGGGACGGCAAAATCGTACAGATACTTGCACCGCAACCTCCCGAAGTGCGGCGAAAAGGATAGATCAGGATTCGTCATAGAGACTGGCCCCCACCATCACAAATCCATCGTCCAACTTACATCCCGGTATCACCCTCACTCAACTCGATTTCAGCTCTTTCCCTTTGTCTATACTTCATCCACCACCAGCGACACGCAAGACTTTCACCGCAGCTTCCGAGAGTGCCGCGCCTGCCTGCGAACGACTTATAATCACTCAATTCCAGCCCTCGTGACACCCCCGAGTCTCCGCCGCCACCATCACCCACTGGCCACCCATCTCGTCTTATAATCGGCTGGGCTTGCTACGTTGCGGTCAGACCTTGTCAACGGTCTCCCACGTCGCAAGCCTGCGTCTGGTCCATCCCACGAACCATGATCCCCATCCCGAACCCCGAAGACTACGACGTCTCTCCCCGAAATGGCTTCCTCCCGACCGAACCACCGCTCGAGGCCCTCCCTGATTCCTACTACAGCCCGTGGGAGCACGCCGTCAAGAATTTACAAGGCCTGATCTTGAGCAAGAGATTACGAGAAGTGGTAGATCGCCTCCCCGTCCTCACCACAGACCGATTGTTCGGCGAGGCGCAATGGCGAAGAGCATACAGCGTGCTGGCCTTCATCGCCCACGCCTACATCTGGGGCGGCAACAAGCCGGCTGAAAGAGTGCCGCCCCCCATCACCATCCCCTTCCTCTCTGTTTGCGAGCACCTGCAACTGCCGCCAGTTGCCACCTACGCCGGCCTCGTGCTCTGGAACTGGAAGCCCATCTTCGACACCGAGCGAGTCGACACGCTCGCCAACCTCGACATCATCGACACCTTTACAGGTTCTCTGGACGAGAAATGGTTCTATCTCATCAGCGTCGCCATCGAAGCCAAAGGCGGCCCTCTCATCCCGCTCATGCTGCAAGCCATCGAGTCCGCGAGTCGCGGGAATCGCGCAGCCGTCACTCAGAGCCTGCGCACATTCGCGGAACGACTCGACGACATCGGCATCACGCTGACCCGCATGTACGACGATTGCGATCCTCACATTTTCTACAACCGCATACGTCCATTCTTGGCTGGCGGCAAGGGAATGGCGGACGCTGGCCTTCCGAACGGAGTCATCTTCGACAACGGCGGGCCCATCAATAAGCAGCGTTACGTGCAATTCAGCGGCGGCAGCAATGCCCAATCCAGCGTGATTCAGTTCTTCGACTTGGTCCTAAGCATCGAACACCGTCCAACAGGAGAGGAAACAAAATCAGATCCATCAGCCGACAAATCCCACAAACCCAAAGCACCCCCCTCCAACTTCATCCACGAAATGCGAAAGTACATGCCGGGCCCCCACGCCCGCTTCTTGGAGCAGGTAGCCGCGGTCGCCAACCTCCGCCACTTCGTCCAACAGCACTCCTACGACCGCGACCTGACCGTCGCCTTTGACGCATGTCTCGCCATGCTGAGCGCGCTGCGCGACAAGCATATCCAGATGGTCAGCCGGTACATAGTCATCCAAAGCCATGCAGCGAAGAAAACGCAGCAGCAGCAGCAGCAGCAGGATGCACCGCACGCACCGAACCAAGCGACAAAACTAAACCTCGCACACCGCCCGAAACAACCTTCCGCGGACGGCAAAGAGGACAAAGAGCTCAAGCGCGATCTCAAAGGTACAGGTGGCTCGTCACTCATTCCGTTCCTGCGCCAGGCGAGAGAGGAGACAGGCGAGCCGGCGGTGGATGTGTGGGCGCGGAGGGTGCTTAGCAGGAAACGAGGCGACGAGCTGGAGATTGGAGGCGCTGATGAGGACCATTGGAGGACGCAGGGCATTTCGGGCGTTTGGCAGCTGTCGGACAGCGATGGGGGATTGTGTTACAATTAGACTTGGGGGAAAGAGCATGTGTCCCTTTTACGAGGGAGAGCTTGCGCGATGTGTATATTCAAAAGCATCTTTTAGACATATTGTAAAAACTACGTGATCCATTTCAAAGTTCGTCCAGTGTCATTCGGGCTTGTTAATGGTAACCGCCTTCCCCACCCTCTTCCTCTCCACCACGCGAAACCAGCGTCTCCGCCTCCACTCCCCCCGCTCCCCAAACCCATTGCTCTCCTCCCACCCACTCCGCGGCACCACCCGCGCACTCTTCTTCGCCCCCGCCTTCGCCGGCGTCGCACCAGCAGCAGCAGCGCCCAGCGAATTCACCGCCACCTCGGGCAAATCATACACCCACCTCTCCCCCTCCGTCTCAATCTCCACGCCCGTAATCATGCGCTGCTCCACCCACTCGCGACTCGCTAGGTCCAGCGTCCACTTTTTATCCCGCCATACCCAGCCCCCGGGCGCTTGCACGTCTTCGAAGAATTGCGTGCCTTTTGCGCGGGCGCCGGCTATGCGCAGGGGGGAAAGTGGATCGTAGGCGTTTGGGGAGAAGAGCCAGGCTTCCCATGTGTCGGTGGGCAGGTGGTACTTTTGGAGCTCGAAGATTTCCACTTCGCGGCGCTCTGGGGGCTCGTCGAGGATGATGTCCGAGTCGGTCCAGGCGGTCAGTTTGGCGTGGGCGGCGTCGAGTTGGGCTAGGAGTTGGCTTAGGGTGCGGGAGGAGAGGAGGACTGCTTGCGAGCTCGGGTGGCAGAGTAGTAGAGCAGCCCAGCCCGCGGCGAGCGCGACGAAGCGCCAGGGCACGAGCTGGCTGCCGAGGAAGGCGGCGCAGGTGAAGACGAAGGTGAAGGCGTAGAGTTCGGAGCTGAGCTTCTCGTCGCTGAAGTTGGTGTAGGGCGTGATCCAGTCGTTGGCGGCGTCGTGGATGCGGCTGAAGTCTTCCATGCAGTTCTGCAGGTCGCGCATGTTGCGGAAAAAGTCTTTGCTGAGTTCTGGCGCGGGTTTGACGCGGGAGGCCGGGGCGCTGGCGGGGCCGCGGAAGCTGGGTTCGATGCGGGGGTCGTTTTTGGGGATGGGGTGGCGGGCGAGGAAGGAAGGGGTCATGATGGCGAAGAGGAGGCCGACGAGGGGGACCAATGGGAGGAGGTAGGGCTCGAGACAGAGGATGGTGTAGACGGCGAGGAAGGAGAGCGTTGCTATGGGATCGTGCCAGGTAAAGAGCTGGATCATCTTGTTTTGCACGACAAAGGCGATACCGATGCGGGCGTTGAAGCGGCGGAAGTTGTTGTTCATGACGCCCAGGCTGAAATTGGGTCGCTCGACGAGTGGTTTGTCTGCAGAGGGTTTCTTGTCCTTCTTTTTGTTGGCTCCATCTTGCTCTCCGCCCTCTTCGGCAGGGAGGACTTTGGCGAGGAGGTTCTCGAAGAAGCGGTCTTGGATGCTCTGCCGCATGGCCGAGCCGGCGTATGCATCTTGTGCTGTCCTCGCTTGACTCTTGACCTTGTCTTTCCTACTGCGCTCGAGTTCGGTGTCGGAGGATGTGGTGAAATCGTCATCGCGAGAGGGTAGGCGGATGATGGGGATTGGCTCCTCGCGGTTCGCGATGGAGGCCGAGACCTCGTTGGACGAGCCGGCCATGTCTGTGATGAGGAAGCCTCCGCTGAGGTAGGCTGGGGCGCGGTGTGTTATGTCGACATGCTGATGTGGAGGGAAGGAGAGGCAAGAGATAGATACAGTGGCCGGGAAGTGAGCATGTGCAGTCATCAGGCTGACGCCACTGTCCAAGCCACCACCCCACTACAGCACATCCCCCACATCCACCTCCCCTCTGCCTCCCTTTCTTTGTTCGCTGAACACGTCGACGGAAAAAGGCACATTGAGAACCTCAATCGAGCTGTGGAAAGAGGATCGTCACATCTTCTACGTACACGTGATTGTATGAAACATCGCGGCAACATCACAACGCCCAAATCGCTTCGCAGACCGATTCCACCCGACCCCATACCATGCCCCAACACCTTTCTTCCAGTCCTTCTTCTCTGTAAGAGGGTGCACTCCTTTCAGGTCTACCCAAAGCGAGCCATTCGACCTTGTCTCCTCACAATAACTTACCCATCGCGACACTGTGTCCAATCTCTGTCGATCATCAGCTTGATATGAGTTTATGCTGCGGAGCGCTGCTTACCAACAAGTGGCAGACACTCGACCGCAAGGCCAGCCAGGCAAATGCCCACGCTCTCACTGAGCCACAAAGCTGTCTTGGAAGTCGCGATACAGATCTTCCGCTTCGTCCCCTATCGCCAGATCCGGCAACTGGTCCAGCGTGGCGCGAGTCATCTCGTGCTCCCACCCCAGACATCGCACTAGCACGTCGACTTCTTTGAGTTTGTACCGCATTGCTCCGGCGTACAGTTTGCCGCGGTCCGAAGCGTCGGTGATGTCCTGCGCTGATGCTACCCAGAGAGTGGCCATCGTATCGGTCCTGTTTGTACGACAGTCAGTGAATTTCGAAAGCACAAAAAGGGGGTAAAAGAAGCAACACGCCAAACTCACGCGAAAAAGAGCGCGCACGTATAAATCTCCGCAACCTGCGCCGTAGCAAGCAACGCATCCGCCGCATCAGCAAACGTCCTCGCCGCCTCCCGATCGCTGAGATCCCGCTCCACCCCATCGAACAACGCCGACCGGTCGCGCGGCATGCGATGTCTCCGGAAGCGAAAGTCTTCCACGAACCCCATCTTATCCTCTGTACTGTCGTAATACATGTCCGAGAACTCCTGCGCGCCGGGCACGAGATTGCACTCGCGACATCGGCAGCCCGGTGGGCTGAAAGCGAGGAGGCTCGCGCGATCGGCTTTCGTGTGGAAGAGGTGGATGTAGGAGATTGTGATTTCGGCTCCAGCGGGGATGGACTTGGTGGCGCGGATGGTGATCGTGGCGGGATCGAAGAGTGCTTCCTCCTCAGTGGCGAACTCGGTGGCGATGCTGTGGTCGAAGGAGAGCTCGGCGTTGGGGACGCAGGCGTGGTTGATGAGCGCGAGGTGCGGGTCGACGATGAGGTTCTGGTTGCCGGCGGCCGGGATATAGTATCCCAGGCCTGCGCGCTGAATCGCTCGGATCAAAGTCGCTTCGTTCTGCGGCAGGTCGGAGTGCAGGAGGCGCTGGAAGTTCAAGAGCGAGATGCCGTGCAGCGTTGGCTGGCGGGTGAAGATGCACCAGAGGGCGTGGGTCAGGGGCAGGGTGTGGAATTTGCGGATGAGTCGGAGCAGGAGGTCGTAGCTGTCGGGGTGCAGCTCGCCTTCTGGACACAGGAGGGTGAGCAGCGGCCGCTTGTTCATGATTATTTCCCCTGCTTTGATGTTTCGGGTTGCGAACACGCCCATGCCGTGGAGGGGTGAGCGGCGGCTGGCGTATGGCAATTGCACTGGGGTTGGTTGGCTTTGCTCGACATCTGGGGCGGTGGTGCTGCCACCACCGGCTTCCGTCACCGGATCGGACATTGCTTCTTTTGTGGTGAGAGTCACTGGATTGGAGAATGCCAAGGCGTCTACTTGTGAAAGATCGACAATCACGTCAGGTTGGGTAAGTTGATGAAGAAGGAAAAAACGCGAGAGTTGAGTCAAACAGGTGTTTTATGTTCGTCAGCTACAAACACAGCCTGCAAGCGCACAAACAAGCAAGCGCAGTCATGCAGGCTGACAACTATACATTATGAGGGTGTGCTTACCGCGCGGCGGGTATCCAAAAAAGCAAAGCCTGAGTTTCCAACAGGGATCAAAGCAAACCAATCCAAGGCAAACTCTTCACATGACAACACAAAGACCGCAGCACCTGCTCTCCTTTTGCTGCGGCTCCTGCATCTGCATTTGCTGCTGAGGAGGAGGTTGGGCATACTGCATGCCCTGGGCGGCCTGCGAGTAGCCGTATGGCGCCTGGTGGCCCATGGGGTAGGCAGTCTCGTAGTGCGGCTGACCATAGTTCTGATGCTGCGGCTGGTGGTACTGGCCGTAGTCGTAGCCGGGAGCAACGTGGGGCTCGGCACCGTGGCCCTTCAGATTGATGTAGATGCGGCCCTCATTCGCTTCGGTGTTGTATTGAAGGCCCATTTGCCGGCAGATCTCCTCCACCTTCGGCTTGATCTTCTGGATGTGGTCGGGGCTGTGGTTGCCCTTGCCCACGATGACGTGCAGGTGGGTTTGGCCGGTTTGCTGGGCGTAGCGGATGCGTTGTTCGACGATTTGCTCCGCCTCCTCTACGTATTGGCCGTGCAGGTCGATGGTGTCGCCAGAGACTTTGCCGACGGCATTGTTCTCGCGGAAGATGAATTCGGATGCTTGCTTGTTGTACGCGTCGGCCTGAGCGGCGTGCTGCTTGCTCTGCTCGGAGAAGCGATGCGCCCCGGAGCCGTCTCCCTTTTCATAGGCCTGATGTGCTTGGGAGGCGAAGTGCTGGTATTGGCCGTGCTCTTTGCGCGCGAGGTCGCGCAAACGATCATACTCCTGCTCCGCGCCAGCAGAAGGACCGTGGTGGAAGGCTTGGCCACCCAATCGAGCGGAAGGAAAAGACATGACTGGCAAGTATGTACGTCAAAGGAGTGTGGTGGAGTGATGTGCAGAGACGGCGATTGGCGAGAGATGGAGATGGAGATGAGGTGTATCTGCAGGTACCGGCCGATCGATGGCATTGACCTGCGCGTAGTCAGCCGAGCTTGGCTCGAGATGTGGCGCACGAGAGGGTGTGGCTGATGCGGGTGTGGCGCCGTCCACTCGAATTTCCGCCAGGGCTGATGAGCCCGCGATCGACAGACGCTGTGCCGAACGAGCCAATGCCTCTTGTCCAGGCTTACAGGCATTGGATTACGTGCTCAATACCCTTCCGATGATTGTCGGGGCCTACCCTGGCCACACAGCATGGGCAGCAGCGTGGGTGCTGGGTGGTCCATGCGTGACGGTGATAGACTCTGCGCCGTCGAAGAAGCAGCACGCGTGCGCGCCGAGATTCGTCTGGATCGACGGTCTTGACATCTTCCGAGCCTGAGGCACGCCCAGCTCAAACCCGAGGAGAGGGAAGCACAGAAAGTTGGCCAGATGACCTCGGAAGAAGAGGTGCCGAAAGCGAGCTGCACGGGTCGGAAAGAAATCCAAGACATTCCCCAAATGAATGACGAGTCTCGGAGTCGTTCCAGGCAAGCCGCCGCGAATGCCTCGCCTGTGATTGGCCGCCTGCAGATCTTGCCAGGATCCCCCTCCGAACCCAGATCGGAGTCTGCCGGGCGTCGATAGTGGCATGGCTCTGAGATGTTTCGACACGACTCGCAACTCGCAGGGCAGGACGATCACGCCCTTTCCATCCCGGCAATGGACGGAGGAAGCGGCGTTCATCGCATTGATCCCCTCGCTGTATCGCCTGGCCCATCCCGGAGAGGGCCCCGACCCACGGACAGGGCTCCCCGGTATCTCGCGCAGGTCACGGCCGGGCGTGGCGCGATCGATCGGAGCCACACACCAACCCAAAGCAAGATTACTCGAAATGCGTCCGCCACCATTCGACTTCGACGCAAAGGTCAGCAGGACGGGCCTTTCTGGGCAAGCCACGCCGCCTGGCGGTGCAAGTCCAAGCGGTGCATGTTGTCTGGCCGTTGCAATCCAAGATACCGAACGGACGCAAAATGCAGCCATCATCATCGCCGTAAACCCTATGCTCCCCGCGCGCGCGATCGCCCAGTTTTGGGCCGCGCCCGCTGCACCCTGGGTTTTTGCGCGCCCACAACCTCTGCCGAGATTGGTGCGATCGATGATAGCGGCACACTTCTGCTCCCCCCAAACCATAAAGTCCTTAGTGTATCTGCACCTGCCATTTGCGGCCATTTTCGCCCCCCACTCCCCGTCCGTCTCGTGTTCCTTCATGATCACTCTCTGCTTACTACGAATCACTCTACCAAAATCCTTTCTTGCTCGCCTCCGTTTCCGCCTTCTCTCATCTTCCTCGAAAACGATTCGCGCGACACTACGGCTGGCACTGTATACGTTCGCTTCGTCCAATCCGAGCTCGCCCATCCCATACTCTCCGAGTCCGCGCACAAGACTGGGTAATCGATCAGGCATCGACGCGACCATCGAGCAACGCAGGACGCCTCTTATCTGATCTTCGAGTCGTGACCCATCCCGCACGTCTGTCTTCGCCATTCCCTAGCCCACCTTCCTTCTCAACCAGTGGCGGCAGAAGACCAGAGCACGACTTGCAGTCGCCACTTCCGAGGACCTCGTGCTGTGCTTGGCGCCATCCCGGCTACACTCTTCCACCTTTCCCCTTCTACACATTAAGAACGCCCGAATACTCCTCGCAATGGACGCGGCGAGCCGGCGGTAAGATTTGGGACATGTGCGCGCCATCTATACACACGCTAACTCGCAACAGACCGCAATTGCCGGCGCTCTCCTACCTAGATGTCGAGAAAGAGAAGTCAGAACATGAGGCATTCCCTCACGAGAGGAATGTCGGCGCACAATCTACCCCATCCGAGACCAGCCCTTCGTCTGCTCGACCGTTAGGCTCTTCCGCGCCTTACAGCCACCCCGCATCCCAAGCAAACACCACATCGAGGCGAACAAGTGGGGAGGTTCAAGACAACCCTAAACAAGTATCACGCCAATCTTTGCCGTCCATCTCGGAGGCATTGGGCGTCGACACTCACACCCCCTTCTCTACGTCCGGTGCACAAGCTTCCTCACAAACCGCCACGCCATCTTCTCCCTCGCCGAGTTTCCGACGCCTACACGGCACCGAGGCGCCTCCCCCCATTCATCCGCATTCATCGTACCCGCGCGACTCGGCTGGACCGCCTCCCTACCCACCTGTGGACTCGATTCGACCAGCAGCGCAGCCTCGAGCAGAGCCTGGTCCTCATATGCCGCCGCCGCCTCAAGCTGCAGCTCCCGAACGAGTGGAAAAAGCAAACGCGCAGTACGAGCACTCGTCTCACTCAGCATCGAATCACATGCCGCCGCCAAGCTTCTCCTATGGCTATGCGTCGTATGCTCCGAGATATGCCGACACTGCTCCCCCGCCACCCAGCGCCGGCCCCATCTATCAGCCATCGTCACAGTACGCGCCGCCCGCGACATCAACATCGAGTTGGAGGTCGGATAGCGCCACTTCTCACTCTGCTCCGGATGAGCGGGGCCCACCACCTTCTGCCTACGAAGAGTCTGTCAAACGTCATCTCGACCTATACGATTTAGAAGCAGCTCTCAACGATGTAAGTTTCGAAACCCCACTCTATCCCCTCGCCCGATTCTGACCAGCTCCAGGTCTCCCAAACAAGCAGCATCGTCCTCGACTTCTCCCGGCGCTACGGCGACCGCATGCACCAAACAGCCCGCAGCACCCCGGCGCTCTTCAACCTCCCCAGCATCGTCGAAGTAGACGACATGATGAGCAAATCCCGCCACCAACTCGACGCCCTCAGCAAAATCCGCGACGTCGTCGTCACGCAGCAAATCACCTACGAGCAAGAACTGGCGCAACAACGGCAACAAGCCAAAGCCTACCGAGAAGGTCCTACCGGCCCCTCGAACGGTGTTGCCGACGATCCGCAGCAGAGTCTTGCAGATCATAGCGACGATGGCGGCTTTGCGGGCTCCGAACCTAAGAAGCGTCGAGGCCGCGCTGCTCCTCCGGGCCGCTGCCATAGCTGCAACCGCGCCGAGACGCCCGAATGGCGGCGCGGGCCTGACGGCGCGCGCACGCTGTGCAATGCGTGCGGGCTACATTACGCCAAACTCACGCGGAAGCAGACGAATGCGAGTAAAAGCGCAACGACGACGACCACCTCGAACAGCTCGAATCTCCGCCCAAAGGAATCGTGAATGCCGCACTCGCCATGGCAACGAGTTCTGGAGTGATTCTCCGTTTCTTGTGATTTACGTTTTAGACTGAATCTTTGGTTTCCCCCCTTTGTTGTTTCCACGATACCCCACGATGCGACGATCGGCCTTATTAGAGGCGGATTTTTGATTACGGCCTTATCAGAGGTCTCCTTTTTGGTGGAAGCATTCTAGCGAATGCGGAGTGATGGGAAAAGGGGACGGCTTACAATGTCCTCCGGAGCAGATGGATTGAAATGGGTGCGCATCATTGTCGGTGATGTCGTGGATTGGATAGATTGTCAAGCGGTGGGAGGGGAGGAGAGTTATGCCGTGCATGAAACCATCAAATGGCACGACGTCTTTATGATCTTTGTTCCTAGTAGAAGCTCCGTCTTACCTTCGGTTTCGTTGCGCAATGTGGAGCCAAAACCGAGCGTAGGCTCGAGACAAGAAGAGCTGGCTCGTGACGCGCCTTCTATCGATAGCAAGTGGATGCGAGTACGATGCGGTTGTTCCAACTACATGTACATCCTCTGCCCGTGGTAGAAAAGGAAGGAACTCACCTTCTTCTTGTAGACGCCCTCTCCGCTCGGCCTCGGGAAAGACATTTACAGCGAAAGAGCGAGGGCAGCGAGAAATTGCCGGCTGGGCTAGCCCTTTCCGAACGCCGTCTGGTCATTCTTACTAATGCACCTCACAACCGCGCGGGAAACGATTCTTTCGACGTCCAACTCTCCGCGCGCATTGCATTGGAACCCCGTGATTCACACTGGACAGCTGCTTGCTTTGCACTCGGTTGTGCGGACTCGCGCTTCTCTGACTCGCGACTGCTCCTGCTTCTGGCGACGGGCTCGCTTGCCTTGCTGGGAAAATTTGCCGCCACTTCACATCACTGCGACGACATCATGATGCTTTCGGGTCGATAGTTGTGCTGGGAGTGCGGCGATCGCGTCTCTACGCCTTACGAACGTAGGATTGGAGGTGGCAACCCATCGAAGGGGCCGATCGATTCGGAACTGGTGCTCGGTTTAAACGACTTTCTAGCCTCTCGCCGGCTCGTTTAGCTCGCTATTATATGCGCAATGGGTCTTCTGTATGTCGGGCACATTGGCAATCTGACAGGAGATCGCGAACTAACAATTCATAAGCGCCATTGGAACTCCACTCGACTGGCCGTCCGCGAAGAAGGTCGCAAGTCATGTACGAGAGTGGGGCATTGAGGTATGACAGTAAGCCGTGCACAACATGTTGATCCGTGAGCTGATGGCGGGTTAGCAATTACTTGCCATATGGCGTCGAGCGAAAGGCAAGGAACGGGATGCGCTCCTGTGGGGCGACGAGGTGGGATAGCAATCCGGACGGCCTTCTGGAGAGTTCGATGCTGATGCTGCGCAGATCGAGTACATTGTTGTCGCGCTTGATGACCAGCAGAGATTGGTGAAGCTGTCGCTGCGGCAAGCAGACATTCTGCACGCCCTCGCCGAGGATGAAGAGCTCATCAAACAAGGCGGCGGTGTGCCCGACCTCAATGGCGAGAAGGCACCGTACGTTATGCTGACTTCTTACCTATCGCCTTTTGATTGACAATGATTAGAACCAACAAGAAGAGAGCGCCGACCTTCCACCCCGAGTTTGGCCGTTTCATGCTCGAGGCCACTCCCGGTCAGCCCTGGGGCATCGATTTCAAAGATCTACTAGATGTAGAGCAGGACATGAAGTGGAGGTAAGGCGGATCCGGAGTGACCGGAATCAATGCCACTTATTGACCATTGATATAGGCGGAAGATCGCCAAGGAACATATGGAGGCGAACGAATACCCCATCACGCTCACCACGTTTCCGTTGCTAGGCGATCGCAAGTCTCTCGTGCCTTATTATCCCCCTCATGGCGAAAGATTGAGGTCACAATTCGTCCCCGATGAAATCGCCAATCCTCATATCCGCTTCCCCACGCTCGCAGCAAACATCAGATCCCGGCGGGGGAGGAAAGTGGAGCTGAATGTACCCGTCTTCCACGATACCAAAACACCATGGCCCTTCAAAGACCCAACGGTTGACTACGACCTGCATGAATTCCCAGAAGATGCTGACGTGCGCAATGGCGCGGCGAAGGACAACTGCGTCTACATGGACGCCATGGCCTTCGGCATGGGCAGCTGCTGCCTGCAAATCACCTTCCAGGCCAAAAACATCGACGAGGGCCGCAAGATGTACGATCAACTGTCTCCTCTCGGCCCGATACTGCTCGCCCTTACCGCCGCCACTCCCATCTATAAAGGCTTTCTTGTCGACACAGACGTCAGATGGAACCAAGTCAGTGGAGCGGTGGATTGCAGAACGCGCGAAGAACTGGGCGAAGTGCCTCTTAAGCATGACAGGTGGCGCATCCCCAAGTCTCGTTATGCGAGCAACAGCACATATATTTCGCAAGACTCGCGACTACGGCCAGAATACCTGGATCCCGATCTCGTCGTGGACGAGGACTTGAAGGCCAAGCTCGTTGAAGGTGGAATGGACGATCTACTGGCCACGCACTTTGCGCATCTCTTCATCCGCGACCCGCTGGTCGTGTTTGAGGAAGATCTCAAGGAGCTGGACCTCACCAAAACAGACCACTTCGAGAATCTGCAGAGCACCAATTGGCAGCATATGCGATTCAAGCCGCCTCCACCAGGCAACGACACCGGCTGGCGCGTAGAAGTGCGCCCGATGGAGATCCAAATCACGGACTTTGAAAACGCCGCCTTCTCCATCTTCGTCGTGCTCATCACGCGCGCCATCCTCAGCTTCAACCTCAACTTCTACATCCCCATCCCCCGCACCACCGAGAACATGGAGACGGCGCACAAGCGCGACGCCGTGCTCAACGAGAAGTTCTACTTCCGCCGGAATCCCGTGATGAGGCCGAGCGCCAGCCCCCAGTCCGGGAGGAACACGCCGGAGCCGCGACACGATCGGCCTAGCCGGCCAGGCACGCCACTGGGCCCGGTGGAGGACGAGTACGAACTGATGACCGTGGACGAAATCATCAATGGCAAGGCCGGCGGCTTTCCCGGTCTGATCCCGCTCGTCGAGTCGTACCTCGACAGCCTCAATGTCGACGTCGAGACTCGCTGCGAACTCGCGCAGTACCTGGCTTTGATCAAGGGCAGGGCGAATGGCAGGCTGTGGACTGCGGCCAAGTGGATCCGGCATTTCGTGCGCGAGCACAAGGATTACAAGATGGATAGTGTGGTGTCGGACGGCTTGGCTTATGATTTGGTTAAAGCGGCGGAGAGGATCACGAATCAGGAGGGGAGGGATGGATTTGCGAAGGAGATGTTGGGAGATGTGAGGGATGAGAGTTGAGGGTTGTTGTTGTAGACCTTGCTTCTTGTCTTCTGTTAGACTGACGCGATCACATAGCGAGATTGTCGCACCCGATGAGGTGTTGTGGATAGACTGTGGGAAGGATGATGTTCATTAACCTGTTTCCACTCCTGTAGTAAGTCAATCTGGACAGGAACAATCACGAGTGAGGCCGAGAAAGTGAATAAGGCTTCGGCTCGGAGAAACTTAACGCCGACCACACATGCCAAGATTTTGGCCAAATTTCGATGCGACTACGAAACTTGCGCCAATCCTCCCTCCTCACCTCATCAGTCTTTCAAGAACCCGCCACATTACGCAGGATACCCATCTCTTTGCGTAACACACAACCCCTCAATCCACCATGTCTTCCCAACCAGTACGTATCTCGCTTTGCTGCCCGCCCGGGACGCCTTGAATGGCTCGTCTCGCGGCTTTCCCAGAGCAGCAGGTCGGAGATTCGCAATACTGAGACGCAATGCGCAGCAGCAGAAGAAGAGCACGCCAGCCAGCAAGGTATCGGCCAAGAAGGGCCAGAAGGTGACGAAGAAGGTGTGTCCAAGAATCATCCGCGCCTGTGAACGGGACTACCCTCTAATCGGCGCCATCACCAGTTCATCATCAACGCCAGCCAGCCGACGCAAGACCGCATCTTCGACCCCTCGGCCTTCGCCACCTTCCTGCAGCAGCGCATCAAAGTCGACGGCCGCACGGGCAACCTCGGCGACAACATCACCGTCAGCAACCTCAACGACGGGCGCATCGAGGTCGTGGCGCACCAGGAGTTCTCCGGCCGCTACCTCAAGTACCTCACCAAGAAGTTCCTCAAGAAGCAGCAGCTGCGCGACTGGCTGCGCGTCGTCAGCACGAGCAAGGGCGAGTACACGCTTAAGTTCTTCAATGTTGTTGGCGAGGAGGGCGAGGAGGATGATGATTAGGTGTGTAATTGAGTAGATGGCATGGGGTTTTGCTAGTTCTTCAATGAAACTGGTGGGACTCTCTGTACTACTTATCTTCCCACTTCTGATGGCATCTCATATATGGGCGTCGTCCCGTCCATCTCCTGCACTTGATAGTAGGCCTTGTAGTACCCATGCCCGCCTAGTTCAGAGTACCCATGCTGCCGTGGATCTGTTTTATATGGCCCGTCCATCTCCGCCTGCGCGGGTCTAAGCGGCTGCGCAATCTCATGCACCCCAGTGCCTCCTAGCTCGCCGCCCATGGGCCACGAGATAAGCGGGCGGTGCGGGCTTGTTCGCTCAACGGCTGCTGACTTCTCCGCTGCAAGACGCTGCTGCTCTGCCTTCCGTCTCTTCCTCTGCACCATCAAAAAGACCCCAAGAGCCACAGCAGCAAGCACAGCCGCACCCCCAACAGCCACACCAACGATAAAAGCCGTCGACAAATGGGGCTCGAACCCACCCCCGGACAACGCACTCGCACTCGCACTCGCCGAACTAGGCGGCGAAATCGTCACAATATTCGGCGTCTGCACCATCTCCTGTGCCCACCGGCACTGACCCAGGCTGAAGTTCTGCCGCTGGTAATCGACAACGATATACGCCTCTTGCAGGAATGTGCGGCCGAGGGTATACTGCGTTTCATTGGCCGCTTGCATGAGCGGGAAGTAGTAAGTCGCGGTGTCGACGATGGGAAACGAGAGCTGCAGGTCGAAGGCGGCGTAGGGGAGCTCGATGGAGACGTTCCTCGCTCCGCCGTAGACGTCTGGGCTCATGGTGAAGGTGACTTTGGGATTTAGGTTGAGCAGGTGCTGTCGCTGGTCGGCGGTGATGGGGTAGTGATTGAGCGTGGTGTTCCAGGTTATGTTGAAGGCGGCTTCGAAGGCGGCGCAGGCGGTTGGTGGGAGCCAGATTTCGGGCACCGTAGAGTCGATGTAGATTGCGATTGGGCCACCTGGGAGGAGATTCGTGGGTGACGTTTCGGTTGCGGTGATGGTTTGTAGGTTCACGAGCAGGTCACGCGAGATGTCGGCGAAGAAATCAAAGGTTACTTCGTTGTGGAAGAAGCGGTTCGCATCGTAGCCGCCGAGGGTCAGGGAGCCGAAGACACCGGCCTCGCCACGGTATTGGTTTCCTGCCGTGTAGCCATAAGTAAGGGAGGGGATGGCGTGGGTGTCGAGTAGGTAGGTCATGAAACTCGTCTGCGGATCGGAGAATGTGGTGAAGTTCGTCGGGGTGGGGTTGAGGCCGAAGACGCCCAGCCAGTAGTTCGAGTCGGCGATGTCGAAGATGATGGCGTGGGAGTTGCTGACAGTAGGACTGCCCGACCATCCGAGACTGGCGTGGTCGAAGCCTGCGAAGCCGCTTGCTTCTTGATCGAGATTGGCTTCGATGCCGGTCTGGTAGATGGAGTTGGGCGTCCAGGTCAAGGACTCATTTGTCAGGAAGAGGCCACCTCGACTGCTTGCGCATCCTGACCCGTAACTGGACGGACAGCCTTGAGGTGCGATTGCCCAGATCGCATTTCCTATTGCATGCGGTCAATTACGAGGAACGCTCCCATGCTGCCTTCGTGTCTGCCGCTTTCTCGTACCTGCCGTAGATGGCATCACTCGTACAACCTGCTGCCCGCCCACACTCCCTGACCCGAGTTGCAGCGGAAAGGAAGACCAGGGGCCTAGGAGCATTAGTCCCGAGCTCGGTGGCTTTGCTTAGATATTCCGGTGGTCATACCATCGATTCCATCCCAATACTGGCTTGGCTGGATGGACACCGCCTGCACAGGCGCCTCTTGCCTCTTCATCAGAGAGGGGATTGTTCTCAGTGATGAGATCGAGAAAAGACCAGAAGAAGGTACCACAAAGAGCAAAGACAGCGCAAAGAGTGAGAAGACCGCCATAGGACACATTCGACCGCGTCGTCGCAGGCCCATCTAGCAAGCTTCCCAACGAACAAGATAAGACAAAGCGAGGCATCGGGCGCACACGCGAGGTATGTACCTCCTCAAAAAACAATACCGAGGACGATGAGAAGCATAGAGAAAATAGAAACGAGGGCCGCGAGACTCCCAACATCCCTTCCCATTTGACGCAGACGATCCGGGCGCTTGCTGGAACATGAGAGGGTGTGGGCGGGCGGCTAGGTGAAGCACGCCTCCTGCAGCCAAAAGCCGACTGCCATCGCCGGCATAGTACTCACCAAGGTGTCCACTGTCGGCAATTGGTTCTATTTGTGCCGATATGCCGTTCTTATGGGGTTGAGTGAGGGCACAAGTTCCGAGCAAGTGAGGTAGAGTTGGCCGAACTTCACAAGCTTGGGCCAAGCAAGTCGCGAGTTGGCTCTTTGGCGCGAGGCTGTCTCCTGTTACGACACTGATAAACATGCTAATGAGCACAGAGAGGTCAAACTAAATCGTAGACCGAGGTCACAAAGGTGCTTTGTCTCACATGTATAAGTTAAGCGGCCATGTACATCGTTATAAAATGCCAAAACACCACGAGATGCATTCCCTTTGCGATGTTCGACATCACAGCTCCCTACAAGATCGCCGCAAACCCAAAAGCAATGCTCAGCAACGCCGCCAGCTCCGCACCATACTTCGCCGTCGTCTTCGCCTGTCCAGACTGAAGCTGCGGGTCCTTACCTCCCGAGGACCCGCCACTACCACCCCGGCCCGCAGCGGGCGACGCGCTGCCCGCGGGTACGTACGTCGTGAGCGTCGTCAAATGGCCGCCCACATGCGTGGTCTGGTAGACGATTTCGCTGACGTCGTGGACAGGCGGGGTGTAGGTCGCTATGACGACGCTGCCGTGGTCGTCTGTGGTGGTGACGACGGCGCCGCTTTTGGAGCCGCTGAGGATGACGGAGTGGCCGTTAGGGAGGGTCGTGGTTTCGGCGGCGTGTTGGGTTAATTTGACGGTGGAGAGGGTGGAGGTGTGCGTGCTTGCTTTGCCGTTGGAGTTTGTGGTTTTGATTACGGTGGCGGGTTTCGTTGCTGTGCTGGTGGATGCTGCGCCTTTCGCGTTGGTGGTGGTCGTCTTCTCCACTACTGATGTCTCGGCAGTGGATTGCAGGGCAGAGGTAGTTTTGGTGATTGTCGTGCTCTTAGATGTGGTTGTCGATGTGACGGGTACAACGACTTGGGTAGTGGTGCTCTTGGAGGTGCTCTTGGAGGTGCTCTTGCTGGTCGTGGGGGAAGCTAAGAAGACATGTGGTCAGCCAAGTTCAGGATAGGTGTCCGTGATCGAAGAACAAGGACGAGAGAAAAGCAACGCAGTGTCAAAGGTTAATGTGTGAAGAAGGAGAGCGTTCTTGAGACCACGACATTCCACTAATGCCAACGACAGCACATGTTTCGACGATTGCCATGCCGTGTAGCTGTGTTGAGCGTTGCATTGTGAATGGTGGGAATTCCTCCTCAGGCCATTTCTGGAAATGTGCAGACTCACTTGTCTGTTTTGGCGAGACAGTCGAAGTGGTTTTAGAAGTGGTCTTGTTTGTGGTTTTGGATGTGCTAGTGGGGGAAGTCTTTGTTGTAGACGCAGCAGCCGTCTTTGTCGAACTCGAAGTCGAAGTCGAAGTCGATGATTTGGTGGTGGTTGTGATTGCAGGGGCGGGAGTGGTGCGCTTCGAGGAAGAAGAGGAGGAGGAGGAGGTGATCTTACTTGTCGTAGAGCTGACACTGTCCTTTGAAGAGGAAGTGGTGGTTGTAACAACGGGGGCGGTGGTGGTGTGTGTCGAAGAGGAAGAAGAAGTAGTCTTACTAGTTGTAGGGCTGGTATCGTCCTTAGAAGTGGTGGAGGAGCTGGTAATAGAAGATGACGATGATTGCGTGGTTGATGTCGTCGACGTTGAAGTGGTCGTAGTCGTCGTGGTGTTTGTGACTCGTTTCCGTAAGAGGTCGGCCACGAAATCGCGCGGATCTCTGTCGTGGTTGTTGGCATTAAGTTGTGTATTGTCGACTTCCGAAAAACATATCGCGAGCAGTGGCAGAGCCAAAAGCGCTAACAGGCGGGTGCACAGCATGCTGACGGGTGAAGGCGAGTAAACCAGCCGAGTTCCTGCTCAGGCTGTTGATGGGTTGGTCAGTTGAAATGTCGAAAGCAGAGGAAAGTGCGAGGGCGAAGAAACATGACGGAAATAGGACAGAAGGTCGCACTAGGCCTCTCCATATCGCCGCGGAAAAGAAGAGTGGAGAGGACCAGCATCATGTTGCAGCGGGAGGATCGAAGAGAAGCTCGAGCGCGGACAAAACTCACCGTCTTCCAAGACACTCGGGTGCGGCTGTGGCAGGGCCCTATCGATAGTCTGTGCTCATCCTCGAGCTCGGTATCGCTGGAGTCTTCGACGTAATCGATCAATTCGTCTTGAGAGTAGAGCAGAAACAAAGACGATGTATCAATCCTCCTCAGCACACTCTATCCCGAATCTTATCATCTCGGAAACGGGCAGCGAGCGCATGATAACTCGACGGCATCAGGCAGGATCCACGGATGCCTGCTTGGTCACGTCTGGGTAAGCTGCTGCACCCGGCCACCACATGCAGCACGCCAGCCCAGATGCAGTAACGTGGCAACCCAGTAGAAGCCAGGCAACCACGTCGCCATGCATCTTGGCACCTTAACCCTGGATATCCCGCTGCCCTCGAGTTACGAATGGGCGGTGGTGGGTGCTACAACGAACCTCTGTGACATCCCGAGTACCGTGGTTCCCGTCGAACCCCGCCAGCGTCAGGTATTATTATTAAAAATACCGCCCGGCCCGGAATCCTTCTGACGTCGTAGTGTTGTACCCGCCCACTGGGAGCCGCATTGCCCCATCTTTGCACGCCCTGCTATCCGGCCATGGCGATGCTCGCTTTGGGACAGACCCGCCACCATCCCTGCGGAGCCCTTGTAACAGCTCTCTTGCGATAGATCATGATCCCAGTACATACTACCGCTCCCGCCTCACTCTACTCCACCGCGAGAGCAGGCCGGACAGCACACGCCAGCGCAACGACTTGAAGTGATGTCACTCCCAGGACCCACGTGCCCCTAAGCCACTTCACGTGGGGATTCTACACGTCACCCGTCCACAACGCCCGTTGCACAAAATCAATACAGGACGTGCATTTGCATGGCGCAATAAAGCGCAAGGAAGGTTTCTGGAAGGACTTACGAACTCGCGCACCACATAGGCCGATTATTGACGGCCCCTCAATTCTCCGGCGGAGCTGTCGTCCATCCATCCACCCACCACCCCGGCCAGGCGCGGGACGGAAGAGCTCTCCTCGTGTTGGATGGAAAGTGTAAAAGATTAGCTAAGGGTGCTGCATCTTGGCTAATTGGGCTGGAGCCTGGGGGTTCAAAGGCAAGATCTGATAAGATTGGTGCCTAATCCTTTACAGTGTGAATCAATTCGTACCGTTGCTACATAAGATACGACCATCGCCACATTGCATGCGGCCTACGCAAGCAATAATCTCGCTGATAACACAACTATCATCAGTATCATCATCAATTTTCTCATCACCAACTCGAACCAATGGCCAGTTGTGTTCTGGCATGTTCTGGCAATGAGAACCATCGAAGCAGAGTGCCGTTTCACCCCTTTTGACTGCTGCTGATTCATCAATCGCCTCCCCAAACTCAGGCGTGATAGGAACGGCCGGCGGCCCCATCAGTCGCGCATTAAAGTACGCCAAACGAGCATTCTGGCATGTCGAATACTGAGGGCGTATTGCTCGAAATTCCCAGGCGCCACCGAGAGAGAATGGTGGCCAGCACGACAGTCCTGGACGTCCACCAGGTCACCCGTCGAGCCAACCAGTTACATCACATTTCATCAGCCCCTGCCCTTCATACAGGCCGATGCTGATGTAAGACATATGTCTCCGTTCAAGCAGCTGTGAAAGCCAATAGCCCCCAGGTCGGTCAGGCTTTTCAGATCGGCCAGCGAGCGTTCAGCTTCACTGCTGATGGTGCCGGCGTTCGGGCATGTTTAGCAACCGAGATGCGTTTCAAGAAGCGCTCTGTGTGCCCTCTTCCGGATGCGAGCACAGTCAAAAGCTCCTCAATGCTCATCTTCCGAGTAGCGTAGGTGCAATCAGGTTTCCTACTTACGTCCCCTCACCATGCTCCTCTGCTCTCTCCTCTTCGTCGCTGTCACGGCGGCGGCACCAACGAGTCCACTTGTCGTTCACGAGAAGCGTGAGCTGCCATCGTTGGGCACCGTCAAAGGCAGCCGAGTTGCCTCCGATGCAATCTTGCCAGTCCGCATCGCTCTTACCCAAAGTCATCTCCATGAAGGTTACAACCATCTGATGCGCGTTTCACACCCGCACTCTCCCAGCTATGGTCAGTACTGGACGATTGATGAGATTCATGCAGAATTCGCACCCAGCGACGAAGCGGTTGAGGCCGTCAAGGCCTGGCTTGAAGATGCGGGACTCGATCGCGGGGGAGTCGCCCAGTCGGCAAGTCGGGGTTGGCTTGCTGTCGATATGTCCGCTAGAGATGCAGAGCGTATCTTCCAGACCGAGTATTACGAGCACGTGGATGCGCATGGCAACGTAAGGGTGGGGTGTGACAAGTGAGTGTCTTTCCGCAACGACCTGTCCATCTTTCCGGCTGATTTACGCAGATACCATCTTCCCTCACATCTGTCCCATCACATCGACCACGTTAAACCAGGTGTCACTCTCTCTGGACCATTATCGAAAGTCGTGACGGAGACTATGAAGTTGCCTCACTTTCCACGCGCCGCAGATACCTCCCCTAAGCCACCCCCCAACATATCTGCCACCAGTCTGACTGATTGCGGGACATGGATCACTCCTGCCTGTATCAAAGCCTTATACAATATCCCCGATGCTGCGCTCAACCACCCAAACAACACGTTGGGCGTATTCGAGTACGGCACTCCTTACAACCAACTGGACCTCGATCTGTTCTTCAGCCATTATGCTCCATGGGTTCCAAATGGAACACACCCCACCCTCGCGTCTATCAACAACGCAACAGCGCCAGGAAAACCAAACGTGCACGGCTCCGGGGCTGTCATCGACCTCGATCTTCTCTTTTCCTTAACCTACCCCCAGATGGTGACATTGTAAGCTTTCAGACTGAATCATAGACTGAATCATCGAGGGGTTTATGCTCACTGCGGGTCAAGATATCAAGTCAACGGAACGCAAGCCCAGTTCGCGACCGTGGGCGACTTTGAGTTTCTGCTGGACGCCGTAGACGGCGCCTATTGCACTGAAGCAGAACGCAAGTCCGGGGCGGACTGCGGCACAACCAATCTGACCAACGTCCTCTCGACATCTTACGAAAGCTACGAACTAGCTCACACAGAAGCGGCAGCCAAGCGGGCTTGTTACGAGTTAGTACGAGAATGGTAGTACCCGACGCGTCGTGACTGATACATAAGGACAGGTACATGAAGCTGGGGCTTAAGGGGCACTCCGTGCTGTTCTCGGGTGGTGACTACGGAGTCGCTGGATCCGTCATCGGCACCAAGGCGAAGCCAAGCAATGGTTGCATCGACGCGCAGAATGTTACCGATTTCACCTCCAACGGGACGGTCTTCACTACCCTGTTTCCCGCAAGCTGTCCATTTGTTACGGTCGTCGGTGCAACGCAACTGGTAAGTCTAGTAAGCCATCTGGCGGGTAACTGCTTACGGCTCTTCGATCAGAACCCAGGCCAAACCGTAAACGACACCGAGAGTGCCATGAATATACGGGCAGGCAGCGACCCGGGACTCTATTCTTTCACCAGCGGGGGGTGAGTGTGTCAAGTGCGTATTGGGGAATAAACAAGGCTGACTCGTGGCAGTGGCTTCTCCAACTACTTCCCTGTCACGGCATACCAAGAGGAAGCAATCAACACCTATTTCAACACCTCCAATCCAGGCTATGCGACGTACGGGTACAACGGCAGCGCCAAATCCATTGGCGCGAACGGCGGGAGATACAACCGACACGGCCGCGGGACCCCCGACGTGTCCGCCAACGGTGCTCATCTAGCTACCTTCCTCACCGGCGAATTCTTCCAGGCCGGAGCGGCCGGGACAAGCCTTTCCACCCCCATCTTCGCCTCGATCGTCAACCTGATCAATGAAGCACGCCTAGGCGCGGGGAAGGGCCTAGTAGGGTTCATCAATCCGGTCATCTACGCGCATCCCGAGGCCTTTCATGACATGGTGAATGGCAGCAATCCGGGTTGCGGCACCGCTGGATTCAAAGCGGTCGAGGGCTGGGATCCGATCACTGGCTTGGGCACGCCGGACTATCCGTCGCTGTTGAAGGTATTCATGGGTCTCCCATAGAAGGGAGGGGAGACGAGCGGCGTGTTGGGTTGACGTCTTTTTTTTGGTCTAAATTGCTAGATAATGTCGACTACTGCACGAAGTCACGCAGCTTGTGCTTTAGTACGTCGACACGAAGTCACTGCTCAGCGTATCCAGTGCTACCATGGCGCAGAGTGCTAGAACACAGTGCAACGTATTTGGTCCCCTGACGTGCCCTTCCACCCCTTTCATCCCTCCTTGCCCGCCTGATCACGTGCATGGCATATAAGCCAGGTGCCCCAGTGGGGTCCCAGTAGGATTGCGGGCGATGTGCTTGTTGGTGTTAACACTACGCAAGTCGGAGGCGTGTACACTAACGCCAAGGGAGGTGTGAACACTGGGACCTGGGACTTGGGCGTGTTTGGTAACCAAGGCGATGGGTTGGGGAGTGGGATTACGGTTGTTGATCAGGCTGTGGTGGATTCTAGATGCGCTCCGTTCGGGAAGCTGGTTTATTGAGCTGGTGTTGCGGGTTTTGGTCTGTGGATAGGTGATTTCGACGTTCTTTGCAGTCCTGATGCTCTCAGTTGTTGTACTCAGCTAGTTATAATATCAGCATGCCATACATTTCCATCCTCTCGATGCAACTCCACCAAGCGAAATGAGAAAAATACGCAAACCATGCTAACGATGCGTGAACGCCGAGTCACAGCAGAAATGCGCAGCAGGGCAGTATGATAATATGCTATTAAAAGGTTCCTAACAAGAAGAGAAGACAAAGACAAACACACAATCCCGGGGGGTATGCAGCGCACTCCACAAAAGAAAGGGAAGAAAAAGGCGAAAAAAAGCGCCCTCCCGTCTCGGCCTCCGCCCTTTGTCGCGGGCCTAACTATTAGTTCTATTACATTCTGTTCGCCAAGGGGAGAGAGCATGCTTCATGCTTGGGGCACGCTTTGCTCCGCAACGTGCTCCTGTGCAGTGGTCGGTGTGTCGTGGGAAGCTTCAGGCGCCACGCTTCCATCGTCAACGGCTGCTGTAGTAGTTGCTGCCGGAATTGCGGCAGTATCGGGAGGCGAAGCTGGGGCAGCGTGAGCAGACACATCAACCGCGGGAGGTGAAGCTTCAGCAACAGCAGCATCGGCCGGAGCGGTAGTGGGCACCGGTTCAGCACCCGCCACATCAGCATCCGGAGCATCATCCGCCGTCGTGGTGATAGTAGGCGCAGCAGCAGTTGCAACCGGCGCAGCACCCTTCGCAGACTCCTCCGACGCAGCCCTCAGCGCGGGCGCCTCAGCCGACGCGCCGCGAAGAGGCAAACCAGAGCCACCAGCAGAAGAGGAAGACGCATCCGCCAGATCCTGTCGGCTACGCCGCTGCTCATTGCGCTCCGGCGTGCGCGCGCGGTCCTTATTACCGCCCATCTTGCCTCGGATCCACGACCCTAATCCGCCGCCCTTCTTCTCCCGCTCCGAATCAGAGAATACGGGCTCCGTGCTTGTGGAGCTGAACGTTTGCTGGCCTTGCAGGTGTCCCGCGGCTGCTGGGTCGGCGGCGCTGGTAGTGAGCGGGGTGGGCTCTTGAAAGCTCTTGCGTGGTGCGCTGCCGCTGTCGATGGTCGACCTAGACGTCGCGGATTCCTTGCCGGTCGTTGCAGTGAGGGAGTTGTTAGGCGCCGGTGCCGGGCTGGATTCGAATTTGTTCTGCGAGCGCGAGAAGCGGAAGCGGTGGCGGCGCTTCTCCTTCTCTGCGCCGGGCGCTTGGTCTTTCGGCATGTCGTCGCCGACCATGTCGGTATCAGACTCTACCGCGGAGTGGTATGAGTGGGAGGGCGAGAGGCTAGGGCGCAGAGAGTTGTCCACCGAAAGATTGCGGGAGGGTGCAGCAAGGAATCCGGAAGTATTCGAGATTGTTGGCTCGTCCGCAGGCCTCTCGGCTGGAGTGCTGGGCTTCTCGGCTTGAGCATCGGTCGAGGATACCGGCGAAGTCGCTGCGACAGCGGTCGGTGACACTGCCGATTTCTGCAGACCTTCAGGTTCCCCTTCCGTAAGACTGTGCGTCGATGAGTGCGCACTGGAGAGCGAGGTGCCAGGAAGGCGCCTTTTCTGCAACTTGTTCGGCTTCCGCATATCATCTCCGCCGCTTGGCGACTGCTTGAAAATGTCCAAGAATCGGCCGGGAGAGGTTGAAGGAGTCAGCTGCGCAGGACGCTCCGTGCTTCCCTCCGCTCCTCTAGTAGGCGGGGTCAAAAGTGGTGCTGTGTCCCTCTTGGGTGTCTGGTATGCCTGCGTGTTCGTGGATGCCATTTCACTACCTGCCGCAGCAACAACCGCCGGTGCAATAGGTATCGCTTGCTGGGTGCTGGGGAATTGAGGCACTGAAGCTCCGATCGGAGTGGACTGTATCGATTCGTTCCATGGTTTAGAAGCCTCTTCCGTGATCGCTGGACTTGCCGCCCGTGGCGTTGACGGAGAGGACACCTTGTTGAGCCGCGGAGAGCGAGCATTGCTTCCGTCGTGTCGAGAAGGAACGGTGTTGCTGCGATGAACCGACCCGCTTGGGCTCATGCCGACCGCCACACCCGCTGGCCCGTTATCGGATACTTTGCTCTGCTTGCTCGAAACTGACCCTGCCCTTCGGATCTCGGAGACCTTGCGTGTGCTCTCAGGACGGCCGCTTGCATTTGAGCTCGACCGGCCGATGATTGTCCTTGATCGTCCTGGAGTGGGAGGCGTTCCCGGTGTCTTATTCGGCGTACCGCTTTGCACGTCTCTGACGGTCTCCGGGTCGGCTGCCGTGCCCTGCATTCCGATGAGAAAGCTGTCTTGGTTCTCGATGAGAAAGATGAGGACGTCTTGGCTCAGACGGTATTCCGACGGAGCCATGTCGTGCTGAGGATGGCTGAGAATACCCGGTTGGAAGATGGCCGCGAGATTGGCGGTGGTCATCTTGTTCTGGTCAGCCTTGCTTGCAAAGACGGCCAGGAGATCGAGGATGTATAGCAGCAGTTGACGGTTCAATGGAGGTAGCTCCGTGATCAGCTGCTGATACGCATGGATGGCCGCGTCAGGGTTGAATTCGCCAACACTTGGGCTCTGTGCTTCAATGGCACCGACTGCTTGCGCCTGGTGATTCCGCAGGGGATCCCTGAAGCGGTTGTAGAAGTCGAGAGGGATGATGGGCTCAGGTAGCTGATTAAAGTAACGGCGCAAGATGTTCGCTGCATCGTGAACGGTATAACCAGTCCAGTCCAGACCTTTTCCGAAGCGGTCTGGAGAGTCGAACGCGACCTTTAATTCCTTGATGCGCTTTTCACTTCCGGCGAGTCGAAAGATGCCCTCCGTCTCCGTCGCTGATGGCTATGTAAGTATACACGCGTGTGCATGAGGCTTGGGCCGACACACCTTTCTCCTTCAAGAAGACTCCACACTTCGCAACGACAATCGGCACGTAGCCGTAGATGTAGCTGTGGCCCTCGTCGTTGATCAGGCTGATGGCGACATTGGCGTAGCGTATGCTGTCCTGGAGCGGCACACCGAAGATGCCTTGCGGGGCTATACAAGAAGCGTGTCAGAAATATATGTATCGCGATCGCATCGCAAACCGCCACGCCAAATGACGGGTGTAGAAGATCGCGTCGCCTTGCCCATTCATTCTCCAATACAACTATATCCCAACGTGTAGTGCAATGCAAGGACAACAATGAAAACAGCACACACAAACAAATGATTGCTCACCTTGAGGCTCCTGCGGCTTCTTGTCGCTTCTCTTGAAATTCTTCCACCAGCTCGCCAAGTCGCGCTTCTGCTCCTGCCGCTGCTCGTGCTGCAACGGCGTGCGCGGGCCAGCGGCCGCGTTAGCCTGGGCCGTTGGTCCACCCGCGTGAGCCATCGTGACACCACATCAAGCGTGACAGGCGCGTCGGGAGGGAGGAGAGGACGGGTGGTGCGCGGGCGCGGAAAGACGCGATGGGGGGGTTGAGAGGCGCGTCGGGGGGAGGATGGACGGATGGCGTGCTTTGTTGATTGCACGCGGGTATCTTGGGGCGGTGCTGGGTGGAGGGTCGAGGCGGTCGGTGAGAAGTGCGGGTGAGGTGGTTGGGTGGGCGGATGCGGTGAGGTGAGGTGAGGTGAGGTGAGGTGCGGTGCGGTGGGCGGGTGGAGATAGTCGGGGGAGATACGAGGGTTGGCGATGGGGCGCGCAGAGGATGCGCAGCTCCGAGTCGCTGGGAGAAGGAGGTGGTAGAAAGAGGAAGAGGGCAAAGGCGTGTGGAGGGCGAGCGAGGCGAAGCTCTCAATCCGAGGGAGGCAGTGATGAGCAGCAGCAGCAGGCAACGCAGGCCGATGGCAGAAAGCTGAGTGCAGGCAGCGCGGTGATGATCGCTGTCCAGACTTGGCCTTGGCGCGCGCCGACTGACTTGACAGCCAGGCAGGCGGCGGAGGTAATTTCCATCAAACTACGACTAGCAACCACTAACTACCAGCCCGCCCGTTCACCCTCATTTGCGCCCGCTCATCCATTGACTTTGGCCGTGGTCGTGACTTGAGGCAGCCTCGTGTCGGTGACGGGAGGCTGGCGCACGGTAAGAAACACAGCGAAGGAAGGGTTGTTGCATGCGCGCGGGTGGGAATGATGTCAATTCTCGTGCTACCAACCTGTACCCTGCATTGTATGGACACAGACCGACATTCCCTTCAGAGAGTGCATCTTTTGACGAGGCTATTTTGGGAATGGCTCTTTGCTGATCTGATGATCTGATTTGATTTGAGTGAGCGGGAAGATTGCTGGCGCTGTTGGTACCAGCTGCATGAGATCGGCGACAACAACATGCGCCTTGTTGGATGATCTGGAAGAGAGCCGGCATGGCCACGGGCAAAGACGCGTTAGCGTAGTAGCAGCTATATTAGTTGTAGCAGTGCCAGCATTATTCCGAGTTTCCGTGCAGCATCCTAGAGGCAGGCGGATGGCGGAGGCGTGGCGCTAAAAAGGCTGCATCCGTGCAACATCACCTGCATCCGCCGATCTCTCGCTCGAATTCTTGCTTTGCAGCTCCAGCTGAGACCCTCCATGCGCCCGCGCCATCGGAACACTCCCCATTAAGCACATCCTGAAACACGCCCATCGCATTCCAGTGCACCTCTCCCGCCAGAAACAGCGTCTCGAGTCACCCATCGGCCACTCCCCAGCAGGCAACAGCAGCACGACACGCACGCAACCACCGAACGAGGCGTAGCAGCTATGGATGCGTAAGTCACACGATCACCCAACCGCACCAAAATAGCATCCCACGCACGGCACAAACTGACGTACCCCTCCTCCCACCAGCCTCACCCCCGCCGAGCAGCGCGAGCTGCAAACTCGCATGGAGCGCAAGCAGATGAAGGACTTTATGAATGTACGTCACACATCCCTCCCTCCTCCGCCGCAATCTATACTCATCACACGCAGATGTACTCCAACCTCGTGCAGCGCTGCTTCAACGATTGCGTCAGCGACTTCACCTCCAAGAGCCTGCTGAGCCGGGAAGAGGGGTGCGTGATGCGCTGCGTCGACAAGTTCCTCAAGAGCTCCGAACGCCTGGGCGAGCGCTTTCAAGAGCAGAATGCGCAGATGGCGCAGCAGGGGAACATGGGGATTGGGGGGAGATAGGATGATTCCTTGTTGCATTCGTCCTCCCCTTTGATGTGTATGATTATGGAGATGGGGTCTGCATAAAAAGGTGTCTGCATGTATGTGTGGCGTATGGGATATCTCGGGCGTGTACTTTACTCGACTCCGAGGCAGGCTATGGTCGGTGTCCAATCAAGCAGATTCTTCACCCCTCTATCCCAAGCTCACCTCAGCTCCCGCAATCGCCATTCAACAGCAGCATCGTGAACATCAATCCTTCGGCAGCAGTCCTCTCAAACTAAGATCGTACACCACATCCTCCACGTCCTTAACCCGATACTTGATCCCATCGCTGCGCTTCCGCAACGCGTCGTTCTTGAGATTGAGAATCTGAAAGCCGGCATGCACGTCCTTGACGAACTGGCTGATTTGCAGCGGCCGCCGGAATTCGCCCAGGGTGACGGAGTTGCGTGCGAGTCGGGACTGTTGGTTTTGTTAGTCAAGGGTTTTCTTCTCAGGATAGTATGTCCTTACCAGCTCTTCGATCAGAGACACCAGAGCCAGGAGATACTCCTCGATCGTCAGATGGAATGCATCACGCTCTTTGAGGTTGACCGGCACTACCCCAACATTTAGCAAAGACACCACACATTCCTAGTAGCGCATCAAACTCACCCCCCATCAATCCTCCCACCTCCTCAATCGTGAGCAATTGCCCACTCGCCGGCTTGCCGAAACCTCCCAGATAGCCGCAGAGGAGGATTGAATAGCACTGCATCCACATCAGCCACGAGTTCCTTACATGCATGAGAAAAGCCAGACATACCACATCCTGCATCTGCCTCGTCCACGCATAGTTGAACTTGTAGTACGGGTGCTGCGAAGCGACCACCTCCAGCTGGCGCACGATTTGGATTTCTTCTTGGATGCTGCTTTGCGCTGCTTCTATGATGCCGCCGACTAGTGAAAGCGTCAGTTCGCATTCTATTCTGCACGAATCCGTGTCTTGTGAATGACTTACGTTTCGCCGGAGGCGTAGAATGAACCCTCGATAATGTCGACTGCGTATTTCGATCTAAACAATCAGATCAGCATGTCACCATTCCTGCGCAGAGAAGTTCATTTCGCCGCACCCTGCTTCTCGAGACTCTGCACAATATCTCGCAGTGCCTGTGGACGGAACATCAGCTCTGCATCTTGTTAAATTCAGGCTCGCTCTGGGGAATTCTTACATCTTTGATCGCCGTGTCCTCGTCGATTTTGCGCTGCAGGTCTTCGAAGATGCCCGTCTGCATTGTTGCGCTCGCCATGGTTGACGAGACCAGGTTTTGTATCTCGAGATGATTGGGGGTGTCGTTGGCGCAGTTTGAAGTTGAAGATTTGAATGTCTGAAAACGGCAGGAGCGATGCACGGCTTTGACTCCACCTCTTGCGGACACTCTGTCTACCTTATTATTAACACATGCACTTCGATGTAATCGCGAGTACAGAACCCGGAGGGCATTGAATCTATCTTCGATTCATGGCTCAAGGGCGATGAGAATGAGAGATTACGAGTTGAACGGTAGGACTATGCGCTACTCGGCAGTCCTTGAGCCACGATGATCAGAGAAGAGTAGTTGTGCTTCCATAGCCACCTGTACCTACCGGAACGCCGCTGCTATGCATGACTTGACATCCGTCATGGTCATCCCACGATACACCAAAAGCTTCGCAACACCATCCACCATCTTCCCACCTATTGCCTCAATCCTAGCAGGAAATTTCCCTTCCCACCACTGCCGCTGTCGCCGCTCCCTCCGCCAGGCAGATAGGTGACATTCGGGTTGTTGGCCAACATCTGCGCCACATCCCTCTGCGTCTCAATCCGTCTGATCTGAATCAAGCCATCGCCCGACTTCGCCACAGCCTTGCTAATCACATCCGCCGCCTCGGACTCGCCCTCCGCTCGGATGACGTTCGCCTGTCGCTCCTGCTCCGCCTTCTCGACAATGAATCTCGCCCGCTCGGCCTCTTGTTGCGCAATCTGCTTCTCTTCTACGGCCTTGGTGAACTCGCGGCCAAAAGTCATGTGCGTAATGCTGACGTCTTCGAGCGCAATGTTGAACTCGGATGCGCGCTTCAGCAGGTCGGCGCGGATGCGGTTCGACACTGCTTCACGCTGCGTGATGAGTTCCGCGGCGTCGAATTGCGCGACGATGGCTTTGAGCACTTCGTTTCCGATGGAGGGAAGGACACGCTCGTCGTAGTCTTGGCCGAGATTCTTCGCTTATGCGTCAGTTTCATTGCCACGATCTCAACGCGGTGTAGTGTGGGATCTCACCTGGTAAATCTTGGGCAACATGCCGACCTCAGGTCGATGCAGCACTCTCAGCGTCAAGCTGACCATCTGCAAGTCCTTGCTGCCCGTCGTGGTGCTGATGTTGCGCGGCTTCGTCCGCACATCAAAGGTGATTGCCTTTTGCAGCCAGGGGACGAGGAAGTGCGTGCCTTCGTTCACCACCTGGTCAGAGACACCTCGCAGACGGTCGAAGATGACTGCGCGAGTGCCGCCCTTGACGTCGTAGATGGAGGCCGAGGCGAGGGAGAAGGCGACGGCGCCGGGGATGGCGTAGCGGTAGATCTGGCCGAGGACGTTGGGCATGGCCATCTTGACTGGGTGTCCGCGCGGGAGGTGATGTGATGGTGATGAGGAGTGGTGTTTGCGTCCTGGATGATGAAGCTCTGCGTGTGGACAATTTGGGTGCAGCTGGTCTCGCGGAGAATTGCCGAAGTTCTGCCGGCGTGGGAAGCTCGCGGCTTCTTCAAACGTCAACGACCGCTTCGTCCTCTTTTCTCACCACTCCTCCACAGCCATTGAGGCAGCGAAACGATCACACTTCCCTGCCATCTACGAAATCCGACCGCGCGATCACAATGAGGCCCACCCAATTTCTCCGGAGCGGAGGCGGCGAGTGGAAGCCCGGCCAGTGAGTCTTCCGCCCTGCTTTGCCCCATCCCCGTCTACACAACCTACATCGCCCTGGCCGTCCACACTCGCGCCCGCGCGCTGCTCTGCTGACACTTCCCGCAACAGGTACATGAGCGGCACCTGGGGCGCCATCGGCTCTCCGCCACAAAAGGGCATCGTGCACTACGGCCTCTCCAACAACCGACTGAAGCCCTTGGCCGGCGCCACGCAGGCCGCCATCTTCAACACCTTCCGACGAACGCGAAACCAGATCCTCTTCTGGTCTGTGCCGATGCTGATCGGGTATGAGTTGATGCAGTGGGCGACGGAGAGGTGAGTGCCGCGCCCAAGTCTGGCGAAATACTCTGGCGATTAGGGAGCCTACCGGGCAGAGCCATATGAAGATACGCGGGATACAGCGGCTAACAAGCGGTGCAGGAATGAGTACCTGAACTCGAAGGAGGGCCGAGAGTTATATGGCGGTGCGGTGTAAGCTGGCTAAGCTGATAGTCGGTGGTGGATTGGCGGGCGAGAACAGCAGCAGCATTGTCAGTGTATATAAACAGCGTTTCAGATGACAAGGTGCTCTCTGAACCACCAGAGTCCTCTTCTTCAAACAACCTACAGTTCAGTCTTCTCCCGTGCTCTCCTGCTCATCGTTGCGGAGTATGTCGTCCAGTCGGCGGGCTCATTTCCGGATCGGGATGGGTATCATGCGCCAGACAACATCTCAGTCATCTACCCTACGTGTCTTCGGATTATTTAAGAGAATTCATCGAGCATCTGTAGAGGCTTCTTTGACCGTCGCTAGAGCACCTCTGTCACTCAAGATCCGGCGATAGACCGAGCCGAGCATCCGAGTCACATCAGCCTCACGCCTTCTTTCTCCCTCTCGCATCAAACACCTAGAGGACTACTTCATGGTCTCAGGCTTATCAAAACGTATCACCAACTCGCTTGACTCCGCGTAAACTGTCTCTCGGGAGGTACTTTTCGTAAAACACGGCCTTTCAATTCAGACCATTGACGACACTCCCGGCTCGACGTATCGCCATAGTAGACCAGACGACAGTGCACATTACGCAGCCCAGTACTTTGCGGCGAAAATGGGAAAACACAAGAACATCCTCCTCATGATCGCCGACGACATGGGAAAGAACATGACCTGTTACGGCGCACGCAACCCCCATACACCCCACCTCGACAGACTCGCCGCATCAGGCACACGCTTCGACGCCGCCTTCACCAGCACCGCCTCCTGCAGCTGCTCCCGCTCCGTCATCTACACGGGCCTCCACACGCACGAGAACGGGCAATGGGGGCTCGCATACGGCAAACAGCACTTCCAATGCTTCGACCACATCGAGAGCGCGCCGAAATTGTTCAACGATGCTGGCTACTTGACCGGCATTATTGGCAAGGTGCACGTCGGCCCGGACCACTTGTTCCCTTGGACGGTGCGCCAGGAGAACAACCGGAATGGCGAGGAGGCTACGAGTCGCGATACAGCGCTCGTGGCTGATCGGGCGAGCGCTTTCTTCGAGCGGGCGAGGGCGGAGGACGTGCCGTTCTTTTTGACTATCGGTTACATCGATCCGCACCGGCATGCATGGGAGCGCGGCGGGTTCGGGAACCGCGAGGGCTACGATCCGCGGATCAAGGACGTCAAGTATGATCCCAACGACGTCGAACTCCCGCCGTGGACCACCGACGTTCCCGAAGCGAGACGGGAGTTCGCCGAGTTCTATCGTAGCATCAATCGTCTGGATCAAGGCGTGGGCCTCATGCTAGACGCATTAAAGCGCAACGGCTTCGAAGACGACACGCTCGTCATCTTCCTCAGCGACAACGGCCCACCCTTCGTCAACTCCAAAACCACCCTCTACGACGCTGGCGTCTGTCTCCCCCTGCTCATCCGCGCCCCAGGCCAAGAAGCAGGCATCGCGAATCCCAATCTCATCTCCTACATCGACCTGCTCCCAACCATGCTCGACTGGGCCGGCACCTCCACCCTTCCTCTCTCCTCTCCACGCAAAGGCCGCTCCATGCTCCCCATCCTCACAGCGGGTACCACGCACCCCGCCTGGCCGCACGTCTTCGGCTCCCACACCCTGCACGAAATCACAAACTACTGGCCCACGCGCTTCCTGCGCACGCACAAATTCAAATACCACCGCAACCTGCGCCCGGAATCGCCCTTCAGCTTCGCCTCCGATTTGTACGTCTCTTACACGTGGGAGGGCATACGGAACAGCGCCGGCGGCGACGGCGACAAGATCCTACTAGGAAAGCGGAAGTTGCGCGATTATTTGTACAGGCCGGCGGAGGAGCTGTACGATTTGGAGCGGGACCCGGACGAGGTGCGCAATTTGGCTGGCCAGGCGGCGTACGCGGATGTATTGATTGAGATGAGGAAGCGGTTGGAGGTGTGGCAGCTGGAGACGCGGGATCCATTCCTGTTACGCGATGGTGTCAGTTTGTTGGCGGTTAAGCGGTATGTTGAGCATGGGGAGAAGATTGATCTGCCGGATCGGTTTGATATGCCTGCCGACCGGCCGGGGAATAAAGGCGTGCGAGCGGTGCAGTGGACGGATGATGGACTTGGTGTCTCGAGTGGGTTCTGGTCGAGTGCTTGAGGATCGGTGACTGGATGTTATACACAGAGTTGATACATATCTTGTCTACTCCTCTTCATCTTCATCCCACAATTCATCATCCTCAGGTTCGGCGTCCGCACCTCCGATCAGCCTGTTCCAAAGGCCCTTCTTCTGCACCATAGCAAGCACAAGCACAATCGGCAGCTGCCACACGCTTGCCCAAAACAGCGCCCGCGCAGACCCGCGCTCTCCTTGGTGCCGCCAGAACCTGACCGCTTCTCTCAACATCCACGCATTGACAACGCCGCTAGTCGCCACAAACGCAGGATCCGTGACTTGATAGTAGCTCAAGCCCGCACAAATCGGGAACATGGCTAGACTGTATCGCAAAGAGACCCGAGTGGCCATGGCCGTGTTGGACGAGCTCAGCATTTTGTACCCCGCGCCGGCATATTCATTGCGCACGCCGTGAGAGAGGGCGAAGAAGTGCGGGAATTGCCAGGCGAAGAGGAGAGCAGCAATCAGCCAGCCGCCGATTGCTTGTTCTGTGAAGAGAAGTTCTTTCGATTCGGAGAAGATGGAGGACCAGGTTGCGTTGGATGCGTTCGTGAGGCTGTATTGGCTGGCAGCGGCGCACCAGCCCATCAGAGGAGGCACAGCGCCTACGACCGCACCGACCCATGTGTTTACGGGGTGGATGCGTTTCAATGGCGTGTATGCAAAGGCGTACAAGGCAAGATTGCCGGCTCCGAGCATGGCTGTGGTGGGGTTCACGCCGTACCAGAGCATGCCCGTGCCGACAAGACCGGTTGCAAGGGCGAATAATAGAGCCGCACGCTTACTGACGAGGCCACGGACGAGAGGTCGATTTCGAGTGCGGCTCATCTTAGCATCGTGCTGCGGTTCGAACAGCATGTTGAGGGTGTTGGCAGAGGCGATGGTGAGAAAGGTTCCGGACGTCAGATAGAGGAGGGTGAGAGTGCTGAGAGACGGGGCGGCGGTGGCTGTGGTGCTCAGAAGAGCGGGGACCGGGTAGATTGAGTACGACGCGGTCGTTGTAAGAACGATGAGAAAGGCCAGCCGGGGTTTGGAAAGAGAGAGGTAGACGGACAGAGCGCGTCGAAAGGATCTGGCCGGCGCTGCTGCTGCGTCTCTGGAGAGAATGGAGGATGCATCGGGAGGAAGAGGTGTGTCTCCAGTAGCGAGAGCATTGCTCGCAGCCTTTAAACGCTTTCTCCGACGATGCGGAGGCTCTGTGCTCGCGGTCGCCTGTTGGTCCGCCACAGCAGAGAGCGGAACTGTCTGAGCCTCGACTTTTGCTCCTTCTGACCTCAACGCAGTCTCCTGTGACTCCTCAGACCCGGACGCATTTCGCTTCGATCCATCTCTAAAAGCATTGGCCCAGAAGAATGTCTTGTTGGCGCTGTCATCTCTTGCTATCGTTCCCTGATACCTCTGAGCGTTGCGGGTGAGAGGCCGAGTGGCGGCTTGGCCAGAGTTGGCGAGTCTCCTCGCGCATCGGAAACATATGGACGAGGTCTGTAAGGAGCGGAGCAGCGCCAATGAAGGCGCGCGAGAAAGCATTAAAAAATGGAAGGACGATGTGAGGCTCAAAAGCCCAATGCGGACGAGATGAGGTCGAGATTCAAATTGTTCCCTCTTCGATGCCAAAAGTCGTGGTTGTGGCCTCGAGATCAGCTTGAGGTTGTGAGGGATAGCCCTGCCAAGGCGTAAATCTATCTTACTGATACAGACACAAGCAGATCTATGGAACGTCGGGCAGATCATCCTCGCGTCTATCTTTCACCAGCGAGTCTCCTTTCCTGCACCTCGGTCAGAGCGCGGCTGCCACTCACAAACGCGACCGTGCCGACCACTGCCGCAACAGGCAGCGTCTGGAACAAGTTCCAGGTGGTATAGTACAAGAAGAAGACGCCCTCCATCGCCAATATGCTCCCAAAGAACAAGCCATGTGCTAATGGGTTGGCTCCAAACGCCTTACCAACGTGATCGATATTTCCACCAAGATACAGCCACGCTCCGAGCAGCACAGGAAGGGCTGCGAGCACGGCAAGCGTGAAGAAGAGGCTGAGGACTTTCGGAGGCGAGCGCGGATCCGCACGGAAGATGTGGTGGATTTCGGGCTTGCTCGTGTATCGCTCAGGGGGCGAGGGGATTGAGGGAGGGGTGGCGGAGTCGCTACCAATGGTGAGGTCGAAGGTGTGGTGGTTGAGTGGAGTGGACGATCCAAATGATGCAAGGACAATCGAGGCCTTGATGGGCTGAGAACTTGTCAAGAACTGGTGAGGCAGGTCCTTTTGTGACTGCATTGTACCCTGTTAGCAACGTTCCTTCTGTCTCTTTCCTCGTGCAACACCACGTACAAGATCGAGCTTTGCCTTGCCGTTATCTTTGACGCTGAATGCAAACGATTCTTCTAGTCCAGTGGCTTGCTCGTGGAGAGTGAGAAAGGCCTGATGTGGTCGCTTCCCGCTCTTGCCCTCCGTTGTCGTGAGGACGATTTTAAGGGATTCGGCACCATTGAGCGCGAATGGCTGGGAGGTAAGAGTAGAGGAAGAGAGTCTGGAGAGGGCACAATCAGCAGTGTTCATGAATCACATGTCTTCCCGGGAGTGTATGTACTTCTCCTTCGCCCCTCCACCAACCCCCGATCCCTTACCCTGGATTGTCAACGTAGCATCTTCGAAGCTCCACGACGTTGCGGCGAGGATGGGAGCAGCGAGCGCAAGGAGGGGCAGGACGAGTCGAGATGGAAGCCTCATGGCGGGCAGATCAAGATCAATCAATGGGTGGGTCGTTGGCGGGTGTTCATGTGTGGTGCAATGGGAAAGGTGTACTGTTCTGTGCGAGCAGTGTGAACGTCTGGAAAGTCCGCGTTTAAACTTTCTTAGCGCGAACCCTGTGCGACGCAATATATCGAGGCTCGCGGCGAGAGGTGAACGTCAGTCGAGTATCTGTCTGCAGATTGCATGACTTAATGATGCCCAAAGACGGTTCCAACTAGCATGTGCAGTGATATTGTGTATGTCACGATCGAACAACCGGAGTACACACGACAACATGTGAAGGTTGGCATGAAGCGAATGCCCTTTTCGGGATGCATGCTGTGGATGCTTCCCAAAGCGGATCGTTGGCCCCCAGGCACGTGCAGCGGTCCCGCGTTGTTTGTCTGCCTGCGCTCACACTCTTTCCGCATGATCAGCGTGACTCTTCCCCTCCCTCTCTCCCTCATACAACCATGCCATCTATGTCCATCACCATCAGATCCCGATCTGCCCGTTTGGACCATGTAAAGCGAGAAATACGCGAGGACCCCGCGGTGCACGCAACTTCCTAATTTGAAAGTTCTGGTGGCGGAAGGGGGGACGGGGGCACCCGTGCGTGCGGACCTCGTTCGTTACCTATTGTCACACCCGCCCTTGACGCAGAATTTTCATCATCCCAACGCGTGATGATGGCCGCTCCGAACCCCTCGGTGTCGGTCTTTCACTTCACCTCCCGCATCTCCACGGCCAAGATCAAGAAATACAAGCTGGCCACGGAGAAAGGGATGGTGTCGGGGAGCCTCAACCGCCCAACATCCACGCCGACTTCCAACACCTCAAAATCGGCACAGAATGAAACCACCACTCCCTCCACCATGGAGCCCCCGGCGAAACGGCCCAAGCTGAAGCTCAGCGTCCGTCCACCGGCCAGTGCAAGCCCCGACAATATCACGGTGGCAAGGCCCAAACGGGACTCTTCCTTACGCATCCGCTACTCGGAGAACATGGTCATCGATGCCGCCGATGTGGATGCCATGGATCTGGATGAAGGCCCTAAGCCGTCTCCCGCTGCTTCCTCGGACCTCTCATCTCTGCCGTCTGCGGAAAAGGAGCCCACCCCGGCCAAAGTACCGACTCCCGCTCCAGCCAAGCAAGTGCCTACTCAGACGAAACCAGGTGGCTACGGCCGAGACTTCATGTCGTACTACGTCGACGCCGGGGACGACGAGCCCGAGGAGAAGGAGGAGCTCGCCAAACCATCCCCGCCACCTCCACCTCCATCCAAGAAGCCTGCTCCCCCAAAGCAAGCCCCAGTCCCCCACGTGCCCCAGGCAACAAACGGAACTACCCAGTTCGAGAATCACATGGGCCCTCCAAGAGTACCACGGGTCAGATCGGTCTCTTCCAGGTTGCCGTTGGCCCAGCCCACTGTTCATTTGATCGACTCCTCGAAAAGAACATCATCCAAAGGGCCATTTAGTGTTGCCCAGATGGTGGAGAAGCTAAAGTGGCTCTCTTCCGCCTTGATGGTCTTTGGGGGTGTGCCAGAAGCACCGCAACCTCCGACAGAGGATGTGCAGGTGCATTCACCATCCTCCAGGGATGACAACGGTACCCCACAACAGTCCAGTGGCGAGCATGGCGAGAGCAAGAACATTGACGACTTTCTAGCCATGTTTGACGATGATGAGGAGGATGAAGATGACGACGAGCATGTGGCAGCAAGCGTGAATGGGGATGAAGCAGGCAAGAAGCCGATCGACAAGAACGCAAAGACCCTCAACTATCTGCTCGAGCAACCCGGAGAGCCCGACGAGGCGTTGATGTATGGCATTCAATTCATTCAAAACGCTCTCTTGTCGTGGGCGCAACAGCGCTTGACTACGCAGTACGCCCAACACTACGACCAACAGCGACAAAGGGCCCGTGAAGCCGCGCAGGCGCAGCAGGCACAGAGGCGTGGACCTGGTCGGCCCCGAAGATACGATGACGGGGGGGACGACGGTGTCCTGCACAACTTACCACTCAACATTCAGTTCGACCTCGCAAGGACGCCCGAAGGCGCCGCCATTGCCGCCTTCCAGGAGGTGCGAGATTCGGGCTGTCTGCAAGTCAACGCCACGCTGCCCGCGCCTCTCACCCGCGCTCTGAGCCATCTGTACATGCAAATTGACTCTCTGATCAACCAGGGTGGCCACAACCAGGCACCCTGGCAATGCATGTCGTATGGTGCCCAGATTGCCGCGCACCAGGCTCAAGTGGAGAAGTGGAAGGAGAACCATGCCCGCGCGCAAGAGGAGATGGCGCGCCAACACCATCTCGCCCAGCAGCAGGTCATGCAACAGATGGGCATCCCCCAGCATCATCACCCACGCGAAAAGACCAAAGAGGAAACTCTGCAACAGCGCGCTATCGCTCTGGAACACAAGCGTAGTATGCACCACGCTGCTCTGCAGCCCCACCTGAAGAAGTTCCTCACCAACCCCATGGCAATGAACAGTCCGACAGCAGCTACTTCAGCAAACCATGCAGCAGCTCACAATCATCATACCACGGCCAGCCCTGCTGTACAGACTCCTGCCAGTGCATCACCCTACACGCCTCACAGCCTGCCTACGCACTCTAGTCCCGAAGATGGAAGAGACTCGCACCTCGAGAAGATCAAGAAATACATGCCCAACTACCTGCCGCTCTCCGGGCAGTCGATGAAATTCTCCTTCGCCCCAACAAGCGAGCTCGCACTGAAAGCTTTTGGCGCCCAGGCCTTCCCCTCAGCGCACACTGGTCCCAACTTGCCTAATCGTGGACCCATGAGCGCGAATCCTAACTACGCCACATCCGCTCACGCACATACGCCCAACGGTGTTGCTCGCGCGCCTGTCGTTCCCTCTAATGGCCCAGGAGGCGGGAAGGACGAAGTCAATGGCAACGGGACCGCATCTCAACGATCCCACAACAATTCTTTGGCGTCTGCTTCGCCTGCTTATCCCATGCCTAAGAGCATGGACAAGTCCAATGGCGCCCACTCTCCGGCCGGCGACGATTCGGACAGCGGGATTATTGTGCACTCTGACGCTATGGTTATTGATGGGTAGTCGTGGAAGTTTGCTACGGGGGCCCGTATAATACAAGGCATGCTTGACGGTGCGTGCCCTTGGACGGACGGACGGACGAGGCTAATATTGGAGGCGGTGCTGCTCGTGATTGACATTGGACTCGGGACAGATTTACAGTGTATTGCTAGACCATTCCGGCTCGGTAAGGTAGGTCAGGTAGTTGCTGTACTTTTAGGCCGATATGATGAATTGAATCATTTTGGAACAGACTGTTCAGTGCCATCGTCTATTGCACTTAGATCAAAAACAGATTGCGTGTGTCTGTAGAGTGAAGTGCCGGTTAAACAAACCATCACATGCAATGAATGTGGCTGCCTGAGGCCTACACTCGAAGCTTCACCCCCTCCAAAACCACACCCCCATCTTCACCTCCAAACCAGACGATGAACACACCCAATGTTCCCCGCAACTAGGGCAATCCCCTCGCCCCTCGCAAGGGCCTACATCGCCCAAAGCACAAGACGCGCAAGCACGCACCCCGCCCGCGCACAACCCCCACCACCCCCACCACCCCGACCCTTCCACCGCCCACCTCCCCCTCCCCTCGAAGCCACAACAGAAGCAGAAGAACCCGGCACCCCAACCGCCCAACCCCGCCAAGGCCCCCTCCGCCACATCTGGCCCTTCAGCAAAGGCATAGCCGCCACGCCCTCGCTGCCTCCCCTCCCCGTCCAAGCCGCGAATTGGACGGAGCCCCGCGATCCCGAGCGCGGACGCCGAGCAGCGGAGCAAGTTGTGCGGACGGGAAAGCTGGATGAGAGATATAGAGATCCGGCGAAGAAGGTCAATCGCATTATTATTGCTATGCCGCTTGTCATTTACTTGGGGTGGGTGCTTTGGCAGCGGCGGTTTGAGGGGGTGGAGCAGAAGACGTTTCCGAGGGTGAGGGGGCAGGAGGAGTTGAGGTGATGGTGGGATTATAGAGGGTGATTGGCAATGTGCACAGTGTGGGCATTGGCGTGGTTCGTGGACGAGATGCCGTCTATGTTGGAGGAGGCGTGGGCCAGACGATGATCAAGCGTACTCCGGCCACTTCAACAACTACCACGCACAATGGCCCCCATCGATCCTCAAATCACTGGCCGTCATGAAACTACTCGCGTCGCTGATGAGGAAAACCGCCGCGCCGCGGTACTCATGAGGCATGCTCAACTTCCCCAGCATGTTCTGCGTCGGCCACTCGCGCCGCCGCTCGGGGTACTGCTCGAACAACTTTTCCACCATGGCGGTCACGATATAGCCTGGGGAGATGGTGTTGACGCGAATGCCGTATGGGCCCCATTCGGCCGCGAGGTTGCGGGAGAGCTGCAGTACGCCGGCTTTGCTGGCGTTGTAGGCGCAGCATATAAGACCCTGGGGTGGAAAGATTAGTGGATGGGGGAGGGTGTGAGGGAGAAACAGCGACGGACCTTGTTGGCGACCGTTGCGCTCATGGATCCAATCAAGACGATACTGCCGCCGCGGTTCCACCGTATCATTTCCTTCGCAACCGCTTGGGCCGTCATGAAGACGCCAGTAATGTTAACCTGAGATCAACCTGTCAGCATGCAAGTACATGGAAATACCCATCCAACATCCTGACAAGCGGTCGTACCTCAAACATCGTATTCGCATCCTTGGCCGTATACTCCAACGCACTCGTCTCCTGCTGAATCCCCGCCGCAGCAATCAACCCATCAATCTTGCCCTGCATATCACTAATCCCCTTGACAATCCCATTCAACCCCTCCACATCCCGCACGTCAATCTGGCGATAATGCAACGTAGTCCCCAGCTCCTCGGCCGCGCGCTTCTGCACGCGGTAGAAATCCGCACTCGGCTCCTCCAGCCGGTCGAGGGCGTAGACCGTCGCGCCGGCCTCGAGGAGCGCTTCGGCTTGCACGAGGCCGAGACCCCGCGCGGCGCCGGTCACGAGCACGACTTTGTCGTTGAGGTTGAATTCGGGGAGGCGCTTGGTTGTGCCTATGTAGGCTCCTGAGGCGTCGTTGGTGCGTAGGGCTTCGGATTCTTCGCGCGGGGCGGAGGGGGGACTGCGATTTGGGATGGGTGTATTGCCTTGGGGGGGATCGTGGACGTTGTGGGTGGATTGGAAGCGGGGTTGGAGGATTGGGAGGAGGCGGGTTGTGCGGAGGGTGCGGGCAGCTGAGGAGCGGAGGAGGGAGGCCATTGGGAGAGGTTAGTTGTTCGCAGCTCGAGAGAGATGATGTTGTGGAAGGAAGCAGTCTGCTGAACCCGAGGTACTACTATCTAGGTAGAGGGTCGAATGAATGGCGGGGAACTCCAACACGGTGGAAGGCTCGTAGACTCAATTGCTCTGCAAGACCGTGATAGGATGCGTGACATCAAGCGGGAGAACAAGAAGGAATAAATTCGCTCAGGCTCGCGGGTGAGACGGCGAAAGTCGGGTAATGAGAGCAAGACATCAATGTTTGGAGCTCGTGGGGTGAGGTGGGCAAATTGCTGTGCACCTTTCCCCGCAAAGGCGGGGTGGGCTCTACAGGCAAGACGGAGAGTTCGGGATTAGAGCCGATATCCGATGTGCCATCATTCACCTTGCCATGATATACGGCGTCACGACAAGGGTTCGCACACGGGTTCGTTGCAGGTCCGTGAACAGCGAATAGTCGGTTTGCGAAGGTACGGTGGACCATTCCAGGTGTACTGTGGGACAGGACTCTTCCACGCTTTGCAGCGGATGGTCGACGACACGATTAAGAATCAATTTCAAACGCTGTGCAGACTTGTGTAGGGTATCGCAAAGTAATGCCCTCCAAGATTCAGCGCCGCGACGCTCCTAGTGCTGGTTCTTCCTCTTCATGATGACAATTCACGTAATTTGGTGCCAGGGCAGGGGTCCACCAAATCGGCATCCCGGCAATTCTCCCTGGCTCTGAATGAAAACACTCTGCCTCCCTGCTCGTCTGGCTCTTTTCCCCAACCGCAACACAGATCCACCCTCTGAACTTCCGTTATATAACTGCTCTCCTCCTTCTGATGGCCGCGCAGGTACGGATTTTGACATGGTTGCAGCTTATCGGGCCTCGTCTCGGATCAGAGCGACAATCATGCTGTAGAGGTAGAAGAAGAACAAGAGGAGGTGGAGGCCGAGTTTGATGAAGGATTCCCTCTTGTGCACGTTCAGCTTGCGGAAGATTTCCGTTGCGTCGAGGAGGTGTTGATTTTCGAAGATCCTGCGCACCGAACATTAGCACAGCCGCTCACTTCACGCAACATCCAAAGGCTGCTGCCAGGTGAGGGGGCACGGGCACGACTTACTTCTTCGCGTTATAAATCACCAAGGGCAAGTTCAGAATCAAGGCCACCCAGTATCCGTTGATGAGGAAGAGGGCTGTCAGGAAGGCGTGAACACCAGCTTCGGGGATGATGTACATGTTGAGGCGGTTGCAGAGGTCGATGGGGTTGATGTAGTCGCATTCCAGGTCAGAGTACATGATGGTGAAGAAGACTTGCAGGAAGAGGTTGACGGCATTGAGGAGGACAGCGAGCAGGAATAGCCTGGAGGAGAAGTATTAGTGCCAGTATCCTCGTGCCAGTGCAAAGCTTCTTGTTTGTCCATACCATGCTTCGCCCGACATTATGAATCACTTCTCCGCACCCGAGCAGGTGTGCGCGACCTTGTAGATGCTTTGAGAAGACGTCGATTCGCAGGACCAAGGGTATGTGTGTGCTTGCCGTTCGGATGCTCGTAGTAAGTCTGATTGCCGGAGGTGTTGTGATGAGGGAAGGGAATTCAGATTGTTGGGACAAACAAGTGGTCGTGCCGGCTTCGTCAAAGTTCAGAACGAGAAGGTGATATGGCGAGGCGGGTAGGCAGGGGTTGCAGCTTGGGGAGAGACGATGGGATGACTCTCTTCCACAAGGCGGCGACGGGATGGGCAGAGGCAAGGTGGTCGCAAAGGTTGGGAAACAAGATTGAGGTGTTTGGCGGGTGAGGTCACGGCGAGTCGGAGAAACAATGGGCCCGGCAGTGGGGCTTGGCATAGATTGGCCTGAGGCTGACAGAATCGGCGTCAGCTGAAGGGGAGTCAAGAACCATCTCATCAACATGATTAACCGTGTTGCTACAGAGAGCTATTGACATTCAACGCAACTTGATCTCTCGGGACAGGCGAACGATAAGATGAAGCTGATCTGTACCACAGCATCACACGTGTCACACGAGAGAGTTGACAATCGTCGCCTCGCCGTTGGAGCAATCACGTGGCGGGACATGGTAATGATCGATCAGAGCAGACAATACGCCGGCAACACCTGCAAAGCGGCTGTCGGCCATGCACGGCTGATTGTGAGATGGATGAGACGGCATGGCTAGTCGTCGCCCCACCGTTCACCTTGTGACACGGCTTCTCCTCACTGGCAGGACCTTACGCGAGTCAGGAAAGAAGAACGATAACTTGCACCCTCGCCAAGTCGCCTGCAAGCGGCGGGTATTACATCTCCTCTTACCTCGTCGGTCGTCCGGGAATGAGTGAAGGATTGACTCGACTACACGCCCCCAAGACAGCCTAGACCGTTTCATCTAGTGCACCATTTGAGTTGCCGGGAGAGCTCCAATTCTTTGGCTTGCCCCCCGCTTCCAAGCCAGACCCTGCGGACCTGCCCCTCACATGGAGGAGCAGGCACGCGGTTGCGGCAAACGTCATGTAGGTTAAAGCACCTCGCCCCTCGGGAGGGGGCAGACCTCGCTGCTGTATCTCCCACCATCAAGGTTTCTTTGACCGTCTTACACTTCTACGCAACCATGTCCAACGCTATCCAGAAGCAAGTCGCCGAGGGCGCCGTGCCCAACCACGTTTCCAATGTCTGTCCCGAGGGGACCAAAATGTGGGTGCTGGAGGTGGGATGGCTCGAGGCCGATGAGGGCTTCGTGGTCCGCGGTGGAAATACGTCGGTCAAGAGTTCGGCGGATAAAGCTTTCGTGAACAAACGTCGCCAGTTGCCCATGTACTGCATCCTGATTGAGCATCCCATCGAGGGCTTGATCCTGTGGGAGACGGGATGCGGCAAGGACTACCCGACCGTAAGATCCCCGACGTACGCAAACTTCTTTCTCGGCGTAGACTGACGGAGCTGGCGTGCTAGGTCTGGGGTCCCCAATTGTCCGACATCTTCACCCGAGTCCGGTACGAGCCCGCTCACGAGCTGGACGCCGCCATCGAGGCCACCGGGCACAAAGTGGAGGACATTAAGAAGATCATCATCGGTCACTTGCATCTCGACCATGCCGGCGGCCTGGATCTCTTCCTCGACCGAAAGGATATCGAAATCTGGGTTGGTCGATCTTGCATGCCACGATTGCAACCACATTTGCGCTGACATTAAAATCTACTCGTAGGTCCACGATCTCGAGCTGCGATCCGCCTTCTGGTCCATTGCCACCGGCGCTGATGTGGGCGTGTACCTCAAGCACTACATGAAGCTTGACCTGTAAGTTCGACTCATCTGATACCACGACGCCCAGTTCTTCTAATGCGTTCCCCAGCAACTGGAAGACCTTTGACGAACGCACGTTCGACTTCTGCCAGGGCATCACGCTGCACCACTTGCCCGGCCACACGGACGGCCTGATTGGCATGCAAATCAACCTGCGCGACAGCGGCACCTTCCTCTTCATCAGTGACCACTGTCACGTCATCGAGAACTGGCGCGACGGTATTCCGCAGGGATGGTTGGCTCGTGACCACCCAGCTTGGGTATGACTGCCTGCAATCTCAGACTCGTATCTCCTCTCGCTAACGTCACGCAGTTCCGCTCTACCCAGCGCCTGAAGCAACTCGTCCGAACCACGCGCGGCCGCGTGATCCCCGGACACGACGAGGGAACGTTCCTGGAGATCAAGAATGAGAAGCCGGTGTATTCGTAGAGGCCGGGCGTAGAGCCAATATCGAGTCACGCAAGCCGTCTCGTTAGAACCCTAAGGTGAGTGTATATATTGTTGATGGTCTTGCTCTTCTTGATGCTCGATACACATGAGTTTCCTTGACTGTCTTTTGTGTGCAATCTCGTAAGCAGCAGAGTAAGGCAATGCAACACCGCCAGCACAAAGCGATCACGTCCGGACTTCACAGCGCAAGGGCTGCGGGGAAAGTGCGAATCGACAGCCGTGTTTGCCGTTTTGGGCCGAAAGGCTCACAATCGGAGTCGCACCGGTAAGAAGAGGGTTGGAGACGTGCCATCACTTCTGACGATCTGCATTACTAGTGCTCGCAGGGTACAGAGCGACATCGCCGACATGTGGCAGTACTATCTCGCGTGGCCATCGTCACTTGAATGTAACCTCTCCCATATCAGCCCCACTGACTGCCTGGAGTGATCGACCGAAGGCAGCGTACATTGTAACCAGACTGTGCATCCATCGTCATGTATATCAAAAGAGGGTGGCTGCTATCTTGATATGAGTATCTCGCGACATCAATCACACTGATTAATCGAGGCCTCTCGTATGTGAAGAAGCCCAATATGTATCTCCTTCCACATACCGCCATGGCAGCTCTCCTTGTCCCCTCGCTCGTATTGATCGGGGTGCACGCCAGCATCGAAGACCCGTCTATCAGCCCGACACCTCCCATGGGCTTCAACGACTGGTCGCGATTCGAATGCGCCATCAACCAGACCCTCTTCGTCGAGACAACCGACGCCATGCTCTCCCGAGGCTTCCTCGCAGCAGGATACAACCGCATCAACATGTGAGAAGCGTGCAGCATGATGAGTTTGCTTGAGAATGCCTCGCTAACGATCCCAGTGACGACTGTTGGCCAGCACACGAGCGTCTGCCCAACGGCTCCCTGACCTGGAACGAAACTCTCTTCCCTAACGGACTCCCCTGGCTCGCAAACTACGTCCACTCGAAGGGGTTTCACTTCGGCATCTACGAAGACGCCGGCAATGCGACATGTGGTGGCTACCCGGGCACGCTTGGACACGAACAGCTCGACGCAGAGACGTTTGAGAACTGGGGAATCGACTACCTGAAACTGGACGGGTGTAATGTCTTTCCCTCGACGGAGCAGCGGTATCAAGATATCTATGGTGAATGGCACCAGGTCTTGACCGCCTTGCAGCATCCTTTGATCTTTTCCGAGTCAGCCCCGGCGTACTTTGCTGGGACGAGGAATAACACCGCCTGGTATGAGGTGATGGATTGGGTGCCATTGTACGGCGTGAGTTATCCGCCTTGATCGATATTCAGTAAGGGAGATACTAACAAACAGATCAGGAACTCGCCCGTCACTCCACCGACATCGCAGTCTACGATTACTACGGCAACGACTCGGCCAAATACTGGGACAGCGTGATGACCAACTACGGCTTCGAAGTACTGCTGGCAAGATACCAGCAACCAGGCTACTACAACGATCCAGATTTCATCATCCCCGACTGGCCCTGGTTGACGCTGGACGAGCACAAATCGCACTTCGCCCTGTGGGCCTCCTTCTCCGCGCCGCTCATCATATCAGCTTGGGTGCCCGGGCTTGCGGACGATGTGGTTGAGTTCCTCACGAATACCGACATCATCGCCATCGACCAGGATGCACTGACTCTGCAGGCTACTCTGGTCAGCAGCGACGAAAACTTCGACGTGTTGACCAAGAACCTCGCGAATGGCGATCGACTGTTGACCGTACTGAACAAGGGCGACAACACCAACACTACGAGCGTCACCGCAGCACGCATCGGTCTCGTCGGCGACGGCCCATACACAGCCAAAGACCTGTGGACCGGCGAGTCGAGCGCCTTCACCAGCGAGATGAAAACCACCCTCTCCACGCACGCCACGGGAATCTACCGCATCTCCGGCGTGAACGCGACAATCCCCACAGGCATGATCTTCAACACCGCCAACAAGCGCTGCATGACCGCGCACCAGAACGCGCACGTAACGTTCACGCAATGCGACGCCTCCGATGCGCAAGTCTGGCTCGTGTCGGCGCAGGGAGGCATCTCCCCGCTCTCCGCACCAAGCATGTGTCTCGCGCAATCGAGCGGCGGCGTGGCGTTGGGCTCGTGTAGCGGATCGAGCGCGACGTGGACATATCATGTGACCGGCAATCTAATCAATAATGCATCGGGGCAGTGTTTGCAGGAACGCAACCAGCATGCGAAAGCGGCGACATGTGGTGTTGAGCTTGATCAGCAGGTTTTCGCACTGCCGAGTGGCGTCGATGTAATCAGGGGAAATGTAGTATGAGTAGTAAAAATCTCGATTGGTTCGTAGATTACATTACGAGCAGAATGCACCCTCAGGAAGCGATCCCGATGACTCTATCATGAGCGCCCGTCCCGATATGCTCCTGAGCAAACGACCAACACTGGATGGCCTTCGACGGGCCTCTATCCGTCCAAGATGGCCCAGATGAACCGAAAATGCAACCCGCTAACGCAAAAATGCGACATTAGACCCAAGAAAATGATGCATCCGCCCCAGAAATATACCCCAAGAAGTGAAAGCTCGCAGAGGGAACGTAAACATCCTCGTCGCTCAACTCTGCATCAGCCTCGTCCGCCTCCTCTCAGCCTTGAAACTCTCCGCTCGCAGTCCGCTGCTCAGTCGAGGGGCCACGGTACCCGGCGGCGGCGCCCTCCTAGCCGCCTGCTGCCGCATAGCAGCAAGCGCATGGCGCTCACAATGCACCATCCCGCCAATCTCAAAGTACCCATCGGAAAGCACCATCCTGCACTCAACGCAAGTGAAGCAGCGCCGATGATACTTGCGCACCTCGTGGCCGGCGGGCGGGCCGGACGAGGTCTCGAGGAAGGGGCCCTCGATGCCGCGGTGGCAGGCGTGGCACACGGAGCCGTTCATCTCGTGGTAGTGCTGCTCGCAGTAGGGGTGGTTGTTGAAGACGTAGAAGTCCGCCGTGGTGAAGGGGGAGGCGCACGTGTGGCAGACGAAGCAGGCGCGGTGCCAGCGGCCGGTGAGGCGGCCGTCGGCCGCTTTGACGGATTTGCCTTCGATGCGCTGTCTGCAGCCGCGACAGGAGGCTTTGGCGCCCGTCGTGCCTTTGCGGATGAGGCCGGATTCCACGCCGGATTGTGGGATGGGAGGAGCTTCGGGCGATGTGATTGTAGGTTGTGACGGCTCGGATGTGGTGGACCCGGCGCTCTCAGAAGCCTTGCGACTGGACGATGCCGAGGAGTCGGACGGGAGGAGTTCAGATGCAACGGACTCGCCGAAGTTGAAGTCTTGGAAGTTGGCGTCGGGGGGTGCCTGTTGAGCTTCTGCACATTGGGCCTCAGGCACGGCTACCTGAGTAGAAGCAGTCGAATGGGGCCGCTTCGGATCGCACACGGAGCTCGAGAGTCTCTCCAACTTGGGCGAATCTGGTGCTAACGACACCTCCGCAGGTGATATTGAAAGTGGGTTTGGCGAAGCGGCTTCCTCCTGCAAATCCACTGAAAACGACTCCTGCACAAGTGGTGGTGAGAGTGGAGCAGGAGAATGGATCTCCCCAGCCGTATCAGGTATCAACGACTCCCGCACAGGTTCTGCCGGAGTTGGACTGAGAGATGCAGCAACGTCGAGTGGATCCGGTGTCAACGAGAGGGGCGCAGTCGGCGTTGAAACCGGGCTCGGAGAAGGGGCATCTCCGGGCTGCCCAAAGATGCCATCACTCAGAGCTGGATCCATAGGAGACTCCATTCCCCAGGTATCCACAGCCGGAGGGCTAGGCAGCGGTGGCGAGGGCAACGCATCGTCATCCAGCTGCTCATCGCGTGCCACAGCCTCCGGCTCCAGTGGCGAGACCGGGCAGAGCGTCGTTCGAAGCGGCGCCACCTCTTCAACATGAGGAGTCTCGTCATGTACCTCTTCCACTTCAAAGCTCAGCTGTTTCGGACCCGTAACGTTAAGGGCTGGCACGCGGAGAGCGTCGTCCTCCTCGTCCTGCTCTTTCGCAACGACCATTGAGAGCGGCGAGAAGAGATCCAAACTGCTTGCCGCGCTAATGACCGGACTTTGCTCCGCAGTGGTGTTACTACGTCCAAACGAGAGATCTCCAAGTGATGTTTCAGAGCAGTCCGTTGAGGCCCCTGATGCGTAGGACTTGTGCAAACTCTCCAGTGATCGGTGGGCGTCCACAAGTGGAGGAACAGGAGGTGCATCATGCTTGCGGGGGTCCAGTCGTGAGTCGTCAAGGTTCTCGTTGATACGTGGAGGAGATGGCGGCGGGCCGGCGCTCGTGAGCTCGGCGTTGAACCGCAGGGCAGGCTCGCTCGCCATCTTCGACAAGGTAGGCGAAGTCAGCAGATCAAAGTCCGTCGTTGAAGACAATGGAACAGTCTGGCTGCGATCTGATTCCTGTAGCGCCCACGGTCGTGGCGAGAGCGGCTCACGCATTGTGCGGGTTTGGAGGCTCAGCGGATTCAGGAGTGCATCTGGAATTCCCTCTGCAGGCCGCGCTGGACGTGACGGAGGAGGCTTCTTCTGGCTGGGCTCGTAAGCCATTGCCAGCTGAGCAGCGACGGTGGCGGGTGGCATGGGCTCTTCCGGCCGTGCAGGCTTCCGCGATGCGACACGTTTCAGACTGAGCGCACGCTTGAATGCCTTGAAGCCACTCTCTGCTGCCGGAGGCTTTGGGGCGGCCGCAGGTGGAGGCGGTGAATCAACAGCGGGGGATTTGGGCATCGAGGACATTGAGGACATCGAGGGCGATGGAGACTCTCCCAAAAGCGAAGCAAAGGTGATGTTCGCCGGGGTCAGGGGATCGTCAGGCCGCGGAGGTCTCTGTGGTGGAACACGGTTCTGAGCAGGAGGTGGTGCTGGGAATGCCTCAAAGCCGCTTTCTGAGGTCGGAGACATTGGCATGACAGCGGATGCAAGTGGGGAGATGATAGCAGGCGCTGGAGGCTCCTCGGAAGCCGGGGATTCTGCCAGAGGTGAGAGTGGATCGATCCGGGGACTCGGTCGTTTCTCCAGTACGGGCGTCGAGGGTTGCGATCGATCCTCGTTACTCGGCCTTCTCGAGTCTAAGCCCGTCTTCGAGAGCTCCAGCTTGCTGAATGGAGCATCCTCTGGCTGACTGCCAACGGGACTTCTTGACTCGGCGGCGGACACATCTCGTCTGGCGGCGCTTCTCGCTGATGACTGGCTTGCTGTAGAAGCCTTCCGTTTGGCAACAGCAGGAGTAGGAAAGGGAGGGAAAGCGCAGTCGAGATTCGCAGACAGCTCAGGACTAGGCGGTCGTGGGTCCCACAGCCGCGGCGCGGGAGTGGTCATGGCGCGCTTGGGTGGGACATTCTTGCTGCTACTGCTGCTCCCCGAACGCACGCTCGAGGAGGGCGACAAGGGCGTGGGTGGCATTCGGCCGAGGAAAGGCTGATTCGCTAATTCGGAGTTGATTCGCGGGAGCGCAGGCCTCGACGTATTGAGAGAAGGTAGTTGGCTTGACCCTTCGGTCGGCGCCCGTGGTCTTATTTCGGAGGGTTCGGAAGTGAATTGTAGCGGCGAAGGTTGCGCCGGTTTGTTGTCATCTGGGCTGAACTGCCGCGGCGCAGCCTTGGGCTCGGGCTCAGGAGCATCGAATTGTAGCGGCGAGGGTTGAAGCGGCTTGTTCTCGCTCGCATTGATTTGGCGCAGGGTGAAAGGGTTGGACCAGCTGGGAGGAGCGGCTTTGGGGGATGTCGGCGCAGCGGAGCAGGCGTGTTCGCTCATGGCCGCGATCTCGATCTCGTCTCCGCAGTTGGAGCATTTGATGGTTGGAAGGAAGCTGGCGGGGCGCATGCCACTGGCGGCGAGGGTAGCAGCGAGCGACATGTTGGTCGGGATAGTGGATTATGTTTATAGATTATGCAATGTGGTTCCGAGCTCGGGTCGTTCTCGTATGTCCAGCATCTCTTTGTGTAAACCGCACGCGTTTCTTCGGGCCCGAAACAGGTCCCTGTCTCTGCTTCCTGCTTCTCCTCTCCTCAGAGACAACCAGGTCCCTATACTGCGGCCATGCGGGTGGTAGGTCTTCGTATGGACGGCGAATCGCGATGGGTGTAAGGAGTGCAAGGAAGAGAAAGAGTCAAAACGCCACGCAAAGAGAGACAATGTACAGTAGGATGGAGAAGCAACGAAGGGGAAGAGGCGTCGATCAGCGGTCCATCGGCATGAATCTCGATGGGGCGCAACGGGCGGCCATGGAGATTACTCGAGGTATTAGTGAACGGGGCAGATCAGATCGCCAGCAAAAGGAAAAGAAAGTATGAATGAAAGGAGAGAGCGGCGAGCAGCAGATTGGCGAGAGAGGCGGCGGTGGGAAGCGTGTGTGGTTGCGGGTGATTTCCCTCGGGCCCATCACAACGGCATGTGGATGGGCGGACGTTGCGCTTGTGAAATTACCTGAACAATGCGCGCCCCTGGCACATGAAGGCGATCGTCATCAGCCCAGCGGGCGCGCGTCCTGGGACATTACCGGATAGGGAATGAGCAAAAAGAAACAAGAAACACAGCCTCACCGGCATTCCCATCGGCGTGCTGCAGCAGCAGCAGCAGCAGCAGTGGTGGTGGAGAGAGTCGAGACGAGACGCCAACGCGTACCGGCGTGAGGAGGAGGATGTCAGCATCGCCAAGCATACCGCCCGCCGAACGAACAACAACACCGAGCGGCGAATCCCTCCGTGCTGCGCCGCGGCCCTAGAAAGGAATGGCATCAGCCGGCCTGCCTCCAACCCAAGCCGGACGTCGCACCTGCTCGATGGCGGCAGCCACGGCGCAATCAAAAGGGCAGATGGCTCTGCGCCATCCTATTCGGAGAGATTCCAAGGTGCTTGACAAGCGCCAAGCGCTAATGGAAGAAGTCAAACCCCTGAGATCCCTTCCCGCCAATCGCGCTTGAGGGCACGTGAGGGGTCTGAGTAAGGCTGACAGCCACACGCATGTGAAGCGTTGATGCCCACCGTTCGGCCAAGGGAGGTTTTGCGCATTGCAATCAGAAGCCGAAACAGTAGCGTCATCGGCCGCTGTCCTCATCGACGCTACTTCTTATTCATCCCGTCCTGATACCATGAAGCTACCGAAAAATACAAATTCCTCGTTACATGGTGGAGCAGACGATTCGGCATGTCTACCTGATCTTCTCCGCCCAGAGATAACCTAGGCATAGTAGGGAGAAAGCACGCCATACAGAAGCGAGAGCGTACGTACATACAAACATGAGCTCGTCTAGGCCTTCGCTGCTCCCCTCACACGAGTTCCCCCTCTCCCATCACCGCTCCTTCGCATTCAACACCTTAGCAAGTCCCCGCAAAGCATCCATAGCATCCACAGCCTTTCCATTCGCCTTGCGCTCCCTCTCGCGCTCCTCCAGCACCCGCGCGGCATCGTCCAAGACCCGCTCCGCCAAACGCTCCGCAGTGTCCCTTACAGCCGCCAGCGCGTGCACGCCGTGAGCGAACTGATCGACGGTGAATTCCAAGTTTGCCGAGAGACTTCCAAGGCGCTGTTCGATTGCCGCCGGCTCCGTCGAGGATCCGGTGGAGGCTGTCTGCAGCTGCTCGAGGATTGCTCGCTGCGGACTGTCGAGAAGGTCGGGCCGCAAGGGTGAGAGGTGGCCGGGTATCTCTGCATCTTCCTTGGCGGGTGACGCTAGACGTGCCGTCGACGCAGCCAGGACGTCCCATTCTGCTCGCTCTTTCTTCAATCTAGTACATTCATCAGTCTCGTGACATCGTGGCAAATATAAAAGATAATCAATCCTTACCTCTCCAGCTCCCTTTCGAGCTCCTCAGCCTTGATGGTATTTGCAACATTTCGAGGATTCGCCTTCATCCGCAACGGGGTTTGAGGTGGTACACTTTCGTCCCTCGAAAACCAGTCGCTAAGCACGCCTTTGGTGATCAAGTCTTGCGAAAGCTCTTCCTGAACCACACGAGCTGCACACGCGTTAGCTTCGTTCGATTTCCGCCCCGCTGCGCAGACAACCTACCTGCTTGCATGGCTTGAAACTGGAGATTCGACGAGGCACTGGCGTCTTTCGGGGCCTCTGGTTTCGGCGGCAATGCTCTCAGTCCGCACCAGCCGAGGAGGCAGCGCATTCGTCGAGGCTCCGTAAGGTTTGCTGAAATGTGCTTGAAGAACTCCGCAGTGGGCACTTCGGAATGTGGCAGGGCTGTATTTGGGACGGCATTGTCAGCGTGAATTCTGTCAACACTTTCCATCGCTGGGTGCATCGCGGGGAGATTCTTCATGTCATCCTCATCCTGCAGCATCGATGCGAAGACGTCCGGCACCAGTGCGCTTGGTCGTCGTGTTTGAGCGCTTCTGGACGTCGGCCACGTCTTTGCGTACAAAGACGAAGAACTTGGATTCCCTGTCGGAGTCTTGGGGTGCGATGCACGCGCAGTCCACTCACCATTCCCGCGTCCCTCATCGATCAAGCTGCTTGCTCTTCGCCCTCGCATCCCCGAGCTACTTCGTCGCTGTCCATTCTCCGCGCTTCCCTTGCGCATTTCTCTGTTGCGCTTGATGACCGGCGTATCGGCAAAAGGCAGTTGAATGCGCGTGATTTTCTCTTCCTCCACTCCATCCTCGCCGCGCCTTCGCTTCTTCTCTATCGTCAGCGGTTTCGCTCGGAAAGGGCTTGGAGAGCGTTCGTGGTTCGCATGTGATTGAGCGTGCGCCGGCTTGTGTGGTGAGCCTCGTTGTTCCTCCACGTTGTCGCCGGATAGTCGTTTACTGCGTCGAGGAGGCTTGGCAGCCGCCTCGCGCTCAGGTGTGGTTGGTAATTTGCGCCGTACCTTCCTGCCAGTCGTTTTGGGTGCTGGCTCTTCCGTCGTCGCGGGGACTGCTTCCAACTGTGAAGGTAATGAGGGCGCCTTTGTGGGTGATGCTCTTTCCGCGGTAGAATCTCGAATACTCGGTGCTTTCGACGCTTTCGCTTTTCGACTCTTGCTGAATGAGAAGCCATCTCGGTCTTCTTCGTATACTATAGAACGACGCATCAGCCAACGTACTCAAATGCGCTGCACACACAATGTCTGAGAGGTGAACGAGGCATGCGCACTGAGCCCAGACGCGCCCCCCTCCCACCGTACTAGACATATGCTCTTACCTTTTCGCTTCCGCTTGCTCACAGCACCCGCATCCCCATCCTGCTCCTTGGTCGCAACAGTAGCCGTCTGCGCGCCATCCACCCTGCTCTTCTTCGCCGGCGGCTCACTCTCCTCCACGCCTTCCATGCTAAACCGCGCACCCCTGCGCTTCGAAGAACCCGCTCCGTTCATCACGATAGGTTCCAAAGGCGAGCGCGCGAGGGTCAAGGACATTGCGTCCGGTCATGCAACCGGGGGATAATGCCCTACCAAGAAGTGGTGAAGTCGGGGGAAATCGCGTTGCAGGCTTCGCGCGTCCTGCCGTCGATGGGGAAGTTGGGTTGCGCAAAAAGGCATTCACTGCCGCAGAGGGTGGTGGATACGCGCAATGAGCGGAAAGGCGCGTCGCAATGGGTGGTGTCACGTTGTAAGGATGCTGTCGTGGGCGTGCGTGCGGGTGGAGATGAAGTTGCGCCGCGGCGGAGGTGCATTGTTTACATCGAGAGACGTCGGAGCGGGAGCAGCCGCGAACCCTATTTCTCGCACCACTTGCACGCCTGAATATCGCAGTAGCGACGAAGGCCGCTGTGCATTGCACTGATTGCGAATGGATGAGGGAATACTATTCACTTGATTCTCCAGTGGATATGAGAGCTTACAGGCGATTTGTGGAAACGCTCTTCGAGAAGAGACATGCGGAGCACGGTATGGAGTGGGTGAAGGTCTGTAAGGGTTTCAATGGCTACGAACTTCATCGACCGTCCATCTCCTCTCCGAGAATCTCAGCACGCTCAGAACTGCAGCACAACAAAGCGTCAACCTGCTTAAAGCTCGGCAGCCAACTCCTGGATCTTGGCCTTGATGTTGGCCTGCTTCTCCGCCTTGGTGAGCTTCTTGTTCCTGTACTTCTTGCTCTCCTCCTTCCACTCCTCCTTGGTCTTCTTCTCGGCACCCTCCTCCTCCTCGTCCTTCTTCCACGGGTCCTCACGGATCTGCTTGTGTGCCTCGGCGTACAGCTCTTCCAGACCATCGGCCTCGACATCGTCATCGATGTAGCCCTGGAACTGGCTCTTGTAGCGCTCCTCATCGTCGTCTGCCAGCGTCTCCATGTACTCGGCAACGTGGCCGCCGAAGATGTACTTGCGCAGAGTCTCGGCGTCGAGCTCCTTGCTCTCGGGGTCGTAGCCGGGGAAACGCTTCTCGGAGTGGGGGACGTAGATGCCGCCGTCCGAGGCACCCTTCATCGCGCCGAACACACGGGCGCCGGTGCTGGTCCTAGTAAGACCAACATCGAGGAAGGCCTTGAACGGACGGCGGGTCTCGCCATCAACTTCGGCGGGCTCGGTGATGCTGAATTCTCCATCCGGCTCCTCAACACCCTCAAAGGCCTCGTCGAGCTTGAGCTTGGACAGAGCACGACGGGCGATCAAGAGACCGGTGGCGTAGGCGGCAGCCCAGTTGGTGAGGCCGTGGTTGATGCCATAGCGCTTGAGTTCGTGGGCGTAGGCGGCGCAGAAGACCTTGTCGCCAGTGATCTCGGCAGTGACGATTTGGCAGATGATGTCCCGGTTGGTGAAGCGGACAACGAGGCGGTACTTGGGAGCGTTGTACTTGTTCTTGGCTTGGGTGATGAGGCGTTTGCGGGCGTAGTAGTCGGTCTTGCCGGATCGGCGACGCTTGTACTTCACCTGGAAGCGGCTGTGGAATGGATGAGCGAGGGGCCATTGCGCACAGAGATCACGATATACTCACCTGAAGTAGGCACTGTTCTTGACCAACTTGGTCTATTCGACAGAGCACGAGTCAGCAATTTGCGCTTCAGACCCAATTCCGAAGCATCTTGCAACGACTCATCGCTTCACGTCGAGTCGGCGCTCGCCATGAAGGCTCTGAGCAGGCCGGAGTTCACTTACGAAAGGCATCTTCACGGTGTTGGCGAGGGTGGTCAAAGAGTTGTTGCTGGAATGGAGAGGAGGGCAGTCTTCAACTTCGCGCGGGCTTATGTCAAAAGTGCGCTCAAGCCTCGAAGTCTTGGCACCAAATGCCGCAACAGTGCGGTGGTGGACAATTTGGCCTCGAAAGTCGCGGGAAGAGCCGTTGCTACCGTGATTGACATATTATGTGTCCATCTTGTGACAGAATTCGATGCCGAGAGACACCATCTCATCGTCGATGCCAAGTCCTAGAACGGACGTGCGGCTCAGCGCCCGGTGAAGGAGTTAGCTCCGAAACATCACCCACCCGCGTCACCGATGCGGCTCTGTGCAGTCCAAACGATCAGCGTGTCGCGGCTGGTCGGCACAAGGCAGTGTTTGGGACCAGCTTGGCATGAATAATAAGGTGGGCAGCTTCTAGCGAGTCGGAAGTAGGCAAGCAGCGTTGCCGTTCACAAAGAATCCCCCTTTCTCGTATCTTACTCAATAGTAATTGAAGTCCTCGCTCTTCCTTGTGGGTAGGAAAGAGCGAGCGCAGCAGAACATGGCGATCATCGGCGCTGCACCGCTTCTACCCATCCGCCAGGCCGCCCACTGCATGAACTTCTCTGTGTCGTAGGTGTTACGCAGGCAACACGAATGCATGACGCCTTGCTGGATTCGACACCCCCGATGATACAGTGGTCTGCTGACCTGAGCAGGCCGGAGACGAGGCCGGAGACGAGGCCGGAGAAGAGGGCCAGCGCACGGCTTGCACTGTATACGCGAGACCCGGCAAGCACGGGAATGGACTGCTTCCGCTTACCTGCACCGCCCCGACGGCCCACGACCACGCGGGCGCCCAGTTACATGCCGCAATTATTGCGCATGAGGGCACCTATGCCCCCCGCATGATGCGAAGTAGGGCGCTGCCGGGCCAGTGCGGGCTCGTCCAGTACTGCGCCGCTCGCGGTGTCATGAGATTTAGGTTTGCCCAAGGATCCATTTCCTACGTCCTTTATATGAGGCTTATCGTCATCGCCCGTCACGCATAGAGTGGGGGTTAAACCCGATGGATGGAGCAGAGTCGCCATCCGAATAACCTCCGTGTCCATTGTCGTCGCTTTGCCTTCTCCTCCTACCGACGCTCTGAGAAAATAACATGTGAAAACACAGGTGGGCCAGCAGCGATTATCACGAACCAGCACAGAAGCAATTGGGTCTTCGCCGTTCGCCGAGCCAAAGCCTCGTACGCAGGGCTCCGAAAAGTTTGCCTTCTTTAGCAGCACGCATGCTGATCGCACCCAGTTTTCTGAGCAAAGTCGCCCACTAACAAGCAGGCGCTATTGCCCTCTTCTTCCCGTTAAGGCCCGCGGCTACTCACCACCTCTTTGGACACCTGACGCACTGCCAGACGGCGCCTATTGGGGACACCCGCCCCACCTCACCTACAGGCAACCGGAGCCGGCTCGACATCAAAAGTCGCCACCTGCCGGCCTCGCTACGTTCAATGTTCCCCCGTCACTTCACTTCCACAACTACAGAGGCAGGCCTGAAAGGTCTCGTGACTGCATGAGCGGGACAAAACATATCCCCGTGGCTGCGTCTGCTCGAGCCCTTTCTCCCGTCCGCCCTCCTCTCTCCTCCAACAACAACTCCGCCTCCAAAACGAAGATGCCTTCTCCACGCTCGTCACCCGCCATACGGCCACAGTCACCTCTCTCTCCGCGCTTCGACACTGCGTCACGATTTGAGCCGCTGCGTCCTCCATCGCCACGCAGCATGAGCACCCGACCCGGCAACACTCAGCGGCGAGTCAACTCACACGGGCTGAAACTACCCTCACTTCCTCGCTTCCATCCCTCCAACTACTCCTCCCCCCAAAGCAGCGCGCAAACGACTCCCGATGCGGGTCCGACCTCGCCGCAGATCCCAGCTCCCCCACGCCTCCATCAAAGAGTGGTCAGCGACGCACAGAAACATCTATTGGCATACCAACGAGAGACGGTCTCCGCCGCCGCACGGTCGTCAGCCCCAACACACCTCGACGACCCCGAGAGCCCTCGTCTCATGCCATTGGGCAGCCCTGGTCCCGTCACCCCTCTCGAACTTGAAAGCGAAGGCGACGACTATCTTATGAGTGGAGGGGGGCCCACTCGCGACCAAGCTGTAGAGTCTCAGGAACTCGTAGAGCGGCTCCTGCATCAGCAAGGCCCTCGGCAATGGAATGCACCACCTAGGCATGCGGGCCGATGACGGTTCCAGACTCATTTCACGATTCAACATCATGCACCCGGAATTCTGATGAAAGGATTCGTTGTATAGCGCCCGCGGTTATTACCGTGGTGTCGCACGACGCTTGTCGGGGGGGGTTCATGCGCATGACGACCCGAGCATTGTCCATGAAAAGGGCTGCGTTACGAATCAGTGCCGGACACTTGAAATGGCGTTCGTTTTTTTATTTTTGCATGTGATACCAATATTGGCGGTCGCTCAAATCAGGTTTCCCTGAGTTCGTGCTGGGCTTGCCACCCATGGCAGTTAGATACGAGAATGCATTTCGAGTCGCCGCCTTGCGGGGACTTTGATCCAACCTCTTATCCTCTTCCGTGTCTTTCGTGGTTAATGATGAGCGGGTAGTTGCCCTGAGTCGTCCGCCTTGATCTATCGATAAATTCCGCCAAACTGAGTCCAGCGTCAAGCCAAAAGCAATCAATGAGTCTGTTGACGCCTGAGGCGCCAACAATTTCTCAACTTTCCACCTCACGCTAAGGTACTTCTCCAAATCGCATACCAAACCTCTTACAAACATCCCCTCAACCCAAACCAAATGCAAACGCAAACCTCATCAAAATGAGCCCCGAGCTCACAAACCACCCTCTCATCCGAGCCGACGGCTCAGCAACCCACACGACATCCCTCTTCACCATCCTCGCGGCCGTCAATGGCCCCATCGAAGTCCAACGCCGCGACGAGCTGCCCGAAGAAGCAGCAATCGAAGTCAACATCCGGCCGTGCGCGGGAATCGGCGGGCCAAGAGAAAGATGGCTGGAAAGCGTGCTCGCGGCGCTGCTGAAGAGCGTGTTGCTAGTGCATGCGCATCCGCGCACGCTGATGCAGGTCACGTTGCAAGTGCTGAAAGAGCCGAGTAGTGGGGTGCGAGTGCGGCGCAGGCTGGGCGATGTTGCGGTTCTGCCTGCTTTGGTCAATGCGGCTTTTGCTGCGTGTGTGGATGCGGGGTTGCCGTTGGGGCGGACGGTTGTTGCCGGTTTGGCCGTTGTGCGCGAGGATGGGGACGGTGTTGTCGTGGATCCGGATGAGAAGGCGCTGGCGGGGTGTAGGAGTGTGCATGCGATGGGGTTCGATGCGCAGGGGGAGTTGCTGCTGAATGAATCGGGCGGGCAGTTTGAACTCAGGCAGTGGCAGGACGTCTTTGAGGTGTTGAAGACTACGGCCGCGGTTGCGATTGCGCCTACTGGCGAGGACGAAGCTATGATGAACGGCGATGGAACACCTGCACCATGGTTGAGGCAAGCGTTGGAAGGGAATGCTAGGGAGGCGGGAGCATGGCGTGGGGTGGGATGAGCATGCATGCGACGAGTACAATGCTCATCACTCCACACAACGACTACTACGAAGACGTCCGTCCCAGCCATGCCTGCAAACATGCAACGCCGCTATACAGAGCGACAAGCAGAGCAGTGAGCTTCAACCAGAGCTCTCGCTATACATCAAGTGTGCAGGATTGGTCAGGTTGCGTCACCGCGCTCTCCTTGAGGAACCACCCGGCATCGACACCAGGCTACTCGGCGGAGTGGAGCGAGCCGGCGGACGATAAAGCCATATGCACTCATGGCTAGAGAAGGGAGGAACGACTAGTGCGCCTGCCCAAGAGGCTGGCGGTGAGTACTATACGATCAGTTCAACTGCCCACCTTTCCACTGCTCTCCCTTTCCTGCTTTGCTTCTTCCTTCACCTACGGTCATATGCACGCGTATAGTCCATCGATGGAGTTGCTACTGCTTGCACAAGCAGGTGTGCATCCCCAAGGTTGTTCCACGTGCTACTATTCTCACGCTTGTGAAAGCACATTGGCGAGAAGAAGACGAGTAAGAGTGATGTCCATGTTTCAATTTCAACTTTGCTGACCAGAACACAGCGCTTCGCAGAGGTCTGCGGATGAGTGGAAGTGTCAATCTGCAGATCTACGACGACATTGCGAAAGTGACCCTCACGCTAAGAGGCGGCGCAGCCCAAGCAGCGTACGTGACAACCGCCGCCAACGGCTGCGCAGCTGCACGACCCATGCCAGCAATGAGACAGACACACCTTACCTTCACCGCGTCCTCCACCATGGACATCAAAGCCCCCATCCCCGACACCCACGGGCTCGACAATCGCGCCGCGCGCCATCAAAGCCGAGAAGAAGCCACCAACCCAGCCTTCCCCGAAGACCTTTTCTCCTACGACACCGTCTCCTCCTCTCCCGCCCGCTGCCTCTACACTATCGCCGAACTCGACGAATTCATCCGCGCAGCACCAACCGCCACCTTCCAAGGCTACCTGAGTCTCTTGATCGTCGAAGTGAATCTCGTCGACTGCTTCAACCGCCACACGCTGCTGAGCGGCGCCTGCTGCCATGCACCCGTACACGCCAACGCGCTTACGGCGACGTGCAAGCGGTGCAACGAGCAAGTCAGCCTGCGCCTGAATCCGCTCATCCTTGGACAAGTCGTGGATGAGACGGCGGCTATCGAGGCGGGCGGGTTACTGCTGAGTGATCGGGCTTGGAGGGATTTCTTGGGTCGTGGGCCGGAGGCGTTGCTTGACTTGGACGCGGGTGGGCTTAAGCAGATTGCGGACCGGCTGGTGTTTTGTCGGCTGACGACTGTCTTTGGTTGGACGCCGGACCAGAGCAGGGCCGGCGGGAGGATATGCGTGATGCGGTTCCGCTCTTGACGTGGGTTCTCCCTGTGGATCGCAAATGGCTAGCAAAAATCCAAGTTGATATCAGACTCACACCGATGCTGTGCGACGACAGACTGGAACACATAGCATGCATCCATGCATTCGTTCGTCCACCACACGTACAAAGTAGCTAAGGTATATAAAGCCCCCAAGTCAAATGGTCATCACATCCACAGGCCGTCAAGTAAGGAAGCCCATAATAAGATCCGTACGCGCCCAGAATCCCCCTCCTCCGGTTTGAAACCACTCAAATCACTCCGCAACAGACCCCGTCCGATTAAGAATCGCCTTCTCCTGCGCCTCCTTAAACAACTCCCACGCCTCGGGATCCTCCTCCTGCAAATGCCGCAAATCGCCAACATTCGCGCCGAGCTTCTTGATCGCCTCGTCCCACCCGTTCGTCGTCACCAAATGGCGCAGCTCGCGGCCATCGAGGTCCTCAATCTTCTCCGCCACCTTGCGGAAACGCTCGTCTTCTTCGCGCCGGCGCCAGGGGACATCCTGGAAGTCGATGGACGTAGGTGTCTCCAGCACGTCGCGCCGCAGTTTCTGTCCAAGGCGGTGCAGGTGGCCTTCTTCGCGCGTTTGCTGGCGCGAGATGATGTTTACTTCGCTGTTTTGGCGCGAGGTGTGGTGCAGGTGGGTGTTGTCGAAGCGGTCTTCGTCATCGCCACCCGAGAGGACTTCTTCGTCGTCTTCGGAGCCCGTGGTGCCGACGTCCGTGGCTTGAGTGGTGGCGGACGCCGACGCGGTGGATTGGTCGGTGTAGGAGGAGCGAACGGACGCTGCGGGCTTGGGCGAGGGAGGCGCCAGGCGTGTCTCGGGGTATTCCTCCTCGAAGCGCTCGATGATGTTTTGCAGCGTCTGGTCGAGGAACATGAGTCGGCGGTACTGGACTTCGTCACCGCCCGCCGCGGATTCCTTCATCAGCGCAGGCTGCAGTCTGTCCCGAATCTTACGCGCGCTGGACAGCAAGTTCTTGCTCATCTTCTTCGCCTTGCCCGGCTCTACCAAACCGCCTGAAGAGGTGGGCCGAGTGGGTGTGTTCGCTCCCGTGGTGGTCGGCGACATTGTCGATGTCATCCTCTCTCCGCCGAGGACGTATTGCAGAGCCTTCACGACACCAGTGCCGCCGACAATGTAGTCTTCGTCTGGTGCTGGATCATCGTGATCGTGGTTTTCTGGAACGCCATCGACGTGGCCGACGAGTGACATGAGAACGTCCGGGACGGCGAATTCTTTGACACCCTTTTCGCCACCGTGCTGCGCCGTGAGTGCAGCAGTGGCATTTGCCATCGACGGAGCGGCTCCCGTCACTTCGGAAATGGCAAAGGTCTCCATGTTGCGCAGGGAATAGGCGACGACTTGTTTTGCCAACGCCTTGACGATGTCGCTGTTTTCTGCGCTTGGGACCTGTACATTGATCAGCTCACGCTCTTCCATGTCGATCCTCAATGACAAGGAAACACTCACATCGACATCAATACACATCAACGTCCCCGACACCCTCACAGCAGCCATCAAACTAGCGTAAAGCGCGCACGCCTCTTCTTGGTCCGCTTCGGTGGTGGCATTCGCCAGCGCAGTGAGCTGGGGATTTTCCAAGATATTCAGATGCGCCAACGGGCATTCCGGCAGGATGTTCGCCAACGAAATGGCCTGCGAGGGGCTCATATTGACGTCCGTAAGATGAAGGCGCTTGAATTCGGGTAGTTGGCCGAGGTATCGGCCTAGCAGGGGCATCAAGCTGTCATCGTCACTGCCTAGGTTGGGATTGTGACTGAGATCCATGAACTTGAACGACGGCAGCTTGACCAATTGCGCAAGCAGGGGCTTCAGCGATGCCGTGTCGAGGTTGCAGCCGGCCAGGCACAGACCCCAACAAGGGCGATCCTCGCGGACGGTGGCGACAATCGCCTCGCCGATCAAGCCAAGCTTGCCGCGGAGGTCGTTCGCACCCAAATCGAGCGCTTGACACATTCCGGAGCGCACATACTCCAGAACGTACTCAAGGCCTTCATCGTCCAGGTGGTTGCCAGCGAGCCCAAGCCGTTTGACTTGGACGGCCATCACGCCGTCCACGACTTTGCGAATCTGAGCCGAGCTGAGGCCGCATTCCGACATGATGAGCTCCTCGAGTTTCTGCCCGCCAAGCCGCTCACTCAGGCATTGATATAGCGCTTCTGCGGCGTCTAGCTCCTCGGGCTTACCATTCGGCGCATTGTTCTGAGAACTCTTAATCGGCGTAACTTGCGCGCTCGGCGGGAGAGTCTCCGGGAAGAAGTTCATCGACAAGTCGATGGCTCGCAGTGAGCGACACATGTAGAGGAATAGACTGATATGCTTCCATCCCACGCGCGTCAACCGGGGGTTGTTCTTTAGCGTGATCTTCTCGATGACACCAGAGCGCTCCTGATAAGGCTCGAATGGGATTCCCTCTCGATGGCGGGGAGTCAAGCTCTTGCGCTTCGTGGGTCCTGGTCGCTTTGCCGCAAGGAGTCCAGCGAGAATGCAGCGAACACCTTCGTCGCTCAAGTCGGCGTCCTCGAGTTTGAGGTCTTTGACGGGGACCACCGCGAGCCAGTCGCCTAGCGACACCACGTCTGCGAGTTGCAGTCGTGACCCGGTGAGATCCAAACAGTGCACTACACCTGGCTCGTCAGGCTGCATACATTTCGGGTTCATAAGCTGTTCAGTAATTCGTTTCAAGATGGGGCTTTCCCGCAGTTGGCAGCATCTTCTGTAGATTCGGACGGGATCGGTGGTTGGTCGGTCTTGTTTGGAGTTGGCATGAGGCTGTGGTTGAGTCGGAGTTTTGGGTGCGGTCGCAGTGCCATTTGCAGCACCTTTAGGCGCAGCTCCATTGGCCGGTGCAGCAGCCTTAGAGACGCCGGCGTCTCCGTCCAGAGGCAATTCTACAGGTATCGCGCCGCTCTCTTCCGCCCTTCGCCTTCGCTTCTCTTTGCGCTCTTTGCGTTCAATCTCCGACTGCTTCTTCTTTTCTCTCTTTCGCGCCGCCGAGTCCCTATCGCCATCGTTACCGTCCGCATCAGGCGATCCACTGACATCCTCGGTCGAATCCCGCGGGCCGAGCCCGTTCGAGGCTACCTTGTTCTCCATCACCGCCTCGCATTCTTTCTCTTTCTCCTCTTTGATCGCTTCTGGGTGCTTCAGAGCCTCCCCCTCTGCCCTCTCCTTTGCCTTGAAATCCTTCTTCTTCGACTTCTTGTCGTCCTCGTCGTCCTCGTCCGCATACTTGGGTCCGCCTGCGATCTCGACGTCGACGCAGAACGAGACACGTCGCAGTCGACTGGAATCCATCTCCGGAACATTGCACCTTTCGCGGTTCGGATCGATGTTGAGCACCCGACGCGCACACGGAGCACCTTGGCCGGGCATCTTGGGAATGCCACCGGTTTGGGAATTGGCGGAGAGTGTTCGCTTGAGACTGGAGAAGAAGGAAGAGTCCTTTTGCTTGAGTGGAGGAGAGCCAACAGTCTCCGCTGCGATGGCGGCGGCGGATTCATTGGACAAGCCATTGGGCGTTGGCGGTGTCGACGGTGTCTGCTTAGGTGGTTGCATGGGCGTCGACGCAGGTCGTGCTGGCGGTGCTTGCGAGTCCAGCTTCTTGGAGCTGATGCGGGTCATCCATGATGTCCTCTTGGATGGCTTCTCTTGGGGCACCTTCTCGTTACTCCCGCGACTGAAGAGGCCCGGACGTTTGGGTTCGGATAGTTTCGAAGGGGCTTGTGGTGATGGACTGGAGTAGGCGGGGGTGGTGTCTTTGGTTGGTTCGACGGGGGTGGGGGGAGTCACGTTGGGAAAGGAGGGGACCTTCGAGTCGGAAGTGCTGACTTGGGGTCGTTTCGCGTCGGCATCGTGGTCGGAAGGGAGGGGATTGCCATCGCGCACATCCTTCTTCACGTCGGGGGTGGATTGGGTGTGCGGCTTGCGCGGTCGATGGTCTGGTAGACAAGTTTAGCATTGTGGCAAGGGAAGGAATGGACGTTTCGCCACGTGCGGACCTTTGTTCGGGCGATGCAACCAAGAAACATCCACTCCGTGTACCTCTTCCATGCCTTCGATTGGTCGCACGTGCACGCTGGCCGCGCGATGGCGAGGGTTGCTTTTTGCCGGCTTCGAGTGCTGATGCTGATTGACGTCGATGTTACTCAGACTGCCGCCCTTGCGCCGCCATCGTGCCGCAGATGCGGTGCTGAAGAGAAGAGGTGCAGTGGCGGGGTTGGGGGACTGCGGGTTCGCGGTGGGGCTGTCGGTCGATGAGGAGGAGGAATGGTAGGAGGGAATGGAGGTGTCGATGTCTCGATGGTCTGCGCCGTCGCGGGACTGATAGGGAGGAGAGGGAGAGGACGGCGAGGTAGAAGTGGCGACATCACCACCTCGTCGCCCGCCTTTGGACGCAGGTGCAGCTCGGCCGCCACCTCCGCCCACAACGCCAAGCGTCGCCATCTCGCCTCGGGCTCCAGAATCGGCAATCCACGGCCCCTCTCCAGCGCTCGTGACCGTCAGCTGTGATTGATGGTTTGGATAGTTCAATGGCCCGGAGATGGCCGGTGGGATATATATGAAGACTCCTGCTGCTTCTTTACACTGTGCTACTACCTTGGCTTAGTACCCGCACTCAAACCCGCACGGTCACCGCCGCGGGCTCCTCCACCGGCAACTACCCTGCCGCCAACCCGACGTCAATGGCTGCTGATCCGCAAGACATAAAGGCTTCCTCGGCGAACCGATCGTCAGGAATCAGCACGCTGATTCTGACAGGATGCAGAAAGCGGACACAACAGCGCCGATCGAGGGCTGAGGGTCAGCACAACTCACCATCTCTGTTGCACAGCCGCGACAGCCGTGGGCAGCCATAGGATTCAGCCAGCTCTTCGACGTAGATCTTTGCCAGTTGGGCGGGAATGGGTAAGCGTCGCCCTCCTGAGTGATTCAGCCCTCGTGATCTTCTCTATGGCCGAAGGATCTTACATGGTGACTGAGAATAACGGATCGAGCTATGTGCCTGTATCTGCACTGCGTAACGGTTCCCACGCGATTCGACCGTGAAAATCTACAGTCCATTCCATTCACGTGTTCCTTTCACGTGGCAATAGTACGACGGCTGAACCGATTTAGCGCTGACATACCCCCATCATAATTTACTCTCTCTGCGCCCCCCTCCCTTCTCCAACTCCTCCTTCGCCTGCTCTCGCAAGATCTTGCGTAGAATCTTCCCCGACGGGTTCTTGGGAATCTCCTTGACCAACTTCACACCTCCCGTAAGACGCTTATATGAAGTCACGCGCTCCGCCAGCCAGCTGGCGATATCTTCGGGCGACGCCGACTGGCCTTGTTGGAGGACGACGTAGGCGCGAGGCTTTTCCTCGCCCGATCTATCACGCGTCTTGTTAGTTTGGTCGATGTACCTCCTGCCTCCAGTCATACTCACACTGTCACGCCGATAACGGCAGCGTCTGAGATTGCGGGATGCTCCAGAAGCAGTCCCTCCAATTCGGCAGGAGCAAGCTGGTTGCCCTTGACTTTGATCAATTCCTGTGACAAAGAGCGAGACACCGTCAGCCACATCCCCGTCGCCACACTCCGCAATGCGAGCAACACATACCTTCTTCCGATCAACGATGCTCAAGCATCCGTCCGAATGGTAAATCGCAATGTCGCCGGTCTTCAGCCATCCATCCTCCGTCATCGTGTCCTTCGTTGCGTCGGGCTTCTTCCAATACCCCTTCATCACATTCGGCCCACGAATCAGCAGCTCCCCTCGCTCGCCATCGGCCACCTCCTTCCCGTCGTCATCTACCAACTTCGCCTCGATATTGGGATTCAGCTCTCCAACTTTGCTCGGGTCGGACTCTCGTGTCGGATCCCATCCAGTGGCCGAGCAAGTGATTTCTTTCCCTGATGTCAGCACAACGTGGTCGTTCTTTGGGGATCAATATCAACGTACCGGACATCCCATAGCCAGCCTTGAGCTGGAACCTCCGACCAAACGCCTTCTCAAAATCGTTGATCGATTCGGAGCTCAGCGGCGCGGCGCCTACTCCGGCCCCTTCCACCGTGGAAATGTCATAATCTCTGACCTCCTTCCGCTTCGCCAACGCGACAGCGACCGGAGGCACGAGCGGAAGACCCGTGATGCGGTACTTCTGTATCCACTGCAGCATTTTGATGAAATCGAATTTCCGCATCAAGTACACGGGTATGCCTTTGCGGACGGACGAGACGGAGTGATGCGTTTGTCCGTACGCGTGATACAAGGGCAGAAAAGATAGGACTTTCGCCCGGCCGACCTTTTCCTCGTACTCCGGATCCAGGCGTGCGATGTAATCCGTTTGCACGCAATTCGAGATGTAATTCATGTGCGAAATTTCCACGCCTTTCGGCAGGCCGGTGGTCCCGGACGAGTAGTTCAAAACGGCCGTGGCGTTCATCTCCTTTCGCGAGTTGAATTCTTTCCACGCGAATTTGGAGCCTTCGGAGGCCGGGGCGAGGAGGGTCGACCAGTGCTGCAAGCCTCGCGACGCCTTCGGCTGCTGGCTTTTGAACATCTCTGACCCATCGCCCATGACGAAGATATGGTCGCGGGGGAATTTGAGGCTGGATGCCGCCTCTAATGCCGTGTCGAGGCTACCTTCTGCCGTGATGAGGAATTTCGCGCCGGAGTCCTTCAATTGATATGCCAGTTCACGCGCCACGTAGCTCGGGTTGGCGCCCGTGAAGATGCCGCCGGCCATCACGGTGCCCATGATAATCACCGGGAAGAAGACGGTGTTGCCAGAGTAGAGGAGGATGCGATCGCCGGGTTGCAGGCCCTTCTTCCGGAGCCCTGCTGCCAGCCGCTTGGCCCATTCTCGGTAGCTGCGGTGCGTGAGGTGCACTTCCGGCCATTCGGCGTCGATGATGATTGGTTTGTCCTCCAGATCCGCTGTGGGAGATTCAAAGACATAGGAGGGCAGCGACTGGGTTGGTATGTCGATCGACCACCGAGATTTGTGCGGCATGTTTTCGAGGTTTTGCGCGGCCGAGCCGGAGGTCGATTTTCACACTTCTATATCTACCGAAGCATTGATTGAACCACGCGGTAATGATAGAGCGAAATATGCAAATGGTAGAAGAGTAGGAACTGTACACCGACCTCGGTTTGAATTGGAGGAAGCTAGAAGTGTCGTCCACACAATCAAGCCGAGGCTCGCGAGGATTTCCGTTAACTAAATGTGCAGGTCTTGACACCTTGCCACCTTACCTACTCTAATCAGTCCAACGCGCCGATTCCGGCTACGGTTGCGACGGCACGGACGAAAGATCGGTTTAAACATTCCTGAGCAGTGAAGACTTAGCAAGAGAGGCCAGAGTAGCTGCGTCCTGTGGTGTGGAGTCAGCTGCACAGCAAATGCATAATTCCGTCGGGGTCTCATGCGCCGAGTATATGATTCGTGGACATTCGAGACACTGCAGGGAAGCGGTGCGCCCGCGGCCGGAGAACGCCCAGCGCATTGCATCCGTCGTATTGAACGGATCGTCTAGAATTGTACAGTGCCTAGAATCCGATTCAGATGCTCTCCGGCGAGCTGATCCCATCCGAAGAGCTCGCATGCACAATCCTTGGGACGCGCTTCTGAAGCGTTGCTCGGCCGCCGATAGTAACAAGAGCTACTGTATGGCAACAAGTAAATCAATGGAACACTATGTCGAACTGTGTTAACCAAATGAGAGGAAAGATCATCTCAGGGTCCAAACGGTTTGTTGTCGTGTGGAGAAACGCGGACGCCGCTCGACGAAGCCATACCATCAGCTGCTCCAAGCGTCCGCCGTCGCTAGACCCTGGATCAACATGCCAATCTACCACGAATTCCAGGCCTTGCCTGGAGAAGCGTGCCTCATCTGGGGGCTTTGTGCCACACGCAGTTCGGTGAAGGCCGATCTTGTGTTCCCATGCATGCACGCCGCCGGGTCCTCCTGGACACGCAGAGCATGAGCTGAACACGCACAACCATGGGGGCGTTCATGTCATGCTATTGCGGCGGTGGAAGGAAACGTCACATTCTTCGGAAAATATTCCGAAACTAGGTCGGGGGAAGAATGCGGTACGGATCCTCTGAATGGGAAACGGGCGCGGATCCTGCGAACTTTCTGAAGAAGTCAAAGAATGTGCACACGTGCCACGCCGATGTGAAAGGAAATCATGTTGAGAATTGCAGGGCATGCATGAATGCTGACAGACCGCATCCGCCTTTGATACCCCTGCATCATGCGTGCATAACGGTGTTCGTGAGAATGGAGAAGATCCCGCGGCGTGCCCTTCTGTTCCCCCGCGATTGCGTAGTCCACCCAGCAATCAGATGCCCAGCGCAAAAGAAACTCTGCTGGCCAAGGCAGACTAAGGGGTGCCAACTGGCATGGGCGTGCATGGGCGTGTTCGCGTACAGAAAAATAAGGTAGACGTGCAGTTCTTCATCTTGGATAACTGGGGCCAAGGCTCGCGGGCGGCCGATTGTGGAAGGATACGGGCGATCATCAAGTCAAATGTCTCTGCATGTCCGTTCTCCTGCATCTTGAAACACGCACGCGGCCAGGCAGGCATTGCGACATCAGCCCACAGCGGGCTGCTCGGCGGAGAGGCGACGAGGGCATACGATTGGCTGCACTTGGCTTCGGCCGCCAAGTGAGCGGTGTATAGTCAGACAGGTTGAGCTGGCAACGGCAAGGTTCTAGGTGCGCCTGACAGTCTCGAGCAGCAAAGGTGGCGTTCGGTTTTTTTTTCCCGCGTGCTTGTCACGGGGGAGGACTCGATCACAGATGTGGAGGAACGATGCCGCTCTGGGGTGACTGGTAGGCATCGGTGCACTGCGCCCAGCTGCAAGTTGTCTCGCTTGCATGCTGGCGGGTGGGCATGCATATCTGCACGATTCGGGAGTAGGGCGCCGCCTATTCGAGGCTATCCTCGGACGCTCCTGGCTTCACGCAACCCGCCGTGCGAGGAGGGTTGTGCAGCTGCAGTATATATACAAGTCGGGGTGCAACGCACATACAATCCTCGTCGCCGGGGAACGAGAGCAGGCCGACGCGTCGCAACACGCTCGAGTTTGATGAAGCACTGGGGCTGCAAGGGTTGCATGCGGCTAGCTGCAGTTAAACTTCTGCTCGGGCTTCGCGCTAGCGGGAGCTAGGCGGCGAACGGGTGTCCGGCCTTCGCTTGTGGTCGCTCAGGCGTCAGCGGGCTTGGAGAGTTGGACGGATCTTCTGCTGCCTCACTCTTCACCGCATCGAACAACACCCATCTTCTCCCCCTCCTCCTCCACTCTCCTCCTCTCCTCCTCCCCATCCTCCCTCTCCTCCTCCAGGCTCAATTCGCAGCGCAACGGGTCGTTGTTGCTGCAATTGCTGCCGTCCACTCCTTTACCCCTCCTCCTGTTGATGTCGATGCATTGTTTCGTTGGCCGACGTGGAGAATAGCATCAGATTGGCTGTGCCTCACGCTCTGGAAGCTTTGGTCTCTCCTTCACTTTGTACGCCGCGCTGCTCCATTGTATGTGGAACGCCCACTGATCTCCCACAGATAATATCGCTTCCATCCGACACTCCCTTCATCGGTCGCTCTAATTTCCTCCACATCACTATCGCCGAAACGCTGGCCTTTTCGTTCGCCTACAACCCTCCTCCCTCGGGCACCATCCCTTGTAGTGTACTTCTCCTTCACCGATTCGATCGGAGAAGCACTCCACTACGGCTGCAGTGAAGAATACCCCGTCCACGACCGCCCACCATGGCTCAGGTGATCACTCCAGACCTGTATACCATGCGTGGTGAAAGTATGGACTCGGCCAACTATTCCGCCGTTCCCTCCCCGACCCAGCCATGGACGTGGCAGCACACCTCCGCGATACCGAGCCGGCGGCCGGCCTCGTCTTCCATGCACATCGACATTCCTTCGTCTGCCGCCTCGTCCCACCGCAGAACCGCCTCAACTCTTCCGAGCTTCACGTTCAACGCCGCCGACACTTCAGGTCGACGGGACTCGGACGACAGCCCGCCACGTACTCCTGAAGACACTTTGACAACCTCACCCCCTCGTACCGGGCATCGAAGGGGCGGGAGCGAGTTTGTGGGCGGCGACTCGAGACTGGGATTGTCAAACGTGCTGAGCTCAAGCCCCACGAAAGCCTGTGAGCCGCATGGTTTCACGGCCAACCCGTCAGTAGCAGCTCCTGGCCGGCGAGGACACGCTCATCGTCGATCAGCTGCCATCTCGAATCACGATGTCGCAAAGCTCATGCAGCCGCCCAGTGACGCTCAGCCGCGCTTGAGCAGCAGTCTCCCTACCACTCCGCTGGACGCCTACTCGGTTCCGCCGCAGCCAGAGCGCTCATCGGTACCCGCAGGAGCTCTGTCTGACCCGTTCGGGCCGCCCTTGGACAGCGTGTCAACTCGACCACCATCGCGGCTCCGCGTTGGGTTCTCGGACAATGTCGAGTTTATTCCACGACCCCTCTCCACCATTTCGTCGGGAACCGAAAGCTCGCTATCTACTGTCCGCGGGCACTCGGTCAACAACAGCATCTCCTCTGTTCTCAGCCTCAGCACGCCAAGTCCGCCATCCTCTCGCACAATCATGCAACCTCTGCGAGCAAATCTAGCGGGTAGCCCAAAGGCCCCTGCTAAAGTCTCGTTCGACAGTAACAGACTTGTTGACAAAGAAGGTCAATGGCTGAAGCGTCGGCCTACGAATGTCCTCAACCGACCTGCGTCGGACTCGGGACTCGGTCAGCCCAAGACTACCATCAGCATTGCGCAGACTTCTGTGCCATCACGGAAGCGGGCCTCGAGCCACGGTTTCGGGGTCAATCGCAGACGAAGCGAGCCTACGATCGGCCTCGCGGCGAGCATACCCTCCCGGCTATCAACGCTCTCTCTCCAAGAGCCGGGCTCGCCAGGGTACAGAGCTGTGGAAGCGCAAGAATGCCGCGAAGTTGAGCGGAAGTCTTCGGCAAGGAAGATCAGAGATTGGGCAGCGTCGAAGATATCGAGGAAGACCAAGGAGATGGGAAGGGCGCTGATGTCGAGCCACAGTGCGAGTTCTCTACGCCCTGTAAGCGCGGAGAGTGGCACGAGCAAGTCGACCGACATTTCTCCATCGGAACCTCCTGTCGCAGAGACAGACTTGGACACCGTGTTCAGCCAACAGGACACCGTCGAGATTGCGGAGCCCTTTGCATCCTCGCACATTGAGCCCTCGGCGTATACTTGGGGCCCGAATGGCGCCCGCCGATCGTACGATGATCAATCAGAAGCTGTCCTCGATCTCGATGCTGCTTTGGGCCCCTTCAAGACGCCCTCAATCGCTTCTTACCGCCAACGCAGAGAGCTTCACAGCAGCCGCCTCACAAAAGACTTCAGCGGCCCAGGTGGGCACTACCATCGCCGAGCCGAGAGCGCGCCCAATCTTTCGCCCTTCGAGATGCCTCGAACAGACATCACTTCCCAGGCAGGCATGGCGGATGTCTTTGAGGAGGAAGAAGAAGATCCTAGGACTGGTCTCTCAACCGCAAAATTATCAATGATGCGGTCGGTGGATGGCAAAACCTCCGGCCCCTCCGTGCTGAACTCCGATGCTGCGGCTACTGGCATTCCCGCCCTACACGACGACGGCCTGGGCATCCGAGGGAGTTTGGAGTCTGATCGAGTATTCGCGCTAGGGAGTAGCAGGTACGCCCCGCCTCATCTGATGACGGATGGACGAGGGCTCTCGGTTGCCGAAGAAACCATTCTGGAGGAGTCGCCTACTGGGTGCGAGGTCGAAATTGTCGATGCCGAGGAAGAGCCACGTGCTTCCTCTCTCACAAAGTCATCCGACTCCAGCGACACGCCAACCGTGTTTGCTGCTCCCATCGGCACGCTCACTCTACCGGACGGCCAACAGTCGCTCATGACTCCCGAAATGTACCAGACGTCAACCTTCTCCTCACCAGCGATTGGACATGGTCTGTTCGACCACAGCCGGCTGGACACCGCGGCTTCTTCCATCATGACGGACAACCGAACGCTGAGTTCCTGCACCACCGGGGAATATGGCCAAGATCTGCGCATCTCCGTCGACGTGCCCTCGCTCACCAGCAGCCGGTCGACCATGATCAGCCAATGGCATGGCAATGGATCACGACGTGATTTGAGCGATGCAGAGCCAGTATCGTCCGGCATTCCTCAATCGCTCGAGCCGACTACGACCAATGATTCGAAACGAAAGCGCAGCTCGATTCAGAGCCTGTCGCAACTCATGGGAGGCACGTTTGGCACGAAGAATCGACCTTTCGGCGATGCACGCCCTCAGACTTCCACCACCTCTCTGGTGACCACTGCTTCGGGCACGAAGGAAAATCGGTTGAAGAAGTTGATGTTCTGGAAGTCTAAACAGCGACCTCATCCAGTCCAACGACCTGCATTGTCTTGAGGCTCACGACACTCGCTGTCGAGCATCTTTCCCCACTCTCTCTTTTCCATGACGTGTATGCGTCACTGGCACACGGCTATTCACCCGCTCCCGACAAGCATGCTTTACCCACGCCTGCCCACTCACTCTTTCGGAAAGGCATCTTCACTCTCATTTTCTAGCACGGCGGCCTTGCGACTGATTTAACGAAAGACTGACAACCTGTTACGGCCCGGACAGAACGGACTCGGATCGAGTCAGGAATGTGGTGATCCGGGCGGAGGATTCCCCTTATATGGACGCGGCGGGGTGACGAACGTGGAGGCACGCTTGTGTGGTATCAGAAAAGTCCTTTTTGCTTCCCCCTTGGAATCTCACTTCTCTCTTCCAGATTGAGAACGGATATGGCGATCATCAGCAGCGGACTATGAATGATAGATATTTTCGTGGATAGGCTTTATTCTTCCCAGATGAGCAGATCCTAATGAATTGAAAGTACCATCTTCTATATCGTGCGCCTCTTCAGAGATTGCATCACACATTCCACTCTCGTATCTCTGCTCCGATCGAGATCAAGCTCCAAGAGATCCCTTCGACTGCCCAGCCTTCTCCACGCCCTCGAACTTACTCACTCTCCCCGCCCTCCTCTCCTTCCGACTCGGCAGCTCGCTCCCCTCGCCACTCATGACGCTGCCCGGGTGCACGGCGTTGAGCAGCACGAGCGCCACGAGCATGGGCAGGGAGTCAAGACAGTACTGGAAGACTTCGTGGTTGGGGATGGTGCTGTGCAGGCCTTTGGAGTATTCGATGAGGCGGAAGACAATGCGGGTCTAGGTTCAATGAGTGACGTTAGTGGGTGGATTTGGGCGGAATTGGGGATGGGGAGTCACGCACTGTGATGAGAGCTAGACATGCGTAGAGGGTGTAGAGGAGGATGAGTGCTTTGCGCATGTGCTGCGGTTTTTCCGCGAGGATGGTGCGATGCAGGCTCATTGCGTACATTGTAAAGATGAGGATGAAGAGTTGCTGGATGCCGACGCCGGCCATGTAGATGTGGAGGTCTGGTGATGTTAGTCTTGGGGTGTAAAGGATCTCAGCAATGGGGAGGCGCGAGTACCGTTTAGGATTGCGGCATCGTTGTTAAGTGTGCTGGCTGCCATTGCGGCTCCGGCGACCTGGACGATGAATGCTCTGAACAACTTATTAGCTCGGAAGGAAATACGTTGTTGAGTAGGTCTCACATGATGTCAAGGACCACAAAAACCATCCCGATCCTCCAGGCGTAGATGCCGAAGATCTTGGCTCGGCGGGTGAAGTTCCAGACCATGCGGCCCAGGACCATCTGTCGTTCCTAATCAGTCTTGTGCACGTATATCTTTCTTTCGATTGCGGACCGACGTAAACGAAAGCGTTGGTCCAGAGAGGTGCAACCAGTATCAACACAAACCACGCCGCGTAGTCGGCAAGGCTTGTTGGATTCTTGATGCTAACGATGCGAAAGATGTAGGCGAGCGTCTGCCACAATGCACTCATACATATCACCCAGCAGTACCACTTCTTGTAGTAGATGCCTTGGCCAACGTGTGCAAGGAACGTGAAGGCGAAGAAGACACACATGATGTAGGCTGCGTCAATGTTGGGACAGAATGACCATTGACTCCCGGGAGTGGTCAAGTCGGGGCAGCTTTGGGACGACATATTGACGTAAAGAGAGGGGGTAGAGTGGAGAGATCGATCTGGAGATGGGAAATGGAGATGTTGATGCGTACGGACTGCGACAGCCGTTCTTTATACCACTTACCACTTCCGCAGAGCATGAGACGACATAGCTGCTGCCTCGCGCTCATGAAACACAGAGTATGTCCATACGAGCCTTTCGTCTTATTAGCTCTCTCCAGGCGTCTGGGATCTGGAAGAGGTAGTAGCTGGTTCTGGAAGGCGTGGTAGCCATGTCGGCGCAGTCTGGCCGACGTCGAGGTGAAGTCGAGAGTGCTATGTCGATAACATGCCCCGCTTTTCCTCGCCGTCTCATTCGCCCGTTCGTTCGGACACCCACGCTTCCCATCAGCCTCACATCCCATTCCTACTGCTTAATGGTTCCTCGACATATACTGCAGCCGACTCTCACTTCTGATATGCAACATGCTTTTTGCTCGTATGTACACTCCCGCGCCTCATGCCCCGAGTGAACCCTGCGGACCGCAAGCGCGTGAGGCGGCCCAAGACGCGGACGGGCTGCAAGACCTGTAAAAGTAAGTTGCCCCGATACGAAGCGCGATAACCTGCTAACTTCGCGGACAGTCAGGCGAATCAAGTGTGACGAAGCAAAGCCATCGTGTCGCCGCTGCACTTCCACGGGACGCAAGTGCGATGGCTATGATGTCTCACTGGAGCCTCCATCCTCGCTCGTCGGCGTGCGAAAAGGCCTCTATTGGACGGATTCGCTCTCATCGCGAGGACTGAGAGCATTACAGTTCTTCCAAGAGATTACTGTTCCCCAACTAGCCGGCTCACATGATCACTCCCTCTGGAGCCACAAGCTTTTACAGTCCGCATGCGAGGACGTCGGGATGCGCCATGCCATTGTCGCCCTGAGCACTCTCCACGAGGACTTTGTGACCACAGGCGAGGCCGAGAGGACCAAGGATAGCTTTGCACTGCAGCAGTACAATCTCTCCATCCGCCAGTACATCAAAGGCCCGAGTCAAGCTCGTCCAGACTGCATCATGGACTACAGCGTTGCATCTATCATCTACATTTGCATCGAGCTACTGCAGGGCCACTATCAGTCCGCGCTATCACTGATCGAAAGCAGTGTCCGCCTCTTCTATGATGAGGTGGTAAAGGCGCCAGGGCTATCACGCTGGCCATTGGAAATGATCGAAGTCATTCTGGACCGCTTTCAGTGCCAAATCATGGGTCTGATGGTCAAGTCGTTCGCCAGCAAAGTGGTCCTCCCGAGCGTCAGGAGGGCTGATACGCTGGTCATCCCGGAGCAATTCGAGTCGGTGCACGAGGCGAACGACTACTTTGATTGCTATTATCAGACATATGCGCTGTCGAAGGGATCTCTGTCGGCCGAGGAAATCAAATCCTACGTCCAAATCCTGCGTCGATGGGTCGCAGCTTTCGATGCCATGTTGGCGTCGCTCGGTCCAGATTTGCACTGGCGGGATGCACGGATGGTGAAGCTGCTTCAAATTCAACAGCTCATGTTGAACCTCCCATCCCAAGCCAAATCCGGTGTCGGAAGCGGCAGAGATGCCGAATTCACGGCCATATATCGGCAGGTCGTCGATCTAGCAGAGTCCGCATTGCACGAAGGCGGCGCTGCACCCATCGACTCTTCAGCACCTCACTTCGTTTTTACTCTTGATGTGGATGTCGTCGGGCCACTATACGATGTGGCTTGCGGCTGTCGAGACCCCAGCGTTCGCCGGAGAGCCCTTGCCTTACTTCGCCGTTATCCTCGACGCGAGGGACTATGGGACAGCCTGCTCGCTGCCCGCACTGCGGAGCGATGTATGGAGCTGGAAGAGGGTGCGGCGGGCGTTGTTGAGAGTGCTGCAGACGTGCCGGATTGGGCGAGAGTCTCGCATACCACGGCCATATTCAATGTTGGCGAGCGGCGGGCAACTGTGATATTCGAGAGTACTGGAGCGCCGGCAACCGACTCACCTGCCATTAGCTTAAGCGAAGTTCTCGAGTGGTGAGCAGTAGTCCAGTGGACAGAGCAGGGCCATTGCTATGAAAAGGATGGATTATACGGAGATCACGAAGAATACGCGATCGTCGCGCTTGGCGCGCAAGAGAACCATTGCGTGCACCAAATCCACCAGCCTTGGCCAAATTAATTGGTGAGGAACTTGGCGCTTGGCCCAACTTGGCAGGAGGTACACAGCCTTGCACTAGCCACATTATATGGTCATCGGCACCTCCCCTACCACATTTCCCGCCTCTGGCACCACTGACGACTTCTTGTCTTCCGCTGCTCGTCCTTTCCGCGACTTACGCGTCTTCATCACTCTCGTTCAACCGTCGTTCTTTGATCCCTTGGCAGTGGCGCGGCTCTGGGTTTATTTATCTTCGGACTGTTCCCTCTTTCCAACCACTTCGCATCCATCCATTGCGTCTCAAAAATGAAGGTTTCTATTTCTCACGCATGCCTTTGGGCAACAGTGGCATCTGCCGCCTCCACCCCCACAAAAGCCAAAAGGGCGAACAAAGCGCGGGCTGCGAGTCTGCCGACCGTCACGGTCCGAGGCAATGGTAAGTTGTATGCTCCCACAGCGACTCCAAAATACTGCGACTGACCCGCCCACCTTAGCCTTCTTCGCCGGCGACAACCGCTTCTACATCAAAGGCCTCGACTACCAACCCGGCGGCTCGTCTGCAGCCATCGACCCCATCGCCAACGCCGAAGGGTGTATGCGGGATGTGGAAAAGTTCAAGGAGCTGGGAATCAATACCATCCGTGTGTACACGGTCGACAACAGCCCCGACGTGGACCACGATCCGTGCATGAATGCTCTGGCCGATGCCGGCATTTACTTGGCTTTGGATGTCAACACGCCTCTGTACTCGCTGAATCGCAATGAGCCCGCGGGATCGTACAATGACGCTTACTTGCAAAACGTCTTTGCCACGGTCTCGAAGTTTGCAGGGTATAGCAACACGCTGCTCTTCTTCTCCGGCAACGAGGTCAGCCGTCCATATCTCCCTTCTCTCCAGGAAAATGTGATCACTAACTCCCCTCAAGGTCATCAACGCCGACAACAACACCAACAACGCCCCCTACATCAAAGCGACGACGCGCGACATCAAGTCCTATCTCGCCCAACAAGACCTCCGCCGCATCCCCGTCGGCTACTCTGCGGCGGACGTGTCGAGCAACCGCTACGACACGGCGACGTACATGAACTGCGGCACCGACGACCAGCGCAGCGACTTCTTCGCCTTCAACGACTACTCGTGGTGCGATCCGTCGTCCTACACCGTCTCCGGCTGGGACCAGAAGGTGGCGACGTACAGCAACTACAGCATCCCGCTGTTGTAAGTCTTTCCCCTCCCCGATCTCCTCCACTGCCGCATGTAAAAGACCTCTTTACTGACAATTGCATACCCAGCCTGTCCGAATTCGGCTGCATCACCAACACGCGCGCCTTCGGCGAAATCCCCTCGCTCTACAGCGCCAACATGACGCCCGTCTACTCCGGCGGGCTGGTGTACGAGTACAGCGAAGAAGGCAACGGCTACGGCCTCGTCAACATCCGCGGCAACAGCGTGCAAGAGACGGCCGACTTCCGCGCGCTGCGCGAAGCGTACGCCAACCTCGAAATGCCCACCGGCGACGGCGGGTACAAGCAGGACCTGCCGAAGAGCCAGTGCCCCTCCGCCAGCTCGACGTGGGAGGTGCACGATTTCGAGGGCGACGATTTGCCCGCTATCCCTGATAAGGCGGTGCAGTATTTGGATGATGGGGCGGGCGATGGAGCTGGGTTGAATGGGCCGGGCAGTCAGTGGGACGTGGCTGGGGCGAGTGATTCTACTGCTTCCGCTGGGTCTGGGTCGGGAGGTGGTGCGAGTGGGGGTGGAAGTAGCAGTGGCGGCGACAATGGCAGCGATGATGGAGGTTCGGGGAATGCGGCGGGTGCGTTGCGCACGCCGGTTGGCTTGCTCGTTGGAGCTTTGATTGTTGGTGTTGGGATGGTGGTTGGTGGAGGGTTGTAGGGAGCTGATTGATATAATTACTAGGCATTGGGGGCGTACAGATCAACTTCACAAACATTGAAATCATCATCAAAGAGTGCAGAATGCATCACATATCTACCAGACAACGCAGAGTCAAGTCGAGGAGAGTTGAGACAGCGCAAAGCAACAATCAAAGATCGCCTCATCTCACAATCCGACGAAGAATTCCTACATTAGCAAAAGAGAGTATAGATCTATGCTGCGGACACAAAAGCTGTGCTGATCCCCGACAAGACGCCATCCGCACAAGCAGAATCGAATCACGAGAAAGATGGACTTCTCCTCGCACCCCACCCGCCATGTCCATCCGCCAATCCGCTCATTGAAAAGCACTCCTCGCTCCGATGAGAAGAGAAGTGGATTGGAAGCAAGTAGGCAAGTGGTCGACTCTCCATCCCCCCGTTCCCGCCCCATTCTCCCGTCTGCCAGAGCGACTCCCCGCGTGAAAAGCGATCAGGTCGTTCCTTTTTCTCTCCTCAACGCCAATCCAATGGTATCCGTTAATAGCAGATGTGTTCGTCCTAAGAGTAGTCGAAAGGGGGAAAAAGAAGAGGCATGTGCTGGCTTGCTTTTGTCGGGAGCTTGGCTCGCCTCTTCGTGAAGAATCTCCGTCATCCGTGTCCGTAAGTCCAGCCATTCGGACTGGACCTCATTCGTTCCCACTCGCTCGAATCAATCACAGACCATCCGAGATAAAGATAGACGGGCGAGAGAGTGTACTTCGCGGTGAGGTGGATGAATCATATCAGGCCGCACATGCGCAGGTTCTCTTGGATGATGATGTCGTTGACGGCAGCCATGACGAAGCGGATCTGCATCGTGTCGGTGGCGCAGGTGAAGTGGGTGTAGATTTGTTTGGTGGGATGTTGATTGAGTCTGTCCACGTTCGTCAGCATACTCACTTTTCCACAGAGGTCAAGACAACTCACGATACGAATCGATTCAGGATGTACTCGCACGCCGCATTGTAATCCCGGCCGCCCTCGTAGTCGGGGAAGTAGTTCTTCATCGGGCTAATGGGCAGCTTCTCTTTGAAGCGATCGATCTTGTTGAGGAAGAGGATGATGCTGGTCTTGGTGAACCAGCGGGAATTGCAGATCGAATCGAAGAGGGTGAGAGCTTCTTGCATGCGGTTCACGGTTTCGTCCTCGAACAGCAGCTGGTCGTACTCCGAAATGGCGACAAGGAAGAGGATGGTGGTGACGTTCTCGAAGCAGTGGATCCATTTCTTGCGCTCCGATCGCTGGCCTCCGACGTCGAACATACGGTAGGTGAGGTCGCCGATGATGAAGGTGGTTTCAGTGATGCCGGTGGTCTTGACGCGAGAACGCAGAACGTCGGCGTCGGAGGGGACGTAAGTAGGGGAAGAGATAGTATCGATGCTGTCAAAGTAGTATTTCGCGCTGTCGTTGAGCTGGTATTCACGACTTCGTTGGAAGGCGGCTTGCACACCAGCATCAGCCCACAGGGCCTGGATTGCTTGGCCGACCTCGGGTGGGAGGACATCGCCTTCGATTTGCGCGGGCTGCATGAAGATGGTCTGAACATGGTACTCGGCGCGCTGGTCATCGAGAGGTAGCTCCAAGCTTTCCATGGCTTCGAGGATGACGCGCATGGACTGGACCGTGTTGGAGAAGATGATCTGCGAGGCGTGTTAGCGGGGAAATTGTGCGCCGTGCTGTTGATCGAACAGGTACACACCTCTCGGAAGCTTTCCCGCTCATCTCTTGAATAGCCGCCCTCGTGGATCAACTTCATCTGCTTCAGGATGGTGGATTTGCCCGATTCACCGGCGCCGAGGAGCAGCATCTTGATCTCGTTCTTCTGATTTAGCCGATCCTTCTTCAGCTGGTTCTCAATCTCTTCATTGCGCGCCTTGCCCTCCTTCGATTCGGAGCTCTGATTGCAGCCCATGGTGAGTGATTGCAGTCGTTACAATCGCAGAATGCTCGGTGGATTGGGAGAGGCAATGTGGCCGTTCGCAAGGAATATGATGGCAGGTCTAGGAGCCGTCGTGTTAGTTGAGCATGCGGCACGTGTGGAGAGGTGAGGAATAGGAACGGCATGTGAAGGCCGACAGCGACAAGCGAGGAAGTGACATTCGACGGAATATCACCCGACATCGTGCGCGCTGGCAATGGTGACCAATGCGGGAGGGGAAGCGAGTATGAAGGCAGATTCAAGGCGTTGTTTCTGGGGGTTTGCAACAAAACATTCCGAGGGCGTACTAACCTCAAGCGATCCTCGCCAGCAGTATCGGGGACGTGGGTGGAAGCTTCCTCTTCCTCACCGCCGAGCGACGGCAGATGTGGTCTTGTACAGACGGGTGGGTGTAGGGGAAGAAGCTGATTTGTAAGGCGCTGGAGGAGAGCTTTGGCTGTGCCGCACGGCTGCTGCGAGGGGGCGTCGGCGCCCGGGAGAAGTCGAGCGGGTGGGGCGGGGGTGTGGCGGAGATGGGCGTGTGTGCGACAGCGCCGGGGACCAGCTGGTGTCGCGCGATGGGAGAGAGAGGCAGAGTCGAGCGGAGGCGGGTGCGGTGGAGGAGGAGGAGGGAGGGTTTGTAGCAATGGGGGCAACAATTGCTGGTGACAGGACAGCCGGGACCTGGCAAACTAGTGGCCGTCCGGCTTTTCCCGCCAATCAGGTGTGGAGAGGCGGGTTAATCTTAATCCACTGCCGGTTGCGGTTCACGGATGGTGTGACGTGCGGTGAGCTGGAGCAGGAGATGAGGCAAGAGGCAGCAGTGGAAGTGGAGGTGGAAGAGGAAGAAGGGCGGGTTAGCAGATGGATGGGCAGCTGGGGGGGATGGGAGAGAAGAGATGGGGATGTGCAACGCAGAGAGCAATGCGCAAAAACGGGGTTGGCAGAGGTGTGGAGCGAGGGCTTGCGATTGGGGCCAAACGCGAAAGACTGACAAGGCCGGGCTGGAAGGGGAAAGGACTGCGCGGCAAGTGCGGGTGCGGTGAAACCTTAACTCCATTCGCCTCCAGCTTGGGCCCTGCGATCGCCAGCGTCCAAACGGACAACACCGTTAGCGCAAGCAGATATGCCCCGGGCCCCCGAAGGCCCCGTCGGCGGTGCACATCATCTGCTCCACGCCCCGAATCAGCAGCGGATGCTCACTTCCGTTGATGATGGACACTGCACGCCCACCGCTGCGCATCAACGGCCCCCGGGAGCCCCCAAGCAATCGAATGGACGTCGCAGCCTCCAAGCCCCCAAAGATCGCCCGGCTAGCTGCCGCCGCCGCCGCCCATCGACGTGGGTCCCGCTCCAGCCATTGGTGCGACTGGGCGCGCATAACACTCGCGACTCGTTTGCCTTTGCCTCTGCTCACTCTTTCCCGCAAAATAAGCGCCATCGGGGCCCGTTAGGGCCATCAGACGATGGGTTGCTGACTCTCTTGGCTTTTGCAAGTAAGCTGCAAAGACTCCCAGCATACTCACGCGAGAGAAGAAGGAAGCAGCATGTCAGGTTGCTAGGTGTTCCGTGGGCTGACCTCGTATTCATCCCCTCCCCAGCCCTAGTGAAAGCAATGGAAACACCAACTCCGCAGCAGAGTGCGCCATCTCAGCCTGCCGGTGCCACTGTGCCGGGCCATCTGTAGTTGGCAAAGAGGCCTCCAAAGAAGCAGACGGTAACACGTACCAAACTTCACCTCTCTCCCCACCCTCGCACAGCAGCCATCACACATGTAACGCACGTACTATTCAAAGAAGAACAACCAGCAGTGTCACCACCAGCCACCGGGCGTCAAGACACGGTGATCGAGCTTGGGATCAAGTCCGCATTTGATCGAATTCCTGCACTCTTGGTTGTTTTGCATTCATGTTCATCAGATCGAAAGAGGACCTTCATTCACCTCATTGGAATGTCTAGCAAGAAGTAGAGAAATCATATTCTAGGTAGGTATCATACGCCAAGTCTCGACGAACAACAAATATCGTTTCTTTGTGCTTCGTGCCACGCTCTCCAGCAGCCACTCGGCAGAAACCAAATCCCCATCTCGGCCGTTAATAAAAACAAAGCAAATCGTCGCGGTGCGCAAGCACCATCGGTTTTGAAAGCAACGAGAAGAAGAAAAAAAACCTCCCCTCGCTAACGTATGCACACGAACAATCGAGGGCGCAACTCCGCAGCAATCGCACAGCGAAGCGCGGAAGTCGCAGCCATCGAAACTCAGTCTGTTGCTTGGGTCATCTCCTCCCAGTCATGGTTGGTCGTAGCCTTTCCTCTTTCTCTTCATCATCCACCTCGTTTGCCACAAAACAGGGCCCTCAGTATGCGACCCCAGCAGCACTCTTCCGTTTCTCAGCAGCAGCAGACGTGGCACTCAAAACACCATACATCATCTTCCTCGCTCCATCCGCTCCGTAGATGCCGCTCCCATTGCCAACGCCCGTGGTACCTCCAGGCGTAGCAGGCGTCGGCGGCTGCTTGTACATCCCCACGTCCTCACCCTCGCTGCTACTCGACGCAGAGCTGAGGCCGAAATACCCATCCGTGGAGCCCTGGCTGCTGCGCTTCTCCTTCATCTCCGTGCCGATGGGGCTCATCTTGCGGTTTCCCGAGCCGCGGAAAGCAGTGGCGATGTCGTCCTCGGCGTCCTCGGTCAGAGACAGATGGAAGCCGGCATCGCTGACGGGGCTACCATTGGAGGAGCGAGACAGGCCGCGGCGACTGGTGCCGGCGCGCACGAGACTGTCAAGGGCGGCGCGGCGTTGACGAGCGGCGAAATTCTTGCTGCCTTCATGTTTGGTCGTAGGCAGGGCGGAGAGTTCCTCGAGTGGAGGTGGGCCGCGCGGTTGACGAATGGGATGCTCGCCAGCGCGAGCGGCACCGGGTCCAAATGTGCCGGTCATGGGAGGGGTGGGCATGACGCTGCGCTGGCTCCCAAACGTCGCTGCGGAGCTTGTCCTAGCGCCGCCGTAGGCACCACCTTCGGCTTGCGGGTTGATGAGGAGCGATGCGGCCTTCTTGTGGCCTCGTCGGAATGCGGTAGACGATGGCGGAGGGAGAGGCTCGACGTCTTCGTTCTCGTAGGGATTCGCAAGCTTGGGTGGGGTGTAAGAGCGGGCACGCGTCGCGCCTGGTCGGTCAAAGCCCGGAGGCGTAACGCTGACTGTTGGCGTGGCAGGTTGGAAGGTGTTAGACGCAGCCTGGGTGTCGAGTACGTAATTGTACCCCTGTGTCAGCGGGTTGTAGACAAGGTAGACGCCCGGCTGACCAGGTACTTCGATAGGCGATTGAATGTGTTGTTGCTGGGCGTACATGTTGTGCGAGTTCTGCTGTGGTGCTGCATTGTGGGACATGCCGCCGTTAAGATTCATGCCTTGCGCCGATGCCGTGAGGTTGGCAAGCTGCATCTGGAGTTGCTGTTGACGCTGTGCCAGGTAGAAGCTCGTCATCTGCATTTGCTGCAAAACGGCAGGGTCCATCTCCTCGGTCTGATCGTAGAGCGATGGCGGGGCAAGCACTTGCTCCGGCAAAGCATACATCTGGCGTCCGGCAGCCATGCCGTACTGGCTGGCGAGATCGTGTCGAGGAGCGGCGTTGTGAGGGTAGTCTTGGCCGTAAGAGGAGTTGCCGGCATCGGACCACTGCGAAGCGCCGAGCCCCTGCATTTGCGTATGGTTGAAGGGAGCGGAAGCTGGAGTGGCGGGCGTCTTGGGCTGGGTGCGCAGGCCAGCCAGGAGATGCGAGCGGCTGGTGCGCGGGGTGGGGTTATCCACCTGGTCTTCGCTGATGTGATTCATTGTGGGAGGCAAAGCAACGCTCAGCCTCTTATTGCTGAAACGCTGACGATGACCAAAGCCAGGACCAGGGTTGTTGAAGCCGTTGGAAGGAAAGGGATTGTTGGGGTTGGGGTTGTAAGCCATTTGAGCCAGACCGCCAGCGTCGAAGCTCATGCTTTTTCTAGTCGTGCGAACTTTCCGAGAAATGCAGTCGTGAAGCAAGGATCGGAACGCTTTGGAAGACCGGCTGCTGTGAAGGACAGAGAGTGATGTTGGAAGTAGAAGTCGAAGGAACGCGAGTTATGGGAATGCTGATTGTGGTGGTGCACAAAGTCGTTGGTGAAGAGAAGCAGGGGGGTCCAGTAAGCGCGAGCTTAGCGAGTCTCGAGCACCACAATTAGGCTGCTGTATCAAAGCAGAGTGGGTGGTGGTCGGTGAATATTAAAAGATTACAGAGCAATAGTCGTGATGGAAGCTGGGCGTTGGTTGAGTGTAGGTGACGATGGTACAGTCTCTTTCTCAAGGTTTGTACCAGGGCTTCCTCTGTTCAGGAATGGGTTGTGTGAGGTGAAGATGTCGACGAGGTGGGACAGGTGAAGGCACAAGCGGCAGCGGGAAGCTCGCGTGGCTCACTTGAATGATGATACGTCGGTGAAGGAGGTGCCAGACCAGGCAGGCAAAAGCGACACTCGGAGGGACGGGGAAACCAAGGGTAGCCCGGTCTTGTGGAGGCGTCGGTGGAGGGATGAGATGTTGGTGGGTGAAGACGACCAGCGGAACGAAGGCGAAAGCTCGCGGCGTGGGTGATGTGGGAAAAATGAAGGGAATGGGCGGGAATGGTGGGAGGGGAAAAACAAGGCAAGCACGCTGCTGCTAGAACCGACGAAGGGGAGGGGATAGAGAAAGAAGAAGGAATGAAGCGGGATGAGTGATGCTGGGATGAGGAGGGGGAGAGGGAGGAGGGGAGAAGGGATAGCGAGCGGATGCAGGAGAGGGAGTGATGGAGGAGGAGGAGGAGGAGGAAAGTGATGGAGGCACACGCCACGCAGCGGGAAGATGTGGAAGGAAGGGGAGCCAAGCGCGTGCACTACTGGCCGAGCGCACGCGGGCGCTAGGCTGCTTCAGGGGCGGGAAGGGCAACTTCTCCCATCAGGGGCGCGTCGACGGTCGGTAATTGGCTACAACGCCCGCAACGCGCGCTGCACGCTACTGCGCGCGGTCGTGGGCCTGCGCTATTCCTACCACTGATCATCGCCTTCTCCGCGCCATCTACAATGCCCAGCCAAGATGGCTGGACCTCTGAAGAAGTGCTACGGTGAGGCGGTGAGATGGTGCAGCATCCTCGTCCATGGCGGTGGCAAGCACTTTGCCCAGCAACATCCGTGTGTGTACAGTATCCGTTGGATGTACTTGCGGCCCAATTGCTCCACGTGAAACAGATACACGCCCCCTTGCCGTTTTCGGTCGGGGACCAGCCGTCTAAGCGATCTTCTCCATTCAAACTACTGCAGCCTGAGGGCGTATACAGTACAGGAGATGCGGACCCTGACGAACCACGAGCGGCGTCTATCGCGTTGGCAACGGTACTGTTTCACTTTGCTCTGCTGATCTCCCACCGACCTTCAATCCTTCCAGCATGGCAGACGTTGAAGCAGAGCGAGGCGAGCCGGCGGTCGGCATCAAGCACATGCTTCAGTCGTCAAGATTGTAGCTTACCTGCTATCTTTGGTAATTAGTCCGTTGCCGTCATCGTTCAATGACCTATTTGCATAGTTCAAGCCTTGCTGCATGCATCATCTCATTTCCTCGGAGTTCCACCGATGCTCTATACAGTTACTCATAGGGCGACATGCAGGGTCGGAAGCAGATCCGTGTTGCGGGCAGAACATCACATGCAAGCAGATCTCTTTGGACCGAAGTTTCAATGCTGGCAAAGGTCCAGTAACAATTTGACTGACTTGAAGAACGGTAGAAAACGATGTGGTCTGCTGGTCGCACAATGCGTGCACTTGAGAAAGGAGGCCTGAGGCCTTGCTTCGGCCCAGCCCGCGCGTGCTCTGAAACAGCCGCCCTCTCGTTGCTTGCGTGTCAAAATTGTCCCGGCCGTAACGTCAGCTAATCCACTTCATACCGGATTTCGCCAACGACCTACCCTACACCTGCTTCCCCAACGCGCATTGCTCCTTTTCATTCACTGCTTCCCACATCTCCCCATGGAAGCGCAATGTCGGAAATGATCTCGCAGCCTATGCAATAACAACACGCGACCCCGTTGCGATGCTGCTTGATCTATAGGGGTGGTCGGTCTCAATGCCGCCTGCACACTACGCTGCATCAACACACACTGACACATCCCATCAGGCATCACACTCCCCTCGCCATGCCGGTCCCTCGACCTGTACGGCGGAACAGTACCAGCACGTACATCCTCGCCACAATCCTCGTCGTCTGCTTCCTCTACTTCTTCTTCGGCGACGATGACACCCTCGCCGCCATCCCCAATGTCGCCTCGAGACAACTCCTTAAGAGCAAGGATGCCGCCTCCAACATCCTCTCGCCCCCCTCCCTCCCCTTCCGCAAACCCGCGAAACTCGACCCCGGCGAAATTCCTCCCCCGCCGCCAGTCGTACACTACAAGATGAACAACGTCACCACCTCAGGCGACCCCATCGGCAACCGCGAAACAGTCCTCATCCTCACCCCCTTGGCCCGCTTCTACCAAGGATACTGGGAGAACCTCGAAAAGATGTCCTACCCCCACGAACTCATCAGTCTCGGCTTCATCATTCCCAAAGGCAAAGAAGGCAACGCAGCAACGACCCTGCTCCAAGAACGCATAGCCATCACCCAAGCCCCGACCAACAAGAATCGCTTCGCAAGCATCACCATCCTGCGCCAAGACCACGAACCCTCCGACCTCTACTCCCAAGCCGAAAGCGAGCGGCACGCCCTCCACGTGCAGAAAGAGCGGAGATCGAGGATGAGCCGCGCGCGCAACAGCATCCTCTTCACCACCCTCGGCCCCACCACCTCCTGGGTGCTCTGGCTCGATTCGGACATTGTCGAGACGCCACCGAGTCTCATTCAAGATCTGGCCTCGCACAACAAACCCATCATCGTCCCGAATTGCTTCCAGCGGTACTATGACGAGGAGAAGGGAGCCATGGCCACGCGGCCTTACGACTTCAACAGCTGGCAGGACTCGGCGACCGCGCAAATCCTCGCGGAGAAAATGGGCCCGGATGAGATTCTGCTAGAAGGATACGCAGAGATGGCTACGTATCGCTCGCTCATGGCGTACATGGCCGGTACGCACTGCCTGTCCCTTTGGATTGCAACCCAAGCTAATCACATCTCTAGACCCCAAGGGCGCATCCGACCATGTCGTCAGACTCGACGGCGTAGGCGGCACAGCGCTGCTCGTCAAAGCCGACGTGCACCGCGACGGCGCCATGTTCCCGCCCTTCCCCTTCTACCATCTAATCGAGACGGAAGGCTTCGCCAAAATGGCGAGTCGCTTAGGCTGGGAGAGTTTCGGCCTGCCGAATTATTATGTCCGTCCTTCCCCTATATCCTCAAGTTTACAGTCTTCGCTGACGATTGGTTCCTCCGATAGGTGTATCATTACAACGAATGAAAAACATGGGTACTATTTGGGAAGTGACCGGGCTGGCAAATGGCGGCAAAGCAACACGAGAAAACCATACACAGAGACGGCCTGGGGTGTTGTTTTGTCCAATCTTGCATAGATATCATCGGCGGTGTTTTCTCCGGGGCTATAATTGCTGCGTTTCCTTGATCTGGTGACAACTTGGGGGGACCGGCGCAGTCTAGATGCATTTTGGAAGAGGCGGAAGACTGCAGGACACACACAATACCCTCAGCATAGTAGCTTCTGGCGTTTGCTTTTGCATTTCACGGCTTCCTCGAGGCGCACTCGTCAGGAATCCTTATCCGATGGGTATCAAAAGACATCGTATTTGCCTTCTCTCCTCGCAGTATCGGTGGAAGTCCTACTCGATCATGATGGACCACCGTCCCCAGTCGGCTCGTCGGATTCCAACCTACCTCCTGACAAACCCAAGCGCATCAGCCACCAAATCTCTCTTGGCGCGCTCATCCAACAGCGATGCCGACGAGCCCTCCTCCCCGAACGGCTGCGGCTCCACGGAGCCGAAAGCATCACTACTGCTATTCATGGCATCCTGCATCACCGAGGTCTTCCGATGCTGCTTTATAGCCGCCCGCCGGCGGGCTCGCGCTTGATACTGCTCGTGCAGCTCCTCTGAGTGTTGCTGCGAGAAGGACTCAGGCGTGAGGTACACGCGGCGGACGCCTTTGCTAAACGTGCGTTGGACGTAGCGGATGCGGGTTTGGCGTTGCTTTTCGGGGGTGTTCGTGAGGGTTGCGTTGTCGGGTGAGGAAGATCGTTTGGGGCGTGAGTGTAGCTTTTTTGATGGTTCCGGCTTTGGAGTCCTGGTATTGGACGGTAGTGGCTCGTCGAGAGTCTCGTGCGGGAGAAGGGTCGTGCCGGAGGAGTGGAGGAGGTCTTTCCTCGGTGCATGTTGACTGGCTCCGATGCGGAATGTGGGCTTGGTGGTGGCCGCGGTGTTCTCGATGTCGTGGGATGAAGACCGGGCCGGTGTTTTGGCGTGTTGCGGCCGCTGCTGGTTTGAAGTCGGCTGTTGGTCCCGGGTCGAGGCACCAGGTTTCGCGCTCGATCGTGCAGTGGAGACTATCGTCTGTTTGCGGAGGATGTCTGGTACATCGATTGTCTCGTGGGGTTGTTGAGACGAGACGCGGCTTGTGGAGTAGCTTCGAAACTGCAATCTTGCATATGGGACATCCAGTTTCGTTCGAAAGACGCCTGTTGATCCCACGCTGCTTCCCCGGCCGGCTGCAGACGGAGTAAGAGTGATTGCCATCCCGCCTTCTGAAAGCAGCCCGAATGTGCCAGGACAATGCCGAACCGATGCCTCCTCCGCAAGTCCTCCAGGCGAAGACTGTTCGGGAATCGCAGTAGCATCGATTGAAGATGGCAGAGCCCCAAAGAGCGATCCTTGGTCTTCCACCGCCTCATATTCCTGCCTATTGGACGGCTCGCGAGGGCCGTGGTGCCCGAGAAGGAACATGACCGCATCGCCTTCTTTCACCGTCTCGCCTAGCGCCTTGGCTTGTGCGTGTTTGAATGCTTCTGCGCCAGTAGCGGCATCAAGGACAGAATGAAAGGTGTCTGGAAGACCTTGTGGTTTCTGAGGATCGTAAGAAGCATCCGGATCTAGACTCAGCAGACCCGCTTTCTTGCCCCATCCACCGCCGCCGGACAACACTTTGCAGATCCTCGCACCCTGCTCTACTAGTCGTAGAATCTCGGCGTTCAGAGGGGTGAGAGAATCACCGTGTGTGCTTGAGTCGGGCGAATGGTTCCACCACCGCTTGATCTGATCGATATCCATGTTCAGCATCGTCGTCGAGTCCGAATTAGACTGTCCCTGTAGATCAGACGGCACTACCAAAGCCCAGACTGCGACCGGTTGTGGCTGCATCTTCTTGGCAACGAAGTACTCCGATATCATCTGTTCCAATTCTTGGCTTGCCGGCTGTGTTGCCGTGCTTTCTCCATCGTGTATAGCTGAGGAGAGCAGGCTGCTCGACACTTCACGGACGATGTTCCCCATGCTATGCCTCACCAGACGAGGCGGCGCAAGCGGAGTGATTGGTAGATCCAGTCCGACATGAGTTGCACCGCGACTCGGCAGGGACACAGTCACCGATGTGCAATCCTTGTACTCGTGCAGTTGAAGCCGATTCGAGGCATCAGGGACATACTGGGTATGCGTGATTGTACTCACACGACCGGTGGAGAAGATTGTCTGGGCCAAAGGGAGCTGGACAGACCAGGTAAGCGCACCAACCGGAGCTGTCCTGAAAGTCAACGAGCCTGGTTTGTCCTGATATTGCGCTTGCCGGCCCTGCACTCTCGGCTGTCGTTGTTCGTGATCAGGGTATGATGGTGGCGCCTGATCAAAAGAAAGGTGGTATGCCAGGCCTTCAGACCCAGCACTTCGCTTGCCGAATGGTAATCTGTCCACAACTGCTGTGATCGCATGCAGTGGTCCGGGAAAGGCTTCGAGTCCTGTGATGCGTTTCCATGCTTTCAAGGCAATATTCGGATCGAATGCGCTTTGAGCGAAAGATGGGGTCAATAATAATGACAGGACTGGTGTAGCGGAGGAGTTGGGCGGAATATCAGATTTAACTTCGTTCTGTGTTATCGCGTCCAGCAGCTGATCTGTATTTGTGCGTGATGGCGCCGTCGTAATAACCAGTCCGTTAGCAGCCCAAAGTGAAGGCGAGACCACGCCTCGTGGACTCTGTTTCGCCGAAGAGTCACGCTGTGTGCTTGCAATAGCAGAGTATGTCCTTGCAGAGACCAAGTGCCATTGCGACGGAAAAGCGAGCTGACGGAAAAGGTCAACTCTCGCCCGCCGGACCGAGCATACTCTGCACAGCATCTGCGACTGTCAACATCTGTACTCGCGAGAATGCAGAAGTCGTTGTGAAGTCGAGAGAGGCTCGAGGTACGGAGGTGACGTCGAGACTTTGCGGCTGCTCAGTTTCCGCTTTAGGCGTCGATACGGTCACGTGATGTCTCTTGCAAGGCTCCGGGTGTTTCGTCTCCAATACATCGCACTTGGAATGGTCACACAGTCGCGTTCACAACTCGAACATATAGTCATCTATCATACATATCCTTCTAGCTTTGGCCGCTCTACATCACACGACTGGTAGGCTGAGGTTGTCCGGCACCAGCCATACCCTCACTCCCCGATGCCGGACGTGAATAACGCCGCGATAACTCGCTCTCGGCATGCCAGCCTTGTGCTTGGTGATCAGGCCAATATCCCCCATCATAGCTGTCAGATGGTCCAAGTCGCGATAGCCGATCCACCTCTCCTTCACATCCTCAACCGCCTTACCATCTATATCCAGTTCCCTGCTAATCGCCTTCCGCGCCTCCTCCCATCCGACCGCCGACACGGTTGCCTGCAGCTGTTCGGTCATCCAGGCGTTATATTGCTGCTGCGGCAAGTAACCCAAGTCTACCGCCTCCCAGTCCACGTTCACGTCGTTCAGTCGCATGGCCTCGAAGTAGCTGAAGAACTCTCCCCTACTAGCTCCGCGCTCGCCGAATGTAGTGACCCGACTGACTTCGGGGATGATACAACTGCGACCTTTGCGCTGAACAGGGTCACGCAGCCATTCGTCCCACCAGGCATATGTCCACCCGCGCAGCTCATTCCAGAGAGCGCGAGACCACATCCACCCCAGGCCTGGGAAGCACTCGGTGCGGTAAGTCGCTGTAGGAGATGCCACAAGCGGCGCTTGACCGTTGGTGTTCCACGCAGAGACGCAGTAGAGACTCGGATCGGTGTCGAAGAGGGGCGCCATGCGGCGAAAGTAGGGAAAGAAGTCGGGTGCGAGTTGCATGTCGTCTTCGAGCATAATCACTCGATCCCATTTCTCATGGCCCTCGACGCGGTCCATGACCTCGGTCAAGGCGAATTCGTAGTGGCGCGCAATCTTCGTGTAGATCTTTGACACTTTCTTCCGCCGGTCGCCGTCCCAAACAAATCTGAGGTGAGTGACCTGATCCTCGTAGGACGCAATCACCTGTTCGGTCCCCGGACCGAAATCATCCTGGCTGACGAAGATGGGATGAAGAGAGCGGTCCGGAGGGAGAGCGGCAAGAACCGAGTCGAGAGTGCGGCGGAGGTAGTCGGGACGATTGTACGTAAAGATGATTACGGGAATGGGAGACTGGGCAAGAGGCAGGGATGGAGGGCTCAAAGCTCCCTCGATGGTGAGTCCCGGCTCGCTGCCTTGAGCTTGGACTGGGTTGAGGCCGTCGTTGAGCTGAGGCAACGCTGGCGCCGCTGCTGACCACGTGCTGCGATCATTTGATCGGGTGTAGAGCAGGAGCAGACAGAGTGCTACCAACACGCCAACGAAGCCCGGCCGGAGGCGACGCGGGAGGCACACTGGACGTGCGGGCAGCCAATGGCGCATGACATTATTCTTGTGGTGTTCAGCCAGTCTGGACAAGGAGAAGAAAGCCCATCGACAACGATCGCAAGTGGCAGGAGGGGTAGAGGGCCAGACCTAGGGGGAATCGTGGCGCCACCTGAGGAAATGCAGTAGTAGTAGCTAGTAGGGGGACTGTATGCACGATCCCGCACGTTGTTAAAGCTTAAGTGAGGTGCTCACTGCTGTGTCAAGTACCTTATGATTCCCTTACGGCCGTACGCGGACTCCTGCGCCCGCCATGTTATCCAGACTGACACGTCAGATGTGACCATGGAGTCACCAAGTCTCGCAGAATCTCTGTCCTTTGGATGCCGAGCTTGAACAGAGCCCTTGCTCGTCGGCAGCTCGCCCTCTCCTCAGCTTCATTGGCTTGGCGTGGCTGCATAAGGCTGTAGAGTTACCGCCAAAGTCACGATCTGACCTAGTCCCCGCGGAGCACGACGAGCAGCAGATAAACTCGGTAGTCCCCGGTCGAAGTTGGCGATGCTTCTTTCACCCTAAGCTCTCATCGTACCTGGTCCGAAATGTTCTCACTGATCCTCGGGATTCTCGCCATCCCCTTCGGCTGGGCTGCAGCCGGGGGCGTCTGTACTGCCAATCGCAGCAGTGCGTCGGCGTGGTGCAACCACTACACTTATACGTGCACCAGTACGGCATGGGGCCCTTCTAAAACATCGACTACCACCGTGTAAGGAGCACATTGTCCATCACGAGTGTGCCGATCGGTATGGTACTGACTTCATTGTCCTCCTCATCAGCACGGTCACGACTGTTGGATCAAGCACCATAACCACCACTTCATGCGGGATCTCACCCCTCACCACGGTGACGTCTGTTGCCGGGGCCACAACCAAAGCGAAGCGAAGCGCGCCTTCCAAACCAAATTGTCTCGCACAATACAATAGCGGGCCCGAAATCTCGTCGGCTTGTAAGAATGGTGGCTGGCCGGTGCACGAAACCACATGGTGGTGGCATCACACCGTAAGATAACTTCATGCACGTCGGAGACTTGGTCGTAGCTAACAGCAGGTCTCTTCGCGCGCAAGGGTCCTGCCAAAACGGTCACGAAAACAAAGACGGTGACCGGCACTGTCGTTGTCGAATCTCCAATCGTCAACTTCCTACTTATGGCCTTCGGCTCCGGAACGAGCGCAGATGGACAGTACGCTTCCGTCGATTCGGGCCATCCCAATTTCAGGTAAGAACACGGATTGCCCGTGGGGCACCCTCGCAATGTGGCCAGTCACTAACGTCCAACCCGCAGTGAGTTTGTCATTCGTCATTTGATAGCACATCGCATACGCCACGCATACGACCGCAACACTGACATTGGTCCACCCAGACAAAAGTGAAGAGCATGATCCAACCTCCTTCACGCTGTCTGGCACTTCTCTGATCGAGCAGTCCGGAGGTTATCATACAACTGCGGACGAAATCGCGATGCAAGGGGCCGGAGATACCGCGGTCGAGTTTTTTTCCGATCCCAGTGACGACAACGTCTTGGAATGCACTCCCGAGTCAGTGAACGGCGACTGCACGCTCGCCTGCACTGTTGCCGGCAACTCGGTGGATTATCTGTGCGCCGGCGGTGATGGTGAAGCGGCGTGGTATATTGGAACGGCTGTCGAATCAGGCTGCACGAGCTTCACGCCGTCGGTGGTCCCTGTTTCTGCTGTTGTTCCATACACCCAGTCGATGCTGGCCCGGGCTGTTGCTACCCCAGCCGCGTAACCTCGTGGATGACTGTCTCATTAGTCTATCCTCTCCTTTGATTCGGGGTTAGCTGCAAAGTACATATCGTCCAAGGATTACGTTTGGTATCAACGGAATTGCTACCGGTTGCGCGTGCAGTCGGCCAGAGGAGATGGAATGATTTGACTCCAGCCTTACGCTGCAGTGATTGTGATTTGTTCGTGCAGAGTCCACTATTCGCAGACGCATATGAGATCGTCTTCACTCGAGTTTCAGGTGTTTCCGGAGCCACGGAAGGCATGTGAAGCAGTCCGGACAGAGCAGCAGTTGTAACCGGAGCCACCGTATACGTCACAAGTCGAAGTGCTGGACCAGCGAATCAAGAGGCTGCATAGCGGCCAATCGAAGATGCGTGGGATGCTTGCGTACCGGCATTCCGTTGAACGCCGGTTGCCGACTCTCCGATTCATCATCAAGGCAAAAGGCAGGGAGACGGCGGGCGATGATCACTTTCTCAAATGAAAAACAGTGGCGCAGCGCAGAACGCGTCGAGCAGATCTGGCCGATCTTGGCGACGGATTCTCGCGAAGAGCGCAGCCTTGAGGCATGCTTCTGCTGCGGTGGCCGGGTGACACGTTGAATGCGGTGGTGTAGCATGTCGTCCGCGACTCGACAATGACCGCGCATACCGCCGTCTTTCATCCCATGCTGCTCCCTCTCGAGTTTCGCGTCGACTTACGATCCGACTCGAGTGGCATGTGGAAATTTCTCAATGGCGCGCGCGCGGGCCACCCCCGAACTTTTAGCCGTTTTAGTTTCTGCATTTAGCCCACCGCCTCCTCCAATCACCGCGCCTCTCCCTGACTTCACCCTTGGCCACGCGCCGCCAAAACCTGGTCACCATGGGGCTAAACCACCCCAACATTGGCCCGTGAAGAGGCTGTGGCAACTGCCAAACCGGCGTACCTGCGTCGGAGCCTTTTGCCCCGGCGAGCCTGGGATCCACTGCATCTGCCGCGTCCTTCGCGTGTCGAATTATGTAGGTCGGCGGGTTAGCGATTCTGCTTCCTCTCCTTGACTCTCGTTTCCTTTCCATTCTTTTCGCGCGCGCGCACTCTACACTCTTTCGGTCTATCATGCATTGCTATTTGGGCGCAGCGTTGGCTTTGGCCGCTTCCTTCGCTTCGGCATCGCCAACAGAACAGATTGAGAAGCGCAACATTGTCGACTCGGTCGCAGACGAGTATGACTTTGTTGTTGTCGGAGGAGGCTTGGCAGGTCTCGTACTCGGCGGACGTCTATCCGAAGAGAAGAGCTTCAGTGTCCTCGTACTCGAAGCGGGCAGCGATGGCGACGAGTTCCGCACGCAGATCGGTATGTACTATTTGAAAATCCTGCGCTGCACAACGCCCTGACCCAAACGAACTTGCAGATACTCCGGCGTACGCCTACTTCCAGTCGCTATGGGGCACTGCCGCGGATTGGAACTTCCATACCGTTGCTCAGCCTCAGATGAACGATACATCAATGGAATGGCCTCGAGGCAAAGTCCTCGGCGGCAGCTCCGCCATCAATGGATTGTACCTCATCCGCCCTACCGAATACGAAATCAACGCATGGCAAGAGATGCTGGGAGGCATGGACGGTGCGGACAACTGGGGCTGGGAGTCGCTCGATGCTGCCATCAAGAAGAGTGAGACATTTACTCCACCCTCCGCAGCCATTGCCCAAGAGGCCGATATCACCTGGAATGCCGCGAGCCATGGTACCAGCGGGCCTATCCACAACTCATACCCTGGCTACACGTTCCCTTACATTGCCGATTTCATGCAATCCGCCGCAGATGCTGGCGTGGTAGACACCAATGATGCTTATGGAGGCTCGAATGTCGGCGCGTTTGTCGCTACGTCGGCCATCAACCCTGCCAACTGGACCCGTTCCTACAGTCGCACTGGTTACCTCGACCCACTTCCTCCGCGTTCCAACTACGACGTTCTGCCCAATGCCTGGGTGACCAAGCTTCTGTTCAACAACGCGACCACGAACCTCACTGCTACTGGCGTTCAATACACCATGGACGGCGGCGCGACCTTCCAATCGGTCAAAGTGAAAAAGGAAGTGATTCTCGCGGGTGGAACGGTTGGCAGCCCTACCGTCCTGCAGTACAGCGGTGTTGGCCCTGCCAGTGTTCTTTCCGCTGCGGGTGTTCCTGTCGTCCTCGACCTTCCAGGTGTTGGACAGCATCTCCAAGATCACCTGAGCATCGAAATTCAGTTCAACACCAGCGAGCAAACTGACGGCGCAATCTACGCCGCCGGCGGTGCGCCCGCAGCCAGCCCGGAGTTCTTGTCCTACGTGAACGATGGTGTCGCATATGTCAACTCCACCGTCCTCTTCGGTTCGTCCGTGGTGGACTCCATGCAACCCACCATCGAGTCGTACATGAACAACTATGCGCCCGCATACGTCAGCGACACCGTCACAGCCGGCTTCCAAGCTATTTACGAGACGGTTTCCAAGAAGATCTGGTCCAGCCCCGTGGGCCAAGTCGAGCTTCTGATCGGCAACAACCTCAACGGAGCCATCAACCTGGGTGCATCCCTTCAACATCCCCTCAGCCAAGGCAGCATCAACATCAACTCCTCCAACCCCATGGACTACCCCGCCATCAACCCCAACTACCTCAGCAACCCCAACGACGCTGCTGTGCTGGTGGCAGCCCTCCAACTCATCCGCAGAATCGCCACCACCGGTCCTCTTGCCGGCATCATGACCGAAGTTTGGCCAGGTTCCAGTGTGCAAAGCGCCGCCGAGTTGGACGAGTGGATGCGCCCCAACTGCTTCACGGAGTACCATCCCTCCTCCACCTGCGCCATGCTGCCGCTCGACCAAGGCGGTGTTGTGGACGCAAACCTGCTCGTCTACGGCCTTTCCAATGTTCGCGTCGCAGACGCCAGTGTACCGCCCATCGACTTCTCCGCGCATTTGATGGCCTCGACGTACGGCATCGCGGAGCAAGCGAGCGACATCATCAAGGCGCACTGGCTTACCAAGAAGGCGCCGGCTGCTGTCGCGTCGTCGCATAGTAGCGGCGACTCGGCGAGCTCGTCGACAGCGCACAAGTCCGGGGGCGAGGCGCACCACGGAGGCTCCGCCAAGAGCGCGGGCGCAACTGCGAAGGCATCGTTGGTGTCGGTCGTGGCGAGTCTGGCGGTCGTGGCGGGCTTCATGTGCGGCTTCCCTTGAACTGTGTTGGCCTCGCCGACGCTTTTCAATCTTTCCAGCTTCGAGCCCGGGGGAGTGGGACACTACAGCAGCGGAGGTCCATCACAATCCCGGCGAGGCAACAAATGTTCGTTCTCAAGACTGCAACACAAAGTTCACATTGATCGATTACGACACAAAAAGTTATATACCCATCCTTCAACCTCCGCCTCCACGACAATGGCCCTCACTCGCAGGCACAATCAGCAATGAACCCATACCACTGCGCATTCCCCGACGTCAACCCCGGCTGGCCGCGATTGCACTCCGTGGTGGTAGACGAGTACGTCGGCTGCTCGCAATTGCTCGTCCCGTACGCCGTCAGGCGATGGCAGTTGTCGCCGTCCGTCTCGCCGTAGATTTTCTTGATGCCGCCGCGCGGCTGCGTGCAGGCATAGGTGCACACGCCGCTCTCGACGTTGAGCGGCGCTTCGGTTGCGCCGTTTTCGCACACGGCCGTGAAGGCTGCGTTGCAGGTGCAGCCGACCCGCTTGAAGATTCTTTCGGCTGGTGCTGCCGTGGCTGTGGCGGCGAGGGCCAGGAGGGGGGCGAGGATGTTGAGGAAGTGCATGGTGACGTGGGCGTGGAGGCAAGGGCCGTTTGGGCGGATAGGATAGACTGATTAGAAGTATTAATGTTTAATTGAGAAGACAAGAATCACCTCGATACAACTGCCTCCCGCCGTGCCCTTTTTATATCTCCTCTCGTCGTCCTCCTAGCATCGAGCAGCCCTCATTCTCAGCCTTGCCCTCGTTTCGCGAGGCTAGTCTCGTTACTGGACGACGATGACGGCAAGCATCGGCAAACGCCAGGTCGGGAAGGAGGAGCTTTTCAGCTATATCAGAATTCAGCTTCGCTCTGGTCGCGCGAATGGTCTGCTAACCTCGTTGTTACTCGGTAGCTGCATAGGGCACGGCGTGACTAGCCTGCTTCCAGCTGATGCCGGCGCTTGGAGTCAGTGTGTTTGTTATGTATGCAGACGTCAGGCGAAGTCATCGTGACTTTCCAAGGACCACTACACTCCTGCCATAACAACAAGGCGTGCACCAGCTCAAACGACCAAGGACAACTTCTTCAGCATCGAGCCACGCTGCCGAGTACGTCACGTCACGATCGCTGATCGACGCAGTTGTCTTTCGCGCCCGCAAAGCGAAGACCGGCGACTAAATGTGTAGGAGGAATAGTCGCTCCATTAGCGCGCATTGCGATCCACGTTTTCCCACGCCACGATCCTGCTTTACCTCACGAACGTGCTTGTTACGTTTCCTCTGGCTCACGATGTTTCTTTAGATCGGCGAGTGCTACTACATCATAGCGCGCGACTTGGAGCGAGAGACGAGGGCGTGGCAGTCATCGTTCCGTTCCGTCCCAACGGGAGGTTCGCGCGTCGCGCAAAACAAATCTGCTCGATGGGAGGCGGAGACTTGGGGTATGCCGTTGATATGCGTGAGTGGCACGAGGCCAACACGTGCGCGAGATATTGAGAGGTGTTGGACCGGTAAGCCGCGTAGGAGCCAGACGAGAGGCGATCAAGAAGATGTCCGTCCACGAGATGGACAGTGTGATCGAGCGTGGAGGTGAGATCGTGGCGATGGACAGGGTTGAGCGAATCTGAACACATCAGAAAATCACCTAGACAGCCTAAATTGTTCAGCCCTGGATGTAGCTATGTTTTCGATCGCTTGCGTGATGATCGTAGCGAGTGTCCTTCGATCAGGCTCGGTGTTGACTCCAGGCGGGTCTGGGTCCATTCATTGACGTCCCGGGAAATGAGAATCGTCACAACCATTTCGCGGATTGGTGCTTTTACCTTGAAGAACCCGGAATCAATCAATGCCCTTCGTTGAAAATGTGCGACAGACAACGGCGTGAAGACAACGCCTCTGCTCGGAAGCGCGTGCCGGCCGAGCGAAGTCGGCAACGGATGAGAGCGTGGACTTCACCTCTCGGCAAGGTCATTACCCCCGACTTCCCCAGCCAAATAAAATGGCGCGAACGGACGGAGTGACACACACGAGTGTGAGTTGAAGAATGCAGAGCTTGAACATCATCGTCGTCGGAGCGGGCATCGGAGGCCTACAGGCTTCTCTCGCGCTCGCCAAAGATGGCCACCGAGTTACCGTCCTGGAATCCGCGAAGGCGTTTGAGGAAGTAGGGCGAATGGCAACCATCATTATACTGATCGATGTGCTAATCACAGTCGTCCCAGGTCGGAGCGGGCATCCGCGTGCCGCCCAACTCGCACAAACTCTCCACCTCATGGGGCGTGGACTTTAGCAAAGTGAAGAAAGATGTCTCCATGGGGAACCGGTTTGTCGACTGGAAAGGGAAAATGCTGCTGTCTCTCGACTTCTCCGACGTCGAGAAGCGGTACGGTGCGCCCTACTACTTCCTCCACCGCGCGGACTTGATTAAGTTGCTGGTGGACACGGCGCAGGAGAACGAGCGCATTACGATCCGGATGGGCTCGAGAGTGGAGAAGTATGATTTCGAGACGCCTGCTGTGACGTTAGTGGGAGGGGAGGTGGTGAAGGGCGATTTGATTGTGTGCGCGGATGGCATCAAGTCGGCGATCCGAGACGAGATCAATGGTCGCCCTCTTCCGCCGCAGGACACTGGCGACGTAGCGTATCGAATCCTCGTGCCTGCACAGCCGCTATTGGACGACCCCGAGATGGCTCATCTAGTCAAAAATCCCTGGGCGATGCACTGGATGGGGCCCGAAGGACACGCAGTCGGCTACCCGCTGCGCGGAGGCGAACTCTACAACATCATCATCGACGTGACGCACGCCTCGGACTGCGGCGAGCCGCTGGCGGACGAAGGGCAGATTTGGAAGTCGGCGCGGAGCAACTCGGAGCTGGTGCAGCGGTTTCACGACTGGTGTCCGGAAGTGCGCAAGCTGTGTGCGATGACGGGCGAGTATTTGAAGTGGAAACTTGCGGACTTTGATCAGCTGGACCATTGGGTGACGCCTAATGGTACGGCTGCTTTGTTGGGGGACTCTTGTCATCCTATGTAAGGGGTTGGACAGTCCATCAAGTGAGACAAGGCAATTGCTAATCCTAAATCTTCTCAGGATGCCCTATCTGGCGCAAGGAGCGGCGCAATCAACTGAAGATGCGGCTGCTCTGGCTGCTGCTCTTCGTGCTTGCTCGAGTATCCCTGAAGCCCTGCACACTTATGAAAAGGCACGCAAGCCGCGGTCGACATACGTCGCGAGGAATACAAGGGTACTGCAAGAGTGGCTACATCTGTATGATGGGCCAGCGCGAGATGAGCGGGATAGAAGGATGGAAGCCGACGCCGAGTCGAATCCGATGTTCTGGGGGTGGGAGAAGAGGAAGGACTGGTTGTTTGCATTTGATGCCAGCAACCTGGACGACGCCAAGGGCGAGATTCCGAGTCTTCCATCTATGCCGCCTGACGAGGCGAGAGTGTATCTAAATAAGAGCAATGGCCATTTATAGAGAGGTAAAGCACGCGTTAGAGCCTTGCCATATCACTTGAAAGATCGAAGCCCGTGATCTTTTCGAGTTCCTTCACAGCCAGATCCGCACGCCCTAAATTCACCTTGATCGTGTTCATCCCCAACTTCCTTGCCGTCCGCAAATTCTGTCCAATGTCGTCCAAGAAGGTGATGTCTTCGGCTCGCACGCCATCCCGGTAGTCTTTCGTCTTCACAAACTCGTGCAATCTCGTGATGGCGTACTGATACGCTTCCTCGTGAGGTTTCCGCATACCAATATGCGCACTAGAGATGAACACGTCGAATATGCCCGCCAGCGCACTACTCGCCTTGCCATCCTTCGTCGCTCCGTCATACAGCTTATGCCCCAGCGGGAAGATCGAAGTGTTAGACAGCGCTCCAAGAATGAGCCGCCCATTACTCCGATCCGCATGCTGCCGCAGCTTCTTGAGCGCGGGCCCCATGTGCGGATCGAGCTGTCGAGCAATGCTCATCATCTCATTGTGCAGCGCCTCCGCATCGATCTCCGGAAGAGGAGGAGCCTGGTACGCGGCCTCCTCGGCGCCCTGGCTGGACTTGAGATTGTGTTGTTTGGCGAGGTGGCGGGCGTGGTACTCGCGCCAACGCTTTTCGTTGGTGAGATCTGCGTGCCAGGCTTTGTAGAAGACTTGGTCGCAGACGAGCTCGCCGCGTTCGAGGCGCGCCCAGCTGCCCTGCGGTCCGGATTGCGAGATGGTCCAGTTGATGTAGCCTTCCGGGATGCCTTTGGATCGCTCGTAATCGAGGATTGCTTGGAAGGGAGATACGACCTGGAAGGGTGTTTAGTGCGTGCTTGGTTGGTTTTAAAATGATGGATATACGTACGCAGACACCACCAATGTCAAAGAGTAGGACCATGGGCGGCTTCCGAGTCGGTGGAGGCATGTCGAGGACGGTGTTCATGATGACAAACGTCTTGTTATCCTTGCTCCATCTTGGGGAGGACATTTTGGATGTCAATGCGCCAACGTCTGGTATCTAGGAGACATGTAGCTCTCTAGACCCTAAAGACTGTCTGGGGCCGTCTGCTACGAGGTCGGCATGTCTGCATGTTGCCTCGGCCTGGGCGTCGCCTCCGCGGCTGTGAGTGTTGATGCCTCAGGCAGACATCGCGGTCCAGACTTTCCCCACTTCTCTCCACCTCGATGATACGACGAGATGAGCTTTGGATCGCGCAACCACCATGAGCAAGATACTTCCTTTCAATACACGGTGCTTTAATCGCATCTGACTTGCTTTCAGCTCTCGTCTTATCAATCAACAGAACAGAGACAGAGGTATTCGCCGTCACTATCCGGACCGAGTCTTTCGGTTCACGGTCCGCGTACATCTAGGGTAGCTTTGGGGATATATCTATTGCACAAGTATCATCGAGTCTCTGGAAAGGCTTGAACACAAGGCAATCAACATGAACGGCACAAACGGCACAACCAATGGCGAGGTCCAACTCCCCTCGGCCAAACCATACCAAGTCTCGAAAGACATCACCGTCCAGCCGCCACTGACACGACGTGGCAACGGCCCAGCGCTGATTCTCCTCGTCCCCGAGGGCTTGGATCTGAGTGGCCACGAAAAGACACTCGATCCGCCACCGCTTCAGAAGTGGGCGGAGGAAGGCTTCGCCGTCGCGCAAATTGCGGTATCCGAGCAGCATTCCAATTTCCAGGAGCAGTTGAACGAGGCTCTCGCCGCATTGGAGAAGTTGGCCGAATGCGACTCGACGGAGAAGACGGGCGTCATCGCCATCAACACCAAAGACTCGTCTCACATCTCAAAAGCTATCGACGCCACCGACAAAATCGTAGCAGTCATCACCTACGGCAGCAGCACCCTGCAAACCACAAAACCGCAACTGAGCCACCTCGCCGGCACAGCATCCAAAGCCGCAGCCAACAGCACCAAATCCTTCCACTACCCTGATGTGGGAAGCTACTTCACCATCCCCTCCCACGACGACTTCAAATCCTCCCCGGCGGCCGTAAGCCACACGCGCTGCCTCGCGTTCCTCAAACCCCTCACCAACGGGCCCTACTTCGACCTCGAGGCCATCTGGGACGAGCACTGCATGTTCGAGTTCGGGGAGCGGGCGGTGGAGAAGACGATGGGCACGATGGTGCAGGAGCCGTACGTCAACCACATCCCGACGCTGACGGGCGGCATTGGGCGGGCGAAGTTGACGCATTTCTACGCGAATCACTTCATCTTTAATAATCCTGACGACACCGCTTTGGATCTGGTCAGTCGGACGGTGGGAGTTGATCGCGTGATTGACGAGTTTATCTTTTCGTTTACGCATGATAAGATGATTGATTGGCTGTATGTTTCGCTCAATGTTCCTCGAGACATGGTGTGGCAAGCTGACAGAGTTACAGTGCCCCTGGCATCCCACCAACAGGCAAGAAATGCGACCTCCCCTTCACAAGCGTCGTCAACATTCGAGGCGATCGGCTGTACCACGAGCACATTGGATGGGATGGAGCGACCATGTTGCGACAGATGGGCTTACTTCCAGACTACCTTCCCTTCCCGTACGCCGTCGACGGGAAGAACCCGGCGCCAGGCAAGGCGTTCGAGTACAAGGTGCCGACCATGGGAGTGGAGACGAGTCGAAAATTGGTGGACGAGAGATCGGTGGAGTCGAATGGACTGTTTGCGTTTGCGGTGCGGGAAGTGGATCAGTGAGGAGTAGAAGTGAAGTCGATATTATTGGTATTACAGCAATAAAGTCCAAAGCCCTGACCCAGTCGTATCTTTGCGCAACATGTACTCCATAAAGGAAGATGGCCATCACCAGCCCTCGCGGCTCCCCTCGTATTCTACCCTCTACGAGTTCCAGTGGTGGTGGTGCGGCTCCTCATGCCAATGGTGATGCTGAGGGCACGGCTTCGTAGCATTGACATAAACATCGTAGATGACATTGTCAACGGCGAAAGCGGGCGGCGGGTCTCCCCCGTTGGTGTTAATGTAATTGAATGCCACCTCGGTCAGCTTGGTGAAGTTGCCATTGAGTGTTGCAAGAACCATGTTGGCGGTGAAGATGCCGCTGCCAGTTTGGTCGCCTCCGAAGTAGAAGGTCTGCGTTGCGACGAGATCGACACCCGAGTAGCCTTGGACCGTGACGTCGCAGTCTTCAGGCGAGTCGACTTCGCCATCGGTGCTGTTGTAGTCAGCGGATTTATTAGCAGAGCAGGGGTGATCTCTCCCGAGCTCGGTACGTACACCGCGGTACAGCCAAAGTAGAAGCTCTTCAGGTCAAAGTAGACGGTCTTGCTTCCGGTGTAGTTGGAGTAGAGGGTGGGGGTGTCGAAAACATTCGTGGTGGCGCCCTCCGAGGCAGCGACATTCGGCGGGCTCTGGGGGATGAGGCCGATCAGACCGGTGGTGCTGATGGAGGTGTCTGCAACTTCGGAGCTGGCGGCGTAGAAGCTGGACCAGAAGAGGTAGTCGTAATTGCCGATCTCGTTTTCAATCAAGGGCCTGGAGATGATGCGTCAGTTGGGCGAGCATCGTGAGGCGTGTGTAAGGATGGTGGACGTACACGGTGATTGGAAGCGCGGTCAGATCGTCGAACTAGAGGAGGCAAGAAAGTGAGTAGGCGATGTGAGGGCGGGTGATGAATGGAGGGAAGGAGCACGACTGACGGTAGCGTTGACGGGGATGGCTTTGAGATAGGGGCACTGCTTCTGCTTGGGCTGCTTCCATGGGGAGGGAGTAGCGGCAGCGAGGCCCAGCAGGCCGGCGATGAGAAGAGCTTTGGACATTGTGTTCCTGAAAGAGAGATGAAGCAAGAGAGTGTGTAGAAACGAGTGACTCGAGGTGAGATGACGGCGCAACAGCAGTAGAGACAGTTGGAAAGACAGTAGAAGAGACGGATAGGAACAAGACGCGTCTAGGGATGTGTTATCGACGCGGGCATGGCCTCCTATATACCAAGGAGGTGGTCGCCGTTGGACATGGCGCACGCCTTCTGCACCCAACCGCGTACATACGTCCACGAGAGAATCGGAACCCTGTCAGTCAACGCACGAGTTGTAGGAGCCGACGTAGAGTACCAACCAGAAAGCTCCGTAGGATCACTGCACTCCGCGGAGATTACTACTTGCCGGATGGAGGATGAGCAGGAAATTGGGTGGCTGGCAGATCGTAAACGGTCGGCGACGCGTGGGGAATGAAGATGGAATTGGGGGGAAAGGCCGCGGGAAGGCGTCAAGGCATCCATCGGGAAGGGCCCCCACCGGGAGGGTTCCACCGGCAAGAGCTGCAGAGGCCGGACCGAGGCGTGCGTTAGCGGACTCGGAAGGCACGACCAGCTTATCGCCGGTCCCGCTTCGACCGACGGCTTGCACATGCACATGCACATGCACCTCCGCCTCCGTCTCCATCCTCCCTAAAAAGACTGCATGCTTGCCTCGAGCTCACCGTCCCCTCCGCCTCCATCCTCCTCATCTCTTGTCCCTCCCGAACAACCAAGGCGGCAGACCATGTGGTCGCTCCGCCGGCCTCGCTTAGCAACGTGTGGTGGAATTTAACGGCGTCAACAACCACGCCTTGTGCCCCCTCACTTCACCACAGCCAACTCCACATCCCTCTCCACCCCATCTTCGCCGACAACACCGCGCGAAATGGAAGAAGCTCGCCAGCCTCACGGAAGGGAAGGCGGAGAACCTAGCATCGTCGTCGATCATGCTGCAACAGAGGATGACGCAGTGCGCGCCCTGGCCGACATGTCACTCAGTGGGCGGCGACCAGAGCAAACGCGAAGCATCACCGACCCGAGCCCGGTCTTGCTGTCACGAGCCTGGTCGAAAGGCAAGGACACCCGCGACCGACCCGGCAGCAGCGGCGGAAGTAGCACCGCCAGCAGTCGGAGCGGCCACTCTCGCAATCGCTCGCCCTTCTCTCGCAGCCACTTGCGCACCCGGAGCACCAGCGGTTCGTCGCTCGCTGCTCCTCCCATGACGCGAGCCCACTCCATGCCCAATCCCAACACCCCGCGTCAGTTGGACTCGTTCGCCCCGACACCAATCTCTGGCAGTCTCTCACCGAGTCCCCTACGCTCCTCGGCTCGAGCCGGGAGTCCCTTCAAATTCGAGGATGGCGGCTTCAACACCTCCTCGCGCTCGCCGAGCTGGCTCGACATGAGCAGCGACAGCGCGTGGACCAACGGCATCGGCATTGCAGCAATACAAGAAGACAGCGAGTTGGACCTCACTCCACGCCCCGTCCTGCAACACCCCCACTCCTCCTCGGCCTTTGCATCCTTTTCCTTCTCCCGCTCCAGCTCTCAACGCGGCAGCCGACGCCCCGCCTCACCCCTCCATAGCTTCTCCAACGCGCCTCCAACCACCGACCACCACCAGCCGACCTTTCAACTATCGCACACCCCGCGTTCCGGCTCCAGCTCCCCCACCCTCAACCCCCAACGCTACAACGAAGCATACCCACAATCCCTGCACCACTACGCGAGCACCTCCTCCTTCTCCTCCTTCAGCATGCCCTCCACCCCGACCTCCATGCGCAGCCGTTCGCCCTCCATCTCCTCCTTGGAGACGATCGAGGACGCGCCGGAGATGGAAAGCGTGGCCGAGGCGGAGGTGATGGAGCGCTTGAAACTCGTCATCGAGAGCGAGAGCGACGGGGAGAATGATGCGGGCAATGGAGGAGTGAGGAGGCGAAGTCTGGATGTTGGTCGCGGTGGACGGCGGACAGGGTTAGGATTGGGATTGAGTGGGGAGAAAAAACGGTGGAGTATCTGTGGGGGCGAAAGGAGGGGAGATCTAGACCTGGAGACGATCTGGGAGGATTGATGCGTGGTGACTGGCTTCCGCTGAGGCCGAACGCGTCGAATGAAGCACACACGTCTTCGACGAGACGTACGAGTCTATGAGAGCATTTCTTTTTCGGCGTTCATGGGATCGACGCGGCGGGCGAAGGACGAGGGAGGGCCTGATGATTTTTCTACGATACCCAACGCGCGTTGATGATACCGAGAGCGGCGGACTCGTGTTTTTAGTGGAAGACCTGAGATACCTTCGACACAACGAAATGAGTATGATTTTGAACCCTGCGCCTCTGTGCCATCTTTCCCGTCCCTCGTCAATGTCGTCAGTCGTGTGAGTGAGTCTCGGTGCCTGACAAGGCTTCTACTGCCCCACATCAACTTTTTCTCAAACAGGCAAGCCATCACACCTCACCTCACCTCACCACACCAACACCCCTCTGCTCCCCGCCACCACCCAACCCAAACCAAAATGTCACCCGACTCAGGCACCCCTTACCTCCCCGCCCCCTTCACAACCTCCCCCACCCCCCTAACCCTAATAACGCGCGGCGCAGAAGCCGCCCTCTACAAGACCACCTTCCTCACCCCCCACCAACCCTGCGCGCTCAAAATCCGGCCCCCGAAACCCTGGCGCCACCCGACTCTCGACGCCCGCCTGACGCGCCAGCGCATCCTCGCGGAAGCGCGGGCGCTGGTGAAGTGCGGGCGGGAGGGCGTGAGGGTCCCGCAAGTGTTGGGGATGAGTTGGGAGGAGGGGTGGGTTGCGCTGGAGTGGATTGCGGGGCGGACGGTGAAGGATGTTATTTGGGGGTGGAGGGCTGAGGGGGCGGAGAAGGGGGATGCTTGGTTGAGAGGGTTGTTGGGGAAGGTCGGGAGGGCGGTTGGGTTATTGCATTCGATTGGGGTTGTGCATGGGGATTTGACGAGTAGCAATATGATTGTGGAAGAGCAGGGGAGCACGGCGGGGGAAGGGGAGATTGTGCTGATTGATTTCGGGCTCGCGACGCAGGCTGTGCAGGAGGAGGATCGTGCGGTCGACTTGTATGTGCTGGAGCGCGCTTTTGGCTCCACGCATCCGCGCGAAGAGGCGCTTTTTGGCGTTGTGCTGGAGGCGTATGCGGGGAGTTATAAGGGGGCCAAGGCGACGTTGAAGAGGCTGGAGGATGTAAGGATGAGGGGGAGGAAGAAGAGCATGATTGGGTGAAAGGGGGACGGGAGTTGCACGACTACGGAAGTTCAACAGCTTCTGTCGGATATCATTATTTGTCGAGGCTTGCAGCGACCTTGACCTCACTGGATGGGACTTCCTCGTCCTCGGTGCTCTCGTCTTGCGCCCCGTCGACGCCCACGCCCGGCCGATTCTTGCGACGCTTGGTCCCCGCGCCACCGAGCCCGACACTGCGATCAAAAGCCTTCTTCACCAGCGCTTTCGCCGCCTCTCCCTCCTTCGCCATCCCAGCAGGCGGAAGCAATTCCCCATCCGCAATTCTCCAGCCCTGCGCGCGAAGCGCTTTCCACTTCTCCCCGATCTTCACCCGCACCAGATCGCCCGTGGCCATAGCGTCTTCCAGCGAGTCGTGTCCGCGGTCGCCGCCGGTCTGGATGCTGCGGTTCAGGTGTCTTGCGGAGAGCATTTTGAGCCCGAAGCGCATTGGTAGGCCTCGAGGGTGTGGGAAGAGGAGTACGGTGTCGATGATGGTCGGGTGGCAGAGACGGACGGCGTTGAGATCGTTGTCGATTGCGTGCCCGATGAGAGGAGTTGTGGGCGTGAGGAAGGAGCAGAGTAGAGAGCGGGCGGCTTGAGGGTTGTTGACGATGGGTAGTGCACGAGGTGTAGTAGCGTCGGTGGGAGTCGCTGCAGTCATCCATTCGTCGTACGGCACGGCTTTGGTGAAGTGCTCCGGCCACACGCCCGAGAAGCGACTGTTGAAATCGATGACGGTACCCAGCGGTCGAACGAGAACATCCACCAGTTCTTCCCCCGAGGGCCAAGCTACCGCTGTGAGGCGGATGAGCTCCAGACCGTAGACGGTGTACCCCATCTCACAATCAAACGTCACAGCAACGACATCCTTTCCGCTCCGATCCTTCTTCGGCTTCTCATTCTCCGGGGTGGTAATGAACGGCAAGACAGCCGCCAGTCTTGCCGGCGAGCTCGACTTGAAGACGTGATGCTCGGTCACAGTGCAACCCGGCGATCCCACAGTCGCGTTGCAGCAGGGATAGTAGGCTTCTTTGGCGTTCCCCATTGCGAAATCGGCACGCGTCTTATCTGGGAAGACTCTGCGATTGGGATGGTGCTTACATCTACCGTTGGATGTCAGAAGGCCTTCTTCATTCCGGTTAGGAAAGACTTGGAAGCGGGCGGAACAGCGATCGCAGACTTCGTAGTTGCGGCTTGCTTCGACGGCTTCTGCTGCTTTCGTCGCTTCGGCTTCCGTGGGCGGAGTGGGGATGTAGCCATACGATGTCAGGCGACTTTGATCCGCGACAAGTCCTGGTAGTAGCAGTTGCTCTTCCCGTGGCGTAAGACCTGTCTGCGGCTGGAGGGCGTCGGCGGGCTTCTGCTTCAAGGTGACCTGGATAGCGGGCTTCTTGAAAGACGTCTGGATGTGCTGAGCCCAGTCTTCCACTTTCATCTTCCTGTAGTGCGCAATTCTGTTCTTGATGATGTTGGGGTAGAGCTGCGATTGCTCTCGGGCGACCTTTTCTTCCTCGTCCAGGGCCATCTTGATCAATTCTGCATCGGTGAGATGGAGCAGTCGCTTGTGCTCCAGCGTGTCACTGTCTCTGACAAGGTGGTTGAGACGCAGCATCTCTGCGTGCAAGTGCTTGAGGTAGAGAGCACGTTTGGAGTGGCCGACGGGGTCGTTGGAGATGAGTCTTGGATTGAGCTTCTCGCTTGCTGCCTTTGACTCCTGAATTGCGATGGGCTCCTTCGTGACCTTTGGAGTGGGAACGGCGACAGCTTTGCTTCTGTCCTGCGATGGAGGTGTAGTTGTACCGGCCTTGTCTGGATACTTGTCGATGAGGTATCGACTGAGAGCGAGCCCCATCTGCGGCGGCGAGACGGGGCGGGTGAGAGTCTTTGGTTTCGCCGAGACTGTCTCTCCAGTATCTGTCTCGGATGCGGTCCCAGTCCTCGCTGCGGCCAGTTGAGAGCGGATGTCATCTGCTTTGCTTGGAGGTTTGGAAGAGGCGGAGTCATAAGTGACTTTCCTCCGTTTGCTTGGTGGCTCGCTCGCACGTGCATCTTGTGGTTTGGCAAACGACGTCTGCTGCGTTTGGATGTTTTGTGGTCTAAGGTCGTGGCTGAAGATGCAGTTTGTCAGGCTGCATTCCCCCCCGTACGGACAGGCGATTCCTTTGAAGAGGTTTGTCGGGGTGAAGACCATTTTGGCGGGGGGTATTTGTGGGTGGATGTTGGATCGGGATCATGGTCCACGTTCAGCATCGATGAGTACGATGGGGAGCAGCATTCATGTTTCAGACGCATACATGCGATTGGTGACGTTGGGTGTCTTTGATGAGGTGAAGTCCAGGCGGATTGTTCTGATTGCTGTTGCCACAGACTCACGTGACTTTGCTCCGCCTAAGTCAACGTTCACCATCTCCAATGGTGGCCAGGGAATACGACGGATGGATTAGCACCGGTCGGGCATGGAGACGGAGGCGAAACGGCCGTGAGGGACGGGATGAAGTTGCGCCTAAAGTCCGCGCCGGCACGCCAATCTTCCACTTCCGCGCATCAGGCTGTCGTCATGCATGCATCCGCCTGCCAATAAATACTTTAATTGTTGCACCATCCTCGTCGCCAATTGACTTCCACCGAGACTACCTCGTCGGTCGCTACTCCCCTCTCCTCCAACCCTCCCATCGCGGAGCAGGCGCGGCCGACCATGGACTCTCCCAATCCCTCCTCCACCATCCATCTCTGCGTCCTTGTCCACGGCCTCTGGGGCAATCCCGTCCATCTCAACCACCTCCGCGACGCGCTACAAGCCCAACACCCACAAGACAGGCTGCACATCCTCGTGGCAAAGAGCAATGCAGACTACAACACCTACGACGGCATCGAAGTCGGCGGCGAACGCGTCACCCACGAAGTCGAACAGACCATTCGCGAGCTGGAGAAGGAGGGGGCAAAAGTGCAGAAGATCAGCGTGACGGGCTACTCGCTCGGCGGGCTGGTGGCGCGATATGCAATCGGACTGCTGTACAAGAGCGGCGTCTTTGACAAAGTCGAGCCCGTCAACTTCGCCACCTTTGCCACGCCGCATCTCGGCGTGCGCACGCCCAAGCTGGGCTACCGCGCGTACATTTGGAACATCATGGGCTCCAAGACGCTCAGCACGTCGGGCGAGCAGATGTTCACCTTTGATACCTTCCGCGACACCGGCCGGCCGCTGCTGAGCATCATGGCGGATCGACAGAGCATCTTCATGAAAGGTCTACGCATGTTTAAGAATAAATCACTCTACGCCAACACCATCAATGATCGCAGTGTACCCTACTACACCGCCTTCATCAGCCGCACAGATCCGTACGTCGATCTGGAGAAGGTGGATCTGCACTACCAGCGCGGCCAAGAGGATCCAGTCGTCCTCGAACCCACCCTTCCAGTCACCCTCAAGAAGCCTCGAACGGAGCAGCTCACTACATACGAACGCCTCAGTGTTCTGACACAACAGACAAAAACGACACTGCCCTTCTACGCCCTACTCTTCACCCTGCTTCCCATCGCCCTTCCCGCCTTCCTCGTCAACTCCGTCTACCAAACCTACAGATCCGTCCAGCGCGTCAAGCTACACGAGTCAGATCACGCGGGGATTGGGCTAGGACGATACAGAATACCACTTTTCGAAGAAGCGCAACACGTCCAAGACCGCGTTTACGAGGAACTAGCCGAGAGGAGCAGAGAAGAGTACCTCCCGACTCCGCCGCCCGAGCCCGCATCATCCGCTATCTCCTCTTCGTCTGCATCCGACACGGCTAAACTGTCAAGAACGGAGACCGCCAAGGAGGACTCGCCGTTCCCTGTTCTTGCTTTGACGGAGGAGCAGTTCGAGATGATTGACAATCTGGACTCGTTGGACTTTACGAAATTTCCCGTGCATATTCAGCGCCATCGGCATACGCATGCCGCCATTGTTGTGAGGATGCAGAAGGATGCTTTTGCCGAGGGAAGAGTGGTGGTGAGGCATTGGGCGCAAAGGTTTGAGATATGACGATGTGAAGGAGCCATTGTCAACGCCAAGCTTGCTTGAGAGATGGAGAAGTTGCTATGCCGCCAACTGCGAAATCCGTATGCGCTGCAGTTGTGAAGGTTCGGGCTATCGGTGCGGTTACCGCCCTGTGATTTGCTCATCATCTGCGTGACTATTCGCTCGCGAGGTCATTGAGAGCAACGACCAGCGTCGCTCTCCTCTCTCGCCAGAACGATCAAGCGGTCTGGCGAGAGTGGCACCGCAAGAGCACCACAACCAGAGATAGAACGGCTTCCAGTCGCCTCTGTCGACACCTCAAACCCGTCTAGTCCATAGCTGCCCCTCCATCATTCAAACCTCACCCACTTCAACTCTCCCCTCGCCTTCGTCCCATCCTAATCATAATAATCAGCACTTCTCCACCACCCCATGAGTGGTACAGTAAAGACAAAACAAACTCACCTCCAAAACCATATCCCTCTCCGGCCTAAGTACCATCACCTCCCGTCCCCCCTCCTGAATCAACTCCACCCTCCTTACCTCATAACCCCCCATGCGCGCCGGATCCGACGAAACCTCCACCTTCGTCCTCCACCACAGGCCCGCCTCATCCTCATAAACCTCCATATACCCACAATACATACTCAGCCCGCGCGCCACGTGCGCCACCTCGGCGTCTCCGCCCGTCTGCCACGCTTTGCCGGAGGGAAGGGGCTGCGCTAGGCGTTGCGGGTTCGCGACGTGCGCGGAGAGGAAGCCTTGCGGGGAGATGAGCACGCGGCCGAGGGGAGTGTCGCCGTGGGGTTTGGTGAGGAGGTCGTGGGTTTGGGCGTGCCTTTGTTCGAAGGAGATGCATTTCCAGGCGCCGGAGAGGCGGGAGGAGTACTTGGGCCAGAGGTTGGGGGTGGTGGGGTTGGCGGTTGGCATTGTTCGTGATATTTTGGGGGATTAACTGATTTGTTGGATATTGATTCTTTTGGCTTCCTGGTAGTGAGGTGGGATTGGTTTTATGCGGGTTGGTTGACTTTTTGATAACAAGGTCTAAGAGATGAAGTCAGAGCAGCGACATCGGTCGAGCTCGAGGTCTTGGTCTGTTTTGCAAATCACACAACAGACACTACGGTCGAGATACTCCTCCTCGAACCGTACAGTGTCAAGGAATCAGGCAGGCATGCAACGTATTCAACAAGTGCCAGCATTCTGATTATTCGATGCAGCACCACGCCAACACACCGTCGACAGCTGCCAGTCGTCTTCACACCACCATGGTAAACTTCAGCTTGTTCTGCTCCACAATCTCATCCTTCCTCGCCTCCAGCTGCAACATGTCCCAATTGGCCGAGATGAACCTCCCGGAAGCCCAGGCGCGCTTCTCCCGCGCGAACCACACGCACACCGCCCCAGCCATCTCAATGTCATCGTCCAACGCTACCCGCACATCGTGAGCCTGCGAACCCGAAGCGCACGGAGAGAAGAGCCTTACCGTCATAGACAGCCGCAGGCAGGAGCACCTTCGTGCCCGGCGTGCGAGTGCTGCCCGGATGCATTGCAATAACCACCAAACCCTGGTCCGCGTACGTCTCGCCGAGCTGCTGTGAAAGGCGGGTCTGCGCGAGCTTGGCGATGTTATATGAGATGGGGCTCAGGCCCGTCAAGTGTGCCGCGATGCTAACGATATTGATGAAGAGCTTTCCCGTGCTCGGAGGCTGGAGCATGAGCGGGAGTAAGTGGCGGGCAGCGTAGAAGGGACCGAAGAGGTTGATGTGCATGGTTTGGAGGAAGTTCTCGCATGGGAAGTCGGGGAGAGGGGCGAATTCGTTGATGGAGGTGATGTTGCCTGCGCAGCACACGGTGCAATCGAGCCGGCCGCCGTATCGGTCTTGCAAGAGTTGCTTGAGCTTGGGGTATGTCTCTTCCCGGCTTGCGTCGCCGGGCTCCGTGGAGACGTGGACGGTGCTCCCGCGCCGGCTGGCCATCTCTTCGAGCTCCCCCTTCACTCTCGCCAGGTTTTCTGGGGAGCGCCCCGTAATGATGACATTGGATGCTTTCGCTTTGACAAACGCTTTGGCGATGTACTCTCCTATCCCACCCCCAGCACCAATTACCAGGACTGTGTAGCCGTCGGGGAGGGCGGCATTAGCGGGGTCGATCGCTGGGTCGAGCGTGTGATGAATTGTGTCTGTGAAGAGCATGCCGACGTGCGGCGGCAGCAATTTGGCCAAGGCATCGTAGTCCATCGCGACGGGCTGGACAGAGCCGAATGCCGGCAATCCTGGACACAAGGACTTACATTAGAACAGGCGATCTGGTAGAGCTGGCGCTGTTTTAAGTACCCTCTTGGAACGGCTTCCAAAGTGAAGAATGCATCGAGACAGTGGAGCTTACGGCGGCTGAATGGACGATCTGTCAGCGCTAGGACCTAGTCTGAGCCCCTAGCCCCGAACTCTTGAGTGTCAGCAAACGACAACTGTCCAGTGAAGTAGTCATGGCTTTCTGAAGATGCATAGCTCCGGGGTGACTACGTGGACTGCTGATGAAAGATGAGGTGCTGTCATGCTTGCTGAGTGCAGCTTCAAATATCGAAGCTTCATTGATTCGAGCTTGGAATGGAGATGATGATACTGGTGATGATGAGTTTCCTGAAAGCCAAGGAGACTTGAAACGTAAAGATGCTTGCCAAGAAAAAGGGATACATATGGCAGAAGGTGGTGGAGTTCCTGAACGGCTGACAGATGCCACCAGGTGTCGTCTCAAGCAGAGCACGTGACTCAGAACTTCACCACGCCACTGTTTTTACTGTAGTCGTTTAGAGAAAGGGGCCGATGTTGGAGCGATGGTAAGCTATGCCCTGATTGTTCACAGAGAATGGAAACCGTGCTGACTCGTCTTCAGAGGGCCAAAGGTCTATGCCGTTGGCAAAGAGAGCGTCGTACGGCGGAGGGGCATCGGTTTTTATGAAGATATGAAAGAAGGAGTGGCGAGAGGAGGGCGAGCTTGCGAAGTTGGAGTTGAGCCAATGGTTTGCATGATTCAACACGGTCGAGTCTCGATGGCATGCAGCCACGTTTCAGTCCCGTGTACGAGAGTCAGGCAACACGTGAGGTGTATCAATGGAGATGGAACAATCTAGAACCACGGCCTTGATCTAATCGCCCCATCACGCTTGGCAAGATTCGCTCCTCATTTTCCCGATCGGGCGGACGTGACGTCGGCGGGGTGCCTGCTCATCCACCGTGTTCTCGCCCATTCCATTTCCCCCACCAGTGGAAGTGCCGACGGGAGAAACTCAGCAGCTGTTTCATCCATTCAAGCTTCCCGTCCGAGGTTCGGCCCTGGCCCACGGCCAATGAGCTCGAGTGACGCGCGACCTGCTCCGGATGACGCCAGACTTTGTTCACCGTTTTGAATTTGGAATTGCGTGGGGCACTGATGATTATTCTCGCAGCAGACGAGAAGGACACCCGATGGTTGGCGTTGTCTAGACGATGGTGGAGAGGATTTCCCATCAGGGTGGGTCGTATATAAGTTCTCTGTTCTCCCATTGATCTTCATCTCTCCCTCTACCGTACATCACCCACTACACTTCATCACCAAAACTCTACACCTACATCTACACATTGCAATCATGGTCAAAGTTGGCGACACCCTCCCGTCTGGCTCCGTCCAAGAGGGAGCACCTGACAGGACTGTCGACCTCTCCCAAGTTCTCAAGGACGGCTACCTCATCGGCGTGCCAGGTACGTGTGGACAACACGACGTGAAGTCCAGCATAGAACACCACTAATCCCCAACCCTGCAGCCGCCTTCTCCCCCACCTGTTCGCAAGGCCACATCCCCAAGTACGTCACCAAGGCGCGAGGCGGCAGCAGCGCGCCAGTCTACGTGATCGCGGTCAACGACGCCTTTGTCATGAACGCGTGGCACGAGTCGCTCGACCCGCAGAAAGATTCGGGCGTGCACTTCGTCGCCGACCCGGCCGGCGAGTACGTCAAGAAGCTCGACCTGCTCTTCGATGCCACGGGCCTGCTGGGCAACCACCGCGCGCACCGCTTCGCCATTGCCGTCAAGGACGGCAAGGTGCAGAAGCTGGACGTCGAGCCGGATCCGACGCAGGTCACCACCACCTCTGCCGAGCGGGTCTTGTGACTACGTGACGCAAAGGAGAAGCTGTGAACCTGGCGGAAGGGAATGATTTTGGAAAGATTAACGCTGAAATTGGTGGTTGAGTAGATTCATGTAGACATCTTGAACTTTTGCTCGCCTCCATCAAGCAGTTTCCCGTGCCCCGCTCCGACTTCGGACGTTGTACTTCACGTTCGTTTCGTGATCAGTGTAATGATGCATGCACACCACGATCACATATTGAAGAGTGAGAGAAGCGAGTAATTATGGCAATCAGCATGTACACTCGAGATACTCGACGAACTACAAGCATTCATGTCATTCAACACAGGTCAAGAGTCAGTTGCATGCCATAGCCGGGAATAATCCAACGCAAGGCTACCGAAGGCCTCGGGTATAGCGGCGAAGGTACAAGGTACCTCGAGGTAAGATATAGAAACTCTCAATACCATCATCCTTTAACCCCTCTCCATCTCAAAACCACATCTGCTTATAACCACTCGCCCCCAAGAACGATGGCTACAACCAACGGCACCAACGGCGTCAACGGCGTGAATGGCCACGCAAACACCCCACCACACGAGCAAAATGTCCCCGCGACATCACTCCTCGCCGCCTTCGTGGCCAACGCAACGACCGACTGCCTCACGCCCGCCATGCTGGAGAAACTGCACGAGCTCCTGATCGACTACATCGGCGTCGTCGTCGGCGCCCGCGACAACGCCGACTCCACCGAGCCCATCTACGCCGCCATTCGCGCCCTGCAGGGCCCTCAGGTCACGGGACCGTGCACCGTGCTCGGCATGGGCGCGCCTCACATGCTGCCGCAGTACGCCGGCCTGCTGAACTCCGCGTTCGGGCACTCGATGGACTTCGACGACACGCACGTCGAGGGCCCGCTGCACCCGGGCGTGACGGCGATTTCGGCCGCCATGACGCAGGCGGAGCTGCTGGGGTCCAGCAGCAGCAGTCTCGATTTCCTGCTGGCGATGGCAATCGGGTATGAGATTACGGTGCGCGTGGGCCGGGAGCTGGACTACTCCACCTACGACCGCGGCTTCCATCTGACGTCCATTGCGGGCATCTACGGCGCCGTGGCGTCCATTGCCGTGCTCAAGCACCTCGACGCCAAAACGGTGGAAATGGCATGGGGCCTAGCGGGCAGCAAAGCCGCCGGCTCAATGCAGTACCTCGACAACGGGTCGTGGAACAAGCGTCTGCACCCGGGCTTCGCAGTGCACGACGCGTTCATGTGCGTGGGCCTCGCGGAGGCAGGCGTGATCGGCGCGACGCGCATCTTCGAGGGCAAAATGGGGTTCTTGCAGGCCTACAGCCCCAACCCCAACCAGGACATGCGGCGCCTGACGGCCGGGCTGGGCACCGAGTGGCTGTGGCCGGCGTCGAGTCTGAAGCCCTACCCGGCGTGCCGCATGACGCACGGCTTCATCGAGTTGTCGGGCAACATGCACACTGCGGCGAAGGGAGGGGTGTCCGCTGCAGACGTCAGCGCCATCACGCTGTCGATGAGCCCGGCGTGTTTCAAGCTGATTGGCGATCCGAGTCCCAACAAGAAGCATCCCAACAATGTCATTGACGGGCAATTCTCGGCATACTTCCAAGTCGCGAATGCGCTTGCGTATGGTTCCAAGACGGGCTTGCAAGCGTATAGTCGCCTGTCCGACGAGAAGATCCATGCTCTGTGCGATAAGATCACCGTCAAGATCGTTACCTCGATGAAGGGTTTCGAGGCGCGGATGGATGTGCAGTGGGCGGATGGACGGACCGATCAGGTGGAGCAGCTGTTCCCGCTGGGCGAGACGCAGCATCCGTTTACGCGGGACAAGGTGGATGAGAAGTTCTTCAGCCTGGCTGTGCCGGTGTACGGGGAGGCGAAGTCGCGGGACATCATCAAGATGGTGGACTCGCTTGAAAAGCACAGTGTGGAGCAGTTGCTAGTCTTGTTGCGATAAACTGTGTGCTCTGACAGATTGCGTGTGCCTGTGTAGCAGTGGATTACATTACACAGTCGAAATGATCTAATGATTGAAATGTATTTACCAGAGAATATTGGTCGTTAAGAGTCCCATTCCCTCCCCATTGTGTTCACACCCGAAAACGCCAGCATCAACATCGTCGCAGCATTTGCAAAAACTAGTTGCATCACACGTACATCCACCAGATGGCCCCTAGCCACGAGACGACGACAAAAGCAGTCAAGATGCCCGCGCCCGCCCGACTAGCTGTCGTGATGGGCGTGGTGGGCGCGCCAATGCCAGTATTGCTGCTTGTGCCCGCGCTCGGGTCGCCGGTCGAGGTGCCTCCCGTCTTCCGCGTCACGGGCGATCTGGCGTCCTGGACGATGTTGGCCATGAAGATTTGCATGGCGTCGAGTTGTTGCCCGACGCCATAGGTGCCATCCCATGTCCCGTTGGTCCAGGAGAAGCCGCAGGCGTTGCCGTACAGGCCGGCGATGGTGCCGACGCATTGTGCTGCCGCTGCTGTGGCGGAGGATTGAAAGAACGGGGTGAAAATGTCGAGCAGCGCTGGCACCCATTTTGTGCTGGCGGCCATGTAGCGGGCAAAGTAGCTCTTGAAGCTGTGATGTGTGTTAGCCTGCATTCGCACAAGTGGTTGCCAGATAGACACACCTCAATTCGTTGAGATCGCATACACCGCCAGGGCGCTCGCAGGCTTGCTCCCAGAGGATGGTATTATTGTAGAAGAAAATCTGCCGTGAGGTGTTAGTTATGAAGAGTGCAACATACACCTGCTGACTGTAGACTTACATTACTAGAGTTCCAGATTCCGTAGAGTCGGGTTTCCCATATCGGGTCGCCGGTGATGTTGTACATGACAGCGGCGGTGTTCAGGAGCATGCCGGCGCTGTATGTCCATTGCAAGAACGTGATGGTGGTGCAGTTGTTGGTGTCGTAGACGCCATCGTAGATGCCGTAGCCGGGCCCTTCACCAAAGTTGCTGATGAGCAAGACACCCTCCATCCAATCCCACGCCCTGTTGACCCAGTTGGCGTAGGTCTGGTTGCCGGTGTATGCGTACAGACGGGCACCGAGGTTGATGAAGCCGGCATTGCTGGGGCTGTTCTTGTAGGTGTAGCCCGTGTCGAAGGTGAAAATCTGCCATCGCAGGCCGCCGTTGCACGTGGACGTGTCCCATCTCGCTTGCTGGCTATTCCAGACGCCTTGCGCCAACGCCAACCATTGCGGCTGATCGGCGGGCGGATTGGGAAACTTATACTCCGCAGCGGTCATGACCGCGAAGCCCCAGAAAATCTGATCATCGTTACCCTCGTCGGTGGTCTGATTGGCGGGCATGTAGTCCTTGGTCGGCGAGACTTGGAACTGTAAGGCCTGGGTGACGACGTCGTTGTAGGTGTCGTCGCCGGTGTAATACCAATAATCAATCAGCGCTCCCCACATTGCGCCGGCTTCCCACCAGTAGTAGGGCCCGCCGAGTAGGCCGGGCGTGCCGCCGGTGAGGTTGCCGCCGTACCATTGCATCATGCTATGCGCCGCCGTCGACGCGGCGGACTTGACGGAGTCGGGGTCGGTGGGGTCGAGGCTGATGGCGGCGACATGGCGGAGGGAGGAGAGGATGGCGGTGGTGGCGAGGGCGCAGTCGCGTAGTCGGATGCGCATGGCTGTGGTTGTTCGGGGGAGGCGGATGAGGTGGAAGAGGTGGTGCGCCCGGGGAATGGCAGTGCGCGGGTTGTTGGCAGGTGTCAAGATGGTCGTCGGCGGATTTCCGAGATGTCAATGCACGTTTTTCGGTGGGGTGGCCTCGTGGAAGGATGGGGCGGAGGGTGCGGGCGAGGCGAGTCAAGCGAGTGTGGTCACCGACGATCCAAGAAAGGGTTGGGGTGATGTTGCGACGCTCGGGGTGAGGGTCAGCGGGTGGAGGTCACGTCGCACATGGCTAGCCGGGTGTGAGAGGAAGAAGAGCAGGCAAAGCGTGGAGGTCATCGATTCCGGGACTCGTCGTAAGCGCTCCACACCTCAGCGGAAGATAGTGGGATGGGTGGCGTCAGACAGCGCAGTGAGTGCATGTCATCGGAGATCCGAACCTTCCCGCCATCCTGCACCACACGCAAACCCCACAGTTCTCGCCCGCATCCAGCCTGCTCCACGCCGCACTAGCCACTTCGGCAATCGCGGCCTGGCGACCTTCCCTATTCCGGTCGGGGCCGAGGAAGCTTGATGCTGGAAATAACTCTTGTCTTCATCCTCACCTCCATCGACGACATATATCCATCGGCAACACCATCACTACAGATACTCAGCTTTGATGAATGCGGGTGGATACAAGTGACAGGATGTGGAACAGTTTCGGATTCGTCGCGTCGTCACCTCTGACGAACATCGTTTGTGCACCCATCCAACCACAGAATGGTGTCTCTCACGGGTGACTGCAGAGGAACACAACAGTTAAGTGTAGGTCAGGCTGAAATCAGGAGATTCAGTCCGTTTATTACTTTCACCTCTCCCCTCGCCTTTTCACTTCCACATTCACCTTTGCAATTGCATAAACCACGCCCCAACTCATCTCAAACCTCCTTCATCAACACCACATCAGTTCACCACATTAACACCACATCGGCACGATGGCAGCCTCAAACCTGGAGTAAGTCTCCCTGCCCAGCCCTCCAATCTGCTTCTGCCATTACTGACGCGTTTGCAGGGTCTTCCAAGGCGGGACCTTCATCTTCGAAGTCGGCGGCGCGGAGTTCACCGTGTACAAGAAACTCATCGCCCGCTCATCTGACGCCCTGCTCGCTCACATCGAGAACAAGATGAGAGAGTCGCAAACAGGGCGTGTGTGTTTGCAGGAAGTCGACGAGCACACCTTCGGTCGCTTCGTGGAGTACATCTACACGGGCGATTACAACCCTGCCGAGCCTGTAGAGCGGCCTGCTTCAAAGACATCGAGGCAGGAGGGTGCAAGCTCGCCCCGCAGATCTGCAACGTATCGGCGCCGGGGTTTCCGTCGAAATGCATCCAGCGACAATGAGCTGCTGTTGATGAGAGGCGATACTGGGGCTAGCCAACAGGCACTCTCCAGGAGTTCTTTCATCAGCAATAAGAGAAAGGCGGCGGCAGTCATCTCGAATGCTATGGATGAATCTAGGATGTGTGACGAGCATCTGGAGATGCTGGCCTCACCAACACAGCACAAACCATGTCCACCGCCAGTTTTTAACATCGACACAGTCAAGCCGCTCGCAACCAACTCGATCAGCTGGGCTCGCCACAACGTCCGGCTCGACTACACACCGCTCTACATGAGCCATGCACAACTCTACGTCTTTGCGGAGAAATACGACATTCGCAAGCTCCGCAACCTGACGGCCGCTCGTCTGCGCGAAACCATCCCCAGATACCTCAGTTCCTCCCCTGCCGAAATCGTGGGGCTCGCACGGCACGTCTACGACAACACACCAGACCGCACGCAGGAGGTCGACCAGCTGCGCATGATCGTGACGCAGTTCTGTGCGACGCACATAGATACGCTGCAGGAGTCTGCGGAATTCGTCTCTATGCTTCATGACGGAGGACAGTTCCCCGAGGTGTTGGTACGCGAGCTGTGCAAGACTCGCAAACCTGCGGAGGGTGCAGTGGGATCCTTATTCGCGTGATGGCTAGTTCCCGAAAGGTGTTGCGATCGTCATTCGGGAGAAGTTTAGTGCTAGAGAGCTGTCATCTCAATTCAATCGTCATGGAGCGTCGCTCTATACACAGTGTATACCTCTACCAAACCGTCATGTTCCCTCATCCTCCTGCTCCTCCTCATGCCCATCATACCTTACCGCGCCCTCCGGCGGAAAGCGCGCAAACAACAACACCACAAAGCCCACCGCCGCACACGCCCCATTACAAGCAAACGTCAAATTCGGCATTCCCGCATTCGCAAACACGCTAAAAATCAGGCCAAAAATGCTAACAGTGCTGAGGCGCGCAGCAGACTCGACAAGGGAAATGGCGCTCAGCGCATCATTCTTCTGCTCCGGCGCGCACATCTGCAGCATCGTGCCCTTGGCCGCGGAGCCCGTGCCCGCCGCAAAAGGCAGGATGACGGCGACGACGTACATTTGCCAGCCCTTGGTGGTGAAGGTGGCGAGGGCGGTGAGGACGCCGTCGAGGATGAGGCTCCAGCGGGCGTAGAAGAGGTCGAAGGCGTAGTTTTCGCGGTCCGTGTCGGGGCCGTCGTTGAGGGTGGTGGAGCGGGTGCTTTGGTTGGTGGTTGTGCGGCGGATGGGCTCGTCGGGTTCGTCGACGTTTGCTTGGCCTGGGGGGAGGGCGGCGGAGGTGAGTTGTTGCGGGGCGGTGGGGATGATGTCGTAGCTGTCGTTGTCCGTGTCGGTTTCTGGTTCTTCTTCTTCTGTGGAGTCGTGGCTGCATGCTTTGAGACTGTCGCTGTCTGTGGCGGATGATGCCGCTGCCGCTGCTGCTGCGGCTCGAGACCTTTCTTCCCGCCTGTCGAATAATCCTCTTCCCCATGAAATGATGGCGGGAAAGGCAAAAGTCAAGAACGTCGCTCGTACGACAAAGTTCAGACTGACCAGTTCGCTGTTGGCGCTCGCGCCGAAATCAAATGCATCGGTGGCGTACATCTGCAGCAAGGTGAAGATGTAGCCGGTGGCGAAGACGGCGAGGAAAGCGCCGATGCCGAGCAGAAGCACGCCGTACTCCCTGCGCACAACGCCATTGCGCAGCATCCACTTCTGGGGCGTAAACATTCGGAGTGGCTCGAAGAAGGCTCCAACGGTTTTTGCCTTGCCCTCGAAGGCGTTGTTCGGAGGAATGTCGGGCAGGAAGATGGTGATGTAGAGTGCGGAGAGGCAGAAGAGGACGACGGTCAGTCGGAAGGGGACATTGATATTGAACCAGTCGCTCAGCAAGCCGCCCGAGAGAAAGCCCAGGGCGGTGCCGAACATTGCGCAGCCTTGCAAGCGGCCCAAGGTCCCCGTGCGCTCGGAGGGCAGCACGACCTCGGCGGCGTAGCTGTTGAGGGCAAGAAGGTATCCCGCCGGGCCGCCGATGATGGTGATGAATTGGGAAAGCTGGACAATCATGATGCCCCGCGCTCCTGTGGTCATGATGCCGACGTTCTGGATGAGGAGGCGAATGGCAGGCCAGAAGGTGCCCATGAGCAGGGCTTTCTTGACACCCCAGACTTTGATCATCCAGCCGGTGATGAAGAGGTTCGCCACTCCGAAAAAGGTGGTGCTGGCGCCGAGAAGGGCGACGGCGCGAGCGGTGCTGGCTTCGATGGTGTGCAGTCGACATCGCGTGTCGAAGGCTGGGGTTCCCACCGGAGGCGAGGCATGGTGGCGGTAGTACTCATCGCAGGTCATCAGCCCGAAAACATAGATCAAGGGCACCTGGGTGACGCCGAAGGAGACGGAGACGAGGAAGGCGGTGAGGAGCAGACGATAGATAACGGACTTGGGCCATTTGCGGCGTCTCGAGGAGGGCTTTGACGGGCACGGCTTCTTGGGGAGCAGCGGCGAGGTCTCATGGGCCGGCGGGTTGCTATCGGTAGACTTCGTTACCGGCGTGGACAAGGACGACGCCGCCGGAGGGGAGATGCGGCCATTGGCGTGGCTCGGCATCGTTACCAGTCCCGAGTCATGTGCAAGAAAGGCGAGAGGTCCAGTACAGCATTGTCGAGATGGATGTTCAGTTGAACAGAAGCATATCGCTGGCGGCAAAGGGTGTAGTTGGGCGTGGTTGACGATCAGCAACACCGTCGCCGTCGCCGCGCGCTAACGAGGCACATACGGCACGGCACAGCACAGCACACGCTCGTTACTCGGTCTCGGGTCACGTAGCATCGAAGCGGTGGGAATTGTGGGGTGGTTGGGCCGAGGGCGGCGGCGGGCGCGGCCGCGGGTTGGCGGGGCGGATGCGGCGGCGTTGCGCGGGATGCAATGTCGCCATCCCTCTTCACGCTCGTGTTCGCACGTAGATTCCATATCAACTCCACGACTCCCTTCAGCAGCCAAGAGAGCGTCGAGCATCTTCCAGCCGCCTGCATACTATTGCCACTCCGGAAGTCCATGCCGAGCCCAACTGCTTGCTAAGAAATTCGTTGACTAAGTATCTGCCGACCTCACCTTATCTCATGCGACATCGCCTCCTCATTGCCAAGCATCTCTCTACTCTATCATTCCCCTCCATCTCTGCCTCTCTTCTCTCGTATCTCGGCCATGTCCGTGACATTCATAGCCCTGCACTCTACACAATGTCGGCCGACACGAAAGTCAACGAAGCTTCACCGCCAGCCATAACCGAGCACGTCAGCGACAGCGAAGCCCAGAGCGGAGACATCATCAATGCTTCCGGCCACGTACAAGAGCTCCGTCGCCAATTCTCCTTGCTCTCGTTAGCAGGCGTCGGGTTAGTAGTAGGTGATGTGTGGCCGGCCCTCGGCGGCTCCATCCTCGTTGCGCTGTATAATGGTGGTCCACCAGGTGATTCGCCACCACCCTTCCCATCTTCAAAGCCACTCATCTGATTGTGGAGCGTCTCAGGTGTATTATACGAATTCATTGTCGTCTCTATCTTTTACTGGATCGTCGCTGCCAGCATCGCCGAGCTCGCGTCTGCCATTCCGTCCAGCGCAGGCGTTTATCATTGGGCTTCAATCACCCCTGGACCGAAATGGGGTCGTGTTGTAGGCTTCTTTGCTGGCTATTGGAATTGGCTGGCGTGGGTCTGGGGGGAGGCGTCGTTCACTTTGATCTTTGTAAGGAGCCAGACACCTAGCCGACCTGATGAGACCCTCCATTGCTAACGACGCCCAGGCAAATACGATTGTTCAGATGTAAGAACATGTTTCCTGATTAATGGTCGACACCCCTACTCATCCTGCTTCTAGGTACGCACTCAACCACCCTGGCTTCCAAGTGCAGCCGTGGCAGGTTTTCGTCACATATGTCATTGCAACATGGTCCGCTTGCGCCATCGTCTGCACATGTAACCGTGCGATGCCCTACCTCAACCAAGTCGGCATCTTTTTCGTGCTTGGGGGCTATCTCATCACCGTCGTTGTAGTGTAAGATCCAACTACCCCCGTCTCATCCTCTAACCCGCTCACTGTCTCCACTTACAGCGCAGTAATGCCCGGCCGCAACGGCCGCCCACCACACGCCACCTCCTCCTTCGTCTGGACGGAATGGCGCGGCAGCGGCCTCGGCTACCCCTCCGGCTTTGTCTTCGTCGCAGGAATGCTGAACGGCGCCTTCAGCGTCGGTACCCCAGACGCCACCACGCACTTGGCGGAAGAGGTGCCGTACCCTCAGCGCAACGTGCCCATCGCCATCGGCTTGCAAATGGCCATCGGCTTCCTCACAGGCTTTACTTACTTAATCGCCATCTTCTACGCGATTCACGACTTTGACGCCCTTTTCGGCTCGCCGTATCCGATTGCGGAAATCTACCGGCAGGCTACTGGCTCCGCGGCGGGGGCGACAGGTCTGCTCGCTCTCGTGCTCATCTGCATTGGAATTGCCATTGTCGGGCTCTACATTACGTGCGGCCGGACGCTGTGGGCTCTCAGCCGCGACGGCGCAACGCCATTCCCCAAGTTCCTCTCGCGCGTCTCCCCGCGCTTCGACATGCCACTCAACGCCACGGTGGTGAACGCAATTATCGTGACAGCTCTGGGCGCCATTTACGTGGGCAGCACAACGGCCTTCAACGCCTTTGTGGGCTCCTACATCGTCATGTCCAGCTCCTCTTACATTGCCGCTATCCTGCCGAATCTGCTCACCGGCCGGAAGAACATCGAAGTCTACGGCCCATTCCACCTGCAAGGCGCGCTGGGCTTCCTCATGAACGGTATCGCATGCTCGTATATGATCGTCTGGTTCGTCATCTATTGCTTTCCGTACTCGCTGCCCACCGATGCGCAGACGTTCAATTACGCGTGCGTGCTGTGGTGCGGCTTTACGATTTTCATCGCTGCATGGTGGTTTATCGGCGCGCGGAAGGATTACCGGGGCCCGCCGATTGTGAGGCGGGGTGGGCGGGTGGTTGTTGCGGACACTGTGAAGGCGATACAGGCGGAGACGAGGTGATTCCTGGGCCAGATGAGACGGGCGTTACTTCTGGAAGGTGTCATTCAAGTAGTCGACAAACAGCTCTCGTATGCGGCTTTTGTTGAGGGCGTGTTGTCGGTTCAGAGCAGTGAACTGTCTCCGTAGTCGCTGCAGTTGCGGCAGAGACGGTGCAGTGGCTGGCAAATAGACGCACAGCTCCCGCGACTCAGCAGGAAACACCTGGCCTCCGGCCTCGCCCGGATGATCCTGCAACCACGTGGTGATGGCAGCCACGACCTCGGACGTCGTCTTCTCCAATTCGTAAAGATAGTCCTTCTCAGCCGCAGGCTTCAGCACCGTCGCGGCATTCGCCCTCACCACCTTCCCCTTCCCATCGGACCCGACAAGCGCATCCCAAATCGCGTCGTAAGGCGGATGCGCATCGTCGAACGGGACAGTGAAGAGCGGTGCGTCCCATCGACTCATCCCATTCGGCTCCTCATACCTGAACACCAGGTTCTCAAAAACGTCGACTTCGTAGCCGCCCGTTTGGCTTTCTAGCGCAGCATCGTTAAGCTCACGACACTTCTCGACCGGCGTGCCGACATGAACCACACAATTGGGCGTTTGGACGGCTTTGGCCTCGCAGTACAATTGGTAGCGGAAGCCTTTGATGTAATTCATGCCATCGGCAACGAGCAGGACATCACGGGTCAGATGGCGCTTGATAGCGGATGTAAAGGCGGCACGGGCGTCCTTTTCGGGGCGCGCGCTGGCGTAGACATCGCGAGCGAGGCCGAGGGTTTGGTCGTTGATGTGGTGCACCTTGAGCCGTTGGACTTTGGGATCTGGCGATTGGGAGATTTTGCGGGCGAAAAAGTCGACGAGTTGGGTGGAGCGAAATGTTTTTCCGCTGGAGGGATAGCCGGAGATTAGGATGAGCTGGATGGTGAGCGGTGTCAGAGGGGTGTGGTGCAAGTGCTTTCAGGCTAGGTTGATACTTACTGGCATCGATGCGGGAGATGCAAGACACCTGATCTCATCGGCATGCGTGCACGTGTAGTGGAGTGGGAGTGAGGCCGGAAATAGAGAGAGGCAACGCCCGGCAATAAACCCCTCTCCACATTCCGAGGATACGTTCGGAAGGTGCGGCGGCTTACCTAATTTAGGCGGATGTCGCGAGAGCGTGGCCCCGAAGGAAGATGTGGAGGCGGAGATGAATACGACGCTGACGGGAAGAGTGCATGTGCCCTTTGCCGGCAGCTGATTGATCTGGAACTACCCTTTCCCATTCTGCCGACAGTGTTGCGCACCGGCTAAGTTGCACCGTCGCGCTCTCCGCATCCCACCCTCCAACGCAACGCCATCCCGATGGCAAAACCCGGGGAAACGTTAAAGTCATCGCGATCGCCAACCTGCAGTTGCCTCGGCCTTCCACTCCGACTTCCGCCGTCTTGACCTCATTTCTTCCCATTATTGTTCCGATCGGTTCATCTCACATAGCCTTTGTGACTCTCGCACGTTTCTTTTGGCGTCATCTTCTCTTCCTCCTGCCTTCATTCTAACAACAAGCACCCAAGGCGAAGAGAAGGGAGACAAAAATTACACAGCACCGCACCTGCATCGCGACGACGCAAGGCACCCGACCCAGACCGTCATCGATTGCTCACAGCCGCAGGGTACGCCGGCCGAGGTACCGTCGACGACTCATCCTGCGCGCCTCATCATTCAGCCTTACCTCCGCCGTCTGCCTGAATTCTTTTCCTCCTCCCTCCGCCACATCGCATCACATCCGTCCGACCAGAATGCAGACTAGATCGCAAGGACGGTCCATCCAGCAGCACGCACCGCACCAGCAGCAACTCCACCAACAACAACAACAATATCCACAGCACACCCAGCACGAGCAAGAACAATACCAAAGTCGAAGACCAAACTACCCTCAAGCAACAACAACCACCACCACCACCCAATCCGTCCCAACCTCCCCCTCCTCCTCGCTCTTCAACAGCTCCAGCAGCATCTCCTCCATGTCCTCCATCACCGCCCCCTCAGCAGCAACAACAGACTCCTCTCCCACAATGTACCAGCAGCAACCTCCCCAGCAATCACAGCCCTTCATCTCCGCCCCGCTGCCCTCCCCCTCCACCAACCAGCCGGCAACCTACTTCGCCTCCCTCGCCCCGCAACAACCGCCTTCCCAACGCCGGCAAGATAATCGCTTCGTAGGGCAAAGAGGCGGCGACGGCGGCATCCCCGAGACGGCGCCGTTCCTGCATGACTTCAACCTCGTCGCGGAAGCGGCGAAGCGCGCGCAGATGGCGTGTCTGGCGCGGGATCTGGGGGATGTCGGGCTATAGGTACCGAGAGGGATGGCAAGACGGACATATCTCGCATGGATTCGAGGGCGTGTTTTTCTTTTTGAGACGTGCAACGACTTTGATGGGAATGGATTTAGCAAGGAGCGGGGTATTTGGTTCTTTTTCTTGTGAGGGCCCAGGCGGCCATTCCGAATAGCATACGAGGTTGAGACTCGCTAGGCTGGCTCTGGTAGAATACGAGATCTCGAGGCAGAGACTACGTGTAGATGCGTCGAGGAAATTGGAGAAACAAAGATGTCTACACTCTTGACTTTTCTTCTTCGTCGTAACTTAGAAGCCACTCACTCTTGGGCTTCAGCCAAAAGGCAAAGCATCGCTCAATCGCCAAGAACCAAAAACAACAAAAACATCAAATGCTATGCAAACCCCCCTCTCCAGTCCCCCATGTCAAAACAACGCTCTCACAACTCCTTCACCCACCCAGCAGGGACCACGCCGCGCCCACTCGAACTCTCAACCTCACACCACCCATCCCCCTGATCCGGCTGCACGAGCACCATCTTCTCCCCCGCCTCCATATCCGTCTCGCCGGGCCCCGCAGCAGAATAGGCATACAGCGCCTCCACATGCTTGACCTTCTTCGCGCCGCGCCTCGGCGCAACCGCAGGGCCCTGCTTCTTCGTTTTCGGGAGCACGCCGCCGTCCGAGCCGGTGAGACTCGTCGTCGACGTGGAAGCGGTGGAGATGGGGCGCTCGCGCGCGGGGAGCGCTCGCAGGGAAGTTTGAGGCGGCGCGCCGAGCTCGGCGTACGAAGCGGGCACGAGTCCCGACGGGGTGCCGAAAGTGGAGGGCTTGATTTTGATCCAGCCGCTGCCGTCGTCGGGCTCCGCGAGGGTGAAGTCTTGGCCTTCGGCGATGGAGATTTCGCCCTCGCCCGTGGCCGTGTAGGCGTAGAGCATCTTGCCGTGTTGAAGTGGTTCTTCGGCGTCCGGGATGGCGGCGGGAGAGGCGTATTGGCTTGGGGGTGGGGCGGCGATTTTCCTTCGACCGCCGGGTGCGGGAGGGGGAGCTGCGCTGCTGTCTTCGCCGCCGGTCGATCGTGCCGTTGCTCCAGACACGCTTCGCTGGGCGGATGCGGCGTACCCTGAACTCAAGGTGTTCATGGATCCGAGCGTGTCGCTTCTTTGTAGACCCGGGTGGGTAGCGAGGCCAGTACCGCCGGTGCTGCCATTCACCGCCCTCACTTCCTCCACCGGCGGCGCCTCCAGCCTAGCAGCCGCCGCGGCTTGTCGTTCGGCTTTGATCTTCTTCCTGTCCTCCTTGCCCAGCTCTCCAGGACAGTCAGCGGCGACCTTCAGCTCACATTTATTGTGGCACGTGAACCCGCAAAGTTCGCAACTGAGCCCTTTGGCGCTCAGCCCCCATATCCGGTCGCCACACAAATCACAATTGGTGGGGATTTTGAAGGTCTGATTGTGGAAGGTATGGCTTTGCGCTCCCCTGCTGATGTCGCCCACGACAGCGGTGATGGTGAATACCTCCATTTCCGCCGTAGTTTTCTTCCGTTCTGCCTCGTGAAGAACCTCGCGGTGCCGGAATTGGGCGCGGATGGCTTCCACTTCGTCACGTTGATCCCTACCGTCTCGGATAGCCTGCCGCACTCGGTCTGCGCCGTCGACTTCCTTTCTGCTCATCTCACTCTCGCGCTTGAACTCGGTCAATGAGCTCTTGGATTTGGTCAAGATGTTCATGAGGAAGGTCTTGCTGGCGGCATCGATGGCCATACTGTTATCGTCGAGCCAGACCGGCGACGGTTCAAAGACGAAGTCTCCTGGGTCTACCCATTGTGGTGGGGCGTTATGCCGGGCAAACATCATGCTGTCGAGGACGGGATTATTCCGGGGAATTTCGGAGGCAAGGTGGGAGATGAGCTGGGTGTTGTTGTTGAGAGTTTGCGTTTCGACTTTACAAGCCTCAAGCCAGATGGCGTTAAGAGAGGAAGTGCGGGATTCTGAGAGCGCCTGTAGAGACTATGAAGGGATATGTGGTCAGCCATCAGAATAACCTGCTAGAGACGCGTAAACTTACGTCGAGGACCTCCGGAATGTATTCGTTATAATATCGCTCCTTTTGCTTGTTCGTCACGTTGATCGAGATCAAATATGTGTTCTGTTCCGAGTGAGCCGTCTTTCCAGCTGCGTTGCAGTCGTATTATCATACCTTGGCATTCCTCATCTCCGCCAACTGCTGTTGATAGTGCGTCTGAGCCTTGGTCTTATCAAAGGAACCCTCCGCCTTCTTCCGACGATTCTCCACCTCCTGGCAAATGCTGTCGTATTTGCCCTTGGTCTTCTTCAAGTCCGCATAGCTCGAGTCCCGCTCCTTTTCCAGCTTGGCCGCATAGTCGGCGTGCTGCTTCCGCACATCTTCGGAGCGCATGGCCAGGCTGCGGAGCGGTTCGGCAAGGGAGGTCAGGAGGGAACTGGCGAACTGATCGTGTTCCTCCGCTCGCTTCTCGAGTGTCGTGAGCTGCAGCGACCATGTGGTCATGCTAGCACTTTCCAGCGAGCCCGGGGTGACCGTGGGGGTGTTGCCGACCGACAATTCGCTGCTCCGCTTGCTCTTCTTCTCAAAGTACTTTTTCGCCAGCGCCGACAGCTTCTGCGAGTACTCCTTCTCAATGGCGCTGCGCTCGCGGTAGAAGGCCTGGACATCGTCGAGCCAGGAGACGTTGTTGGCGCACCATTGGTTGACTGTCTTGAAGCCATCGTGGATCTCGGCGCCGATGGAGACGTTCAGCGCCACCTCGGCCATGGTGTGGGGATGGCGGAGAGGGCGGCGTATCCAAGACTACCGTATGTACATCAAGATGATCGCCGCTCTACGCGTGGGCTTGCAGAGAGGGTGCGCAGCTGTCAGGTCGGGCTGTCAAGTCGCCATCCGCGTGGCATTTCCCAAACCCCCACCGACCAAGACCGATGGAGGTGCGGGATGTGGGGCAAGCCCTTATCGGCGGATCTTGCCGCCGCTAGCGTCAGGTCCCTCCTTCCTCGAATCATTAAATTCAAACACCTCACAACCTCAGCTCGGCCATCATTCACCACTGTTGCTGAACTGCACAGACTCGCTTCATCGTCTTCGGGCTGTGCCTACTCAGTCATTGTTGACAGTCTTCGCGCTCCTTATTGTTCTCATTCACTGCTGGGCTTGGTGCCCTTCGTGCCTTCGCTTGGCTCGTCCCCCACGGCTACGTGCATAATCATTCACTCCCACCCACTCAGCATTCACTGCACACTCGACAGTCACAGGACCATCTCGCACCACCATGGCGGATGACAAACCCACCCCTGCTCAGCCTAGCGCTGATTCGAATCTCGCCAAATCCTTCGCAGATCGATTGACCTTCCCTGGCGACTCCAAAGACAAGGCAAACGGCACCGAAAAGTTCAACTGGGCGGATGAAGTGACCACACCATTGCAAGAGACCGACGAGAAGACTGCAACACTGCCCAAGGCACAGACCGACGGCACTGCGGACGAGAAGACGGGAGAATCAGACATGGCACAGAAGGATGGCGCGACGGTGTGGATGAGCGGCTCAGACGGCCTGGACGAGCCCGCCTTCGATGTCAACGTCAAGTTGGCTGACCTCCAAGATGATCCCAACAACCCCTTATACTCCGTCAAATCGTTCGAGGAGCTCAAACTGTATGTGCTCCCCGCACCGCACGTCTCTCACTCACACTAACCTCCAACATCGCAGTCGCCCCGAGCTTCTTCAAGGCCTCTCCGTCATGAACTTTCGCAAGCCCTCAAAGATTCAAGAGCGTGCGCTTCCTCTTCTCCTCATCAACCCTCAGCGCAACCTCATCGGCCAGTCACAATCAGGCACGGGAAAGACGGCGGCCTTCGTTCTCAACATGCTCTCCCGCGTCGACCTCAGCACCAAGCAGCCGCAATGCCTTGTGCTCGCTCCCACCCGAGAGCTTGCTCGCCAGATATCCGCCGTGGCTTCCCTCATGGGCAGCTTCCTTGCCGACCAAGGCCTTCAAGTCACCGAAGCCATTCCGGATCCAGCGAAGCGCGGCCAGCAGCTTGAAGGTCAAATCATCGTTGGCACGCCGGGCACAACCATGGACATGATCAAGCGTCGTCTCCTCGATGCCAAAGGCATTCAAGTCTTGACACTCGACGAAGCAGACAACATGCTCGATCAGCAAGGCATGGGCGACCAGTGCACTCGCACCAAGCGTTTGCTCCCCAATCTCAAACAGACCGTCCTCTTCTCAGCCACCTTCCCGCCAGAGGTCCTGAACTTTGCCACTCAATTTGCCCCCAACGCAAATCAAATCACTCTCGAAGTCGAAAAGCTCACAGTCAAGGGCATCAAGCAAATGTACCTCGACTGCAATTCCGACGAGGAGAAGTACAATGCGCTGGTCAAGTTCTACGGCCTCATGACCATCGCCTCTTCAATCATCTTCGTCAAACGCCGTGACACCGCGGCCGAAATTGAGAGGCGCATGACGGCCGAGGGTCACCGTGTTGCCTCCCTCACCGGGGCACTGGAGGGTGCTCAACGCGATGAAGTCTTCAACAAATTCCGCAACGGCGAAGCCAAAGTTCTCATCACCACCAACGTGCTCTCCCGTGGCATCGACGTGCAGACGGTCACCATGGTCATCAACTACGACATCCCCGAGCTTCCCGGCGGGCTCCCAGACTTCGAAACCTACCTCCATCGCATCGGGCGTACGGGGCGATTTGGACGCACCGGTGCTGCTCTCAGCTTCGTGCACGATCGCAGAAGCTGGGAGAATCTCATGAAGATCTGCAGTCACTTCCAGGTCGAGCCGACGAAGCTCGACACTTCGGACTGGGATCATGTGGAGAAGATGTTGAAGACGGTCATGAAGAATTCGAGGAACGTGCTTCCCAAGGAGGTTAGCATGGAAAGCTAGATGGAGCTGTTGTGTCTCGAGATTCGACGGACGGAGGAACGGATGGAACAGCTCGCCTTGAGACTTGGAGAGCTTGGCGGGCTATAGATACCACGATTGCGAAGCGATGGAATGCATTGCCGGGAATGGTAGGCGTTCTGAATAGCGTTCTAATCAAGCAGTAGACACGGTCTGCGTGTGTATGTACCGTAGTTACCGCACCACGGACAGGCAGAGATCAAGCCTCTCCGCCTTTCCCATCTGTCTCTCCCGCCAAATCCCACCGCAGAGAGTACCCAAAAACCGTCCTGCGCAGCCCCTCATCCCCGGGATCCTCATCGAACATGACCTGCTCCATCACATGCTCCATCAACTTCTCCACCACGAACCCGCCCGCGCGCGCCAAGTCGAAGAACGCGAGATCTGCTTCCAGCAGCCAGGGCCGGTAGGGCGTGAAGAAGACGAGCGCTTGTGCTGATGCGCTGCGCTTTAGCGTGAAGCGGACGGTGCTAAGGAGTTTGGCGTGCTCGGAGTGGTTGAAGAGGAGGTCGCCAAGAATCAACAGATCGAAGCCTGCTTGTGAACCTGGTGCGGCAGGAGAGAGATAATCAAGCAAACCCCTCGCCTCTGCACCCCACAAATACCCCTCGGCATAAATGACTCCCTCCCCTTTGGCTTGAGGGAACAAGTGCGCATGCGACGCAACGTTGAGGCGCAGGTTCTCGATCAATTCTGCTTCTGGGTAGTCTGTCACGAGCACCTTTTGGGCGCCGTGCAGGGCGCAGATGAGGCTTGGGAGGCCGGCGCCGGCGCCGAGCTCGAGGACTGTCTTGTTGGCTATGAGGGTTTGGGCATGTTGTTCGAGGTATGTGGCAAGGGTGCGGCCGGCGTTCCACAGGAGGTGGCCCTGTGTTGGATTAGTTTGCTGTTGTCCGTTTCATCGAGCTCAAAGTCTCGTCTGAGAGGGTTTTCTTTCCGTTCAAGGGGGAAGAAGAAGACTGAGATGGAGGGAATCAAGACCTACCCAGAGAGGACTGTGGCCTATGAGACGGAGACGCAGTTCTACGCCGCTCAGGGTGCGATATGAGGCGGATGTTGGCTGCTTTTCGGGGGGGTAGTAGCCCTCCGGGGCTTCGAAGATGTTCAGCTCGCCATCCTGTGAGGCGTCGCCATCGGACATCTGGGCCTCGGAGGCAGAGATTAAGATGCTGCCCGAGTACGGCTTCCCAGCTCACTCACTCTCTTGACAATCCTCCAAGGCCAGAAATTATTCTAAAATGCAGGTACATTTTTCCTGTGAAGCACGCATGCAAGAGCCGTGCAGGGTCAGCACGGCCCGGACCTTCTTCTTGAACTTCACTTTGGTTCAATCTGGCCCGTGCACGGAAACTTGCTCATCACCTTTAAAATAGGAATCGTGAGACGTCGGTTGCTTCCACCGTCTTGGCCTCTGCAACGGGGGCGGATTATCACCAGACGGATGCCCACGGATGCCTCGACACCGTCCACTGTGTGCCATCAAGTGCGGTTAAGCTTCTATGCTTCATCCACCAAGCCCGTCGCCTTTGTCCTCAGCCTCATGACACGAGACGACAACCACGTGCCCGCACCCTGATGGACACACCTCTGGCCATCTCCGTTCTACCGCATCTCTCCCATAGAACCCCGTCCAGCATTCGCCATGGACCCCGAAAAGCCCTTCAAAACCATCGAAGTCATCGACTCTCGAACTGGCAAGGTATGCAAAATCGCCTGCATGTCCTGCATCCGCGGGCACCGCACAACCTCCTGTGGAAACCCGGTCTGCCGCTCCAAAATCCTCTGGACGATCAAGCGGCCCGGCCGCCCGGCCAACACCTGCACATGTCCGTACGGGCGGTCGGGGCGGTGCCAGTGTGTGGTGGCGCAGTCCGCGTGTCCGCATCGGCCCAAGAAGGGCGAGAAGCGGTCTGTGGACTGCCGATGCGATGAACAGGGCCGGTGGTGTTGTCTGCTTGGGCTTGCGCAGTGGGATGCTCTGATGGGGTTGCAGAGGCCGCGGGTGGATTTCTATCCCACTCCGGAGGCCATGAATGCTGCGTCTTCAATGTCTGCGAACCCGCCTGCTCCGTCTTTCACGCCGCCGTATTCTATGGCAACGCCTCAGACCATGTTGTCATTGCCGAGTACACCGGTCCCTTCCAACAGCGTCAACAATATCGGCCATGGACAGTCCCATCCGAATGGCTACCAGACGCCTGCGTACCCAGCTTCACCTTTTAATGTCATGGCGAACGGCATATCCATGCAGAATGACGGCCACCTTAATGGAAATGATCTGAGTTGGCAACACGATAGTCTTTTGGCGCTACAACACGACCACCACTCCTACAGTGACATGACCTCCCCGCAGTCCACACCTTTCTCGAACTCTGTTATGATGTCGACGGCCCCAACTACCCCTTCTCACGGGCTGGACCACTCAGCCGCAGAGCTCGACTTTGACGCAATGGCCGCGCCCTTTGAACACATCAACTCAACCTCCGTCGAACCCTCCGACTTGATGGGATTAGACAAGTCGATTCCGGACTACTTGACCTGGCAATTCCCCTCGGTCATCTGCCAAAGCTGCGGTCTAAGTGGCTGCACATGTCGCAGCTGTCCCGCGGTGATGCAGAATGTGAACGACGGCAGCTGGGCGCAGTGTTGTTCACGGAAACACGTTCAAGCTGCCGATGCTGCCAATATACCTGCCCTACCTTCACAGCCGCAGGTGACGAATGGCGGGGTCCTTATGGGGGTCGATGGCTTCGGTATGGATTCGCTGAAGTTTGGTGGAGACCAGCCTTTCCCTACCGATGGGGTCGATTTTGGGGGACCGGCTGAGGCGGACTTGGTCGATTTCAATCAGTTTGTCGTTACGGATCCGGAGCCGCCGTCGCGTGGCTGTTGTTGCGGCGGGAATAGGTGAAGTGGATGAATGAGCAATGGGCGGCGAATAGATTAGCATGCTGCTACGGTGTCAGGACACAGATGCGGACGACGACACGCAATGATGATGGCGCGAGGGTGGATCTCCAGTTGAAAGAGAGCGTCGTACTGCTCTATATGGCTGAGCATTGTCGAGGCATGGCAGCAGCTCGGGTGTCAATGAATGATGTATAGCGTATGTATTAAATAGAGACAGTTCATTTGGTCCTACATGATCTGCACGAAGCCACCGGAGGAGAGTAGAACAGCAGTCCACGACATCATCCTCCCGGCAGAAGGAGATGAAGTGGCGGACCTACGTGCTCGACTCTAGCCCGAGATGGCCGGCGTGACATCGAAGCCCAGCGCATCCCGCCCATAAGATTCAGACGTCCGTGCTGCGCAGCCGGCCTTTGCCGGTGGTGGCGCGACGGGCTGATCTGACCTGATCAGCGACCGAGCGGCCGTACAGCAAGCCGGCCCCGACGGCAACGTCACCTCCTACTACCCAGCTCGTATTTGACGTCGCTCAGACTTGTGCACCGTCGCGTACATCGTTGCATCGTGACCTGGGCTTGACGCTGTTGCTTGGATCCAGACGGGCGCGCGCATAGCAGACGCGCAGGAGGCGGGGTCGAGGTTCCAGCACCGCCCTCGGCCGAGCAATACCTACTAGGCAACACCTGCCAGGCAACACCTACCAGGACTACGGAGCGCGACGCAGGAACCCGGATCAAAGCGAAGCGGATTAAGCAATATAAATACCATCCTCACGCGCGACCATGGAATACCAACCACGCCCCTACGAGGCCTACGAGGAGCAACCCATCCCCCACCAGCAGCAGCACCAGCAGCAGCAGCCGCCAATGCAGCAACACTCGCTCCTCAGCAACGGCGACTTCCTCAAGCGCGTCGAAATCATCAAAGCCGACATCCTCACGCTAACCTCGAACGTGAGCAAAATCGCCAGCCTGCACCAATCCGTGCTCGGCGACCCGTACAGCAGCAAAACCGCCGACCTCAACGCGCTCATCACGCAAACCCAAGTGCTGAACACGAGCATCAAAGACCAGATCAAATTCCTGGAGACGGATGCCGCGCGCAGCCACGGGAACGCCGTCAAGGACACGCAGGTGAAGCAGCTGAAGAATTCCTTCCAGCGGCAGCTGCAGGACTACCGTGCCGAGGAGGCGAATTACGAGCGCCAGTATCGCGAGCAGATCAAGCGGCAGTACGAGATTGTCAATCCGCATGCGTCGGAGGCGGAGAAGGAGGAGGCGGCCGAGGCGAATTGGGGGGACGAGGGCGTGTTTCAGACTGCGTTGCGCTCGAATCGCTCCGCGACGGCCACGACGGTGTTGGGTGCTGTGCGCGCAAGGCACAACGACATTCAAAAGATTGAGACGACGATCATCGAGTTGAACCGGGTGAGCTTGGTCTCCTCCCTTCCGTTTAGAATTATTACTAACATCTCACCTCGCCCAGCTCATGGAAGAACTCGCCACGACCATCATCCTGCAAGAAGAGCCCGTGCAAGCCATCGAGCAGCGCACCGACAACGTGCGCACCGACATGGAGCAGGGCAACACGCAGCTGACGCAGGGCATCAAGTCGGCGCGCCGTGCGCGCAAACTCAAGTGGTGGTGCCTGGGCATCACCGTGCTGATTTGCATCATCATCGCGCTCGTCATTGGGCTGTATTTCGGCTTGCAGAATTCGGGGCACAAGTGAGGGGGTGGTTTGCAGAGGGCGGGCCGTGGACGATGTGATGATGTGGTGGTAATGTTTTGTATATAGCTCCTCGCGCAGGCTCGTTGCGTTTTTGTATAGAGACCGCTATTGATTGATTGAGTTCTCGCGCTCGCTACGCTGGGAATGAGAGACATTGGAGCGATTCTCAACGAGTGTCACCACGCAGACACCAAAGCTAGGGAAGGAGAATGAGGGACGACGGCATCGGCGAATAGCATTGACGATAAGACAAAACACATTAAGGTATGTACAGACAGCAGCGCTCCCCTTGCTTGGTCTTCTAAGCCCGCATGCACGCCGAGAGCCAAGTAGCGTAGCGTACCTGACCCCGTGATGGACCACCCCGTTCAGACGCCCGCCTCCCCCCTCGCTCGCTTGCGATGCCTAGAGGTAGGCGGGATGGACATGGAGACTAGGGCGATCAAAGACAAGCACAGTAGAAGCGCATCAATTCACAACACAAACGACGGAAAAATTCCCCGTGCTAGCGAGAACCGCAGCTCATCATTCCTTGAACCTCCCACTCCTCCTTCACTCCCTGCTTCCTCCCACCCGTCCACCCAATCCCCCGCTGCCCGCGTCCATGTGCACGCAACGGGAAAAGTTCAGAAAGCACTGCTCGCACGTACCTTTGATAAAGCAGCAAAGTAACAAATGTTGCACCGAAGAAAGGTCGAAGAGTCGGGTTGTGTCAACAACAAAAGCGACGGAACCAGCCGGGTCACTTTGTAGAGAGGGTGATTCGAGTAGGTTGATGCTTCGCTTTGCTGACTGAAAGACTTGAGGTGGGGTGTGGTGAAGTGTGGGTGCAGACGGGGAAGGTATGCGCTGGGTATCGTATGTAGAGTTCGTAAGGGCGCTCCGAAAAATAACAGGCCGTTCGAGGTCGAAGGGTAAGAGGTGCAGGGAGGTTGAAAGTTGTCGTTGGGTGGCCTGCATGAATCCCTACGTCGCTGACGCCACTGCTAACTGGAGAAGACGAACGTTGCTGTGCCCGAGCTGACAGACACCTGTTGCAGTTAGGGTTAGTTGGTAGTCGCTAACGTGAGTGAGGGACAACTTACAGTGCAGCCTGTTGTGGAACTGCATTGATCGTAGTTGGCACCACCGCAGTACTGTCCGTTGGAATAGCGACATGTGCCGCTCATGTTCTCGCCCTGGATCTCCACGCTGAAGTCGAGAGAGGCAGAGGTGGTGGGCGCGTTCTGGAAGATGGAAAGCCAGGCAGCGCCGTTGCTGTATCCGACACCGATGTTGAGAGGAGCCCAGTTGCCCCACGGGTTGGCAGAGGAGCCCCACGTGCAGGCGTCGCTGACAGACACACCGGCGGGGTTGACGTAGTACTGCGCAGAGGTGTGGGCGCCCTGCCAAGTGTAGTAGGTGGCTGCATTGGGGCAGGTGAGCGGTTGGGTTCCGCCAGCGGGGCAGTTCAGTGCGATGGTCTCGCTTTCCGTGCCGGGGTAATCAGTGCGACACACTGCAACGCTCTGGCCCAAGGTGTTCTGCACCTGTACGTTGACGGGGGAGTCGCCTGAGATGCACAGAGTGTTGGCGAGACCGGGGTTGGTCAATTCGAGCTTGCCATTGGAACACTGAATACCACCAACCGACTGGCCAGTAGCGCCTTGGGTGCTGGGCCACTGGGACTTCTGGTAGCCAGGGGGACATGCGTAGGAACAGAACATGCCTTCGCCACACGAGCCGCCGCTGGTGAGGGTTTCAATGTCGCTAAAGCCACCGTTGTTCGAGCCGGGGTTTTGGATGCCAGTCCAACCGCCCAATCCGAGCCAGGGGGCCGGGACAGCGCCGTAGTCGGAGGGGAAGGTGTCGCAGCTGAGTTGACCGCTGGGGAAGGGGGTGTCGACGCCACTACCGCCACCGCTGGACGGCGCACTAGACTGCTGTGACGCAGGAGGACTCCAGGCGGCGGAGGGTGAGGACCACGACGACGTCGACGACGACCACACGGAAGTGGGGGATGCAGTGGAGGCTGGGTATGACGAGGGTTGCGCTACCACGGCAGGAGCACCGTTTGCCCAGACGAGAGTGCCGTTCGCGATGCCCTCACGAACCTCTTGCACAGAGATGGGCAAGCCGTTGAGGACGTACGAGGTGACGGTCGGGCCGGGGACGATGTCGACGGTGGGGTTGGGCACGCGCTTCTCGTGGAAGTGCATGTGTTGATGATGGGCATGGCCTGCATGGGCGTGGACAGAAGCGCACGAGGCCGCCACGGCGAGCAGGGCGAGAGTGGACTTCATCGTCGTGGATGGATGATGATGTTTTGGTGTGATGTTTTGGAGAAACACAGCTCAGCTGGTGGATGGTATGGATATCCTCGTAGGCTCCGGCGAGGTAGTTGGTGTTGGTGCGCAGCGAAAACCGGGTCGCGCGATGTGGTGTGGTGAAGTGATGTGAAGGTGGTGATTGTCGGGGAAGATGGCGGGATTGGCGCGTGCGTGGTGGGAAAGAATGTGCGCGGGCGGTGTTTGGTGGATTCCAAGGAGCGAAATGGAGGCAGAAGGCTGACTCCAGGTGGAATGGCGGGGCCGGGCGTCGGGGTCGACGTAGGAGGCTCGCCTTGAGTGTTGACTGCCGGGGGGGTTGGAGGTGTTGTTGCGATGGGAGGAGGAGGAGAAGCGAGGGAGGGAAGAGGGAAGGTGCGCGACGACCAAGACAGGGTGGAGGCGTGGCATGCCTGCCATGCCCGCGAGCCTTGGGCTGCCAAACTGCCGAGCAATGATTGGCGCTCTAGCGAAATTGGAGCAAACACAGCGTGGCACGGACGTTGGCGTTTGATTTAAATGTGGGGCGCGGGAAATCATCATCATCTTGCATGAGATCTCGCGCGGATTCATGATGCCCTCCGTCTGCCGCCGGCGAGATCTGATTCATCTCCTCGTCTTCTCCTCGTCCATACACTTTCCGCCGGCGCCCGCCTCCAGATTGCAGCGTCACGCCGTGGTGTTCGAGTTCCGTCGAAGCCGAGATGCACGAGCGCTAGCTACACACACACGCCTTGCTCCGGGAAGATCATCCTCGCAGGGCCCATCAGTCTCCGACCAACCACTTTCCGCCCACCAAGAACTGGCCGTGAAGCTGTGCATGTCTCAGCATGCGCCGGCAAGCAGCGCTCGTGCACTGCGAGTCACGCATCATCGTGGTTGCGATGTGCGACGGCTGCATGTTGCATGCAATCAAATGTCAATCTGGATTAGCCTTCTGTACCTGCAGTAGTCGTAAAGTCTGTTATCAGCAAGCTTTTTGCCCCGATGGGCGGGCAGGTCGAGGCCGCCAAGATGCGCCAAGATGCGCGCGTCCACCGCGGCTACATTCCTCTGCAGCACGCCAAACACTTGGTGCATCGCGCGAGGGCGAGATCGCTCCAGAGCATGTCGTCAACTCGCCTGTACACACAAACACCGACGCCCTGCATTCTTCGTGTCTTTGGCTGCTGGGTGATGGCGGACAGGTCATCTCCACCACCGAAAGCACGCGACCGGACGATTTCCGCCCTGCCACGCCATTCGTATCCATGAGATGATGACATCGTCCCTCTTTGTAAGTAAAGTCACCTGCTGTACGATGGTGCACAATGTTTTGGCGTATCTTTCTTTCTCCGACCTTCTTCACGCTTCAGTCAAGATCACGCGTCTGGTCGAAGAGCAACCAATGGCGTGTAAGGAGGAATGCCGTACTCCTCCTCTACCGCCTACACCTTCCAATGGATTTCGGTATGACCTCAGAAGCAAGGCCAAGCATGGCTCTCGGCCTCCTTACAACGCAAAGGCCAAGAGAGAAATCTCTTTATTACTCCTCCTCCTCCTTCCTGCCTCTTCTCCACCCTCCTGCCTTTCCTCTTGGTCGCCAACCCTTGGCATACTCATCCGACTCCTGCCCAGGTTCCAGGGGTCGGCACAGATCAGTATGAAGCGCGCGGCAGGGCGCAACATCTCCTCTTTTCTCCGTCGATCAACCCCAATGCCTGGGGGTTTGTGATACGTCTTCGGCGCTTACGCCGACCTGGTGCGACCGTTGGACAACCGGGGCTGCCAATGCCCTCATGTCCCATACCAAGAGTAACAACGGCACCACCTTCCCCGGTTCGGCAACATTCGACTCGCCATCGTTCTCGCATGCCGCCGTCGCTTTTCCCTAATATCGCGGCGGGGAGGCGGGATGTCATGCGTCGTTTCCGTCGATCAAGACTGGGTGACTGGATGTTGGTCTTCTGCGACCTGCAGTGCTCTCCGTCTATGGAGGCCGCGGTGATGTTTTCGCGTCCTTGTATCTCTGCCCCCTCGGATGCTTTCCGACAAGGCAGAATGCGCTCTGAGATCATGCCTTCACGCGACCTGGAGTTGATTTGTCCCGGCTCCGGGGGGTTGCTGTCACGAGGCGCGAGGAGGACGACGAATAAGCACATTGGAAAAGTCATTACACAGGCTTGTTGTTCCCGACAGCTCGCTGGGACCGACGTATACCAAAGTGTCGTAGATGAGCTCTCGCAGTTCTATTACCATCTCGTTGAGAATTGACAGCTTCTCATGTAGACGGAACAAGCGAGGTCGTTGCTTTCATCGCCACTGTCCTTACATGATCACACTCGACAGTGATAGATCAGGAGTTACGCGGCCGTTCTTCTGGCACAGAGCACAGCATACTGAATGAACTGCATGTTGCATGTCTCCAGAGCTTCATGTCAAATCCAGTCCCTCATGGCTGACTAAACGCCAAGCCTCGCCGCGGAGTACGCAGACCCCCACGTAATCCCGCCAGTCCAACGTTGGACGTTCAAGGCAGTGAGATTTGGAGGTCCATCTCCGGTTCACACCTCGATTATCTCTTTGCAACACATCGCCAACACCGTCGCGGACCGTCAAGATGGCTGACCTCCCCATTGGTATGATAAGAAGTCCTCAAGGGGTTTGGGAAACGTGCTAACCTCCTCGCAGTCCTCGACGGAGGTACCGGCTTCCTCAAGGCCGGATATGCTGGACAGGTTAGCAGTCCGACCTCGATGTAGAAGCGGTATGCTGATGTCAATGATTCCCCCAGAACTTTCCGGACCACCAATTCCCCTCCATCGTCGGCCGACCGATATTACGAACAGAAGAGCAGGCGGTGGGCGACATCAAACTGAAAGACATCATGTGCGGAGATGAGGCGGCGGCAGCACGATCGATGTTACAAATCACATATCCGGTAGGTGTTGATGATCACAGACATGCCCACATGCATCCCCCGACCCTCGAAGTGGCGTCCTTGCTCACAGACTTCGCGCGACGCAGATGGAGAATGGTATCATCAAACGCTGGGACGACATGCAACACGTCTGGGACTACACCTTCTTCGAGAAAATGCAAATCGACCCCACCGGCCGCAAAATCCTCCTGACCGAGCCGCCCATGAATCCGCTGAAGAACCGCGAGCAAATGTGCGAGGTGATGTTCGAGCGCTACAACTTCGGCGGCGTGTACGTCGCCATCCAAGCTGTGCTAGCTCTCTACGCCCAAGGCCTGTCTTCTGGCGTAGTCGTCGACTCCGGCGACGGTGTGACGCACATCGTGCCCGTGTACGAAAGCACCGTGCTCAACCACCTGACGCGGCGCCTAGACGTCGCCGGCCGCGACGTGACGCGCAACCTCATCTCCCTGCTGCTGCGGCGCGGGTACGCGCTGAACCGCACCGCCGACTTCGAGACGGTGCGCGCCATCAAGGAGAAGCTGTGCTACGTCTCCTACGACCTCGAGCTCGACAAGCGGCTGAGCGAGGACACGACGGTGCTGGTCGAGTCGTACACGCTGCCCGACGGCCGCGTCATCCGCCTTGGTTCCGAGCGCTTCGAGGCCCCCGAGTGCCTCTTCCAGCCGCACCTCGTCGACGTCGAGCAGCCGGGCATCGCCGAGTTCCTCTTCAACACAATTCAAGCGGCCGACGTGGACATCCGTAGCTCGCTGTACCGCGCCATCGTGCTCTCCGGCGGCTCATCAATGTACCCGGGCCTCCCGTCGCGCATGGAGAAGGAAATCAAGCAGCTGTGGTTGACAAAGGTGCTGGGCGGGAACCCTGAGCGGTTGGAGAAGTTCAAGGTGCGAATCGAGGATCCGCCAAGGAGACGGCATATGGTCTTCCTCGGAGGCGCGGTGCTGGCGAATATCATGTCGGAGCGGGAGAACATGTGGGTGTCGAAGCAGGAATGGCAGGAATCTGGGGCGAGGGCTCTGGAGAAGCTGGGAGCGAGGTAAAAAGCGGCAGATGTTTGATAGCACATTGTTCACCTTTTGAAGCATCATGTCACATTGCATCCAAGCTTTCATGAAAAATCTACCACGTACCCCCTCAAGCCAAGCATTCAAGCCCTAAGAGATGAACACCTTCTTAACCTCACTCTCACTCCACTCAACCCCATTCTTCTCCGTCGGATCCCGCACGCGGCCCCCCTTCATCCCCAACTTCTCATTCAGCACCCTCAGCCTCTCCCGCCCAAACACCCTCCCATTAGGCAGCACAACCGGATCGTCCTCCATGTAGCTCTTGGTGTGGTGCGCATACGGCACATTGCGCGCGAGGTCGTTGAGCTCGGTGCTGCAGATGGGACACACGGGGGCGCCGGTGAGGGTGGAGGGCTGCAGGGCGTGCACGCTGTGGCAGGCGGGGGTTTTGAGGGCGCTGAGGCCGGCGGAGAGGGCGATGTGCAGGAGGGGTTGGGTGGGGAGGGCGAAGAGGTCGTGGTGGGTTTGGAGGAAGAGGGTTGCTAGGGTTTGGTAGCGGGTTGGGCTGTACATTGTCTGCGGGTATTGGTTAGGTCGAGATGAATGTGGGATGTGGAGGAAGTGTACGCACTCTGTAGGGCTCGACGAGAGTGTCGGGCCCGTAGGCTAGCAGACCGGCGGCTCGGAGACCGAATTGGGCGTCTTGACCGTTTGCCAGATGCTTGCGGGCATGCACGATGGCGTCCATGCGGTGTTTGGTGTCTCCGCTCCTTGCCAACTCGATGAACTGCTGCAATCGAAGTTCGACTTCCAAGTTGCTCTGGGGTAGCGTTGTTAGTGATTTGGTGGTCTTTGGATGGAGCAGAGGTGCAAGGACTCACGCTGATCTTCTTCAGCGCTTGCTTGTTGTCTGTACACCACGCCAGACACTCCTGCGTTCTTCCCTCGATCAAACTCCGCTCGACCCTTCCGCATTCCTCAAAGACGCCAATGTCGACCAGTTCCTCCAGATTCTTCTCTCGAGCCAACTCCTTTGCACTCTGCGTATATCCCTGGCGGAGCAGGTAGTCCACCAGCAATCTATCCAGCCTTTTACGAGACCACTGATCATATTTGACGTCCGCTAGCGTTGGGATGGAATGCAACTCTTGCAGATGGTTGATGCGAGCCTTTTGCTGGCGGTGAAGAGCTTGTTCTTCGGCATGCAGCGCTTCCAGCTTGCGTTTCAGACTCTGTGCTTTTGCCAGCGTTGCATCGAGTGAGGCAAGGGTATCGGCGGGAGATGCTTGTGGGTTGAAGGACTGGGTTGCGCTTGTGATGTTTTTGTTCGTCATTTCGATTTGTCGTTGGGCGGATTTGAGCGTCTTGCGGAGGAGTTCGGTGGGCAAGCGGAGGAGGGGTTGATCGAGGAGGAGGTGAGAATCGGCGTCCAGTTTGGACGAGGTGAACTCTGCCATGTTGGCGGAGGGTTGGCACGATTTGCGAGGTCACTTGGATAGTATGTGGCTTCTAGATGGTCAGAATCATGGAGTGTGATGCAAGGCCCGTCCGCTGGTCAGAGGAAGCTCAAAAGCTGAGGAGCATCAATGTCGACATGCAGACATAGTGAGAGACTTGGAGAAGTGAAGTGCTAAGTTGGCGCGGGGCACATGATTAGCCAATTCTTAATCAATATGACCCCGTAAATCCCGCCCGCCATCTTAACCAAATGCGATGAAACCTCGCTGTTTCCATGAGCTTCTCGCGAAATGCCGCTTAGACCGCCAGGCGAGCTGTGGTGCCTTCCGCGGCGCCTTCCCCACGCGCAGTCATAGATACGTCATGCGCGCCGTCACACCCACACACGATCAACCCGGGTTTCAAAAAGCTCCAGCTGTACCTGCATGTAAATCTTGTACTCTTCAATTCCATCCATCTACTCCTCCACTACTTTGTCCAAACGAATCCAATCCAACCCGCAAACATGTCTGACAAAACCTTTGGCATGACCGAGGCCGACATCCAAAAGGCCGAGTCTCGCACATCCAAGGCTCACGATGGCAACGTGCCAAAGGGCTCTGAGGCAGCTATGATGCAGGTGAGTTGCATGGCCGATCACAACGTTGTCTCAGGGCCAATGCAGAAGTACTGACGCCTCCCCAGTCCATCCTCGACAAATCTAGCAAAGACAAGGCCGACATCATCGCCGAGCGTCAAGCAAACCTCCCCCTTCCCGACGACCCGCCGGGCCCCTCCGACTTCAACAGCGCCGACGCGCGCAACGTCAACATTAGCTCTAGCGACGTTGCCACCGGCGATCTGTCCACCTCCGACGGTGCGCTTCGGGAGCCCGCCACGGGCGACTCGGCCTTCAGGGCAGACGCAGACGATCTGAAGACCAATGTGCAAGGTGCCCGTGCCGGAAGGGAGGGCGCGGACAACTTGGGCGGACTGCCGAATGACGCTGTGTCGCAGGGCAAGAAGAACACGCAGGGCCTGGCGGATACCACCAACCAGGGTTCCGCTGCGGACAGGGCTGCCGGTCAGTAAGAGCGCACTCGACCAGACATGCACAGTGACTCTAGTCGGGTATGAGGTATGCTGGCAGGCATAGCGTGGCTTTGCTATACCTCATACAGACTACGAGAGGAGTTACGAGGAAGCCATAGCTAGCACGCGAATGACAGTCCTTGAGAAAGGCATGAAGCAATGTTCTCGATTTCCTCCCCGCCCTCAGAAGCTCCTACATGCATCGACTGTCTACAGCTACCTACTTACACCTGCAACACGTGGTTCAAGCCATCATCTTTTTCCCTTCACCACATCATCCCGTCATCTTGCATCTCGCGTGGTGAGAGAGAGGACCTGAGCTACGACCAGCCAATGGCCCTCGCGTGATGTGTGACGATCCGCCTTGCCGTCGTGGAACTTGACGTCACGCGATCGCGGGGCAGATGCACCGAAGATGTCATCCACAGCTCCATGAATGCTGTTGTCCCACTGTACCTGCATCAATCTTCTTCTATCAAACATATACCATCAACTGCTTCCAGTCGTTTGAAGCAACCGCAATCAACCAGATCAAAACTCATCGTTCAAACCTTGCAACATGGCTTCCGGAGAAGGACAAAAGGTGAGCTGCCTCACTCGCAACCCCCAAGCAAATGCCATCCACTAACATCGACCAGGTCACCACCGACCCCCAAACCCTCGCAGACCCAAAGACCGAAAACCCAGGCCTCGTCACCTCCGACTCCCTCGCCGCCGAGTCCGTCAACGAAGGCGGCTCCTTCGCCGCAACAAGCGACTCGCGCGGCCCCATGGCCCAGCCCTCCTACTCCAGCAACGCCGCCACAACCGACGTCTCCAACGCGCGAATCCTCGACTCCGCGCCCGACGCCGAAGCCCGGCAAGCGAGCGAAGCATGGAACGAGGCGGCCATCCTGAACGCCAACATCGACGGCAAGCGCGACAAGGATCTCGGCATTGGGCCGACGTGGAACACGCCTGGCCCGAAGACGGTGAATCCGGATCAGCGCGAGGCGAGATATGGAACGGGCAATGCGGCGCCTGCGCCGGGATATGTGGCGTACTCGTCGCAGGTGAGCGATGGAGATGGCGCGCCCAAACAGGTGCCTAAGGGCGAGGGGTTGACGGAGGGGGGATTCAATTCTGAGGCGCCGAATGCGAGCTACAATACCAATATTGGAGGCGGGAATGATCCGGGGAGACGTGCGTTGGGGGAGATTGAGGAGCAGAATGCAGGTGGCTCGGGCCCGCGAGAGGGGCAGATTAGCGGGATGAAGCAGTTTGGAGATCTCGATGAGACGAGTGCGTAGGCCTATGCCTCCTCGACGGTCTGAAAACGGGATATATGATGGTGGAAAGGATTTCGAGGAAAGCATGGCCATCATTCGAGCTATGCACGGACGAGCCTTTGAGCAACGCGCTCAATCGAGTAAGCAGGGGCATCAGGGGTCGTCAACGACCATTAGAAGATTCAGAGTCCAACTCGTCAGTTGGCGGGCGTTGTGATCGTAATGAAAGCCGTCGGATCTCACTCATGATAATTCCATGCTCCCGCTATCCTCATCTCGCGCATCTGCCACCTCTCCATATGTCTTGACAACCCACTGACAGAAAGCCTCCCACTCCTGCGCATAAATTGCCTTCGCCTTGGCCACCTCCTCACCGCTCAAGCAGCTGTGCTCCAGACTCCATTCGGCCAGCTGCTTGCAGCCGTGTATGCTCATGCGCGGATCGCCGACGAGGACCTGGTAGAACTCGTACGAAAGTGAAGCACCTGACCCCTCGGCTCCCCTATCGATTTGTTGATTAGCATGTACTACATCGTATGGTGGTTGGTGGGTGCATGACTTACCTAAAGAGAGATGGGTTGTCCGCGTTGAGCGTGCAGTGCAACCCCGCCGCGAGAAGTTGCGGATACGGGTGCTCGCGAACGTTGCCGCAGAGGTGCAGCAGTTCGTTGGAGATGGGACACAGCTCGAGACAGATGTTGTGCTCCTTGTACTTCTCCACCAGCAGCGGGTGTTTGAGCAAGGCGTAGCCGTGTCCGATGCGCTTGGCGTTCAACAGCAGTGCATCGTAGAGGTTGCTGTTGTCGGGGTTGGAGGAGCCGCCGGTGTCGAGCAATGTTTCGCCTGCGTGGAACATGAAGGGGATCTGGATGTCGAGTTGCTTGCACGTTTTCGTAAGGGCTGTGAGGAGGTCTGCGTAGTAGCCGATGCTGTTGGGCCGGTCTTCTGCGCCCACGAGATCGAAGCCGCAGATGAGATTGGGGAATTGGAGCTTCAGCGCGAGACAGTCTTCGAGCTCGGTCTTCATTTTCTCCAGAGGTATACTCCGTGGGGTGCAGTAGATGACCTTGACACCAAATGGAAACTGGTGCAACCTGCCCGCCGCCTCGAGCTCGGCTGTCTTTCTCTGCACTTCTTCCACAAGGATGGCCATCTGTGCTTTGTGATCAAGGGCGCCGTTGCCGTCATCTGTCGGAAGCGTCTTGTCCATCAACATAGGCCGGACTTCGGCGTACATGACTTTGTCCTTGATCATGTTGTCGATCATGTGGCCGATGTACCACCGGTAGGCCGTCTCGTAACCGAGAAGGCCTTTCAACGCCCGTGTTCCTTGATTGAAACAAGCCCAGGCGCCGTTGTGTGTTTGCCTGCTGTGGTAGGCGTTCTGCTTGGTGATGATCATCTTCTCACGCGCCCACATCTCTGCAGGATCTAGCGATTCGATGTACTTCTCAAGTTTGACGCCTTCGATGTGTGACAGGAAGCTCCGGCGGAAATCTTGCCAAAGCATCCAAGACGTATTAGACTCGTCGCGCCAGTCCGGACTGTATTGTGCCGAAAATATATCTGCACTCTTTGTCTGTCTGGGAAGGACCTGGAACACTATTTCGGCCAGTTCAAAATCCGATTCCGTCACAAGGGGATGTGTGCTTCGAATGAACATCGTGTCCGGAACAAGTTCTCTTGCCAAAGGAAAGAGGTATTCCGGGTCGATTTCGGAGTTGAAGTGTAAGTGTTGATGAGCACCTTTCGGCATCTGGCGGACGATTTTGAAGACATCACTCTTGTTGATTCGAGGTAAGTTGACCAGAAACCGGCCGCCCATGTCTAGAGAGCCCTCCGCGGGGAGCGCCTCGCCCGGCAAGTTTCCAAAGAGATTTGGATCAACTCGTTCTCGTTCCCTAATGGTCGTCAAGATCCGCTGAGCTTTGATCTCCGCCGACGAAGCGTGCTTCCTAGCTGGCGCATCCCATGCGTGACTATGCTCCTTAGCAACCAGATCATGGCGGTCGCTTCGGTAGGCGGCCGCGTTGGAATTGTCCCTGAAGTTTTGGACCAGCTTTGATCTTGCGCCCTCGAGATCTGCCATGAAGGTAGACCGTACAGTTGGTTTGCCGGGCTGCGATTCAGAAGCACTGCCCTTTTTTCGCGGCGGTGCACGCCGCGATGATGGAACGGTAACGTCTACGGAAGATCGCGCAGGTGTCACGCCACGTGATCTTCTCGGTCTTCGCGCGCGTGCTACCTACGATGGTAGGTCAGCATGGGAAGGTGTTCACGTTGCATATTGCTGATCGTAGGCGCCAATGGTGCGAAGGGCTCATGCATAGAAGACAGTCGATCACTGAAGGGAGGGGTTACCTTCTTTTCCAGCATGGCATGCGTAGCATCTGCGTGGAATGAAAGCTGCGAGAATGCCCGCGCATTGCTCGCACGAGCCTCTCAGGAACCCAGCCGACTGCTATATAGGCACCGGAGAGGAGGCCATCTGCTAGAACATCGATTGAATTGGGGCGGTGTTGGTCATCCACGTGCCGAGCCGCCTTGGGAAGATGCAAGCCTGCCAGTTCACGGTTAGGCAGTTAAATACCGCAGCGCCCAACTGAGGCGTGATCAGTGGGAGTGTCGGCTGCGCTGCTATGTGCGGGTCGGAGACCCGATAGCCTCGCTCACGGGGGGCGCGGAAGCTTTGGGAGCTGCTGCGCCTCGCGCTGCGGTGATGTATCGTTCTCGCGAAGATGTGATCGAGTGTGACCCCCTCCAATTCACGTGGCGAAGATCTTGAGGATGGCGAGAAGAGGTTTAACACCTACAGCCATTGACATGCATCTGGTCACATATATTGTGGCCGTGGAAGAGTCCGCAAGACATCGCTAGACGAGACGGAACGACCTGATGTGATGATGGACGGAATAGGACTAGCTTGTGAGGCCTCAGGCCACCAATACGAATGCCGCCTCAGGCTTCAGGGCGTTCCGACCTCCAACTCCACTTTACACCTCCGACCTGTCGCTTGTGGCGCGGCAAGTTGTAAGGCTCCGGATACAGCGCTTCAGAGAGACTCTGGCTCCGTCTCTGCCTTTGACCGGTCGAGCAGGCGCAAGCGCAGGGGCTCAGCGCCAAATGTGACACCAATCACACTACCTTCCGGCCCCCAATCGCCGTGATGCGCCTCTTCGTCCCGCCCACCTTGGATGCTCCGCCGCTCTCGTATACACCACGGCTCCCACAACAACCTAGGCCTCCCACAGTTTAAGCACCATCCTGTTGGGTTCGTGAACGGCCCGTCTCGCAAGACCCATTATTCCGACCGTTAATTCCAATCCTCCACGCAGACATGAGTGGGGGCAACACCAATACCACCATCTCCCATCCGGGCAACGACTGGCAGGTGCTATGGGGCAACGGGAACGGCTGGAAGAACTTTCAACTCGACATCGTCGGTTTCCTTGCCATCCTTGGCGAGAGTGCCGTCACCGCCAATGCCCAAGTGTCCGCTCTGTCACGACTCTTCTACCTCCCGCGGTTGCTCCCAGCTCCACAGGCACTGCTTCCGCCCTCGCGACCCACCGAGCTGCCCACGGAGAAAGCGTGGGTGACTGGAGTGTTTAATGGAAATAACAAGGAGCACCTCCATCACATTGCCAATATCTTGCTGTAAGTGCTGTCGTGCTTCAAGTCGGATACCCATCACTTCCCACTGACAACCTGCAGCGGCGAAGAGCGCCTCCCCAAATACTCGGTGAGATGCATCAAAATCACCAAGAAGGACCCGAAGGGAGTGAACGCCTCCGACGTCTATTTCCGCGGCCTTCGTTCCACTTCATCCATGAAGGAAGCGGATGGTGAACTGCAGCCATCGCCAGTCAAGGCCCGCGCCACTGGTCCCCTCACCTGGGTGACGCTGATAGGATTCTTTCTATCCGTGGCCTTGTTCGTCATCTCCATTGTATGGGGCGATGGCTTCTCTCTCATCGCCACCATCCTCCTATCCTTCCTGTCCACCTTGATCGGCTTCGCCAACAAATGGGAGCTGGCATTTTCCAAAGTCGCCTCCGAGGCTTTGCTTGACGGTGATGTCGTTGTTCGATATCCAATTGGCAGTTTCATTGTCGTCAAGTGCAACGAAGAAGTCGCTCGCGAGCTCTTCTTCGCGCCCGAGGAAATACAGTACCACATCAGCCACCCGGTCGCCTCGCGCCTGATTTCACTCGTCGGCACCCTCATCCTAATGCTTGGAATCATCTTCCTCGCCAACGCAAAGCTGGAGCTCCAATTCGCCTGGGCAGGCGCCTACATCATCATCAACGCCGCGCATTGGGTCGCTGCCGCCGTCCCACCCGGCTCCCACTGGGACCTCTCGTGCTACGAAGTGCGAGAAGAAGGCGTGCTCGGCGGCCCCGACAACGCCAACTTCACCGCCGCGCTCTGGAAAGCCATCGTGCTGACGAAGAGCGTCGACTGGGTGCAACTCAACAAGGCCGCGCCCGTGCACAAGGCCTGGAACGATTGGCTGAAGGAGGCGGAGAGGGAGGCCAAAGCCGCCCAATTCCATCTTGCTCCGCTCGTCAACCCAAATCCCGCCTGGCCGCACCCGGGCGCTGAGGATAAGGCGGGTTCGGTGGTGTGGAATGTTCCTCCGTGGGACGCCAAGGCGCGCTGGAATGAGATCCAGCAGGGGCTGAGTGCCGCCAAAGAGGAGAAGGGAGCGGTGGCTGTAGGAGCGGTCGCCGTGGAGAAGCGAGATTGATTTGAGCTCTAGTTGTGTCAGCGTTCGTGCTTTTTGACTAATGAAGGAGCCGACCAGGGCACTGGGGTTTTAATAGCGTTACAGGCGGGCGGTGTTTGGTGTTGCACGGCCATCCGCCGTTCTGACGGGGATTCTTGACTGGCATATGTCTTGCCATTTCTCAACTACATACTCTGAGTATCTACACAGCTCGATGTATGGAGCGTGATTGTTGATATTGCGGGCCTTTGGCGAGGCGTAGTGTGAACCTGTATTCAAGCTCTGGATTTCCCGCTGTCCAATGCACTTCGTCTGAGTGCAGTGTCCCCTTTCTTTCACTACCGTACGGATGTGAAGCGCAGTCTCGGCAAATGGCGCTGCGGAATGGTGAATAAGGCCGCATGGTCGGATGATGCCGCATACGGCTTTCGTCCAACTTTTCAGGTGAGCAAGTCATGCTTGCGAGCAAATCGTCAGTCTATGCTCCGTCGTCCTAAGATCTGCCAACGCCGTCATCGCCTCCGTCATTGGGCATTCTATACTTCGACTCGTGGGCTCGTATCTGTGGTAGGCGCTGCCCTAGAGCTGCACTCACATGTGGCCAGCAGTCGTAATTGGTTGGAGGCCGGTCAATGAGACTTGTATGTGTGCGCGGGCCAGAGGCGGGCAGCACAGCCTCCAACGAGGGGGGATTCAGGACGCCGCGGAGTCAAAGCATCTCTCTCTCTCTCCTCTCTCTCCAAACTTCACTCCGTCAGCTCGGCAACGGCAAAGTAGCCCTTGTCCTCAACGACACCCCGGTTCTTGACCACGGCCGTGTACTTCACCACCCACAGTGGCTGAACCTCGCCCTTTAACCCTTCCTCCGGCGCATGGGCCTCACCGTGGAGGGTCTTCTGCTTCTCCTCCGGCTTCGTCGTCTCCGCAAGCACCCCTGCCCCGTCTGGACCCGGCCCGAGCAACTCACGCACCGTACCGCGTGGCAAGACGTTGGAGCAGTCATTGTGCACCAACAACTCGACATGCTGACTTTTGGCCAATTTCAGGAGGCTCTTGGGTACCGAGCAGCAATCTCGGAGATTGATTTGATCGACGCTGGGGCGGAGTGTCGTTTTCTCTAGGAACGTCTGCAATCGATCGTGCCCGAACTCCGCGATGCCCAGTTTCCGCACAATGCCCTCTTTATGCAGCTGCTCTAGCACCTTCCACGTCTCAATCTGTGACTCCAACGGCTCGGGCTCGGCTTCCACGGGGCCTCGCGTGGAGATCTTGTCGGGACAGTCCTCCTCTTCGTCAAAGTAGATGCCGGGGAAGGAGATGATGAGGAGGTTGAGGGAAGGCATGTGCAGCTCCTTGAGCACCAGGTTCACCGCTTCCCTTGTCTGCACCGCCCTTTTCTCAATCGGTGCTCCGGAGAGGTAGAACAGCTTCAGAGTGATGTCGTATTGCTCCCTCTCCTCCTGCAAGCCCGAGCGGTCAAACGACAGCTTGGGCACTTCGAGCTCCATCCGCCCGTCGTCTGCCATATGCGTCCACGTCTTGTAGTTGCTGCGGTGGGTTTTCGCCGTCCCGTTGCCGTTGACCATGCCATCGGTTTGCAGCGAATGCGCGGCGAAGTTGTTGCGGAAGGAAGCGACGAGCTCGGCATTGGATTTCTGGGTGGGATCGCGGCGGATGGAGGAGCCGCCCTCCATGATGTTGCTGCCATTGTCAGTCAGGGGTGGTTGAGCTTGCGCAGGGAAGAGGGAGCATACCCGGTCGACAGGATGAGCTTCATCGTGACGGTCAAGCAGGGGAACGAGGTGGTGTAACGGGGCACCGCAAGCTGCTCTCGCGGGACGAGGGCTGGAATTCGGACGAGGACAGAGGACGGATCCTGCAAGTCGTAGGCGCTGAGTGAGTGAGCGACAGAGCGGGAGGGCTGGGAAGAAACCCCACTTGATCGACGTTTATACGTGGGCAATGTACAGTGCTTTGCAGCGGATGTCATTATTACCAACTCCAATAAATCTCTTGCAGGTGGGGCAGGAGCAGGAATTAACTCCGCGAGCGTAAGCTTTAGGTAAGGTGCCTAATGAATTCACACCTCCACCACACCTCGTCCTCTTCTCTTTCTCGTGGACACATGCAATAGCCATCACTGGATCAACAATGGCCATCAGGTGATTTTTCATCTCCTGGAACCCTTGACCGGGACTAACGAGAGCCTTTCAGATATCTCATCCTGCTGTCGCGGCAGGGAAAAGTGGTAAGTGCCAGCTACTTCTCTCATATTCCGTCCACACGCTCACCATCTCCCCAGCGGTTGGCGAAATGGTTCACCACGCTCTCGCCCAAAGACAAGGCCAAGATCATCAAAGACGTCTCTCAACTGGTGCTGGCGCGAAGGACGCGAATGTGCAACTTCCTCGAGTACAAAGGTGCGTGTGGTCCCCCAACCTCCCGTCCACCGCCTTGGCAGACTCTTCCTAACACAACACCACCTGCATTTCACAGACACGAAAGTCGTCTACCGTCGCTACGCCAGTCTCTTCTTCATCGCCGCCACCGACCCCGAGGACAACGAGCTCATCACCCTCGAAATCGTGCACCGCTACGTGGAACAGATGGACAAATACTACGGCAACGTGTGCGAGCTCGACATCATCTTCAACTTCCAAAAGGCCTACTTCATCCTCGACGAGCTGCTGCTGGCCGGTGAGATGCAGGAGAGCAGTAAGAAGAACGTGTTGCGCGTCATTGGCGCGCAGGATGGATTGGAGGAGATGGAGGTGAGTGGGGACGGTGAGAGTCTGACGGGTTCGCATGTCTAGTGCGTCTCTCGAGATGCTTCCGCTTGCATGTGGTTTGGCCCAAGTCCTTATCTCCCCTGGAGCACGCGCTGATTGCCCCTTCCTGACGCGTAGGTTGAGGACGAGGGCGTCACGAGAATCGGCTGATCTGTCCGACGGAAACGAAGCTTCAGAGCTAATCATGCAATCGCTACACCCAGGCCACCGACGCGATCGAGTCGAATTTACGCAGCGCTGGAATGGCGTAACAGGGGTTGGTGCTGGTTATACAGCGACTTAGTACCTGTATTCCGAGCAGGGAAGGGTTTGCTTCCAATACATGGCGTTGCTGGGGGACAGGCGTCTATTGGGCCATTTGAGCATTGATGATACCCATGGCCAAGGCTGGTGTTTTTGAAGCCCGTTGGCCTTTTGTATGGTATTGCTTCGGTCTGCGATCAGTAACACCCGCCGCGTATCGCGGAACCTGAATTGAGAACGCGCACGCCGGCGTCCTTCCCACTGCTAACAGGTGGTACTCCTACGCTCGAACCGTGTCCCAACTGCTCACACATACTCGTCTTCTGTTGACTTCTCGACTCGACACAGTCGCAAGCTTTGTCACGTGTAGTTGGTTTGCTGCAAAGAAGACCACATTGAACGAATTTCGCTAACGAAGCACAAACATCTTCCCGTTCTGGACGTCGACCATATCAGGCTTCCCAAGCTTGCCCTTATCACCCTTCACGACCGTTGAAGCTTCCCGTTCGAGCGCCCATTCGATCGTCCGTGGTGTGTCCGTCACCCACAACATCCGCATCAACGCTCCCGTATATTGCAGCAGCGAGCTATGCGATAGCACCCAGTACTTCGCCCCGCCGATCGCGCGGAACAGCTCCAAGCCGCCGGTAGCACCATACGTATTCTGACTGCCTGCAGCGTGCGACTCCTTCAGCCCGTGGAACATGGCCAACTTCTCTATTGCCGGCTCTGAATTCAGGAACGCCTGTAACGGCTTTTGGTCCAGCCGTGTTCCGTGCGGAGTCTGGAGAATGGCCTCGTGGATCTCTGCTTGGCCAACCTTGCTTTCGTGTGTCCAGATCAGGGCCAAGCAGTAATTCAGCTCGTGGTGGCCGGGCAAACGCAGAGGAGTCAACCATCGAGGAAGCGCATCTGGATGCAATTCTGCGGTATTCCAGGACCGCGCGTCTGAGCTGAAGTCCGTCATCTCGCTGATCGTGTCGAAGTGGCTCAACGTCCGGATCTTCTTCGCGGCCTCGCAACTGGCGATTACCGGAGTGCGCTTGTCGAATGTCCGGAGTGTGGGCTCGTGTAGATGGTCCGCGTAATGGAAGCCCATGAGGATCGCATCCAGTACTGGTTTGCTCTCCTGTACTCCCTTGGGTGTTCGATCACCGCCTGATCTCCATGAGCTGGCCGCAATCTCGATCTGACGGGCCATCTCTTCCACATCCCCGCCACATGTCGCCGCAGCAGGACTGGAGAGACTGATATGAATCAGCCACGAACTGAGCTGCGAGGTGGGCCCGCTCAGCCATGGCTCGAAGACAATGTGGTAATACAATCTTCCCGTCGATGATCGTTCTGATGCCGGACGAGGAAACGACCACAGCCACGAGTTGTCGCCGTTCAAAGATGTGATGATTGGTCGCAGTGCATTCTGATCTGCTGTCGAGAAGTACTCACGCAAGTCGCATGTCCTGGCTTCTCGAGAAGTCATGTTTGGGAAAGATGCAATTGTGTGTGCTAATGCTAAACAACATGAAGGTATACAGGTTTTCGAAAGCGGGAGGAGGTCGATCCATACTGCTGCGATGAGCAATGCGCCGATGCTTGGCTCTACACGTCTGCTGGCCGATATCAGCTGGGTCTTGCCGGGCGTTTCGTCAGGTTCAGCTGTCATGTTGTCGATCTGGCTTGGCTTACGTAAGGGACTGCCTGGCACCCGGGCATGCTGCATGTGGTTGAACGATAATCACGACTGTGAGATGGACTGGAGGGCGACCGCCATGGAAGGCTGTCAGCATCACGGTCTACCCTACCGGACATTTGAGATCTCCACGGGCTTTGGCCGAATCCGCCGGCGTACAGCCCTCGGGCACAGCTTAACCGTGTCGCTTATTCGCAAAGCACATCGAATCGCAGGACAGGTACGTGGCACGACGACTCCAAGGCACAGCCGAGCTCGCCTTCCTCCGAGTTTGGCGAGATGGTATGTGGACGACGAGGTGCAGTTGTAACTTGACTCGACAGCATGTGGAGATTTGCCCGGACGTGATTGGCTTATAGCCGTTCCCGCCACGTCACGTGCTAGCGCCCCGCAGATGCTTATGGGTCGCAGCTTCCCCATCCGTGTCGCCAGCTTCGTCACCACATCCACCACATCACCCTCCGCAACCATCCCACCACCGTCGCATGGCGCATCACAGCAACCATTGTGCCTGCTAGGCCCGCCTTGCGCGCGTCTAGTAATCCACCGTTCTCTCGTCTCGAGGACGCGTTATCATCGGCTTCCGACGGAGGGGAGTGTTATCGGCAGAGTCAGCAAGAGCAGGATTACGCGCCAGGAGCTCGGGGGTTGCGCAAGGCGAATGCACGCGTCGCAGACGGATTACAAACGCTACTAGCTGGTAGAAGAAAGAGTAATACACCTACTGCTACCCGGCGTGAACGAGCTACCAGCGGAATCTCCACGCGAAGTATACCTTACCCGGCGCATTGAACAGCTATAGTTGGATCGGGTCGAGCATCTCGAGATGAAGGTGTGTACATGATTCGTGTCGAGGATACTGCTCCCTGTCGTAAATCTTCATGCTAACTGCCGCAGTACCTTCCTCTTCGCAACCTGGATACGGTGACGAACGCGTTGAACTTCTCAACTGCGGAGTACCATGTCATCGGAGGCTGCGACATCTACACCACCAAAGCGGCGGGCGGCGACAAGAAGCTGTACAAGAACATCGAAAACAGTCTAGAAGTCGAGTACGAGAACCTTGTGCGACTGTCGGCATCGCTTAGTCCGCCGTACCGCACCGCAAGCGAGGATGGCAAAGCCGGCGAAAAGGGCCGCCGCAGCAGCAGGAGCAAGCGTGGCCATTCGGTCAGCGTGCCCGAGATCGATCTCTCGCGCGCATCGCCATTTGGACCGTTGAGCTCCATCACTTCGCGCCGGACATTTGCTTATGTGATCGCCACCCTGAACGCATCACACCCGGACTACGACTTCTCGCACGCGCTCAAACCCGCGGACTTCCACAAGGAGAAGAGCCTGCGCTCTGTCATGCTCAATGTCGACAGCACACTGCACAATCTCCGCCCGAAAGTGATCCCCTACTCCCCGAACACCTATCTCGCCCCACCTTCCGCGATTCTATCGAACTCGGCCTTGTTACTTAACAGCTCGGGCACGGAGGTCTGGAGTCCGAAGATGTGGGCTTTGATCAACGAGGAAATGGACCTGACGCAGTGCGAGAAATACTCCTTCACGCCGGAAGACGAGCTGTTTGACGGCGAGGCGGGCGCGATCTGGAGCATGCACTACTTCTTCTTCAACAAGGAGAAGAAGCGGGTGTGCTACTTTTACGTGCGAGGCTTGAGCGTCATCAGCCACTCACCAGTCTTCACCCCTGGGTTCCCCGTCAAAAGGCCGAAGCGGAGTCAACGCCAAGCGAGCGGCGTGTCGATTGGAGAAGGCGCTGGAAAACGCGCAAGTTACTGGCTGGGCTCACGCCAGGGCATCGACACCGACAGCTACGGCGACGATGACGACGACGAAATGATCGTCGATCCAGCCGATGACGAGGTCGAAGTGCCATACATGGACCTGGACGAAATTCGGAGCTCGCTCACCGAAGGCTACTATCCGCACGAAGGCGCGGAGGAGTACGACGAGTTCAACGATGGATACCTGGACGAAGGGTGGACGGCACATGGTAGTGTGGGACACGTGCGCGGGATGAGCGAGGAACTCGGGGACTTGCTGGAGTTGTGATGGGCTGTCGTCAATGCTCGGCTTTGCTTTGTGGAATCCTGCGGGAAGGGGGGAGAGGCGTTTATGGCATGGTGGGAATGGTATGGCGTGGAACGGAAGACGGGGTGTCGGGGCTAATGAATGGGTTCTAATGATTTGCTCAAGCATGGCGTTTCAGCGGGCTGGTGGCGCGGCTTGCTTGCCATGGCGTTGAGCTGTATGTGTAGTTTGATCGATACCCGGCTTTTTCCTACTTTTCCTTAGCTGCTGAGGAAGAACATATCCGATTTTATTGCTTCACTTGTTTATTTAGTCGCCCTGCTAGCCGTTGTGTTGTTGCCGTCGACACGTACTGGGCTTGCAACTCGTGGTTGGCGCGGCTGACTCAACATCCAGCATCTCAGATCTTCACTCAGTAATCCGTCCTACCATGCCGTAGCAACGAGTCAACTTCAACACCATCGCCTGCACACAATCAGCGCCAACATGCCATCCGCCGTACCCATCTCCGACGCCGAGATCCCTCATAACCCCCCCGATCTCTCCCAGAAACTCCCCAAACTCACACCTCGAAGACGACCGCAAGCAGACCGAGATCCATCCAACCCGCCGCCTCCCACCCCAGCTTTACCCGCTGTACCAGACCTAAAAGACCATGTCTTCTTCAAACCCACCCGGAGAATCCTCTCCGACCGCGACCATCAGCTATTTTTGCAGTCCGACACGCACAATCTCATCGTCAGCTTCGTCTTTCACCTTTCGGACTCCGTGAGGGGCTCGACGATTACCAATGTGCAGAAATCCGAAGCCGCAACGGATCCCGCTGTGTTAGCATTACTGGCTGTGTTGGATGAGGCGGAGGAGCTGGTGAGACAATCGCCGCCGGTGGACACGGGTTCGCGCTTTGGCAACCCGGCGTTTCGCGACTTTCTGCAGAAGCTGGACGATGCACTGCCCGGTTGGCACTCCAAGATCGGTGTGCAAAATGCAGCCGCTCAGGCCGAGCTATCGACGTACATCTCGAATGCATTTGGCAGTGGAGTGCGGATTGACTACGGCTCTGGGCATGAACTCAACTTCCTCCTTTGGCTGCTATGTCTACGCCAGCTGGGCGTGCTGCACGACAACGCATTCCCGGCGTGCACGCTGCTGGTATTCCCGCGCTACCTGCGCCTTATGCGGAACGTGCAAAGTACGTATTACCTCGAGCCAGCGGGCTCACACGGCGTCTGGGGCCTAGACGACTACCAATTCCTCCCCTTCCTCTTCGGCGCCAGCCAGCTGGTAGACCACAAACACATCCGCCCGCTGAGCATCCACAACGAGCTCGTACTGGAAGAGTGCGCCAAAGACTACCTCTACCTCGACCAGATCCAATGGGTCAATGCGACCAAGACGGTGCAAGGCCTGCGCTGGCACAGCCCCATGCTCGACGACATCAGCGCCGCCAAGTCGTGGTCGAAAGTCGAGGCCGGCATGCGCAGGATGTTCCTCGCCGAGGTCCTGGCCAAGTTGCCTGTTGCGCAGCACTTTCTGTTCGGGAGTCTAATTCCTGCGGCGCCTGGCATGGCGGCCGATGCGAAGGAGAAGGTGGGCGAGGAGGATGTGGGGGAGTTTGAGGTGACGGTGGATGGGATGAAGCACATTCACAATTCGAATTCGTGGGGCGATTGTTGTGGGATTAAAGTGCCTAGCGCTGTGGGCGCGAGGATGGAGGCGAGGAAGAAGGGCGATGCGGGAGAGTTGAGGCGGTTGCCATTTGATTGATGGGATGCTGCTGCGCTTCCTGTATCAAGTACTATGACGAATCTGTTTGACGGCCCGCAATGCGACGACCACGACGTGAACGTTCTATTTCGAAATCGATATCTCAACATTAAACGCCGTTGCCACATTGAACCTCTGACGCGCTTGGGCATCGTGTAGAGTGAAGTTCACTAGGCCCGGCCGTCCATGCCTCATTGCCGACCTCGGCTTCCGAAATATGTCATCAACCTCACGAACCCTTGAATCACCACAAACCACCCTCCATTCCCACCAACACCCCTCCTCCAACCCCGTTGTATATATATCTGGGCAAGCGAAGATGGCGCAGGACTTCCCAGCGCACGCTTCGCCCACCCACTCGCCCACCATACCCCCGTCCCGACCTCGCCAGCTATCGGTCTCGAGACTCCAACTCGGCGACGACATCAACGAGCAAGAAGAAGATCCACAACAACAAGGGCCCCCGTTAATCAGCCCCGCCTACACCCCTCCTCACACCCCGTCAATCGACGCCCAAAGACACGACAGACAGCCCAAAAGCATCCCCATCGCCCCCTCCTCCGACGACCCCGAAGACGCAGCAGCAACCCGCGCGCGCTTCTCCCAGCCCCTCCCCAACGTGCAATGCGAGGTCCGCGCCCGCATCCCCACCACCTCCGGCCAGGAAATGTGGCTGCATCTCTACCAAAACGACGCGGATGAGAAGGAGCACCTCGCCATCGTCTTTGGCCCGCACATCCGGAGTCGCAGTTTGGATGCGCCGCGGCCCGGCGAGACGGAGAGGGATCGCATGATTCGCGGGGCGTATGTGGGCACACTATACCCCGGTCGCACGACTAGTACGCTGGAAAAGATCAAGCGGGACGATGGCGTGCCTACGCCGAGGAATGGGCCGGTCTCTACGAGTGCGTCGCAGCTTGCGGAGACGATGAATGAAGAAACACCGCCGGCGGAAACCGACTCGCAGCCGCCTACGGTGCGAATCCATTCCGAGTGCTATACCGGCGAGACGGTCTGGTCTGCACGCTGCGACTGCGGCGAACAGCTAGACGAGGCCGCGCGATTAATGTCCCTCCCACAGCCCACACCCGCCTCAACCCCAACCAGCCAAGGCCAACATCCGCTCCACACCATGCTGCCGCCCACAGGAGGCGTCATCATCTACCTCCGCCAAGAAGGCCGCGGCATCGGCCTCCTAAGCAAGCTCAAAGCCTACAATCTCCAGGATCTAGGGCACGACACGATGGAAGCCAACCTCCTCCTACGCCATCCGGGCGATGCCCGCTCATACGGCCTCGCGACCGCCATGCTGCTCGATCTCGGCCTCGGCGGTCCGCGCGGCATCCGCCTGCTCACGAACAATCCCGAGAAGGTGCGGGCTGTCGAGGGCCCGAATCGCGAGATCCGCGTCGTGGAGCGCGTGCCGATGATTCCGCTGGCGTGGCGGACGGGCGGCAAGGAGGGCATCCGCAGCGAGGAGGTGGAGAAGTACATTTCGACGAAGATTGAGAAGTTCAAGCACATGTTTAGCGCGGAGGGGTGAGGCCGGCGGCGGCTAGTCTAACGCGGTACTGTATGAGTGTGTGGAGAGGAGATAGCCGTCACGAAGACGGGTACTCCGAGGAGACGAATGGAGGAAGCGTGGGCATTTGACCCGCGTCGACGCAAGGAGTGATCACCAACGTGGGCCCCCCGAGTCGTGAAACTCGGCCCCTGCGATGCACATACCGCTTCACAGGAGACATGGCCATCATGCCGGAACGAGACCTGGGGAGGACGTTACAAAAGGGCGACTCCGTGGATTGCCAGGGGAAAATGCACTCCCAGCCGAATCCGCCCATGCTTGGAAATCTAAGTCATGGAGGAAGAAATTGCATTGGACATATTGTCTGACGTCTGAACTGAACAGCGAGTTCGACCAGATACCCCGACTCACGTACATGTACGTACCTTGGATATACGTAGACACAGACGAAAAGAAAATAGAGACGACTTTACGAGCACCGTCGTCCCGAATTACCTTCTTCGGTACCTTTGGTGCAGCGTTGGGAGTGGAAAGAACGGTTTCATGAATTTCAGCATTGGATCGCATTCCTCGACATGACTGCAAAAGCAATTCATCATCATCCACACCCGCAATGAAAAGTCCCATATGCGCCCCGCCCCGCCCGCCGTGCATCGCATTGCAGAAAAAGAATTACAGACAGTAATCGACACGAAATGCGAGAAGCCACCCCCTGAAACACACAACGTAACGCACGCTTCTCGAAGCGTGTTCCTCCCCCAGAGATACGAGAGGCCCAGCCATCGATCCGAACTGATCACGCGCGGCCTTCCCACTAAGAAGCCTTGTGCGGCCGGACAACAGAGGCGCCCACGCTCCCCACCCGCCCGCTCGTCTTGCGCACACTCGTCTTGCCATCGGTGCTGCGCCGTGAAGGCGACGAGCGCTTGCTAATGCTCAGACTGCCGATACCATTGCCGCTCTTCCGCTGACTGGGCGTCTTTGTCCTCGAAGGGCTAGCGGCGTCCAAGAGACCCTCGACGCTCGCCGGGCGGTTCTCGGCATCGCTGTTCTCCGCGGACGTCAGGCCATCCCATTGCGTTGTCGTCGTGGTCGTCGTGGTGCAGCTGATGGCTCTGCGCTTCCCGCTGCGGCTCGCGGGCGACTGGCTTGCTTTGCGGCCTAGCATGCGCAGCGCGTAGTCTTCTGTTGTGTCGTTCGGGTCGACGCTGAGGGTTGAGCGCTGCATGCTGACGATCTCGGTGTCGGGCTTGATGTCGAAGGGCTGCTGGTTTTCGGTCATGACTCTGCGCGCCCCGAAGATCTTGTTCGTCTTGCGTGGTTGGCCGGGTGTTGGGGCCGGGAGGTTCTCGTCGGCGACGCCGATGCTGGCTTTCAGGTCGTCGGAGGAGGTGTAGCTTGTGGTTGTGGCGGACGCGGCTTGGTGCTCGTTGTTGGTGATTTCGCCCAGGGCTGCTCGGCGTGGACTGCTGACGTGACGGTCGCCGTGCGGCGGGGTGAAGGTCTGGCCGTTGCTGGCGAGTCTTCGGTTGCTGGAGTTGTGCAGTCTTGTCGGGGTCGCCGGCTGCATGGTAGCCATGATCTTCTCCTTCAGCGTGTCCTCGAACCACCACTCCCGGAAAGTGCCTTGGTTGAGATGCAGCCAATGCTGCTGCGGGCCCACCACCATGCCCGGCCGCATGAAGCGCATGAATGCGATGACCTCGTTTGCGGTGAAGCCATATTGGTAGATGAGGTATGCACCAATCAAGCATCCCGTCCTTCCGAGCCCGGCTTTGCAGTGCACGGCGATTCCTCGCTGCTTTGCAATGGTGGCTTGAGCGAGGCCGATGAACTTTCGAACAAGATTGAGTGGCGGGCATGTTCCATCGTCGAAGATCATGTCAAGATGCTTGATGCCAAGGGCGGTGAAGTAAGAGGGTGAATACAGCTCCGAGTTCAGCCGGACAACCAGTCCAATGCCGCGTTCCGCGAAGTGGCCCAGAACATTCTTGAAAGGCATCGGCAGGTTCTTGTCTCTGTTGAGCGCAGAGATGGAGCGCGGAAGTTGTGCGTATGCCGCTTCATGAGGCTGAATCACCCGCGTGGGTTGGTGCTGCGGAGAGGCGAATGCGAGGAAGTCTGGCGTGATCCAGTTGAAGTCTCCCATGTCCACCCGTTCGAATCGTTCGTACTCTTCCAGGCTGAAGTCTTTCAGGCACACAAGACCCTCCTCTTTGGCTTTCCACACTCCATACACTACGTCTTGAATCGTCAGGGCGTAGTCGGCTTGACTGTAGCCGGCATCTCGGAACGGCATGCACGGCGGGTCCATCTGAGAGATGGGCGCCAGGGCAAGATGAGGTGGCCAGTTCTGAATCAGAACCATGTACGTGGCAAGGATGCAAGCGGCATTTGCACGACCTACAATTCCAAGTTAGACTTGTGTCATGGCGGGTGGTTTGGTATGCGGCAGCACTTACTTCGGGAATCCGCACTGGACCAGAACACCACCGGTCGATTCTTGTTGTCTGGACGCCCAAGCACATCATGAAGCTGCACGGCATATCGGTACAAGTGTCCGATGTGCAGCGGGCCAAAGTCGGCGTGGAATGCGTTGTACAGCAGATGTCGGTCGATGGAGAAGTAGAAGGGAGGTAACTTCTGCACCTCGCCCGACACCGCCTGGGGGCCCGAAGGAGCTTTGGAGGAGCGCCTGGTGGGGGATCGATGGGCCTTGGAGGGGTATGGGAAGGGGGTGTTTTCGTCGGGGGGATGGGTGTATGATGCGAGGTAGAGGCAGTCTGAGAATGGGAGAAGGGGCATATTAGCAATAGGCTCGGGGAGCGAGGGACCGACGAGTGCGGCCATGGTGCTGTGTTGTGAGGGAGTACCTTGGATATACTCGATCACCTGTCCATAGCTCGTCACGGCAGGCACTTCCGCAGACGTGCTTTGACGGGGTGAGTGAGGCATTGATTGCCTGTTGTGCTTTCCTGCTCAGAGATGCTGCCACTCGATGCTGCTTTCCGAGATGCGATGCAGGGGCGGTGTGAAAGAGGAGCAGCAATGGTCGTGTGCGCAGACAGACTCTCAATGCGAAGGGGCAATGACGATGCGGCAGTGCAGATTGTTGTGACGAAAGCTCCTGCGATGAGGGCACGGCAGGGATGTTCAACGACGCCGAAGCAATGCAACAGGCTGCAAGGGATAAGGATGCAAAGCGCAATGATGTTGTTGTGCAGACATGAGGAGTGTGTATTTGCCCTGCAACATGAGACGACTAGCTGCTCGCCGTTGCCAGGTGAGGTTGATGCGCCATAAACAAAAACAGCCCGCTTCCGGACTGCCTAATTGGGTTAGCCTTAGGGTTGGTCAGCCTGCCGTCCCGCAGGGTCCGAGTTCGAGTATTGCACTCAACTTCAACTCCATTCATCCTCCACGTACTTGGCTGCTTCATCGATCCCTTGCGACGTTGCGTTTTCTGCCAACAGCATGATTCGACGGGGGAAGACAGAAGGCTGGCTTCAACTGCCACCTGAAGCACGGCTTGCATGGGTCACGCTCAATGATGTCCACTTCAACCTCACCCAGCCTGGCGTGGTCGAAGGGCGGGGCGGAGCGCTGCTTGCAACTCAAGATCTTGATGCTGATGATCAGGCTCATCGGGTTCTCTTGACAGTTCCAAGAGATCTTATTCTCTCGCTCGAGCGGGTTCGAGAGCATGCAAAGGTCGACAGAGACTTTCGAGAAGTCCTCGAAAGCCTTGGAGATCTTGGAAGGGTGAGTTAGGGTTTCATTGTCATCCCATTCTTAGGTTGCCACCGATATTCTCTTCACTGTTTTCATACGTCTCGCGACTCTGATTGCTAGGAGCTGACTGAATGGGTCAGACTCCGCGCGGAGCCATCCTATCCTTTCTCATCTTGCAAGCAAGCATTTCGTCTCCGCATCTGCCATATCACGTCGGCGTCCGTAGTGCTTTCTCTGAGTAAGTAATACTTCTGGTCACTCTCTTCGATCATTCATATGGTATCTCGGGGACATGTCCGCTGATCTGCCAAGCTACGTCAAATCGCTGCCGATGGAGAAACTACCCACCACCTGGAATGCCGAGGAGCTACAATTACTGGTAGGGACCACGCTCGGACAAGCCACGGGCGCAAAGATGAAGAGTCTTCGTCATGAGTATGAACTCCTTTGCTCATCTGTCGAGCACACCCGTTGGTACCAAGCAGTACAAGACCACCTGGATTTCGACGATTGGCTTCAAGCAGATGCAATGTATCGTTCCCGCGCGCTGGACTTTCCCAACATCGGACACTGTATGGTGCCTTGCATAGATCTCGCGAACCATGCCGCAGGCGATGCAACCGTTGCTCTGTACGAAAAGACTGCCAATGGTGACGCAGTTTTACTACTCATTGATGGCAAGACGGTCTCTCGAGGAGAAGAAGTGACAATCACGTATGGCGACGAAAAAGGGGCATCTGAAATGCTATTTTCTTACGGTTTCCTGGACTCTGGCATGGATTCTGCGCAGACGATGCTCCTCAGCCTCACTCTACCCCCAGAAGACAGATATCGGGCAGCAAAGGCAAGGATAGCTGATTGTGCCCCTGGCTTCAACATCTCCGAGACGCCAGATGGTGGCGTTCGGTGGGAAGGCGATTATGTGTGGCTGCTCTGCGTGACGGAAGAAGACGACCTCCACTTCGCCTTGGCTAGAACGGTAGACGGAGTAGAGGATGAAGTACAACCTCTCTTCCAAGGGAAAGAACTAACGGGTGGTGCGGCCGGACTACGGACTCGGCTTTCCGGAACACCTCTTTGGGACGTCTATCACCTGCGTGCAATCTCCATACTCCAAGAGCGAGTCTTCAGCCAGATGCAGATCCTGTACAGCACGGAGGAAGAAGTGGCGGCCAGGGCTAACGGAGCTGACTCCGCCATCCCTTCGTCCACTTTCGATGCGGCCATGAAGCTCAGAGAGTTGGAGTTCTCGCTCCTGAACAAAGCATACGAGACCTTTGAGCACAAGGTACGTAGTGCGGTCCAGATATGATGAAGCGTTCAGCACAGAAGTGTGGACGCTGTGTGGTGCTCGCTGACCCCGAACCATGCAGAAACTCGAACTGGCTCAGAGTTCCGTGGTCACCCGATACTTGGCTGAAATGCGCGAAGAAGATCTGGACCATGTACCTGACGATTTCTCGTAACAAACTTAAAAGGGCCCCCTGTCGCGTGCTCCCGCATTCCTCCATGGCATGAATCCGGGGAAAGGCAGACTGCATCCAATCGTCGCAAGGTCTGGGGAAGGGCTGCAGGGCGTACGTTGCATGATCTGGGGAAAGGCAGCTCGTATCCGTCCGCGCAAGAAAACTAGAAGCAGCGCCGTCGGTTCACTAATCGCCCCCACTAGTGTGTATCGAGCTCGACTGCCTTGGTCGAGGTCGGAAGCGTCGTTTTAAGGTTCTGGCAGGGGCATCTCAATACGGAAAGACGGTCCGATACCCTTTCCGCCGGTTGGTGGGGAACTGCTTTATTCGAAGTGATCGATATTTGTCACGCGAGAAGATCAACATTCATGGCCTCGACAGCTACAATATAAAGGCGACTGCGGCGTATGATCTGTCGAGCTTCCAAACCCCATCCACACCCGTCAATACACCTACCGGGATGCTGTTATGCGTGAAGCAAATCTCGAGGTCGAATGACCCAAAAGCCACCGGGAACTCCCTTGTAAATTGCGATGGGCCTGGGCCAATGACGCTACCAGGATGGGTGTCTACGGAACCTTCCTGCAGCAAGCTACTGTGGGGGATGATGCTGCTTCGACGTTTCTCGGAAAGAGACGGACGATGCAACGACATGCTCACGCACGTTCGATCGTTCCCCGGATGATTGTCAAGCTACTGGAGGCTGTCTTCATTCCCAGTCGTCTCTGATCTCTCTTCGCGTCTGCCCAGAGACCAAGACGAGGCGCGCGGGATTCCAGTGATTCTCGAGGATTGGCGTCTCTAGGGATCCGCCGCGCGCGCACCCCGCTTCGGCAGGCCACTTGGTGAACCTAAGCTGCCCGCAGCCAATGAGAGGCGGAGCAGGTACGCGAATAGTCTTCCCCCAGCCCGGTCCGTCCGCCCAGGTTGGTTGTGTGAGGGCCGTTTCGAGACGCTAGCGTCATCGCGCGCAAGGTCTCATAACCAATTTGCCTTTCCTGACCCCAGATTTGCGCAGGTGATCGCAGGGGCCCACTGTAGTAGCCCGCCCCCCTCCACCAAGCATCAGACCATGGCTCCCGCCCTCATTTGGTGCTGCAAAATCCGATATACACTTTCTACCTCCACACGTTGCAGTTGTTGGGTTGTACATTCAATCAAGCCCGAGATAATCTAATGCGCTCGATTGGATTGGGCTTCTTTGGCTTCAACTTGACCGCTGTCGTATGATTGCTTTTTCCTTGGACTCGTTGGCACCTCGTTTCCAGTACACCTTGCCTCGCCCTCGGCGGCCCTCGTGCCCATCATGCCAGGCATCCTCCCGATGAAGGTCATCAAGGTGGGCACTAGCGCGCAGAGTCGGATTGCCCAGGCGTGCGATCGGTATGTGGCAAGATATGCGCACCACTCTCGTGCCCGTCTGATCGAATGAGTACAGCTGTCGAAGCAAGAAGATCCGGTGCGACGGCATCCGACCATGCTGCTCCCAATGCGCCAATGTCGGCTTCGAATGCAAGACGAGCGACAAGCTCAGCCGGCGAGCCTTCCCCCGCGGCTACACCGAGTCGTTGGAGGAGAGAGTGCGGGCGTTGGAGCAGGAAGTGCGCGAGTTGAAGGAGCTGTTGGACGAGAAGGATGAGAAGATTGATATGCTTACCCGCATCCATTCACAATCCCCACACGCCTTGGACATGGTCTCGATGAGACGGCGCTCGTCAACCCCACCGACTTCTACCGACGACAAGGAGGATTCGCCGTCGAAAGACGACATCTTCAAGGTGCAACAGTCGCCGCATCTCGAGGGCGAAGGGATGAGCTCCTACTTCTCGGGATCATCCAGCACGAAGATCTTCTTGGAGGCCTTCAAGCGGAAGGTGCAGGAGACCGGCCGCTCGACTGCCGACATTGACCTCGACCGATTATTGGAGATCAAGACCGTCGTCACGGAGGAAGACTCGGATGCCGCTGCCTCCGTCGTCTTCAAGGCGCCCCCCAGGCTACTCTCGGACCATCTCATCAATGTCTTCTTCCAGGAGTGGGCGCCCCTCTTCCCCGTTCTGCACCGTCCTGCTTTCCTCGAGCTGTACGGAAAGTACGTCGCCGACACCGACACCATCACCAACAAAGCAGACATTGCTCAGCTGAACCTGGTATTCGGGATCGCCGCGCTGTCGAGGGAGTCGCGTTCCTCCGAGGATTTGGCTAGCTTCGAGGCGCAGTGGAAAGCTGCATTGGATGCGATTTTGAAGAACAACACGATACCCACGCTGCAGGCTTTGATTCTCGCGCAAATCTACTGCATTCAGCAAGGTGACTACCAGAGTCTACTCACCTACAAAGGTCTGTCCACCACGCTGTCGGCGCGACTGGGCTTGCATCAATCGCAGAAGCGTTTTGCTTTTGGTGCCCTCACGTGCGAGACTCGAAAGAAGATCTTTTGGACTCTGTACACCGTGGATTGGTGAGTCGAGATCGTGTTCAGCAATGTGCATACACATCATAGTTTGTCTAACAACTGTCCAGCTTCACTGCAACCATCCTCGGCATGCCGAAACAACTAAAAGACGAGGACATTCAATGCGAGTTCCCCGTCGACGCCGACGACGAATACGTGACCGAACGTGGATTCGCCCCGACCCTGCCGGGCGAGTCGACCAAGCTGTCCAGCGCGCTCGCCCTGTTCCGCGCCGCCCGCATTCTCTCAAAGGTCCTGGAAGAGGTCTTCCCAGCCAAGGCTACCTACGACTTGTCCTTGAAGCGACTCGCAGACTTCTCCGACGAGTTGGAGTCGTGGAGCGCCTCGTTGCCTCCCCACCTGCGCCTGCAGTTCGCGCATGACAAGCCCAGCACTGGCACGGTGAACAGCCGCTCGCCCATTCTGTCGCTCATGTACCACTATGTCCGCGCGCTGATCCAGCGCCCCATCGTCTGCGCGGCGCTGGGCACCCGCTCTTCGTCCGCGATGATGTCGATGGCCGGCTCATGCAAACACATGATCCAGATCGTGCAGCTGTTGATCGAGCGCGGCATGAGCTTCTCATTCTGCCTCAACCGCGACGAGGTCTTGGTGCTGTCTGGCTTTGGCCTGCTGTTCCAAGGCATTCCCCTCGACCCAAGCTCCAAGATCTTGAAGGACAATCAAAAGATGGTCAACGCCGTCATCGGCATCCTCAGCAAATCTGCTGCATCGTGCGCGCCCGAGTTCAAACGAGTCGCGCGCTCCTTCATCCCCGAGCGATGCGAGCCCACCAAGAAGAGCCAGCAGTCCTCCAAACCCAACAACCCTGAGCTCGCCCGCCACAACTCTGACGGCGCAGTGCCGCCAGTGATCGTCTCCAGCCCGACATCGTCGGCGCGAAAGAACCTGAAAGCCATCGCCTCGCGCCTCACCGGCAGCGGCTCCGCAAAGAAACCCGGCTTCGACGCCACCGACCACCGCAGAGCCACGATCCACAACATCAGCCTCCAGCCTCAACCCATCGCCAGCCGCAGCGTCCCAACCCTCCAACCTCCCGTCCCCGCCGCCTCCCCCTACGACCCCGCCTCCACCTCCCGCTCCGAACCAGCCCGCAGCCCAGTCAACATGTTCAGCCGGCCTTCATCGACAACCACCGGCCCCCCAAGCGCAACCTCAACCTCCTCAAGAACAACGACCACCCACCCCACCCTGCAACCGCGCCTGCGCACAAACGCCCCCACCCTCACAAACCTCGACTACCTCTCCTTCGGCAACGAGCCCGAGCCCCAAGCCCCCGTCGCCGCCCAGCCAACCAACACTCGCACCTCGCACCCCATCAAAACCGAGCCCGGCCCCACAGACTGGGAGAAGCTGATCGGCAGCCTCGACAACGGGCAGACAAACATCTACGACGCATGCTACGGCGGCCCGTCCGTCGATGCCCTGCTCGACATTCCGCCTCTCCTGAGCGGTAGCAGCGGGGACACCGGCTCCGCCGCGCAAACGGTGCACGACAGCTTGTCCTTCAACACTCCGCTGGACCTGTGGACGCTGGTGCAGACGGAGACGAACGGGAGCGCGAAGTCGGGCCTTACGGTGGGCAGCGGGCAGAGCGATAGCATTCTGTCGTTTTCGACGGATGACGCGCGCGGCTTCGATTGCAGCAGTAGCAGTGAGGACTTCACTACGATTGATTGGACGGCGGGGACAAGCGAGGGCAGTGGGGACGGGAGTTTGGAGCAGAGCGGCAGCGGGGCGGATGTGTATCGGGGGATTTGCATGCCGCACGACGACATGGGGTTTGGAGGGAGTAATTGGGATACGCCGTTGAATTTTTGAAAGACGGTGGACTGGAATGATACCCCGGACGGTGAGAGGAGGGGCGCGGAGGCGAAAAACAGTTTGGAGAATGCTTGAACGGGACGATTGCTTTTCCTTCCGATTGCCGCCCGACGAAGATGGACGGGGGACATGGAGCTCTCTTGTTGTTGTTGTTGTTTTCGATGATACCCGAAGCTCTTCCGGACGAGGTATGTAACAATTTGAATGGCGGGAACGACGAAAATGGGCTGTTTGTTTTCCTCCCGGCGCCGGAGGGTAATGGCGAAGTGGATGGACAGACTGAAATACCTTACCTTAGCTTTTGCAGAGAGCACAAACAAGGTCAGCAGAATGGGATGAGGTTCGATTTGAAAGACGCGCCAGCCTGCCATTGGAACATGCATCATGAATATCGTACTGTAACTGGCAGTTGACCATCCGCTCAATCCACTTCTCGCCTGTTCTTTTTCCGCCCCCAGACCTCATCCGGATCGGTCTTATCCTTACTCTCAGGCACATACCACGCGATGAACAGCCCAAACACCAGCGCCATGGCGGCAAAGATGAAGTACACCTGGCCCTTGCCCATGCGCTCATTGATGATGGGGAAGAACTGCGCAACGATAAAGGTGGAGATCCAATTGACGGCCAGCGCCCAAGACTGCACGGCGCCGACGGCATTGGAAGCGACGAATTCGGAGGGCAGGATGAATGGGATAGGACCGAGGCCGAAGCCGAAAGACGACACGAAGACGACGACGGCCACGGCGGAGAGGGCGGGGATGGAACGCATGATGCCCACGGCGAGCAGGATGCTCATGGTGCCCATGCCGGAGATGGACATGAGGAGGCAGGTTTTGCGGCCTAGCTTTTCCACCAGCGGGGCGGCGGAGATGGTGACGATGACGTTGAGGAGGGAGACGAAGATGTTGAGGAGGGCGGAGTTGGACTCGAGGAGGGAGGAGAGCAGGCTGACGCCGTACATGACGATGCTGTTGATGCCGGTAAATTGTTGACACATCATGACCATTGTGATTGCCAGGATGGCCGGCCGGGTTTCAGGATCGCGGAGGACTTGGAAGACGCTGAGTGTCTTTCGAGCTGTTCCTGCAGTGGGCACACGAGGGGTGGAGGTGTCGGTTTGGTCTGAGGAGTTTGGCGCGCCGTCTGGGTGAGCAAGGAGCGTTTCCTCCTCGTCCAGAAGGGTGCTATCGACTTGTCTCCACGCAGCGACTTCTTCGGCAATGTCGACATTCGCACCGCGGATCTTTTGCAAGACCACCTTCGCACGTGACGGCTTTCCTTGATCTGCGAGATACTTTGGACTCTCCTGTCCACCTAGCAGTAAGCCTGCCGTCTGAGCCAATGCAATCACGCCTCCGACAGCTAGGATGATTCTCCAGAGTTGTCCGCGACTCAAGAAATAGCCGAGAACTTGGGTGATGAGGATTCCCACGTTGACCATGACTTGCGTGAAGCTGCCAAAGAAGCCCTTCCTGCCGGGTGGGGCAATGTCGAAGATGTATATGGGCACGACGACCATTGCACCACCGGCACCAAGGCCAGCAATCAAGCGGCCGGCCGCCATGGTGCCGACATTGGGCGCCAATGCCTCGAAGACGGGGCCAACGGTCGCGCAAAGGGCAGCGTAGAGCATGCCTCTCACTCGCCCGTTCTTAGCGGTGAGGGGGCCAGCTGCCAATGCTCCGATCAAGCCTCCTAATGTGAAGAAAGAGGAGACCAGACCGAACTGGGTGGCATTCATGGGAATGCATTGTGGGAGAGCGCCAAGTGGGCTGGCCTGCGTTCCCCATCCGAGTCTCGCTTTTACAGAGGCAAGGGTGATGGAGTCTTTGGCGCAAGTGATGACCTCCGAGGGAGCATTGAGCTCGGCGAGGTGATAGCCGAAGAGGAGAGGGCCAGTGGTGGCCGTGAGGAGGAGGAAGAGGAAGTAGGGAGTGAAGGCGTTGGAGGAGCCTGATGGAGCCATGTCCGGCCAATGGAGGGATGCGAGACGCGGCTTCGCTTCCTGCTCTTTCTTATCGCAAGGGAACGCTTACAGCGACTACATGTCGAGTGATCGGTGGGTGTCGATGTCGATGTATGTATGCAACGGCGTCACTCGAGCTTGACTCGAAGTGAGGAGAGACCCCGATTTGGATGCCTCAGGCATCAACGATATTAGCCTGAATGCATACAGGTCACGTAGCGGAGGGAGCAGAGGGCGCGGAGGGGGCGGAAGATGGGTAACAGCGTGTTGCCATCTATCCTCGACTGCCTCTTGCTTGCTAAGGTGCTGGTGTCAGCAAATGCACGGCGGATGAGGCAAATGCAGGATGCCGTGAGGAGGGCCTCCGCTGACCGGTCGGGAACGCATGACATGATGTAATCTTCACGCGTGGCGGCTTAGTCATCGAGGGACAGGGTAAAGTCAGGGCGAGAGGTTAAGCTTGCCCCACCAAAAAAAGCTGAACTGACGGCGGCGGGTCGAGGGTAATGTTGACCCATCCACCCTCCACTTCCGCCCATCTCCTCCTCCATCCCTCTCTCTCTCTTCTTCCCACACTCGACGCAAACGTACTCAAGCAAGATGGGTTACGGAAAGATCGACGAAACGTGTATCAACACCATCCGACTGCTCGCGGTACGTGCAGGCGCCGAGGGCCATTGGCTGGCCTACCTCATCCATCACCCCCGCCTCAACATGTCGCAACAACAGTGGCGCATTGGCTGACAAGACAACACTTTGCAGGTCGATGCCACCTTCAAGGCGAACTCCGGCCACCCCGGTGCGCCGATGGGCATGGCCCCGGTCGCCCACGTCCTCTTCAACAAGTTCATGACGTTCAACCCTCAGAACCCCGACTGGGTCAATCGCGATCGCTTCGTGTTGTCCAACGGCCACGGATGCATGCTGCAATATGCCCTGCTGCACCTCTTCGGCTACAAACTCACCCTCGACGACCTCAAGCAGTTCCGCCAGGTCGGCAGCATCACCCCGGGCCATCCCGAGGCCCATGACACCCCCGGCATTGAAGTCACCACCGGCCCCCTCGGTCAGGGCTTCAGCAATGCCGTGGGCTTGGCCATCGCCCAGAAACACACCGCTGCCGTCTTCAACAAGCCCGGCTTCGAGCTCATCAACAACCATACCTACTGCTTCTTCGGCGATGGCTGCGCCATGGAAGGTATTGCCAGCGAGGCTGCCTCCCTGGCTGGCCACTTGCAATTGGGCAACCTGATTTGCATCTACGATGACAACCATATCTCCATTGGTAAGGAAGCACCCTGATTGACGGTAACGCTGCGCGTATCTGCTGACACACCCGTTCTTGCTCAGACGGTGACACCAAGTGCGCCTTCACCGAAGACGTCACCAAGCGATTCGAGGCGTACGGCTGGCATACGCTGTGGGTCAAGAACGGTGACACCGACTACGCCGGTATCGAGGCGGCCATCGAGGCGGCCAAGAAGGTCACCGACAAGCCGACCGTCATTCGACTGACCACCACCATCGGCTTCGGCTCCCTACTGCAGGGCACCGGTGGCGTGCACGGAAACGCGCTAAAGGAAGACGATTGCAAGCAGGTCAAGAAGAAGTTTGGCTTCGACCCGGAGAAGTCGTTTGTCGTTCCTCAGGAGGTGTACGAAGCCTACCACAAGCACGCAGCCGAGGGTGCCGCAGCAGAGTCAAAGTGGAATCAGCTCTTCGACAAGTACAGCAACGAGCACAAGGAGCTGGGAGCGGACCTGAAGCGTCGTTTGGCCAAGGACCTTCCGGAGGGCTGGCAAAACCATCTCCCCGTCTACAAACCGTCTGACGGTGCGGTCGCTTCCCGCAAGCTGTCCGAGACGGTTCTGGAGAAGATTCACGAGGCCGTTCCTGAGCTCATCTCGGGCTCCGCCGATTTGACCGGCTCCAACAACACCCGCTGGAAGAACGCCGTCGACTTCCAGCCGCCGTCCCTCGGCATCGGCGAGTGGAGCGGACGATATATGCGCTACGGTGTGCGCGAGCACGCCATGGCTGGCATCATGAACGGCATGGCCGCCTATGGCACCGTCATCCCCGCCGGTGGCACCTTCCTGAACTTCGTGTCCTACGCCGCCGGATCCGTCCGTCTTTCCTCTCTCTCGCACCAGCGCGTCATCTACGTCGCCACCCACGACTCCATCGGTCTGGGTGAGGATGGCCCGACTCATCAGCCCATCGAGACGCTCGCTCACTTCCGCGCCCTGCCCAACATGATGGTCTGGCGCCCGGCCGACGGCAACGAGACCTCCGCCGCCTACTACATGGCCCTCACCTCCAAGGGCACGCCCTCCATCCTCGCCCTCACTCGTCAAAATCTCCCGCAGCTCGAGGGCTCGACAATCGAGAAGGCCATCAAGGGTGGCTACGTGGCTCTCGAGCAGCCCGGCGCAGACATCACCCTCGTCTCCACCGGCTCCGAAGTCGGCATCTGCCTCGAGGCCGTCAAGTACCTCAAGGACAACAATGGCATCAATGCCCGAGTCGTGTCGATGCCTTGCACGGAAGTCTTTGACGCACAGGACAAGAGCTACCAATTGGAGGTCCTTCCCGACGGCATCCCGGCTTTGTCGGTGGAAGTCATGTCCACCTTGGGCTGGGAGAAGTACTCGCATGAGCAGTTCGGTTTGAACCGCTTCGGTGCTTCGGGACCATACAAGGATGTCTACAAGGTTCGTTTCTCCTTTTCCTCTTTGGTAGCTACATCATGCTGACATTGCGCGATAGAAATTCGAGTTCACGCCCGAGGGCGTCGCGAAGCGCGCCGTCCTCACTGTGGACTGGTACAAGGAGGTCAAGCCGCTGCGCTCGCCCGTCAACCGTGCTTTCCAGCAGCTTATATAAGTTGGCAGCTGTCTGGTGTTGGCTCGCCGAGCAAGCCACGTGTAGAGTGGGAGGACTGAAGCAGCTTCGCATGAACACGTCGACGCTTAGCCTGCGTCAACAAACCGATGATTCAAAGGTAGCAGATAGATCTGAACAATATATATTGCGTGATCAATAATGCGTTATTAAAGTTCTCGATCAAGTAGTGGTCCTAGCCGTGGCACTGCTCTGCATCATCAGGGTTGAAGGTGTTCGGAATTCTTCGCGCATGCTAGACGGTTCTGCTTGCGGTTGATCTCGATTGCGATATCTGGACAGCAGGCTTCGGCGGCTTCGATTGTGCTGGTTGGAACTCGGTGGTCGGCCAGACATGCCAGTAGCGAGAGATGTGTCCACGGGAAACTCAGAAATTGAGAGAGGTCCTCGCCATGTCTTCCCACAGCGCGAAAATATTGAAGCGTACATTGCAGCGAGAGGAGGCCGTCAAACGCCACCTTGAACAGGAGCAATGCCAAAGGTATCCCAGAACTCTCTGGAATCGTAGCAGCGGCCCAACGCCTCCATACTCCTCGGCAAAGCCCTGACATCCTCCTCCACCATCAACTCGTACACCCACTTCGCCTGATCCGACGGCTTAGGATCGACATCACCGTGCTTCCCATCCTCACTGGCCTCCTTGGGCGATCCCCAATGCACGAACAGACTCCACCAATCATACACAAACCCATCCGTCAACATCCACCGCTGGCCCTTCGCGGCCTCCCAGCGCGCAACGACGGCCAAAAGCCCGCGCGCAACATCCAGCCCATGAACCAAGTGCAGACTGCGCTTGCCCCGCACATCCTCCTTCGTCTTCGCCACGCGTCCCACCCAGTCCCGCGGCTGGCGCGCACCGCCCCATAAGCCGGCGAGATTCAGCACGCAGCCGCCGAGCGAGAGCAGTTCGTCTTCGGCCTCGGCGCGCGCGTTCGAAGTGTCGTAAGACGATTTACGAGTCACCCAGCATGATGATGGCGAGGAGGATAGCGTTGGCCCGCCACCTTGCCAAATCCCCGTACTGCCCAGTTGCACGAAATGCACTTTGCGCTTGTCCCCTGCGAACGACGATGGGGCCAGCTTCCCCTCCCACGCCTTCTCGTACCCTTGGACGAGTCTCGCACTTGGGCCAGTGCCTTTGAGCGGGAATGTGATGAGCACGTTTCTCGCTAGCGGTAGCGAGGAGAACTGGCTGTCGTCGCCGTCGGGGTCGAAGGTCCATTTGAGCGTTGCGCTGCCGCCGACTTCGTGCCCGTCTCGCGTTGTGGCGCAGAAGGTGAGGGCGCGGTGGCGTGCGAGCGGGATGAGGAAGGTGCTGGTCCAGCCTGCGCCTAGGATTAGGAGGTCGAGTTCTTGCATGTTTGGCCTTTCCTTGCTGTCGAGAAGCGGGAAGCTGGTTGTTCAATCAACGTCGGCCGGAATGTCATTGATGTCTGGTCGTCATATGCCGCAATAAACTCGACGCCAAACGGGCCGACCCGAACTCTAAACGCAGGTACCTCGCATCGTTCCAACTGTCGCGGCACAGCCAGCTTGACCCCAGCTCCCTCCACACCTCTACCCTCCCCCATTGACCACGCGACAAGATGTCCACCGTCGTCGACAAGGCCAGCGAAGCGGTGGAGACGGTGAAGAACACGGTGCAGGATGCGGCGCAGAGCGTGAAGAGCACAGTGCTCGGGGGTTCAGGATCCGGCGGAGGGCCGACGACGAGTAAGTGCCAGCCCCCCATTGGGCCGGGAAAGGGGGAGCGCTGCTTCTCCTGCTGTCTATACACGCATTTGGAAGGGGGCGTTGATGCTGATGTTTTGCTGCAAAAGAAGCCACACGGGAAGAAATGTCCGCTGCACGACTGCCGCTCGCGTACCGAGACTCGTGCGCCCACCTCCTCATACCCCTCAACAAATGCCGGAGGGACACGTTTTACATGCCGTGGTCATGCGAGGTATGCATCCCGTTCTTTTTTCTCTTGCTGCGGCGGCGGCGGCGTCGTCGAGTGCAGGGCGCTGATGTGATTGCGCGTGCTTTTAGGACGAGAGACATTCGTACGAGAAGTGCCAGTACGACGAGTTTAAGCTGCGCGTGAAGAAGATGGACGAGATTCGGGAGGCCAAGGGGGGTGCGAGAAGTAACTAAGAGGAGAAGTGGTGGGCTCCGTGAAGCATTGCGAGTCTGGAGAAAGGATGAGAGGAGGAGTTATTGTAGATATCACAACCCAGGCTTATCCTAAATGGAAGCCCCCTGAATCCTACCCTTACCTCTTCTTTTCGCCAGCCGTGGTTGAAGCCTTTCCGATATCCTGGTCTCGGCTCAGCCCATCTGTAGGGCCCAGTAAAGTAATACTTCCGGTCGTCGCTCCGGTCCTCCATCCGGACGCTCATGCAATCTGCATCTCACCCCCATCCACAGCTTGCATTTCCGATTCCAGACCTCCTTTCTGCCCCTCGTCGTGAAGCAGATCCTCAGATCCGGCCGCACCGCCAGTGTGAGAAGAAGTAGACTCCTCAGCACAGTCGCCGTTCCCGATCGCCTCCCCTCCGTCGGTGTGCTTCGCCTTCTTACCGGCTGGCTCCCCATCCTCCATTCCAGGCGACGACTTGCGCTTCCCCAGCAGGGAGGAGCCAAGGTGCAGCTCTGCAGGGTTTGAATCGCCCTTCTCCCCGCCATGCTCCACGTCATTTTGCCCAGGAAGGTCGATGGCTTCTTCAAACTCCGCGCGAGCTTGCTGAGCAATTTGAGTCTCGCCCACTGGCTGCGTTTCCGGCTGGAAGGAGTTGAAGACTTCGTTCTGAGTTTCAGGTGGGATCTGTTGAGCCGTATCATCGTTCTGGTTGTCTTGCGTGTGAGCCTCGATATCGGTATCGTTGTTGAAAGGGTAATCGAAGACATCGGTGACGTGGTGGTTCGCGTCCACTTGGGTCGCAGTAATGTTGGAACAATCGTTGTTGTCGCTTGTGCCGTCGCCATCACCGCCACCAGAGAGCAAATTGTTGATGAAAAGACTCAGCTCATCATCCGAAAGCGTCTGAGGGGGAGCATGTGCGTCCGAACGGTTCGCCGCACCGTTGGCTCCGCTCATCCAGGCTTGAATCTCGGCGTGCTTGGAGTGCATCTTGCCTCTGTCAGGCCCGATAGTAGAGCGCAGATTCCCCAGATGCTCCTTCTCACTCTCCGGCAACTCTCCCTTCGGCCCTAGAGTTGGTGGATGGTAGTGGAAGGGAAGATTGGCGAAGTCGGGCTCCGCGGTCGCTGCGGCGGCTGCACTGTCGCTGACCGGCACACCTTTTTGAGTGCCAACATCCGAGCCCACGGCGAGTCCGCGGTCACGCCTCTCGCGACTGGCGCGCTCGATGGCAGCACTGATGCGGCGGTCCCAGTCGACACCTCCGGTCCTCAGTTTGAACTCCTTTTTGAACACGCGTAGAGCCGTGGGGAAAATGCACCCGATGGCTGCCAGGACGTTGTTGGAGGGATGCTTGCCTGTCCCGGCGAACTGGCCGTTCATGGCGTAGGTGTACGGTTTGCTGTTGGACTCGTAGATCTGGAGCTTTTCAATGAGTTTGATTAGATGAACGCCGTGGTTGGTTGGAGTGGCTGGCAACGTACCGTGAGAGCCCAACGCTCATTGCGATTGTGCTTTGTGTCGACTTTGACCAGCACCACATCGAACTTGAAGCCGGTGCTGTCAGTGTAGATGTGATGATTGTCTGTGTCGTCGATTAGTCAGTATGTTCCTGTCCCAATACTCATGATTTGAGGGCGCACCAGAGAAGATCTCGTTGCGAGCTTTCTTCGCCCCTTTCTTGAAGACTTCCGCCGCCTTCTTCGCCTCCTCTTTGGCAGCCAGCTCTTTAGCCTCGCGATCTTCTCGTTCGATCTGCTCCTGCGCGGCCTTTTGGAGTTCGATTTCTTTGTCGATTCTGCGCTTCTCCTGCTCGGGAACAAAGTGATCGGTGCTCCCATGGAAGACCTCGGCCATCATACCCGTATGGTTCCTCGGGCCGCGTACAACAGGGGAATCTTCTTTGACGGGCTCATCTTCATGAACGTTCATGGAGTGCTTCGTCTTCTTCATGCTCTTCGGGTCGATCTTCTCCCAGCGGAAGGGAGCCTCGCTCCTTTTCGTTTTGTGATCCAAGGATTCGTAAAGCCAGTCAAAGCTAACGATCTTGATTTTGCGGTCGGTGGCGCCGTTCTGTTGCAACACTTGCGGGATTGGCTTGCTTTGGGACTTCCACTCCTTTTCGCTCACGATGAGATGCGTGGTACTTTCGCTGACCCTGGCTTCGAAGCGCCCTCCCTGGTTCTTGATCCATCTCGCGATCTCCGAGGGCTGCCAGTTTTGATAAGATCCGAGCGTAGTGATGTAGCACCCGTTCAAGGCCTTCCCAGTGCCGCCCATGTTGGATAAGTTGGTTGGGTGTGGGAGCTGTTGATGTTTGCTCCTGAACCGTGAAAGGGAGATGTAGATGAGTAGGGGCTCCGAGAGACGGAAAGGTCAGAAGTGCCACGGTTTGTCTGGCTCACTTGTTGAAAGCCAGACCAAGGGGTTGAGAAGAGAATTGAATTGGAAACAGCAGCAGTTGGCGCTTGGCTCACTTCGTAGTGATGTTGAACAGCCCGAATCAGGTCTGGGTAGAGCAGAAGGTACCGCAGAATTCAGGATCCGTAGGTGAAGAAGCCCCTTCGAAGTAGAAGTAGAATGAGAAGATGGTGTCGAGGGTATGACTTTCGAAGAATAGTTAGTGGGACTGAGGTGGATGAGTGTGAGCCGCCGTCGAAGTGAGTGAGTGAGTGAGAGTGTCCACGCCGTCGCCTGCTTCCCAAATGAAGGAGATAGTCGATCTCCTTTCGAAGTGAACGGGATATCAGGTGAAAAAGAAGTGCAAGAGCATGGAGCCCAAGGACAGCGCGGCGGCGAAGAGGATGGCGATTCCGCACGTAGCGCTGCTGGCGTCGACCATGTTCGATGACTTTGCTTTGGTATGTGGTTTGATCGGTGAAGTGGAGGGAGAGTGAGTGGATGATGGGCCGAAAAGTCCGGGCGTGTTGTGTGAATGTGATTACTTGCTTGCTTGCTCGTTTTGAAATATGAAGAGCATGATGTTCTGAATGGAGTGAGGCGGAGTGTTGTGGTGAAAGATGTGAGGAGGGAGTGGAAAGAGCGAACTGAAGGGGATTTGATTAGATGTTTTGACAGACGTGGTGGTCGCTGACGTACGTCACGTTTCACAAGGCCATGATCCACCTTTCATGTGACCGCGCACGTGCACACCCGACATTCACTCCCACTTCACTTCATCAACACATTACGACCGCTGTAGTCACGCGTGACTATAATTGCACCCCCTTCGCCGCCCTGACAAAAGCTTTAATCTTGCTCAGATCCTGTTTTCCGTCCGTCTCAACGCCACTGCTGACGTCCACCCCTACAACCTTCGCCTTCTGTTCTCCCAAGGCGCTCAAACTCTCCGCAACATTTTCCGGATTCAGACCGCCAGCCAGGAAGATACCCAATCCATCGTCTTTGGCGAGGAGGCTCTTCACTTTGTCCACGGCAAGCTTCTCTCCAGTGCCGCCGATGCCAGAATCAAGAAGCGGGATAGTGTGGTATCCACGAGCGGTGAGACCAGGAGACGTGGGGGTGAATTTGTAGATCACGGGGCATGGAATCAGTCTCGACCACTCGAGCGGTTCGGAGCCGTGGAGTTGGACAATGTCGAGCTGGAGGAGTTCTTGTTGTGCGAGAACGTAGGAGAGAGGTTGGTCGAGGAAGACACCGACGAGAAGCGCCCGAGATGAGCGTTGCAGTGCGTGCGCGGCGCTGTGGCGAAAGAAGTCGGAAGCCTTCAAATCGGTGCTCTGCGGTGCTTCCGAAACATTACTGGAGGCTGGCCGCGGCGTCTCATGCACCACCTTCGAGATGGCGAGTGCCGTCTCTGTGCTGACGCATCTCGAACGGCCTTTGACCAAGATCATGCTGACCATGTCCGCACCGGCATCAACGGCGACCTTGGCGGCTTCCGCACTCCTTGTGCCACAAATCTTCACCAACGGCTTGCGCTTTTCGGTCTCCTTGACGTCCGCCGCATCTCCACCGAGCAACTCTGCGATAAACTTCGAGGTGTCTTTCGCTCTCATCAAAGCCTCACCTACCAGCACCGCCCCAACGCCAGCTTCTTGATATGGCTTGACATCTTGCGGACCGGTAATCCCGCTCAGCGCACAGAGGATAGTGTCTTTTGACACCATGTTCAGCAAACGGGTAGTCGTTTCCATGTCGACTTCAAAGCTGGTGAGGTTGCGGTTGTTCACGCCAATAACCTTGGCACCAAGTTTGACCGCCACTTCCATCTCTTCGATTGTGTTGACTTCAACCAGCGGCTCCATGCCCAGAGAAACTGAATAGTCGTACAAGCGTTTTAGTTCTTCCTCGGACAGCATCTTGACGATGAGTAATACCGTATCTGCGCCAGCCAGGCGCGCTTCGAGGATCTGATACTCATCGAACACGAATTCCTTCCGCAGCACGGCCGGTCTGTTCGCCATGCCCGCCAATGCTTGCCGCACACTTCGCAGATCGTCGATGCTCCCTTTGAACCACTCCGGTTCCGTCAGAACGGAAATGGCAGAAGCACCAGCAAGAGCATAAGTGCGGGCCTGAGCAGGTGCGCAGGCAGAAAGCGAGATGATGCCTTTGCTGGGAGAGGCTCGCTTGATCTCTGCCAGGAGGGAGAGCTTGAATGGAGATTGACGCAGCCGTTGCACAAAATCGATCAGCGGTGGCGAAAGATCCATGGCGTATGCCGCTTGGAGGTCTTCTGGACGCTGCGAGGGAATTTGCTTCTGGGCTGCTACCGCAACTTTCCGGTGTTGGTAGATGCGCTCCAGGATTGACTCCTTCTTGCCACCGTTGCTCGTGGTTCCATTGGCTTGTGTGCCGTTCGCCGTAACCTTAGCTTCCTTTTGAAGGCGCTCGTTCTCGGCCCAAGTTCCGCCGCGCAAATGGAGGAAGTTGGTCAGCATCACTCTGCCCTGAGCCGTTAGGATGCTTTCTGGATGGAACTGGACGCCTTCTACCAGATGTTCTTTGTGTCTGACGCCCATGATGACGGTCTGCTCACCATCTGGGCCCAGAGGCGCCCAGGAGGTCTCTTCTAGACAGTCTGGCAGGGTGAGGTGGGTACCAGCAAGAGAGTGATAGCGGGTAACGGGTAGGTCCTGCGCAAGTCCGGCGTACACCCCCTTGCTATCATGCTTCAGTGGAGAAGTCTTCCCGTGCAAGATCTCGCCCGTCTGCGCAACTTCGCCACCAAGGGAAGAAATGATGCACTGTTGGCCCATGCACACCCCGAAGATCGGAATCTTGCCGGAGAAGTGGCGGATTGCATCTTGCGAGATTCCCGAATCGGTGAGGGGATGGCCGGGACCGGGAGAGACGACGAGCTGCGTTGGCTTGTGGGCAATCAGCTCATCCAGGGTAATCTCGTCGTTCCGGAAGACGGTGACGGTTGCGCCTTCGAGGACGAGATATTGGTAGACATTCCAGGTGAAAGAGTCATAGTTGTCGAGGAGGATGACATTCGAGGCTGTGGGAATCGGCTTGGCCGGGAGAGGATGTTGGGGCGAGTGGTCGATAATGTCGATGTCTGGCATTCTGTCGGGTCACCCGTCTTGCCAATGGCTGAGATATACTGATTCCTACGTACCACATGCGGTCGACTTGAAGAGCACGTGAATGGAGGTGGAATTTCGCTTCCTCCGCCACACCCCACCTTGGCTGCCGAATGCAGTCTAGCTCGCCCGAGCAGCCGGCCGTGCTGCACGCAATTTAAAAGCGACGCGCACTTCACGCGTCTCGCACCTTCACCCATTTCTCGCGACGCTCCGTGCACCCGCCCGACGACCTTTCCACTGCCGCACGGCCCCACGGACGTCGTTCGTGCCAGAGGCTTTGCTATATCGTCTCCTGCCGACAACGATAACCCTTCATTGGTGACTAGGAGCTGCGCAGACAGCCCATTGCAGCACAGGCTTCGGTGGGGTGCCATTCCCGTTCCCGACTCGGAGGAGAAGCCGCCGCCATGTCTCGGGGCGATGCCGGCAAGATTTACAGCGCAACGTACAGCAATGTGCCGGTGTACGAGCTGACCGTGGAGAGCAATCATGTTATGCGTCGCCGCTCGGACGACTGGATCAATGCGACCCACATCCTCAAGGTCGCCGACTACGACAAACCCGCGCGCACCAGAATCCTCGAGCGAGAGGTGCAAAAGGGCGTGCACGAGAAGGTGCAGGGTGGGTATGGCAAATATCAGGGTATGTCACCGGAAGCGTTGCTCGCAGTAAGCCCATGCACTAACCTTCGCCCGCCGCAGGAACCTGGATCCCTTTGTCGGACGGAAAAGATTTGGCGACAAAGAATGGCGTTTTTGAGAAGCTGCGGCCCATCTTCGAGTTTGTCCCAGGAGACAGAAGCCCTCCTCCTGCTCCCAAACATGCCACCGCCGCATCGAGCAAACCAAGAGTTCCGCGCGCTCCACCCCAGCCTCGTCGCCAACCAGTCTACCAACCCACCGACTACGACCACCTCGATCACTCTATGCGCGACGACGAGACCCCAGATAATCTCACTGTAGTCTCTGAGCAGGCCTACGACGACTACGACCAATCGCAGTACTCCAACTCCCGCAAGAGAAGAAGAGTGGAAGACATGGCATCGCAGGCAGACAAAGATCACCAGCTGTGGGCTGAAGAGCTCTTGGATTACTTCGTTCTCCGCGACCCCATGGACTCCATGTCTTCTGCCCCTGCGCCGCCTGTCAACGTGAATCTCGATCGCCCCATCGACGACAAGGGATATACCGCATTGCATTGGGCCGCGGCCATGGGTGATATTGAGGTAGTAAAGGATCTCATCCGTCGCGGCGCCCTCATCGAGACGCAATCGAGGAACGGCGAGACACCGCTCATGCGCTCCGTCATCTTCACCAATAGCTTCGACCGGCAGATCATGGAGAAGCTTGGTGCTTTACTTGTCCGCACTATCAATATGCAGGACTGGTCGGGCAGCACTGTCTTCCACCATATCGCCAATACTACGCAAAGGAAGAGCAAATATGCATGTGCTAGGTACTACATGGATTGTCTGCTCAACAAGATGGTGGAGCTGCTGGCAACGGACGACATCGAGCGCATCTTGAACAGTCAAGATGGCAATGGTGATACTGCTATTACCATTGCTGCCAGGCACGGCGCCAGGAAGTGTGTCCGCAGTCTCCTTGGACGCAACGCCGCCGTTGACGTTCCCAACCATGCTGGCGAGACCGCAGATCAATTGATAGTCCAGCTCAACCAGCGTCGTCAGGAGCGAGCCAACCCCCGCCAACTCTCCTCTTCACCCTTCCAGGCCGACAACAACCACAGCCAAGGTGGACCGGTTCAGGCTCCCAATGGCATCCCGTTCGACCCCCTCAATCCATCCCTCAACGGCACCTCGTCACAGACCAATGGCAGCACGCCCGACGTGTACAAATCCGAGACCGCACTGACCCTCACCGCGCAAATCTTCCCCGTCCTCATCACCAAAGCCAAAGACCTCGCCGCCAGCATTGACGCCGAAATCGCGGAGAAAGACGCCGAACTGGCCGAAGCAGAGCGCGTCGCTGCCATGCGCAGAGGCGAGCTAGAGCTTCTAAAGAGGCAGCAAGAAGAACTGCGCATTAAAGAGCTCGAGCAAACGAGTGGCGGGGCCGTAGATCGCGAGGCGCTAGAGAAGGAACTCGAAGGGCTGGAGAAGGAATGTGAGGAGCTGGAGCGTGACGAACAAGGCCACGCGCTGCGTCAGGAGTATGCGCGCCAGAAACTCGCTCGCCGCAGCAACGGGCACGAAGACCACATCATGACGGACGGAGCCAACGACACGGACAACAACGACGCAGGCGACGCCCTCATCCGCACTCAGCTCGCGCTCGCCCGCCAACTCGCTCAACTCAAACGCCAGCGCCTCGACCTCATCCGCCAGATTGTGGTCAACCTGAGCACCGCGGGTTTCGGCGGAGGCGACAAGCAGAGCCAGTACAAGCGGCTCATCACCGGCGCGCTTGGAGTGAAGGAAGAGGACGTGGAGGGTTTGCTGCCGGAGATTGTGGCTGAATTGGAGGTGGGTAGGGGCCTGGAGGCTGCTGGGGCGTAGGATGTTGCTTGCTGTTCCTCTCGCTTGATCACATCGCCTTTCGGAGCATGAACTTGGGCGAGGCGAGTTGGCGGTTTCTGTTTGTGCATCGGAGTGGCCGCGTTGGTACGAGCAGCATGTGTGTTGTGCTGCGTGACCCACCAAGTACAGACGGCTGGCGAGACGTATAGTTTGCATGCATGATGCCTTGAGAGAAATGTAGCAGAGTTTCGAATGCGAAAAATCCCACCGCATCTATACAATTATCCAAGCGGTAACCGACAATGCTCGATCAATCAATCACTGCCCCTACTCCTCAGCCTCCTCGCCACGCCGCCCGGACCGATACTCGCACTCAAATTCACTGCCGCCCCATGTGGAACGGCATTCTCCCTCCCCTCCGCAACACCAGCAACCGTCATGCGCGCAGCGGCACTCCTCTTCGCCACAGGCAATCGGCCAGCACCAGCACCGCCCTCCATCATCTGACTCGAAGACAAGGTAGGATTAGTATTCTGCCTCCTCAGCAAATGCGGCGCGAGAATCTTGCTCTCTTTGCCTCCGGCGCCTAGCGTTGCGTCAACTCCGCCCTCGGCATCAGCACTTGTAGTCGACGAGAGGCCAGCGGTAGCAGTAATGTTGACATCGAGCTCTCGCAAGCTATGCGAAGTCTGTGGCCGATCGGAAGCAGGAAGCTGCAGATTGAGTGGCGGAGGCGTGTCCGCTAGCACTAAGGGCTTGACGGGGCTGGACGAGGGCTTGACGGGGCTGCTGCGGGCTTTGTACGGCGATGCGGCGTTGTTCTTCCTCGGTGACTTCTTAGGGGAGCGCAAGGAGGAAGGCAGTTGGGGTTGCTGTGCTGTCCCGGCGCCGCTGCCGCCGCGCATGCGGTCGAGCAGGACTTCGTGAGGCTCGGTGCGCGGGAGAGCGGTTGGGTAGGAGTAGTGCGTTTTCGCGGGCGTTTCGCCCGTCGCGGTGTACTCTTCGATGATTGCGGATGCGACATCTTCGCGCAGATGGCGAAGCGGTTGGCGAATGTCGCCATCTTCGTGAAGGCTTGCTGTACTTGCTTCGAGGCCGTTCGAATGATTGCGCATATCCTTCTCCAAGGCTTGGGTGCGGTTGTAGGAAGTGTCGAAGTGAGTGCCAATGCTCTGGTACGACTCTTCGACGTTGCTCGCCAGCCGGTGAAGGCTCGAAGTGTGCGCAGTATGATGCTCTTCATTCTGCGCTCTCACCCTCGTGATGATCTCGTCGAGCGCGACAAGCTGGCCGTCCATCTGCGCCATCTGGTCATCCACGATTCGGACGGTCTCGCTGTGCACGGCGTTTGTCGTCTCCGTAAGCTTGGTCGTCTGCGCGCTTGCGGTACTCCAGTCGCTCTTCAGTTTGGCTTTGATGGTGTCTCTCGATTTCATCGTCGAGCTCACGAGGCCCTCCGCACTCAGGCTCCACCGGTCCATGCCGTCTCCGTATGTCTGCTGAGCAACTCTGTACTCGCTCTCGGATGTCTTAATCCGCTTGCTGGCGTTCTCCAGGCATTCGTCGAAGCGAGTTTCCTGCACGGCTGCGGAATCATCAATCAAGGCTGCGATCTTCCCCAGCAGCTCCGTACGTTCGCGAGCAGCTGTCTGCCTCTCTGCTTGTACCGCTTGCTGCAGTTGCTCCTGAGAGGCTTGTCCCGCCGCCACAAATGCGCCACCTGCTTGCGTGACCTGTTGCCGTAGTCTCTGCACCTCAGCCTGCTGCGCACTCATCTGCTTCACAAGGTCTTCAAAGGTAGCTTTGAATTCACGACCGAGCGAGACGTAGGAGCTCTGCAGCTGGCTGTGGAAGGAATCCAGCTCACCAGCAATACCAGCAACGATTCGTTGCGCAGCAGCGGAGAGGTCGTTCAATCCAGCGCCGACTTTCTGCTTAACATCATCCCGTAGCGTATTGATCTCGCCCAGTACCGTGTTCATCTCCTCTTTGGCGATGCTCGTTTGCGAGTTCACCTCGGACTGCGACTTGGCGAATGCCGCTGACTTCTCATGAAGCAGTGATTTAGATGCTTGCAATTCACGGAGTTCGTCGGAGACAAAAGATTGCATGCGCTCGGATAGCGACGCAATCAAGCCCTGCTGATGACTGCGAACTTCCTCAAGACGACCTTCGACATCAGAGGCCACATCCGAAACCTGGCTTGTCGTATTGGCCCATCTCGAGCGATTGATCGACTGCAGGTCAGATCGCCGCCGGAGCTTCGAATGCAAGCGGCCAACATGGTCCGTGGTCGTAGTAAGCGTGCTCAGTAAATCTTCGCCCACAGCCGCAAGCTGCTCCTCCGTCTGCTGGTGTGCTTTTCGAATGTGCGTCTCCTCTGCCAGGTTTCTCTTGGTATGCGCCAGCACAATCTCCGTCTTCGATAGAACATCTTTCGCGCCATCCAGATTTGCGCGAACTTGCTCGTTGTCTCGCTTCAGAGATTGGAAGTTCGTGGTCAAGTGGAAGAGCTCTTGTACCCTGTTTCGGAGATTGGCTTCCATTGTCTCGATCCTGTCGCGCTGTTCTTCGCTGAGAATTCGACGCGACTCTGATTCGGTGGTGATCTCCTCGTAGCTCTCTGCTGTGAGATACACCCCGTTGCGCTGCCGTGTCGCGATGAGTTCCGATTTGAGCTTCTCGATCTCGGCAGTGAACTCCTTGAGGAGAGTCTTTTTCGAAACCATCTGGTTGACTTGCGGCTTGTTCCGGATATTCTTTGCCCGGAATGCATAGTCAAGGGTGCTTATCGTCTCTTCAAGGTTACTCTTTGCCGGAGACAAGGTCGCGATGATGCAAGTCTTTGTTCGGCCGCCCAGCGAGTCTTGAAGCAGGCGCGTGAGCTTGGACTCGCGGTACGGGATGTGGGAGCTCTTGTCGACAAGCGCGTTGATTACTCGGCCAAGAGTGAGCAGTGACTTGTTGATGACGCCTGCTTCAGCCGCACGTTTGTTCTCTGCGCCCGATCTCTGGATGTTCTCCGAGCCCGCCAGATCGACCAGGTTAAGCTTGCCAGATGACACGAAATCCTCGCCCGTCTCAGAGGTGCGCTTCATGTACACGGTCACCGTGAAGACCGTGTGGGATCGAGACGACAGGTCGTTGCATTTCGTCGCGGCGACTTGTCGCTTGTGACTGCCTTCTCGCAGAAGCTGGATTCCTTTGGTGGCGGTCTTGATATGAGTTTCTTCCATGCCCTGGACCATGGTTGTCGTTCGGCCATTCTTGTTGGCTTCGTCAAAGATTTTGAGCTTTCCACCATCGTCGGCAGCAAGCAAGTCACGCAGCTCTTCGTTATACAACTCGATGAACGAACACTTGACACTGCTTTCGTACTTGTCTGACGCCTCCTCTCCCAATCGGTCGAACAGATTGTGCAGAACGCGCGGGACAATGCCAGCTTCGTCTGGAATTGGCAGCATATCTGTGATATCGCCGGACATCGTATACGTCTTTCCAGTTCCTGTTTGGCCGTAGGCGAATATAGTACAATTGAAACCATTGAGCACCTGGAGCGCGGATTAGCGGATGGACCGTCTCGCGATCGAACAATTATCGCCTCTTACCTCGTCCAGAATCGGCGAGACTACTTCCTGAAAAATGATGCCCTGATCCGCGGCGGGCGAGAAGACTTTGTCGAAGGAATAAGTCTTGTTGCTGAGCGCACTCGGGCCCATCGACAGTTCCACCTTCTTTCCCTTCACTCCGTCGGTGGAAACAACCACGCCGCTGTTCTCCCGAACCTCGCGATCGTTGCGTCCTCGACATCGCACAACAACGTTGATGTTAGTCTCTTCGCCGCCGATGTCTTGTTCCACTTCGTTCGCCGGTTTGCGCTTTGGCGTCCGTACTTTCAAGGAATCCGCCGGGGATGCTCTGCCAGTGAGGGTGGGCGTAGCGCTTTGCGCCCGACTGGCGCCCGGCCGTACAGGCGGAGGGCGCATGGAGTTGATGTTCTTGTTCATCATGCCTGCTTGGCGACTCGGTGGCGGAGGCGGCATGATGCTGTGAGGCGGCAGGGAATGTCAAGAGCCGCAAGTTGGGTACATGCAGGCCTGCATGAAGTGTGATGGCATTTCCACAAACAGACGTAAACAAATCGGCGGACGGGCCCGGCGCCGGACGAAACTCTAAACCAACCCGCTTACTCATCCGCCCCGCGTCCGGTCCCGCGATGCATGTGAACGCCATCGCGCTGCGTGTCTGAGGCGTACAAAGAATCGCTGCTCCAACTAGCAATGCGATATTGACATTGACCCGGTGTCATGTACACTCCTCACGAGGGCGAATTTGCGACAGCGTGACTCTAACAAGGGTGTGCGGAGATGGACCAGACATGAATGAAGCTGCAGTCATGTGGCCCCGAGAACCACGCTTTGAACGCCTGCGGCCGCCTTGACTGCGCACTACAAGCCTCGATATCATCCTGATCCTCCCCCGAGAAACATTACATCTCCAGCAAGCACACACACATGGCCTCCACCACCGTCGCCATCAACCCCGGCCACGGCCTTGGTCCCTTTCGTAAGCCTGCCGTGTGAGAGTCGCCTAGTTGCTGTTGCTAACTACAAGCCAGATCTTGGTGCATCATTACACGAATGCCTCACCATCCTTACAGCCGACAAAGACCAATACTCCAAGATCGGGCTCTACTTCGATCGACCAGATCCGCTGAGAACTCCTACCGTGGTCGATCTGCCCAACAACGGCTTTCGCCTACGCTTCGATGGTGCAGACCAGAGGTTAAGGCTGATAGAGGTCCAAGACTTTCGGAAGATGAGAGTTTCATACAAAGGCGGCGAGCTGTTGAAGCCCCTGGAAACGGGCGAGGGTCCCACGTTTAAAAGGATCTACCAGATCTTTGGTGCCGCGTACCCCGGCGAGTACATCCCGCCTCGGAAGAAGGAGACCACCGGGACGTATGTGCTGTCGTGGGCCGGAGTTGCTTTCACATTCCTCTTGCAGCATTCGGCGTGGGCAGCGGACAAGGATCATGTTTCTATGCTAGGCTCGTCAGCTGCATCCCCGGCAACGCGAATGGCCATATTCGAAGGTAGCAGCTGGCCAGAGGCTCGGCAAGACCTGTTCGCGCGCGACCCCAGTGGGCCTCGATCATCTGCACTGGCGTGGAGGGCTAAAGACCATCTGCCGCAAGAAGTGGAATCAGCCATCATCCGCGGCGACGGCACTGTGCACCTTTTGCGTCGAGTCCCTGCCCCGCCTTTCACCATTACGTTAAACGAAACCACGCCGCAGGATCTGGTCACCGAGCTTGGCCCACCAGATACCACACATAAACGCGACCCCGAATCATCGTTGGGGGAAGAGCCCACGCAGAGTCGTGCCGAGAGCGCTGCACGACCCGTTGCGAATGGTCGCTCGGGCAGAGGCTCGCAACCTTCGAGCTACTCCTCCACGGGCACAGACACATTCGACGTCGATTTCGATTCGGGAGATGCCGAGGAAGACCCAGCAGAGCGGGCGAGTCGCGAGATATTCTGGTGCTATTACAGCCATGGAATGGACATCCTGGTAGGGCCTCCGAGTCCACACGTCGCGGCCAACGAGCAGCACACCACACCATTATCAGCGAGCCCTCATCTCGTAGTGATCAAAGTCATCATTCACGGCAACGTCCCCGGAAGCTACGCATTCAACCGTCATCGAAGACTGCGTTGGCAAATCTCACTTCCCAACACCGAATACGCCGGCGAGCTGGGCTCAGAATCGAAATTCGACGAGCTCAAGCCCTCACTCCTGCACATCTTCCAGAACGTGTGGCCGGCATCAGACATGGGGAAAGGCAAAGTGGTGAATCGCACGTGGGATGCGAATTCCAGCGATTCCGCGTTCTTCCTGCCGGATGCTGGGCAGGACTTGATTGAAGGCGGGGGCAGTGAGCAATGGCTGGGTAATACCAGGCTGTACACCTTTCCCGGACTCATCTTTGAGGTTTTGGAGAATGGTGCGGTGAGTGCGTTGACGATTTATTGAGGCGTGTTGCATTGCTTGGGGCATTGGGAGGGCTAGCGAGTCCCGATATCGGTACGATAGGCGCAGATTGTCAACTTCGAGTTACATTGTTAAACCATTTCACCATCAGTGATGTACTTGTGCAACTCCTATACGAGCTACGAACATGACTCGCATGTAGCCCGAGTCTAAGTATGGAACGCCAGATATCCCCCGACGGCCTCGCGTACATCGACTCTGGGAATCAAGACCGTCACCTCTCCCTGCTTTGCATCCACGGCTGGGCCTGCCAGGCTTCCGACTATGCCTACCTGTTCAACGAACTGGCTCGCGCGAACATCCAATACAGAACCATTGCTGTCGACCTACCAGGACACGGCGAATCCTCCTCAGCATCCTGTCCCGACAGCCGCTTGGCCGGCATGGTCGGCGCAGTACGCGCGCTCATCCAAGATCTGAACCTCGACAATGTCGTCCTAGCAGGCCACAGCATGGGCATGAGAGTAGTTCTAGACCTCTGGCACCACGAACACACATCCCCATCGTCGTCGTCGTCCCCACCACGCATCAAAGGCCTCATCCTCCTCGACGGAAGCAACTACAAACTCCGCAAATCCCTCTTCGCCTTCGACAGCGGCGACGCGCGCAGCAAGGAATTGTCGCGCGAGGCGAAGATCGCGGGCATGGAAGCTGCTTTCGACCGCATGTTCTCCCCTCTCACCCCGGAGGAATTCAAGCGGTCGACTCTCGCTCATCTGCGAAGGATGGATTTCGAGTACAGTGACAGGATGCGACGGAGTTTCATTGCTTTTGACTATGAGAGGATGGATGTGGTGTTGGAGGCGTTGGGGAGGGCCGATGTGCCGGTTTTGTGCTTGCAGGCTACCAGCGTCGATGATGAGAATCAACGAATCGCTTTGATGTCGGGGGAGTCGTCGCCGTGGATGCGTTTCCTTCAGGAGAAAGTTCCGACGGCACGGATACACGTGGTCGAGCACTGCATGCACTTTCCGCACGTCGACCAACCGAGCGAGACGGCGAAGCGCATAGAGCAATTCATTTCATCAATTACCTAGCCATACCCATCTCCCGTCCCGTCCCACCTACGCCTACCCCTCCACAAACTGGTGGAAAAAGTCGACATAATCAAACATGCTCCGCTTAAAGCTGCGTGTGAATTCGCCATTCGTGCGGTTCACGTGCTGCAGCCCGTACTGCTCGTAGTAGCTCGTGAACTCGTCGTTGTCGAGGAAGCTCCACGCCAGGGCGCCGATGACGTTCACGCCGTCGAGGTAGATGCTCTTGAGCGTCTCGCGCAGGAACCATTGGTAGTAGAGGGTGCGTTGCAGGTCGTAGCGCTGCGCCACCACCGTTTCCGCGAACTCGTAGAAGGGGTTGAAGCCGAACTCGGCGATGAGGACGCCGGAGGGCCTGTGTGGGCGGCTCTCAGTGGTGTTCTAATTTGCAGGGGAGCTTGGAGGTAGGGATGACTTACTTGAAAACGTTCCATACGTATCCGAGCTGCTGCCTCACGTACTGCGGGGCGATGTAGGCGTATGCAAAGCTGGCTTGTCCATTCAGCCAACCGTCCTGCTGCACGTTTGTAGTGAAAACGCAAGATGGCCAGAGGGTATTGTTCATATCCGCAGCACAGCTGTCGATACCTCCTGGTGGACTCGTGGCGAAGCCGGCGGTGTACGGATCGAAAGCCCAGAAGTCCGCGGTACCATTGATGTACGCGAGCTCCTCGTCCGTCAGAGCGGTGAGGTTGATGTTAGGAGTATTGAGCACATTGGACGGGTACTGTTGTCCTAAGAAGATGGGATTGCCTATGATGCCGAGAATGAAGTCCTGGTAGCGCAGGGCTGCAACGGTATCTTCGGGATTCATGCTGTCCAAGGGCACGGCAAGGTTGTTGGCGAACTTCAAGGTGATGAGGCCAGTGCCCTTGAGTTCTTCTTTGTACCAATGGTAGACCTTCGCGTGGCCCATGAGGATGTTGGGGACGGCATAGTAGTCAATGCCAAAGTTGATATTGGGCTCGTTGAGAGTCACCCAGTGCGAAACAACGTTGCCAAAACGGCTCATCACCTGCTGGGCGTAGTACAAGAAGGCCTCCGGAAACTGTGGATCGACGTACGTGAGGTTCAACGGAGCATCGTCGTGGCTGATTGTCACGATCGGAGTAATGCCGTACTCAATACAGGTGTTAATCAGATCTTCGTAGTGATCCAAACCAGGCTGATTAATCGGGCTTCCCGGCGTTCCAAAAGGCACGATGCGCGTCCACGAGATCGAGAAGGAGTAGTATGGGATGCCGACAGCCGCAAGCCGAGCAAGGTCTTGCTTGTACAAGTAGTAGTTCATGTCCGCAACAACGGCATTGGCATAGCCCTCTTTATTGGGGAGGGAGCCAAAGGTGTCGAGTTGGCTAGGTCCACGACCAGATTCCATGAGTCCGCCTTCGATCTGGAAGGCACTGCCGGCCACTCCCCAGATGAAGTCGGTGGGGAGCTTGTAGCAATCCAGGCATTCGTCGGCAGATTGGGGACAAGCGGTGTAGAGAGGAGGCGGGGCGCGTAGTTCTGAACTTGCAAGGGGTGTCGGGGAGACGGTGGTGGTGAAGGGCACGGTGGTGTTGTAGCGCAAGGGTTTCCAGAGCCGAGCGTACGCTCCTTGCCCGTACTCGCCATCTTGCAGCGTGGTGAGGGAGCGATTGAGCGAGTACGAGGTGTACGTCAACCCTGTTGGGAGCAGAGACGAGGCTTCCGAGAACGGCGGGGCGTATGTTGTTGTTAAGACAAGCGGAGATGGGACGGGAGTCGCATATCGAGTTGATGTCTCGACGGTGTAGCTGAACGGACTATATGCGGTTGTTCGAGTTGCGGTACACGGGGACGACTGGACTGTGTTAGATTGAGAGGTTAGCTGCCAGTGAGAATGGTCTACTCACAGAAGATGCTGCCGTTGTGGCGACGGAAGTAGGAGTAGAAGTGGCAGCAGAGATGGCAGACGAGACAGTCAGGGCAGACGACCACGCAGACGACCACATGGACCACATCTTGACTGAAGATACGACGCGAGCTAGAGGACAACAGAGAAGAGATTTTTCATGAGAGAGCTACATGCCTACCTTACATACCTCCAGCAGAGTGATCTACAATGCTCCCCCAGCAGGAAAAGCCGTGCATGCACTCTGCAGTCGGTCCTACTCTCGTGACAAAGCCATTGCCGTGATGATGGTGCCAAGGCGAACGTTCCCCCTCTCCCCACACTGCAAGCCACGATCGTCACTCTTGCACCTGGAGAAGGAAGGCGTTGGCGAGAATGACTAGCCTCACGATGACCAAGTGCGCGAACGGCGCCGGATGTAGTTACATCGTGTTCGACGGCACGCATTTGAGAGCCGTCGAATAGAACCGAGAGTGGAGGTGAAGTCAGCATGGCAAAATCATGTTCTCGCCGCCGGGGTCAAGATATCGCGGTACAGATTGAAGAATGAGGGGCAATCATCGCGGTATTGTATCAAGACATTCATGTCGCTCGAATAACAGTCTGCTAGAGTACGAGAAGTAACAAAGAGTAGTATCGTGGCCTGCCTCACAGCCGAGTCTATATCGACTCTCAAACATCAGCCTTCTCCTTCTCGTCGCCCGAGTACTCGTTGTGCTCGGCGACGGAACCCATCTTCTCCTGCGGCACGGCACCATGCTCCATCTGCGCCATGTGTTGATATTGAACCTTGGTCTGCAATATCGCGTTAGTGCCATACTCAAATGATGAACGTGCAAAACGGGCACCACTCACCTTCCACGCCGGGGTACCAATCAGTCGAATGCCGTTCGGGTCCTCAAACATCTTCTCCGTCTCTTCCAGCGTCTTGCCCGCCGTCTCGGGGAACAAGAAGAAGGCGTGGATCATCATGCACAAGTTGAAGATGCCGAAGATGATGTACACCTTGTAGCGGATCGTTGCAAACGCCGGGGGCACGAAGGCGCCGAGGGCAGTGTTGAAGATCCAGTTGAAACTTGTCGCGAGCGCAACGGCCTTGCCTCGTACCCTCAAGGGGTAAAGCTCGGGTGGATAGACCCAGCTCACCGGGCCCCAGGTTGGTGCGTAAGAGGCAACGAAGAGGTAGGTGCAGGCAATGAGGCCCTGCGCCGGCGCGCCACTAACGCTCATCGACTCCTCGGCGACATGGTTGATGCCACCGGGGACGACGGTGCCGTAGCCGCCCAACAGCCCCGCGTTGGCAAACATCCAGATCATCATGAAGAAGGCGCCGATGACGAGGGGCTTGCGGCGGCCCCAGCGGTCCAGCCAAATCAGGGCGGGGACGGTCATGAAGACGTTGATGATGTACTGGATGGAGGAGGCGAGCAGGTTGGCGTTCCCGCTGTACCCGGCCATGGCGAAGACGTAGGTGATGTAGTACATCATGACGTTCATGCCGGTCAGCTGCGACCAGATCTGGGTGAAGATGCCGATGTGCGTGCGGTTGATCATGTTGGGCTTGAACAGCTCCCAGTACGTGACGTCCTTGTTGCGCGCCTCGAACAGGCACATTTCGCGGATGTCGTTGAGCTCGTAGAGCACAAACGGGCTGTCCGGGTCGCCCTTGCCGTGCACGAGTGTGAGCACCTTGTGGCACTCTTCCCAGCGGTCTTGTCGTGCAAGCCATCGAGGAGACTCCGGGAGGAAGATCATGAAGAAGAAGAGCATGATGGCCGGGATCATCTGGAGACCCCATGGGATGCGGAAGACGGCCGTCCTGTAGCCAGAATAGTTGTCTTGGCCGATGAAGGAGGTGCCGTAGGAGATGTAGTAGAGGATGAGGATGCCCCAGGTGATGGCCCACTGCTGGAGACCGACGAGCCGACCTCTGCGTGTGGGAGGCGCGATCTCGGAGATGTAGACGGGCACCTGCGCCGACTCAATACCAACACAAAGTCCGTTGATGACGCGGCCAGCAACGAGCATGCCAATGTTTTGCGAGGCGCAGATGATGGTTGAACCGATGACCCAGATGACACACCCGATCATGATGGACTTCTTTCGCCCGAGTTTGTCGGAAAGGTAGCCAGAGATGAGGGCACCGAGCCAGGAGCCGGCGGGCATGGCTGCAGTGATGCCTCCCTGAGTGCCGGCCCTGGGACCGGCGCATTTATTGTCATGCACGCCGCCTTGGTTGAAGTAGCATTTGTACGCCTGCTTGAGGATCAGCACTCCGTCACCAAGAGATCGGAAAGAAACAAGCTGCGTACCTGAGTGCCGAGGATTGCACTCATCGACGAGATGTCGAAACCAAACAGACCGCCGCCGATAACCTGAACGCATCGTCAGTACAGCTCATATTGACTGGGGGTGTGGTGCACACATACGGCGACGGCCGCGATCACATATATGTTTCCGACTTGATACATCGTTGCGATTGCTTCACACGATGTATGCCAGAGAGAAGGTTGGAATGAAGTTGCACAAAGGGGCAAGAGAAGGCCACCTAACTTCGCATGTCCCGAGATCCGTCGGGTCTTAATATACTCGTCTCGTGGCCTGCCCAGCGCATCGCCTCCATGGCTAGCATCGGGTTCGATCGACGGTGGAGAGGGTCCCCGCAACAACACGAGGCAAACTTTACAGGGATGCGGATGGGGACAAGGCAATTGCAGCCACTCACGTCAAACCAAGCCTGTGTTCGGGGAACGTAGTCGGGGTGGAGAGCAGCAGGGAGCTCCTTGGCACGGTTGGCTCTTGGACCGCGAAGAGAAGGAATTGGCGGGCCCAAGGCTCGGCTCCCGGAACGGCGATGACGTCGGGCGTGCTTGCCGATGCCAGCGTCTTGCCCGGTCGCTGCGATCCCACTGGCTTCGCGATCGGTACGCGGTAGCACTCTCGTGGGCGAATGTAACATTGACGGGGTTGGGCAACGATCTGCGCCCTTCTTGCTCAACTCGACGCGCCGTTTTTGCCGTGCCGATTCCCCGCACGTGGCCGCTGTGGGCCAAGGCCGCACGTCAACACGCTCGAGGTGACGAAAACGTATACTGCACGCACAGCTGCCGAAGTGGAGAGCCTAAGAACCCTGGGGTTGGACCAGCGAAACTTCATCCTTCGAGAAGTCTTGCTAGACGATTGGCAAAGCGGTTTGTGCACGGCTGGGTCGGCACGTCCGAAGGGAATTACGCTGCTTGGTTCGGTCGGGATGTGGAGATGTCGAGGTCGCTCATATGTTTGGCGGAAGTGTTTCTTTCCGTGTTGGCGTTGCTGTGCACAGGATGTACGCGTGCTGAGAACTCATTGGTATGCCACCTGAGGATATGAAATGTGCAAATTGATACACCTATGGGTCCGCTCGCTCGCACGCTATGTCCATACTTTACGCTAAGTCCATCGCCGTGGTTCTTCGATCATCGGTACGCCAACGCTTCCCAAACTCCAATCTGCATTTCAATCCATGTCTTCTCTTCTGCTTTGTCCGCATCCCTCACACCCACTCGCGCCTCCTGCTCGAGTGCCGACCAGAGTTGCTTCGCGGCCGACGGTCGTAGTCTCGGCTGCTTCGGTGGTTGCCGCTGCTATGCCGAGAGTTGTGTCGCGATGAGCGAGAATATTCGCGCTTGACCACCACGCGATCGTCGTTGCGGTGGTGGTGATATACAAGGAGGGCGAGGAACTAGACCAGCATTAGCGCTACTGGCCCCCAGATCGATCGGGTTCGTCAGACTTACAAATGTGACGGCAAAGTTCAGAATGTCAATGATGCCAAAGGCAAAGCTAGCCTTGAGCACTGCACACACCTTGCTCGGATCGGAGCTGTAGGATACGCCTCCGTGCTGCGGCGTCCAGACAGGGCCAACGCTCGAGCAGTTGTACTTGGTGACGAAGCGCAACACCACCACGCCCGCGATGAAGGCGCCGAGGAAGCACAGGTCGGTGAACGCTATGAACAGCGCATCGTGTCTTGCACGGAGATAACTAATCACCGTGAAAATCTCCCATGCGAGGGCCAGCGTTGCCACTATGAAGAGCAGCAGGATGTAGGTGGGTGTGAGGAGATTGGCGTGCACGAAGACGTGCACCAGCCAGCCGAGCATGCCCACGATGGGCACGGTGATGATGATTTCCCATACTCGCACCGACAGGAAGAGGAAGCCGGAGAGGACCATTGTTGTTGTGGTGTAGTGGAGGTTGTCGAGTTATTGGTAGAGGAGGGTGGTGGGTGGTGATCGGACGCGGCGGATCGAGGCTGATGCGCGGTGACGATGTGCAACTGCTGCCCAAGCGCTTGGCGGTTGATTGTGATGCTATCGTGGGCGCGAATGCAGCGCGGATTGATTCAGAAGCGCACGCGGATTGCGACGAAGCCAGCAGTCGTTTCGGCAGATGCGGGTGTCGTAAGCAGGTGTTGGGTGAAGCTGCAGCAATGCGCAGCCTGACGTCAAGGACGAGTGGTTGCGGCGGGTAGAGAACGTGACGGAGGGATGCGACGGAGAATTTTAAAACGAGCGCTTCAACGACGGAGAATTGTTGGAAGGAAAGGAAGAAAGACTCCGCGACTGACAGGCGCGCGCCTTCCGAGTGTATGCCATTTGTTTTTCCACGTCGTCGTCGATGGCTGGGGGTTTGTGATTTCACGTGGCGGGGAGGCGGGGGGAAGTGGCGGGGCGTAAGTCTAATTTTGCTGCCTCAGGCCGCAATATCAGAATTCACTTGCAACCTCACTCCCTTTGCGTGCGGGTTGTGAATGCATCGATCAACACATCCAAGTGTCGCATCAATATGATTTTGAAAATAGACACGGCGCTGTGCTCTAAGCTTGCGGAGAATGTCTTCGATCAGCGGTGAGCCGAATGCTGTCGCACATTCAGATGCACCGACCTCGTCGCTTGTTCGTAACGGGCCTGAACACCCCGGATCGTCTGGCGACCTTTCCGCAGCACCAGAGACAGGAATCAGCCAGGAAAACACGACCGAGACCGTCGAAGAAGGCGAGGTCTTCTACAGCCAAGAAGACGACCGACTCAACCGATTCCAAGGTTCATCGAGCACATGGCGACACTTGACCCAAGAAGAGCGCGACCTCGCCGCTTCTCTCGACCAACAACAATCCAATAACCTAAGCATCCACTTGTATAATGCTCACGCACTCAAAGCTCGAGCGCGCGACTCTGCGACAGCCGCCAACGCAAAGTCGACCAACAGCAAAAAGCGCCGGACCAAAGTTGAGGACGATGGAAGCTCAACGTGGAGTCCTGATACAGCATGGACTGCTTGGCCGCTGGGTCCGAGGGATGTTCCTCGTAGCGGAGAAAGCTTTGGCGTTCCAATCCTAAGCGCGGGGGAAGACGACTCTACCTACCGAATGCTGGAGCCCTGGAAGCCGAGTGCGGAGCTGGAGGAAGAAGTCAAAGCCTTGATGTTGAGGAGAGCGAAGGACTTGTACCGGCAGCGTATGCAAGCTTTCGCTTCCGACGAGCCAACTGCATTGGTCGACGAGGATGAAGCCGATGCCATCCTGCAACCAGCGGTCCGCCACATTCTTTCTCAACTGGACGAGCTGCTCACTGCTCTGCGGACAACCCGACGAGGTCACGGTAGTAGATCACAGTCCAGATCGCAAAGTCGGCGACGTTCGTCTAGGCTGAAACGGGCATCTCAACACTCGGGAGAGGAAGACGACAATGACAACGAGACCAACGACAAATCCAACGGCGATCAATCCGAAGGAGCCCAGGATCTTAAACACCAGCCGAAGCGACGACGGCGACTCAATACTCGCGACTGGAGCGAAGTGCTCAATCTAGCTCCACTCACTGGATTTGACGCGGCTGTAGTGGAACGAGCAAAGTCACGATGTGCTTCCCTATTCGCCAAGGACGGTGCTCTTTCTACTGTTCCAACTGCGACGCATGACGATTCTTTGACGAACACAAAGCTACACGAGACTCGCATGAACTTCTGGAACTGCCCCTTTCCTGACTGCGCACGAAGCCTCAGCCCCTACGATACGGCTTGGAGGTGGCGAGAGCACCTGAAAAGAACCCATAAATATAGCAAGGACGCCATCGCCGAGGCGGAACGAAAGCTCAATGGTGAAGAGCTAATCGCTGACAGAGAAGCTCCATGAGTGTCTGCCAGCCATAGACAGCGAGAGCAACTCAAGCCTTGAACATTCCGCCAACACCCAGTTCCATCTGCAACGTGATAGCCGGTTGAAAGTTGAGATGTCCGAAAGTGTGAGAGACGCTGAAGGAATGAAAGGTTTCGATGTGAAGATCATGCTCATTCGTAGTATGACGCATGCATGGACGGTTCGCGAGGTGAATATGCTTTGTTACCTGTCACATGCACGGTAAGGTTCACTTCCACCCCTGATCATCTCATGACAACACCTTCTTGCACTTTGCACTTCTTCTCACCACACAACATACCCGCATCATCAGAACTCACCAGACAATCCCATCTCATCGATCCAACACATCACAACAGCATCGTAAGCTCCTCCATACCGCTCCTCCATACATCGGCTCCACTCACCAATACAAAGCAAAGATGGCAGACAAACTCGCCGAGAAGGACTTCACCCCGCGCGAGATGGAAATCATGGCCAAAGCATGGAGCTGCATGGTCGAAGAGCCAAAGGTATGCCCCTCCTCTCCACGACATTTCCGTGCCGCAGCCACGACTAACCTCAAAACAAACAGGTCGACTACAACAAACTCGCTGAATCCTGTACGTCACTCTCTTGCGCGCTACGACCAAGCCTCCACCCCCGTTTGCAGCAGCAAATACTAACCGTTCACCCTTCGCAGGCGGCATGACCAACCCCCGCTCCGCCTCGAACGCCTGGGCCAGCATCAAGAAGAAAATCCTGGCCAAAGGCGGGATTACTGCCGGCAACGAAGATGGCACCCCGAAAGCCACGCCGAAAGCCACGCCGAAGCGCAAGAAGGGTGCCAAAGCGGATGCTGGGGATGACGAGGAGTCGCCTACGAAGAAGGTCAAGGGTGGCAAGGGCAAGGGGAAGAAGTCTGAGGCGAAGGTTAAGGAGGACGTTGAGGAGGAGGAGGAGGAGGAGGAGGAGGAGGGCGGGGTGGTGGTCAAGGAGGAGGTTGATGGTGAGGGCGACGACGGAGAGGATGGCGAGGATGCCAACGGCTTTCACTGAGGTGCTGTTGTCTCTTTGCTGAGATGGAGGTCCATTCGGACTGCCTGCTCGAGCGACGAGAGATCCTTCTACTACGATACTGAGAACGAAGAGCCGAGATACACAAAAGGCATGGGAAGTGTTGTGCCATAGAACAGCTCCTCTATGAATCAGATCTTCGCTCTTCCCTTATGGAGAGCAGATCTGCTACCAGTAACCCTGCACATATCACAATCTCCGAACGTCGACCCAGCACCTCTCTCGGATGCAACGAGACGTCGATCCATTCCTACTCCGACTGCTCATCCTCCCCCATTCCATCATCAGACTCAGACTCCGCGGCCTTCGTCTTCTTGCCCTTCGCGCCCTTCTTAGCAGCCTTGCGCTCCGCGTTGCGCTGGGCGGTGGGCACGACAGCATCGCGAATAGCGTTGAGCTCAGACTCGCTGTCAGACGGCTCGGTCTCCTTTGGTGCCTCGACCGCAACGTCTTTGGCCTTGCGACCGCGCTTGGCCTTAGGCTTCGTGGCGGCAGCTGGGGCTTCGGCATCGTCTTCGTTGTCCTCTTTGGCAGCGGCGGCTTTGCGCTTCTTGCCAGCGGCTTTGGGCACGGTGGTCGTAGGCTCGGTGTCGTCGCGAGTGCCTGGTGGTAGAGTCAATTCAGCTGCTGGGTGATGTTGGCACATTTGCTTCGGAACGAGACTCACCAGTGGCGCCGCCAGAATCCTCAGCCATCTTCTACAAGCGCAAGTGCAGTCAGCGACGGCCATTCATGCTAGTGAGGCATAGCAGAGAAGCACGCACGTCAATTTTCTTCTTCAGCGTGTGCCACCCAGCTCTGGCGGAGTTGACGTTCTTGAAGCCGCAGGTCGTGGCGAACTTGGCGTAGTCGACCTGTTCGTGGACCGTCTTTAGTGTATGCCCCTTCGCCCTAGGATGTAGGGAAGTGGGAATTGCCGACTTACGGTCAGTTCGTTTTTGGCACAGTTCATTGCGCCCACGAGGAGCTGGGCATCGCGCGGGGTGAAGGTGCTGCCTTCGGTCTTGGACATGTTGGGTGGTTTGCTTTGATCAAGACAGAAAGAGGTGGTTCTTGTAGGTGGAAGACGATGTCTGGAGAGGAAAGGTGGTGGACGGAAAGGAGAAACAAGCGGGAGCAAGTGAACTTTTATGCCTTACAAACAAACGACGTGACGTGACTTTCAGCGTGGGCGTCACACGCCTGTAGAGTAACTGCGGGTAGTGGCCTAGCAACGGCCTCGTGATCGTCATTCACATGTCGAGAGCATACTTCGTTTGTGCGGCTGCTCTCAAGGCACACTGCCGCCCGGCCACAGATATCATATCTGAATTGCTGATACCGCCGATCGAGGAAGCCGCGAATACGAATGCCATGGAATTACTCGTGCCCCTGGCAATATGATGAGTGCTCCTCCCTCCGCATCAACCCCCTCATCCAATCTTCGCCTTGGAAAAGTCCATCTCGGGATGCTGTTCCTGGAACTTCTTCAGCATATCCGCCTTCTTCTGCTCATCGCTCGTCGGCTGGCCCAGCTCCTTCTGCCGCTGATCCCACATCATCTTCTCCACCATGCTCCTCGTCTCGCCATCCAGGTCGCTCAACTTGCTGTTCTCCGGCGTGATCTTCGACGTGTCGATTTTGGGGGCGGAGGTGACGACGTGTGCCCACCACTCCATCTTGTTGGCCTTTTCGAGATGGATGTTAATTTCTTTGCCGGAAGCAGTGGTTTCGAGCGTCCAGGCTGATTCGTCTACGTCGATAGGATGGGGGAATGTGCCCTGTTTGATGTCAATTTGGTGACAAGAGAGGGGATCAATGAACATGATGTACCTCAATGATCACATCTTGGCCTTTGATGCCAGCCTTGATGCTGTTCTTGGTGATCTTCACATCCAAGTCCTTGCCCTTGAGGTTGCTTGGAATTGGTGCAGTGACGTCCACATCACCGATTTGTTGACTCCATTGGTATGGTAGAGTACTCTGCTCAGCAATCTCCTTCGCCTTGGCTTCCTTGTCGAGCTTGGCCCGCTCTTCAGGCGTTGGGGACGTTGATCTCTCCTCCATCGTCTGTTTGGTAGAAGCCCAAAAGAGGAAAGAAGTCAAGAGCCTCACGGTTTTGACTCCAACGCTTAGTCATTCATCATCGGCTCGGGTCTTCCCGCCGAGCGGCAAGCTTGAGGTGAAAGCATCTCCTACTCCCTGGCGAAAAGGAAGCAGCACACCCATTGTCATCCGCTCACACCTCCACATCATGAACTCCCTCCGTGTCGCCCGCGCGGCAATCAGAGCCCGCCCATCTGCCTTCCGCGCGCCGCTCCAGAGGCGCACGTATGCCGACGTTGCGCCCGACAAGATCCAGCTGAGCTTGGCTCTACCTCACCAGGTTTGTCTTCACCATTCGAAGAGCTCTGCGCAGTGAACAAGGTACTGACGTCGCCTCACAGGCCATCTACAAGTCGCAAGATGTGTATGTTCTCCATCCCGCCCTACGAGCCGATGCCTCCCGCCCACGGCTGGCTGGTAAACATCTACCGTGGCTAAACAGAAGCACAGCGTTCAAGTCAACTTTGCCGCAGAGTCTGGCGACATGGGTGTCCTCGCGAACCACGTTCCCTCCATCGAGCAGCTGAAGCCGGGCCTCGTCGAGGTCATTGAAGAGGCTGGAGGAAGCAAACAATTCTTTTGTACGTTTGAGCACACATTTCCTCGGCCGCAGAGGATACAGTGTGGAAGTAAAAGAGGTGCAAGGCGACATATAGCTGACAGAAAACCCGAACAGTGTCTGGTGGCTTTGCGACCGTCCAGCCCGGCTCGGTGCTCAGCATCAACGCCGTTGAAGGCTACCCATTGGAAGACTTCAGCGCCGAGGTACGTGCCCACATCTACCGCTCCATCAGAATGTCAATCTAACACCGCATTGCAGGCCGTGAGGAACCAGATCTCCGAAGCCCAAAAGATCGCACAAGGCAGTGGCAGCGAGCAGGATATTGCCGAAGCAAAGATCGAACTTGAGGTGGGTACTCTTGTGTGCATCCTTTTTCTCTGATAACTAATACCATTCTCAGGTTCTGGAGAGCTTGCAAGCTGTGCTCAAATAGATACGCCTCCGGATTAATTGTACATAGTCCCGTTACAACGATATCTGGTGATCTCGCACCTTCTCTTCCAAACCACGCTGCGCTCCACTACAGGGACGTCCCTTCCAACTCGCCCTTGACCCAGGCGCTGTTTCTGTTTCGCCTTTCCCTCATCTTTACCCTCGCAGAGTGCTTTTCTGTTCTTTTCACCACCCATTCTCCATTCTACGACTATCACCGGCCGCTCTCGACATCTCGCCGTGTCGATCGAGAGCGGCATATTTCTAACTATAGACATTCGTTACACGCGCTTCTGGATGACTCGGCGTGGTCTGGATAGCATGTGCACTTAAATGTCGCTCAATGCTGTCTTGGACTCGCTACGCGAACGCTTATCTCTCCAACAACGATACATCTGGAGCCGGCTCAGCAGCAGGAACACACTTCCTCGACCCATCTCTACCCACCTCACATGGCGACGTTGGGCCAGAAGATCGTACGTCTCTGATCATAGTAGTACGACTTCCACCTCTGCTTACGCCCAGTCTGCAGCGCAAGGCAATCTCGAAAGCCGCCCTCAAACCCGCGGCAGCCCAGCCGAAGAAACAGCCCTCCTTCAGCAGCTTCCGCACATCCACCACCACCAGCACAGCCGGCACAGCCCACAGCCGCGATCTCAAAGCCGAGCGCTCCATCTCTGCTTCGCTTCGCAGCCTCTTCCATTTTACGGGACATTCGACTCCATCAACGATCTCGAGCAGCACGGCAACGCTATCAGGAAACCCTCTCACGCCTGCTCCGTCGACGGACCCGCTCCACTCGGACGGCAGCACAACACAGGTACAGGGGCCGCAGCCAGCGACAAACGAAGCGGTTGCGAGCCTCAGTCCGCTCCCCGCGAGCAAAATCGTCTACCCGGAATCGCGCGGCCAGTTCCAGTCGCCACCGCCTCCCGTCGCCCACCTCCCGGCTCCGGTCTTCGTAGCGGAGAGTGTGAGAAGCGTGCGCCAGGAGGACCACTCGTACGGGACGGAAAGAGAACTCCCTACCCCAGCAGAAGAGTGGAAAGCGGAGAAACCTTCACACCTGCGACGCAAAGCTGCTCTACTCTGGATGGGGCTGAAGATGAAATTCAAACTCGAGCGGGCGGAAAGAAAGGCGGGGACCTCACTTTGACGAGCGTAAGAGAGAAGATCGCCGCGCTGGAGGCCAGGGCTGGGCAACATCCGGCCGATGTGCCGATTGTCTTCCCGCTGCGGTATAAGCGGTTTGTCAGGCGGACGAGCAGTACGGCGACAGCAGCGCGGCCTCAGACACCGCTGTACTCTTCTAAGCCGGCAAACGATGCTATCATTCACGCACCAGAACCTACGAGATCTCTTGTATATCCGGCGACGCTGTCGCATGCTAGAGCGCCCGCACCTGCGCTTAGTCCGAGCACGAGTCCTATTCCTACAGCTGCTACTCCGGTGGCGACAAGCACAAGCTCATCCAAACGCAAGAAATTCACTCTAGCGCCGCCTACGGGCGATGGAAGCGATCGCTTGACCGCCGCCTCCTTTCTGCACGGCACGCGCAACAATTGTGTTCGCCACGGTCGAAGGGCCCATCAGCAAGTAGCCGGTGGAGCACGAGACATGCTGGACAAGAGTCGCAGCGGTGCGTACATCCCTACAGGTCTGCCTGCGAGACGGCAGATGGAAGCCACGAGTCCTTGGGTCGTGGCAGATCGCTCTCTGACCAGCACTGCAGGCTCGGATGCTTGTCCGGATTGTGTTACGGAGTTGAGGATTAAGCGGCGAGAGATCAATGGGCCAAACTTGGAGGATGGGCGGCGGCTTGGTGAACGGGGTACGCAGATGTATGGCAGCGGTGTCCCATCTTCACCGAGCCCTAATGTGCAGTCGTCGGAAACGACGTCAACCCGTACAGCTGGTTTCTCTGGCGGAAGCAATGAAGATGGTCTCATTGTCACAAGACGTCTCAAAGACGACTTGGATGCGATTGTGGTGGAGCAAGGTGGTGAGCTGAGACACATCATCATCAGCTCCGCGCTGCACTATCCGATCAGCACGACCTTGCACCGACTTTCTCGCGAGCTGGCGAATGTGTCCGCCTCAATGGCATCGATCAATGCTCACTCTCTGTCCGGTCCAGAGGCAGGGAAGAGCAAAGGCAAGAAATGCGCAATTGCGATGGCGACTTCGTCTTCGAGTACTCAATCGTCAGTCCCGGAGCTGCTGGACATGATCGACCAAGCGACCAGCGAGATTCATTCACATGCTGAGAAGACGACAGAGGAGCATATCGTGAAGCCATATGGTGAATTTGAGGCTCCGCTGTCACCGGAAGAACTGAAAGACCATTTCATGAGCAAGAGACCTTCACCTACGCAAGGCTTGGTCGGCCGGCAGTGTATCGATGAGCAGCACCGCCGGATGCACGATCTACTGAATACGAGCGCGCCGCGGAAGCCATCGATCCCGGCTGGAGGAGGTGCGACGGCATCCTCGTCACAAGCTGCGCCGGTGTCCAACGTGGCAAGTACTCCTGGGGCGCCGCAAGACAAGCCGGATCCGAAAGTTCCCATCATCAAGCGAACACGACCGACTCTACCTTCGCTCCCTGCAGTAGTAGATCCCAAGGCAGCAGCACAGCAAGAACCAACACCCTCACATCCATCTCTCCACCACGCAATCGCGCTCACCGACCCGCCAACCTCCACCGCCCCAGCCTTTCCAACCCCTAAACCAGCAGACGAACATGAGCATCCAACATCCGGCAGCTTCTTCCACAACTTCCTCAACCCCTTCCACCCCCGACCCAAAACTCCAACAACACCCAGCGCGCAATCCCAAGCCCAGCAGTCCCTCTTCACCACCACTCCCAGCTCACCCCTCTCGCCACTTTCGCCTGCCCCACCGCCTCTAGCAGGAAGTCAGAATCCGGACATCAGGACGCAGCCGAGTCCCTACCATCATGCTCCCGCTTCGCCGCCGGATCTGGGCTACGCAAAGTGGGTGGATACGAAGGTCGTGGAGGGGCAGTCGGTGATTCGGAAGGCTATGAGGATGGAGAAGGAGCGGATTGAGCATGGATATGAGCATGAGATGGGAGGAATATGAGAGGAGGGTCAGTGGTTGTGTTTTGGACTCTTACCTATATTCTGTGGGCGTTGTATGTCTAATTGCCCTTCCCTAGTAAAAGAAGATAAGGTATTCTGATGTTTGTTCTTGCAGAAGCAACCCACTGCTTCGCGTGACGTTGGCGGAAGCCGTTCCGAAGCCGAGACGCCGCCAGCGGCGCCCGCCCGCCGGGGATCTGCGAGCTTGATGACAACCTCCGGCCGGTACCTCAGGCAGACGGCAGAAAACCCAAAGTCTCATCGCAGATGGCACACAACGCTGACACGCACGAATACCCTTGGCATGCAATGGATGAAGGAGGATCTCCGTGGGACGGTATGCTGCTCGCCCGCCGGTCGCAGCACGGCGCACTCGCTGATGAAAGCACTCGCAGACGTCCCTTCGACTTCACAGTCCACCCAGGCGGCAGAGAACACGCCGCCATCAGGTACGGACGACAACGTGGAGCTGACCACCGCCTCGTCCCATCATCACTGACGTCTTGCCAGAAAACACATCTACCCAATCCCCCGCACGTCCCACCACCTCCTCCAGCACCGGCGTCAGACCTGCTGCCTCCAAGTCTCGCACGCCCCGCCGATATGGCAACCTCGCCCAGTCCACCACCCTCGAGAGTCTCGATGATTCCATGGGACCCTTGGGCCCGCTCGGCGTAGAACCCGTCGATGAGCCCATTGCGCCCGCCCCGCCGGTGAAGGAGCTGCCTACAAGAGCAAGACAGTCCACCACCACTTCACGCCCCAGCACCGCCGCCTCCGCCCGCTCCGACGACCACGACTCCACCTCCTCCACCCTCAATGGCGCGCGAGTACCCCCTCCCATTCACGCCGCCTCCAACGATCCTCGCCTGCGTCCGCAGCAGCCTTCCATGTCCGTTGAGCAGGCCGCAAGACCTACGTTCAACATCACAGTCGGCGATCCCCACACCGTCGGCAACGCAGCATCGAGTCACACTGTCTACAGTGTCATCACTCGCACCACGTCAAAAGCCTACAACAGCCCCACCTTCACCGTCACCCGGCGTTACCGAGACTTTCTCTGGCTGTACGAGCGATTGCACGATAACAATCCGGGCGTGGTTGTGCCACCGCCCCCGGAGAAGCAAGCAGTGGGCAGATTCGATGCGAACTTCATTGAATCAAGACGCATGGCTTTGGAGAGGATGGTCAACAAGACTGCTGCCCACCCCATTCTGCAACACGATGGCGACCTGAAAACCTTTCTCGAAAGCGACGCTTTCAACGTCGACATCAAACACAAAGACCGCGCCAAAGATCCCCTACTTGCTTCCGAATCCTCCGGCGGCTTCATGTCGACCATCGGGCTGGGCAGCGGCGGGGGCGGAGGCAAGTTTGTCGAGCACGACGATTGGTTTCACGATCGGCGCATCTACCTAGACGCGCTTGAGAACCAGCTCAAGGCGCTTCAGAAATCCACCGATAGCGTTGTCGCTCAGCGCAAGGCTCTTTCAGACTCCTGTGGCGACTTCTCCACCTCTCTCCACGCCCTTGCCGCCGTCGAGCTGTCCCCCGCCCTCTCCGGGCCATTGGACGCGCTTGCCGATCTTCAGCTCCGCATCCAAGAACTCTACAGCCGGCAAGCGATGCAAGACATCCTCACCATCGGCATCGTCATCGACGAGTACATCCGGCTGATCGGCAGCGTGCAAAAGGCGTTTACGCAGCGGCAGCGCGCCTTCCACGCCTGGCATTCGGCCGAGAGCAAGTTGGCGGACGTGAAGAAAAGTCAAGAGAAACTGCTTCGTGCGGGTCGCAGCCAGCAGGACCGCATTGGGCAGATGCAGGCGGACGTGTCGGACCAGGAGCGCAAGGTGCACGCCGCGCGGTTGCTGTTTGAGGACATGGGACGGCTGATGCGGGCCGAGCTGGAGAGGTTTGAGAGGGAGAAGGTGGAGGATTTCAAATCAGGGGTGGAGACTTTTCTGGAGGGGGCGGTGGAGGCGCAGAAAGAGGTGAGTACCAGTTCGGCAGTCTTGAGTGACACCAGGTGATTTCTGACATGCCATCTCTAGCTCATCGAATTGTGGGAGACGTATCTGCTTCAACTCGATGCTGACGATGACGGCTCGCCCATCATGCCCGTTGGCGTCCAGCTGGATGCGGCGGCGAGTGGAGCAGGAGCAGCAGCAGCAGCGGACGTCGTGCAGGCGCAGGGACAGCCTGAAGCGCCGACGCGGAGCGAAGCGGCAAACGCGGAACTACAAACGCACGAGGGTGAAGTAGAGTCGTCGATTGCTGAAGAAGGCAGGAACAGGCTGGACGGCGAAGCTACAGACGCCACGCCCCATAGCGACGTGCATGACGATACGGCGCAGCCTTGATCTCCTGACGGCGCGCCTGATGATGGAAACATTTTCGCTCGTCTCCCTGCGCTTGCTTCTTGCGGTATGTACGGAGACGGCGACGAACACCAACGAGCCGTACCTGGGGTTTACATACGTAGCTAGCCTGAATGTAGCCAAGGCGGTCTAGCTGAATGCGTGCGGTGTGGCTGCCAACGGGCGTACGGCCGAAAGGTGTTGCACTCTACCAATAATGTACAGTGGTCGACATTCCACGACTGATAAGATAGCGAAGCTTCACGTGTGGATTGCAAATGCAGATACTTGCAGACCCCTATTACGAGTGGACGAAAGGCATACGCCGCTCGCTAATCGTAGCCGTCGACCGAATGCTCGTCGACAAATGAATCATGGGCCTCAAACTCGGATTCGCATAGGGCTGATTAATAAAGTAAGGGGTGAGCAAATGGGGGGGCACGCATGTGACTTGTGGGAAAAAAACACGTGCAGGCTCGCGACTTCCACACTGCACACGCCCCCCTCGAATCGTCGATCGGCGCGGACCGAATGCCCCAAAAAGCGTTGCCGTAGCCTTGCGGCCCTGGGGACCCAAACCGCATGTCGCGGCTTTGGAAGCCGCTCCAGTGCACCCACCTTTGCATATGCACGTTTTTGCAAGGTGTACCCAGGTAAGGTGCCCATCCTACAGGGCTGCTTCGGGGCCGTGCCCCGTGCCTGCCTCTGCCACTGATTTTCCGCCTCTCTGTTGGCAAAGGCGCAAATGGCGGCGCATCATCGGGTTCCGCGGACTCGGGACGGTGGGGTTCACAGCGCTCGCCGGGAGGGGTGATGACTTGCTGCCTGAATGGGCAGTCACGCCAATGGGCGTAGGGTTTTTCAGAAGTCCAAGCTTTGGCTTGAATACGACCGCGAAACTACTGGACGTGATGCATGTAGGCAGATGCCTACCAGCAAGGCGTGGAGGCGGGAAGGGCGGCGCGCCTCTGACTGGGGGGGTGGGGGGCCAAGTGATTTGCCCCAATTGCGGACTGATTCGTGCGCGGGTGGCGCTGGGGGTGGCGGCTGGCGAGGAGTGCTAAATGCGGTTGTGACACGGGGTTAACGAGGACATTGTTGCATTCTTACGAGGCTTACCTCAGGCGACTCGGGCTGAGGTAATACGGGAGGCCATCGTGATGCCCCACGACGTTGCAGCCGGCCCGCGTCGTTCCCATTGGCCGATTTGGACTTGCCCGAAAGGGGTAATGGTGCATGTTGATTGACCATGGGCAATCGGGGTCTTTTGTTGGCTTCAGATGGTGAGCATTCGCTCATCTCACCGTCTCGTCTACGCGAAACAGGCGATGATTCCATTCACGCTCCTCCCCCCGGTTGTAGCAGCCTCGCGGGTTCGATGCCGGCGAGGCGTCTTCACAAAGCTTCGGCGCGGGTGGCGGACGGGAGGAGGGAAGGCGTGCGAGAGGAGCAAGGCCCGTCGTCACTGACTGCCCATGCCACGGCTTTCAATGCCACGGCTTCCATATCCGACATGATGATACAGAAGGGGGGGGGGGGGGGGGGGGGGGGGAGTGAGGACTGCGCTGACCCAAGGCGGTTAAAGTCTCGACAGATCAGCGAGGTTTGGCGAGGCTCGTACTCGTACTCGTGCATACTCATCACCGTCAACAACAACCATGTGGCGTGCGTGGACGAGAACGCCGCGCCTGTCAGTCACGCTTATAGCCCTCCATCATCGATCAGAACGGGCGTGGCGAGGATAGATTGACGCCTTTGGCTATGGTGATTACGTATGCTCTGCCGCCCGGCTACACGCCCGACGCTATCTAGGGGGTGTTGCTGCCGCCCACGAGCTGAGACGACGATAGGAGCGCGCCACCGGCCTTTTCGCCGTCCCTCGATGGCGCACCCCGGCGCCGACCGAGCTCAGCGCAGCCGGTGTGTCATTGGCCGCGCGCTGGCCAGCGCAGCAGACAAGGTTCGAGGTTGCAGGCGCGGAAAGCTTGTGGTGGTGCAACCCATCAAATCCAATGAATGTTGCCAAAGCGCGCCGTATTACTAAGAGCCCCCAAGGCTTTCGAGCCGGTCAGACGGCGTGACAGTCGGGCATGCCTGATGACGCCGAGCCATCGTGTCCTGTTTCCAATCCTGCTTTCTTTCTTCGGCGCCGAATCCTCGCCGTGACTCCATGTCGCCTTCTTCCTCCCACTAGCCTGCAAACGGCCTGGCCTGTTGCGGTGTGTATGGGCGGCGGGTGGATTTAGGCTGCACCTGCGCCGCCTCCCATCCTTGCTGAAGTCTGCGCACGCCCCCAAGGCTTCGCATTCGCATGTCATCCGCGCCGCCCTGCCTTTGCCGCATTCGTTGGACCCGCGGTCTTCGGGGACAAGATTCATCTATCGGTGCAGAGCCCGTCGTCCACCACCACCACCACTCCTCCTCCCATCCAACCCATGGTCCTTTGGGGGAGTCGCGATGGTCCATGCCCGCGTGGATTAGAAGAGCGCCCTGGACTGTGGCCCCCCCTCTTCCTCGCCGTCTCACCCGCCCGCGCCGGACTGCATTGAAGCATGCCCCAGGAAACGGCATGGATTGAACCACCTCCGCGCTGGAGGAACATGCACGCACCGAACTTTCTCGCTGCACCCCATCCTCCACACATGGTCGTGGCCATTGACGCAGCCCCCAATCCCCCCTACCGTCATCCCGTCCCCGGTTCTCGACCATTGGACTCCGGTGGCCACCGCCACCCAGCTCTCGGCCTGCCCCATGGAGTACACATGCCCGGGGAGTCCTACCCGATCACGACTAATCACCGGCATTCGCGATCTCACGAAACGGCCTCGCCACACTCCCACCCCTCTCCAGCCTCGCAAATGGCCCCGCGATTCGCGCCGAACGCCTCTCCCCGCTCCGACTCGCAGCACCATCACGACCCCGAGCGGCACGCAAGGCATGGCAGCGATGCCCCACTGTCGCTGCAGATCCCCACCGATCAAGGCAAGTGATCACTGCTCTTTTCGAGGCTTGCCGAATCGTCGTCGCTGTGAAATCAACGACTCGAGATTGCCACATAACATTCAATCACTAACCATGCTCGCCGAGATTATAGATCTGCCGCGCTTCGCAAGCATGTTCAACGTCCCCCCATCTGCGACTTACCCGACTCACCCGACTCCCTACAGCGACACCGATTTTGCTCGCAGACGGCCTTCCTTGCCCCCGTTCTCGTCCTTACAGGAACACGCCGATCGCGCCGATGAAATGGACGACAACAGCGACCCTACCACAACGCCGCCACGCTCCTCGTCCTGCCACACGTGCATTCGAATGCAGTCAATGTGCCACGAGGTCGCCGTTGCCGTGGCAGAGCTCGACGAGAGCATTCAGCTCTTGTGCAACAAGGCCAACTCCCGAGTATGTGTGGGGGACGCACCACGAGTTCCCATCGTCGTGATGGTTCAACATCCACTAACCATTGTCCAGACAATCACATTCCCCAGGAACAATTCGATTCGAGCCGTGCAATGGATCCTCGACAGGCTGAGACTGGGCAACTTGGACCTACAGGCCACCCTGCGAGCTACACGACCCGCGGGGGCATTCCAGCCAACGCCCAACTCTGCGTATCAACCGACGCCCGTGTCTGCACTACAACCCACCTCATCATCCGAGGGCGCGCCGCCCGACACATCGCCCTTGAGCGCGCTGAAACGGCCGGCAGAAAACTGGGATTCAACAGGCTTGAAACGAACGCGCGTCGCCGGCTCACCCGACCTGGGCTATCGCACCACGTCTGGCCCCCAGGATGAGTCGAGATACTTTCTACAGCGTACGCCTACGGATCACATGCGCCCTCCTCGCAACTCGCCATCCCCCGAATCGTTCTCGAGCTCGGCATATCCAAAGCACCCCTCTCCGACGCCGGGAGAGCGTTCAATACGCGCCTTACCATCGCCTTCGTCCGCCGTTTACCCTCCGTCAGCTGCGCCATCCTACGCGCCTGCGACAGCTCAATCACCCTCTTCCCCAGTGTTATCTAACGCGGCAGAAATGTCCATCCACACCGGGTCGAGCGAGTCCGCGACTTCCGCGCACATCGCCGATCTGCAGCACCAGGTCACGCTAAAATCCTTGTCTCTGCAGACCCTGCGGTCAGAGTATGCTTCCTTGCTGCAGAAGCTGCAGCGACTGAACGTCAAAACTCACACGATTGAAAAGAAGAGCAACGTGGCCAATCAGGAGGTCAATGATCTGACCAACAAAAACGAAGACCTCGGCCAGCAAGTGCAAAGTTTGCAGGAGCAATTGGATGAGAGTGAGCGCCGCAGGGAACAAGATCAGGACAAGGTGGCGCGCGAGAAAGAGCAATGGATGCAGATGCTGGAGTTTGGTCGGCGCCTGCAGATGAAGACGGAGCAGGACAAGAACGCCCTCGCTGCGCGTGTGGCAGCGCTGCAAGAAGACTACGAGTCGCTCCGGAGAGCTCGCTCCTTCTCTTACAGCATGACGGCCGGCGAATCGGATGTGCATGCTACCATGCGATCCCTGAACGGCAGCAGCTATCTTGCTGCGCTGAACGCCAGACTTCAAGCTCTCCGCGCCTCTTTGGAGGAAGCGAGACGGCAAGCCCGCGTCCTCGACGAGCGGACCTCCGATGTGCATCAGCGGAGCTCAGACATTGCCAGCGCCATTGATCGCACGCTTCGAGAGATCGACTCCCCACTCCCAGCCCGCCCGCAGACGCCGCTCGCCATTGCCGCGGATGCAGACGTGGAGCTGGCGACGGTGCCTCGTCAGCGTCCAGCTGCGCCCGGGAAGAGCAGCGCAGATCTAAGCCCAGAGCCGGAGGGTGCATGGTTTGTCACATCTACCGCGTCTTTGTCAAGTGTGCCGACACCAGCGCCCGCACCCGCAGAGGCGCGCGGCTCGCTCGCCGCCGCCCCACCCGGGTGGCGGCAGCACCAAGGGCGCGCCACCTCGCGCGACCTGCAGTCCACCTCCTCCTCCCTGTCCGTGACGAATGCTGAGACAACAACCGCCATCGCAGGGCCCCCACGGAGCCCGGACCGGCGTGAAGAATCGCGGCGCCCGTCGCACACGACCACCCCGGACGAGCTGTCAGTGGGCTCTGCAACGACCGACGTGACCATCACCTGGACGCCTCGCCCCGCATCCCCCAGCAGTGGGAACGAAGCTCAGCGCGCACAGTATCAGCCGCCGCCCAGCCCCACCCAGGATCGCCGGCGCAGCGTGCACGCCCGATCGCACGAGGGCAGCGATGCGCCCGATGGTGGCGTGACGACAGCTGCTTCCGGCTCGCAGGAGGCTACTACCACATCCGCCATGGCGCCTCCGCCTCGACCTCCGCCTTAGGTCAGCGGACTTCGCTTGCTCTGCGTCTTACACATCTCCCGGTGGGCGGCGCCACTGACTGCGGGCACCAGGCGTTACCGCGCGCTTTTTAGAGTTGCAGGATGAAGCTCAATGCCTGTCTGTCGGTATGTGCGTCTGTCCTAGGGTTCTTGGCGTTGGTGGGAGCGGGAGCATGAGCATCGACTGCCACGGCGGCGATGGGGAGTCTTTAGAACAGCTCAACTACATGTATACCCCCCCGGCGCTGCCGATACAGGGAAGAAGGAAAAGCAAAAGTTTCGATCCTCCGACGCACTTGCTAAACAGGGGACTCGCACCACTCCCTGGCTCTGTCCTACCTGCATAGCCCATGGTCAGCGAGCTTAAGTGCCTCTGGCTGGCCGACGGAATGCCATGTCTCCAGCTCCGCTGTGCGCCCCCTGCTCTCAGAACACCACCAGCAATCGACGCACGCGACACCCGGCCGAAAGAACCACGATGTATAGACGCAATGACAGGTAGCGAGAGAAACATGGGCTCTGCTGACCAGCTAAACCTGCCCGGCGCGTCTGACATGAAGTAGATTAGAGAGACTACGCAATAGCCTGCGCCCCTCCACTTGCCCTAAATCGGGCCACTGTGCCCCGGGAAAAAAAGTGAAGCGTACACTTGGGGCTAAAAGATTCCTGCCAAATCGTAGTTTATGCTTCTTTCGCTTGTCCATGCCATGCATCCTATTCTGAAACCCATCCGGAGCGCTCTCCGCGGTCACCACAGGCCGGAGCGGGCTCCGCGGGAAACAACCAGCGTGCACCCCCGTCGACGTCCTTTGACTAAGTTCCACTAAGCGCGAATCGCTGGCTTGGCTGGTTGGGGGCCGATCTGTAGGACGGGCTCGGACATCGAGCCCGATGAAGCCCCCCGTCCCGGGTTGCATGCGAGACATGGCTAGATGAAAGGGTGTTGACGTTGGGTGTGCTGCTTGCCTGCGACTTGGATCGGGCGATTATCGAGAGGAGGGTGGAATGGACTTTGCTGGACTTTTCATCCGTATTTGTTGCATTTGCTTCTGTGCGTTCGGGGGGAATGATGCCGAGCACCCCTGGCGACGAGTCGGGAACCTTACATACTCGAGTCATTCATGCGTTGATGATGATGCGTTTTGAGCTCCTGGGAAGAAATGCGTTTCGGGCTCCCCGAGAGGAGGCAAGAGCTGTTAAGCGACAAGGATTCATGCTGTCTAGTCACGATGAGTACGCTCCCAATCGTCGCTCCCCTTCCGCCGCCGCTGTCTCGCAACCCTAATACCGCCCACGACCACCACCGCAACCAGCAGACCCGCGTTGAAAGCAGCCATGAGGAAGAACGGGGCGCCTGGGGTCCAGGAGTCGAAGAGGGCGCCGCCGAGCTTCGTCAGCAGGAGGATGCCTGCTCCCCCTGCGAAGCTGTACACGCCGGCTATGGAACCCTTGAGGCGCGAGCGATCGATCTTGCCCTCGGGGCGTTTGTGCTTGGCCACTGTGTTCCATAGCAGCGGTGCATCCTCCGGCGGTTCGGTGGGGGTTGTGATTTCGGGCGTCAGGATTGTCGATGGCCCTACTGCGCTAGGGATAGAGTGGTGCTTGGCAGCTGCGTCGTCTCCTCGGTTGGTTTGTTCGTCTTTGTTGATGCCGCGGCCGAGCAGGGCAAGGGAGCAGACAATGCAGCCAATCTGGCTAATGCCAATCAGAATGACTGCTAGGAAGGCCCACTCGCCGCCTTCGCCGTGGAAGGCGTCGGGGTTGCGGAGGAGGCCGAACGCGACATAGCCGCCGACACCGATGGCCGCGGCTGCTGAAAGCGGCCATTCGCTGCTGCCCTTCACCGCTCGTCCGCCGAGCCAGCCGAAGAGAGGGGCGCATATCAGTGCCGCTGTTTCGGCGACGCCGCTCAGCGCTGAAGCGAGGCCGTATGCACGCTCACAGTTCTTCTTGATGTCGGGGATGTTATCTGCATCCGAGTTGCACAGGCCATGGCGGCGAAAGTAAGCATTGACGAAGAGAGGGATGAAGAGACTGATTGCCACGGAGGACGCGCGGGCTACAAAGCCGCCTAGATACCCAAGGAAGATGGTCGAGTCGGTCAATCCTAGTTTGACGGAATCTTTGATGAGGGAGAGATAGGATGGCGCGGGGGTGAGGGTGATGTGAACATGGCCCTCGTGATCGATTGCCGAGCTTTCGTTGTAAGGTGTTTGGAATAGTGCAGACAACTTCTTGCCCTCCTCACCAGGCAGATTGCGCAGTCCAACGAAGATGAAGATTGCAACGCAGAACGCGACGGCCGCGACGATGTAGAAGGCGTAGCGTAGACTTTGTTCCTGGGATTGGCCGTGTGCTTGGAAGTAAGCAGGCATTGGAAGGAAGACAGCAAGCGCGACGAGAGCGCCAGCGCCTGTGAAGAGTCCGACGAATCCGGCAAGCTGCGAGGCCCCGGCCGTCTTGTCCTCCACGGCGTCTTTCTGGCCCTCGTTTGCTGGTCCATCGTGTGTAGAGGGCTGCGGTTTCGGGTGCGATTGTGATGAATACCGCGTCTGAGTGATGGTGAGTTCGCTACTGACACTGCCGGCCGTCGCGTGTCCAATGCTGTTTCGCCGTGCTTCTCTTTCCTCTGCCTGAATTTGCGCGGCGCGTCCAAACGCTTGCCCGTGCTCCTGAGCTCCCACATCATCCTCCACCACCGTCTTCTCCGCAATCATCGCCGGCAGCACGGCGGTGACCATTGTCGAACAAGCAGCGCCGCCGATACTGAACATCAACCGCGCCACGAGTAGCTCTGGATATACATTCTCCGCCTGTACCAGCCCGATCAGACTCAAGCCGATTACGCAATATCCGAACACCGCCACAAATCGCACACCAACGCGATCGCTAATGAGGCCCCATGCAGGGCATGCGACGAGGGCGAGCAGTTCGTCTGCGAAGCCCAGCGAGCCCGCGGCATCTCCCACGCCATGCTTTCGGCCGATGATGTCGGTGATGACGAAGGAAATGCTGGAGTTGAGGAAGACGAGGAAGGCGATGCTGAAGAGGGCGATTCCCAGGAGGTAGGTGGTTGCCTGGAGGGCAGTGGCCGTCAATTTGGGGAAGATGCGAGGCATTCTGGTGAGAATGCTTGGAGGTTGGTATGAAGTGGGGTGGAGGCGGAGATGGACGGAGTCGTGGGGGTATTCGTCACGTGTAGCCCTGGTGCATGGCTAAGAGCATCCACGGAGATACTCGCGCGGTCATGCGCATCATGGAACGAGGCAACGTGGAGTGGTTGGAAGAGGGAAGCGAGGTGGAAGGAAGGACGTGCAGCCTGGAGGTCGCATGTCATCGGGTGAAGCTTGGACCCTGCCCTGACCTCATCCCTTCCCCAGGATTGCAGCCTCAGGCCGAAGTCTGCAAAGACTCGTCCAATCCAATACAATTCGGTGAGACACCTGAACCATCTCTTTCTCATCCACCGTGCATGTTTCGATCCATACGCCTTGCGCGAACGTGTGCTCTTCCCATATCTAGCCGGTGGACTTCCAGCCATTCCAGAGGCATCCGACGCGGACTCACTGCCGCCACGATGTCGAATATCAAATACTTGACCGGCGATAAAGATGGCATTGATCAATTTATAAGCCAGTTTGACGTGAGTAATATCCTTGTAACTGCCCAACGGAGGAGACACACTAACAACTGCCAGGTATTTCTCTTCGACTGCGATGGTACGCTTCCCCCACGCCAGAAGCATCGAGCCTGAATAGAACTGATTGTACGAGAAGGATAGGCGTGCTTTGGTCCGGCGAGCATTTACTTCCTCGCATACCCGAGACCATTGCTATGCTTCGAGAGAAGGGTATGTCCAGTTGACCGCCTGTTTCCCACGAAGTACGCCAACGCTGATCCGCGCCAAGGCAAGAAACTGGTCTTCGTGACGAACAACAGCACCAAGTCTCGAGCAGACTACAAGAAGAAGTTTGACAAGATGGGCATTACTGCTTCTGAGGTACGTGGAAGTCTTGCCTTACCACATCATCCACACAACTCATGCCTTTGCAGGAAGAAGTGTTTGGCTCGAGTTACAGCGCCGCAATCTACATCTCCCGCATCCTCAACCTGAAAGCGCCCAAGAACAAAGTGTTCGTGCTAGGCGAGACGGGCGTGGAGCAGGAGCTCGAGTCGGAGAACGTGCGCTACTGCGGCGGCACCGACAAGTCCTATCAGCGAGACGTCACTCCAGACGACTACGTCAACATCGCCAACGGCAAGGCTCTGGATGATGAAGTCGCCGTGGTGCTAACGGGGTTGGATTTCCACCCGACCTACCTGAAGTACGCGCTGGGAATGGCGTACATCCGTCGCGGTGCAAAGTTTCTCGCGACCAACATCGACTCCACTCTCCCCAGCGCCGGATCACTCTTTCCCGGTGCCGGATCGACGACCGCGCCGCTTATAACATCTACCGGCCAACAGCCACTGGCTCTGGGCAAGCCTAGCCAGGCGATGATGGATGCGATTGAGGGCAAGTTTCAATTTGATCGGAAGAAGGCTTGCATGGTGGGTGATCGATTGAACACCGACATTCAATTCGGCATCGAGGGTGGACTCGGTGGGACCTTGTGTGTGCTTACGGGCGTCAGCAAGAAGGAAGAGTTTCTCGAGGAGGGCGCGCAGGTGGTGCCGAGTGCGTATGTCGATCAGCTGGGCGACTTGATGGGATAGATGTATATAGCATTTGCTTGTCGAATTGTTTAGACATAATATATCAAGTTGCTGCTTATTATTTACCATGTCTGCCCTTTTCCATGTCGGTTTCCACAGACAGTTTGGTGTTCAGCATAAAATACGCATCGTTGACGCGGATGTCCGTAAGGCTGCCGCACAGACCCATGTCATGACTTCATCTCGACTTTTCGATCATCCATACACACCCTCGAACTTCACCACATTTCTCCCACCCATCGATCCTCCAACCATGGGCTCATCAGCATCCAAAGCCTCTCGAGCAGCCGGCACAGCCGCAAGACAATACCCAAACCGCGCGCCCCCAACATCCCAACCCCCACCATCAACCGCCCCCACAAACGCCCCTTCCCACCCTCCACCACCCGCACAAAACCGCACCCCAGGCCCAACCGTCCGCCCCCAACCCCGCGCAACATCCACCCGCTCCGAAGAAATCAACCTCGACGCCTCCGACCCAGACTTCGCCCGCTCACTCCGCAGCATGGGCGCCGTGCAGCCCAACCCCACAATGTCACAGACCTCCACCTTCCCGCACCCAAGCCAAGCGCCGGGGCCGAACGCGCGGACGAACCCCGCGATCGCGGTGCTGGAGGCGCGCGCGAGGCTGCAGGAGGAGGCGGAGAGGGAGTTTACGGAGGCGGGCAGGAGGGGGCATGCGGGGCGGGAGTTTTTGGATGTGTATACTGTGCGGCAGATGTTGCTTTTGAGGGATGGGAAGAGGCAGGCGCCGGGTGAGATTGAGAAGGCGCTTGGGTTGCGAAAGGGGACGGTGGAGAGGTTGGGGCCGCCCGGGGTGGTGGGGATTGCGCAGGATGTGGGGAGTTGAGGGAGTTTCAGTAGGGCGATATGGTGGCGAAGACGATGGGAAAGAACGGCAGCACACGCTCGTCGGATTGACGCTGGGTCATACGGGTTGAAACAGCTATGAACTTGAGATTCACAAATTCGCCCTCGGAGCAACCTCGAACACGGCCTTCACACCAAGATGGTCCGTCACCCACGGCCGATCAAATCCCAGCTCGACAATCTGTCTCCGCTCGCTTTCATCCGGAATCTCCTCACCCGCTCCGAACCTCTCAAACCCGAGACAGCGCACGCCGCCGCAGAAGTACACCTTGTCCATTCGCGTTGTGCCAAAGCGCTCCCTCAACACCGTCGCGGCCTGCTGGCCCCACGTATGGCCAGCCTCCGCATCCTCCTCGCGCCCTCCCAGCTCAAGATAGGCATCCTTCAGCCCGTTATCGGAATGCAAATGACGATCGAAGTCCTGAATGGCGTTGAAGTCCCCCGCCGCTAGGGCTCCATGGACAGAGGTGTCACGCATGTACTTGGCAATCAGCTGCATCTGCGGAGGCCGATATGCCGGCTCGAGCGCCAAGGACTCGAGATGGGAGTTGCACAGGCGGACGATGTCTTGGTTCTTCCCTAGCCGGATGTCGACGAAGAAGGCATCGCGCTCCATTGCGGATTGAGAGTAGTGCACGCGAAAGCAATCGGCGATTGCGAGTCGGCGATCAACGAGCGTGACGGTGCCGTAGTGCCCGGATTGCCAGTTGGTGATGTCGAGATCGGTGAGGGCGAATGTGCTGCGAACCCAAGGATCTGATGCTAGCAGCTGGAGGTCGGATGCCACGCATTCTTGCAAGTAGATTACACTCGCTGTCTGCGCATCTAGCATCGCCACGTGCGCTTCTTCGAGATGGCGAATTGCGGTTCGCATTCGAGAGTTGGGAAAGGGGAGCATGAAGTCGATGTTCCAGCTGTACAAGGCTAGGCGGGTAATTGATGCGTCGGGGGAAGTGTGGGTGGTGGATTGAGTCGTGGGGTCTATAGCCACCCAGTTGTTCCGATCGACTGAAAATACATGATACGACTGTTTCCAAGGCTCGTCGAGTTTCCAGGGTACGGTGGCTTTCTTCTTTGCGTCAACCTCGCGAATGCTTCGTTTCACGAGCTCGTCCATGATTGTGTCGATGACGTGGGGAAGATGGATTCGCGATTGCGTCGGGCTACCTGGAAGACGATGGACGAGGCTCTCGGTTTCGCATGCAGACCGAAGCACTGTTTGTTAGCAGCTCTAATCGGATGTGGGAAGGAGGAAGAAATCAAGAGAGATGCAGACAGAAGAGAAGGTATTCATAGGACCTCGCGATCGAGGGTCAGGCAGCCCCACATGGATCGCTCAAACCGCACCCAACGTACAAAATGTAAGCATACCTGAGAGAGACCTTCTGATCCATATAGACCGCTCATGCACATAGCGAATCAGCATCCTTAAACACACAATGCCTCTCCTCCTCAACAAACAATTCACCCACGCCCTCCCCAAAACAGAACTCCACGCCCACCTCTCGGGAAGCATCAGCAAAGAAACGCTGCACGCCATCTGGCGGCAGAAACAGTCGCAGCCCGAATGCCGCGCGCTCGAAGATCCGCTGACAGCAATCCGCAGCGGCACCGACGGCTTCGTCGACATCCACACCTTCTTCCCGCTCTTCGACACGTACATCTACGCTCTCTGCAACGATGTGGAGAGCGTGCGGTTCGCGACTGCCAGCGTGTTGGCGGATTTCGAGGCGGACGGTGTTAGGTATTTGGAGTTGCGTACGACTCCGAGGGAGTTTGCGGCTACGGGCATGACGAGGGCGGGCTATGTGCAGACTATCGACGATGCGTTGTTGGGCTGGAATGCTGGCAATGGGGAGAAGATGGAGGTGTATTTGATTTTGTCTATAGATCGGCGTATGACGCCTCAGCAGGCAATGGACGTTGTTGATTTTGCTATACAGCATCACGTCGGTCGAGGCGGGTCCGTCGTGGGCGTCGACCTCTGCGGCAACCCAGCAAAGGGAGACGCGACGACTTTCACGCCCGCGTTCCAGAAAGCAAAAGCCAATCGCTTGGGGATTACCGTTCACTTTGCCGAAGACCTGCGATCTAGCTCCCCTCGCGAGCTCGAAACGATCCTGTCCTGGCAGCCTGACCGCCTCGGACACTGCGTCCATGTGCCACCCGCGGTCGCGGACGTCATCGAGGCTCGCGGCATTGGAGTCGAGCTCTGTCTGTCCTGCAACGTCCTGGGAAGACTGACCACCGGCGGATTCGGGCAGCATCATCTCGGCGCGTGGTTGCAAAGAGCAGCTCCTATTGCGCTTTCAACGGACGACGTGGGAGTTTTCGGCAGCCCTTTGTCGGAGGAGTACAGGATGGCCGCCGAAACGTTTCTCGACAGCCAAACTCAAGTTGTTCGACTGTGCAGGAGTGCAGTCAACGTTGCGTTTGCTGGAAGAGAAAGAATGACCAGACTTGTGGATGAGTTTGAAAGGGAGTATTTGCAAGAGACAGCAAACCAGCCTGCGTGAGACGATTGCTGAGATGCGACCTGCAAGGAGCAGGCAAGCCGCATGTTTTGGTGAATGCCGGGCCAGCATGTGTTCAGCATTCCAGTCGCAAAATTGGGAGATTGCCGACAATGGCGTTGCCCATCCCTTCTCTCGCATCTCCAAAAGTATTTTCTCTTGTTGACAAGGACAAGGCAAAATCCTGGCTCATCAATCGATCATCATCTCCCTTTTCAGCGTGTGGAGCCGCGACCTGCATCGCGACCATGGCAAAAGCGAAAGCCACATCGCCCTCAAAAGCGACCCCAGGTCGAAAACAGCGATCCCCCAGCCCAGCAGTGCCGCTACGTCGCTCACCGAGAAAAGCAGTCAAGTCGGCGAAAAAGGCAGCCACGGAAGCACTCGCTGCGCCGGCAAAAGTCTTCAAACGCAAGGCGGTGAAGAAATCCACGACCTCCGCCAAGAAGCCAGCGCGGTCACCGGTGCGGTCGACAGCGAAGAGGACCTCAGGCGCAACACCGCGAAAGCCTGGCGCTACGAAGGTTGTTGAGACCACTCCGGCATCGAAAGGCTCCAAACCAAGAGGCCGTCCGAAGAAGGTTGGCAAGCTCGCGAGCTCGCCGCTCAAAGATGCCATGGTGGTCGTGCCGGCGGGCGAGCGCGAGTGGACGGACAGTCCAAAGAAGAAGAGTCCAGGGAAGAAGCATGTCGCGGAAGCGCCTCGTAGGTTGAGGTCTTCATCTGCCAGCCCAGGTGGAGATCGACCAGACCTTCTGATCGACAAGACCAGAATGTTTAGTGTAGGAGGAGTGCGGACGAGCATTGAAGCTGAGGGCTCGACTGGAGTCGCTCGTTCCAAGAGTCCGGGTCGAAGGGCTGTGGGTGGTGTCAGAGGTCGCTCTCGGAGCCCAGCCAAGTCGACGGCTACAAAGCCAGCACGTGAAAGGCGAAGTCAGAGTGGTGGAGCTGGTGCGAGAGCATCTAGTAGCGAGCGACAATCCAGAGCGCCATGCAAGAGCCCGAGTCGCCAACGCTCTCAATCGGCGACCCGGTCCAGCCTTCGCGAGAACTCTGGAAGTCCGGGTGCAGATGCTCCCCTCCGTATCGCCAAAACCCGCGGCCTACAAAGTCCCTCGAAGAATGCTGCCAGAAGTCGCCAAGCCAGTCCGTCCAAAGCATTACCGGGTCCTGCGACTTCTCGACAGCCATCCGGCAGTTCTTCGCGCCAGCACGCCGCAAACTCGTCCAAGGCGCTACTGAAAGCCTTCAACGACCAGAACGACAGGCTCGGTATCGAGCTGAGAAACATCGAAGCACAAGCGTACAACGCTAAGATGTCAGGTAGAACGGGAATCGTACCCGCCAGCGCCGATAAGCTCAACGCCGCGGAGCACGACTTCGCTACGCAGCGCGGCGTTCAGCGCGCCACAGAACAGCTGGCGCTCAACAATGCTGCAAGCAATGGCCCTGGTGGCAGACGTGCGCGGAACGCGAGTCCAAGCAAAGGCCAGGTGGATGGTGACACGTCGACACGAAATCCTCGTCGAAGCAATGCTTCACCCTCCCGCGCACGAAGCACTGCCATGGATGACGCCCGACCGCTGCCACTCGACCAGCCCTCTGCCGCAGGGCGCGGAACGTGTCGGTCCGCCACGAATCCCGAATTCATTCCAGGGACAGACAGGAAGAATCCCTTCTTTGAAACGATGCCTGCGGTGGAGGTCTGGCATAAACGCATGCCGCCCGTCTTGCCCTTTGGCGATACGCCGTCGGTGGAGAAGGCGATGAGCAAGCAAATCAACGACGATCTTGCGAAAGGTGAGCTGCGCTCTCCCCATTCTCTCCGCATCTGCGGGTCCTAATCCGTTCCTACAGCGCGAGAGGAACCTGCCAAATCAAGTGGTGTGTGGTCCACGGTGAAGTCGACCTTCAAGGCTGTGTTGGGCAAATCCGCTGCGGAGATCGAGTATCCCGATCCCTGGAAGCTTCCAGATGTCCCCAAGGCGGAAGTCGACCGGGTCTATCGCGAGCTTTACGAAGGTCTCTTTAACCCCAACTCTTCCAAACGCAAAGCATCGGGGACGGGGCCGGGGAGGGCGGTTAAGCGTGCTCGGCGGGGCTCGGGCGAATACCACATGAGCGGTGCGCTGCAGTAGAAGGATCGATGAGGCGAGGCCTAAGGAGGTGTATACGGCGAGCGCCTCTATTTGTGTGTTGCCATAGCTACTACACGTAGCGTCCGTCTAATATCTCGTGATAATGCAAGTTCAGTAATGAATGCAGACTCAAGCCGCGCCGTTCTTATCCAGCAGCTGGCGCGCAATCTTGCTCTTCGCCCGTATGCGCGGACCGTAGAACACCAGGATCCAGGGCACGACGGTGAGAACGAGGGAAACGCCGCCGAGCAGGCTGCCGGCGCCCTGATACGTCAACGTGCGGAACATGGTGCCGACGAAGATGGGGAAGGCCCCGGCGGCCATGTTTCGGCAGAAGCTTTGGGCGGCCAGCGCGGACGAGGCGTAGATGTGGTAGATGTCGGCTAGGTAGTTGAAGACGGCGAGGTAGATGCTGAAGACGCCCATGGTCGCGCAGCCGATGCCGAGCGTCGGCACGATCCAATGGATGTGGGAAAAGGAAGTCCAGCCGTACCAAAAGCTACCGATGGGGAGGAGCGCGGACAGTACGCAGCTGAAGCACAGTCTGCCCTCGGGCGTGGAGAGCCAAGGCCGCCACTTTTCTGGCGCCATCTTGCGGGCGGCGATTTCGCCGTAGATCGCGATGAAGGTACTGATGATGGCGGCGATCGTGATGACGGAGAAGATGGCGCCGACCTGGGCAATGTCAAAGCCATACCGGGTCTCGAAGATCAAGGGTATGGCGCTGAACAGCAGATATAAGCAAGCCCAGGCGAAGGTGGCCCAGAGGCTGAAGAAGAACACTACGGGCTCCGTGAAGAGCAGTGTGAACGGGCGGACGATGCTGGTCTGGATCATTTTTAGCAGGCCTGCTCTCTCCTCGTCGGATGCCACTTTGAATCGCACACGTTGTGCGGTGGCATTTGCGTCTCTCTCCTCGCCGGCCTCGGGTGACATCAAGACGCCGTAGTAGCCGGCCTTCTCGAGCTGCACAAACCATTTGTTGAGCGCGATCGCCTTGCGGGAAAGTAGGATCGAGCCGCGGGACTCTTTGAAGAACACGATAATCACCAGTAACAAGACTCCATTGGAGATGACTTGAACGCGGAAGATCCATCTCCAATTCAAATGCTGGGCAATGAATCCGCTGCAGAGAGGGCCGACACCCACACCCCCTACGGCGCCACCAGCGTAGATGGACATGGCCCAGTTTCGGTCTTTTGCATGGTAGAAGTCGGCAAGCACTCCTCCGATCATGGTGCTGAAAGTGCTCGCAGCGCATCCGACGAGGAACCGAGCGGCCAGCATCCCGCCAAAGTTGGGAGTGAGGGCGCACGTGAGTTGGAAGAGCACCAACAAGGCGCCGCTTATGACGAAGACGGGTTTGCGACCATTGATCTCGCTGAATGGCGCGAGGAACATGGGAGCGACGGCAAAGCCACACGTAAAGACGGTGATGCCGACTTCGAAGGCGGGTTCGCTGACGTGGAATTCGCGCTCCATTTGGGCTGCTCCAGACGCGTACGCTCCGGCGGAGTAGGCGATGATGCCGGTGCTGATGCAACCGATCCATGCCATCATCACCTTCCCTGTTAGTTTTCACGGTCAGCAATGCTTTCGTCTCACTCTGGATGTTGGGTAGACAAGTCCAGTGCTTTCAGTATTCACGTGACGGGGTATCTTACTTTTTCGGGACCACTCGAAGGGATTCTGATATTTTCGTAAATCGGGACATGGCGGCGGCGGCTGCCGGGTCTCTGCGTCGGTTGATGATGGCTGCAGTATCGCGGTTGATTGAGGAATGGCGGTATCAAAGGTGAGATAGTGCCACGTGATGTCGTCCTCGGGGCCGACTGCTTCGCTAGCAGAGTCCTCGGCGGTCGTGGCCTTGAAGTCCTTCTCTTCTCGAGAGTTCTTGGAGCTGAGAGGAGTTTCCAGGTTTGGTGGAAGCGTTTTCATCGCGACGTCCGCCTCCCGTGGGAATTCCATTGCCGCCTGCGTCTGTGGTCCGTACAACGCTCACACGCGAATGTACAATCATGCACAGAGAGACCGCACTGTCATTGTCATGACGATAGAACGCGACTCCAGAGTTGCCGGTGCATTAGGGGATGTGATGTACCTGCGCCATGTATGTCACATCCGTCGCTGGCCCGCGAATGATCCGGGGGCAATTTTATTCCCGCTATCCCCGCAAAGGGCGTAGCGTGGCAAACACGATTCTGACGAGTTCTGGAGAGCAGGGTCCATGACCCCACGGGGTGGATGTACGAGCATTCTGTTGTTCAGACAGCGATCCTACGGGGAAGGAAGGCAAGCAGGTGTTCGTGCATGGCTGATCCGATGGGAGAAAGCAACCCGCACAAGTCGATAGCCATGCTTACGGTGTTCGTACAGCGCCAGCCCTGTATCACGGGCTCCGGCGGCTACAGTTTAGAAGGCAACGAACGGATCTTTTGTTGTCGAGGATGTCTGCTTATAGACAGACCCTCACGAAAGTACAATTGAGCACGCGACGTGTTGTCGTCCTCGTAAAACGTGCGCTCCATGTGCCTGCACGTTGCTCGAGTTCGGCGACTCGGGCTATCTGTGCTCTGATATGAAAGGCCTACCTGCGATAGTTTCCCTCTTCTATCCCACATCTTGCTTGTCTTCTCTCATCTCGCTACCTCCCTTCTTTCATGCCGACCGGGTACATGTACGGCGCGTGCTCTCGTGTTGCTCGAGTCCAAAGGGCCTTTGACGATTGCAGATGCTGCTGCACGGGCTGCTACCGCGTCCCACTCTCCGGTGCCATGCGAGCAGCCGGATTCCACCACTCGGCCGCCACGGTATCGCGAGTCTTCATCTCCCAGAACCCACGATCACCGACGCGTCGCATCGCCCACCATTGAACGATGAAGATGCCCGCTGTCCGCTCTCTAACCTTCCTCGTCACGTGGCTCTTCTAATCATTTGTCCTCGGCCTGCTGCTCCAACGCAATGGCGTGCTGAAAAGCTAGACCACATGAGGTAATGCAACCTACAATTCCTCAATTCTCCGCTGCCCCTCCAGAGCTCTTTCCGTGGCAAATCTGATTACCATTGAACCCTCGTTTGACGCCATACCCTTTGCCCCACCTTTCCACTGTCAACAATTTATCATCAACCTCCAAAATTTGCCTTCGCACATCGCTCTTTCCCCTCCACCTTCACACCACACAGCTCTCTTCAAACTCCACTGCACTCGACACATCTCGCATAATCACCATGGCAAGCGAATCCCGTCCTGCTCCCCTTCGCCTGGGCTACACTGCCCCCAACTTCCAAGCCGAGACCACCCACGGCCCCATCGACTTCCACGAGTTCATCGGCAACAACGTAGGTCTTGCAAGCACGATAAGACCATGCACCAACATTTGCTGACCTTTGCGCCAGTGGGTCGTGCTCTTCTCGCATCCCGAGGACTTTACGCCGGTGTAAGAGGCATGCACGTCACCGTTTCTCGCACGGCGCTGACCACGAATCCATAGCTGCACCACGGAGCTCGGCGCATTCGCCAAACTCGAGCCCGAGTTCACCAAGAGAGGGGTCAAGCTCATCGGCCTCAGCGCCAACACGATTGAGAAGCACGGCCAATGGATTGAGGACATCAACGAGATCTCCGGCAGCAAGCTTAGCTTCCCCATCATCGGTGACAAGCAGCGCCAGGTCGCCTTGCTCTATGACATGTACGCATCCCAGAGTCTGTGTCCAAATGAAGCAGACACAGTTGTTCTGACTACTCGGCAGGATCGACCACCAGGACGCCACCAACGTGGACGAGAAGGGCATTGCTTTCACCATCCGCAGCGTCTTCATCATCGACCCCAAGAAGAGCATCCGTCTGATCCTCTCTTACCCCGCCAGCACCGGCCGCAACACCGCCGAGGTCCTGCGCGTGGTCGACTCGCTGCAGACCGGCGACAAGCACAAGGTTACCACGCCGATTAACTGGCTCCCGGGTGAGTGGTCGCACTGCTTTGTAATGGCACGTCTCATTGAGCTCGATGGCTAATTCTTGTTCATAGGTGACGACGTGATTGTGCACCCCAGCGTCAAGACCGAGGATGCAAAGAACCTCTTCCCCAAGATGACCATCGTGAAGCCCTATCTCCGCTTCACCCCGCTGCCGCGTGACCAGACCTCTGCGGCTGTGTGACTCGATTGGACATACCGGACCGTGTGGGAAATGGAGTGGGGCAAGGTTGTGGGCGACGCTGGATATTGAGCCAAAGACTAGCTGCGGCTGCATCTGCAGAGCCGGGGAATTTGCAAAGCGAGGGTATCTTGGATCTCCCATGAGCGTGATAGAGCTGTTAGCAGAGGACCTCATGATTCATGCACACCAGGCTGCATCCCTGCTTTCCACCCGCCCTGCCGTCAGTCTCTCGTTGAGTACGAAATTCGGGGTCGAGCTGTCTGCAATCCTGGTTGGACGACCCCTGTCGGAGGGCAATTGATTTGTTATGTATTCTCCGCATCTCAACGATGGAGGTGTGGGGCTCGGTAAGATCGACCAACCCTGCCGAATCGCCCTTGCATTTCGACGCCAAGGCCTGATATGGAAGACGGGAAAAATTCCAGTCTACATCACACCACACTCCCTCGCGTGCCCTCGTGTGTATCGCGACTCGAAACCCAACCGGCGGCGGCAATCTAACGAGACTCTCAAAGCCCGCGTGGCTTCGACACCAGCATTGCTATCTCAAAGGTATGTAAGCGTGTGGCGTTCTTGCTTGCCAGCAGCGGGGATTTGAATGGGCGTTCGCTTGGATCAATGGATTCTCCGGCAGATTGGCATCGCGCGCTGCGTGCATGCTGCATGAGGACCTCTACTCTTCGCGAGGTAATCTTGGGTGCCGCACCTCCCCGAGACTAGCCAGCATCGCGGCTGGGCCGGTGGGAGTCGTTTGCACGCGGACACGCCTCCGGAACCTCTGCTGCTCCCATCCATCCTGCCCGCTTCCCCGTCCTTGATCACTCCGTTTGCATCGTCTTTTCTTGCTCTTTCCCCCCCTCTATCCCAACATTCCACTCGTATTCTTAATGAACATCACTACTCTCGAACCGATCGGCATCTCGCTGACCTCAGATGGCCTCCACTCTAGGTGTCTCGCCAAGCACTGTCCACATACCCGGCGGCCACTCTCCGGATGATCTAACACGTCACTCCTTCAACAAGTCGCAGCAGACGATCGCCGGTCCTGGAGGCTCATCTTGTTCAAGCAGCGCCGTCCCGTCACAGTATCAACAAACCCATCCGTCCAAGTATCCTAAGCCACTCTCGAGCAGAGTCGTCGTCACCAGCAAACGCGTCAGAGCCGAGTCTAGCCCGTCTCAGGCCATATCCATCGACTCGTCGACACCACTCCCACCCGGCTCGACATCTGCGACACCTGCCAGGGTAGTTTCGAGTCCAGTCTTGGGATCGACAGATGCGCGAGACACCGGCACAGCACGTCTGAGACCGAAACATATCCCGATCGTGATACCGGAATATGAAATCCTGACAAACCCGACGACCGCATCACGATCCGGTTCTTTTTCATCCTGGCTTTCCAATGAGGGCGTACCTTTGACTGCATCGGAATTCCTAGCAAGTATCAGCCAACGCTCGTTCGACAGCTCCCCTCCCAGGCACGTCGAGATTCAAATCCCAAGTTTCGCACAGCCCGTGCTGAAGCAGTGTAGCAGCACTTCTCCAAGAGTCAGCTCAACTTCGACTGGGCCAACGGCATCTGGCGATAGGGCCAACGTTGTTGACCGAAGAGATAGTATGGATTCCAGGACGCCTGTGGTCGCCTCGAATCAGGGCAAGGCAGCCAATGGCAGCTTTCAATCATATTATACCACTGCCAACAGCAGTCAATCCAGCCTGGGTAGTCATCAGGAGGACTATGAGTCTACTTCTGAGGTTGAGTCGGGCTACGAGGATGATGCCGGCTCGCATGTTGCCTCACAAACCACTGGCGCAGCGCATCCCGGCCATTCCCACACCACGTCCACTCCTCTGATGTCCAACATTGCAGGTCTGGCATGCACTACTCACCGCACCACGGGCCAGGAACCCCATCCCCTCGTGGGTGCCACCACTACCATCCTGGGGGACAAGCTCTACGTCTTCGGCGGTCGCAGACTCTCGAGGATGAAGCCGCAGCTGACATCGAACTTGTACGAGCTTGACCTTCTCAAGCGACATTGGACGAAACTAGAGACCGGCGGTGACATCCCGCCGGCGCGATATTTTCACAGTGTATGCGCGCTTGGAGACACAAAACTGGTCTGCTATGGAGGGATGTCGCCGTCTCCCGCTGCGGTCGAAAGCAACGGCGAAGCTCCGCCGGAGGTGATTGTGATGTCCGACATTCACATCTTTGACGTCCCTACCAAGACCTGGATGAAGATCAACACGCCCGACCCTCCTCAAGGACGATATGCGCATTGCGCCGCCATTCTCCCATCCTCGGCAGTCTTTGCGTCAGCGAGTGCACCACTCTCCGGTATACATCACAATTTGCCGGGCGGCAACCCACACCAAGGATCGCTGGGGGTCACGCTTGACGGTGCTGGGGGCGCGGAAATGGTCGTCGTGGGTGGCCAGGACAGCGCGAACCACTACATCGAGCAAGTCAGTGTCTTTAACCTCCGGAGCCTAAAATGGACCGGAACCACTAGCATGGGACGCAGTTGCGGTGCATATAGGAGCGTTGTGACTCCGCTCACGACGTTGAGTGCGTCCCAAATCGGTGGCGGTCCACATGCCAAGAACGAACTGGACGAAGATGATGACGAGCCGACGACGGTCGGCTCTGGCTCTCCGATGCTGATCTATTCGAATTACAACTTCTTAGACGTCAAGTTGGAGTTGCAAGTTCGTCTGCCTGACGGTACCTTGACGGAGAAGAAGATGCAGACCAACGTGTCCCCGCCTGGCTTGCGATTCCCAAACGGCGGTGTCCTAGCAAATCACTTTGTTGTGTCGGGCACTTTCTTGACATCGTCGAAACAAGAGTACGCTCTCTGGGCACTCGACCTTCGAACGCTGACCTGGAGTCGCGTTGATGTCGGCGGGGGCATCTTCAGCCGGGGCAGTTGGAACAGAGGCGTGCTCTGGAGTCGCCGCAACACTTTTGTGATTCTGGGGAATCGCAAGCGCAGCTTGGTGGATGATTATAACAATCGCCGCATCAACTTCTCCAACCTATGTCTGGTAGAGTTGGAGATATTTGGCATGTACGACAATCCGCGACGGACCTCTCCAATGTCGGGATTCGTGTCGGGAAGCACGCCATTCTCTCCCGAAGAAAGTAGTGTCTGCGCTGTTGGAAGGACACTCTCACCTGCTGCTGAGGATCTGGGGCTTGCATCGATGAATGTCAGTGAGCTGGCAGACATGGATTTCCTCGCAATCGACGGTACTCGGATTGCCGTCAATTCCAGACTGATCGCGAGGCGATGGGGCCCTCACTTTACAAATCTACTCAAAGAATCGCTCGCCATGTCTAACGAGACGGACACCGCGACCTTACGACCCAGCGTTTCCGGCCACCCATCCCGCAATTCCATCGTCACCATCACTCCCTCCGTGACCTCGACCAACACCACCCTCACAGCCAATTCAGCATCCGAAGTCTTCGATCCGCGATCCGCACCACCCATGTCCCGCCCACGACTCTTCTACCTCCCGCACACGGCACCGACCCTACAGGCTCTCCTCCATTACCTTTACACCTCCACCCTCCCCGCAGCTGGGAACCCTCTCGCCACCCCTCAGATCTTCTGCTCACTCCTCCAGCTCGCGCGTCCATACAAAATCGATGGCCTACTCGAAGCCACCTTAGAACGCCTGCACGAATTCCTCGACGGCGCCAACGCCGTCGCCTTGTTCAACGCAGCCGCCATGGGCGCCGGAGGCGGCGAAGGAGTCCAGTTCGCCCCATCCTCCGCCACCTTCCGGGATAGCGCGATCCCGCTCCGCGGCGCCAGTCTCGACGCCACGTCTATCGTCAACGGCGGCAGCACGAGCAGCAACAACAGCAGCCGCGCCACCTCCGCCCTGCGCATCGACACCGACATGGCGAACGGCAGGTCCACGCGCAACACCCTCCGGCCGCACGCGCCGTTCGGCCAGTCCGCCGCGCTGGCGGAAGACAGCGACGACGAAGTGCCCGACAGCGCCAATACGGATACCAGCCTTAGCGACTTCGAGAGCAGTTCGCGCGGCGGCTTGCTGTCTGCTCGCACCGAGAGGCAGGCCGAGATTTGGCGGGGGACGTTGAGTGCTGTTGTTGGGTTGCAGAAGCGGGGGTTGAGGGGGTTGATGGAAGGGAGGAGGATTAGGGAGAGGGGGGTGCATGAGGGGAAGGTTGGGCTTGGGATTGCGTAGCAAAGTGAGTCCAGACGTATGTTTGCACGGCGTGCAATAACGGAAAAAGGTTGGGCGGGGACTGCGTGCTGCACGTTAATGCCGGTTGTTGCCCGCTGCTTCCAACGACTTTTGTAGCGACTTAGATTCACCCGCTCTCCCACGAGTCTTTGCAGGTATCGACGACAGATCTTCAATGAGACCATGCCACTAATCGCGCTCTATAATGCGTGCTGCACTGACACTCTATTGATAGTAATAATCCGGTCCCCCTCCTCCACCTCCACTTCCCCCTCCTCCCTCTCCACCACTCCCGCCAGACGCCCAGGGCCCAGAGAGGCCAGGGGAAAAGGCCTCGTGCACCAAATTCCGCAAGTCCTCGTGCGCGGTGTAGTGCTCGATTTGCTGCTCCTGGTAGTCCATCGAGCCAAACGCGCTACTCGGCCCGGCATGGGCGCCAGCACTGGACTCCTGCTGGCCTTGCTGCTGCTGCTCCCCCGCCTCACCCGCCGCATCGTCCGGCGACAGCTCCTCTTCCTTTTCGTAGTTGGATCGAATAGTCGACTGCCTACTGACTGCAAACGCCGTCGCAGACGGCACATGTGAGCGCGAAGAAGCAGCGGCAGCGGTAGCGTGGTGGGGCGGGAAGGGGTTCTGCAAGAGAGAAGGGGAGGACGTACGCTCCAGCCCGTCTTGGGAGAAGACGCGGCGCACGAGGTCCTGGAGGACGCGGCGGCGCACGACGTCCGAGTGGCAGTGCGATTTCTCCGCCAGGATGGCGGCTGCTTCTTGGCAGGCGGTGAAGTCTGCTTCGGCGGAGTAGCCGATTGCTGAGAGGGTGCCGGATTGGCTGCGGAGGAGGGTCGTGCGGTAGAGGGGTGTTAGCGCGGCGACTGGGAGGGTTAAGAGTTAGCGTGCATCTTTGCTGCTGGGGTACAGTATTGCACGTACTGAAAATTGTGCAGGGCGGGACGGCTGGGTTGGCGTTCAGGAAGGCGCAAGCGCGTTTGTACGTGCTCATCACGCGGAGGAGGCCTGCGGCGGCTTCGGTGGCGATCTGGAGGGATAGGGCGAACTGGGGATCGGTGCGAGAGAGCGTGACGCCGGGGCGGTGGATGAGCCAGCGAATATAGTAGTACCTGTGTGATGCCAGTGTTAGTGGCTGATTGCCTGCCCGATGAGGCTGCATATCCTGATGACACTGACAGTATTTGCTCGTGGGCGTAAGAGGCGAGGATGGCCAGTTCAGCAGGATCCTCAGTATCGGGATCGGGGATGTCGTCTGGAAGACCATCAGTCAAGACTCGACGCGCAGGAACTGATGCACTCGACTCACCAGGCGTCTCTTCGAAACTAAAGTCCAGCTGATCAAGCAAATGCTCGCAGCAGAGACGATTCTCGTGCACGTCAGCGCGGGCTTTACGGCGGTCAGGTTGAAAATGGCCTACCATCTGCTCGATGCGAGTCGACGCATGCTTTCTTTTGTTGTGCGAGTAGAGGACGTCCAGAACGCGGGACAGGATGCGGGAAAGCCTGCATACTGAGACGAAGCGGTGGATCTTGCTTCGGCCCGGGATAGATTGCCGGATTTCGGTGGTGGTGAGCTGCTCGTCGTCTACGTCTGTAGGCTCTAGGACGGTGATGTCCACCTCGTGCAGAGCCCGCGGTAGGCCCTAGTGATAAACGTGAGCGATTTGACAAACAAAGGGCTACAGAGACGCATAAGGGCCGCGCCTACCTCGACGGAACTATTGAAAAGATCTACAGCTCTTTCGTCAGTCACATGATCCCCGACAGCGAAAATTGCCAGGCCATACGTACGCAGCATGAAGACACACCAAAACACGCGCCGACGCATCTCGGTCTCCAGAGGATTACCGGCAAAAGCAGCGCCGTCGTGATGCAGTCCGCACTCCAGCGCCTTCGTATTAGCCATGGCACTCACTCGCATCGCCTCACTCCGCTGCCGCAGCAAAACCAAAGCGTAGGAGTGTAGAGCAAAGGTTTGCAATCGAGACAGGCCATCTCTTCGCGTGTGCAGGGCCGTGTAGAAGCAGCGGACTCCAGTCTGCAGGCCGCGAATCTGGTTTTGGGTGCGCTGCTCGAAGGTCACCTGGAAATTGAAGCAATGCCCGATGGAGAGGGTGAGATAGAACTGCGCCAGGACCTCGTAATAATCGATGCCGATGCTCTCGAGGGAATATAATTCGTCGACGACTTGCACGAACGTAGGTCGGTGGAGGATGGGGAAGATTCGCTCGGTGAACTTGAAGAAATCGTCGAAGACCTGTGATCATAATGTCTGAGTGGGAGTCACTTTCTGTGGACAGAGAGTTACCGCGCGTACCTTGTCGACCGCCTCTCGTGGTGGTAGGTTGGTAGGGACTACCTCCCACAGCAATTGGTCTGTCGCGGCGAGCGCACGAGCACGGGAGAAGTCGTCGATACTAAACAAGCTGTAGTAGTCCTGGTCGGCAGGCTGGTCGTCGTCCATGATTTCTTGTAAAATCCTGGCGGCGAACCCGACGCCGGAGGAGGGGCCCATGTAGCGAGTGAAGCCATCTTCGTCAATTACATGCGTGCCGAGCTCCTTCAGGACGGTCCAGTCGGGCAGACTTCGCTTCTTCGGATGGCCGCCGGGACTCTGCGAGGAGGAATCGATGCTCTGGAGCCGCGCCTTGCCATACGGACTGTTCCTCGAGTCCGATGCTTTCACTAGAGTCAACATGGAACGGTGCACGATACTCTTTGTCTCGTTGAGGCAAGGCTGCGACTGACCTTGCGGCGACCAGGCGGAGTCGCGCTGGCCCTCGAGCTGCCTGATGCGCTCCTCTAGATATTGCACGTAGGAGCGAGGGGTGGAGTGCTTCGACAGGCGGGCACGCGTCTCGCAGGGGAGGTTGGCGCGGCGACAATTACCGCACTGCACGATGATGACGATTAGCTGCACATGCTGAGGTGGAAGGTAGCGGAAGGAGCATTTACCGGACGTTGGCCCTGATGAAGCGAATCACATGATCAGTATGGAAGGCTCGCGCGCGCGCAACGGTCAGCACCGGGGGGGTTGGGTGATGATGTATACATCGCACTTGATCTTTCTGCAGCGCCGAGTCAGTGGGAAGGGTAGGTGCAGGCGTGGTGGGGGAGGGGATGGGTGGCAGCCTTACTTCCACCGACAACGGTCGCAGACTTGCACAAACGGCGAGGGGACGGTCAGGTTGCCGCGGCCCTGCGACTGCTCGGCCATTTCATTTGCCAGCAGAGGGACGAGGGTGACGCGGACGGGGAGAGGAGGGGGATGGCATTGGGTGCGTATTACGATGGAGGGTTCAATGGCGTGTGTCGCCAACTTTTCGCAGAGGCATATCTAATCTCCTCAACTCCGTGACTGCGACCCTCTCCGCCCGAACACCAAGAAGTCGACGCTGCCAGTCCTCTGCGAGGCTCGCGCCAAGCCACGGCGGTGCGGAAGCGCCACACAAACTGCGCGCCTGGACTCTGCGTCGACCGTGTCAAGCCACAGTCGGCTGCCGCGCGACAGCAAGGCCATGCTCGACGGGTGGCAGGGTGAGCAGTGGTGTCGTGGTGCGCGGTCCTTCACTGTTTTTAAGGTTTCATTCACGCCGAAGCCCCGAAGGCGGCAGGTGCGAAGCACTTCGGCCTGTCGGCAGCTCGGGGCCGCCTTGCGCTTGCCTGATTTGCTGACGTCAAACGTCCGGTAATAATAGCTCGCGCCCTGAGCAAAAAATCACAGTATTGCGCCATCCAACCATGCACTCGGCAGCCGGCAGATCTGCCTCTGATCAGCGTTGATATGAGGACTGTAAGAAACATCTGCATCTCGGGCGACACATGCCCGAGGAGATGAGCATCAGGGAGCGGTGCGGACCATGCGCTGCCTCGAGTCAGCAACCTGCTCATCTTTGCACATTCCTCCTGTGGTACTGCTGATGAAACGAGGAAAAATTTCATCCTTGACGCCTTGGCTGCAGTCTGGACTCCCACCGCCCTCGCCCATGACGCTGCATGGCGGCGCCGGCATGATTGCCATGGTAATACCTCGTAAGGCTGCCCGTCACTTACATCATTTCCCACCTGCATCTCAACCACGCCAAGAAAAGGAAGGAAAAATGGAAGGAGATTGATGGCTTCCACGATGATTCCACAGATCGATCCACGTTCTCGGAAGGCGCCACGCGGCGATCGTCCTCCGACCCACCATGCCATGCTGTTGGATCCTGCCAAAAGTATGGAATGAGTCCCTTTGCGCAGATCATCGCAGAACTCTCGGGCGCATCTGGCGACCTGTCCGCACAATTCTCGGGCGCGCCACACCACGCTACGCCACGGCCAGGGTGACTCTTGTGTCATGGGCAGACGACCAGTACAGTAAAGTCCCAACAAGGCAAGTGCAACTGGTATTCGCATGCATGATGGACTAGTGCTCCATCACTAGCCGCACACCAGGTGGATGAACGTTTTGCCTGAGGTGCTTGCACTGTGCTCTCTATACCACACAGTACCAGTGTACCTACAACGAGCTTTGGGAGAAGAGCTTACGTATGCCTCCCTCCTCCCTACGCTGTCAAGCCCTGGCTAGCGCCGAATGGAAGAGCCTGACGTCTGTATGACAGCTTCCAACTGCACGACGAAGCTCTGAATTTGCCATCGGACGCGCCATTTCTGCTCGCCGTCAGGGGGCCGGCATTGGATCACGTTATCAAGTATCAGTGCATAGTACTTGGTACCTGAAGCCACGGAAGCCACGAAGCCAAGCCGTGCGGCAAGGGCGCTGCCCTAACAGCATCAGACGAAGATGTGGCAATGTGGCGGGGAAGAAGGCAAAGTGGCCACCCAGGTGTGACGAAGGGGTGAGGCATACGTATGTCCCGTACGCGTAGGCAGCTCAGGTGCTGCATGTAGCCTCGTAGCCGTCTTTCGAGTCCATTGGCTTCGCGCCGGCGAGTGGAGAGTTAAGTTGCAGCGCGGTCGAGGTCTAGACTGTTCGAAAACTGCTCATATCCATCGCGCTGACGTCGCCATTCCGCAAAAGTTCGCCTGACTGGGGGCGTGTGCGCGTTGCCAGCAGCAGCGCAAGGTGGGGTGCAGACAACGATCCGCAATATCCGCCGCGCTAGGGCTTGCAGATGAGGCCGCGAGGTGGCGTTGATGCGTTCGGTCACGTTGCTTGATTCAGCAAGTAAGGCTTGTTGGGCTGACTCTTTTCCTTTTCTTCCTTCAAGCCATACCGTTCCACACCGGCAAGACTTGCTTGCAATCCACGTGTTGCCTCTACCACCAACTGACCCACACCCACGATCTACACAGTGTGGGCCGCATTGGACATCGCGCGCGCATTCATTCCATTCTCAGTCAGAGCCGGCGAGGGTTGGGTCGCATCGCACCCTCTCGATGTCCGTCACCAGGGTTCTTGAGCGTCAATGGACACACTTGTACTTCCGACCAACGCACTTGCTACATATGAGGTAATAAGCTTTGGTACCATGGTCGAGCAGCGCTCCACTACAGCAGCAATAGAGTTCGACAGGCTCATCAACGGTCGGACTCCACCAGCGACGCAAAGGCGCGAAGAGGTCCGCCGCCATGAGAACCTCGCTTCTGTGCTGCACTACCAGTACAGTGTACACCACGCACACGCTGCCTCCCTTCCCCTACCGTGAACAGCGACTCTTCGCTTGCTCTGGAGCTCCAGGGGTTGATGGGCGGTGCGGTAAAAGACGGAGTAAGGCATCAGGCTACGCAAGCTCCTGCCTCCTCATCATCCGTCTCATCTCCCTGCAGATGATAAAGTTCCACCCAGATCCAGTGGCTTGTTCGGCTGAGACAAGCTTTTACGGCGCCGGCTTTGCGGCCGGAGTTCAGGCGACGGTCACGCCAGCCCTTCGTACAGCTACATCATATCGCGCCGTTCCCCCCCCACCCACCCCTCTGCCCAACCAGAAGCTTTTGCCGGACATACACGATGCATGGGGCTCTTCTCTCATCTCACAATCAAACTTCGCCTCGGCAATTGGCTCCGGTGCGCCACAAAGCTTGTAGTTGACTCGTACTGGCTGCCAGGGTTGTCGACCTGCATGCGCTATAAATCCGCCGATTCGCGGCCGGCCCCCCGTGATCACGCGTGTGCGATTCTACTGTTTATTCTGCCTGCTGGCCCCCAAGGAATGCTGAATTCCCCTTGACCGCCTCCCTCCACGACATGGGCGGTTTCGCTGTTGCTGCTGCTGCAACACTTCCTTAGACATTCCTGGCCCCAACGTCCCATACCATCACCTTAGACACCCCAGCTCCAACAACATCGCTCCCAATGCCGGACCCGGAAGTCGACGGCAGTGTGCGGTCTTACCAGTTCGTCTCCGACCCGGAGTATAAGGAGAACCTGTCGGGGAGAGTCCGCGCTGCGTGCATTACATGCCGGCGCAAGAAGATCAGATGCAGTGGAGAAGTGCCATGTCAGACGTGTAAAGAGAGAGGGGTGGTGTGCGAGGGTCTGACGCAGCGCAAACGCCCCCACAAGGGAACGATCAAGGACAGTCGCAAGGCCCGCGATGCATCGGCCCACTCCCGGCAGGATTCCTCCAAGGCTTGGAGCACGGGCAACGGAAGGAAAAGCTCGGGGGACACGATGTCCGACGAAGGTACTGGCAACGAAGATCCATCACGCCACAGCTCTCGACGACCGTCGGTGAATCTCGAAAAGCTTCACGCCCTTGCTGGTGACTCCGGCTATGCCAGTGGGAAGCAGTCGAGCCCTGGCAACTCGAGCCCGGCCCTGGCTGCAACACATATGCGCACGTTCTCCCAGAGCGGGCCAACATCATTCAATGAGCCCCACGCTCCCAACCATGTGCGCATGAGGACGCTGGATTGGGCTGGGCCAGCCCGAAGCCGCCTGCAGAGCTACATAGGCGAGCTTTCGCCAGTCACTCAGCCACTTGCCTCCATCTCGTTGAACGGCTCGACAGACTGGTCGGAGGCGCGAGACAGAATGGACTGGTGGAGCAGCGACTCTAACAACGAAGACAACTCCAACAAGCTCCTCTCCGCCGCCCGGATGCTCGAGGCGCAGGCCCAGTCCCTACGCCAGCTTGCTTCGGAGCAGAACGGAGACGCAGAGGGTGATACTAGACGACGCACCGTCGTCCTGCCGCTGACCTCCGAGGACCGGAATGTTGCCCAGGACACCTTCCAATACTACTCGCAAAGCGCCTTCGACGATCTCGCCTTGCTCTCCGATCGTCCCCACGGCGCCGGCACAGGTCTCACGCCTCGCACTGGCCTCACGCCAGGCACCGGCCTTACGCCTTACGCGACGGACAACAACACCTCGTACTTTGACATTCCCTTCGAATACGGGAAGCACCTCTCACCCACGCAGGTGCCCGTGTCGATGCCGAGCGATCCGACTCGCGACACCCACGCATCAAAGGCGTCAGACGCGTGGCCGAACTACGCGACGAGCAGGAGCAGCGTGCAGCAGGGGCTCGACACTTCTGCGAGCGGCACCGCCGGCCTGGCGAAGTCGTGGACATTCCCACCACCCACCGGGTCCGATGCCCCTCGACGCTCCTTCGACCAGCACGCGCCGTGGCCTAGATGATTCGAGCCGATCACTTCCCATCCCTACCCTCCTCCCGGCGAGTGCCGGACACGACGTGGTCAGATTCGGACATTGCATAGTCAGCAGCAAGGCAACGTGAAGCGAAGCGCCGGCGCCGGCGCCGTCTCGCGGAACATTCCAGCCGCCAACAGGGATTGCAACATGTCGCGCCCGCAATTCCGGCGCACTCTCCTCAACGCCTAGCCTCTCAGTCACATGCAGGCCACAACGACAAAAGAGCAAGGGCATATAACCGCGTCGAAGGGCCCATGAAGGTCTCGGCCCCCCACAATCCCATCAGCAGCACAGACACACCTTCCTAATTCTGAAAAGATCGATACTGTACCTACGCTGGAGTTACCATGTCGGCGGGTCGGCGGAGCCAGGGGCGGGCGGGGGGGGCCAAAGGGGCCGCAAATGTACTTGTAATAACTTATGTCAGCGACCGGCAGCTTTAGCGATATTGGTTTCTTCGTCGTATCCGCGATGTTGTTTTCGTTTGACTTATCTGATTCGAAAAAGTTGATCTGAATGCAGGGTTCGCGACACGGTGGTAATCGTTGACTCAGGCTCCTCAGCCACACCGCCCGCATGCAACGCCCACGCTTCCCGCGCGAGCAAAAAAGGCTTGTTTTTCGCCCTGCATGGGGATGACTACAGTACCGGCCCCCAGCTTCGGAACGACGGAATTCTGCTTTGCGGGCAAGGGAGTGTCGATCAGTCGTTTTCCGCGGTCCAGCACGTCGGTCTGGATCTTTTGCGTCAGGCTGCGGCAATTTCTCGGCTTTTGCGAGGGCCCTGCGAGGACCCTGATTGCTGTGGTTTTGCGCGGGGAGACGGGGACCCGGTTTTACGACACTTGCCATCCCTCCCTCCGTGGGGATTGGACTGGCGGTTTTCTGGGTCGAGGGGAAGCGACACAATGGGAAGGGATCATCGCTCCGATAGCATGGGAATGCAAAAGGCAGGGATCGTCGGTGATGTCATCTGTATGGATAGGTGGTGCTTCGACGACCTTGCCTCACTCGAGTCAGACGAGGGCATGGGCTCCAGAAGACCGGGAGGCTCCATCGTGTTGATCGTCGTCTGCCGTTCTGTACAATATAGATTTCATGTATGCTCGACGTCATTGTCGTGTCGCTGTTCTCGGTATACGGCGTCGAGGGCTTAGCTCGAATCCTCGAGCACCTCAGGCTCAGGCTCATCCTCGACCTCACTCTCACTTCTCCGCGCAGCCCTTGTCTGCCTCTTACGTCGTCCCTTCGCCGTCCCTTTGCCACCGCCCTTCTTTTGGGACGCACCCGTGGCCACGACCCCTCCATCACCCACACCCTCACCCCGAGTCACGCCAGCATCCCCACCACGACTCTTCCTGGCCTTTTCCGCCATCCTTGTCAACGCACTCCCCATCCTCTTCGACCCTTCGCCCATCCTCTTTCTGGGAGCAAACGCGTCACCACCGCCGGCCGCCGACCTCTTCTCCGCCCCAGCCGCTCCGATCCCCACTCCACCCTCAAAGAAGGCCGTGATGTTACTCTGCGTCCCTTCGTCCGCACGGCGATTCATGTCCTTGATGACCGGTACGAGCACCTCGTCCGTCCGCTCCTGACTCCACCCAATCGTCGCCATGAGGAAGCTACGCAGTGCGTCCAAGTCCGGCACGCCCCACTGGAAGGCTTCAGGGTTCGAGTCGACTTCCGGCTCGCGGTATGCCACGTCCACTCTCGTGTCGGGGAAGCTAGGAGGCAGGAACAGCTTCGTGGCGTTCTTGCGGAACTTCTTGCGGAAGGCGTTGTTCGCGTCCGCGGACTTTGGAATTGCGTTCATCTGCACGCCGCTCCACCAGTCTTTGAATTCTTGGAGGGTGGGAAACTCGCTGATGACTTCCAAGGCCGTGACAGGGCCGACGCCGGGGAGGCCCTCGGTGTAGTCTGAGCCTAGAAGGTGAGCGACAGAGATGAGCTTCTCGCGCGTGAGGTCGAATTCCTTCTCGAGGTCGGAGGTAAGGTAGCACTCGACAAACTTGGCCTGGTTGAACATGTTTTTGTAGATACGCGTGCCGCCGAAAAGGAAGCAATCAGAGTCGTCGGTGACAATACCATCGACGAGCCCGAGGCGGACGAGTTCGGCGCACTGCGCTTCGGCTTCCATTGGGGCAGTGACATACGGTAGGCCGAAGAGGCGGAGAAGCTGCTGGCATTCCGAGATCATAATGTGCGTGACTTCGTCGGCGTCTCTCCTGTCTTTCTTTTGTTGATTGCGGAGCTGCTTCAGCTCCGTCTCGTAGTCGGCGATGTTCTGCGCCTGCGACTTGTTGTTCAGAGTGCTGGCGAAGCGCGCGTGCTCTTCTGCCTCGGTGGCAAGGTGTCGAAGGAGCTCTTCGTCTTCGGGGTCGGAGAAGTCGTCAAACTCCACCAGCTCTACGCCTTCGGGTAGTGACTCTTGGTGGACGAGGCCTGAAGCCGGTACGGGCCCGCTGGTAGACTCATGTTCCTCCTCGTCGCTGACGGATGCCGGGCGAGGTGACTTCGCGTTGTCTGGGATCGCCACGTCCTCGAAATCTGCAGATGGTGATCGTGATGCTTGTTGATCCTCTTGGAGACTGGCTTTCTTCTGCCGATCATCTTGACCCTTGTGTCGTTCGCCATCTCGCTCGTCTTCGCTCTCGCTCCAATCAAGCGGCTGTTCCACGTCTTCATTATTACCGTCTTCCATACGTGTGTCTAGCGGCAGGGCGGGCGGCGAGATTTCAGCAGTGGGGCTCGCTGCTGCTATTCCATTCTCCGGCTGTTCAACATGCGTTCCTGGGCTTCCCGCAACGCGTGCATCCGGCCGATCTCCATTCTCCATTGACGGTGGTTCAACCCGCACTTTGTCCGCCATGTCGCCCATCCGTATAGTTGGATCGAATAGCTGACCACCGTCTTGCTCACTGTCGTCAGCCTCAAGGTCGATAACCTCTCTCTTCTGAAACGAGGTATTATTCTCCTCGGCATCGAGATCAATAACTTCAGCAGTCTTCCTGATCGAGCCGCCATCTCCTCGATCATCGAACCGAAACTGCTCCCTCAGGCGCCTCGCCTTTTCCAGGTCTTCCTTCTCCAGCAGTTTCTGCTTCTGAAGGCCTTCCTCTACATCCGCAGAAAACCAAGGAGGCAAAGGCTCAGCACTCTTCTTCTGCTCCTTTTCCGCGAGGTCGGGATTGATGAAGCCGCCCGCAGCCTCCTCGGTTCGCTCTTGCATCTTCTTCTTGCCTAGCAAGGATGATCCCAAATCGAGTTTTTCGAAGGGTAGCGGCCCCGAGAATCCAGCCTGCTTTGCAATGCTCGTCGCCGAGGGTTTCGCTGGAGGAGCGGGCATTGGTTGTCGTTTCGGCGAGCTAGCTTTGCGTTTGGTCCTTCGGCTCTCTGCCAACGCGGCTTGCAGGTCCAGAGTGTCTCCATCGTCGTCATCCATGTCAACGGTGTTCTCGGCACTGAGCAGTCTTGGAACGCCAAAAGACGTGATTTCCCGGCTGTCAGGCGCAGAGTCGAATGCGCGCTTATTGACCATATTCGCGATTGCTCTGCCGCTGCCTTTTGGCAAGGGTAGAGCTTCAGGAGCGGCCGTCTGCTGGAACACTTCAACCATATCGTCGTCCTCGGCGCTTGGTGGAGGTGAAGGCTCCTCTTCTCCACGCGCTGGCCGATTTTGCTCAAGAGACATGGCGATTGCGCGGCGGAGATCTTCGTCATCTTCGCCTGCCTCTTCCCCATTTCCTTCATTAAGCATTTCTCCGTACAGCTCAGCGTTGCCGCTGACGTCCTCCCATTCCTCCTGGACATCTTCCGATGGCTCCTCAGGAACGAAGAGCGAATTCGACTCTGTCCTCGGCTTCGACTTTCTGGCTCCACCCGTTCGCCTTGATTTATAGAAGGCTCGCCTTTGTTTAAGCAACGGGTCATCGTTTGGTGATTCTGCTCTCGGCCGTTTCGGCAACCTGTTCAATCCCTCGATGGGCACGTCTTCGAACTCATCTTCATCCTCCCATTCCTCGTCTTGCTTCACGACAGGCGCAGGCTTGTCCAAATCAATGGCAGTCTCTTGCTTCGTGCCCTCGTCGCTGATCACACCCAGCGCCCATCCGCCTTCTACACCATCATTCTTCACCAAAACATACTCCCTCCCCTTCTCTCCCGCAACACGTCCGCCGCCGTTGAACAAAGCATCTCCGCTCTCGTTGAGGTGCATAAGTCTCTGCGTCAATTCGTTCCGCTCCGTAACTCGTTCAATCTGAAACTTCGAAAAAGCCATGCGATCCGGAAACATGTCGTCCAGCTGTTCCTTGGAGTGACCCATCCGTAATCTGCTTCTCAATCGCGCAGCGTTGAGAATATTATACCGATCGGAAGCGGGAAGGGAGACGAAAAAGGCAGAGTCGTAGTCGATCTTGGAGAAGTCATAGACGTTGATGTCCTCGCCCGTCTCGAATTGTCTCGCATAAGCCTGCAAGTCTTCCAACGACATGACGCGAGGATCGTTCGGCCCGCCCATCTCGGCCATGCTGACGTCAAGGTCGGGCAAATGGTATGCATCCTTCTTCTTGAACTTCCGACTCTGCTGTCGTTCCTTTTGGCTCATGCCAATCTCGTCCACGTACACCAAGGCATCGTCAGGTACCGCTTCCTCCTCTTGCTCCGCTGCTCGCTGGGGCCTACTCTTTCTCTTCTCCTCATCCTCCTCCGCCCGTCTTTGCATCTGCACCGCCAAAAGCTTCCCAGCCGTTCGAACAGCATCTTCCCGCCTGCCCTCCCTCCGCCTCTTCCTGTCACTGACCGTCTGCCTCTTCAACACCGGCGCACCCCCATCGAAGACAAACACCGGCTTGATACCAAAGAAGAGCAATTTGCAGATCCGGCGAAAGAAGCCGACGACGTGGCTGTTGCGCAGGGCGTTGCCTTCTTTGTCACGAACGGCCTTGAGAAACTGGTAGATCCAGATGCTGGCGTCGACGGCCAGGCGTTTGCGGTTGAGCGTCTCGAGTTTGATGGGGCGAGCGCATGGGTGCAGAATCTGCCATAGGCCGGTGACTCCCATCTTGCATGGGTGGGATGTACCGGCCTTGGAGGTGCAGTCGTGTGCGACTGTCGTAGATTGTGGAAGTCAGACGTGACTCGAACATGAAGTGGTGAAGGCGGGCGAATGATGATGTAATCAAGATCCGCCAAAGTTTCGCGAAAGTCACGTGCAACGTTCGCCCAAAGATAGGAAGCTTGGGCCGATCTCGGACGCATGTTGTGAATTTATTTGAATGTCCATTGCACCTTAACTCGACTCTTCATGGCTGCTGCAAGGACACTGAGAATAGGTCGGTGGTATTTCCGCGCGTGTGCTTGCCTCGACTTTACAAATTGACGTGTATACAGGCCTCATCCCAGGCGACGGCATTGGCCGTGAGGTCATCCCCGCCGGTCGACGAATCCTCGAAGCTCTTCCCGCCTCCTTGGGCCTGAAGTTCTCCTTTGTAGACCTCGAAGCCGGATGGCAGACGTTCCAGAACACCGGTGCAGCCCTGCCGGAGAAGACGGTGGATACGCTGAAGGCAGAATGTGACGGAGCGCTGTTCGGAGCTGTGAGGCAAGTCATCCATAGCCTCGACACGGAAGGGAAATGACATTAGACCTACAAGCTAACTCGACATCCTCCCCACCAGCTCCCCTACAACGCCGACAAAAGGCTACAGCAGCCCCATCGTCGCCCTCCGCAAACGTCTTGACCTGTACGCCAACGTCCGCCCCGTCAAATCCGTCGCGCCGACCCCTGCCTTCCCCGACCCCATTGACCTCGTCATCGTACGCGAGAACACCGAGGACTTGTACGTGAAAGAAGAGAAGACATACGACACGCCGAATGGCAAAGTGGCCGAGGCCATCAAGCGTATCAGCGAGCGCGCCTCGTTTCGCATTGCCAAGATGGCGGGTGAGATCGCAGTACGCAGACAGAATGTGCGGAACACGACCGGGGATGCGGTCGGCAAGCAAGCGATGGTCACCATCACGCACAAGAGCAATGTATTGTCGCAGACCGACGGGCTTTTCCGGCAGGCCGCTCGCGCCGCACTCGAGGCGCCGCAGTTCAAGAACGCTGGGGTGAAGATCGACGAGCAGATTGTGGATTCTATGGTGTACAAGCTCTTCCGCGAACCCAGTACGTACGATGTGGTCGTTGCACCCAATCTCTACGGTGACATCCTGTCCGATGGAGCAGCGGCGCTCGTCGGTTCGCTGGGCTTGGTACCGTCTGCGAATGTGGGGGATGGCTTCGCGATAGGGGAGCCCTGCCATGGCTCTGCGCCGGACATCCAAGGCAAGGGGATTGCAAACCCCATCGCGACGCTCAGGAGTGTGGCGTTGATGTTGGAGTTCTTGGAGCAAGAGGAGGCTGCCGCGTTGATATACAAAGCCGTCGATGGCAACCTGGCAGAGGGCAAGCTGTTGAGTCCGGATATGGGCGGCAAGGCAACTACGGACCAGGTGACGGAAGATGTCATCAGGCGGTTGTAGCTGAAGAAGATCCCAGATTAGAGTATTGAAATTGAAAGAATACTGTCTCCGGACTTCCTTTCTGGCGTAATTCATGGTCGTGAAGATCATCATCATTCCTTTCCAGCAGCCTGCTCCAACTTCTCAAGCTGCTCATTAAAAGACCGAATCAGCTCATCCAGATCCTCGGCATTCTGCACCTGCCCACGTCGCTTCATCTCCCTCTCCTGCCCAGAGACCTTCAACATCAAGCCTCTCGCACCCCCACTCGCCTCCTCGCCAAAGCTGGGAGCAGGAGCCAACTCGGCGCGCACAGCCTGCCAATCCGCACTCAAAGACGCCGCCGAAACCACCGACTTCCCATCGGCAGCGACATCGACAATAACGTAGCGCTCGCTGGAATCGCGCAGATTGGGGGAATTGTCGTTACTGCCTCCTCCCGCTTCCAGGGTGTCGAGGACGGCGGAGGTGAGGATGTCGGGATCGTCGTCGGAGAAGAGGTAGTGCACGGTGGGATGCTGGTGGTCGCTATTCGCCGGATCTTCGACGAGGGTGAAGAAGGGTTTGAAGTCGGGTGGGTGAGGAGTTTCTAGGGCTGCGGCTGCTTGCTCGTCCTCTGCATCGTCTGCTGGGAGTGCGGTAGTTGGAGGAGCGAGTGGAGCGGAGTAGAATAGATTCTCGTCAAAGGGAAAATTCATCTCGTTGTATGATCGACTGCCAGGTTGAGCTAAGGGATCGATTGTTAGTGGTGATGAATGATGTAGAAGGTTGCTAGGATATATCTCACGCTGGGTGGCACTTTGCAGTGCGTCGACTTGTCCGTCATCTTGTTTGCTGGTTTGCGCGTCGAGATCTGAAGAGACAGCATCTTTCGGAGGCTGCTCGATCGACATGATCCATCTTCGTCGAATGCAAAGTCTTTTAGTCGCCGTGCCATAGGTGGGCAAGGGAGGTTACGCGGGTGAGGTTGGTGGAGCCTGGGCTCCTTCTTATCGATAGGGAGGGCAGCGGGCTTGTTCATTGGCTGCATCGACCTCAGCTGGACAGACGTCACGGTTGTTAGGGCAGGATTGATGGGTACGTCGGCGACAATGATCGTTCAGGGTTTGGAGGGAAACAGCATAAGCGTGGGCCAACGTCGCATAGCAACGATTATCACGGATCGCTGACTGCAAATCATTCTTGCATAGCCTCCATCGTCCTTAGCTGCATGTTCTCCATCTCTGCGTGCTTCATGATTCTCATTTCCTGGACGAGAATTCCATCTCGGTTGAACGACAGCCATGCCTCCCGATCAACATGACCAAGACGGCAACGACACCGCCCCTTTGCTAGGCAGCAAGACTGCCCAACCCGTCGAGCAAGCGACCGACGCGGCGGCCGAGGAGGCCCAGCGCCAACAAGCAGAGGGCTATGGCACGCTCACATCCAACGAGCCGGCCTCCAGCGCCGATACCGATGCCTTGGAGCGACAGGACAGTCTCCAGGCGCGAGAGGCTCAAATAGAAGGGATGGCCGAGGTGCGCAAGCGCTTCGCCTACATCTTTCCCGCTGTCGCCATCGGCGTCTATCTCGGCGCCGCGGACCAGACCATAATCGTTTCTACGTACGGCAAGATCGGGACGGACCTGGATGCGCTGAACTTGACATCTTGGGTATGTACACGGCTGCCGCACTTCCACTGTGGCGAGAGCGAGCATTAACCCGCCGACAATCGACTAACGAACTTCAAACATAGATAGCCACGGCCTACTTCCTCACCACCACGAGCTTTCAGCCCCTTTACGGGAAGCTTTCTGATATATTTGGCCGAAAATCATGTCTTCTCATTGCGTACCTCATCTTCGGCCTCGGGTGTGTGTTGTGCGGCCTCGCGCAGAACATGGGCCAACTCATCGCCGCTCGCGCCCTGGCGGGTATCGGAGGCGGCGGCATGCCCGTTGTCCTCTCCATCCTGCTCTCCGATATCATCCCTCTGAGAGAGCGAGGCACTTGGCAAGGATATATCAATATCGTTTTTGCCCTTGGATCGGGTTCCGGAGCGCCGCTGGGGGGAATCTTGGCCGACTCCATCGGCTGGAGATGGGCCTTTCTGGCCCAAGGCCCGCTATGCCTCATCGCCTTCCTCGCAGTCTTATTCACCCTACACATTCCCAGGAAAGATGACACGGATTGGAAAGAGAAGCTCCGCAGAGTCGATTTTCTCGGCGCCGTCTTCCTCATCGGCGCCGTCTTCACACTCCTCCTAGCGCTGGACCGCGGGGGCAACGTCGGCTGGAAAGCGACCATCACCCTCGCCAACCTCGGCGCCTCCATCTTGCTCTTCCTCATCTTTTTCTACGTGGAACGAAAGGTCGCCAAGGAACCCTTTGCACCCGGCCGAATCATCTTCAACCGCAACCTCGTCGCCTGCTACACCTGCTACTTCTTCAGCAACGCCGCCTACCTCGCCACCCTCTTCTACATCCCCTTGTATCTGCAAGCCGTGCAGGACCTCTCGGCCGCCGCGGCGGGCTACCGCCTAATCCCCGGCATCGTCGGCTCCGTGAGCGGCAGTCTGTTCGGCGGCTTCTACATCAAGAAAACCGGCAAACTCTACTGGGTGACGCTGACATGCTTCATCGTCAACTTCATCGCGATGATCGCCATCGACCTCGTCACAGGGCTAGTAATAAGCAGCATCCCCCTCCTAATCGTAAGCCGTAAGTCTTCCCACCCACCATCCCCACCCTCATCACCACCAACCCTAACTTACCCCCCCAAAAAGTCACAATCCTAGGCTTCACAATAGGCCTAACAGTCACCACCCTCCTCATCTCCATCATCTCCACCGCCCCGCCCGCAGACCAAGCAATCGCCACAGCCTGCAGCTACCTCTTCCGCAGCCTAGGCGCAGTCTTCGGCATCTCCCTCTCCGCCACAGCCGCCAACCAGGCTCTGCGCAACGCGCTGGCCGCCAGCCTCCCACAGCTAGGCCTGAAGCCGGCCCGCGCGCTGGAAATCGCGGAGCGCGTGCGGTTGAGTCTGGAGTACTTGAAGGTGCTGGAGCCGAGGGTGCGCCAGGTGGTGGTGGAGTGCTATGCGCAGAGTTCGCGGGTGGCGTTCTGGGTGCAGACGGGGTTGTTGGTTGGGGCGGTGGTGGGGGGGTGGTTTGTGAAGGAGAAGGCGTTGAGTGCTTGAGATTGGCGTTGATAGATGGAAAGGCGGATCTAAAGAGCCTTGAGGGAGATAAAAGGGTGTTGCAGAATTCGCAAAGCGAATGGCGTCGGTTCATTTCGATACCTATATACAAATCTGCCCTACGCTCAGGGCCCGGCGGGGTGGATGTGTGTTCATATGTACACTGTGTACACTGGGAAGAACGAGTGCCCAGCTTGATACCCAAAAGACTGCTTGAACGCTGCACAATATACAAAACAAAGAGACAACAAGGTCGGCCATGTCACAGCGGAAGTTGGATTCCGTGTCCGCGTCATGGCAGGTAGGTCAAGGCAAGCGAACCCCTCACAAAGAAAGGATATGCTCTGCCTTGCCATGATACTCCTGCAACTGCAGGCCAACCTCACGCATGCGCTCCGCACCAGTGCCCGGCTTGACCTTGTAAGGCTTCTCGCCCTTGGTGGCGTTCTTGGCGCACATTTTCTGCGCGAGCTTCTTCTTGCGCCACGCGCGCTTCTTCTCCAGCCCCTTCACGATGTCGATGGCGCCGCGCTTGGGGATGGCGGTGGAGTCGGGGGTGGATGTGCCCTCGTCGCTCTCGTTCTCGTTGTCGATGATGGTGGCAAGCTTGCCTTTGCCGATGGCGAAGGGGCGGCGGGGGAGCGACGAGGTATGAGTGGGTTGGGGTCGACTGGCGAGACCTGGAGCGGCGCGAGGACGTTGGGTAGAGCGGGTGGTGGGGGAGTTTGGCGGCGATGTCATGCGGTTCATGCGCGCCGGTGACTTCGCCCTGTTGGGTGAACGGCCGAAGAGCTTGCGTGGTGGTGCGGGAGAGCGTGCGATGCTGCGTCGAGGCGCAGGCGGTGGTGGGGATTGGAGTGTTGGACGACGTTTGAGTGGTGCTGGGGAGGGGTGACGGACCGCACGAGGCGGTGGGGAACGAGCGGAGTTGCTTCTTGTTCTGCTTCGGCGGACAGGCGATCTCCTTCGCACCGTCCCGGCGCCGTGGATCTCGTCGAGCTTTCCGTGCATCATGTCCTCTGCGTCCTCGGTTTGGGGAGGTTCGTCGTCACTGTCGTCGTCTTCCTCGTCCATCTCGGGATCGGAGGTCGGGAAGCTGGGGTCGATGTCCTGAGGTCTGAAGGGGAGTTTGGCAGCCTGCTTCTGTTTGCGACGGTTGATGAACTCCTCCTCCAACGACCTGTCTTCGTCCAACGTGCCACACACGAAGTCGGAGGTGTCGGGGAGATTGGGCGAAGCGGAACGTTTGATCGTCACGGCGGGCGTTTGAGCACTTGCCCTCGAGGGCGTCTTGCGCATCATGGGCCTCGGCGAACGCGGCGAGGTGGGACTATCGCTACCCGATCCAATCGACGTGCCGACGGCGGCGGGCTGTGCGGTGATGATGGCAAGGCGGTCGAGTTGGTCCATCGATGTTGCGGCCGTCGATGAGCCACCCGGCTTCCACCATTCAAAATCGCTCTCGTCCCCACTGTCCGAATCGGAGCTGGCGAAGCCACCTTCGTCGTCGGAGTGGAAGCCTTCGTCCGTGTCATAGTCTTCGTCGGCTACCCCGGTTCCATCATCATCCTCCACGTTCGCCAACTCCTCCTGCAGCTCCTCTTCTTCCTCCTCCTCCTCTTCTTCGAGGACTTCCTCTTCCACCTCCTCACAAGTCTTTCGAATGACGTTCTCCTTCTTGAGGGTATCGTCAACAGTCAATCGAGTGCGATAACATGTTGATAGCTGAGTCCAATTTTCCGGCTCCTCCTCGCTCGTTGCAAAGGCATGGAATCTTGTGCTTTCATCGCCCTTGTCCTCCTCGCCAGACTCATCGTTGGAGAACCTTCGACTGCGGATGGCAATGGGCTGCGGAGTGTCCTCCTTGCTGGCCTCTGCGACGGTCTTACGGGGTGAGCGTGGTGATGCGTGGACGATGGTGCTGTCGGAGCCGCGATGTCTCAGATCAGACGACGGCTTAGATTCTTTTGGCGCAGGGCTGGGAGAGCGCTTGGTGGGAGGGTTGTCGGCTGCTTTGTTGGTGGCTTCTCCTCGCAACGGGCACACGAATTTGAGAGTGCATTTCCGTTTGGGTGGAGAGGCGGGTTCAGGCATCTTTACCGGTTCGGGTGGGGGTTGGACGGGCTTGCTTTCCTCTTTTCCGCGACACGCGAAGCTGATACATCGCTTTCGCCCGAGGTTCGCCTCCACCTTCTGCTCGGTCTTGTCTGGAATCGGCGCAACGTTGATCTGTCCGACAATCTGGACGTCTTGCTCGAGAGGTTCCTCTGGAATAGGCAGAACGTGTCTGGTGTGCGACGGTGGCAGCGGCGGACTACCGGCAGTGCTTGGGATGCTGTGACCATCATCGGAAGTGAGCTCAGCGGTGGAGGGCATACTAAAGCTGCTCCATGTCGTCTGTTTGCTCAATGCGCGAACGGGCGACCTCGGCTCATCGTCTTCGGTGTGTTCGGTCTCGGAGTGAAGTTGACGCGTCAACAATGATTCTCTCCGTTGTGTGGTGTGGGGTGTAGCTTTGGTGTATTCGGAGCGGATGTTGGGTGGCGACCAGCGGAACTGTGACAGTATTTGGCTTGCGACTTGTTCCGGAGGTTCCTCCACTTCCGCCAGACAGTCTTCAGACAAAGCTGGGCCCATGTTTGCGGTGGTAGGCATGATAGGTCGGATGGTTCGGTTGCTCATGTCGAGGGAGTTTGCGGGTGAGGATACCGACGGTGGTATGGTAGAGGGTGTGGTATGGGAGGAGATCGCCGGTCTTTGAATGGTGGGCGGATGGTCGACCCCGAGGGTCAGCCGGGGCTATAACAGAAAGGCAGACATGGTGTGTTGAAGGGGGAGAAGGGTGCGAGGGAGTCGCAGAGGTGTGTAGGTGGGAATGTTTGTATCGGGCGATTCCCGAGGGTTCGACGCGGCAGGCCTCCAGGCAGTGGGATTTGAAATCGGCGCGCGCAGAGACGAGGCAGTGCTGAGGGTACGTCTGCGTCTGCTCTGTCGTGTGTAGTGGATGGTAAGGGTCGCTGTCGAGGGTAGAAGGGTATGCGACGGAGGATAGTGGTAGGGTGGTGGAAGAGGATGGCGAGAGAGAGATGGGTGCAGGTGGGTGTGTGTGTGAGGTGTGGGCGCGAGAGAAAGGTGTGTGCGGGCGCAGAGATGGAAACGGGCGGCGGGCGAGGGAAAGCGGGTAAGCGTCAGGTGCGTAGCCGGAATTTGACCAAACCCGTCCCACAAAAAAAGCCTGCGCCCAAATTTCCCTCGCCGCTGATTGGCCGCGCGCTCGCGAGACTTAGTCCCGGCGATGGGTGTGGACGCAGATTGGCGGGCTTCACCCCGTCAAATGGTCATCCGCAATTGCAGGGCAAAGGCCGAATGCACCATCCCAGATCATCATTCCCAAATGCTCGCATGCACCGTCAAATCTAATCTCGCCGTCTCTGCCGCTTCATCGTTATGAACACACGTCACTCGCGCACGAGCAGTTCCCCCAGCTGATTGCTACTGCCCCCTCCATTGCTGCGTGTATCTCTGCAACATGACGTCTCCCAAACACATGGCTGCTCCGTGTTCATCCGCATTCCAGTCCTGCCGCCCATGGCCTTTGTTCCATCTTACCTGAATCCATCGAGTAATGAAACACACGCCTAGCTTCCCCTCCGCAGCGCTCACCGCCAACTTCCGTCACCGCAACTTATTATTGATTATTACCTGGACATTGTGTGAGTGGGGCACACCCCACTGAATTGATGTCAAAACACATGGCGCGCAGCAGAAAATGCCTCACCTGCATCCACTGCACGCAACGGCGCGCCGTGTTTCGCCCCTAGCCAAGCTAGTCAAGTCTTGTGTGCGCCACGCTCGCGCCGCCATTTGACTTGCCTTGTCAATTAACTACCTGAATAATCGGCTGCTCACAGGTTCCTGTGCTCTCCTGGACGCATGAATATCCTCTTCGTGTGATTGCAGAACATCACACGAGGCACATCTCTCGGTGCATTGCATCATCCGACGCCTCCAATCACAGTCACCGCATTATTAATCCAAACATCTCGCGAGATCCCCAGTGCCAAAGTCTGCGGCCGCCCAGATCGCAGCAGAAGCTGGGCGACTCGAACCTTCCCCTGCCTGTACCAGAGCTCCCTCCCGTGCTCTACCAGTACGCGCACGCTCGCGAGGAGGCGTTCGCTAGAGCTTGCCGTCAGCGTCATGCGCTCTCATGCTCACCCGTGACTTTTCCATACCGGCACGTCCAGTGTGCACAAGTCCCGTGTGCATATGTAGCAACTTTCGCGACACGCCACTTTGACATAGCCGGGGTTAATGAGCAGGTAGCAGCAAACCTTCCTTGCACCGTCACATTCATCCCGCACCGACTAGCACATGGCTCCAGGCGAAGGCGAAAAGGTAGCATGCGACCGGCAACACAACGAGGACGCTGCTGCTGTGATTGCTGCCAAAGGCGCGCGACTCCGAAACTTACATGTGCTGTGGAGCCCAGGCTCGCAAGGTTCGTAGGTGACATGGAAGTCGGCAACTAAGGTAGGATCCATGACCCTTCTTGCTGCGAGGGGTGTAAAGAGGAAGGTGTGGCGTACGAGTGGAAGCGATGGAGCAAGCGATGGAGCGAGAGTGACAGCCTGACCCTGCTTCGGGAGTTGAAGACGTTCCTTTCTGCCGAAGCGCTCAAGCAATCCTCGGAATTATCCCATGTGGGACACGTGATCTGGCACGTGATTTGTGGTTGGAAATGCGCAGCAACAGCATGTCTACTGTACTTCGCTGGCGTACGACATGATAAAAGGCAATAGGCCGAGCACAAACTGTAAACACATGGGGACATCTCGTCTGTAAGCCTCTCCTGAACGCCTAGCCTCGTCACGGCGGCCAGCCATCCTAAGCAACAGCCTGATACTTCCTCAACTACACTCAAAGTCAGCAATGAACAAACATGCACAAAGTAAGACAGGGAAACTCACATCCAACGTCAACACCCGTGAACTATTCACCCCCTGATCCCGCATAACGCCCACCAGCGTCTCCGACTCCTGAAACAAGCCCGTCTTCAAGCTAATCACCACAAACTGCATGCCCGGCCCGGCGTGCTCGCGCACATACTGCGCCAGCTGCGCCGTATTCGCATTGTCCAGCGCGGCGTCCACCTCGTCCAGCACGAAGAACGGACTCGGGGCGTAAGTGTGCACGGCGAAGAGGAGCGCCAGCGCCGCCATCGTCTTCTCGCCGCCGGAAAGGTGCTCCATGTCGCGGAAGCGCTTGAGCGGCGGCATGGCGTGGTAGCGGATGCCGGCGTTGTACGGCTCGTCCTCTTCCTCCACACTAAGCGAGGCGGCGCCGCCGGTAGGGAAGGACTTGGTTTTGGTGAGTTCGCGGTAGACTTCGGCAATGTGCTCGGAGATGTGGTCGAAGGCGCGCTTGAAAATCTCGCTGCGCTTCTCCTTTACGTTCTCAAAGGCTGTCGTGGCCAGCTTGGCTGCCTTGCGAGAGTCGTTGAATTCCCGCTCGGTTGCTTTGAGGCGTTCGGACGTCGCTTCGAGACGCTCTGCGCTGCGCATGTTGGGTGCCATCTTCTCCAAGTCTGATGTGAGGTTGGCAATGGTCTCGAGCAATTGGCCTTCGCAATCAGAGCTCGAGTCTTCTTTCAGGTCGTCGTCGAAGTCGCTGAAGTCAATATTGATGCCATAGGAATTGAACTGCGGAGTTCGGATCGTGCCCTCCTCGCCGTCGACGTCCATTGCGTCTCCGCCCTCCTCCAGAATGGCATCTTCAACCGGAAGCTTGTCGATGCTGCCACTGTCAGCCTCCAGCGGCACGTTGATATTCTCAACCTTGCACTGGCGCAGCGCCGCGTATCGGTTCGAGTTGGCCGTCTGCACGGTGGCTTCGAGCTCCGCAACGGCTTTGAGAGTCTTTTCGACAGACTTGCTCTTTTTCTGTACCTCGCTTCTCGCCTCCGTGACCTTCCGTCCGCTTTCCTCGTGCTGGGTGCGGATTTCCTCCAGCTGTGAGTTAAGTTGTTCGATCTCGGCATTAAGCTCGTCAAGCTCGCCGCTGAGCTCTTCCCTCTCCGCCTCCAGCTGCTCGATGTTCTGACGGTCGCGCTCCATTTGTGCCTCGATCTTTGCGATACGCTCGTTCGTGCTCTTCACCCGCTGCGTCTCGAATGCGAGCGAATTTTGCAAGCGTGAGATCTGCCGTGTGAATTCGACCTTCTTCTGATTTGCTTCTTCTTGTCGCGAGCCCTGTTGCTGTTCATAGTCACGAATGTCGCTGTACCCCAATCGTTGACAGAACGGCGCGAAGACCTCATCTTCGACCTCTTCGATGGTAGCCGTGAACTGCTCCAGCTCGCTCCTCAGGCCCTCCACGCCTCGAGCGTGCTCTTCATACTTCGGCCTGACGTCTTTCAACTGGCCCTTGGCAAATTCGAGCTCGCGATTCTTGCTGTCCAGATTCTTCTCGACGGCCTTGATTTCGTCTTGAACGAATTTGATCTTGGCCTCCAGACCGTTGAGCTCACTCGACAATCTCTCCTCTTCCGTCACGCTCTCGTGACCTCGAGGAAGCGCTTCGATCTCTGCTCGGAACTTATTGGCCAGGAGGCGGAGGTTCTCGACTTCCGTCTCCTCGAACCGACGCTTCTTTTCTCCGACTCCTTCTCCACCAGTCATGTTGCCTCCTTTGTGAATGATAGTACCGTCGAGCACAACAGCCTTGGCGTCCACTTTTTTGTCGTAGCACAAGTAACGTGCAAGCTTCAGCGTGTCCGTCACAATAGCATTGCCGCAGGCACAGCTCATCGCTCTTTCGTAGCTAGTGTCATAGTCGATGGTATCGATGGCAAGTCGCATTCCCTGCTGCATCATCCCCCTAAGATTGGCCGTGTGGCCAGTAGAGTGGATGATGGTGTCCAGCGGGAGGAAGGTCATCAGCCCGGCTCGCTGCTCCTTGAGATACTGCATGCACTCCTTTGCCGTCTTCTCCGAGTCGACAATCACCGAATCCCAGTGTCGGCCGAGCGCGGTGGCCACGGCGGTCTCGTACTTCTTCTGCTTCGGCTTGCATAGCTGATGCACCATGCCCTTGACGCCGGGGAAGATGCGCTTCATCTGCGCCACCATTTCGCGCTGGGCCGCTTCCTTGTGGGACTCACGTTGGAACGTGGTAGCCTCATCGAGTTTCAGCAGCACCTGGCGGAGTTTCTCATCGGCCTCGGTGTGTTTCTGGCGGTGGCGAGTACGCTCAGAGGTGAGCTTGTTGATTGCCGTCTTCTTCGTGTCAATCTCTTTCTGTGTCGAGCTTGCAGTACGACGAAGATCCTCGCGTCGTTCTGAGAGTCCTGCGGTTTCTGTCTCTAGCGCTGAAACTTGTGATTGTGTGCTATCGAGCTTGGACTTTAGGCTGTTGACCGTCTCCTCGTCGGTCTTCAGCTGTCGAGTGATGTTGTCGACCTTGTTCTGGTCGTTTCCGGACCGCTTGTACACCTCACCGCGTAGGCGCTGGTACTCCTGCAGGTCGGCTTCACTCAGCTCACGTCCAGCCTGCTGTTGTTGAGCGCGCCAGTCGTCGTCCCATCTCTGCTGCGCCTTCTGTACGGTATCGAGGTCCTTCTGGAGCTTCTTGGCCGTCGCTTGCTGAGAATCCTTCTCTGCAGTCCGCTCCGCAATCTGCTTCTGGTAGGTGGCGAGATTCTTGTTCGAAATGGCAAGCTTCTCATCGACGGGGAGCAATGAGTTCTCCTTTTCCTCTGATGCCTTCTCCTTCCGCTTGATTTCGCGCTCAATCTTGCTCACATCCCTGCCGACCTTCGCGTTTTCTCTCTTGGCCTCATCCAACTTGTCTTCAAACTTCTTGACGTTGCGTCGGAATTCCTTCAGCTCCTCTTGATGCTTTTGGATTTCCGCAGTGCTGTCTTCAATTGTACGCTGGAAGTGGAAGAGCTTCCACAACACGTGCGTCACAATGGCTTCATCTTTCTCGTCACGCGTCCGCTCGTACTTCTCGAGCTCTTCCTTCTGCGTTTGGAAGTTACGGATCTCGCCGTTGATCCCTCTCCGCTGCTGAAGACGATGCTGCTGCTCCTTGTCCGCGCTCTCTTTCTCCGCCTTCAGACGGTCATACTCCGCTTTGTATTCCAGCGAGCCACTGATTTGCTCTATCAGGCGTGTGATGTCGGTGGGGTTCTGCTGGGCGATGCTCTCGATATCACCCTGGAAGACGAGGAAGTTGCGCGCGCGAATGAGGATGTTCTCGGCCTCGAGGGCTTCGTTGTACTGCTTGGCGGAGACGACGCGGTTGTTGATACGATATTCACTCGCACCGGAGGAGGAAATGCTGCGTTTCCAGCGTTGCTCCTCGCCAGCGTCATCCTCGTAGATGGCCATAACCCACGCGGTCTGAGGGTCATTGCGCTGCGCGCCCGGCTCGGTCTCCACTTCCATCTCTCCGTCGGACGCGCCGGCTTCCGCGTCGCCGTTTGTCTGTCCATCACCATTGACGATCCCGGCATCCGTCGCCGTGCCGTCGGCATTGATTTTGGAATGCTTCAACACGCGACCGCGATAGATGAGGTCCTTCAGGTGTGTGGAGCGCAAATGAGCGGATTTGATGCCGAGGACGAAGGAGATGGCGTCCATCGAGTTGGACTTGCCCGAGCCATTAGGGCCGATGATGGAGGTGAAGTAACTGTCGCCGAAGTGGAGGACATGATGGCCCTTGTAGGATTTGAAGTTGTTGACTTCGAGGGCGAGAAGTTTGCCCATGGTGAGATGGGGCGCCCAGCGGGCAAAGGGTGCTGGAGGAAGGGGTGAGAGAGGATAGGTGAGGTAGTCAGTGGTTTGCCAGCGGCATCGTGCGACCGCAAAGGGCGTTGTGTTGTGGATTTGTGGAATGTGAATGCGCGCAGAGGTCGATGGCCGAACACGGTTAGGCGGGGGTCGACGCGTGAGAGCGCGTCCTGGCGTTTGGCGAAGCTGTTAGGGTTGTACAACCCTAAAGTAGGATCTTATGACGTCTCCAATGAGATTTCTGGAGCGCAGCACGCCGTCCCTACTGTATGCCAAACGTGTGTCTCTCTCATCCGCACCTCCACCCTCCCCGCGATCCCCTGCTACGTTTCCTCTCGGCGTCTGGCGCATTCGTCCGACTAGCGCGTAGCGCAAACGTCTAACAAATCCTCAAGGTAAGAGGTGGCTTTGATGGTGTGATTGTCTGCTCGCTTCCACGCCCGGGGCATAATGCCTTCACCAAGGAATCATGTGAATGATGGAACTCCCGCTGACCGCGTCGCGTAATCATGCCAGTGACCTATCTCTCTCCCAACTGCACTGGCCCGCAACTGCGCAGACCCTACTTTCCCGGCCATCGCTCATCCTACCTCGAACTCATCCCCGAAGAAGAACTCGAGGCCTTCGCAAGGATGGACGAGATCCCTGCCGCCGTGGCGAAGGAGGAGGGAGACGCGCATTCCCTCAAACCTCTACCGACTGATGCGCATACAAATGGCGGCATGCCCACGCCCGGGCTCTTCGATGAGTCCGCGCAAGACTACCTCTCAGCGCGTGTGCATTCTTCCAGCGGCCTGGACACGCCGGGGAGTCCGGGAAGCAACCTCTCGCGCTCGGGCAGCTCGTCCGATTTGTCTACTTTCGACTCCCTCAACCAGGATGCCTTCCCGCCCGTCGACAGGCTGACCATCTTCGACATCCTCGAAAACTTCGCCCTGCCACAGCGATTAGAGCGCATGCAGCACGCCATCCACGACAACGCCGAGAAGCTACGACGGCAAAGGGCCAAGCTGGCCAACAAGGCGTTGGCTGGCAAAAACAATATCGTGGAGAAATGGAAAAAGAGCGGAGCGCCTGTAGTCGGCGCTGGCGTCAGCTCGGCCGTGGGCGAGGAACAGCTGGACAAGTATCGACGGCGGATGAGAGTGTCGGTGGAGAGGCTGAACAAGAGATGGAGTGCCGCCAGAACACCGACGATGCAAGAGAAGATCTCCTTCGTCACCGCTGTGCTCAACATCTTCATTTCTGGCTACCTAATCGGCGGGCATCCAGAGTATTTCCACTACTGGTACACGATTCAGCTTGCGTACGCATTGTCCCCAGCTCCAGCAAGCCACTCTCCGCTAACATTGTCCAACAGATACTTCATGCCTGTCCGCTGGTACAAATATCACCAGATTGGCTATCACTACTTCCTCGCCGATCTGTGCTATTTCGTCAACTTGCTCCTCATCCTATCCATCTGGTTCTTCCCGCAATCGAAGCGCCTCTTCATTAGCACCTACTGTCTGGCTTTTGGCAACAATGCCGTCGCCATCGCCATGTGGCGGAATAGCCTGGTTTTCCACTCCTTGGACAAAGTCACCTCGTAAGTGCCCAGCCCGTCTCACCATCTCAAGTCCATCATGATTGCATGGGCTGTCAGACGAAATCCCCGAAGGCCTACCAAATTGATCCCAGTTCAACACTGACATCCTCATCTTCCCCTCTAGATTGTTCATCCACATCATGCCCTGCGCCACCCTCCACGCCCTCGTCCACCTGATCCCCGCCGAATTGCAAGCGTCCAAGTTCCCCGCGATTTACACAATCAAATACTCCCTACCCTCCGCCCCGGAACACTACCATCTCCGAGCCATGGTAGTCTGGGCCACGCTCCCCTACGCAATCTGGCAACTAAGCTACCACTTCCTGATCACGGTGCGCAAGCGCTCCAAAATCGCCGCCGGCCGCCCTACAAGCTTCACCTGGCTCCGCAAAAGCTACTCGGCCAACTTCCTCGGCAAATTCGTCCTCAGCTTCCCCGAGTCGGCGCAAGAACCAGTTTTCATGGCCATCCAGTACTCCTACGCTCTGCTCACCATGCTGCCATGCCCGCTATGGTTCTGGTACCGCTGGGCCAGCGCCGGCTTTCTCCTGGCCATCTTCACCTGGGCCTCCTGGAACGGCGCAACATACTACATCGATGTCTTTGGGCGGCGGATGGAGAAGGAGCTCGCGCAGCTGCGGAAAGAAGTCGAGTCGCGCGGAGGGATTAAGAGTCCCGAGATGAGCGGGCAGGATGGCACGGGGGCGTTTACAAGTCCCGTGGGCAGTCCGATTGGGATGATGGGGCAGGAGGGCGGGGTGGGCAAGACGACGGGGCTCGATTTGGGGCCTGCGGCTACTGCGCTGGATGGAGCGGCTGCGGCTACGGCTGCGGGGCATCGGAGAGGCGTGAGTGAGTCTTCTGGCGATGGGGAGAAGGAGACGACCCAAGTCACCGAGGGCTTGACGGTTGTCAATGGGCAGGATGGGAAGAAGGCGGTATGATTTACGATTTTGCGTATTTGCTAGCGCGGACAATGCATAATGAGACGGAGCTGCTGGTAGGCACACGTAGACTGCATATGGGTGACGACGGATAAGGTACGGTTGTTTTAGACGGCGAGAAATGAGATGCTAGAACCATTCGGTAGAGCCATTGGGAGTCGTTCTTGAGTACGAGAGTTATGCTTCCTGTGAAGAACGAAGACACCTCAGTCCTTCAGACCAGAAAGTCCCTTCAAAATGCCGCAGACGTTCGTTCCCAGACGCCTCGCTAATAATGACCATGTCCTCCTTCCCGCATGCTATGTGCCCAGCAGCAGTAGCAGCGCCGTCAGCGCCACCAACGCTCCTCTCACTCATCGAATAACCCCCCACTCACTCACAATCCCCCCGCGCCCACCCTTCTCCCGCTTCCCAAACACGTCCCAAAACCGCAACGTCTCGTCCCCGGCGCCCGTCACAATAATCTGCCCATCGGGACTCATGCTCAAATACAGCACGCGGTAGGTGTGGCCCGTCAGGCTGACGACCTGCTGCATCGACGGGTACTTCCAGATGTTGATGGCGTGCTGGCTGTAGCCGTGCGTGGAGACGAGTTCGGAGGTGAGGTGGGAAAAGAGCAGGTTGCAGACTTGCGAGCCGGTGTCGTGGGAGCGGAGGAGGTGGGGGTTGATTTGATTGGCGGAGTTGGTGGCGGCGGTGGGGGCGACGGCGCTGGAGAGGTCGATGCCGAGGGAGGTTTGGTCGGTGGAGATGCCGTTTACTGCTGGGAGGCCCGGCACGGTGCTGGATTGCGAGGAGGAAATCGTGTTCCAGAATTTGATGCAGCGGTCTGCTGTTCCGCCGCCTGAGGCGAGGAGGCCGCGGTGGTGGGGACTCCATGCGATGGCTTTCACCGCTGCTTTGTGCCCGCCTTCTTGCTCGCCCCATTTGTGCAGCCAGCGCTCTTCCATTCGGTCCCAGACGAAGATCTTGTTGTCGTTGCCGCCGCTGGCGAGTTGTTCGGTGTCTGGATTCCATTTCAGGCCGCAGACTTCTTGCTTATGACCGGTGAGTCGTCTCAGATATTGTTGTGATAATCGGACGTCGCGATGTAAGATCGATCGATCTCGTGAGCCGGTGGAGAGGATGTGTGCGTTCCAGGCGAGGGAGCTGATCCTTGCAGAGTGTCCGGTCATTACCCGCAGCCTCCGCTCTGCTACAGTGTCGTAGATCAGTAACAAGCCTTTGCTCGTTCCGATGGCTAGATGAGAGCCACGTTGTATCCAGTTCACGCTGGTGACCGTGTCGCCTTCCAATTTGCACAATTGCTTCACCTGTCCGTCATCTCGACTCCACAAGTACACGCAGTCCGCCAGTCCCACAGCAAGCACGTCGCTGTTGCCCCAATCCACCAGGTTTAGGTAGAAATCGTCTTGCAATTCTGGAGCGTCCAATACTTTGTAGGGCACCTTACTTACTGCTCTCGGTGTCTTCCTCGGTGATAGAAGCATCATTTGCGAGGAGTGCTTGACCGGCGATAAACTGTAAATCTCGGAGCGAGCATTGATGTTTGGACCTCTCTCGCTTCTCGAGGTCGATCGTGGGGTGAGGGAGGGGGTGGGATTCGAGCCGTAGGAGAAGAGGTTCTTGTGCGGTGTTGAAGGGGTGAGATTCGGAGCAGCCAGCATGGAGCCATTGCCCGGAGGAGTCTTAGACCTCGAGCCCGGCCCTTCCATGGACTGTGGGATGGCCTGCGGCACCTCGCTGTCGAACATTTCCGAGCGCAGGATGTTGGAATAGCTCCGATTCGCATCTCGCTTTTGAAAGTTCAGCTCGTTCGAATAGCCCTTCTTGTGGCCTTTTGAAGGCGTGGCTGGTGAGCCATCATCGTGTAGGAGGTTGTAGCTTGCCTGCAAGTCCTGGCCGGCTCGATTTGGGATGAACCGGTCGCTACCATTGTGAACCTTTTGCCGTTTTCGACTCGGACTGCCGGTGGGAGTGATGGATCGAGTTCGCTCCGTCTCTTCCACCTGCTGCAAAGCCTTGTTAAGAGCTTTGGCGCTGACAGGTCCATCTCCACTTCGCAGTGTTCGATCCGATTCACTTGCTCGCCTGTCGCTGTTTGTTCTCTTGCCAATGACTGTCGGCGGTGTCTTGCTCCTGGGGGGAGAAATCAAGATGGGTGTGGTGGCTTCCTCGGCCTCGAGCTGGTCTGTTGTATCCATTGCCACGGCCTGGTCTACGTCGGAAGCAGCCATTGCCGTGATCTGCTCGAATGAAGCGATCGGCGGAGGTCCAGGGTATGAGTTATTGCCAAGCAGAGCTCTTTTGATGAAATATTGTGTCGCAAAAGCCTCGATCGGCCCGTCGGGAGCGAGGGAGATGCGCCGGCGAAGCCAGGCGGGAGGGTGTGATGGTTGCTATGCACGATTGCGCCCCTTGAGTGGCCTCAGAGCGAGTGAAGCGGCCGGTAGCACCAGCGCGCGCCCTGTCCTCCCTTTCCGCAGCCTACTAGCATCGCCAAAGCTCCAGAAACGAAGGAATGCCGGTGGAGAGGCGGCGAGGGCGACGGGGAAGGAGTGGTGTTGATTGATCGGCGGTGACGGGAGGGAGTGTTGTTCGGTTGTTATCGATTGTTGACGGCCACTTAGGAGAAATCCAGCGCCCGAGGCGGCCCGTGCGCCAAAACGCTCCTTCCGCTTCGGATCGGCTTCCGACGGCCTCAGCTCCTCCTGCCGGTCTTCCTTCAATCGTTCTGGACGTCACCCTCGTTGCTGCGAAATGGATCGTAGGGACAAGGTGTCGACGGTTGTGAGGAAGAGGCACAGAATGAGAATGGTAGCACAAGCGTGTCTTTTATTATGACCCGGTCATCGAATATGCGACCTGTCTCGACACGCTGGACGAATTAGGCAAGTCTGTCAACAAAAAGACCGCCTCTCCTCCCTCCTTTATGCACGATCACGACGGTAGAACCACAGGTCATGCAGCCCTTAGGTGCGTACCATCTTCACGCGTGCATCCGACTGCCGCGCCTCCACGACCGCGTGAAATTCGTTGGCTGTGGTAACGGCCGTCCGACAAAGCTCGGGCCACGCGTTTCATGTGGCAGCGTGCGGGCGATGTTTCGACTAGTCACTCGATGCATGCGCATGCAAGCGAAGCGCGCGAGTCTATTGACGGATCGAGGGAAAGAGAAAGAGTATGTGCTTCATTCGACTGTCCCGCTATCTGACTGCGTGCTTCATAACATCATCTTCACATCCACAACCTTCGACCTCAGTAGTGCTTGAAGTCCGCATGCTCCAACGTCGTGCCTGCTGTGTCCTTCTCGATTTCGCCAGTCCATTTCACTTCGCCGTGCTGCAGTTGAGGATCGGGGTAGCCTTCGAGATCGGTGGTGATGAGCGTGCCATCCGCCGCAATGATCTCCGAGTAGCTGACTTCCTCCCATTTGAGACCCATCTCTTTGACCAACCTCTGGTTGCGCGTCGGCCACACGAGGCAGATGACGTAGTAGACGACAAAGGCGATGGCGAACGACAGCATCCACCCCAGATGGCCGAGGTCCTGCGCGGCAACGCTCACGGGGACGCCGAGCGTGCCCAAGAAGCCGGCGAAGGGCAGGGCGATGCCGCAGAGGTAGGCAATGATTGCTTGCACGTTCCAGCCCTTGTGGTAGTAGTAGTGTTTGTTGTCCTTGGTGCCGTCGTACAGATGCGCGATGAAAACGTTACCCTTGGTGAGGCACCAGTAGTCGCAGACCATGATGGCAACGACCGAGGCCATGAACAGGCCGTATCTATCCGCACAGTCAGCTTTGGTGTCAACGGCCAGTGGCTATATTCACAGAGAGCTTACCCAGCCAAGAAAGTGGTAAAGACGGACGCGCTGGCCAGGATCTTCCATGGGCAGATGGCAAATCCCAGGCACAGGACAATGAACTGGCCGCGGGGAATGGTCAGATAGCGAGGGAAGAGCAACGTGCAGTCACTCCCGAAGCTGATCATGTTTGCCGCGATGTTTGTTCCCAGGACACTTGTCGTCCAGCCCCCTGAAGCAGTGTCAGTTGCTGTTGAGATGCTACATGCACATCGTAGACTTACCGGCGGCAAAGAAGACTGCAGTCCGGGTTCCTGCACTCCAATACCTGTTCAGAATGGCATCGAAAAGATCCCACTGGTTCCAGAGCTGGAGGTTCCAGTTGTTGTTGATGGCGGCCGTGGACAAGATGCCCAAGCTGGCGGAGAGGGTGACCGCAATTGGGTTCGTGAACAGCTGGGACCACATGGCACCGCTCTTCGTCTTGCTCCAACGTGCGATATCCGGTTGATTCGTGATGAGAGTGGCCCTAGAAGAGAACATGTCAGTGCCCCGTTATGAGAAGCGTTCCAATCTACAGGACTCACGTGTTGCCCATGCCCGAGTTCAGCGACCAGACAAAGAACCAGCCCCATCCGTTCGAATGGATTGCCGTGGTCTCCTGAAGATGCCCAAGGCCAATCCTCCCCTTCGTGTTCACCATACAGAAGATGAACAGACCCACAATAGCAGGGATCATGACGAACGCCTTGAACCAGAAGAACTTGCGCAGCTGATAGGGCCGGAAGAACGTGAAGGGCAGCGTCATCAGCCAAAAGAGGAAGAAGGCGAGCAGTCCGGCGCTCGTGATCCCCATGGACTTCGGAATCGTGTTGGGAATATGGAGGTAGCTGTGACCGAAGACGGCGTACAGCATGTTGCCCACCAATGCGGAGCCGGTGTAGAGTTGCACGCCGAACCAGACGATGGCGAGCGCTGCTCTGGCGAGGACGAAGTAATATCTGCAAGGCAATGTGTTAGCTGAACGTCGACGATCGTAAGTGCCGTTGGAAGGACTCACGCTCCCCACATGCCAAACACACTACGTCCAACCACGGGGTACCCAATGTGATACACGCTTGCGCACCGCGAGTTGAAGAACATGGCGATGGAGCTGATGAATTGCGAGAGGAAGATGGTGAGGATGGCTTGCCACCAGTTCAAGCCAATGCCCACCATCACCGAGCCCAGCGTCCAGTTGCCGAAACTCAAGTCCCAATAGAAGATCACGTAATTCCACCATCCTAGATGAGGGCCGTCAACACTGAGTACCGTGGGCATTGCGTCATCGTGAAATACTCACTCCATGTTCGCTTCTCTGGCGGCGTGGGATCTAAGTCTTCGTTCGACCATGTCGGGCCCGATCTGATGAAGATTGAGGTCAGCGAGGTACCATCCCGATGAGCAGCGCTTCTGTTGCCTACTTCTTATGCCCATGCTGATCCAGCGCAGTGTCGGGCACTTGCACCCATTCGATAAATGCTGCCCGGCTGGTGAAAGCGTTCCTGGCGTTGTGGACCTTTTCGGCGGCCTTGGCCTTGATCTCTGCTCGCGTGAAACGCATCGTGCCGCAGTTTCGCTGTCAGAACGGACTGTGAGAGAGAAGGAAAGCAGAGAGGAGATCGCCGACGGGTACGAGAGATAGGAAATATTCCAAGATCAAGGTTACGGCAGCCGCCCGAAAAGAGGGCACGCGACACGAGTGCGACCCGCCACCGCACGTTGCGCGCGGAATTAATGCATAGAGTTTGCGGTAAATGCCCACTTCGAGGTTAGGAAGGGCTCTAGAATGCTTGACTGGACGGCGGTGGGACCCCCGATGATGCGCGGGCAATGCGGGTTGAACGGCATCTTATCGAATGCAACCCTGTGCGCGCGGAGTAACGCGCGGTGATCTTTGCGGAGTTGGGGGTAGCACGCGGGATGTTAGCTGGAAAAACTGTGCGTAAGTCTGCAGAGTGGCGCAAGACTGCCCAATGGCGGTGGAGCGGTGACTCCAGGTAATCCTTCGTGGCGATATGTACGCTGCACGTCGTATAATCCACGGTGGTCCAGAACTGGCAGGGCCAGCCATTGCAATCGAGTCGCGGAATTAGGCAGCCACTGGTGTTGATGAGGAGGTGCGGCCTGCGCTGAGCTCGTATGTTGGAATCATCAAACCGCGACCTCATGGCGTCCACGGCGGATCTTCCACGATATATCCATCTCACGGCAGATGAACGGAGTCGCCAGGCCTATAGTCCTGCCAATGTCCAGAGCGCCCTCGAAGGTCTCTACCAAGATGGCTTGCTCATTCTCAAAGGCGTAGTCGACGTCGCTCACATCGACCATCTTTACCGCGTCATGACCAGCGAGACGAAAAGCATCATGGAAGACGGCCGCCGGGCCGGCAAATACAATCAGGGGGTCAATAGTAATATTCTTCAGCTGCCGCCCGTCAATCGGCAAGACTGCCTGTTCGACGATGTCTGGTTCAATCCGTATGTCGTGCAGGTTGCACAAGCGTAAGTCGACGGCATGGAGTACCCCGGACCAGCTGGACTGAATCGAAGATGGGCAGGTACCTTGGTTCGAAGCCGGTGACCAATTTCTGCACCGCAAACAATGCCTTGGCTGGTACGGGTGGGATGCGCCAACCTGTCCATAAGGACATCACATTTCATCACCCGCTGGTAAGTTCTGTCGAATGCTTTTACTTGGCATGGCATCTCGACTCACTGCGGTTGCCCGTCTTCTAGTGTCCATTCTATTTCATAGCGAACATTGTCTTGTCCGATTTCACCGAGGCGAATGGAGCAACTGGTGAGGACTGCCGATTCGTCAAGATGATTGGTCTTCGCTGACGGCTGATGCAGAGACCTGGCTGGGTTCGCACGCTCATACCACCAGTCTCGATCAAGTGCCATGCACTGAGGAGACCAAAGTGCGGAAGCAAGTCCCGGGAGACCCATCCTGCAATGTTAAGCCCGAGATCGTAGAAGAGCGAAGAAAGGTTCGTCCTCCCGTGCAGGCCAGCTGCGTGAAAGGCGATGTTATGATTCGAGACTTGCGGACATGGCACGCCGGCATGCCGAACCAGAGTGCCAACGATCGTATCATGATTGGTATTGGGTATCAAGTGCGTCTCGTCTGAAAGAGAGAAGGGGAAAGAAGACTGCTGACGTTCGCGCAGGCGCCGTGGTATCAGAACAACACGCAGCGACTCTTCTTACCATTGGAGCACGCCAACTTCTTCATGAAGCATGGAGGTCAACCCGTGGAGCTGCGAGCGAACTTCTGCGATCAGGAGCACCTCGATCAGCTCTGGAAGAACTACGACTTCACCTTTGAGCCGTCTGTGTCCGTAGTTGCGCCTGACAAAGCGCAAGTAAACGCCAAGTCTGTATAAGTGCGATGCTTGAGGATTTGCGTTGTTGAGTCAATATAGACAGGTATTCAGAGGAGCCATGATAGAGTCAGAGCAACACATAGTCGCTCGCCGGAGACAGTGCATCCGAGAGTGGCATCAATGCAGAATGCATGGCGCGGCGGCGGTGACATGACTCCTGGCGTGCAGCTACGAGCAGGTGCCGTGCTTGTAGCTACCAGAGTCCTTCAATAGGTGGCATATACGGCGTCCATAGTCAGTCAGCTGGACCCTGTCCACACTTATAGACATTAGGCTAATCCGGCTGCAGTACTTGTCGGTACGCGCTGAAGCATGTGAAAGAGGATGATGGCCTCGGAAGCTGGTAGAGCGTGTCGAATATTTCGCATGACTCAACAGGCCATCCGGGGAGCAGTTCCATGTTTCCGTCAGCCTTACGATGCGAGGTATGTTCCACAGCGCGCTGCTCCCCGGATCGACATCTTCAGATCGCCACACCGGGGATGGTGACGTGCAGTCGGTGAGTGGGATACCCACTGTCCCACCGAATGTCGTGGCCGCGCTAGAGCAGTCTATACCTCCAGGGTGGGGAGAGCAGGAATGTGGGTGAGGTACACTCTGGGTGATCCTTTCGATGAAGAGCGAAGGCTGTGATGCTCGGCCAGACTTGGCGTCTTGTGCGCTTGCGGTCCCCCGCATGACGGTGTGTCTGCTTGTTTCAATCGTGTGCATGGAGCAGGTCAGCCGCGCGTGGGATTCGCAGGGTCATGGGACAGAACTGAGGAATGTGTGGATGTCAGTAACAACGATAAGAGCAAGCCTTACGTCCTTTGACCATCGGGGCCTGGCCCGAGTCTGTATAGCGTACGGAGATACGAGAGTACATAGGAAGGCCAATTTCCACCGGCGGTGAGGCAAGACCGGGGTGTCGGGTGGATTCCACTATCACATGCAGAAGCTGGGATGGAGAAGGATGTGGTTGCCACCCACACTCTTCGAGGCTCGTTTACCGCCCTTCTGATGGCGAATAGACTCGGTGCGTCGAGCGGCGTGGAGGCGAAGACTCGCAGACATGCAAGCGACGACGGCATGCAAGCTGCGGTTTTTAGAGTGCCAGCAGGTTACACGACGCGATTAGCAAGGATGCACCCCACCCACCCTGCAGCTGACAATCTGCCCGAAAGTGACGCGCATGGAGCGCGGTTGCGCGGATTGGCCAGAAGCACGGCATGCCTGCGCTCGAGCATATCGTGAAGGTGTGCCGTGTGTTTATTCATTGCCGCGCGGAGGGTGTCCTTTGATGCCTGTTCGCCTCCGACTTGCAGCGTGCACGTGCTAGGTGGTGTGGGAGGCGGCGGAATGATAATGAAGCCATCCTCCGAGTCGAGATATTCCCGAGCGCCGGTGCATGGTAGTGCGGCTGTGTGGGAGCTAACGAGGGCCTGGTGCTTGTCCGGCTTATTACATACACGACTGTAGGAGGCTGCTGGCGCTTTGAAGGCAGAAATCTGATAAAGAAGTCTAATTTTGCGGGGACCTCAATCTGCTCGTGACACCGCGTTCCGCATCCTCTCGGCCACCACTCCTCCAAGCAACAACACCCACGCCCGACGCTGCCGAATGCCTTCTCTAGCCGCCGCAGTCACCCGTTCGAGTGCCTGGAGAAGTGTCGCGTAACAGTCTGTCTGCATCTTGAGCAGGCGCGCAGCCACCTCACCACCTATGCACGGGTACGAGGCCTACGCGCTACGATGGACTCGGAGAATGGTCAGGCGTTCGTAAAGGCAAGTAGCAACGCTCCCTGCAGTGCGCGATGAAGTACGCTGACCAGCCTCTCCGATCTAGAATCTCGCCAGCTTCGTCCGTACGCACGAGCGAGCACTGGCAAATGCGCTGCAGCAGAAGACGGCCGGCAGAGATGGCCAACCGCAAGCCACCGCCGGCGCATCCAGCAGCACCGCCTTGTCCGACGCGCTCGCCCCTCGCTCCTACATGCCCTTCTCCTCTTCCAAGAAGATCCGACACGAGAAACTCTCCTTGACACCACACCACCTGTTCTACCTGCTGAGCAAGTTCGAAGAGCTAGGCGTGGACGTGGGCCCGATGAATGTGCGCCTCGAGAATCTGCAGAACGATCACAGCCATTCCAACTATGTCTCCTTCCTCAACGCGCCCAAGAATAAGGGCAAGCAAGCCGATGCGGAATCGCTACGCTCCGTCTCCAGCATGCGGAGTGTCATGTCCAGCATGTCCTCTTTCTGGTCCGGCTTCACCATGTCGAGCAATGCCGCGAGGATCGAGAAGCAGATGACCCAGAATCGCGACGACGTCAAATATCTCTACGCCTCCTTCACCAAGATCCCGGCGCTGCGGCTGGCGCCGGATCATCGCGCGAGGCTGATCGCCGGCTTTGAGGAGTTCCCCTTTGACATGGCGGTCCCGCTGTTCGCTTTCAAGAACGTTAGCTCCCTTGAGATCTCCGATGTCGACTTCCGGCAATTTCACGGCTGGGACCGCATGTCGGAACAGCTGCGGGTGTTGGTCGTAAGACGGGCCAACGTCGATGACCCCATAGACTTGCTCCTGCATATCGTCCTGGATGACATGGAGAGGCGTAGGAAACGATCTTCCAAGATCAGCCTCCCGCAAACCCCCTCCACTCCCGGCGCGCCCTGGCCTTCGAACAGTCCCAAAACACGCCAGATTGAAATTGCGAGGACCGCATCGGCGCCTAATACCCCGCTTATCGACACGAAGGATGGTGCGTATGGGACGAGTCTAGATCGTAACGACTCCGCACATCCGAGTCGGCCACCGTTACGGCAGCACCGAGAACGAAGTGTGTCGCCAGGACGGCCGACTAGTGGACGACAGAACTCCTTGGCAACACATGCCCGTCACGCTTCCTTCAAATTCCGAACGTCGTCGGGCAGCTCGGAATCTAGCGCACAGGCTATGACGCCGAGATACAGCACTTCAGACTTGTCACTCGGCATCCTGCCGTCTTCAAAGTGGCGGTTTCTGCGCTTCCTCAGCCTGGCCGAAAACGGGCTCCACATCCTGACTCCGGCAAGTCTGGCTCCCGTCGCGGCTACACTGTATTCCCTCGACTTGTCCAGCAACCTCTTCTCGGAAGTGCCTGATGCCTTGGCCTCACTCACCAACCTTCACCAGCTGAACTTGAGCAATTGCATGATCGAAAGTCTGCAATCCCTCTCCCGCCATCCGCTCCCTGCCATTACCACCCTGAACCTCCGCTCAAACCGACTGTCCAGCTTGTCCGGCATCGAGCGAACAATTTCACTGGAAAGAGTCGACTTTCGCGACAATCGTCTGAGAGATCCCACCGAACTCGCCCGTTTGACGGGCTTTCCAGATATCGCCGAAGTGTATGTCGTCAAGAATCCGTTCGTGAGGACACACGGCAGTTACCGCATCACCATCTTCAATTTGTTCAGGAAGACGCCAGGTAACGTTCGAGACGTCATCATCGATTCTTTGGGCCCATCGTATAATGAGAAGAAGTATCTGGTGGACCGGGCTCCGGAACCAGTGAGCGTGCCCGTAGTCAAGCCTCCATTGGACGACGAAGAGCCATCGCAGCAGCAAGCGGGAACGAGCGACAATCGGGCAGAGTACGCGGTCGAGCAGGATGATGCTGCCGGCCCCGAAGAACCAAATCATCGAGAGGGCCACCGTCGGACTACCAGCGAAGGGGAAGCACAGTTGACCAGGCGGAAGAAGAAAGTCCCACGACGAAGGATGATAGAATTGTCCACGCCCGAGTCAACCAAAAGCCCGAAAGCGCAGAAGTCTCTTCCTGATCTCGCCGAAGCAGCGGCGCCCAGAACCCCGCCCACCGATACCGATCAGCCATCCACGCCGGAGCAGACGCCATACCACACCGCGCCGACGCAGCGCCACGCGCTGTTGAACGCGACATCGCCGCCCAAACGACCGACGCTGGCCACTGCGTTCGAATCGCCAACCCCCGTGCCCAAAATCCGCAATCAATCCGACGACGACGATGATCCGTCCGTCTCGCCGCAGGATCTCGGGCACTCGGATTTCTACCGGCAGAAGATCGAGTCGTTGAAGACGGAGCTCGGACCGAGCTGGCTGTCGGCGCTGCATGGCAAGGTCGATGCGGAGCAGCAAGCGCCGCCGCCGCCGCCTCCGCCTCCGCCTCCACCGCAGTCCAACCGCCGGAGCTTTAGTCCGTCTTCTCGCACGTCTACCATCAAGGCCGATGGCAGGTCCGCTCGTGGAGCGGGCAAGGCTGGACGCACGTTGGGATGATCGATGTCCTGTTTTGATCGTTGAACGCATGCGACTTCCAAGCGTTCGGCGAGGACTGTGGAGGGCTAGTGCACTCTCATTGATGTAAGGTGGGATGCAGCCCATGGATTGCTTGTGTTCCTGTCATTGTCCGTTCTAGATGACACGGTCGTTTTCTGGGCTTTATTGTGGATGCGATGGCTGCCTTGCCTCTCTGCACTATACCTTTTCCTTTAGCATTTTTGAGCGAAGGCGTTGGAAGGGAGACGCGGTCTGGCTTTGTCGGTTTGGTATGGATTGGGCAGGTGCATGATGTTTTTTCTAGCAGTCAGATCAATACCCTGGAGAGCGAATGAACGTTCGTATGATCGCTGCCTATTCTCATTGGGCGACACGCTGTCTACATGTATACGATCAAACCAGTGCGGCTGGTGACGGGAGGGGGTTTCTTTTCTTAGAGACGAAAAGTGGATATGGATGGAGCTGGGAGTGTTTAAGACTGGGGACGTGTCGTAATGGGCCAAGAGACAGATGCCGGGCCTTCCACGAGCGATGACTCTCGGGCTGCGGTTACAGCATTGCACAACTCTTGCAATACCCTCTCCATCATCTCCGGACTGTCATTCTCGCGATCCGCATTTGCCTGGGGATACTTTGTGAAGAGCTGCTCCGATCCAGACGGCCCGATTTAAGGTTTCGCCCGGCTTGCCTTTCCGAGAATTCTTCTCCCGCGACAAACACAGCGCTGGGCCACCCTTACCTGAACCTTACGCCCACCGCCCGCACCACACCACCCCCTCAACCTCCCACCGCCGGCCGACCACGCCATCGAACCCTCTCTCCAAACCCATTGCCGCCACGCGATCCCCTCCACGACGCACCTGAGTGAGTGTTCGCCGTCGCTCACCACCCCCTAAGCGAGCCCCACCGCAGCCCAGCAAGCCGTGAAAAATAACTGTTGCCAGCCTGTTGGGAAACCAGCCCGGCCCCCCTCGCACCGCCCTTTGTCAGCGCCTACGACCGACACGTCACGCCACGATACGATCTGACGCCGTTCGACGACGCGAGACCTCACGCCAGCAGTCCACCCGTCTCGCCACGCGCCCCTGGTGTTGTCTGACAGGAGAGAGAGAGAAACACAGATCCCGCCATCGACTAGGGATCAAACGGAAGTCGGAGACATCCAAAGACGGCTGTTGAGACATTGCTGGGAGATTGGTGAAGGACACAGGCGAGCTATATCTGCGCCCCTTTGCGAGCCTTGCGCTCCTTTCTCCCCTCCTCACATCCATCTCGGTACGTTTGCCATTCTCCCCTATCGCCATCCCCAACACTTGATCACCGCGGCGGCGGCGGTAAGACGGCTAGCAGAAGAGGTTTTCTGATCACCCCAACCTGCTACTGCCTCACTGCTCGCGTTGTTGTGGTCACGTGGTCGGTGAAGGCCGCCCTGGCCGCATCTCAGCACCACGACACCACACCATCTCACTACACGTCTTTGGCATCGCCTGGCGCAGGAATACATGAACTGACATCCCCCAGATTGTGCACGAAGGCGAAGTAGAGACGTTGGCACCGTGACGACCACCTTCCCCACGCTCCCGATACCACCCCACCTTTCCTCCACCCCCCACCGCCGCCGATCATGGCGGACCAAAACGATGTCGATCTCGACTCCATCATCGACCGCCTGCTCGAAGTGCGTGGCAGTCGCCCCGGCAAACAAGTGCAGCTGCTCGAGACGGAGATAAGATACTTGTGCACCAAGGCTCGCGAGATCTTCATCTCCCAGCCCATCCTCCTCGAGCTGGAGGCTCCAATCAAGGTAAGCTATACCGTACATCTTATCCGGAGGATACACCAAGCTCACATGTGTCTACCAGATCTGTGGCGACATCCACGGCCAATACTACGATCTCCTCCGTCTGTTCGAGTACGGAGGCTTCCCGCCCGAAGCCAACTACCTCTTCCTCGGAGACTACGTCGACCGTGGCAAGCAGTCGTTGGAGACCATCTGCCTGCTGCTGGCGTACAAGATCAAGTACCCGGAGAACTTCTTCATCCTGCGCGGCAACCACGAGTGTGCCTCGATCAACCGCATCTACGGCTTCTACGATGAGTGCAAGCGACGCTACAACATCAAACTATGGAAGACTTTTACGGATTGCTTCAACTGCTTGCCCATTGCTGCCATAATCGACGAGAAGATCTTCACCATGCACGGTGGCTTGAGCCCCGACCTGAACTCCATGGAGCAGATCCGCCGCGTGATGCGGCCCACTGACGTAAGCCTAGTAATCTCTGTGATCTTCCTCGAAGCACACACGCTAACATCTCACTAGATCCCGGATTGCGGCTTGCTCTGCGATTTGCTCTGGTCCGACCCCGACAAAGACATCACGGGATGGAGCGAGAACGATCGCGGCGTCTCCTTCACATTCGGCCCGGACGTTGTCTCGCGCTTCTTGCAAAAACACGACATGGACTTGATATGCCGTGCGCATCAAGTGGTCGAGGACGGGTACGAGTTCTTCTCCAAGCGTCAGCTGGTCACGCTGTTCTCCGCCCCCAACTACTGCGGCGAATTCGACAATGCGGGCGCCATGATGAGCGTGGACGAGTCCCTGCTGTGCTCCTTCCAGATCCTCAAGCCGGCGGAAAAGAAGCAGAAGTGAGTGCTCCGTAGACCTTGACAGAAACGTTTGGAGCTGCGCTGACAACACGTGACGTAACAGGTTCGGAAGACGATAGATGTGTTCGCGCCACGGGAACAAATCGTCGTGGGTGGAATTGCTTTTACGTCAACAGCACTTACTTCGGACAGTGCACGAGGATCAACGCCCATGTTGAGTGTCTTTGATGCCCTGTGGGCAGAGGGGATGCGCAAGTTGCAATGAATGCTATGGTATGGAGGAAGACACACGACTAGAACAGGATGGGGTAGGCGGGCGGGCAGGCAGGGCAGGCATGATGGCTTTCTTGGGGACCGGGAGTCGTGTACGATTGTGCGTGTGTTTTCTTGTCGCAAGTCCCAATCACCCCTGCTGTTCTGTACGCGTCGTTCCTTTTCGGTCGCGCTATCATGCTATCGATTTCTTTAAAGGGTTATGAGTGTGCTGCATGTGTTGAATGATTTGTCTCTCTGGACCTCTCTTGTTGATGGGCGCTTGATGCAAAGCATCACCTCTTTTCGCGCTCGTTCCCATGATGGGATGGATAGTTGCCTTCCGTCTCTACAGTGCTGTGCGCCATCACGACATATGCTTTACATTGCCTGCACCAGCAAGCACGTGCATCCCAACTAGATCGGAACGCGTGCCAACGCTGGAATGTGGGCCGTTGGAAAGCTCAGCTGGCAAGTGCACGCATGCATGCCTCAGGACGTGCATCTGCTGCCCAACTCGTCCCACATCCGTCTCTTCTCTGCCAACTCATGACTCCGGGGAAGAGGAGGAGAAGCTCACCGCTAGAGTAAGGTATTTAAAGTTTGGCCGAAGTGGCGGCGGCGACGGGCTGCGCCACCAACCACTCGCTGGCGTCGCGCGTTGATCGGACGACGGCGGGACGATCCCGCATCAACTTTGGGCAGCGCCTTCCCTTCGGAGCTTTCGAGGTGCCACACTTCGTTACTTGACACTCCAGAAATCTTCCGGTGCACGCTGTCGGGTCATTATCGATCCTCGAGAGAGCAGAAATCCTTCTTCTACGAGCTTTGTGATTAGGAGAAGGAGACGGTTGTATTGCACGACGAAACGAGACGGATATACTCTGCCCCGCGCCTAGCGAAGCAGTTCGATCCACCATCCGCTCACGATTCCACGACATTCATACGCATACGACCCCCACGAAATCATGAGAGCGATTTGACTGGCATGATCTAACCTCGTGCTGTCCGGCGCATCGAGCGCAGCAACAACGAATCGAACGAACCGCGAAATCAGCAAGCAATATGTCAACAGACGGCCTCGCTCCAGCGGGGAGCAGCTCATACCATTCCAATACCCTCAATGTCGGCGATGGCACGTGGGACAAGAGCCGCAACGATTTTCTCCTTCCCAACCTTCAAGGGTTGAACTTCGCGACAACACGCTACAATGGGATGGGCAATCGCTTCAAAGGCGAACCACAATATCACACCCTCGTCCTCGGGCACAGCGTAGTGGCGGCAATCACCTTCCTATTCATCCTACCTCTCGCGTTATTCCTGGCAAAATACGGGCACGATTGGCCCGGGGGAAGAGTGAGCTTCAAACTACACATCTACCTGCAAATCATCACCGTCTTTCTGTCCACCGTGGTCCTGGTCCTCGGCTGGTTCGCAGTGGGACCTGCACGGAGTCTGACGAATCCGCATCATGGCATCGGCGTTGCCATTTACGTCTTGATTCTATTCCAATTTCTTTACGGCTCATGCTGGTTCCGCAGGGAGAGGAGGAGAGTCGGCGCGCCCAGCAAGCTACCACTCACCGTATGGCTGCACCGATTGCTTGGCCGCTCGACAGCCCTCCTCGGTATCGTCGAAGTCGCGCTCGGCCTGGATTTATATGGCAGTCCGAAATACCTCTTCATCCTCTACTCGCTGTGGGGAGCATTTCTACTGCTCCTATATTTGGCGCTCGACTATTATTACATGCCGCGATACGACGGGACGAGACCAGGTCGTCCTCCGCCAGAGCAGTATTCAGATTACGGCAGCAGTTATGTGACAAACCAGGGCCGGCGTCCGCCACGAAAGGATGAACATCACTGGGGTCGGGATGCTCTGGCTGCAGTGGGCCTTGTCGGCGCGTACGAATGGTATAAAACGCGAAGAGACCGCAGAAGACAAGAGCGGGACGAGAAGTATGGAGATGTTGCCGACGGTGGATTCGCCCCTTCCTCGGCCCCGCCTGGACCGCCGGGTCAGCAGCCATACGGAGCGCCAGGGGACAGTATGGTTGGTGCTGGGGCGAGAAGGCCACAGAGCCGCATTTCGAGAGACTCATGGGAAGATGACAAGTACCATCGGCAGCAGCAGAACCACACCTGGCGTGATCGGTTTTTGGAGGCCACCGGTGCTTTTGCGGCGTACGAGGGAGTGAGACATTTCATCAACAAACGTAGAGGGCGGGAAGACGATTACTCGGAGGATGGCGGGTATGGGTCTGCGTTGGGTGGGAATCGCCCAATGCCCAGCGAGACAGATGTGTCTCGAGTCGAGGCCGGACATGCTCCGCAGTCTCCGGCAACTCCGAGAGTCAACATGAATGGCGCCGGGCCGATGACACCAACAATGACGCCTTCTCGGCCAGGCGCTACGATTGGTAATGCGGCAGTGCTGGGTGCTGATTCAGTGTCAAACGACAGCCGGTACGGCGGCGGAAGACCGCATCCCATACTTGAACCAGGAGCACCTCTCGGCGAACACATTCGAGAATTGGGGCCCATCGCTGGCCTTCGGGAATGGAACAGACAGCGCAAGTCACGGCGAGATTCCGATCGCGCGGATGTAATTCGACGACAGGAGCTTGAGCACGAGGAGAGCTTCAATCGGCGGAACTCCAACAACTACCCCCGACCGCAGGACGCCAATACTCGGATGAACAGCAACAGCGGCACTCTGCTCACCGGCCCAAACTCGGATATGAGTAGAGTCAACACGAGACCGGACACGAGTCATCCGCCTCTGCCGGCTGGAGCGGGCGCTTATGCTGCTAATGCCGGTCCTGGGTACCCCTACCCCCCTCCGCCTCCCGGGCCTCCGCCTACTTCTATCCGAGCTGATGGCTACAACGCCCAATCCGGCTGGGGGTCTGCACAGATGCCGCAAGGTGCTGTCACTCCGGATCCGGCAAGACTACTAAGAGACAACACTGCTGCCAACGAGTCGAGTGCCTATGGCAGAGATCCACGGATACGGGATGATTTGATGGGCGCAGCCGCCGCAGGAGCTGTAGGAGCTGTTGCCGCAGGCGCTCTTGCAGAACGCGAACGCCAGCGCCACCGAGCGCAGTCAGAATCGCCCACTCGAGCGCAAGGCAGCAGATTCCCACGACCCTCCGCAGCAGCAGCTTCCTACAACAACGTCACAGCGGGCCCCTCTTCCTCCCGACCAAACAACCCCAACAGCCCGCCCGTGAGCGTCCAAGTGCAAATGCACAACGACGGCCGGCACGTCACCCTCCGCCGCCTCAACGAAGAAGAAGCGGCAGCAAGCCGCGAATCCCGCCGTCAAGATCGACAAAACCGTCGCGGCGCAAGTCTCACTTCCCTCGGAGCCGAAGACGCCAGCACACCTCCCCTAGGCGGCCAACGCTACAGACGCAACGGCCCCGTGCGGCGATCCAGCGACCAGCCCATCACCAACGTCCCGCCTCCCCCACCCATGGCGAGCGCCACGTCCTTCAGGCGCGCATCCGAAGTGAACCTCCCCGCTCCACCGGCGATACAGCAATACCCGGCACAGCAATCTTCCCCCTTCTCGAATCAGGGGCTGAGCTCGCCGCCTTATCCTCCCGTTGGCGGGAGTGGACTGGGGGGCGGAGGGTATGGGACTGATCAGGGGACGGATATCAGTGCTTTTGAGAGTAATCGCCGAAGACGCAGGGCTGAGCGGGCGAGGAGGCAGGAGGCGGAGGCTGCGAGGGGAGTGGGAGAGAGGGGAGCGGAGTTTAGTTGAGGGGTGCATTGGGTCTTGGTGGGGTTTAAAGGGGCGTGATATTTTATTTTGGCCATGACATTTCGAGTCGACGTGCATGTGGTGAGCGACGTTCTTGTGCGTAGAACAATCGATACAAATTTCACAATATGCTGTGCCTACAGCCTTGTCGAAACCAACCATGGAAATAGAGTTTCAGGGCCCGCCAAAAAATTCTTGGGCCTTTCCGGCGGAAGCTTTTTTTATTCCCGCCCTCTCCCTTCATTCTTCCACACTACATCTTCCTACCACACTCGAACACCGTTACAGTATGGCGATCACTACCGAGCGACCCGCCAAGCGCGCCAAACTCCTCTCCGACGAGAGCAGTTCCGAGGCGGAAAGTGAAAGCGATGTCGCCGCTCCGGCCGCAGGCCCGACGAATGGATTCAAAGTCAACGAGGAGTATGCGCGGCGCTTTGAGCATAACAAGAAGCGAGAGGAGATGCATCGGTTGGAGGAAAAGTACCACTCCCAGCCGAATAAGGATGGCAAAGGGAGAGCGAGGGGAGGAAAGTTTGGTGAAGAAGAGGACGATGAGGAGGATAGCGAAGAGGATGAATCCGAAGACGATGACGGAGATTTGGCGACTCGCGATGTGGACGAGGAGATTTTCGCCACGCTCAAGGCTATCAAAGAGAAGGATCCGAGGGTTTACGATAAGGGTGTTACGTTTTATCGGGAGTTTGAGGGGGATGTGGAGGGCGAGGCGGCGGGGAAGCAGAGCGGTAAGGAGAAGCCGGTGTACTTGCAGGACTATCATCGGCAGAATTTATTGGCGGGGTATACCGGGGAGGAGCATGAGGAGGCTGATGACGTTCCGCCGACATATGATCAAGAGCAGGATGCTGTGAGGCAGCAGCTTGTCGATTCCATGCATACAACTGCCGCCGGGACCGTGGACGACGATGAAGATGGCGCCGATGACGACGACGACGACTTTCTGGTCACTAAGTCGAAGACGAAGCCTGCTGCTACTGCTGCTGCAGTTTCGGCCAACGGAGTACACCCTGCGCGAGCGACTCGTATCAAAGACCGCTCCAAACTCATCACCGATCAGGACGTGGCGGCTGCCGACCAAGATCCCGAAAGGTACCTGTCCAACTTTATGGCTGCTCGCGCTTGGGTGCCCAGTGAGACATCGCGCTGGCAGGCCTTCGACTCGGACGATAGCGATGAAGAAAAGCGAGCCGATGAATTCGAAGAGGCGTACAACCTGCGATTCGAAGATCCCAATACCGCAAACGAGAAGCTGCAATCCTTCGCTCGAGATGTAGGCAAGTACGGAGTGCGGCGCGATGAGAAGACTGCGCGGCAGAAGCAAAGAGACCGAGAGCGGGAGACGAAGGATATGGCTAAAAGGGAACGCGAGGAGGAGAGGGCGAGGTTGAGGAAATTGAAGATTGAAGAGGCGGAGGAGAAGGTGAAGAAAATCAAAGAGGCGGCGGGGATGGCAAAGGGGGAGGAAATTGATGTGAGCGAGTGGAAGGATGTTCTTGATGGGGATTTCGACGATGACATGTGGGAGAAGGAGATGAAGAGGAGGTTCGGGGATGATTATTACGCGGGAGGCGAGGAGAAGGTAGAGAAGCCAACGTGGGATGATGATATTGCTATTGACGATCTCGTGCCGGATTTCGAGAAGACCGAGACCCAAGTCGCGTTTACGCTATCTTCGGATGAAGATGAAGTGGAGGAGGGAGGGGCCGAAGAGGCTGCCCAGGAGTCCGACGAGGACGAGGACGAACGTCCATCAAAGCGAAGCAAAGGCAAGAAGAAAGACCACAAAAAGGAAAAGGCGGAAGCCAAGCGGACGGCACGCCGCGAAAGACGACAAATCGAGTCCATCGTCGATTCGTCCCTTCCGCTCTCACACCCTAGTCTGGCTTCTTCCAGCACGACGGCCAAGGAACCAGTGATTGGCTTCCGCTACCGCGAAACATCCCCCATTACGTTTGGGTTGAGCGCGCGTGATATCCTCTTTGCGGACGACACGCAACTGAACCAGTATGCTGGCTTGAAGAAGATGGCCGCCTTCCGGGATGCGGAGAAGAAGAGGCGTGATAAGAAGAAGTATTCCAAGAAGGGACGACTAAGGGAGTGGAGGAGGGAGGTGTTTGGAAGCGTGGATGGGCCAAAGGATCCGGTTGGGAGTGCGGTTGTTGGTGGTGAGGGCGAGGAGCGAAAGCAGACGAGCGTGAAGGTGGGCACTGATCAACCGGACAATGTGGTTGAAGGGAAACGCGGGGGCAAGAAGAGGAAGAGGAAGAGCAAGGCTGGCACAAGTGGAGGGCAGGTTTTCGAGTTTCTGGGTAGCATGTAGAGCCTACATGCAACACGTGCACGCGCGAGGCTGCCGCTGATTCATCATCTCGTAATCCAATTGCCCCACTCTACGTCACGTCCTGGAATCTCAGGCACCTTATCCTGGATCCAACATCAGCACATCAACATCACATCCCAACCATGTCCAGCTAACAACCCACAATGACGGAACCCACCGCCGGCCTCACCGCCGAGCAATCCCACGCCCTCTTCGACATCCTCACCCACAAAGAAACCTACGCCGAAATCGAAGCCTTCAAACTCCCCGGCGCCATCCGCACCTACGGCCCTCCCTTCCAAGACGCCGCCACGCCGAGCACCTCGCCCGTCCTGCAAACCCTCGTCTCCAAATTCGCCCTCCCCCTGCCCGGCCTGCGCGATGTCAACCCCGACTTCTGGCGCGTGCAAGTGGAAGATTTGATCCAGGAGTTGGCCGAAGCGGAGCTGAGCGAGAGTTACGACAAGGGCGTGCTCGGCGTGCGGAAGACGCTTGCGACGGCCATTTCGGCGCTTATCGAGTACCCTGCTCGAGGATGCTTGGGCGGGGTGGAGAAGAGGGAGGTGAAGAGGCGGGAGTATGATGTCAACAACGCGGAGGATGTGCTGGCCGCTTGGGACGATTGTTTGCAGGAGCTGGTGTATGGGGATTTGGTGGATGAGTTGGTGGAGAAGACGGCGGAGACGGATGATTTGACGCAGCATAGTACCTTGGTGCAAGGGATGCATGAGTTTATTGTTGTAAAGTAGGTATGGCGAGCCTGCGTCTGCTGCATGGGTGCCCGTTCTCTGGAGAGCTGAATCGCTAACTCGATACGCAGTCTTGCTTCGCTCATGCATTATACGCTCATCTTGTCGCCGGAGGGCCCGACTCTGCTACGCATGATGGAGAATGCGAATCGGCTTATACCTTACGTGGTTGTGCGGCAGACGCTCAAGATTGGCAATGTGGCTACGATGCTCAGTGCGATGATGCGGGTGATTTTGGCCAAGGTGAGCATGGCAAGCATGACGAATTGGATGGGTTTGAGCACTGGTGCGGATGAGGGCATGAACTTGTTGGAGCAGTGAGTCCATTCCTCTCAATGGCTTCATCCCATGGCTGATGAGCGACAACCAGAATCATTTCGCAAGTCCTGGCATGGGATAAGCGCGACCTACGACAACGGGCGGACAAGATCGAAAAAGACAAGTCCGCCCTTCCGAAAGACGTACGAGACGCACTCATGGAATGGGTGACCAACGCGAGCCGCGAAGAGCACGAAGAATGCCGCCGCATGAGCCGCGAGCAAGACATGTCCATCGTCGCCGTCATCCTCCTCCTCTCCTCCGGCCCATCCGTCGACGACCTCACCGAAGCACAACACGCCAAAGCCCTCGAGTACCTGAGTCTGCGCCTGGGCGTACGCGACCGCGAGGAAATCGTGCGCGTCATCTGTCATCGCACTCCGGACCATCTCACCACCCTCATCAACCAGTGCGTCACAGCCTACACGCCCATGATCCGCCAGGTGCACCAAGCGGTGAACCTCAGCGACACGATGTGGGATTTCGAGCGCTTCGTATCAGACATGCTGAAGATGTCGAAGCCCGCGCCGGACAAGAAGGGTGGCGAAGCGCGCGTGCCGACCGTGGAAGACTACGTCGACCTCCTGCACCGCCACCAACAAAGCACGCACAAATTCCTGCACCAGATCGCCAAGAACGGCAAAGAAGTGGTAACCTGGTGGCGCGACTACCTGCACAAAGCCGTAAGCCAGTTCCGCAAAGACGGCGCGCAACCAACCTCTTCCACCGAGTCCTCCACCTCAAAGAACAACAACAACATCCACCAGTCCCTCGCCTCCATCTTCGCCTCTCTGCCTCCCACCGAGCAATCCGAAATCCGCACCGAACTCAACAGCCACGCCACCTACCTCTCAAACCTGCACGCCGCCTCCGCAGCGCGCATCACCTCCGTCATCGACCGCACACACTCCACCCCCTACGGGCCCGGCGCGTACCTAGCCCGCTGGCAGAATCTGCTGGACACGACGCTCATCACGCCCGCCAAGGCCGACGGGCCGGTACGGAGGGGTGCGAATCGCGGCGTCAAGGCCGAAGGGAGGAAGGATGTGGAGGGGAATGAGGCTGGGTTTATGGCGCAGGGGGAGGTGGAGAAGGTGGTTGATGAGGGGATTCCGGAGGCCCCCGCGGTGGAGAGGACGTTGGAGGTGTTTGGGGCGAGGTTTAGGGAGATTTTGGGCGGGGGGTGAGAGGAGGCTTCGGTTGGGTTTTAATGGCGTGTAATGGGGCGGACGGCTGTAATTGTGATTTTTTACGAAGTATAGATAGATGACCTCAAAAGACGCACAATGAGATGTATCTTTCTGCATAGTCTGACCAGTATTATCACATCAAATTCTTTTCATATACTATCTCAAGCAGGGCATTCCGCATGTCCCTCCACCCATTGACCGACCCTCTCGCCCACCCATCCGCTATGAACAACAGCACCCTCCGCTTCCATATCTACGAACTTCTTGCCGAGTCGAATGGATTTGCTCATGAAGCATTCGGAGCGCTTCGCTTTGGCCGAGTGGAAAGAGAATTGCAAGCACTCCTCTACTTCTCGACACGCAGTCTTGCAAGCTGTGAAGGAGTTGTGCCGATCTCGAACGATTTTCGTCTCGCTGTCGCTCGTAGGGACGATAGCGTAGGCGTCGTTGTCCGAGCCGTTGTCCCACATTTCCATCCACGTGGGCGGGGCGCCGGAGGGGAAGACGAGGGGATAGAGATTTTTGTACATGAACCCGGCGAAATCTCTGGCCTTTTCGAAGTCGAAGAGTTGCTGGAAGTGCGCGGCGTCGATGTAGTGCAGGGTAATGACGGGTTTGCACCAGGTGTCAGCGGCGAAGGGGACGTTGGCTGGGTTGTCGCTTTGCAGCATGGGGAGGAGATTGGTGACTTGTAGCTTCAGCACTTCGTCAAACGTGTTGGCTAGCACGTAGTCGCCGAACCACGCTACGCGGAAGCGCCAGTCGTGCTTCACGGCGAGGCCCTTGTGCGTGACGGCGAAGTCTCTCACCGTCGCGCCGGAGAGGATGAAGCCGCTGCCGCCGTGGGCGAAGTGGAAGACGATATCCCGCTCGTACATGCGCACCGCGTTGCCGAAGTACCATCTCTCCGTGGGATCCTGGGTGGCGAGGAAGGCGGCGAGGTTGGGGAGGGAGAGGTATGTGTCTGTTTCGATGAAAACGTACCAGTCTTTATCCGGCTGGTACTCCCACGCGCGATCGATCATGTGCAGGAATTTGTACTTGTCCAGGCCCCAGCCGGCTGACTTGCCTATCGTGCGCCAGTCGGGCGAGGCAATGGGCAGGCTGGCGAGGGCGGGGATGTCGGCTTCGCGGCCTCGCGATGCGAGGTCTTTTTGCTGGTAGTATAGATCGAAGTCCTCATTGCGGTAGGTGCCTTCTCCCCCGACTCGGGACAAGACGTCGTGGATTTGATACGTGCCGAGGGTCTGGTCCAGGTCCGAGAAGATGAGCGGGTCGGGGACGCAGCTCAAGCATGTGGACAGCTGAGGAGGCAGCTTGGCCTTAGCTTCGATAGCGCCTGTTTTCGTGATGACGACAATATTGCTGATATTGACGGCGTCGCAGTACGAGGCACGTGTCAGCTTGGGTGCGCGATGTGCTGCTTCTGGCGTGCGGAAGCTCTGTGCTCTGCCATCTGGACTCCAGTCGTGAGTGATGGTGGGTGGGGCAAGAGAGGCTTGTTCCCAGAGGGACGGGGGCTCGCGTGCCGTCCAGACTCGAAGGGCGAGGAATATACATGTTGCAATCAGGGTCAGGAGGCCGACTCGGAGCAGTCGTCGGACGCCACGCGTGCCCAGCATGGCGGGCGAGGATGGACTAGCGCGTGCTCGCTTTGGGGTGCTCCCATCTCGTCGAGCGCTCGAATAGGCCCGATATGGAGCTGGATCGATGTTGGCTAGGAGGCCATTCGGACCGTATCAAGCCCACCTGCCTATCCAAGAAGTGCAGCGCCTAGGGCGATGCGGCTGAGGTGGGCGTGGGGGTGCAATTAAGCATGAGGTGGATGAGGTGATGGAAGGAGAAGGAAATGAAGTTGATAGGCTGTTGTTAGCGCTGTTTCTGGCTCAACTCTGATTCGGTTTTCCATCGATCAAGGACTTGATCATTTCTCCATTTGTGTTTCTTTACAAAGGTTTCCCCGACCTTCATGTCATGAAGAACTAGTGGTTGTAGCGGGCTATCGAGTCTCCGACCCCCCATGCCGAATGCTTGGACGTGCAATCACCACGTCCGCGAGCGTGAACGGTCTAACCTAATGTGGCCATGCATGAAGCTAACCTAATGCGGCTTTGCACCACCGAAACCCTGTCCCGACTTCAACCACGTGCTCAGCCTTGCGAATGAAAGCCTAGATTGCCCTTGGATTCCCTCACCGTCCACGAACACCATGGACGCCTAGAGCTTTGTGGAGTCGGATAACAGTCAGCCAGATTGTGGGACCCTTTGATTCCAGCGAGCTGAAGATATAGAACTCGATAAATAGGACAATCTTCAATGTCCGGTTTCATGCCCTTTCCATCTCCTCATCCGTTCCTTCCAACCCCCAATCAATCATTCCAACATGGCGACACCAAAGCCCCTTCCCGATCTCAAGATCCCTTTCTCCCAACACACCGTCAGCGTAAGCATCATCGACACCACAGTCCGCATCACCGGCCTCCCCACCGCCGCCTTCACCCAACCCGAAATCCCCGGCTACTCCGTCATCGTCGGCGGCTGCGCGTACAGCTTTCTGATCAAACACAACAACCCCGCCGCCTCGGGCAAATACGGCAACCTGCTTTTCGATCTCGGCGTGAGGAAAGATGTCGAGAATAGTCCGAAAGTCGTCGTCGATCAGGCTATCGCGGCGGGCTTCCAGATGGATATCAAAAAGAATGTGTACGATATCCTGAAAGACGCGGGCGACGATCCTGCTGATGTGGGAGGGATCATTTGGTCTCATTATCACGTTGTAAGTCGTCGATCCAACCCCTTTTGGTCGAAATGGCCAACGACTAACAACCCCAACAGGATCACACAGGCGACCCCTCCGTCTTCCCCTCTACAACAGACCTCATAGTCGGCCCAGGCTTTAAAAACGCCTTCGTCCCCGCCTGGCCAACCGTCACAGACAGCCCCGTCGACGAAAGAGCCTGGGCAGACCGCATGCTGCTCGAAATCGACTTCGCCGGCCCCGGCAGCCTGACACTAGGCCGCTACCGAGCCCACGACTTCTACGGCGACGGCAGCTTCTACCTCATCGACTCGCCAGGGCACGCGGTAGGACACATGTGCGCTCTGGCGCGTACTTCCGCCAACCCCCCTGAATTTGTGCTTTTGGGCGGTGACGTGGCGCATCATGGGAGCGAGTTCAGGCCTAGTGAGTATGTGCCGCTTCCGGCGGAGATTGAGCCGAATCCGCTCGTGGCGCCGTTTGCGAAGGCGACGTTTGTGTGTCCTGGGTCGATTTTCGAGGCGATTCATCCGCTGAAGAGCTCGACGCAGCCGTTTGTGAAGGCGGTGGGGTTCATTCATGATGATGCGCGCGGCGCGTGTGAGAGTGTGGACAAGCTGTTGGATTTCGACGCGCAGGAGAACATATTTTCCGTTATTGCGCATGATTTGACGCTCATGGATGTGGTGGAACTTTACCCCAAGACGCTGAATGATTGGAAGAAGAAGGGGTTCAAGGAGCAGGGATTTTGGCGGTTCTTGAGGAACTTTGACACAGGCAAGGAAGAGTACAAACCTGCTTGAAGCGATATGGTCGTAGCCTGAGCGTGGTGTAGAAGAGGAAGTAGCGACATCGTGTACAAGGACTAGACGTAGTCGAGAGACGGTCCTAGTACTCAAAGCATTCCTCTCCCTCGCCGATGCGACAATTCTAACCGTCATCCCGAACTCTGCTCCGCGTCAAGCTCGGGCAGCACACGCTTCACAACCTGCACGTGATCCGCAGCATTCGCACTGAACATGACCTTGGCCTTGCCCTTCCCCTGCACGATAATCGTATTGACCAAATCCTCAAATAGAGGCGTTAGTGACGGAATAATCCTCAGTCCGGCGCCGAGGAAGTAAGCATCCCACTCTCCGCCATGCGGTGGTCCATCTTTGACGACCTTTTTGAACGCCGCCACGCTTTCTGGTGACTCGGCCGGGGCTTCGTGATCGAGGTCGAAGCGCTGGTAGTACAGGCCTGGGATAGCTTTGAGCCCGTCGATGGAAGTGTCGAGCGTCTTGCCGAAAGCCGCCGTGTCGAGGTTGGGGTTGAGACGTTTGGTGGCGGGCATTGTCAAACCGGTGATGAGTAGAGAGATTCGTCGAGACATCATTAAGCAATGTCGCTCTTCCAATTGTGTTTTGTCGAGTTTGTTGGATTCAGCTGAGAGTGAATAGAAGTCCATGGGGGCGAGATCTAGGCCCGCTTTATGTATGGGGGCGCTAGCGTGCCGCTAGTCACGGCCCTGGATTCCACCATCTTGCAAGCTCCACCGACCCATTCTTAGGTTGGAGGCAGCTGATTAGCCTCTGCAGATGCTCTCAATAGTGCGGATGATTCTGGCGATGCTTGACTTTCATAGTCCTCGCTGTAGAGACCTCGAATCGCCATCCACTCTTGTCGAGGGAATGCTGAAGCCAATTGCACCAGGTCACGTCTGCCGTATGATATGCCTATGAGCATCAAGGTATCCGAGCAGAGCATGGGCTTCCTCCTTGATCTCCACTGGTGCATATTCCAGGCTGGCGATAGTCCGCAGGGGAGACTTCACGGTAAGAACGCCGGTGTCGTTCAGCGTCTGAGGATCGGAAGTAGGACTGCCCGCAAGGCCAAGGATGCCGGGAATCATGTCCAGAATGTGCCGGCATGTCGTGTGTAGCTCACGTAGGTCCAATTGCGTAGTTTCCAGAGAGTCTCGTGGTCGGCCAACACCATCGTCGGTGGTACGTTCAGACGAGAACATTTGAGTGCGAAGTGCGATGAGCGTATCCAGCGCTTTCATGACGCATGTATGGAAGAGCAGACGGTCACTTGCCATCCTTCCGTTGTCGAATACCAGAGTTGTAGTCCTCGGAAAGACTCGACTCAATGGCATGTCCACACTGAAGTCAACTCGTCGTGGACGCGGCACAGACGAATTAACTTCACACCATTGTCGCGCTTCCTGCGTCAAGCTGCGTAGTCGGGCACTGAGATGCGACATGCTTTCCAGTCGCGAGTTCTCGTCGGGGTTCTCTCGCTCCTCTTTGACTTGAGCCATGATGCCACAAGCAGCAGTGACAAAGTTGATGGTCCGCACTTCAGGCCGACTGTCGTCCTCGACTGCGTACCCACGCATATCCATCGAGGCTGTCAGCTGCTTTCCGCAGAAGAGCTGTCTGACCTGAATACGTTGATAGGCGGAGCGCCATAACGGGTAGCCTTGTTCTTGTGTCATGATATCGCCACTGCGAAGCTCGAGAAGTCGCAGAATCGCCGAGGTATGGATGCCCAATGGATCAGTGCGGTTTAAATACAATACCTTTAGAACGTCAGATGGTGGTCAACATAGAATTTAACTGACACATACCTCAAACGCGTCCACAGCAAGGATCGCAGCGAGAACCTCGTTGCTCGGCGCAAACAGAGGGTCGGCAAGGTCATGCCGCAAGCGTTGAAGAGTGCCGAAATAAGCTTGGTAGCTTTTGCTCCCTGGGTTTCCATGCCGCTCTAGGGCCGCCAAATCGGCATACGCGGTGGCTAGAATCGCCTTTGATATTGCGCTGTCCCTGTTCGAGGTCTGCAGGAGTGCAGGCATGGAGTCGAGGCAGCCCAGACATGTGACTCCGGAGGACCAGCGGCCAATAAAGCGCTGCAAAACCCGGTCATCCAGCTCGTGCAAAATCGGAGGGCCGAGTTGGAAGTCGGGATGTTGTGGATCCGGCAAGGCGCTCGGGCTGGTCTCTTGTAGCATGCGAACGTCTAGTGGAATCGGCGCTCGTCTTCGACTGGCCTCTCGAGCTCGCCTGCTCGCAGCCCGTCGACTGGCGAAAGCGGCAGCGGCATTCTGGTCCACAAAGTCAAAGGCGACGGGACGAGCTGGATACACGCAGACCAGTGCATTTGCCGTGCATCTCCCACAGACTGGCCGCTCAAGATCGCAGACGCTATCCGTCGCTCGACACGCTTCGCACTTCTGCCGTGTCTCCATACTCAGGCCTGGAGTTTAGAGGAGAAGGGAGATGAATTCGAATCCTTTCATCCTTCACACTGGGGTGAGAATGTTTGCGGCCAGCCATGACTTAAACATTGGTCGAACGAGTGCATCCAACAGGGGAGATGAGTTTGTCCGTGTCCGTGATTACTCTGCCTCGTCCGGGTCTTGGGCGTGGTGTACGGCCGAGGACAGCGCTGACGTAGCCGCGAGGCGCTTGCTCTTTCCCCAAGCGGCTAGGCGGGAAGACATCGGCAACCTCAGCTCGCGACTCGTCTTCGGAACAATTCACATTCGACCTTTCTATTCCCTTCCAGCACCCACACACGCGTGTATCCGATCGAGCGATGGCTTTTCAACAGCCTGTCTTCGTGCTGGTAGCGGCAGCCATGAAAGAGTAGGCATGCCGCATGGCAAAGACGATGAGCTCGAACTGCACTCACTCGGCCCGGCAAAGATGGAAACGGAGCAGACGGAAAGCCGACTGCTGCGCGACGACGAGCGCGTGATTGACGATGGATTGTTGGAGGATGAGGATCCACTGGCGTCCAAAGAAGACGAGGAGTTCACACGTGGCAGCGCGCTCGACCGCAGCACCAAGCGGAAACTCGATTTCGTCCTGCTTCCCTTCCTCGCGCTGCTCTTCCTCCTCAACAGCGTGGACAAGAGCAACATCGGCAATGCGGAGACAGCAGGGTTCACAACCGACGCCGGTCTCGCGCCGGGAGATTTGAACGTGTCCATGGGCTTCTTCTTCGCCTTCTTCGTCGCGCTACAACCTGTCGGCGCCGCGCTGGGCAGGAAATTCGGCATGGTGCGATGGGTGCCAGCTTGCATGAGTCTGTGGGGCTTGTGCACTCTCCTGCACATCTGGGTGCGAGCGAAATGGCAGCTGATCCTCTTGCGGATTACGATTGCCATCCTCGAATCTGGCTTCTACCCCACCACCGTGGCGTATTTGAGCTTGTTCTACACGCGCTATGAATTTGCTGTTCGCCTCAGCTTGTTTTACGGTCAGACTGCTGTCGCGGGTGTAATTGGCGGCGTGCTTAGCTGGGCGGTCTTCAGCGGGTATGAGACGAGGCCAGGTCAAGACGCACCGGAGGAACACGGAGGTCTGCGGGGCTGGCAGGTTCTGTTCCTACTCGAGGGATGCTTGACCATGGCGGTCGCGCTTCTGGGCTTTTTCTGGCTACCTCGCAGTGCAGACACCGCCTGGTTCTTCAACGACCGACAAAAGATATGGGCTGAGAAGCGCATACGCATGGATTACCAGGATGCCTCCATCTTCAACAATGCATCCCGCACGCCCGACTCCAGATCTAGCTCTCACGGCCAAGAGGACCCTCTCGTTCGACAACCTTCAACCTCTCGGTATGATCCCGACACCCACCCCGACGAAGCGCACCGCCGCCTCCTGAACGAAACGCACCCCCCCGAACCCTCAACCCCACCAAACTCCCTAACCGCACACGCCGGCCTGACAAAAACCGACATCCTCACCGCCTTCCTCTCCCCCAAAATCTACCACCTCCTCGCAGTCAACATCCTCTCCTCCATCCCGGCAACAGCCTTCTCCATCTTCCTCCCCCTAGTCATAACCCAACTCTCGCCGAGCCTCAACCTCCGCCCCTCCGAATCAAACCTGCTCTCCGCCCCGCCCTTCGCCTTCGGCGCCACCCTCCTCTTCCTCTTCGCCCGCTGGTCCGACAAGCGGCGCACCCGCCTGGTCCCCATCCTCGTCGGCCTCGCCATCCTCCTCGTAGGGTTGACACTCACGGTCCTCGTGCCCCTCTCCTCCTACATCCTGCGCTACGCGGCTCTCTGCCTCCTGCTAAGCGGCAGCTTCATCGCGTCCCCGCTAACCGTAGCGTGGATAACGAACAACACGCCCGAACCCGGCAAACGGGCGGTCCTGCTCGGCATCAACGGCTGGGGAAACTTAGCAGGCGTGTTTCTCTCCGTGCTCTTCACGCCGAAAGACCGCGTGAACGGGTACGTGCGGCCGTTTGTCATTACGCTGCTCTGTGCCGTGGCGAGTTTCGCGGGCTACGTCGTGTTCTACGTCTTGCTGTGGAGGGAGAATCGGTGGCGGGAGAGGGTGGTTGGCGGGTGGAGCGAGGAGGAGCGCGAGCGCGAGGGGCGGTGTGGGGATGTGCGGATTCCGATGTCGAGGGGGATGGTGCTTTTGCTGCGGCTGCGGCGGTGGGCGGGGCTGGAGGAGGCGAGGGTGGGAGATGAGAGGCTGACGTTTCGATATGGGCTTTAGAATGCCCAAGTCCAAAGTCGTGTATGCATGATTCAGTCTACTCAACATAGAGGACTGCTACGTCGCCCATGTCTTCTAGCAGCTGCCTCCCCGTATGTACCATGCTCGACTTCCAACACAATGTGTATACGCAAAGCACTCCTCGCGACATTGTAACCGCTCGTTCCCGCTCCACATCAAAGCGAAGCAAAAAAAGACACAGGGCGCTCATCGACCAAAAGCAGAAGCCTGAGCCATCCCCATACCCATAGAAAGGTGATTACGCTTGTGAAATGCGCCGATAGGTTGGAAGCCCCTGTGGAGAGAAAATTGTCAGCTTTCGTTACCGTCTTTGTGGTTGAGGGTCACTCACTTTGCAAGATCGATGCCTTCGTCTTCTCCATCGTCGTGATATCCATTGGTGTGCGCGGCAGCGGAGTAGGCGAATGAATTATTGTTCGTAGGGCCAGTGTGCGGCTGGGTGAGGGGAGCAGTGTAGCCGTTCGCAGTCGGTTGTGCGACATCTGGGACACCCGTCGATGCAGCGCTCGGCTTCGCGGGAGCAGATGTCAATGGAGGGAGGGGCGAGGTCGTGGTCACTTGCGAGTCCCGTGAATCAGGCCGCGTCGCATCGCCATCGACGGTGGAGGCTGGCTGTTCCTGCTTCGCGGCTTCTTTCGTGGCGGAAGCCAACTGGCTCAAAGTTTTCGCCACGGCGGTTGCAGGCCTGGATAGAGTCGGACTGGCGTCGATCGGGTCTTCCGAACTGTTGGCCCTAGGTGGACTGCTGGAGTGGATGACGGGACTTCCATCGCGCTTCGTCGACCCGGTTTGCTCGTTTTCCACTGGACTCTCTGCCTTCTCCGCGGACTCGTCCTCGCCCTTATTGACGCTGCCATCTTCCTTCTTAAGGCTTGCGAACGGCGTCTTGAGCGGGCTCAGATCGTACGGCTTGAACGGTGTGCTGCCAATCAGGCCTTCCATCTTCCAGAAAGGAGCCGGGCTGCTGAATTGGATGAAGTCGCTAGGACGCCGCAGGGTGCTTGGTGGCGCGAGACGCTGCATCGGACGAAGTGGGAAGGGCGTGTCCAGGGGACCCACGCGTGTCTCGTCATTGACATACAAAGCAGGTGGAGAGCCAGCAGCGTTGGCAATGGCGGTGAGTCCGTTCCTCGGCGTGGAGCGAGAGAGGTAGTCGTACCCCTGTCCTTCCCCGTTCATGCCCAATCCCATGTTCGGATCGAATTGGCGCTTGGGCCCGCGTTCGGGGGTGTAGGCTTCCTTTGCAGATGGATAGCCTGGGTATGCGCTCAGAGGTGGCGTGGTGTCGTTGTCACGCTTCACTGCGCCACCTGCGCCGGCTGCTTTCATCAGATGCATTGGGCTGGTTGGGCTGCCCAGCACGCTCTGTGCGCCTGTGCCGACCAATGGATTCGGCCTCCGGCATCCCTTCATTCCTTGCTGCACAAACGTCTCAAACTCGCTTGGCTCGATCATCCACTTCATACCCTTGCCAGGCTCATCCGTTCTGCGCGCAATCTTGGTGAATGCCTTGTTGAGACTGAGATTGTGACGGATGCTGTTCTGCCAGCCGCCAGTGTTGAAGCGGTAGAATGCGTAGTTGGCCATGATCCACTTGTAGATGTTGGAGAGCGTCATCTGTTGCTCCTGCGTGCTGAGAATGGCCATGCCAATCAGCTGGGCATAGGAATGCGGAGGTTTCAAGTCTTTGGCGCTGTCGGCGGAGTAGTCGATGCTCTCGGTTGACTCCATCATCACGCCCCGAGCGTAGTTGGCCGCTGGAGAGGATTTATGGGTGTACTGCTGGACGCGCAGAGGGGTGCCGGGAGCGCCTTGAAGGTTGGCGTTCTGACTGTGGGGATGTGTGCGGCGTTGCTGGGTGGAGAAGTCGGCGTTGCCGTAAACACTTGAGTCTTGGAGCTGGCTACGGCCAGTGGGATGGCCTGGGCCACGATTGTTGGAGCGAGGGTCATCTTCGCCTTCATCGTCCTCTTCGGAGGACTTCTGGGCTTGTCGAACAATGCTGCCGTCCCACACCGGCCCATGCCCATCCTGCCCGGCGGTCGTGATGAATGCCATTTGGGTGCTGGCAATCTCTATGACACTACCGTTGCGGAGATACGTCTTGGCCCCTCTCTTCAGAAGGTTGTTGTCGAGTCGCAAGCCGTTGCGGCCATTGACGATGATGAACCACTGCATCGTCTCGGAGTCATAGGAGATGATGGCATGGGAGCGCGACACCTGGCGATCTGGCCCGAGATCGATGTCAACGACCGTCCGCGCGCTAGGTCCTGGTGGGTGACCATTTTCCTCCGGCACCAGCTTCTCGGTCGCTTCAGGTCTTCCAATATTGATCTCCACCTTGCGGATTATAAACGCCCAGTCCCGACCGGCAATCTTTCCATAGCCCGGCACGTTTTCCTGCCCTTCCAACAAATCGTTGGCAAAGTCTTCCGTCGCGTTGACATGGCGATCGGCAACCTTGAGGTGCGCGATAATCTCCGCCTCGGTGGGCAGGACGGGCTCGGCCTCGGTATCGGTGTGATCCTGGGGCTCGGTGCCCTCGGTGTCTTCTCGATCTAGAGCTCTTGTGTCTCGTAGCTTGCGTCTGGTATTCCTAGATCCAGGAGCGACGGGCTCCGACGCTCTTGCACGCTTTCTCGAGGAGCGGGATGGAGTGGTGATGGCTTCGGGGGTGTCGACGTCGGAAGCCTCGTGTGCTTCGGTGGCCGGCGCTCGTCGTACTCGGGTCTTACCCTTGCGTCCGGAGGGCGGCATGGTGGATGATGAGGTGGGTGTGGGTATGCGTAAGACACTGGTTTGCCGGGTTCGTTTAGGCTAATGAGACTGCTCAGGAAGTCGTCGAACAGACTGGTATTAGGCGCGGATAGAAGGTGACAGCGCGTTTGCGGATGGGCGACGACAGCAGTGTGAAATGCGGTCTGACAATCGCGTACGGTCGTGCAAGACCTCTTCGGTCAGAGATGTCGGGTCGGTGGATGAAGGCTGCGTCGCGTCGAAGAAGAGGAATGCAGGAAGTTGCGCGGCGCCCTACTCCATCTATCACCATCAAACACGTTCCGTACACTTCCTCAGATGGCCAGGAGGAGATGCAGAGCGCGCGTAAAGTGGTGGGTCGAGGGAATGGGTGGGTGGATGAAGAAAGTGGCTGCCGGCGCGACGAGGAAAGAGTGGAATCGTGGATTGGGACAAGCGCAGCCCGGCGGCGGGAAGTCCCTGTCCGGTGTTTACGCGAGTTCAAAGAAGGATTTTGCCGAGTCGTCGCTGCCTGTCGTCGGACTTGGCTGGGGAACTTTCAAGGTAGTGTCGGACTGGACTTCTTGCTGGGATTGGAAGGGAACGACAAGGGCCTTGACACGCGATCCAAGCACTCTATCGACGAAATTGAAAAGTGCGGCGCGAGGTTCTTCGCAAACCCACGGTCCAGCCATGAGGAAAAGGTAACACAAAGGTAACACACCCCATTGGGTTTAGCGTGCCTCTCGGCCTGCATGAATGACGTTTTTTGTTTGCTCGAGGACAACACGCTCCTGCCGATGTTTCAACGCGGCCTTGTCAAGCGCGTAGGAAAGCTCAATATCACACACCATATGAAGTGCAGTGCGATGAAGGAAAGGCAACGAAGAACATTGAAGAGGTGATTGTTCGCCATCCAAAGCTAGTCTACCCATAGTCACACCCCCGGCATCCCCAACACCTTCCTCAACCCCGGCACCGCCCTGGGGAGGAAGTAGACTGTATATATCGCTCCAAAAGCCACCAAAAACCCCGTAAACTTCTCAAACCAAGTGTGGAAGTACGCGGCAGTCATGAGCAACATCCACCAGCTCAAGCCCGCCACACCCAGCGCCGCCGACAGCCCAATGCCCATCTCTTTGCTTCTCCCCTCGCCCTCTCTCGAAGGCTTCTCCGTCTCGATGGACGCGCTTCGAATGAGTCCGTCGGCAGTCACCACGCGTCGAGCCTCCCGTAATCCTTCCGTCCTCATCACGGCTGGCAGAAGCTCGAGCCAGAGCATGGCGCTGCCCAAGATGAGCAGAAAGACGTGGCCGCTGATATCGTGCCCGCCCTTCCACTGTCCCCCGATCGCCTTGCACGCCGCATGAGTGAGGGCCTGTTGCGCGGCTCCCATTTCCGCCCTCTTCAGCTGGTCTTCCGGCCCCTCGCCGTAGATGGCTTCGCATTGTCCTCCCGTCCACCTGTACGTGCGATCGATGATCGGCGGGCCGAAGCACCACTGCGTCACCGCGATCCAGACGGCAGTGACGGTCAGATATCTCGCGATCGCCTGGACCCTCCTTTTCGTCAGGTCCAACGTCAGTGGTCGGCCTAGCGAAGAGTGCGAAAAGATGAGGAGGAAGAAGGCGAGCGTCGTCCAGAACCAGCCAATCTTGACAAAGTAGACGTTGAGCACGTTGCTCTTCTTTGCGAAGTAGCTGGGAGCCAGGAGGGGATCGTAAGACTGGATGTGTGGGATGTACGGCGCGTTACGACTGCTGGGTTGAAGGGTGCTGAAGAGGGAGCCGAGGATGAGGGTACCGGGGTAGATGGCGAGTAGAATCGCCTCCAGCGGTGTAGGGAAGAACGGCGAGCCGGCAATTGGAGGTGCGTCGATCTTGGTTGCCGTCCTTCGACTGGCCTGTGGTGTGGAAGAGGTGGAGGGAGAGCCATTTGCACTCGGAGAGGATGGCGTCGATGCGTGACCGGCAGAGCGCCGGGTCGTCATGCTGTGAGTTGACATGAAGGATGTTCTGTAGTTGGACTCACGAGCAATCACGATGGTGGAAAGAGAAAGTGGAACATGTCCTTGCAGGAAGACTTCTGTTGTTCGGCATGGCCTTGAATACATCGAGGCTGCGAAGATGACGTCGGCGAGATGTGGCGCTTTCATTTGTGGCGTCGAGGCCAGCTTGCGCTACCACTTCACTCTTACCAAGTATCATCGCTTTCGGTTCTTTTCTACAAGAGCTAGCTCGATTAGCAACAAGCAGCAGTGACGTTTGAATGTCATTGCTTGCCTGCTGCCCCTGCCGTTACTAGCTCCTTAGCAAATGCAGCGAAGGCGTCGACAAACACCTTCGTCTCCACCTCCAGCGTTTCCTCCGCCAACATCCACTCAATTGTGTGTTTCCTGTCATCCTCCGTCGCCACGACATTGTTCCCATTCGTCTCCAGCATCCTCTCCCGCTCTGCCTTGGTCATGAGCTCCACACTCTCCTTCGCTCGTAGCCTCTCAAACAGCCGCACATTCAACTTCTCCTCCACCTTGTCCCTGGCAGCCGTCAACTCCTCAATGGTGTATCCCGAAAAGACATTGTGCACTTGACAGCAAGTCGCAGGGTCCGCCACGAAACTGATAATCCTCTCGCCATCCTTCGTTCGGAACTTTTCCGTCGCTTCCAAAACCCCTCGTTGCAGATCATCCATCTTCTTCCACTTGCGCGCGAACGTGCCAATGTTCTCGTTGAACCCGCGCTCGTCATCGATGATTTCGTACATCAATGTAATCACCGTCCCGCCCACCCGCTTCTGCCATACCTTCGCATCCTCAATCAGCGAGCTCTCGCCCATCAACATCGCCCCGGCCGCGCCGCGCAGTCCTTTGTAGAAGGAGACGTAAATCGAATCAAAGAGTCCCGCAACGTCCGCGAACGTCTTGCCCGCCGTCTTCTGGTAGTATGGCTCAATCTCCCACATGCGAGCTCCATCGCAGTGGAAGATTACTCCGGCCTTCTTACATGCGGCCGAGATGGCAACGAGTTGATCCCACGTATACGTCTTGCTGCCGAGCGTACGATTGGGGATCTCGAGCAGCACAACCGCGGGGCGCTGATCCTCTGGCAACGAAAGTGCCTTCTCGATGGCCTCGAGGCTGGGGTTCTCATCCTTCTCGCCCAGCAGAACCCTCTCCAAGCCGTAAAGATGCTTATACGACCCTGCCTCCGCGGTTTCCAAATGGGAAGTCACGTGCCAGGCGGCGCGATTTCTTCCCACTCGCTCGCAATGCGTCTTCAACGCGGCCAATTGCGCCTGCACACCCGTAATGAAGAACAGCCCACTTTCCTTGCCGAACAGTTTGGCAATGTGCTTTTCGAAGTTAGCCTTGTGCTCGCCGGCGCCGTAGATGTCCTTGTCGACTTTGTCGGGGATGTGCAGGAGATGTTTTCGCTCTTCCAGGACGTTGCGGCCGAGTTTCTCTTCGAGGTATTTCCGGGGGTCTTTGGCATATTGCGCGGCCCGCTCGATGAATTGGGGTGCCTCGAGGGATTGTGCGAATCTGAATCGAATGGGTTCTGGCTTGTCTGTGCTATTCGCCATGTTGGGCGGCGTTGGAGTGCTGTCCGGATGTAGAGATGACAATACGCTGTTGGAGAAGCCTTTCTGATTGCGGATCTGTCGAATTACTGGACAGTAAGCAGAAAAGAGAGAAAATGTGCGGGCGTAGGCGTATTTATTAAGAAGAGACGTAGGCAGTCGAGTGTGCGGCTGTAGTGGATCCGAAATAGGCAGCTGCGAGGCGCGCACGGACTCGTCGATGAAGCTTGCCTCGAGACGACACTCCACTTGTCCACCTCATGTGCGTACTGGCATCCCATCATCCACAACCCTAAAACCATCGTCCCTACACTTCCATACACAATGGCTTCATCAGCGAGGCCCGCAATGCGCATACTATCCCGTCGACTAGACACCCTCCGTCAACCATCCCCCGCACCCATCCTCCACCAAGCAAGATATCTCTCCTCCACCCGCTACAGCAACCCAGCAAAGCGCACATTCACCGCAGCACCGGCCGCAACGCCGCCAACATCGTCTTTCCTCGGCAACAAAACCAGCGAGCAGCCCAGTGAAATCGAAGCCGTCCCCGCCTCCCTGCTCTCACCAAACTCGCGAGGAACCCCCGAAGCAAAGCGGCAATACCATGTGCGACGAATGCGGTTCGCAGCCATGGGGTTACTGCTCACTCTCGTGGGACTCGGGTTCACAATCTCCCGCCTCGAGCTAGATGATATGGGACAGGTGAAGAAGGCGCAAGGAGTCGGCAAGCAGCAGCTCGACGCTTCCAACGAGGCGAACATGACGTTCCAAGGGAAAGAAGTGCACGTCGTCGGAGCAGGGGAGGACAAGCGAATAGTAGCCGAAGGCCAAGGGCAGCAAATCGAACTCGTGGAAACGGGGACAAGCAGCGTGCCGCACTTCCCCCGCACAATCCTCCTCCCCGTCCTAGCGGGCGCAGCATCACAGAGCACGGAGCAGCAGCCCGGCGCCGCGCCAATCGCCAGCGCAATCGACAACCAAGAGGAGTACACGCTCGTCGGCCTCGGCATCCGCACGGTAATGTGGATCCAGGTGTACGTGGTCGGCTTCTACGTGCGCACGAGCGACATCTCCTACCTGCAGGAAAAGCTCATCCACCAAGTGAACCCCATCGCGTCGACGCTCGTGCCTTCCGAGAAAGAATCGCTCAAAGCCAAACTGCTCGACGGCACCGCCAGCACGGAAATCTGGGCACAGCTGCTCGCCGTCCCGGGTATCCAAACGGCATGGCGCGTCTCGCCCACGCGCAACACGGACTTCAGCCATTTGCGCGACGGCTTCGTGACGGGCATCAGCAAGCGGACGCAGGAGGCTCGCAAGGGGCTGGCCGGCGGGCAGGAGACGGAGTTTGAGGCGGAGGACTTTGGGCAGGCGATTCAGAGTTTCAAGGGGATTTTTGCGGGCGGCAAGGCGCCCAAGGGCTCGATTTTGTTGATGGTGAGGGATCGCGGCGGGGCGTTGGAGGTTTTGTTCCAGGCGAAGCCGGATGGGAGTGGGAATGAGAAGGCTGTTGAGAGGCTTGGGGGCGTGGCGGATGAGAGGATTAGCAAGCTTATTTGGATGAATTACTTGAGTGGGGATAAAGTGAGTTCGGAGCCGGCGAGGAAGGGAGTTGTGGATGGTTTGGTGGTGTTTGCTGGGCGGCCGATTGGGTCTGTTGAGGCCAGAGTGACTTGATGGGACGACATAGATATTTTGTTACTGGAAGCGGGAACTGCTAGAAAAGAGGCCACGGCGCAAAAAATGACACGCAGCATTCTTCGGGGTGGGGCTATAAAGTCGTAACACATACTCATACCTCTACTCATCAATCATAGCAAACAGCCAAGCAAGACAGTCTTACGGACGGAACTTCTCCAGATACGAAGAAATCCATTCCTCCGCCCCGTGCTCATACACACGCTTCGCCGGTTGCTGTATCGAGCAGTCAGACAAACAATACCATCACGTAAAGCCCACGGAGCAAAGTGCGAAAGGAATCAAACTGACCATATCCATGTCATGCGTCCACGCAAACCAGCAGTTCTCCATTGTGCAACCTGGCCCGAACCTGCAATGGTGGCCGAAGGTGCAGTCAAGGTCTCGACAAGCAGATCGGTCTGGACAAGTTCTCGACCGTGCTTTGGTTTTCAAAACGAGGTGTTCGCCGGGACTTAGTTTCGCGCCGTGGCGGTAGTCGCAGTATTCACCAGCCTCGCCTGGAGGAGTAACGGCATTAGCTTGACGGGCAGAGATGGATGGTGAAGATTGGTGAGACTCACACTTTCCAGTAAGATGGAAGTTGTTGCAGTACTTGCCATCGTGCTTCAGAGTTTCAGCGAAGCGCCTTTCCGCACCAGTATCACACCTCGGCAGCTCGGCGTCCCTTCTCTCATCGTAGACATTGAGCAAGATGCAGCGACGAGGTGGCACTTTCTTAGTGGCGAGGTGAATCGTCTTGGGATTCGGGACAGACTTCCCGATCGTTGCCCAGGTGGAATTACCAGAGTCGGCGGATGGAGCGGGGCTGGGGTTGCGAGGGACGAAGGAAGCACTCATAGGTTGCATGGAGACTCCAGAAGTAGACCTGGACGGGGGCGCGCTGGGTGGAGAGGCGACAGTGGCAGGAGGAGACGACATGAAGAATGGCTTTCCACCAGGCAGATTGTCGGATCGAAAGACTCGAGGGAATCGAACGCGCCGCAGGCCGAGAGCAACGAATCCAGGCTCTGCAGGCCGCGTCTCTATCAAAGTAAGGCGGGAGGCATAGTCTCTCTTGTAGCCTTCCAGAACAGGAAGGTAACCGTTGTCGTTGCAGGGTCCGAAGAAGACATGCTTGCACTGGGCGTTAGGGAGATACAAGCGCAAGGTCTCGCGGACCTTGTGGTCGGCTCGCTCCTTCCCGCTGCCTGCGTCGATGAAAGTGAACAGTGGCTGGGCGAGTCCAAAGGAGCGGCCGAATTCCAAAACATCGTTGACACTGGCCACGGCGCCGCATGACACGAGCTTGGAAGCTAAGCCTTGTAGATTGAGGATGACCTGAACAACCACGCTCCAGTCGTCGACATTGGCGTCAGGATAGGCGGTCTTCATGTTGTTCTTGATTTCGGCGTGAAGCTGGTGGGCGGCATCGGCTCCGCCATCCTTGCCCAGTTGATACAAGAAATCTTGGAACTTTGGCAACATTGTGAGTACGAGGACTGCAAGGCTGAGCGCGGCGATGATAACGACTTACTATGGCACCATCGCCATCAATTACGGCGACAACGAACGAGTTGGAGCCCTATGTGTCGTCAGTAAGGGTGGAGTATTTGTGTAGCGATCTCGCGTTTGGTGCGGCGAATGGTGCAGCCAAGCGGCAACGCAGCCTCGCAGGCAACGTACGGAAATCTGGCGGTGTTCATTAAGAGCACGCTCATTCAAAGACGCCTTGCTTTGCCACATGCGTCGTGATTCGACCTCATTACTGTAGTCGTCGCACTTCTCGGTGTACTTGAGTTGCAATTCCTCGTAGGCGCGGATGACATCCTGGATGAGGGTATCGCGAGCCGCGTCGTGCTTCCTAAAGGCGTCGAATTGCTCTGCGTAGCTTGGCAGGGTCGCGTGGCCGTTCATGATGGCAGTCATGGAGGGGGACTCTTCTCCCACCGTGTGCTCCGAGAGGGTGTAGGAGAGGTAGAGAGTTGTGAAAAGAGGTTTAGGAAAGAGCAAACGTGACACGAGACGGTGAGAGGGAAGGCTCCGTGGCGGCAAGGGCCGGCGCTTGGACCGGCGGTCGTGAAACATTCATGCAAGCGCGTCCCCGGATCTGCACCGCGATGTGGTGCATTAGGCCGATGATATATATAAATGATGAATATATACACGTAGTGCAACAAACGAATACAGTGACAAGGGAACGTGGGGCAAGAAGCGCTTGACGCGTATCGAATTCTGGTTGGTGACGGGCGAGCAGGGAGGACGCATGCGTCGATTCGATGTCAGGCGCTAGTTGCCCATCCGGTCTAGACGATCGTGGGATGGCACGAGGCAAAAGTCGCAGATCGCCATCAATGGCTTATTTTACCGCTGCCCAGATATCGATTTGCTTACCGATCTTGTTTATTCTTACTCATGCCATACCCGAGATTCGACGTATGCACTCTGGTCATTTGGCGGGACTGCATTTGGGCTCCTGAGGCAGGTCGATCGTGACACCATGCGCAAGGCTACCTGCAGCTCGCCACCTCGATATTTGGCCTCACCCAATCAAATGCCCGAGGAGTCAACCGACATTCGCACCGTAGAAACAACCACGGAACAAGCATTTCTGCGCGAGGGGTATAATGGCTAGGCAAGGACTACAGGCATCAATTATTCAGCTCTCGGTGTTGAATTGATTGTGTTGCAGCTTGTTCGCGAAGAGGATTAGCAACACCACGGAGGAAGGGCAAAGAGGGGTAAGAAGTTTCCAAGCGATTCATACGTCGACATCATTCCAAGCATCGCCTCTTTATTCTTCGCATGTCTCTTTTCAAAAAGTCTCCGCTCCGTGCACTCCGAGTTCTCCGTGCAAGCCAACGTCCCCTCTTGACCCTCAGCCCGTCTCATACTCCTTCCCGCCGCCCGTACAGCACAGCCATGTCTACGACCCTCGAAGAAGTTGTCGAAACGAAGGACCGTCGATACCCCCTCAAGCGGCCTCCGAACCACAAAGTACCGGTGCCACGCTGGACGTTGAAACTCCCTGATGCCGTCACGCACATCTACACGCTGTACGTGGGGGCCCAAGCCCACGGGGCAGATCACAGCGCATTAGCCAGCGCCGAACAGATTATGGAAAAACTCATCCGTTCCGATCAAGGCAAGCCGATGGCAGTCGACATTCTCCGAGTCACGCATGGCTTCGATGTAGTCGATTCTAAGGTATGGGTGGCGTACTGGACCGACGCAAAAGCCTTCCAAGCCAAGCTGGACGCACTAGGTTTACGGAAAGCGTGGAACGACCTGGGCGAGGCGAAGCACTCCATAGGCTTGTGGAGCGAGTCCTTTACAACTCCCGTCGAGCGACTAGAGACCAACTACGCCAGCTTGTTGCATCAACCTGGCATCTCGCAGGCTCCCGGCGCCGAGTTCCCTGCTCACAACCTTACGGCGTACTGGGGCGCCGGCCGCGATCGATTGCCCGCTTCGAAGGACGATCTCTTCCACCCTCCTGACGAGACTCGGCCTCCTGATCCCGCTCCAGTTGGTGTCGGGCAGTACCTGACAGGCACCAACTACGACAACATGTGTCACATTCGTAAGCCTCCCTCATCCCCTCCACTCCTCATGAACGTTTTACTAACGCCCCTTAGGCTCGGGCCAATGGTGGGAGCAATGCCCGCCCGACGAACGCGAAGCCTACGAATCCGACCTCCAAATCAAACTCATGGGCGGCATGCAACACCTCTGGGACAACCCGCTCGAAACAGGCACAATCGGCCTACGCTTCCTGCAGAACGTCAACGGCGCCGACGAGAAGATCCGCGAGAGCTGCGGCGCCGGCTTCTTCCGCAACTGGGCCGACCTGGAGTACTGGTCGAGCACGCACCCGTCGCACCTCGCCATTTTCGTCGGCGCGCTGGCGCACGCGCGCAAGTTTGGGCCCGACAAGAAGTTCATGACGTGGCATGAGGTGTCGATTTTGAAGGAGGGCGAGGCGCGGTTCGAGTATGTTAATTGTGAGCCTAGTACCGGGTTGATTCGGTGGGTGAAGATGGAGCAGCAGGAGTTGTAGGTGATGGTGTGGGAGTGTATATATGATGGGTCTGTGTGGAATCTCTCACATTTTCGCATGTCCGAGAACTATCTATCCGCTGTTCCACTCTATAGAACGGATCAAGACTTCAACCATCCTCTAGACGGCTAGTGCAGCAAGGACTACCCTTGTAGCAACACACAAATCACCGGACTCACGTCCGCCATGAAACGCCCCCATCCCAGCCCACCCATCAACGCTTAACTCCCAGACCCTGGTCCAAACTCATCACTTCCCATTAATCCTCCTCCACACACTCTCCTCCGTCTCCACCAACTTCTCCCCCGCCGCCCCAACCCACCCCTTAACCGCATTCCAAGCATTCTCCGCCGTCTCCCCGGTCAAAGCCTCCCCCACCCCGCCAACAACACTACTAACCCCCGCCCCCGCCCCGCCCAAACTCCCGCTCCGCCCCTGCTGCTCAAGCTGCGCCTCAAACCCCGCGCGCTGCGAAGCCGGCATCTCCTGCGCGGACGTGTTCTGCTGGTACCCGCCGGCCGCGGGCGCGCTTACGGGGCCGAGATTGAGCGTTGTGCCGGGGATGCGGGCGTCGGAGGCCGCGGAGGGGTGGGTGGAGTACGTGGGCGCGAGGTTCTGCGCTGGTGCTGGGATGGCCATTTGAGGGGGCATGGTGGTCGTTGTTGCGTGTTGTTCGTGTTCCCGCTGTTTTAGAGCTTCGCCTGGTCTGGGCGGAGGAGGGAGAGGACTTGCTGCCGTAGCGGTCACGGCTACTTGAGGCGGGATCGGGACTGCGCCGGGCTGGGGTGCTGGCGGGCCATCTTGGGCGCTTGAGGCATAGGGTTGTGTGCGAGTTGCTTGAGGAGGTGCGGGCTGGATGAAAGGTGTGGGAGCAGGGACTGCAGGGGCGCCGGGGCGAGCGGCGGGGTATGCGGATGCGGCGGTCGGGTTGTGAGCTGCTGCTGTTGCTGTTGCTGTGTTCGCGGCGGGGAGTCGTGCGTCGCGTTGTGGTTGCTGCTGTTGCTCGGCTGATGTTTGTGGAGTTGCACCTTGGGGTTTGACGGGCGCGATGGGGTCGTCGATGTGGATTGGAATCGGTGGCATGGTGACACTTGCGTTTCACGAGAACGTGCTGGTTGTGGAGGTTGGAGGAGAAGATTCAAAAGCAGGCACCTTTCTGTAACGTGTGCTCGCCTTGCAGCTTCGCGTAACGTGTACCTCCCACCCCAGCAATGACGTAGCAAGGGAGCCGCCAAGTCACGTGATCGCGACGGAGGGTCGACTGAAGACGGGCTGTGGCGAATGGGCCTGGAAGTGCTGGAAGGCTGTGAAAAGGACACAAATCATTGCTTATGACAAAAGAACTCTATGCGCCACTATACGAAGACACCCATTCGATGTAGTACACGGGCAGAAGGGTGTGCGCGAGTGCCAGAGTGAGGAATGGAAGAAAAGAACCACATTTTGCCGCAGCGCTCCGAGAAAGGAAACAGGCCGATCGCGTGGCAACGTCTCCCATCCTTCGCTCTTACACCTGCACCGCCCACTTCCGCCTGATCAGACAGTAGCAGACCACCTCTCTCCCCCTTCCCACCTCTCCATGCATCCGCCTTGTCCAGCCCCAATCTCTTCACCCCCTACCATCAACCTGTAACTTTTCCACCCCCGTACAGGACCCGGCTCGTGCGTGTCGTTTACTTGAACTTCTTGCCGAACATGAGGAGCTGGGCTTGGTCGTAGATGGAGAGCACACCAGCACCGGCAACACCACGGAGGATGTTGGCACCGGCACCCTTGAAGAGCGACTTGACACCCTCGGCCTTGACGATTTGCTGGAAGGCATCGATCGACGACTTGTACTTGACGGCCTGGGAGAAGGTTGTTAGCGCTTGCTGGACCGAAACGAGTCAGGGAGAGATTGAGAACTTACTTCACCAGAAGTCATCATCATACGACGACGGACAGTATCGAGAGGGTAAGAGGCAATACCGGCACCGGTCGTGACAGTCCATCCGAGCAAGAAGGAGGCGAGGAAGTTTCCTTCAAGAGGGCCGACGAGGAGGACGGGCTTGATCGAGTCGTACATACCGAAGTACAGACCGCGGTAGACGATGATACCAGTGACGGAGGGCATGAAACCACGGTAGAGACCGGCGATACCATCGGAGGCGAGGGTCTTCTTGTAGACGTCGACGAGACCGTTGAACTGGCGCTCACCACCCTTCTTTGCGCTCTTCGCATCGTTGGCAAGACGGGTACGGGCGTAGTCGAGGGAGTAGACGAAGAGAAGGGACGTGGCACCAGCGGCCTGTTGGGAAGGGTGGTTAGTGGGCCGCAATCGAATGCTGGGGGTTGAGATGTAGGACGACTTACACCACCGGAGGCAAGGTTGCCAGCCATCCACCACCAGTACCCATCACGCTCCTTCTTGAACGCGAACATGGACTTGTAGGTATCACGGAAGGCAAAGTTGAGGGCCTGGGTGGGGAAGTAACGGAGCACGTTGGCCGTGTTACCACGCCACAGAGACATGACACCCTCCTCGCCGGCGGTACGGCGGAAGCACTCCATGATACCATCGTAGCGGCGCTCGAGACGGCCAGCCTTCATCATCTCATCCTACATGCGGAGAATGCGTCAGCACGGTGCATCGTGGGCCTAGATTCGGACAAGGTGTCCGGGGGAGAAGGCTTTTGCGGATAACTGCCAAGCCCCGATTGGGCTCAATGGCATGACACGACATACCTGGTTCTGGATGAGGAGCTTGACACGCTCGATGGGAGCGGCAGCGGTCTTCGAGACGGCGGCGGAGACACCACCCACTGCGGAGGATGATTAGCCATTGTCCATGCCTTATCAGCGGCCCGGCGAGCAGTTGCCACAGGCATTGCAAGCTCTTTCTGCCATCCGGCGGCGCGGGAAGAAGGGGAGACGTACTCAAGAAGTCGACCACGAAGCCGGGCATGCCCATGCTACGGAAAAGTCAGCGGCGCGTTGTGGTTTGATGGCATCGAATGCACAGGGCGAGTTTTGCTGGGCCGCGGCGGAATGGTGGATAAGAGAGCTTTGCCGGAGCGACAGGAGCTTCTCGTCATCACTGCGAAGGCAAAGAGGAGGGAGGAATGGAGGGAGCGGAACGTACAAGCTCTTGTCGGCTTGCTACAACCATTGTCAGTGACTGAGTAGGGCAATGGATGCGGCGTGCGAGGATTGCGAACGCAGCGCATGGAGGGAAGGAGGACTTACGTTGACATCACCCTTCTTGTCCGACATGGTGACGGTTGTGTGTGTGTGGGATTGAGTGGATGGAGGGGTATAAGGAGGACTGATGAGTGGAGAGGTGATGGAAGCAAGGTGTTGCGGATGCGATGTGATGGCGTGGGTTGCCGGGCGGATAGAGAGGTGAGAAAAATAAGTAGCGAAAGTCCTTTTCACCAGAGCTTCAGGAGCGGCGGCGGCGAGGGCGGACCGTCACTTGGCTCGTGCGCCCCGGCTTGTTACCACGGCGGTCCCCGCCTTCTTCGTTGGGGCGCGAAATCTTCTGCTCCCTTTCTTTCCCGCTCTTTCCGAGTTTTGCCGACAGCAAATCACTTCCTCATAGCCTCCCAACCTGTGTCTGTCTCCTGTCGGGAGGGATCTAGGAGGCATCGGCCCAGTTCGGCCCTTTACCTTTCTCTATTCCATCGTGCAAGGCTGGCCACAGTCTCCGAAGATGCTTACCCTACCCGCCTAAGCACTTATTCTCTAGGGTACTCTCCGTTGACACGCAGTACTCGCCGCCGTCATCCGAGTCTCGAACACCATGTGCTCTGACGACGAATCTCCTCGAAGCGGAGATCACTATTGTTGCAGTCCGTCGGCGAGTCAATTCGTCTCTTTGCAACCAGCATATTCTTATGGTTGATGGCCGCTCGCCCGAGGCTGTCATCTGCCATTGGCCTTGTTTACTTGTGACGGTTAATGCCTCTCCAAGACGGGCTTGATGCATACATCGTAAGCCGTTCTTTACTGGAGCAGACGTCGTGTTTACAACTGGACAGACTGCAGAGTCAACACCATTCTGAACATGAACCTATGGCTCGAGAGCCTGACCGCCTGTGCATCGCGAACTACGCCTGTGACGGCGGACAGGTACCGTACCCACAGCGATTCACCTAGTATCTTGCGATGGTGCAAGTGTTATCTGGAGGAAAGGCTCAGGAGTAGATGAGGTATGAAGTGCTTCTGAGCCACTCTTTAACAATCAAGGCTGTCCAGGGAGGCGTGCAACATCGGGCCCGCGGCACAGCGGGTCAGCCTGATCTAAAATTGGAACACAATAAGGAGCACTCATGCATCCTCCCCAGCTTTACGAGAGGCATTCACACCCCTCCTGGCGATGCATGCCACGGTATTCCTGAATAATTGACCACGCAACGGCATCAACTCAGGCGCGTGGTGAAGCTGCATTCGACTCGCAACCGCTCATTCCGAGGACGTCGGGCGGTTGGTGCACGAGCAAGGGATGGTAACGTTACACCATCCTCGCGCTTGGATGCATGAATACGATTAAAATTGGTTAGACGTTGGGGACCCTAAACGCGCTGTTCATGCGCTTCGCCTTGCACTGCCCATACTCTGGAACCCCATTTCTGCGCTTCTTCCCTCTTGTGCTTCATTTCATGCTTTCTTTCCTGCCTTGCCAGATGAGGGGAATTGCAACTGCGTCGAGATTCCACAATTGACTTGATCATTCGACTTTATAATCCAGATGGCCCCCAACCATCGAGACAACTTGTGGTTGACTCTACTATCATTGTCAGCCATGGTCGACCTAGGAAGAGCAGGTAAATGCAAGCACGTCTAAGAATTCCTCGGGTCTCTAATCTGGCGCAGGAGATGTTTTTCCCTCGGGGTCTCCACCACCAACCGACTTCGTCACGGGTTTGACACCGACACCCACAGCCAAATTGCACTCGCCATCACCATCTTGCTCACCTGCAGAATGCTGCGGTCCCATGACCGTGACAGCCACATCCCAGCTGACCAAGTTGTCTCGCTGCTCAACATTCCATGGTGACCTTACACTGAGTGGACTTCCCGTGCCACTTCCCCTTCCCCCAGAGAACTCACCAGCGACAGCTTTCGCCGTCTCCATCCCAACAATTGACGGGTCGCTGGTGATATCAGACATGTCCCGCGCTCCGGGCATCGCCTTTGACATATCCTTCGATGGCCTCTCCTCTGTTTCCCAGGACATCGTCTTCCAGAACATCGAGAGCCTCTGCATACCCCGGCTGGATGTCACCGCCAATTCGATCATCTTTCAGAACGTAAATTTCACCAACTTGTTGCCGTGCACGAAATTCCCCGACGCCACTGGAACGCTGCCGAATATAGGAGCGGTCTCGCAGATCATGTTCAATGGGACAAATGCGTGGCAGATTGGTCCGCTTGGGCAGGATAGCTCTGTATCTGGAACTTTGCCTGAAGGATCTGAAGTCTCGATCGTCGCTGTGGGAAACCCCTACCTAGAGGCAATCGACCTCTCCGGGCTGGCGCCGTACAATGCAACAGTCATCATTGAAGACAATGCGATTTGCGAATTCGTGGATCTGCCGGATCTGAGTGTCGCCGATACGTTGCAAGTGGAAGGGAACACAAGGCTGTTCAATCTCACAGCGCCAGCTCTCACCACTGCCAATGGCCCTATCGTGATCAGTGGCAACGATGGACTCTCGGCGGTGGATCTCCCGGCCCTCACGATAGCGAGGAGCTCCGTCACTATCGAAGGGAATATACACAAGCAAGTCAGACCTAACAGAAGCGTATAGATCACTGCTAACGGAGTTAAAGCTTCAACCAATCTCTAACGCAGGTGGATGGAGACCTCACAGTCATTTCTTCCGGTCAGATCGACTGTGCTCCCGTTCTCGCTATTCCCGCGCGTGCGAAGCCAACTTGCGAGAGCAATGCGACCCCTGCCTCCACGCCGTCCTCATCTACACCCAGTGCATCAGCCTCCGCGTCGGCTGCAAAACATAGCCACGGCCTGTCATCGGCAGCTACGATAGGCATTGGTGTCGGTGTAGGAGTCGGAGGCGCACTACTGATCGCCGTCTTACTGTTCCTCTGCTGGCGCCGCCGTCGGCGTAGTACTTATTCCCCGGCACCTGAGAAGTATTCCAGCGCTGGGGAAAAGTCGGATGGCTTTGCCTATACGGAGGTACCGCGGGAGGCTGCTGGCGACCAACTAGCTACAACACAGTTGGTTCGTGAAGAGCACACGCCTTCACACATAGGCGGAGAGACCGAGCAGAGATCGGACCCAGCCGTCGATGCACCTCTGGATCCGGTTACGGGAGTGAAGGAAACAGAGTCGATTAGAAGACACGAAATGGACGCCAGGAGCATTGATTTCGACCACGACGACAACCACGACGATGACACGAGGAGTTTGGAGGACATTGAGCGTGCGCACAGGCAGTGATGACGAAAAAGACCGTTTGATACTTCGTGAATTCAACATTAATCATAACCAACGACAGTGGCCGCTCCTAATTCGTAATATTGCTCGCCAGTTCAAACCACCCGCCCAACGGCGTCGACGTCGTAAACTTGATGCAGCTCACATCGCGGTACTCGTCGAAACACTTGCTCGCCGCCTCGTGCACCATCCCAAGCGTGACACCCTCGTCAGACCGAATGACCGACGGGGCGAGACTTTTCGTCAAGCCCACGTAGTCCCTCGTCTCGTCTCGCTCGTCCCAAATGCTGCACTGCAGCGCCACACACGGAGGTTTCGAAAGTTGCATCTTCGAGATGCTCCGGCCCTGCCCGGTGATGGCGCGCAGCTTGATGGCCGGCACATCGCAGCGGAAAATCATGAGCGCGAAGCAATCCAGCCCCTGGCCTTTCGGTTCCTCGAAGGAGTACATGTGTCCACCCGGCTGAGCTTCCAGGACCAGGGGCAGAGTTGAACGCCAGAAGCGGAAGTGGTAAGAGGGAAAGGTGCTTTGGATGATTGGGTTGAGTTGTGGGAACCAGGGAATAGTGAGGCTGAGCGTAGGGGCGATGAGTTTCCGCCGGCGGGAGAAGGCAGGAGAGGAGGTGACGGAGGGGCGGCCGGGTTTCGAATCGGCTTGGAGGAAAAGAGCGCGTTGGAGACGTTTGGAGCCGTGGATGCATTGGTGCCATTGTCGGTTGACTTCGGTTAGGCGGAGCAGGTGGCTGAGGATGCGGGCGTTGTTGTACACTCGTACTGAGCGGGGGTCTTCGTTATCTAAGATGGAGAGGAGCTGGCTGGGGAGGTTCAGGAGGATGTGCTCGAGGAGTTCGGAGACGGCGAAAACTCGCTGCACATCTGAAAGGTTTTCGATGTCCATGTTGGGAATTGGGTCACGATGTGATTTGATTGGCAGTGTTTGTTACTGCTGAACGGTCAAGGGTTCTCCTTGTTACGGTGGGTGTGTCATGCTTCATCATGAAATGGAGCCCGAAGACCATATGGCACCGAGCGTTTAGTTTCCAATTACATGAGTCCTGCCAGAGTCCAAGGGGAGGTATCAATTCTTTTGAAAGTGTATTGTACGGATCTTGGGGAATAGTTGTTGGCATGAGTGTAGCTCAGGTAGGCGCGCACTCCACGCACGGGCCTTCGTTCCGGAAACGGAAGGCACCTCTCCGTCAAGCCTCGCCTCACCTTATCAATGAATCCTCCCTCCTTCACGCCCAGACCATGTGACCGACGAACACCTCCCGTCCTCTCCACTTCGCGCCAGGACTCTGTGTATTCCACCGACGATACAGCAACCATGGCGTCCAGCAAAGCCGTCATCCCCGTTCTCGTAGGCATGATGCTGTTGACCGGTGTGTGCAACACGTTGCTCACCAAGTACCAAGTGAGTGTGCACTGCCAACCCCACTCCACTCCCCTTCCACTCCAGCACTGACGCGTAGAGTGTGACAGGACATGCAATGCGTCGCCGACTGCGACTCCGCCCACCCCAAGACCTTCGAGCAGCCCGTCATTCAGACCTTACAGATGTTCGTGGGCGAGTCCGGATGCTGGCTCGTCGTGTTCCTATCCTTCCTCTTCCGCCGCATCCGAGGAAAGAGCTCGTCTGAACAAGATGTAGCCTATCGCCCACTCGGCACAGGGGATAGCGAGGAGGCGATACTAGACGACGAGGATGAGCGCGTGGTGCCTGATCTCTCCGAGTCGCAGACACTGATAGACCCGACGAACGTGGTGGCCAAGCCCGTGCCCGAAGAAGCGATCATGGCCGGGGAGAGGAGGCCCCTGACGGGATGGAAGGTCACTCTGCTGGCGCTGCCGGCCATCTGTGATATTTGTGGCACCACACTCATGAACGCCGGCCTCTTGTTTGTCGCGGCTTCCATCTACCAAATGACGCGTGGAGCCCTGGTGCTCTTTGTTGGCCTCCTCAGCGTGATATTCTTGAAGCGATACTTGGGTCTTTGGAAGTGGGTCAGCTTGTTCGTGGTGGTGCTGGGAGTGGCTATTGTCGGCTTGGCGGGCGCTTTGGCAAATAAGGCGGAGGTGCCGGGTGATACGCGGCCAGACGACGGGAGCATGCTCTTCGTGCGTCAAGCATTGATGCTGGCCAGAGATACGATTTCGACCCTGGCGGAGCCAACGGCCGCACAGACAATCATCGGAGTCTTTATGATTGCCGGCGCGCAGATCTTCACGGCGTCGCAGTTTGTCATCGAGGAGAGTCTCATGGGCACCTACTCCATGGATCCCATCCACGTCGTCGGCTGGGAAGGGCTGTTCGGCTTCACGATCACGCTGATTGGCATGGGAGTGCTGCACGCGGCCATCGGAACCGGCTACTTCAATGCCACCGAAGCCTTCCACCAAGTGTTTACGAACAGAGCCATTGGCACGACATCACTGCTGATCATGCTATCGATTGGGTATGTTCCTTTTCGGACTGCCTGATATTCCTAGCTAACAACTCTACAGCGGCTTCAACTTCTTCGGCTTGTCCGTCACTCGCTCCCTTTCCGCCACCTCGCGCAGCACCATCGACACCTGCCGCACCCTCTTCATCTGGATCGTAAGTCTCGGCCTGGGCTGGGAGACATTCAAATGGTTGCAAGTCGTCGGCTTCGCCCTGCTCGTCTGGGGCACCGGCGTGTTCAACGAGATCTTGAGCCCTCCGAGTCTCGCGTGGTTGCGCAGGAAACGCAGACGAGACGAGTCGTTTGCACGTCTCGAAGAGGATTAGAACCTCGCTTCCCAAACGTGCACATGTCGCAGCGTTCGCAGTGAAGAATAGCATCATCAGTCATGAAGTTCCATCATCAAAGCCCATGAGCCTTACAATACTCCCTATGCATCAAATCCGCCAGTCCCATCCCCATCACCACCTCCAGCACAGGAACAGGATAATTCACCGACCTCGCACGGAAAACAAACGTCCGCGCAATCCACACCCCAACCCCAATCCACCCTCCCACTTCCACATGCCCCCTCACCTCCGTCTCCACCCGCCTCCTCTCCCGATCATGACACCACCGCGGGATGTAAGTTCGATAATCAACCCGCGCAGCCTGGCAAAGCATAAAGAGCACAGGCAAAACGCACGCCGTGCGCTCCATCGCGAGCATCGTGCGCGCGTTGCGGAAAATCGACGCGGGCACCGTCCAGCCTAATTGATTGATTTGGCGGAAATGCGCCAGGCTGCCGGCGCCCGCGACGAAAGGCGATGCGTCTACGAATGCGGCTTGGAGGTCTACCCGTCCGAATGGTGTGGGGTGTTTCGGCGGTTGCGGGCGCCATTCGTTGTCCGTGGGGGTTTTGGAGCGCCAGAAGAGGAGGTCGTGGAGTTGCATGTTATGGTGATCGATTGGCCACCGAGTGCTAGATTTGATTGGGATGGGGAGGGTCTTCAGAGTCGATTGATGGGTTTGGAGGGTTCCAAGGCTGAGGATCGATTGGAAGACGTCAGGAGCTTCTCGATGCGGAAATTAGAGTTTCGTGCGGTTGCACTTGCCAGACTACAGGTATAGGTATTTACGCAAGAGCATGAGGAAGGAATACAGATGTTTTGAGCAGGACACGTAGATGCGTAAGCGAGCATATCGGACTAGAATGCTATGTGAAGGCCGTTGGTCATTCAGAGGCACGCCGGTTCTAAATCTATACAAGGACGTAGAGAGCACACAACTGTTTCATAGTCAGCTTCCAGATATCGAAGCAGAACAGAGGAGAGAGACGACTCACCAAAGCCAACCCCATAATCATGCAAATCCAAAACATGACATTATTCAGCAACGTGCGCTCGCGAATGCCGGGCAGCCGCTGAATCATGACAAACGGCATCTGCAGCATGAGCAGCACAAAGCCATACCCGCGGAACTTGCGCGTGATGCAGCCCATGACGAGCTCGTGCGCCAGCGCGGAGATGAAAAAGGTGATGCTCATGGCGACGGGGCGGGAGAGGTTGGCGCTGCGCGACGCGCTGTACACGTGCCGGCGGAAGAAGTTGTGCACGGGGATGTTCCACTCGCGGGAGAACTCGAGCCAGTCCAGCGAGTTCCACCAGTCGGAGTAGAATTGGCGGTCGGCGAAGCAGGTGATTTCCGCAAAAGCGCCCAGGGCGTATTCGAAGATGACGAGGAAGACGAGCAGGAAGGTGACCATGAAGGGGAAGAGGAGGCGCGAGACGGTCTCGGCGAAGATGAGGGATTTGTCGAGCAAGTATTCGTTCTCTTGCAGGCGGATGTGCGACTCGTCGAGGACGGGGATGATGAATTCTTCGCTCGTGACGGTCATGAGGAAGATGCAGCCGAAGACGGCGAGGACTTTGTAGAAGAGCTCAAGGTAGTTGCGGCTGCGGTTGCGCGGGTATTCGAGTTCGTAGCATAGGGTGGGGCACAAGAGGTAGTCGAAGAAGTTCTCCACCGTTAAGTTGGAGGGGTATGTGACGTTGCCGGAGGGGGACGTGAGTTCTTTGGCGAGATCCTCGCGTAATTGAACGATGGGGGAGATGTTGGTATGTCTGCTGGACTCGTCGTCATCCGGAATGAACTGCATTCTCTCGGCGATTGGTGTGCGCGGGTAATGGACAGCAGCGGTCGTCGGTGTTTGCGGCCCAATCGGCATGTCGAGCTGTTGCAGTCGCTTGAGCGTGTTCGATAAGTGCCCACAGTAGAAGGCGTAGCTGTGCATTTTCATGAAGAGGGCGAGGGTGTGCAGCGTGAAGAAGACTTGCGCCGTCCAGCTCCAGTCTCGTGCAAAGGGATACGAGATCCACACCCACAGCCATATCGACTGAACGATGCTCTGCACGATCCTGCCGCCTTTGTTCCACGCCAACCACCCCGAGCTGTTCGTGTACAGCATGTTCAGCGGGAGATTGACGCCCGTGCTCGCACACATGAGCAGATCGAGGGGAGCAAGCTCCCACACGTTCGCCGTGAACAGTGGCCACTGTTTGAAATTGAACAAGTTGCCCGTCTCTTTGTAGTTGCGCAGCATGGAGGTGATGACCATGATCGCCAACCCCACCCAGAATAGCACGAAGAAGCCGCGAAAGTTGGAATAGTCGCTCTTAGGGTCGAAGTATGACACACGCTCTTGATAGTCGACCGTTGGGAACATGCGTTTCCGCTTGGCCCGCAACTGCTTACGCGCCTCCGATGTGGCCTTCACCGAGGGAGGTGCATCTTCCGGCGGCGCTGGAGTCTGCGATGGCGTTCGTTCGGGTACTGGCAGTTCTTCTGACTTGATGATATCGGCGCGGGAATGCGCCAGGGATGAGAGAGCGGGTTTGCGCGGGATTGGCTGGTGTATGCCGTTGCTCATCCCGCTCGCCGTGGACGAGGAGTTCTTTAAAGGACTCGAGGCCATAGTTGGAGTAAGAGAGAAAAGGAGCACCTGGCTCGAATATGTGATGAATGAAGGATCGTATGGCGTATCAAACCCCCTTCTTGACCGACTCTTGCGTGTGCTGAGCCGGATTAGGGACGGGGATGCAACCAAATCGTCATCGCGATGAAGTTAAATATTTATTCAAGCAGCCTTTCGGTTCCGGTTCGGCGCACGGATTCCGTTCCGAGACGCCGCAAAAGCTTGTTTGCTCATTCACATGTGACAGTCGGCTGAGCTCATTAGATAATGATGCTTCATCATGTCTACTAAGTCCTGATCGTACATCTCACTGACCAAGCAATCAATGAAAATGGTGGCGTCTAGTCGACCTCATTTCACCTCGTCCAGCAACAACCCTCGTTATCTCAACACTGGTCAACCGCCATTCGTGCTGGATCGGGGGTAGACTGAATGAACGTTCCTGCGCTCGACTGGATGATTGCATCTTTGGACGTCTATTCCCTCACATGATTGATGGGAATGACTAAACCGATCGCGTGTGTGCCGTAGCCGTACAACTTTTCCCCATTGCAGGCACACACGCGATTAGGTGCATCGTCGGGCTTGTCGAGACCATTGCAGTTGCGTGGATAGGAAGGACATAACCGCCAGGGACGACGTAAGGAATGTCGGACATACTCTCAGCCGGCACTCTCGACAGCCAGTCAGGTAGTGTCCGAGGAAAGGTCAGGCTCAGGATAGACCGGCACCAGCTCTCCTTGGAAATGCATGGGTCTCACATATCCGCGCGCGGAGTTCGGGAGCACCGGCTTGCCAAACATGCGGTAGCTGGCCATTATAACTTGCAGACCGCGCGATATCTCCGCAGCGGAGAATAGGGCGTTGATCTCCGGCTCCCAGCGATGGGCGTACTCTTTGCGTTCCACCCCTCCGTTATCGTGTTGCTGCATGTATACCAACACGATCGACTGATCTTCTGCTCGACAATAATACCCCGCGGGAGTGGCCCTCCGCTCGACGAGGTTCTTGTCGGGATGAGTTAGCTTGATCAAGAGGTCGAGGTCCGCAAATATGGTGATGATGGTGCCGCGCAGCCATTCGTTGAGACCGCCGGGGAGATGTTTTTGGCCGCACAGCAGCTGTGCGACACGCCGTCGCACGCCGTCGGCGAAGCTGTACAGTCCGACTGCCCAGAGGCTGCGGTTGACGAATCTCTCCATGTATGTCACTGTGAAGCCAGCGTGGCGAGCAATGATGATCTCTTCGCCAAGTTCGAGGATCTTTTGCCGGTATGAATATAGCTCGACGCTTCGATTGGCTGCGAGCTCGTTGGGACAGATGGCGCGGGTGTTGTAGAGCAGGTAGAGGTCGTAGTAGGCAACCCGAAGCGACTGCATCTCCAATTCCTCCAGCACATCTTCGGCATCGATGGTGTTGTAGTACATGTTCCAGTAAGTGTCAAACAGTTCCAATTGGCGCGTGATTGCTCGAGCCAAAGGGCATGACGGATCGACGTACGCCCCGACGGCTAGATTTCTCATGATTTTGGCCACCGTTTCCGTAGCGAGAGTTTTGAAAGACTTTGCGGCTTGCTCAAAGTCGGCAAACGGTCCGTGAACGCAATCAGTCTCAATGACCAGTGTCTTGTCCGCGAGAGACATCTTTTCAAAATGAAAGGCCAGATCAGAAGCCCAGATTTTATAGCCGCCACGGAAACTCAATGGGGCGAGCAGCCGACTCAAATCTCCACCGTACCAGCGAGGCGATGCATTGGTCGAGTCTGGTTGCGCGGAGTGTTGAGACATGATTTGAAGACCCGCCTCGACGCTGCGGTCGGCATTCATGAGATCGCATCGGAGTATATTGTACGCGGCGATCAAGACGCATGAAGCAAGAAGCACCGAGGGATCGGTGTGCGAGGCAAGTCGAAGCTCCTCGACAGCTTTGTTGCATTGCGTCAGGGCAAGCACGTTAAGTCGTGAGGCGTCCTCTGCGAGGAGAACTTCGTGCGTCGCCCCTATCGCGACAATCAGATGCCGAATGACCGGACAGGACTTCGCCAAAGACACGACATCGGCCCGCCAGAACTGAGAGTCCTCCATTTGAGTGAGCATCTTGTTCACCGTCATGGTTTGGTAAAAGTCGATGGCGCGGCGTTCATCAGAAGTACACGTAGGGTCCAGGAGCAGGGCGTTTCGAATGGGCGGCTGTCGATATGCTGCGACCAGGGACGTGGTGGTCTGGTTGGAAGTTTGCAATTGCACTGTCCCCTCCTCGCTCGATTGAGCGCGCTTGCGTTTCCCCCGCCGTGCTCGTTTGGTAAGTCTGCTTGTCCGTTGTGCATGGGAGAAGACCTGGATTCGTTCAGAGTCGGAAGAATGCGACAGGGAGGAGGATGAGGCCGTTTTGACCACCCAGAGAAGTCCGGCGTTGGGCGCCGGAGGGCCCATGATGGTTCACGGAGTAGAGAATAAGAGCATCGCGGGCTCTTTCCACAGGAATGAGCTCAACGGCGATGTACGTTTATGACGAGGTTGCGAACATGACTGGATGTTTCGAGCTGAATACTGCCCTGTGTATGTAATGTTCGGGTAGTATTTACATAAGCAAGCGGAAAGTGGGGGCCGGTGGAACCAGTGGAGCCGGTCCAGAACGGTGAGAGAACGTCGAGTAGGTATAGGTACAGGTAGTTGAATATATGGACTAATTATTACATGCAGTAGACAAGCCTCTTCATCCTTGTAGGTACATTGAGCAGAGACTCAGAGGAAGTAGGTGTTCCCATGCCAGGAACGGCATTTGCTTCTGCACCCGTAATTCTTGCTCCATGACCCATCCCTGGGCTTGGAAATCGCTGCTCTTCTCATACCATTGATTTGCAAAGTGTAGAGGAGCTCGAGCCGCAGTGGCTCTGCCGAGCAGACCGTCTTCTCCTTCAATGAGGTAGAAGGTGAGCCGACAAAGCGTATCGGCGGTCAGAGTTGCAAGCTCGATGTAGTAACTCCGCAGCATCTCTTCACCGCGACTGGCATGAAGTTCCGCCACGGCTTCTCGCAGGAGCAAGAGACAGATGTAGCACACGGCCTGACAGTAAGCGCTGACGATCGGTTTATCAGGGGATGTGGCCACCCTGCGGGTCACACCACCTTTGTCTTTGATCGTGAATTCTGCCCAAGACCGCGGAAAGTTGCATGTTTCGAGGTCAAGAGTCACTTCTGTGCAGTACTGGTCTTGCCAGCCTAGGAGCTTTCGCTCCATGTCCAGGCACGCTAACAGCGAGCGCCCGACGGCATCGACGTCGGGTTGAGTGGGCCCGCGAACCTCGTCGGCGTCCGCAAGAAGGCCGGGGATCTTGACGGCCAGCTGCATCAAGCTCTCTGTGATTTCCGGCAGCAGTTGCATTGTACCAGGCCATGGATGCCAGAGCTCGATCGGTACGGGCATCGCGACCCGCGAAGCCAACGACCGTAACAGAACCGTCTGTCGCAGCTGCGTACGTATATAGCCAGCGGCCAGGCTTGGAGAGGCCCGCAGCTCCTTCCAATGCATATGGGTCAGGTGAACGAAGCCCTCATACAGACCTCTCACCCCAGAAGCGAGAGGGCGAAACAGATCCAGGTGAAATAGCCCCAAGGCACAAGCAATTACGCTTTCCACGTCGTACACCTGGGTTTTCAGCGCGATCTGCATGGTTCGCACGGCGAAGTTATGCCTTTTCCGAGACTCGTGGAGGAGGCGGGGGTCGTTGAGGGTGGAAGCCGGTAGCAGCAGACACAGGCTGTCGTTCGCGGCCAAGACGCCCGGCGGACTCGACGAAGCCAACCAGTCCCGAAAACCGTCGACCGCAGTCGAACGAGTAGACTTGGCACCGGAGCCGATCAGGCTGGCGCCAAACATTTCAGCCAAGGTGTAGCGGAAGACATCGGCGCTGTGGGGTGGAGATCGAATTGGATCGTCCCAGAACTCAACTTCGTCGCCATCATCGGCCGAAGGCGTCGCTGAAATCAAGGTTGCTGAATCCGACGGCGCTCCATACATCGCTATCGAAGATCTGGCGTACTCGCTGGCCATTGTGTCGTGAGAGGACATCCCTGATGAGTCGGACGAGGCTGGGGTTTGCGCACTTGACGTTTGAGTGCTCTGGCTCCTCGGCGGCCCTATCTGACGACGACTAAGGCGTTCCAGTGCACGTCGGCGGATCTGCTCTCCGGCCGGCGTGTGGAATATCGGCTGCGTGGGCGGCATTGCGTTGGCAGTTGACCACCCACAAATCTGAAGCCTGCCAGACAGCAGGGTGATGCGGGAGACATGGCAAGTCGAAACCCAACCTTCGCTGGGAGCCGGCGTGCTCCATTCGGGGACTGCTGAGGTGGCATTCGGCGGGGAGTGAAATCGATGACTACCTAATAAGGTAAAGTACATCCTGCCGTGGCCCTCTAAATTGAAGATCGTCGTCCCGACGTCCGTTAGAAGACGAATGTAGAACAAGTCCACCGTAGTTTGGCTCATTCACATGCGACAGACAGCTGAGCTCCAACGCTCTATTCAAGGCTGACAACTTCGGGATATGACAACTGACGATGCCGAGTGATGGCTTCAATTAGTGGAGGGGTCGCCAATAACGGCGAGGGACTGCATTATCAAGAGTTGAACGTCGAGACCGGCAAGAACACCGTCTTAATGATCCATGGCGCTCTCCGTTCCGGCGATGACTGGGACTTGATCGTACCTCACCTACCCCGAGACTACCACCTTCTGATCCCCGATCTCCCCGGTCACGGACAATCTAAAGATATCCTGCCGTTTTCGAAAAAGCTATCAGCACGCCTGCTGGCCGACCTCATCAGGAAGAAGGCGCTCAACGGCAGAGCTCATGTCATTGGATTCAGTCTCGGCGCCGGAATAGGGGTACAGCTTATATCGCAGTACCCTGACCTTATCGATGTCGTCTTCCTCTCCGGATACGGGGCGGTCTCAGCTCCCCCATCCGCCGTAGCAGCTGTTCTCTGGGCGCAGGAGCGCGGCGAAGCGCTTCTTCCAAAATCAATGATCTCGTGGCTGATGGACGGCACGGATCTGAGCTCGTCAGGATCTACGGTACCAAGTTATGCACTTTGTCGTTCCATCGCCGATAACATACACGCTGGAGAGGAGCCTTCCCCCTGGCCAGCAAGGACTCTGATCGTCGCTGCTGGCAAATCTGGCATCCTGCCCACGGCCGATAATGCGGATGCTGCGAGGAGGCTGCGAGAAATTGCGTCGACTGTGCAGCCGGTTGGACAGACGAAGGCGTATACCCACCGGCAGATGCGGCACCCGTGGTGTAGGCAGGCGCCGCAGTTGTTTGCGCAGACGGCCACCATGTGGTTTGAGCATGGCACTGTTCCAGAGGGGTTTGAGGAGCTTTGAGGCATGACGTCGGAGGTGAGTTTGATCGGAGGGCGATCGGGAAGGTGCGATGGTCGTGCCTTCCAGATTCGGAAGAAAATCGAGCAAACATCGTCATCTCATATCCGTCCTGGAAGTTTTCTCCTTCAGGCCCCTCTATCCTCACCATCTGTCCTCAGCCTCTTCGCAACCCACAAGATCAGAATGACAACCACCCCGTGTGTGGCTGGCGCTCTGCCTGCCCGCGTGAAAAAGCTCGAAGAAGCGCACGGGAAGTTTGAAGAAGCCTACCATAAGCTCAACGATGAGCATAACTCCACAAAGGCGGAGAATCGGAGGCTGAAGCAGGAGTTGGACGAGCTCAAGCAAGATGTTCTGAAGCAACGCGAGGATACGAATATGAAGACTCGATGGCTCACTGCGATGCTGTCGCGGTTCTACACCGACCAACATTCAGCCGAAGCCAGAGCCGCGACAGCAGGCCAACTTGATCTAATTTACCGACAAAACCCGACCACCAACATGAGGAGCAAGGTCGGAAGCCAACCAGGGTTGCTGAAACAGCCTACACAAGCACAGCTCAGAGCAAGAGAACCGGCGCTTACGAAGCTCACCGAGCAGGTTCAAGCATCGGACCTGGACTTTGACCCCATCGCTTCCAATGCCATCACACCGACTCACGCAGACCAGCCACCGCAGAAGCAGCGTGAGCCTGAAGTCATGCAGACCAAGACTGCGGGGATCAAAATGATACCGACCCACGCGGCTGGCGCAGCGATGAAGAAGTACAGCCAGCAGGAGTTGAAGCAGATCAGAGACAACGACACCACGTCTGCTCACGGCGCACCCCCATTGCCACTGCAGTACACGATTGCACTCAAAGCCGTCCAAGCGCAGATCGCGTTATTTGAGGCGAAAACCAGCGCGGTGGCCGCGTCGGCAGCATCGACGCAGACTACGCAGGCATTGGACAGACTGACGCACTATCTCGGAACGGTTGATAGACGAGTCGGGTCGCTTGAGATATCGAAACAGGTTCTCCAAACCGGCATTGCAACGATGAGCAGACATGTCTCCGAGGCTCGGACCGACATGTCAGGAAGCCTGGAGAATATGTGGGAGAATGCGCAAGAAGAAGCATCTCGGCAACAGCAACAACTTGACGACATGCGAAAAGACGTCGATCTACTGAAAAAGGGGCTTGAAGAGATGGGCAAGAAAGACGACAAAGTTCTTGAGGAGCTCGAAGAAGTGCGAAAAAACGAAGCCGAAGTGCGTATGAAGCTTGACAGAGTGCGGAAGAATGAAGCCAAAGTCCAACTTGAGCTCGACAAAGTGCGAGAGGACGACACGAAACTGCGCAACGACCTTGGAGACGTGTGGAAGGATATCAAACTGGTGTGGAAGGAGATCGACCATCAGTGCGACGAATTCAAAGACCTGGACCGGGACGTGCGTCGACTCATGGACTCCCGGGATGGGCACGGTCGCGAGCTGGACGGCATCCATGCACATCTCCGTGATGTCCAACGACGGCGTCAGGACGGGTATGGATCCGACAGCAGACGTTCGGGCTGCCGCTAGCATGTGGTCTGCGGACAAGTGAGGAGGAGTTGAAACCGCAATTCAGTCACACAACTCGGAATTGTGCAGGGCGAATTCGAATTGTTTGTGTCTCATGGCCGGCAAGCCAGCGACTCCAATCGGCGTCGGGACATTGCCTGAGCAAGGTCGATAGGAATTGACAATTGCAACTAATGCAAATACACACTTTCAGTCCCAATAGTGCCCGCTCAATCCAACCGATTTGTGTGTAGAGGCGCAACGAACCAACCAAGGAAGAGTGTTGATATTAGTGATCACTTAAAGTATTTGAATTTGCTTTAAAGCGCGGTGACGAACAAGGCTGAATCGGGGTAGTCATCCGCCATCGATCCTCTTGCCTGAGATCAAGACATGTGTGGGATGCGATTGTCAGACGAGATAACGAATGTGCATGGAAACGATACGAGTGTCTACCAGGTCCCAGCCAAAGCATTGGGGGAGTCGAGAAGGTCTGATGAAATAGGGATGTAGTGAACCATGGGAGCGGGATTGTGCATGCAGCACGCATGGGTGTGTGGGGGGCAGAGCAGGGATTGGCCTCGGCAGGATCTGGCCCTCATTATGACGCTTTTCGACGGCTTCGCTTCCACCAACCGGAGAGTGAGTGTTGTGATGTGGTACTAGCTGCTGTCTCTCCATTGATCAAGCAATCCGTCGACTGCAAGGTTGTTTCTCGATCCGTCACCCTCGATCTCGACCACCGGCCTACCTGTACATCCGCCTGCCTCTCTCCACCACCTACGCTAACCCCACTCCCTTATTTGTCTACGCCGGAGAACCGCGCGGAGTTAAGTCGTCCAGGCTGAAAATCACCGGGACTGGCAACGTACGGCAACTGTGCACATTCCCTCATTCCAATCGATCTTCGTACCCTACGTCTCGACCTACGCCACTTCACATCGACAAGGTCGGCGGGCAAGACGAGCCTCAGCTAGGAGGAGGGAAGACGCTGGGTTGCAGGCAATGACAGCTCACGCGACTCCCCCGAGCGCGGAACCAGCTTGAAAGAGAAGACAGACACCCGACGGACGCCAACGATCACGGGCACACAAGGCACAATGCAGACGCCAGGTTTCGATGGAAGCCAGGGCGGCAGCGAAATCGACTTTGGTACTCCCCTCAGCCTCGGCGGCATCGATGCCATGATTCGAGCGGGCGACGGCGCAAACCTGGCCAGCTATCCGGCTCAGCAGATCGGGATGGGCCATGGACATCCAAGCACCCTCGACCCCGCTCTTCACTCACAAAACCCATTGGCCTCAGGACAACGGCAACAAGGCTTTGCCGGCAATGGGCGACAAGGACGCATGGGCGAGTCGGAGAACACGAGCCCGGACATGGACATGGACATGTTCGACGGCACCGAGAACAATGATGCGAGCGCGCAGCGGCGACAAAGTGAAAACGCCGACGGCGCTGACGGCGAGCTTCGCCCGTCATGGAGCGAGCTCAAGACCAAGGCGGGCAAGGAACGCAAACGGCTGCCTCTGGCTTGCATTGCCTGTCGGAGGAAGAAGATCCGGTGCTCGGGTGAGAAGCCGGCGTGCAAGCATTGCCTTCGCTCTCGCATCCCATGCGTCTACAAAGTCACCACCCGGAAAGCGGCGCCTCGGACGGACTACATGGCTATGCTGGACAAAAGACTCAAAAGGATGGAGGAGCGAGTCATCAAAGTCATTCCCAAGGAAGAACAGGGCATTGTGTTGAGCACCGGCCGAGCAACTCTGAAGCCTCCCTTACCCCCGGCTCCTTCCAAAGGCACTAATGCGTCCAAGAAGCGCATGGCGGAGACGGCTTTTGCCGATGAACTGAATCAGTGGGCTGCCTCCAAAGACGTCCTGCCTGATCGCAAGACGCCCACAACAGCTGAGCCGGACAAGGGCTCCTCGCAAGCGCAAGCGCAAGCTTCCGACGAGTACAATCTCCTCCGCGAGGGCGCAGACAAGCTGCCCTCGCGAGAGTTGCAAGAGCATCTGTCCGAAGTCTTCTTCGATTCCGTCTACTGCCAGAGTTATCCCTTACTCCACAAGCCAAGCTTCATGCGCAAGCTGGCACAAGGCCAAGTGGCGCCCGTGTTGATGCTGGCCGTTTGCGCCATGTCGGCTCGCTTCTCCACTCATCCCGCCTTTCGATCGGAGCAGCCAGCCTTCCTTCGAGGAGAGACGTGGGCGAGCGCGGCTCGAGAAATCGCGCTGAAGAGATACGACACCCCCAACATTACCATCCTCATCGTGTATCTGATCCTTGGACTCCATGAGTTTGGTACTTGTCAAGGTGAGCACCTGCACTTCCCATTCATTGACCACCAACCTGCTGACCCTGCAACCAGGTGGCCGAAGCTGGATGTTCGGCGGCATGGCGCAGCGCATGGCGTACGCATTGCAACTGCACAAAGATCTAGACCACGATCCCAAAACTCGCAACGCCGCGGAGAAGAGTGAGCTCACGTTCACGGATCGCGAGATCCGCCGCCGAACGATGTGGTCCTGCTTTCTCATGGACCGCTTCAATTCCAGCGGCACCGAGCGACCCATCTTCATTAGCGAGCAGTACATCCGCGCCCAGCTACCGATTAAAGAAAGCTACTTCCAGATGGAGATTACCGGGCCCACCGAGGACCTCGAAGGCAATGTCCCCAATCCCGTGGAGCCCAGTACAGGGCAGGTGTCGAATGCGAAAGATAACATGGGCGTCACGGCCTATCTCATCCGACTCGTGGCCATTTGGGGACGCCTGATCAACTATATGAACCTGGGCGGCCAGCAGCTCGACGAACATCCCATGTGGGATGCACAATCCAAATTCCATCAGATCAAGCAGGCAGTCAAGGATTGGAGAGACGCACTGCCGGCATCGATGGAGTACACGCCGGAAAATCTCCAGAACCACGCCAGCGAAAAGATTGCCAACCAATTCCTCTTCTTGCACCTCGTCCACAACCAGATCGTGCTATTCATCAATCGCTTTGCACTCCCCACGCCTGGATCAAAAGCCAGGCCCCCAAAAGAGATGCCTGCAGAATTCCTGTCTGAAGCAAAGAAAACGGCCCTCGAAGCAGCAAACCAGATCTCCAAATTAGTGCATGAGGCCATGGACTACCAAGTCGTCGCGCCCTTTGCAGGCTACTGCGCCTTCTACTCCAGCACCGTGCACATCTACGGCGCCTTCTCGAATAATGCCGCGCTGGAGGCGCTGAGCAAGCAGAACCTCGCGTGCAACATCAAGTACCTGACGAAGATGAAGAAGTACTGGGGCATGTTTCACTTTGTGACGGAGAACCTGCGCGATCTCTACCGCCGGCACGCGGACGCTGCGAAGCCGGGTAGTAAGGGAGGGGTGGGAGGAGCAGCGCCGAAAGATAACAATGGCGACCAGACAATCTTTCAATACGGGGATTGGTTTGACCGATATCCGCACGGCGTCAGCGGGACGGATTACGAGGAGCCGAGCGCCGAGACGAAGAAGGAGCCAGGCGCCGACGCGGTTCTGGGGCAGAAAAGCGATTTGCAGACCGTCGAGGAGTTCTTCTCCAAAATGTCGCCGCCTAGTGCCGCCGCCGCGCAGAAAGATGCGCAGCAGCAACAGCCGCAAAGCCGCAAGATGGCGAAGAAGCGGCAGACAAAGGCGCAAAGCAAGCCGTCTCAGGACTCCCAAGCTGCTGCTGCTGCTCCTACGGCGCCACACGGCGCAGCCAGCAATGACGAAATGCAGGCCTTCGCAAGCAGCCTCCCGGACTTCACCCAGCCTTCCACCGGCTTCGGCATGCCGTCCCAGCAACAGCAGCAGCTGATGGGAACCATGCCCTCCCATCAACAATTCCTCTCCCAGCTCGACCGCCAAATCGTCCTCGACTCCTACGCCGGCCTCGACAACTACACCTCCCATCCAATGCTGGGCCTCGGCGGGCAACAACAGCAACCGCAGCCCCAGCAACTAGACGATCTCGGCAACTTCGACTTCGCCGGCCTCGCGCCCACCGATAGCATCAGTCCCGAAGGCGCCGGTGGCGGCAATCTGTTCCCCGACACCTCGATGGCGTGGTTCATGCCTTTCAACATGGAGCCGCCGCCGGCCGCGGGCGGCGAGGATGGAGGGAATCTCTTCGCCGGCACGAATTTCGATTGGTCGCCTTTTGGGAATCCCGGGGCCGAGTTGCAGGGCACGGGGCTCACGCCGGGCGTGGATTTGGGGGTTGGTGGTGAGCCTGGGGGTCCGACTGATGGTGCCGGCCGTGCTGGGGGGCATTTGGACGTGCTTGAAGATTTACGATAGCCATGAGGGAATGCTTCGCTGTGGGACATGTGTGATGAGATCAGCTTTCTCCCCAAAAAGTTAAGATGTGAGATAGGAAACGACCTACCATTCCCATCAAGTCTCTCCTGTTCTCCTCGTTAGACCCATCACATCAATTCTGCCGCGGCTTTACAATCCCATCATGCACAATATAAAACGCCACCGTGCTATCATCATCCAACGTAGCAAGCAGCAACCGCTTCGGCACCTCAAGCCGCCACTTCCTCTCCCCCTCCTCCAACCCAACCTGGTCCCGCCCCATTACATCAACATCAACATCCTCAACCTCAACCTCAACCCCCAACCCCACCTCCCCGCGCCGAAAAACTTCCACCCCCTCCGCAGGCCCCGGAACAGCGCCAAGCCCATCAAACACCTCCCCAAATTTCCTCAACGTCCAGCGCTCCCGCAGCTGCGTGGGCAACACCCATTCCCTTTGCGGCTGCACAGCCAACGCCTGCCCTGCGTTCCCCGCCGCTTTCTGCGCTTGCAGGAGCGCGATTTGCTCGTCGGGGTGGGTGTAGAGGCGGGCGGGGGGGAGGCCTGAGAGCACGGGGCGGGGAAGCGGGGAAGAACTTGGATTCGCGTTGGAAGGGGATGGGGAAGCGTTGTAGTGGATCCGGATGTCGGTCCAGTTGTGTTGGAATTTGAGCGTGTGGGCTACTTGCAGGGCGAGGTGTTGGAGGTGGGGAGAGCAGGATTTCACGGGGGCGGTGGTGTTGAGGAGGGTTTGGAGGGATGAGGGGGCCGGGTGGGGGGTGTTGTTGTCGCGTTGTGCGCCCATGGCTTTTCCTTGTGTGGCGTTATTGGTTTGCGCGGATTGGTCTACCGTTGGAGATGGAGTGTGGTGAGAGGTGAGGTTGTTCATGTTGAAAAAGGTGCTGACTCATCAGATTCACTCTCCCTCTGTTGCCCGAAAGGGAAACTTGGGCGTTCCATTGGGATAGACTCGGGAGATCATCGAGTGGTAACAAGGGCTCTTGCGTCGACATGTCCGATCCATGTCAGACAACTAAAATGCACAAGATAAGTCAGAATTTACATTGATAATTCTTATACAAGGCCTGTAGGTAGATTCGCAACCTTCCCCACATTCCCCAAGTCTTCATCTCGTCTACGCAAGAAACTCCGTCGTGTGCTACAGTTCATACCCAAACCCAGTCGCCCGCAAAAACTCCAAAACGCTCCACCTTAAAACGCTATAAATCATCCCACTCCTCATTGAGCTCGTCAATCAAGCGATTCTCCGCCTCGGACGAGTCCCTGCCCGAGCGGCCTCGATTGGCATAACTGAGCGAGCCGTTCATATGCACCGGTCTTCGTCGGCCGGGGATGCAGCGCGCACAAGACGCAGTCACGAGGATGAGGATGTCCTGTGGGGCAATCGCAGCAAATCGTCAGCATCAGGGCTGGCACGCCTGCAAGAGGGAAGTGAGGTGACGGCGGGGGGAAAATACCCGGAAAACGCCCAAGATGCCGGCCCACAGGCCGTAGTTGGGCAGCTGCTTCCATCCCCGCTGGTTCAGGACCATGCGGCTGTACACGCAGCCGCCGACGACGTAGACTATCACCGCCACCAGCGCGATCACGCCAAACACCCCCGACGGACTCAGCTCCTGCTTCGTTGTCTCAATCCCCGCGCACCCGGCCTTGGTGCGCGCCTCGAAAATGTACGTGCACTCGTCCGGGCTGGCGATGAAGGAGAGCGTGAGTTTGGGGTACAGCGGGTCGCGCTCGCACAGCATGCTGATGATGGTGGTCTTGCGGCGGATGCGGGAGTTGTGCTTCGATTCGCCGTCGCCGTTGCCCTCGCCGTCTTCGTCGAAGTTCGACCGCTCCGGACAGGGCGAGCCGTTGGTGTAGTTGAGGATGAGCTTGCGGCCGCGGATGATGGGGTGGTAGCTCGTCTGCCCGATGCTGTAGATCTTGCCGTCCTGCTCGTAGAAGGCGCTCACGTTCTTCCAGTCCTCCTTGTGCACGCCGACGACGCCCCTCTTTGTGAGATCTTCCACCACGCCGCCGCAAAAGTTCAACGTGAAGTTGTATCCCATGTCGAAGCCCGTGGTGTTCCAGCTGTAGTTGCGCGGATTTGCCGCCGTGCTGAGCGCCGGGTCGATGATGTGCAGCGGATTGAGGTCGAAGAAGGCCCCCGATTTGGCGGACGTGATGGTGCATGGCGTGGAGCGCTCGGCGGCCGGAGTGTCGTCGTCGTCTACTGGATCGGCGAAGGCGTGGTGGGGGAGGGAGAGGAAGAAGGCGGCACTCCAGTAGAGGAGCCTCATGTCGGGAGAGGGGCGACGCTCGCAGCCAAGGAGGCTGCAGCAGCAGGAGGTGGTGGAGTGCGGATGAACAATCGACTGTATATTCTACGGCCAAAGGGCAAGAGCAAGGCTGAGATAGACGCGGTGCAGTGGTGCGCCAAGTGGTGAGAAGAAAAGGGTGTTGGTGGTCGCCGACTTTCTCAGGCAGATTCGCTTGAGCTCGATCCGGACATTCTCGTCTAGAGCCGCTTGGAGCTGGGGTCGCAAGAACCACGAGGATTTTAAGGTTCGGACGTTGCGGCCAGCTGCAGGCGCACTTGCCGAAGGGCCTGGCGCTAGGCCGGAAAGGGTCAAGCGAGCCCCGATGGCCGTTTTATCGACCATCGGCCAGTTTGGCGTTGCGTTTAGCCTTTTCGGGGTGAGGTGAAGTACAGTCCATGTATACGGAGGGATGAAGACAACGGAAAAAGACGACATGCCAAGAGGTCAAAGAATGTATTGATACATTACAGCATCTCCGCCGTCTGCTTCAAGTTTATCCAAGCATACAGTCCCGTGTGATAATTCCCCATCCATTGGTTCCACTGTTGCTTGCTTCGGCATTCCTCGCCATGAATATGATGAAGACAAAACTTGGTCGCCTATCAAGAGAACACAGAATTCCCACCAACATCGCCATGTGGACGGCGCCGTCTACGAGAAGAGCGGTTGCTGCTGCGCTTGCTGCAACAATCTCGCCCTCGCGCGTTCGCGTTCGCGTTCCTGCTGCCTCGCCCGCTCCCACGGATCGCGCCATTGGATGGCATTGGTGTTGTCGATTCCGCGCAGGAGGTCGAGGCCATCGATCATCGGCTGGCCATCGTCGGGGTCGTTGCACTTGTTCAGGCCAAAGTCGATGACTAGGATGCGGCCGTCTTGGCTGGTAGCCACGATGCGACGGTAGTCGGACTTGGCGGCCAACATCCAGCTCGTCGTCCATTCTTCCGCGCGGAAGATCTCGTCGCCCGTCTCAAAGTCGTACACACGCAGGTCAAGGTCGTACGACCCCGACACCACGCGGTTGTTTTGGCTGTCGAGCCAGAGCGAGCGCACGAGTTGGTTGTGGCCGGTGAATTGCTTGACTTCCTTGCCCGTTTCCGTCTCGAACTTGTACGTGATCGTGTCGTTGCCTCCGGCGAGCACATATTGCATGTCTTCGGAGAACTCGACTGCGGCCAGTCCGCGCTCCTTGGCGCTGAATTCCTTAACCAGCTTCATCTGCTCCAAGTCCCAGAGCCTCGCGATACCATCGCCGCTCGCACTAACGAGCAGCTTGCCACGGAGCTGAACTGCATTAACCGGGCCGCGGTGGCCGGTGAGCTCGCCAATGGGCTCGTACGTCTTGCGATCCCACACGATGATGCGCGAGTCCTTGGAACATGACACGATGTACTTGGCATCCAACGCCACGTCCAGCACGCCACCAGTGTGGCGCGATAGACGCTTGATTGGCTCGTAGGTTTTGATGTCCCAGATCAGGAGATCCGAATCCGAGGAGCCCGTGACGAGAATCTCGTTATCGTACTGAAGGCATAGGATGCTGGCGTCATGCCATTGGGAGGGTTGGTGGTAGATGGTGTTGCCATATGCAGTGCCGTTAACACTCGCGGTGGCCAGGTGAAAGTCGGGGTAGTCAACAGTCCTCAGGACCTTTGGACCCATGACGGGCTTGACGTTGGGGCCTCCAATCACACGTTGACAGGTGTAATTGTTGATGTCCCAGACGCGGATGGTGCGGTCACGCGAACCAGTGATGATCTTCTCCTCGTCGAATTGCAAGCAGTAGACGCTATCAGTGTGACCGGCGAGGTAGATGGCCTTGCCTGCGCCTTTGGCTCCTTTGCGCCAGTTGGCCTCGAGCTCATTGCGAGCCTTGTACATCCTCTTCCATTCCTGGTTGGGCCGGTTAGGGCGACCACATCCTGCGCCACCGACCTGGATCGGAGCGGGAGTGGTGTGGATCTGGCGTTGGTATTTTCGGAGGAAAGCTGTCCGCCAGACGCTTGACTTGTGGGCAACCTCGCGCCAGGAAGAAGACACCAATTCGACACGAGCGAGATCGGGAGCATCCAGGAGTTCGAAGATTTGAAGGCATACTTCGCTGGGGAGCAGCTTCAAGGGGTCCATTTGAGATTCCTCGAGAGACAACATGTCGACGTCTCCATCCGAGTCCTTGTAGGAGTAGTGGGAGGGGCATGGGGAGTTGAGGTCGGCACCGCTGTCGGCGGCGCTAGATAATGAGCCAAGTCTGCTGCGTCGTGCGTTCAGATCTTCACGCATGTCACGGGAGGTCTGACTGTGAACGGAGGGAGCGTATCTGAAAGCAGCTGCCGAGTTTCGTGCGGCTTCGCCACCAGCCATTGTCAGCAAGACATCTTGGGCCGCGTTGTGTGAGCCGGGTCTGGCCATGGCGAAAGCCGGAGGGGCGGGAGTGTCCTTGCGGTCGTTGAACTTTTGGAACTGACGCAACTTGGATGGCCGATCGCCGTCAAACTGACCATTTCTCTTAGAAGGTGAGGTCGGCGAAGCGGGAGCCATGGGGTGACGGGTGGAGGAGGAAGCAGAATCGGCGATGTGGGAGGTGCTTGACCGTCGTATCCGGCCCACATTCCTCGACACGTTTTCTCGGAGTCCGGTGAATTTGTCTCGGGTGGTTTTGGAGAATTTGCGGCCGAGGGAAGTGGAGGACCTGGCGGCGGAAGATGTGCTGCTCTCTGCTGATACGCTTGTGAGGTTACTTGGCAAACGCAGCATCGACGGCCGGCGTTGGCGTTGCACAAACTCGCGAAAGTTCACATCGTCAAACCAAGTCTGGGAGACATCATCAGGGGCGATGGGTGAATGTCGCTCGGCAAAAGATGCTTCATCCTCATGTGCCGAGGGTAGCAACTCCGAGATGTCTGCCGCCGTATCGTCACGCGACAACCTCCTATCCGGAGCATGCAGGTAGGGGGTGAGTTGTGCCATGGATGCCCGTGGGGTGGTGTCTTGTGCCGGCACCTGCTGAAGGTTGCCAAATAGGGATGGTGCGGGAGAAGCGTGGGCGGTGTGAGGTCGGAGATCCGAGGTCGGACGAGGGCGCTGCACGGGCAGTGAGTACTGCGTCGATGGCCATGGGGCTTGCATGATGACGCCGTTTGTGTCCCTCCTCTGACCCGTAATGTCTCTCTACCAACAACGATCCGAGATTTATCTACCGTCTCTTCGCAGCCAGTCCCTTAAGTCGAAGCGATGAAGTGGTGTTCCAATGGTGAAGGAAGAATTCGGGAGGGAAGCGAATGTTGAAGGGGAGGGGAGATTTCGAGATCGCTGTGCGGCACGATGATGGTGAAGAGTCGTGGGCCGGGGGTAATGAGGGTTGCAGATGGCGGTGAAGCGCTGAATGGGCGAAGTGAGGGTCGGGCAGGTGTTGCGAGACAGCCGCGAGAGGAAGGAGAGTCGGACACGGCGGGCGTAATGAGAGGCCGGGGGGAGAATATGAAATGAAGGAAGGGCACGGGTCACTAGTCCAGCGAGGGAGGGAGAGTGTAAGCCGTTTGGTGATGCAGAAGCCCGCCTGAAGTCAAGGGAGTATGAGTGTGTTTGGCGGGAGGAAAGGGGCTGGGATGGAGTCGAGTATAAGTAATCGGGGCCGACGGAGGTTGAGTGGAACAGTCGGGAGTGCCACGGGTGCGGAAGAATGGGTCAGGCGTGAACTGGTGGACGGGCCAGAAGGTAGCGATGGAATGACGCCGGTGGTGGTGCGGCGGTGATGGAGATGATGATGATGATGACAGGTCGGAAGAGAGGGCGCAGAGCCAGAACCGTCTGTGCCCAGCCGGAAGAGAGCAGGGTGGGATGAAGATGGGGGGGGAGTGAGAAGTCTGCGGGCGCGGTGAACTCGAGGAGGACTAACGATCGATGGCACGACCACGCCTCCGTTTGCTTGGCGCATCGCTCTTTCCGCCGCTCAGCCCTTTTTGCGCAAGTCACGGGGCGGGCGCGCTAGGCCGGATGCGGCAGCAGAGGCAGGACCTCGGATGCAGAGGCTGCATACGTCGCTTCCTACTGCGCCCACCCGAAGCCCGCCGTCTCACATCAAACAAACTTCCGCCCGTTCGGTTTCTCGCGCACCCCGCCGCTTGCCAGTCGTGTCCTATACCGTCGCGTGCAGTAAGCGACGCCGTCCTGCTTCGCATCCAAGGAACAACCAGAGACACCTCTGCCCGCTCGCACTGCCACCGCCCCTTCGGAGGATCCACTCGGATCAGGTCATCGAGTACCCCACGGCCCGTGTTCCTTTTCCACGCCCAGAACCACCTCGTACTTCTGATCACCTCATCATCTCATTCTGCACCGACAAACTTCGAGACAGCCTCACTCCTCCTCGACGCCCCAGGCACACCCGTCCATCCGTCGGCACTTCACCCCGGCAAGACCGTTCGCTTGAGACCCAGAAAACAACCATGGCTCCATCCACCTCGCATCGCTCCGACCCACTGCCGTTCCTGTACACGCTATTCTTCCTCTACATCGAGCCCGTCGCGACCGCCTCCGGAGCGTACATGGCCCACTTGCAGCAGAGCGAGTATTTGGCCCTCACGTGGCCCTCGCTCCGCGCCACCACCTTTGGCGGCGTCACCGCTCCCGAAAGCATCGTCCTGACGCAACTCGCCAACATGTACGCCGCCTTTGCCCTGAGCGAAGCTTTGGTGCTACGATCCACTACCGACCGTCGGGTGTGGAAAACTTTCCTACTGGTCCTTCTGATTGCCGATTTCGGGCATCTGTACAGCGTGCGCCTCTCGGGCCTCGAGATCTACTATCGCTTCTGGGAGTGGAATGTCATGGATTACGGTAACATTCTATTCGTGTACGTCGGCGCGCTGCACCGCATTCTCTTCTTGCTCGGCGTGGGCCTCGATCAGAAACGCCCCGCCAAGACCAAGAAGTGAGCAGAATGTCATCGGCGGACGGGCGCGGGCGAGAAACAGCCACATCGACGCCCCCAAAGTCATAAGCGAGATCCCATGCTCCCTCCCACGTGGCCACAACCCCACTAGCACCGCCCACCACCATCACTTCTGCACACACTACACGGTAAGCATAATTCCACCACGGCGCACCGGACTCGCCTGTATCCTGCACAAGCGCCCGGACACTGCGCCACCATGTCGGCAGAGCAGCCCAGGATCCCACGAGCCGTAAAGCCAGACGTCAAGCTACCACGAAATCTATCCGAACCTTTTTCTTCCCTCCCTTCCTTCCCGTACTTTTCTTGCCTCTCCTGGTCTAGACTCGGATGCCTGCAAAGCGAGAGCGCCCAGTGTGTCACATGTGCGTCGCCCAACGGCCTCGACCGAACACACATACATCCGAAGTAATTCTTCCGCGGACGCGCCGTTCGCAGTAAGCCTCCGCGCATGACACCGTCCGTGCCCCCCTCCATGTCGCAATCCCCATCGCTTGCGCAAGAGACACAGCAGCCACGGATCTGCGTCACCCAAGTACGCATCTACTAATCATTTCCACGACCACGTACCTACACCAAAACGAGCAGAAGCGAGCACATGAAGTGCCAAACTCACGCATCCACATGCCCAAATCGGCCCGCCGCCCAGTCGTCCACAGCCTCCACCACCAAACTCCCCCATCCCTGCGCTCTCCCACAAACCCCCACGCTTGACGTACACGGCGCGTGCCTCCGATCCGAGCCAAGATATCCGCCGCTCTCGTCCCCCTTCGCGAAGGATTCTCGATCACTCACTTTCTCAAATCATGCCAAACGCTACCCACTCCCACTCTTTGGCGCTGCATGCCGCCCAAGCCCGTGGTGGTCCAGAGGGGCGGTATTCCACGTGGCGAGACGCATGCCATCCTGGTCGTGGCGTTAACATGGCCCATTGATGCACGAGGATCTGCGGATCTTGGGTCTTCCGCGCGGAAGCACGATAGATGCTCCTTAGAGCCGAGTTGGGTACGGGGAGAGCGTGCCATTGCATGTTCGCATTGCGTGTACACAGTATAGGAGCTAGTATTGAATGCTGTGTATCTACCGAGCAAACAAGTGCAGAAGGATGACAATAATTACCTCGCCAGCTTTTCACATAAGCCGCTATAACGCTCTAATAATGTAGAAGGGAAAGCAGAGCGCATGTCGTCCATCAATGATCGCCCGCAAAGCCCCACCGGAGCAACGCAGACATGCCACCAGCAAGGAAAGAAAAGCAAACGGCTAAAAGCCACGTGCCGGGAGCATTGCGCTCCGAGCACGCCACCGCATCCACATCCAGCCAGGCCATCCACAACTGCATCCATACCCTCTCAGAGCTCGGGAAACCCCGGAGGTGGAGAGAGGGAAGGGAAAAAAACGCCACGCATCCTTCCCCCATCACCGTCAGCTTTCGGACGCGAATTCGGTCCCGAAGCGCACTCCACCCGAAGTCGACGTCGAACCCTCGATACTCTCGATAGTCTCGGAAGTCTGGGCGGACTCGAAAGTCTGCGCCGACTCGAAAGTCCGGGACATTTCGGATAAGCGGGAAGTCTCTGCAGCGGCGGCAGGAGCGGAACTGGTATCGAAAGACTCATCCGCGCGCTCGACAGTCTCGGCGATTCTCGACTTCTCGGCGGCGGCGTCGAACGTGTCGTCAGACTTTTGGAATATCTCGGAGATCCTTGAAGTCTCGGCGGCGGCAGAGGTGTCGAATGCCTCGGAACTTGAGAAAGTCTTGGAGGTCTCAGTTGTCGTTGTCGATGTCGACTCCGCCGGTAACGACAAGCCCAGGCCCCACGAAGATCCACCCCCACCAACGCCTGTGCTGCCAGCGACGCCACCGCTGCCTGGACTCCCCACGCCGAATACATCGTCGTTGAATGCGACGGCCGCTGCCCTTGAGGGAGCATTGCCCGGCATCTGACGTTCCGGGATAGTCTTGGGTTTATCAGCTGCGAACCCAGGTAATTTGAGATCACCAACGCCGATGAGCGAGTTGCGGCGCAACTGTTCGAGTTGGACGGCGGGATCCTGCGTGTCAAAGGGTTAGCGCATCGAACTTTCCGCCAGAAGGATGAGCCTTGGCCCGCGAGTTGGAGGGGTGTCGGCGATTGCATGCAACATACCCAGTCTTCCTGGCTTGGCACGCCTTCAGCCGGCGGCAACTGGTCCTCTCCCTCGTTCTCGCCGCTCCAGAATGTCGAGCGACGAATTGGCGCAGGCGTGACGGGGAGACTGGGCCGTTCGATGGCAGTGGGGAAGTCGGTGAGGAGAAGGCTCTCCCTACGCTTCTGTACTTTTTGAACGAGATCATCGGGCGCAAGCGGTTCGTTCAGAGGCGACAAGACGCTTTCTTGTGCCGCTGTCTGTTGTTGCTGCTTGGGAGGCGTCGTCGGTGGCACGACTTGCACCTGGCCTCGCGACTTTTGCTGCGCAGTCAGGGCACGGACGTATTGCTCGATGCCCGCTACATCGTCCCAGGCATTCTTGCTGGCGGCATCGAAAGGATCCCAGGAGCCGTCGGGAGCCCCTCGCAATGCAGTCGAGGGGGTTGGCTCCTCGTCGGTCGGCAGGGCTTGTACGGACAACTCGTCTGCACCGTGAAAGTCATCGTCCTCGGATTGGACCACAATGCTCGGGGGAGGGGGTTCATCTTCGATGAACCTGCGGGTTGGCTTCGGGGCTTCACGCTCCTCCCAAGGGAAAATGGGAGCCAGCTTCTCTTCCTTGCGAGGGGCTGGCTTGGGTACTTCATAATGCATATCTCTGGGCGGCTCCGGGTACGACTTGGGCGGCTGAAAAGGCACGGGGTCTTTGCTGAACTCGTATACTGCTGTAGGGAAATTGGCCGCCTCTGGCTTCGACTGGACCGGGGGAGCCGAGCTGATAGAACATCAGGAAATGCCTGGGGCGATGACAAGATACTACTCACCGCGTAGCATCCCACTCCATGTGCGGAGCGGAGAATTTTCTGACTTCAACGGTCGGTGTTGGTTCGGTCCTACCTTGACCAATGTTTTCTGCCTGTTCTCCCGCTTCAGTGAATGGGACTTCGGTCGCAGTAGTGGCACCTTCGTGCGGAGGGGCAGGCTGCGTGGAATCCTTAGGATAACCTGTGGCATAGTAGCCATCGCTTTCGCTTGAGCTTCTCACCTCGCGTCGCACGGCCAATGATGCGGATGTGTCTTTTCCGTGTATGTAATCGGAGGTCTGAAGGGACACGTTATCAGATGCTTGCGAAGTCTCGTGCAGACATGAGACCGACTCACCGAAACCTTGAAATGTCGGTCGTACACCGCCCACCATCGATTGAGCAGTTCCTGGTAAGCACCGGATGAGCCCACGCGCGACCGCTCTTTCTTCCATGGTTTCTCGCTTCCGATAAAGTGCACCATGCTGATGTTTCGCTTGTAGTAGCGGTATGCAGGCTCGTACTTGTTGGATGTTAGCTTTCCATCCACACACGGTCCCGAGAAGACGGTACTGACCTGGTAATTGGCGTTTGGCGTGCAGTTGTACGTAAAGCTCAACCTCTTCCATGGCTTGTGTTCAAAGTATTGGTTCAGCAAGCCTTGGTCCGCGCCATCAAAGCTATCTCCAGTGGCAGCCATTGTGAGCAGAGCCTCGTACACGCCCGCATCCGGGGTAAGACTAAGCACGCCAGTGTTGAAGATGTCGGGGAAGCCGACGTCGGGTGCGGCGGCAAACTCATCGTGAATATCGAAAAGCTCATCCGGTGCCCTCAACGCAACCACATCGGCGTCAACGTATACGATTCTTCGGTACTGCGTCAGCCGCCAGAGGTGGATTTTGGTGAAGGTGTTACGAAGATCGGGACGACCCATGAGGTAGAGAGCGGCGGTGTTTGGGCTGGTGATGGGGGGAACGGGGAGGACATGGTCGTAGAGGGACTGGTCGGGGATTAGTTAAGGGAATGTTGCGAATCAGGTGTCGACGTACTTGTAGCTCTCTCATAGTTGATGCACGGAGATTTTCCTGTACCACCATGCACGCAAGCGGCTTTTGGGTGCCTGCATCTCGCAATGACTTGGCCAGGACTGCTGCACCCGGCAGGTAGCCGTCGTCCATGACGAGCTGGTAGGAAGGTTAGCGCATTGAAGTAGGTGTGCCGTATTGAACTCTGTCCACGCACGGTGCAGTACACATCCTCCTTCGTCTTGCGATCCATTGGGGGCGAGTGTGTGGTGGAATCGGGCACCCCGCCTCTTATCTCAAGCAGTTCAACAGACTTTGTGACGGCCTCATCGCTCCCAATGCAATGAAAGGAGAGGAGGAATGACGAGCGACGCTGGGAGAGATGACGGGCGATGCTGCGAGAAAGGACGGAGTGTCGCGGGGTTCAATGCGGGAGACAATGAGGGATGGAGAGGGAGGATGGCGAGGCGGTTCCACGCGCATCGAAAAACAACATGACGTGAAGCTCGAGCTCCGTGCAGCAATTGCGTCAAAGCCCGGGCGAATTGTGGGGCCTGCACCCCGTGCCCGCTCCTCCTCCGCACTTTGCCCTGCTTTTACCTCGACATCGTCGTCAATGTATGCCTGAAGCAGACTGTCGGTGAGCACAATGGAGTCACGCGACATAGTACTCCTTGGTGCTCATCGTTGCACGACCTGTGCCGGTTTAAAACTATGTCGAGTACTCCGAGGTGAGGCATCATTGTTAAGAATCAAAGCCTTCGATGGAGTGATGGCACTGGAAAGCCTCTGGCTGAACATTGCTGTCTCTCTCATGGCTTCACACTCTCCACGCTTTCACTCATCTCATCCCGTCGAAACTGCAGTCAATCGTGGAGCACGAAGTAGAAAAGCAGAGGTGTATTTACTGCATCGAGGTCGTGCTGTAGACGATGCACCCAAACTCTAATCCGACGGCCCGTGCATTTCGGCCTTGGCATATCCGCACTCGCGCTTTTCCCAGATCACACTTTTGTCCGAAGCCAAAAACTTGCCTCAACATCACTCTCCTTTCCAGCGAATCATTCAACTATCATCGCCCCCCGAGGCTCTTTGAGGAAATCTGACATTCCCTGAATTCGAAAGGACAACCACCGCAGCATTCAAGATGGTAAGTCCCCGACATCCTGCACGCACGAGACCTGCATGCAGCCAAACACATACATCTTGATCATGCGCACACTCTAACACCCTCCCCTCACAGTCGGACGGAGAAGAGCCAGTTCAACAAGAAGAGGAGGTCGTCGCGGTTGACGAGGTCGACGAGGTCGAAGTCGCCGCCGATGCCTCCGCCAAGCCCGGCAGCATGTCGGTCCTCGACGCCCTCAAGGGTGTCCTCAAGATCGCCCTCATCCACGACGGCCTGGCCCGCGGCCTGCGTGAGGCCAGCAAAGCCCTCGACCGCCGCCAGGCCCACATGTGCGTGCTGAACGAGGCCTGCGAGGAGGAGGCGTACAAGAAGTTGGTGGTGGCGTTGTGCGGCGAGCACAACATCCCCCTCATCAAGGTGCCGGATGGAAAGCAGTTGGGCGAGTGGGCTGGCTTGTGTATGTCTTGACCCACCACCGTGCGGGTGTGTGAGTCGTGTGCTAACGAAGTTCTCCAGGCCAAATCGACCGCGAAGGCAATGCGAGAAAGGTCGTCAACTGCTCCTGCGTCGTCGTCAAGGATTGGGGTGAGGAGTCCCAGGAGCGCTCCATCCTGCTCAACTACTTCCAGACTGGAGGCGAGTAGACGATGCGCCCCAGTCCACCCCGACGGCATTCTCGGCCCTTCACTTCTCAATACACACTATGCGGGTGCCAGCTCTTTCAACGAGCAACCCTTGCTACTAGGCGAGAGGCACCATGCAATGATATCGATTTGACACTCGGCATCAACGGAATTGGAATGGGAGGGGTACATGATGCATCGGGAAAGATACCTCGTCGGCCGTTTCGGTAGACTAGACCATCAAAAACGAAAAAAGCACCTTGAACCACCCAACATCCAATCGTCCATCTCATCATAATGCTACCGTGTGAAGATCTGATGCAACTCCCATAAAAGCTATACAGCCATCATCTAAACCCCCAAGCCCCCCACCCACTCCCCGCGCCCTTGAGCCTCAAATGCTGAAAAGGCGTACTGCTCGGATCGAAGTACAACCCCTCCACAACCCCATCACACCGCCGCAGACTGACATAGTAGAAGCCGCTGATCGTCAGTCCATGTCCGCGGTCCTGGTCCCCCTGGCGATCCGTCGCGGGCGCCGTGCAGGGGTCGTTGTGCAGGCTGTGCACAAAACAGCGCTCCTTCCAGCGCATGAAGATGTACTCCTTGTGCAAAGCGGCGAGGCGGCGTTTGGAGAGGAGCAGACGAGCGGCATCGGAAGCGGGAGATTGCGTGGTTGTTGTTGATGAGGAGGAAGCGGGGGAGGTGAGGCCAGAAAACGGCGGCAGTTTAAGCCAGTTGTGTGCATCCGTCTGCGGCGTGGCGGAGGGAAAGTGGATGTTCTCCGCCGAGCTGCGTGGCGAGGCGAACGGAGAGCGTTTGCGCTGCGACTCCGGCGCCGTGTCGGGGGTGAGGAAGGTGTGGGTGCGCAGGTCGATGATGTGGCCTTCGAGGTAGGTGGTGATGGGCGCGTGCTTCTTGCCTGCTTTCGGGCGTTCGCCGTTGGTGGTGGTGCTGCCGCTGCTGGTGGTGCTGAGGTGGGTGGCGGAGGGGTGTTGTGGGACGTCGTAGGCTTCCATTGTGCCTTGCAGCGTCATGCTGTCTTCGTCGATGGCGTGGATGATGACGCGCACGGGCCAGTGGTCGTGAGAGTCTTTGAGCGGTTGGGGCAAGTGGAAGCGCCAGGGGCGGGAGGCGTCGATGCGTGCCGAGCCTGGAGGGTGGTCGAAACCTGGGTGTGCTGTGCTGTTGTGGTGGCTGCTTGAGTTTCTGTAATTCGGATTGATCTGCTCGACTCGAGATGATGTCGACGATCGGTCTTGGTGGGTAAGGCTTGCTGTTGAGGCGTATTGCTGTCCTTCGAAGACGGCGCCCGGCTGAAGCCATGACGAGTAGGGCAGGAGAGGCAGCTCGTCGAGATCCATGACAAAATCGTCGTGCTTGTCGGCGAGGAACTCCTTCGTAGCCAATTGGTTATCGATTGCCGCAGACAGAGCACCCTCCAACCCAACGCAGGACCGCAGCTCGCTCAGGTATTTCAACGCATTCTCGAGCATGGACGTCGAAGAGGAAGTAGGCGTCGCCTGCACCGGCGGAGTGGAGACTCGTGGTACCCGTTGCGCCCCGTTTTCCGGTAAGTAGCCTCGTCGAAACGCCTCCACCCTCTCCTGTCTGTCTCGTTCTCGCAGCTCAGCGGGCGGAGGAAGAAGCCAATGACCTCTCCCACTCGCACCATTCTCACCACCACCATTCTGCTCTTCACTGCGCTCTTCCCCCGCCGAATCCGGTCGAAACCAGCCTTGGCTCCTCGCCCGTTCCTCCTCCTCACTAAACCCACTCCTCTCCCTCTCCATCACATACCTCAACATCCTCTCCGTTGCACTCGGCGATCCCGCGCCGCCATCCTGCCTCGCGCGCTGCAACATAGCCCTACTCCTCAAACTCAGCCACTCGCTCTCTCTCGCCCTCCGATCCCGCTCTCGGCGCGCAAGATTCCGTCGCTCAAGTCTATCAAGCCGCTCCACCGCATCCGCCATATCATTCTCCGCGGCGGAAAGGGCGGCGGTATCTCGATCACGCTGTCGATTGCTCTCCAACTGACTCTGGCTGAGCACACGCAGGATATCCGGGTGCGTGTCAGGCTGTTGGCGCCGCAGCTCATTCAGAATGGCGCTCAGCTCGCCCTCCTCCTCCTCCCAACCAGGCGCCCAATCATACAAGCTCTGACGATGGGGAGAAGGCGTGCGGTCGGTGTACGCCGCGGTCGTCGACGACGAGGCAGCGGGCTCATGTAGTCTATTCAGCCGGCTCAGAACTCGGCGCAGTCTTTCTTGTCTTGACAGGTCTTCGGCGGTCTCAGCCCGGCCGGTCGGAAACGAAGAAGAGGATGCGCGGTGCTCGGATTGGTATTCGCGCGACCGGGGGTCTCGGGCGGAATCTATGTGCGATCTTCGGGTCGGCGGGCTCGGGTGGTCGAGGTTATCTAGCGAGTTGCGAAGGAAGGCGACGTTGGCTTCATCGGTATCGTTGGCGGTGGTGGAGGCATGCAAGGTTGCGGCGAGGTCGGGCCCGGGAGAGGAGAGGTAGGATAGCGGGGTCAGTGGGCGCGCGGGTTGGGCGGCAGGAGTTTGCGGGCGCGAGGGCGTTCGCTGAGGGCAGATGGGTTCGTCAGTATTGCCCCTGCCGTCCATGTCGAGTCGCATGACGGGTTGCTGCTTACCGCGGGAGTGTTGGCGGGAGGCATGGCCTATCTATTGCAGCGGCATGGTCTCACGCATGAGAAGGGAAGACACCAAGAAGACTGCAGGCGGCAGGTTGCAGTCTAGAAGGGAGGTGGATGTCAGGGAACAAAGACAATAGAGGAATGAAAGGTGCCCATTCCATGAATGCGCTGGCTCGCTTCCGGGTTGGTCTTGGCTTGCACGTGTGCAACCCTGGCGACACTTTCGTCATATCGACGCCCGCGGCTGTGCCTCTGCTTCTCTCGCTCGACATCCGGGGCTACCTCCCGACCTTGTCCACCTGATGCAGCTGCACGTAAATCACCCACCTTTCGTCCGGAGGATCCGCCGTCCTCGTGCACTTGTCAGGGAGCCTACAGAGTCCTCAGTCATAAGGTAACCACGGGAAGGTGTCACTTTCAAATAGAGTGAAATTATTCGCATTACCTAAAAGATCAAGCTCATTGCTATTTCTCGCCAACCGCCAATCCGGAGCGAGACTGAGGTCAAGGAGCGTGCCACCAGAGACGCACTATCAAAGCGCCCTCGTAGTGGCACGTCCCATTCCTCCATCCGTCCCGAACTCGCGAGAAGGCCGTTTATCCAGCATCCACTTTCGACAAGAGCACGCATCAAGCGTCCTCCTTCTCCTTCCCCCGTCAGATCCAAAAACCTGTTTGGACTGAGAGGTCGAAGTCACAGTAGGATGAGCACTGCGTTCACCGACAAAACCATCCCCACGCCGTTCACGTCGATCGCCAGAGCGACCAAGGCGAAAACCCAGTCAAGGCCTCCACAACCCTAGAACCGGAAACGTTGCACATGAGTCCAGCGAAGTATCGTCACGGGAGCGTCTAGCGCGGGAACCCCGGACATGCTTCGCCAACACAGATCCTCCGTTCCGATCAAGGCCTGTCGAAGCGTGTGGGATGTTGTCGTATTAGGTCGAGCGGGTATACCGGATACCCTGCGCCCGTAAAGAAAAGTCGAATCCGCCGAGTCCCCAGCTCATCTCATCCGAAAACCAGTATCGAATAGGTAAGTGCAGAGCCGAGGTGGGAGAAGTATTCGTGCCTTGATCACTGCACAACAGCAGCAGCACGCAGGACGTTCCATATCCGCTGTCCGTCACTCGTGTGATGCGAGTGAAGCGAGACCGGAGTGTATAGACATCTCTTGGCGCTGCTGCCGCTGATGCAACACGCAGTCAAGGAGAGAACCGTCCTCTCCATTCCCGATCGATTCGTCCTTCCAAAGGATTGCGATAACAAGACCAGCAAGTTCGCGAATCCCGAGTGTATTCCTCCTCCAAACCGAAACGAATGTCGAGTGGCCGGAAGCTGCTCCGCCACATCATGCCAGAAGACCGCGAGGTCGTTGTGGGAGTACCACATCTTTGCAGTGCTTGCCTCTCCATTTCGTCGCCCAGTAGGTGGTGCAGAAAAATCCAAAACCCCCAGATCCAATCCAAAGGAATAAAAATAAAAACGATAAACGATGCTCGCTTGCTAAAGTCGACTCGCTGTTTTCCCCGCCGCAGGACAAATGAGATGGAGTTGATGTCGCGGCCTCTGCGTTGATGGTTGTCTCGCAGAGAAGGGCGGTTGAGTGGTCAGGTGAAGGGTGGTGATGATCAACATCGGGGTATCATCGACATCGCATGACATTACGAATCGTGGTCGCATCGAGAAGAGGGGAGTCGAGCAGGAAACGGACCTGTGCGCATCAGGTGTTTCTCAGGTCTGCAGTCGCAACCACACGGGCAAGGCAGTGCGTTTGTTCCCAAGCCTGGTTGATGTTCAGGCTGAGAAGCGCATTGCAGCACACCCTTGCGGACCCCTCACACGGCCGTGGCGTATTGCGATGGGAACGAGCTCGCACTCCAGCCGAAGCTGTCGAAGTGGCCCATGCCCAAGTCCGTGCCGCAGTGCGATGGTATCGTACTGGGCAGCTGAAGGGTGGGCATGGACGTGATTGCCTGTGGCGAGCTGAAGAACGGCGCCGAGGTGTAGTTGGTCGGTTGGCTGTAGGATGGCGTCGGCGACGGGAGTTGCGCGGCGCTAAGACTGCTCATCTCCGACGGCCAGAATGCATTCGACTGCGTGTCGCTGCACGATGTTACTGTCGGCGACGGCGTCGACGGCAGAACCTTCCACGAGTCCACCGGAATGGGTTGAGGTGCGAGCGATGGCGGCAGCGTCCACCAATGCCCAGGCATGACGTTCAATGTCAGCATGGGTGTAGGATGGAGCACGTCGACGATCCGCGGCGGAGGAGGCAGGAGCGGCACAAACAGGTTGCCAATCAGAGTCTTGACCTCCTTAGTCCGTCCGTCGAGCACCTCACCCGCACCATCCTCTTCCAGACCTTCCAGAACGCGGACACCAGTGCGATAGACAAATTTGTTGACGGCTTGGACAAACTCATCCTGCAACTTCTTCATTTGCGCCTCCTTCTCCGGCCAGCTCCAGGTGTCAGCAAAGGTGTCGGCGGAGTAGATGTCCTTGTGGTACTCGGTGAGCGCTTCGATGGTCTCGGGCGTCAGTTTGAAGGCGACTTCCATCTGCGACACCATGTCGACATGGACGACGTAGGCCTCGACGTGAACCAATTGATAGTTGAAGAGCGCCTCTATTAACGGGTTGTCGTCCTTGCGCAGCTCGGCGTCGGGCGCCTTGGGCAACATGAGCGACGTAAGCGTCCATATCGCTCCAGCACCGCCGAGAGTTTCCGTGAGATTTCGGTAGTGTTGGGGCACGCTGTTGAGCGGGCGCTTAACGCGGTTGATGCGCTTCAGCGCCTGCGTCAACCATTGCTCGACCTTGGTGCCGAGGACGATGGTCGGCGGGGCTCGGGGCGCGAATGCTTGTGCAGAGGCGGGGAGTAGTTGTAGCGGCATGATGTAGTATGTGTTTGGATGTCGAGACACAGTCGATGGTACCAGACCACGAGGCTGAGACGAGATGGTGGGAACGAGGGAGAAAAGAACGACGTCAGGTATCTCAGTGCGGCGGTGGAAAAAGAGAGAGAAAAATTAGAGCGTGCGCCTCGGAGGAGAGGGAAACGAGGTGGGTGAGAAGAGGGAGAGAGAGGGAGGGAGAGAGGTAAGGGAAGGGTGGTCGGGGATTAGAGCGGCGCACGAGGAGGGTAGAGAAGAAAGAGAGGTGCTATACGTGCGGCCGCGGTGCGCTTATATCAGGGCAGGCGGATTTGCCAGAGCGGGCATGGCGCCAGACTCGAAAAGCACTGCCACTATTTGTGTGGCCGGCGGTCGAGGACACCAGCTGCACGCCTGCAGATATAGTACGTCGGCCTGCAGGATTAGCCTCGCCTTTGCAGCTTCCATGCCACAGCGTTCCTGCGTGTTCCGAGTGGAGGCCCATGCATGCGCAGAGATTGCGACACGGGAGCAATTGCGTGTTGCTAAAAATCAATATTGCACTGTACGTACAAGCCTCCTCTCTTTAGAACAGCGTCGTCTTGTGCGCCCACGCACAACGCTACCCGAGCGGCGATGCGCGCGGCAACGGACAGAAGAAGCAAGGCATCCGGCTGGGGTTGTAGAGCGCGCAATCACATGTCATGCTGTTGGCGCGGATCTCAACTCCAAGCTGATCTGAGACAGACAGCCGTTCGTAGCGGGAAGCCACGTAGTTTGCCCATGTCTCAGATGCGCGAGATCGCCGCCACTGGCGGGACTCGAGCGTTGTTCTCGAAGCCTGCCAGCAACGGCACCTCTCGTCTGCAGCGCGCGTGGCCTGCCGCCGTTTCGATCCAGGAGATTGCGGGTCGTTCAGCAGCGCCGTGGCAAGCCTTTCCGTATCGCGCTGCGCATCCGCCCAACTGGGCTGGCGCGCCGGCCATCGTGTTGCGTGCAGAATGGCGATGAGTGGACGGCGGGTGCTGTGCGTTCATTACTTCGCTGCCCCTCCCGCTCCTTCCCCACCACATCCAGGCTCCACTTTTGCGGAGCTTAACGGCCTAGCGTCGCCATAGCGCGAAGCTGTCTCGCCAATCCGCTTGCTAGAACAGGGATCTGTCAACCGCACCTGAATTGTCAGATGTCCAAGAATGCCTCCGAGCCATGCAGCAGGGCAATCTCTCGCGAGTTGCACGAAGCGGCTATTCTCTCACGCTGCTACACATGGCAGAACGGGATGAAGACATGCCTCACAGCGCCCTCGTCGGTCCTGTCTACGGATGCGGTTACACCACCGTCCAGACAGCGCCACAGGTTGTGGCGGAGTTGCAGATTGTGGCGATGTCTGCATGACCGCGCGCATATACCTCGGCCAGTCTTGCTGCACGCTGACGGAAGACAAGCGCAGGCTCCGGGCCGATTTGCCGCTTGTCCGCAATCATCTGCTGCTGCATGCCCGGCTCGCGCCAGTCGTCTCGTGATTCTTTCCACAGCGCGTAGGCACCTGACACTTGCCGCATTCTGCACGTGCCGCATCTGTCCTAGTCTGCGTGCTCTCATCGATCGGCCGGCTAGAGGAGGTCTATCCGCCTCCACATACATGGTCATAGGCGTTTTCAAACACTGCCGCATGCTCGTGTGCAATTTGAGCCAGCACAGGTATTCGAGGCTCGCAATTCCCCGACACACCGTTGGCAACGGTCCCGCCTCCGTGGCGCCTCCGCTTTCTTTCCCAACGTGCCGCTTCATCTCACTCCGACCGTTGGCGGCTGAAACCATCACGTCCTCACTGGCCGTGCACGTTGACGAGCATTTGCAAGGCTATCTTGCCACTCGCCTGCCGGCATATGACCGTTGTGCATGAGGCTTCCCTTCGAAATGAGATTCACATATACTCGAGCGATGCAGAGATGACACCTTGGCCGGCTGACGCATCGTTTCAGACTTGCATGGAACAGCAACGAGGTGCATATGCAAGCTTTGTGACTCAACAACGGTAGCCACTTTGCTCCTATGGCTGCCCTATGGGACCGATTGAGCGATACTCCGGTCCACTTCCCCGACTGCTGTCCAGCCATCTCGAGGCCGTTGCTACAAACCATTCTCGACCACCTGCCTGCAGGCCCGGCTTTGACATTGTCCATCGGCTGCGGCAGTGGGCTGCTCGAGGCAGCTCTACTTCATGTCTGCAATGAAATCTCAGGACCACGCATCGATCTCCGCGGGGTAGAAGTAGATTCATGTCCGAGCAAGCATCTACCACCGGAGTTGGTGGCGAGGGTACAGTCGACCACTTCACTCTATCCCGATGCTGTCCTGGCCACAGCTCTGCTGTTCGTGTACCCGCGTCAACCCACGTTGCTAGGGAGTTACTTCGATGCCTGTTCGGACGGAGTGTTGGAAACAGTGGTCTGGCTAGGCCATCGTAGTGACTGGCCTGACTTTGAGGGGCAGATCCGGCGTCGATTTGTTGACTTGCACCTTATTGCTGGCCCTGGCTTGGCTGACTATGAAGTCTTGGTGGTTGCGTCCGGTCTCAAGGCGAAGACGTCGGATTGATGAAGCTGCACCGCTCTACACATCACGGGAACATACGAAAGAACACAATACCACGGTCCGACAGCTCGGCCAGAAAGATCGAGCACTCTTCATTTGGGTATCTGGATTTACAACGGAGGAACGTAGCCCAATATACTGCAACCAGTACATCTCCTTACGGCCCTCTCATTTCAACGACTCATCCCTAGTCACGGCCAGGAACGACAAACTCCACAACTGCCTGATATCCGATTCCGTATAGCTCGATCCCGGTGGCGGCGGGAGGTCGCCAAGTTGGACGAACTGGAAGGAGTTCTGTCAAGCAATGTCAGTATACGCAGCGTCGACGCTTGAAAAGAGTGGATGAAAGACTCACATCACGGTACTGCCAGCTCCAAACCTCGTTACTCAAGTACTGCTTGTTGTCATCGATGACATTCCATAGCTGGTTGTACGCCGCGATGACGTTGCTGTAGACGGAGGAGTCGTTGCAGAAGTCTGGCACTTCGGAGCTGTTGCACCGGTACAGCTGGCGCTGCAAACCTGCGGCCATCATCGCCAATGGCCAGCCCTGTGAGTAGGTCAAGTCAGCTGATGGACTGGTGAAGGGAAGTTGGAACAAAGATACTCACCCATACGACTGTTCCCTGATATGCATTGTGCGTCCAATTTGCGGCGTATACCGGCTCTCCGCCGTAGGCAGGATTTGCAATCAACATACCCACATCTGTACTGAGACCAACGGGGAAAGGCAAGCGAACATTGTTCGCCGTCTGATTGACAAAGGCTGTCAATTGCGTCTGATTCGTAGTGTTGAGCAGATAATGTCGGAAGCAGTCATCCGAGTTCATCACCTCGACCACTTTCAGATTGTCGTAGCCATTGAGCGACAGGCCGTGGAAAACGACGTCAGATTCGATGTCATCGACGTGAGAGGGGAAGCCAGCGCCAACGGTGTTGGTGTAGTTTGTCACGAGCGACTTGGCCTCGGAGACGGAACGGGTCACCTCGAAGAACTGCAGCGTGTTGTCTTCCCAGATCTGAGCGTAGGCTGCTGCTTCGGCGGACCAGTTGGCATGCTGCGGGTAGAAGCCGGCGGCGGAGAGCTGCGAGATGGCGCGCAAGGCTGCGGGGACCAACGCGGTGTTGACGTCGTAGGGTTGACGACCGCCGCCGATGCCGTACGTGCTGTCTCTCCAGTCGCCTACAATCTGGCCTTTGACGAGGTGCACGAGGTTGTGAATCTTCTGGCCACCGGGCTGGGCGAATGCTTTTGCGCTGCGCATGACTTTTTCCGCGTTGCGGACGGCCAGGTCTCCGTATTTGAGGCCGGCATTGCCAAAATCCAGCGTTGCCTCTTGGCTGAAGAAGGCCTGTCGTCTGCTGCGGCCCGTGGCGGTGTCGAGGAAGTAGTTTTGCATGACGGGTTGCAGGTAGTAGTCGGAGTCGACCATAATGTACGTGCAGCTTGGGGCGTTGCTGGTGATGTTCTTGAGTTGGTTCTCATACGTGGCGTAGTCTCCGATTGTCTCCTCGTGGCAGACTTTGCCGTCTGTTTTGTTGAGACGCTCCAAGACGGAGCCAATGACGGCTTCAATGGCTCCATCTGGGCCTTCGGAAAAGACTGGCTGCATGAGGAGGAGCGTGATCATCGAGTCTCGGCCGAAATACGTCAAGAAGCGCCAGGCTCCGGCCAGCAGTTTGTGCCTGTAAGAGAGAAACGACAGAGACGTCGTTTTGCCGGCTTGCTGCTGAATCAGGTCTTGAGATTCCGGGTTCAATACCTCGCTCGCACTGAGCTGCGTCAGTTGAGGGTAGTCGAAGGAAGCATTGAACTGGTAGGTCCCTGCACCGAGCTCGAGTGTGCGATTGGAAATGTTGACTGCTGCACTGCCGGCCTCGGGGACGAAAGACATGGACACAATGGTCTTGTTGTCCAGCCAGAGTCTGGACAGCAAAGCACCACCATTGCTGATGGAGGAGAAATTGACCGCGTCCTGGATCTCCGGGTGGAGCAGCGAGGGGCCTTCGGTGAAGTCACGGATGGTTCGGATGCTACCCATGATAGCGAGGTCGAGCATCGCAGAGGAGTTGAAGTTGATGCTTGTGCTGATACCCACAACAGGCTCACCGGTCAAGGAGCTGGAGTTGGCGGGGGTATAGATTGGGGAAAGAGGCTGGTCGCCGACCAGCTCGATGGCAAGGCTGCCGTTGACGCCATTCTTGGGCGAGAAGTAAGACACGACGCCAGAATCGCCCGCGGGCCACGCTACCTACATTGCGGTTGGCTTTCTTGTTTTATTGAGTCAGGAAAGGGGCATACGTACCAACAGCCTTGGGCCGATTAGAGTTAGGTTGCTGCTGGACAGCGGAGAGGTGACGACGACTTGGTTGGCCGCATTGCAGTCGGAGTAGAAGTAGTTCTCGTAAGGTGGTGCACTCAAATGCTGGGTGGTAGGAGTGTCGCAAGAGTCCACTCGCTCTACAATGCCCTTGACCTGCGGCGAGGCCAGGGCAAGACAGAGGAGGGAGAGTAGTTGGTAACCCAGTCGATACATTGCGGGCGTGGAACTGCGTGCTTGTTGGGAAGACCAAGTAGAAGGGACAACGACTTGCTATAAATCTCCCACCTATAACGAAGCAGGGTAAATCTCTTTCATCGCATTTGACAATCTACACAGGTTTTCCCTCCAACGTCATGTTCGAGCGGTGATCGACATGGAGGCACCGGCGGTATTGTCTGGGCAGCCTTGTACCCTTCGGGCATCGGCAAGCGAAAAGGCGGAGAATTTGGGGAGATGCTTCCCCGCACAGACCACGTGCTCGGCGGCCTTCCGATTACATCACCACTGCCAGGAACAGGCAAGGAGCCTTTTCATTGTCTATCACTCGCGCATACGCGAGATGGATGTATTTCAATGAGTGGTAAAGTCAAGGCATTGAGATAAGTCTGTCTTTCCCGGTTGCTCCTCGCCTGTTAGGCCCTTTCTACCCCTCAAATTGCATCGCTACATCTCCCTGCAACATGGCTCCACGAGTGATCTACTGGTTTCGGACCGACCTTCGCTTGCATGACTCGCCCGCTCTCAACGCAGCGTTAGACCTGAAGCCGGAGGTGCTCTACCCCATCTGGTGCTGGGACAGCCATTACGTCTATCGCGCAAGAGTGGGTGTCAATCGTTGGCAATTCCTGCTCGACTGCCAGCAAGACGTCTCAAAGAGTATTTCGAAGCTCAACAAGAAGAGCAAGTTATTCGTCTTGCGCGAGCCGGCGGTCACTTTGCTGCCCAAGTTGTTCAAAGCATGGAACATCTCCCATCTCGTGTTCGAAAAGGACACAGATGCGTATGCGCGCGAGCGGGATGCGCAAGTCATGGAGCTGGCGAGGAAGGCGGGCGTGGAGGTTATCGTCAAGGCTGGGCGGACGTTGTGGGACAGCGATGAGCTTGTCAAAGCCAACGATGGGAAGCCGACGATGAGTATGAGCCAAGTGCAAAAGGCGGCAGAGAAGCTGGGGGAGCCGGACAAACCGGTCGACACTCCGAAGACTCTTCCGGATCCCGGAGATATGAAGCTCGACTTTGACCAGACACAACCCAAATCAGCACCAGACATCAACGAGAAGCACCGCGATGAGAAGGAAGGGACTTATAGTGCCGGCATTGCCGGTCCAAATGGCGATTTCTCGGTGCCGACGCTTGAAGAACTAGGCATGAAGCCTGCAACAACGCAGCACCGCGGCGGAGAAAGCATCGCGCTCAAAATGCTGGACGACATCATCGCAAACGAGGAATACACAGGCACCTTCGAGAAGCCCAAGACATCTCCCGCTGCATTTGAGCCGCAGGCAACCTGCCTGACCTCGCCATATCTACATTTTGGCGCGCTTAGCGTCAGATACTTTTACCATAAAGTACAAGACGTGGTCGAGAAGAGGCGAAGGGCCAAGAAAGCCGTTTCCGAGGTGCCAGTCAGCTTGAAGGGTCAGCTACTCTTCCGCGACATGTACTTTGGCGCGCAGGCAAAGCTAGGCTGGAGTTTCGGACAGACGTACAACAACTCGCACTGTAGATTCATCCCCTGGCACTTACCCAGCAAAGTCGACGTCAACAAGAAGCTCATTACGGGCGAGTACGAGGTCGATGACGAGGAGAAAGACATCTGGTTCCAGCGATGGGCGCACGGCAAGACCGGGTTCCCGTGGATCGACGCGATAATGCGACAACTGCGGCAGGAAGGCTGGATCCATCATCTAGCAAGGCACTCGGTCGCCTGCTTCCTGACCCGTGGCGGCTGCTACATAAGCTGGGAGCGCGGAGCAGAAGTGTTCGAAGAGCTACTCATCGACCACGAAGCCGCGTGCAACATCGGCAACTGGCAATGGCTTTCGTGCACCGCCTTCTTCTCCCAATTCTACCGCTGCTACAGCCCGGTCGCTTTCGGCAAGAAGTGGGATGACAACGGCGATTTCATTCGCAAGTTCGTGCCGGAGCTGAAGGACATGCCGAAAAAGTACATCTACGAACCGCACAAGGCGCCCATTGCAGACCAGAAGAAGGCCGGCGTGCTGATCAAGGGCGATGGCGAGGAGACGGAGCGAGATGGAGTCGCCGTCTATCCCAAGCCCATGTTCGATTTCAACACGCAGCGAGAGATTTGCATGCAGGGGATGAAGAGCGCGTATGCTGTGGGCTTCTACGGCAACAGCAAGGCGGTCATGGATGGGACGTGGAAGAAGGCTTTTGACGATTCCGGTGAAGGGCCGACGTCTGGTGAGCAAGGGGGCCCAGCCGGCCTTGACAGCTTCGAAGATGCAGATGGGACGGAGGAGCTGATTACGTCGCCTCCGACGGCGAAGAGGGCGGGAAGGAACGAGGGGTCCACGGGAAGTCCGAAATCGACGCGAGGCCACAAACGGGAGCACAGTCAGAGCACTCTTGAGGGGAGTTTCAAGAAGAAGGCGAGGTGATTCACATGTTCGTTGGGATCGCGACGCCTAGTGGCTATTTCCAAGATGCACCATCGGGCTTGTCCATGTACAAGTATCAGACATGTCGGACGTCACTAGGAAAATGACGATCAATCTGCGCGTGTCGCCAACCCATATCGCCGTTTCCAAGAATTCTAGCAATACTGGCCGTCACCGCTCCGAAACGTCCAGTGCTCTCGCGAACATCGAAGCTACAAGTAACCAGATTGCAGAAATGCCCACTCTGGCCCAAAGCCAAGCCTCGTACAAAACCCCGATGCCCAACACTCCCTTCCAACTCCCGCACGACCTACCCAGCTGTAGCCGAGGCAGTGTCCTGGTCAACATACGCCACAGCATTGAGAGGACCTCCACCGCGGACAGCGTCAGCAGCACCGGTTGGCGAAGCAGCTGCAGCCGCGGCCACTGCCACAACACCTACGACAGGCGAGCCAGCTGCACCGCCCGCGTTTTCGTTGAAGCTCGCCGTCGCCGGCTGGCCAGCGTACGTCCCGGGGGTGTAAGGCGCCGTTCCCTCGTCAATGCCTACATTGAAAGTGTATCCTTCGCCGCCGTCGAAGATCGAACTGAATTGCTGATCATCGGTGCTGCCGCCAGGACTCGTGGAGACGCCACTGTACTGGCCGACGGCATAGACCATGCCATGTGAACGGCCGCCGTTGTCGCCGCGTGTATAATTCGCGCCCGGTCCTGCTACAGTGTATGCCCACGCCCAGTAGATGGCGTAATCACCTTGGTCGTCCTCGACGATGCTGGTCGACGAAGCCTGCAACGCTCTGGGCATCAGTATGACTCCTTTCAAAGACAGCAGGCTGTCACATGTACTCATAACTTACGTAGGCAATTGTAATGATTGAGCCGTTCTTGGCCTGGAAGGTGGACGAATTGCCAAAGGAGACAGAGGTGAGCTTCACGTTCGTGGCGTTGGGGTTCATAACCGCCGCTATCGTACCCGCAGCCGCAGACCCATAGGTACCGTCGGCACCACTGCCCAACGCCACTGACGAGGCGATGGAAGCGTTGAGCGTATGCCCCTTCCCGGGCCCGGCGCCAAATCCGTTGATGTGGACGAAGCACTCGGATGAGCCGTTGTCGCCAACAGCCTGCCCGTTGCCCTGCACTGTATCTGCCGCCAGCACACCGCCGGCGGCAGCTGCCTCGCCGTGAAGCTGGGACAGCGTGGGAAGCGGGGTGCTAGTTATCGTATGGGTGGGCGTGGCTGTGGTGCGGATCGTAGATTTCCTTTCGGGCCCACGACGCTCGATGTCGAGCGCATCGGGACCGGGTAGGAACGTCGCGGAGATGGAGATGGCGGACGCGAGGAAGAGAGAGAGCGTGGAGAGCTTCATCTTGGAGACGCAAAGGCAAGGAAAGCAAGCAAAATGTGGAGGAAATGAGAAAGTGCCAACACCCGCGCAGAGCTGGACCTGGGAGCAAAGGAAAGATATACCTCGTGGCGGCCTCTTCAGTTAGGCATTCTGCTGCTGGCCAGAATGCTGACGGTACCCCGCAGCTGCAGGGACAAGTCTGCCAGAATCATGGCGCACCGCGGCGCTGCGACGACTAGCCTCGACTCACCGCGCATCTCATTGGAGGTGTACTGTTCCGCGGAGCATCGCATGCAGAAGCTCGATGGTGGAGAGATATTTGGGACAAGCGTGGAGTCCAGGCTGGTCCGGGGAAGCTTTAGGTAAGATCCAGCCCAAACCTTATCTAGCCTATGGCCTATCAGGCTGTTGAGGCGTGCTTGAATGGCAAGGCCAGCAGCACCTGCATGCAAGATGCCGTTAATTGAGCCGAGCGATGGCGATCAGTGATACTGCATCTTGGAGGGGGATGCTTACGGCCGTAAGATCAATCAAGGCAGTATGTGGATTGAATTCCATTTCGAGGGTAGCATGCAAATCGTTGCCCAATCCTCCATTCGATAGCGCGCCTAGCGACCCCCTGTTGTACTGTAAGCCGTGTGACATACTCCAACGCGTAAATCCCGACCCAATTACGCCAAACCGACCGTCCAGAAACGCCGTCGAGTCCATTCCTTCATCAGCGTCAATACACATTAGCAGCAATCCCATTCGCCTTTCCACCCCCATCGCCACTTCTTCTTCTCCTCTCTCCCCTCATCATAATCTTTCTCGTCCCCAAACAGCGCGTCAATCGACCCACTGGAAGACTTCAGCTTCACCTTCGACGACCCGTCTCCCTTCAGCCCAACCACCTGATGTCCAGCAGTGGGGATGTCGTAATCGTAATAGATCTTCAAGTCCCTGCCGCGGATATCGACGTGGCCGGAGCTAGACCAGGCGTCCACCTCGCCCTCCCACTCATCCGGGTATTCGAGTTGGATGGAGCCAGAGGTGGTGTTATGCACTGATTGCAAGCCATCGATGATGCCGGTGCGGTGCTTGGGCTTGCTGCTGTCCGTCACATCCGCCGTGTCGAGGGTGTCGGTGTACGGCGAGAGGAATTCCAACTCGGTGCGCCCGGAGCCGGAGCTGGTCTCGAAGCGCGAAGAGGCGAGGTCCGCGGCGTAGGGCAGGACGGAGACGCCGATGTTGCCCGAGTTCGTATGGATCGTCAGATGGTCGCCGAGGATGTAGCCGCCTTTGATGCTGCCGCTCGACGTCTCGATTACGCCTTCGTAGTGGCGGGCGGGGATGTCGTCGGCGTATACATTGAAGGCGGCAGTGATGCTGCCGGAACTGGTTCGCAGAGCGTATGTTGCTGGCTTGGGATGGGCTTTGTCGGCAGGCTTCGGTTCAATCTTGACGTCCATTGAGCCGGACGCTGTTCTGATCGCTAGGAGATCGCGCAGGGCAAAGGCGCCCTCGACACTGCCCGAACTGCTGTCGATGACGGTGCGGCGGGAGTCCCAGTAGGCGATGTCGATGTCGCCGCTCGAGGTGTGGATGGAGGAGGACGAGGGCGGGGTGAAATATGAGCTGTCCTGCATCCACTCGCTGTCGTCAAGCTCGTCGTCGTTTCTGAAGAGATGCGGTTCCACAACCACGTCCATGTGCTTCACCCACGTCGTCCAGTCCCCCAGTTTCGCATTTCTGGTCACGTGGATGGCGACGGCCATGTCAATGCAAGCGTCGGGGTTGGGTAGCCAGTCATTGAGCTTGATTTTGGGAAAGCGGAGTTCGAGGCCGTCGTCGTCATGGACATATGTGCCTTCAACGATGTCGAGTGGAGCCATGGTGGCATAGTTCACCCAGACTCTGATGTCGGGCCCGCTTTCCTCTTGCTCAGGTCCGGCGGGTGATATCTTCACGGTGCCGGAGATGCGAAGACCTTTCCAAAACTGGGATGCATAGTCCAGGCGCTCAATGCGCTCAATGAGCGAAAAGTTGCCACCATCTGCGGTGAAGTTGAACGACTCGGTCTTGCTGAACGAGTTGAGAGGACATGAGCCGGATCTGCTCGGGTGTGGAGGCGTCGGGTCTCGTGGAGGTTTCACGCTCGGAACTTTCTCCCCTGGACTGCCATCACCCGAGGGAGACGACGAGCTCTCTCTGGACCCAGCAGTGATGATGATGGCCAAGATGGCCAGAAGCACGACGATGACGGCGAGCAAGCAGCCCTTGCCGCAGCGCGATTTCGAGCGTCGACTTTTCGGGGGCTGTTTGCTATCACCGGCACTACTCAACAGGGCGGTCCGCTCGGTAGGCTGCTCTTCCAACCGCGCGCCATCTCTCGCGTCCCCGGCGGGGGCCGGTGCATCTGTAGCAGCCGGGTGGACTGGGTCACGCATACTCTGCGGCGCGAACCGCGCGCTCGACCCGCCAAAGTCATGTAACAGGCCATTTCGTACCAATGGGTGGTCGGCGTCGAAGGCTTCGCGCTGTTGCTCCCTCTGGCCCGCAGTGGCAGTGTTGTAATCTGGTGGCGCCGACTCGATGATGTGCGCCGGCGCGTATGTTGGATTCGAGGCCTCCGCTTGATTGTGCGCCCGCGCCTGCGCCGCTTCCCTTGCCTTGTTGCTTTGAATGGCCGGGTTTTCTGTGTAGTTCTGTCGAGGGAGATTCCTCCGCTCAAAGTAGCCGTCGGCGGGAGACTGGTGGAGATCTAACAAGGACTCTGCGTCAGAATCATTGGCCTCGACATCGTAGTCAGATCCCGCATCTTCGAGATCCGACTCGTACGACAAGCCCGAGTTCGCCATTTCGAAGGTGCAAATGTACGATGTTGCCCGCAAACGGAGAAGATAACAAGTAGAAATGCGAATGCGATGAGGAATAAGGTAAGCACATGACGCTACTCACCTCCCACTGTGCCATTCGGCACGCCAGCGATTAGGCAGCTGGATTCCGGCCGCAGCTCTGTCATGTCCATTGGCCGGGGCTGATGGCGGGGTTGCGGCGCTGGGGGGTGGGGGTCGTCGAGCCCTGAATTCGGGCAAGGCGCCCGGGTCGGTCGGCGAGAGTTTGCAAGGTTTGTCCGGAACATGGCGCAAGTAGTCGTGCGTACAGAAACGATAAACGTCGAGATGATGGGTAGGAATGTCAGTGGCGAGGCTTGGACGGTCCGTATTGCTCGTTTTCCCTTGGTTGAAGTTTGACAACCCTCAATGGTGCAAGCCTTGCAGAGTGCAGAGAAGAAGACGAATGGGAGGGAATTGGAATGGGTGCAACTCCCGTTTTGACTCCAATGCCATGCAAGGCATACGTAGGTGTACGGAGTTGTCGTAATGCTTCTGCATGTTTAGCGAGTGGTTTGTCAAGGCCATTGGAGAAAACAAGAGGCATTGGAGAGGGATCGACAGGTGCATTTAACGGCAGCCTGGCCAACTCCGTCGTACCCTCGGAGTTGGGGAGAAGTGGTCAAGTTGCTGCCTGAGGCCACCAGATGTTTCGATATACGAAGATTCACCGCTGCACTCTTTTCGATGACTGTGTATCATGTATCTATAGCTAAAATACAAGTCCCCTCCATTTCGCATCCTTCAAAGATAATGTATCCGTCGATACAGTGCAGTGTGTACAGGCCTCCCTTCTCCACCGTTGCCCCTGAACACTGCAATCCATCAGATAGAAAGGACCATCGCAATGTGAATGCCCCATTAAACCCATATGATTGTCACAATAGATAGAAGCACATGCTTCCGCATTATTCCCATCATACTCCTGCAGAGGAGAGAGAAGGAAATGAATGGGGAAGAGAAAGAAGAATGGAAGATGAACAAAAAAGGAAAGGAAAAAAGAATCCCCGCTTGCGACTCGAACCCACGCCCTCGCAGCCCCCAAAGAACCAAAGCACCACGGGGGCAAAACGAAACCGCCGCTCGAAGCAGCGCAAAGCAAACCCGGGCCTGTGGCAAGACAGGCTTCCGCCGGTGGGTTTGGGGAACTTTGGGATTCATCAGCTGTGGACCATACACGGCTGGGGGGGTGTCTCCCTAGCCCGGCCAGGCCAGTCTAGGGACGGTTGGAATAGCTAAGGTGAAGCCCGATGTGGCTGGGCGAAGCACCTACGGTTAACCCGGCGACCGTTTACGACGACCTTGGCGGCGCGGGAATTCTATATGTACCCCTTTTTCGTTAATTCGGGTGATCTCCGGCTTTTGGGGGTCATGGGGTTTGCTTGAGGCGCGATTGGGTGACTCGCTTGCTGACTGATTCCGGAGCCGATTCGCCGGCTTGACTGGAGGCGTGATGAAGGTGTCCGAGGTGCCGTGCTTGCTATACGCATGTTAACGAGTCACAGTGTGAATGTTTCGCTCTTGTTGAAATAGTGAGGCCCCAATCTCGCAGCACAACACGATGCAATGCAATGCAACTCTTTCATACAGTGTCGCAATTCATACATACCACCCACCCTCCCACGCATCAATGCATGTATGCACACATCCCCCTCAATGCACCACCGGCTTCCCCCCCTTCCCTCTCGCCTGATTATCCCCAACCGTCGGCAAGCCCCGCGAACCCCTCACATCAACCTCCTCCTTCTTCGCCTCCAGCAAGCCCAAACTCCTAATCTCGCCCGCGCTCCGCGCCGCATCGCGCGGCGTCTCGGCCTCCCGCTTGCGGTACGCGGCCTGCAGCGTGCGGATCTTGGCCGCTTCTTTGCCGTGGTGGAGGCATCTGCACGTTTTCGCGAGAATGGGTCAGCCAATTGTGCCGCTTTCGGGGGAAGGGATGCGATGTGATGCGATGCTGGGTGGGGACACGCGCGAGGGCAAGAGACACGTACTCCATGTAATCTTCCAACGCCGGACTGCACTTCTTCGCGCCTGCGCGGTTGTCGTTGTCGCCGTTGATGGCGTAGCAGGCTAGCACTTCCTGCCAGAAGGGAAAGCAGCGCGACACGCCTGTGGGAGAGGGGGCATTGTCAGTCTTGTCTGGAATGCGGAGATCCGCTGCCGGGGGGGTTACGAACCTCCAGCGAGCCCATAGCCGGAAGCCATGATTGCGGATGGGGGATTTGTGAAGCTGTGGCGCTGAATTGGCCAGGGATCGGGATGGGGAGTCTTCGTTGTATTCCCTCCTTCCGCTGGCTGGGTTCGGATGAGGTTGCTGGAGAGTGTGGAGACGGCGTGCGAAACTGCTGGGATTTGGAGCTCGGGATCTCGCTAGCGTCAGGCACACATGAGGGAAGCAGCTGTGAGGCGCATTGATATGAGGACACTCAACATAGCAATGCAGGGTGATAATTCCGACTCGCCCGGCTACATGACCACGACTATCCATGCAAACATCCACTCAAACATCACCTCTGCAGCTCTCCACCACCATCTCACTCCTCATATTCAAAAACCCCCGCCGCCCGCCCTCCACAAACCCTCTCAAGCGTCAAAAACGCAAAATGACTCCCCACCACCGGCCTCGCCGTAAAGCGATTCCCAGGGAACCCGCCGTCCTCCTCCGTCTTATACAAGTCCGTCAGCGGCCGGTCCGTGGCGGTCTCATTCACCCACCTGGCCACGCGCGCGAGAATCTCCTTGCGCGTCTTGCGCGACGCCACCGCCGCCACCTGGAACTCCCAGTCCGACTTGGTGTACAGGTGGCGCGAGTCGAGCGGGAGGCCGTACTTTTGCATCGCGTTCGCGTACCAGCGGGATTGCGTGGTGTAGATGTGGTTGGGGATGAAGTTCTTGCTGCGTGAGGTGGTGGCTTCTTGCTGAAGGATGGGCAATTGGTCATCGCCGCCGACGAGAAGGCGGGTGCTGTCCTCGCTGAAGTTGCCGTTGGGATGAAAGCACAGCACTGCGTCGGCGAAGAGGGAGTAGAGCGTTGTCCAGCTGCCTTGCCAGTGGTATGCGAGCTTCGCGCGGCCGCCGTCGGGACTCATTGCATATCCTTCCCAGTCCTTGATGTACACCTCGCTGATGTTGCGGTAGTACTTCGCGTCTCCGCGCTCACCCACCACCTGCGCAAGCTCGCTCATGGCTTTGATTCCGATGATGCCTTTGAGGGCAAGGTTCGTCTGCAGCTCCAGCCAGCCGGCGAAGTCGTCGGTGCACAGCTGGTTCTCCGGCAGAAGAGAGAACTCGACCAAGTAGCCGGTCCATTGTTTCCAGAGTCTGTACGACCGAGAGACCCACTTGCGTGCCTGGTGCTTTGCAGTCACGCCGCCCCATTGATCATCCAGACCGTGGATGCCATCTCTAATCTCCAGTGCATCAGGTAGGGCAAATGGGGTCACACCATCCGCCAGACGCTCGGTTGCCGCTGCATCTTTCGCCGTTCCAAGTGCACTCCACATCGAGTTTGCGGACCATCCATCACCGTGCGAAAGGCTATTGACAATCGCCAGTCCCATGATGAGAATGTTGCCGCACTCCTCGACGGGCATATACTCGTCCCGGCCAAGAGGATGGCCGGTCAAATTTGGGAAATGCGCTCCTAAATCGTGCATGGCATACTGATTGGGATACTGCCCACTCAACATGTGCTCGATCAAAGGCTCCAGAAGATATGCCAGCCATCTCGGGTTGGTGTACAAAAAGAACGGGAAGGCCGGGAAGATGACATCGATCGTTTGGCAGTTACCGTTACTGCTGATCTCCTTCAAGAAGATAAGAGGGTTATCAGGCGTACCAGAGAATGAAGTGGCTCCCAGGACCTGGCGGGCGCTGAGCTCTACAATGTCTTTGTAGTCGTCGCTGCCGCTTGCAAAAGCGTCTTTGGCCACCTGAGCGGAGTAGTTGGCAGCAAGTTGAGAGGCATGATGATAGTCGTTGTAGTGATACGCAACCAGCGACGATGCAGTGAAGAAGTAAGACTTCCAAAGCGGACGCATCCAGGTCAGGCCACGACCAGAGGCAAATTGCGTGACAGGGTCCTGAACGTGGGCGATGGTGAAGACCACACTGCCCTCTTTGGCACTCGATTCGTTGTAGTGGCTCGAGTTGGAATTGAGGTGGAAAGCTTTGGTGAATGCAAAGACTGGCTCCTCGTCCATAATGCCACGGAAGTGGGTATCCACTCGGTCAGTCAAGGTCCCCTTTTTGGCAAAATACCGGCGCAAGTCTCCAGAGACACCCGCCTCATACTTGATGCCCAGGGGAGCGGTGAAGTGCAACTCGCCCCATTCCGCTTGATCACCGTGCTCGGTGAACAACAACTCGTCTCTGCGCTTCACGCTGAACGTCTGCAACGCCGTGCCATCCTGCTCGCCATCATCTTGCGCGAACGACCAAACGATCTGTGACCCCCGGTCCCCACTGACCCATTGGCCATTGACGTCAATGTACACGTGCACATCGAAGTTACCTTTTACGTGGACGGAGATGTAGCTCGCAGGCAACGACTGGCGCAGAGTCGAGGTGGGCGTGATGGGAGAGAGGAAGGAGATGGTCAGATTGGCGGCATCGGCGTGCCGGCCATGCGGCGAGGGGATGGAGTAGGAGAGGTTGGTGGTGGAGGCGTCGTACTGCGCCCCGAGGTAGACGGGCTCGCTGACATTGTAGTGCTTGGAGGAGTGGTCGAGCGAGTCCTGCGCTCGGCCGAGGAGGGGGTAGACGATGGCACTGTCGGGCACGTAGGTGAGGAGGGATAGGCCGACCTAGTGAACGGCTGCTCAGCAAGCTGCGGGGATCATGGAGCTTCGAATGGTGGCTACACACCGACTGGCCTGCCCAGAATATCGGCCAATGCTGCCATGGCTCTTCTCTTGCGTTGCCGAGCCAGGTGGACAGGTACGGGTTACGGACTATGAGGGGGAGCACGGGTGGAGTGAGGGTGGATGCAATGGCAGCCTGGAGCAGACCAGCTGCAACGACGACGAAGGAGAGCAGCATGCGCATGATGCCGGCGTGCCACGAGATGTTCGAGGTGTGAAGAGGGGGAGGGGTGAGGGAAGAGACGAAGGAAAGCGACGTTACTTGCTGAGTAGCTCCATGACTTGAAACATGCCTCTCCAACTGCCTCGTGATCAGGCGGGGAGCTCCATTGGAGGGTTTCTGCTTACGACGGTGCAGCAAGGTTCGAGCGGGTCTTGCGTGCTGAAGCTCGAAGGTGGGGTGAGCGGACAGAAGTAGGCGTCCATACGCCGACTTGTGTCACTGAAATGAATTGAAGACATGGGCATTACTCGAGATATCTCTTGAACATGTTACTCAGTTTTGACCCTCTAGATGATGGGGGGCATATTGTCCATGCCAAACCCGCGGAGTCTACACATCTAATTCAAAGCCCAATCCATTCGATGCGCCAATGCAATGTCCAAGCACAACCAGTGAAACCCATCCTTTGATTCATATACACATCAAGACCCTCAGAACCGATTATCATTCCCCCGCGCATAGTAGTCCCGATGCGGCGCCGGAATCTCATACTGCTGCTGCATCGGCTGCGGCTTGGAGATGCTCGGCCGCACAGGCGCAAGTTCACTCTCACTACCGCTCAGATCCCTCAACTGATGCGCCCTCTGGCTCTTCTCGTAGGCCGGCGGGCCATCTCGTCGCCGCTGCATTTCGCCCTTGACAACAGCTGCGATGTAGATGACGGCGATGACGGCGACGATGATGGCGTATGCAATTCGCGCCGCCGAGGACGCCGTGTTTGCTAGCTGGATGCCGAGGCCGCCGTTCACCATTCCTAGGAGGATGGCGAAGCGGCCGTGGAAGAGATGCGCGTAGGACCAGAGGGTGCGGCGGCCGGAGCGTTTGAACATGCGATGGTGCAGGAAGCCGAGGATGGGTTGGAAGAAGAGGACGACGAGGAGAGCGATGCCGATGATGGGGTGGGCGCGGCTCATGTAGTTCAGGTGGGTGGCGAGGTAGACGCCCATGGCGAAGGCGACGATGTAGACCAGGTATCCGACCATCTGCAGGCCAGCGTGGATCCAGACGAGCCCGGTGAAGTTGGCGATGCGGATGAGGATGCCGCCGGCGGGGAAGAGGACAACGAAGGCTAGACATGCGAGCACGCCGTGCGCGAGCATCAGAGTCTGTTGTTGGCTCGCTGACAGCCCGACGCCGTCGTTGCTGATACTCGAGCTGGTGCTCGCGTATCCGGCTGGACAACCATCGTCTCGCTTCGCCTTTACGCTGGGTGGTCCCGTAGGGTAGGATCCTTGACCAGCGCCCGGGAAACACTCCTTAACCCAAGCCGGCGGGTTTCCCGTAGGGAATGGCGTGGGGAAGGTGGTGGGACATCCTGAACCCGATGGGCCAGCCAGAGTAGAGGAAGGCGTCGATGTGCCCACCGAATCTGCAATTGGTGTACAACTCGCTGGGATCGACGCACCTCCCGTGGCCGAGCTCGAGCCTGTTGTCGTTGGGGTACCGCCCGAGGAAGACCCGCCCGAAGATACCACGAAGGGGTTCACGTTTTCGCTGCCGCCCTTCGCATTCGAGATTGTCCACGAAAACGCGCTTTTCACGTCGTGCTCAGAAATGCCGGCCTCGGGACTGTCCGAATTGATGGGCGACCCGGATTTCGCAGCGTAGATGAAGTCGGCGGTCGAGCCGGAAAAGTCCATTGTTCCCTGTCCACCGTTCCAGCTCTGACAGTTACTACACCGCACATTCGCAACCATCTTGCCTCCGCTGACTCCCGAGCCTTCCAAAAGGGTGATCTGCGCGGTCGAGTCGTATTGGGGTTCGGAATAGCTCGAGGCATATCTCGGAGACACGGTCACGTTGTTGCCGTCTGACGAAGTGTACATGACGAAGATGTTGGCGCCCACCATGCCGCTTCCCTGCCCCAGCGCGGCCCATGAGTAGGAAGTCGGAGCGGAGATTTGGAAGTAGATGTCGCCATTGTTGGAGCTGGCGGTGGAATCGGGAATGCTGAGAGAGTAGCACAGCTCGCCCTCACAGACTTGATTCAAGGCGGATGCAACAGTGCCTGCTCGTGGTTAGAACGCGTAGCTATTGACGGCCTGCAGCGCGTTTCTCTTACCAAGGCTGAGAGCCGTGGCTGCAGCAAGAAAGGATCTCATTGTAAGGGACGTGTCGAAGATCCAGCAACAATCATAAAAGGTTCAATGAACAGTGTAGAAATGAAAGGAACGACGAAAGGCAGACAGATAAGAGAAACACGAGCCAGGCCACCAACGGTATGGGAAATGCTATAAAAAACGGCCAGCCTTTGACGACGTGGACAGCAACAGCCACACCCACCCTCTCCCGCGAGTCTGTACGGGGGCAGTCCGACGCACTAGGCGAGAAGCAGACGTTTCAAACGCGCCCTAGGCAGGATGGGTTGGATTGCTTTCGGCGCGCGTGTGTGAAAATAGAAAAATAAAAAGGAGGCGCGTGCTTTGAAGGAGCCGGGCTGGGCTGGGCGCCGCATCTCGTCGCCACTCGTCGGACTCTCGTGTGTTTCAGCGTGAGCGTCACTTGGCGCTTCATCGATCGTTTCGTCCATTCTCATGCGATGGGAGCCCCTCGTATCGTGATGGGGATACGGCGCGTGTGCATTGTTCTGTTGCAATGGATCCTGGAAGTTTGCGGTGTTGTTGTGCGAAAGCCTGCGAGATTGGGCGTGGCGGGGCCGCGGACCGGCTGACGCGGTCTGGCGGGAGAGGCGGGCGCGGGCTAGGCCCTGACGCCTGCTCTACCCATTTTTAGCGCGAGCCACCTGCACGGCAGACAGGGCTGCATGGGTATATTGAAGACACACACGGATAGGCATGGAATACATGTGCCAAATGTAGTTTGAACGGAGGTGCAGCAGCTAGCTGTGGCCCTGATCGATCTACTATGACCCAACCAAAACCCCCCCGCTCAAACAATGCCCAACGCATGCATGTACCGCCTACGACGCAGCGACTTCCTTGCTGTCCCTCTTCTCCCCACTCCCACTGGCCATCGAGTCCAAGCTCACCCGACTGGTGGTGCTCTTGAGACTAGTCGTCTTCTTGAGCTCGTCCTGCACACTCCTCAACGCGTCCGGGCCGCCCAGCTTGCCCACCCGGTTGGCCAGCGCCGTATTCTCTCGCTGCAGACTCTCAACCTGGTCGGCGAGCAGCGAGTTCTCCCTCCTCAACAGATCCACGTGGCTCCTCAGATCGTCTCGCTCCCGGGCGACGAGGGACAGCTTGTTCTGATTCTCCTTCCGCGCTCGCTTCTCCTCCACCTTGCGCAGCTCCTTTTCTCTCTTCTGCTCCAGCTTCTCCACCTCGCGCTCGTGTCGTTCCTGCGTCTTCTTCAGCTCCTTCTCCATTCGTTCGCGAGCCTTGTCTTGGTCGGTTGCGTCTTTCGCCTGAACCGCCTGGAACTTGGCTTCTTCCGCCTCCCGCTTCTTCGCCACTTTCTCATCGAGCTTCTCCCGCTGTTGCATAATTTTCAGCACTTCCTTCTCGTGCCGACTCATGTTTTTCTTGTCCACGTTTGGCAAGGACCTCATCGACGATGCCCCGCTTACCAGACTCGCGCCCTCGTTATTAGATTCGGAGTACTCGGGTGCCGTCGATAACCTTTTGAGCTCGTCTGCCGACAGAAATGAGTCGTCTGACGAAGAGTCGGACAGGTCGTCCTCGGGCGCTTCTGCCGTGGATGTTTCGTTGCTCAGGTGTTTCGTCACAAAGTTCGAGACGCCCACGGGAGCGTATGTGGTTATGCCGGACTGGACAGTAGACGTCAGACTTGATAGTATGCCTCCAGCGTCTTTGGATCCGTCTGTGGTTCCTATCGCTCCTCCGGCAGCTGGTTCACTGCGCAGATCTTTAGTAGCGGCCTTGTTGGAAACGTCGCGCTGTGCCGAATTGTCGTCGGTCACTTGTTGGGCGGCCACGTCGAGTGGCTTGCTCGTCGCGCCGTCCGCAGCTTGCGCTGCCTGGCTTCCATCTCCGACAACAGTAGCGTCCTGGTCCTGTGCCGAGACTGCTTGCTGCTCCTCAAGGTCTCCATCGCGTTCGGGTATCTCTTCTTGCCCGCATGCCCAGTTGAAAAACTTGCTGACGTCTGCAAGCATTGCTCCCGGGGTACCGCGATCGATGAGAAATCGGGGGATGCCGCCAGCCGGATCACTGCGAGTTACCATGATCCATTCCAAGGGGTTCAGTTCCGGATCGGTGTTGTGTGTAAGGTGGATGGGAATCTCGCGGACCAGCTCGACGGACTCGTAAGTCCCACGAACGAAACTCGGCCGTTCTGGGACATCGGGGTGATGCAAACCCTTGGAAACAATCATGTAGTGCCGAGGAATGTACTGGGAGTTCTGCTGGTCTGCAGTCGGGCTCTTCTCCGTCAGAGCGCAGTCGGTTGTGAAGAGCATCATTAAGAATTCCCTCGGGCTCACAGGAGGCGGCATCTGTGCACTCAATTGATATACTTCCACCCTGTCTCCGTTCTCCTCCTTGAGTTGCTCGATCCTTCGTTCCGCAGAGAGACCTCTGATGGCACCCGCGCCAGGCTCGCCCTGCGTCAGTAATGTCTCTGGGAACTCTCGCTTAATAGCCTTCTTGAACTTGGAGAATGAAATGCCCTCGAAGATGGAGTGCCTTGCAAACCAAGCACCGTGTCTGTCGTGTCCCGCCATCTTGTACAGTGCAATCTGCAACGGGTTTTCTTTGGCGCTGAATTTGACCGGCTTTCCCCAGTTCTTTCGCAGACTCTCGTGATCATCGTCCGGGGCTTGTGGCCGGACGGGCGAGGGAAAGATGTCTTTGGCGGACTTCGCGGAGTCGGGGGTTTGGAAGTGTGGTTCGATGGCTTCTGGATCTCCGCCATTGGGTGGTAAGGGGACGGAATTGCAGAGCAGTTCGCCGGCCTCGAAGTGCTTCTGGAGGTAAGAAGCTAAGCCGGTGGAAGGCACCTCATCCCAGTCGGCATGGGCGAGTAGCTTCAATGCAGCGGGCAGGTCTGCCATGACGACGGTGTGAGGAGTTGGAAAGGCGGGGTGTCACAATGTCTCTATTGACTGGGGGGACGCTGCTTGCGGATGGTAGGAGGAATGACGGGAAGGCATTGCCAAACGCTATTGTATTCGGAGGACTCGATGAAGTCAGCCAGCCGTCACCTCCGAACCAGGAAACCTCAGGTTACGTCGTCACCGCGTGGAGGGGCCGCAGGCTGACTAAGATGGGGCGAGGACCGGCTCTTCCGTTTCTCAGCATACCCGACGAGTCCTCCGTCACATTTCCATTCCCAGCGCGCGACTCGTGCTGACTCGGATCGGAGCAGAAGCATCTTCTACCGAGAGCGTGAGCGAAGGAAAACAAGACCTACCTATGCTGATCATGGTTGGTGCATGTGAAGGCCAAGCAAACCACACTGCATGTGAACTGGCGCGTCTTACGTAATAAAGCTTCTTTAAGGGTGTTCATGTTGTCTGGTGCTTCTCAAATCTTCATGTTCGCCAGACACACCAACCCCATCCTCGCACACATCAACATCAGCAAAGATGGCGTGGCGACAGAACATGGGCAGCACAGGTGCCAATACTATCCCGCTCGGCGCTCGTCGCCGCTTTGGAGGCGAAGATGGCCCCGGGGGTGATGAGGCACCCCCCATGCCGGAGATGAAGCGTGGCCGCAGCCCGGAGCAGCGCAAAGAGCCCGAACTGAACCCCGACGGCACCAAGAAGCGTCGCAAGCGCAACCGCTGGGGTGAGGTGGCGGACAACAAGGCTGCCGGGCTGATGAACCTGCCTACCGCCATCACCGCTCCCATGACCGCCGAGCAGCTGGATGCCTATGTCACTCACTTGCGCGTCGAGGAGATTAGCCAGAAACTGAGGATCAACGATGTGGTGCCTGCAGACGGTGATCGGTGAGTGCTACTTTGCCCCCCCTGCGCTACATCAATAACCACTGACCAACTCCCTTTAGCTCGCCCTCCCCGCCGCCCCAGTACGACAATCTCGGCCGTCGTGTGAACACGCGTGAATATCGTTACAGAAAGAGGCTGGAAGACGAACGCCACAAGCTCATCGAAAAGGCGATGAAGATCATCCCTAGCTACCACCCGCCCTCCGACTACCGTCGCCCGACCAAGACTCAAGAGAAAGTCTATGTGCCAGTCAATGACTACCCAGAGATCAACTTCAGTACGCTTGCTAACCCACTAGCCCTTCCTTTTCCCCCTCTACTTTCCTTGCCTTTCATTGCTCTACCCAATTTGTTGATGGCGATCAAAAGCCAGCTAACCCTCCCCGACTAACCGCACTTCACCTCTCTTCTACCATGAACAATGACTAACACCTAGCTTTTCTCCCACTAACAGTTGGCCTACTAATCGGACCGCGTGGCAATACGCTCAAGAAGATGGAAACCGAGTCGGGAGCCAAGATCGCCATCCGCGGTAAAGGCTCGGTGAAAGAGGGCAAGGGGAAATCGGATGCCGCCCACGCTAGCAATCAGGACGAAGATTTGCACTGTTTGATCATGGCGGACACGGAGGAGAAGATTAACAAGGCGAAGAAGCTGATTCACAACGTCATCGAGACGGTAAGTCTATCTCCACCCCCTGCATACACAAACATGACCTCGCTGACCCTGCACTAGGCCGCCTCCATCCCCGAAGGCCAGAACGAACTCAAACGCAACCAGCTCCGCGAACTTGCCGCCCTCAACGGTACCCTTCGTGACGACGAGAACCAAGCCTGCCAGAATTGCGGCAATATCGGCCACCGCAAATACGACTGCCCGGAAGCACGTAACTTCACCGCCAACATCATCTGCCGAGTCTGCGGAAACGCCGGACATATGGCGCGTGACTGTCCCGACCGCCAACGGGGCCAAGACTGGCGCAATACTGGCCCACCCCGCCGCGGCGTCGGCGACTCCATGGATAACGACTATGAGCAGCTCATGAACGAGCTCGGCGGGGGAGAAGGCCAGAATCCGGCGAGGCAAATTGGCTGGGAAGGTGCTGGACAAGGCGAAGGCGCAAATGGCGACGCTCCCGGTGGCGGCAACGTCCGACCCTGGCAACGCGGACCCACCGGTGCTCCCGCGCCCTGGCAAACCAATCGTCAACAGGGAGGAAACCCTGCCCCGTGGCAGCAACAAGATCGCTCGTCCGGGGGCTACAATGGTGGCTACAACGCTGCACCCCCTCCACCTCCTCCTGGTGGCAGCATCCCGCCTTGGCAACAACAGTCGCAGAACCGCGCTCCGCCGCCGTGGCAATCGAATGGACAAGCCGGAGGCTATGGCGGAGCTGCGCCACCCTGGCAACAACAGCAACACTCTCAATACGACGCCCCTCCGCCACCTCCGCCACCCCCGCCGCCCCCACCTGCTGATGGTATATCCTGAAGCGTGTGCTGAGAGCAAAAATACGTGGCTAACTTTGTGTTCAGATGTTCCACCGCCTCCACCGCCACCTCCTCCCCCACCTGCGTAGGAAGCAGGTGGCCACTGGGAAATGGTTCTGCGGTAGATCCTTGAATTGTGGTATATGATGGGATGGGAAGTGCTCTGGGAGAGGCGCATGGAAAGCTTCGGAATCGCTTGGGGCGGATTTTCTTACTTGCAATCGTGAACAGGAGTCTTGAGTCTGGCAATGGATGGACTGTAATCTCCATCACGTCCTCGAGCTGCTCAAGACTGCGCTCGATGCAGTACATAGCGCGTCCGTAGGGTTTGCAATGAGACTTTTGGTTTGATACTACGAATTTTGGCACTCACAAGTGAAGTCCGTAGCACGCTTTTGATGCAAATGCACCTGCTTCACTCATTTCGACTCATATCAACAAATAGTAACCAAGACATGATACTCGAAGCGCCCCGAAGTGAAGATCAATGCAAACGACACTCCAAGCTGCGTAAACCGCATCCTGGCCATTCTATCAAAGTTTTCATCGTAAGCAAAACTGGGTAAATTGCTCCTGTCAACACCCATCCAACCAGCAACTCGAACACAAATCCAGGAACCATGCCGGACAACACCCCCCGCAAAACCGGCGGAGGCGGCGGCGGTCGTGGCCCCCTACCACGCCCCGTACAAGTCTCCAAAAAGCTCTCCAAACTGCTCCGCCACGACGCCGAAAAAGAAGGCCTCAAACTCGACTCCGCCGGCTTCGTCAACGTGCAAGACATCCTGGACAACCGGACGCTCAAATCGCTCAAAGTCAGCTTCGACGAAGTGCTCGCGATTGTGGAGGAGAATGACAAGCAGCGCTTCGCCATGGTGCCTCTTGATGCTGGCGGCGAGGCCGGGGAGGGGGAGGATGCGGGAAAGGAGCAGAAAAAGTTGAAAGCGAGGGATTACAAGATCCGCGCGAATCAAGGGCACAGTCTCAAAGTGGAGGCGGATGGCGGTCTGCTGACGCCTATTGTCGATGAGGCGGATGTGCCTGCTACCGCCGTGCACGGGACCACGCATGCGAATTGGATGCTCATTGTTGCGTCTGGGGGTTTGAAGCCCATGGGCCGGAATCACGTGCACTTCGCCACGGGGCTGCCGGCGGGCTTTACGTCTGTGGGGGATGCAGAGGCTGCGAACGTGGAGGTGGCGGCGCCGGTGATTTCGGGGATGAGGAAGTCGTCTACGGTGCTGGTGTGGCTTGATGTGAGGCGTGCGATGGCCGCGGGATTGAAGTTTGGGCGGAGTGAGAATGGGGTTGTGTTGACGGAGGGCAATGCGGAGGGCTTGGTGCCGTTGGAGTTGTTCAAGAGGGTGGAGGATCGGAAGGGGTTGGGGGTTTTGGTGGAGGATGGGAAGGTGGTGAAGGAGGCGCCGGCGAGTTGGGCGGCGGAGGGAGGGCCTGGGAGACCGCGAGGGTTTGGGAAGGGCCGTGGGCACAACACGCTCAAATGAGTTTGCGGAAGCTGGCTGGCCTACATGAGATATGCTAATCCTCCGTCCGCCTCGCGATGCTGCATCGCTGCGGGTACAACGGTCAATCGGACGAACGAACGAGCCCAAAACGTCCCGGACCTCACGTCGGCTCCGACCAATCTACCTGCTCCAACACCGGAGCAGCCCCATTCTTCGTGTATGACAGCTTGAGTCGAAGACGTAGCCGGGGTGGAGGAGGCTGCACGCACACCGCACTGGTTAGCAAACATTGCATGCAAAGTAGAGGAGAAGAGAACTCACCCCTTGAACACTCGTAACTCTCATCCCCTGTGTAGCCTCCTGACCCGCGCCCAGTTCGCTACTACTGATAGGCTGCAACTGCAGCTTTTGCGTCTTTGGCACCGCAGCCTGCAAATTCACCTGGCCTATGCTCTCAAATGCCGAGCCATTCTTGAACTTCGCCTGAACCTGTACCGCCTGCGGATTCCTTGATACGGTGAACGTGACGACGAGGTCATTCTTGTTGTAGACGCCGTGCGCCTGTTGTGCTGGAGCGGATGGGGCAGGGGCAGAACCAAAGGAGCCCAGCATGTCGCTGGAGGCTGGCGTGCTTGATTGGGGCGGTGCTTGCTGCCGAGATTGGGCTGGTGGCGACCCCGAATCGAAAAGGTCCATGATTGAGCTGTTCTTGTTGGCCGCTCCAGTACCATTGGATACCGGACTGCTCGCGCCCATGGATGAGCCGCCGCCAAGAATGTCGGCCAGCAGATCCGCATTGTTGCTTTGCTGCGTGCCATTGATTGTAGCGGACAGATCACTGGCTGGGATGCTGGAATCGCCGCCCATCAGGTCGAGCAGCATGTCTTGCTCCGTAATCTGCGTCACCGGCTTCCTCTTCGCGGCGATTCTGCTGCTTCGCTTCTTGCCCGCCGACTCACCCAAGACACGCTGTTCCTCGCGAATCTCGGGAGGCGGCATGCGTTCGAGCACTCCCCTTCGGACCTGGTCGTAGCCAAATAGGTTGCCGTACTCCACACTGCGCTGCTGGATCTCGACGTCCAAGTCCGTTTGGTAGCTTAGAAGAAGTCGCCTGAGACGGTCCACTTGCGCAGGATCCTGCAGTCTTGTAGTGAGCTTCATCGCTGAGGTGATGATGTACTCCGTCACAGTCTGGCCGGTATAGCTGGAGTTCAGAATGGCGGAAAAGAGGTCGACAATCTCGCTCTCCTTCACTTCTCGCACCACCTCCTCGTCTTCGTACGTGCCACCGCGAAGCAGTGCATCACCGTATTCCCCAATCACCCATGCCCCGGCAAGATTCAGCCCTTCTTGACTGGTATCTTCCCGGAGCGCAGTGTACAACTTCTGCGCGCAGTAGGTCTGTAGGTCTGGAGTCGTGGCAATCAGTCTGACAAAGGATGACAGGATTTGCTCCTTAACGTAGCTTCCCGCCAACTTGAGGACACGGAGCATGGTATCAACATGCCACCGCTTGTTCGGAGAGAATCGATCAGCCGCAATACCTATTTGCGAAGTCATGATCGGTTTGAATTCATTGTCGGCGACTTCAAGGAAGGAGAGCAGCTCGCGTATGAGGACGCGCACGTTGTCTGCATTGATCAGAGTGAAACTGAGGTCGAGGGCACGGCGTCGAATGCTGATGTCAGGATCTCTCAGGCAGTCCAGAATGGTGTTGCGGTGTCGCTGAACCGCATTGGGCTCGATGGCCAGCACTTTGATCAAAGTGTTGAGAGCGACGTAGCGGATGTTGTTGTCTTTGTTGGTCAAGAACTTTCCAAGGATGTTCACCCCCAATACTCGCAGGCCAGAGTCGGCTTCGATTTCGAGGATGGTGAGGACCGCTTCGTAGAGGATGGAATTGCCGACATTCTTGGAGGAGTCAGTGTTCGTGGCGACCTGCGCGAGGATGTCGTTGATTTGTTCGGAGATCTGGGTGTCACCACGCCCCAGCAATCGAAACAAGCGCAGAATCTTGACTTGTAGGAAAGGATCGGAAATGCCGGTCACGTCATGCTCAGGAGCATAACCTGACTGCGACAGGCCTTTCAACACCTTCACGAGACTGCCAGTAAGGGGCTTGAACATGTCCACCACGCCTTGCTCCCCACCCTCCTCTTCATCCGCCTCGCACATGCTTATTACCAGCGTCAAGCCCGACAAAAGAACACCGTGGTTTCGGTCGTTCAGTAGTAGCTTGGCTTTATCGAGGAAGTGCTCTTGAAGATCGGGGACTTTGCGGCAGATGCGCATTGCGCAAAGAGCGGCTTTGCGGCGGACGTAGGGGTTGGAGGAGGCGAGGATGGTCTCGACTTCGGGGAAGAGATCGCGTGACATTTCGATGCTGGCGATGTTTCCGAGGGTGCAAAGGGCGAGGCCAACGACGTATTGGTTGGTGTGGTTCAGGTCGCTGTCAATTTGTTAGCCAGGCGGTATATCACCAGGGCCTGTGGAGTGATGGTACTTCTTCAGCGAATTCGTGACCAGTGTCAAGACCTCTTGATTCTCGTCCAATAACAGCATGGTGCCCAGATATCCCAACCGCTTGTCGGCAAAGCGAGGGGAGGCGAGAAGTTTTAGACATTCGATCTGCCCAAAGTGTGTTCGTTCCCCCAGCGTGAAGAGATAGAGGAGCTTTGCGACATTGTTTCGCCTACGTCCTTCGTCAGCACTGTATGCTCCAGCTTTTGCGCCACCACTCTCCATGCATACCGGAGATCCGAGTTGTGGCTCTCTTCGCGGAAACTGGCTCTTATTGCCGCACTCTCCTTTTGCACCACCGCGCGCTCATCCGCGATAGTCTTTGAGGCGCGTACATTGCGGATGAATTGTTTGACTGCACCCAATAGCCGCCGATTAGTCTCAGTGCGGTGTGATTGCGTCTGCTGGAAGTCACGTACGCGAACTCATATTGCCGGCGGCTCCAACCTACGAGCCTCTTGCCAATGTCACCCGTTTCCAAGCCTCTAGAACGGGCGTTGCATCGTCGTGTGTCGGTGGTAGGTAATGTGAACTGCTGCGAGGGAGGACCAATCGTTTGGCGAGCATATGTCGAGGCTGGTGGAGAAGAGAGTCGCAAGCGGTACCATCCAAAGAAGCGTGCGGTGGTCAGAATGGAAGGATGCCTGTTAGGGTTGACAACCCTAGTGCGCCGTGAGCCTGGAAGGTCCAGTCAGCAAGAAGCCAGTTCGGGAAGTGTCCGACTTCCTCTCTTGGGCTCTCTCTCTCACTCTCTCTACACAAGTGTCTCCAAAACGCCGTTTCGTTGTCTACAATCAGCTATGTACGACTCTACGTCACGATTTGCGAGAAGGAGAGCTTCTGCTGCTTTGAACCTCACGTGAAGCAGCTAGCCACACCAACACCTTCGTTGGAGCTGGCTTCTAACATCAGCCTCACCAAGTCCGGCGGGAGCCTTAGCCGCGCTCGGAGTCAATTTACGCTCTACTTAGAAGATTCCAAGCACCCCTTAGCAGCATGAGCGGCCGTTTAGCGAGACCCGCCCTTCCGGACGGTCGGATGCGGACGGTGACGCTGATGCTGAGGCACTTAATGAGAGGGTCTTCTACTCCACTCATCTCAGCTTCATGGCATTAGCCTCTTGCTTGCATAATCATTATATAAGGCATTCTTGCACACCACTTGGTCGAACTATCAATCCCCCCCTCCCTACACTCATTGGTGTAGCTCTCCATTCGATCCTCTCGTTTTCGCTCAGATTTCTCTATCTTGAACATTTACCTGACCATGGCCACGACATTCATCCTTGTTCCAGGATCATGGCATACGACAACGCACATGGCACCGCTCGTCAAGGCGCTGGGCCAGCACAACTACCCTGCGAGAACCGTCCAACTCGCAACGGTCGGCCTTAAATCCCCCAGACCAGCCTTCGCGGATAATGTGGAGGTCATCTTTCAAGCCGTGCGCCAAGAACTACAATCCGGCAACGACGTCTGTCTAGTCGCGCATAGCTACGGCGGTATCGGCACTGCCGAAGCCTTGAATCGCCTCGTAACGGACCCGGAGGTGGCCGCGAGCAAAGGGAAATTGATCAGGACGGTTTTCATTGCCGCCTTCCGCCTCCCACCACATGTACCAATCGATGTGAGGTCTCAAGCTCTTGTGGACATGACTCCTGGGTTTAGTGTAGATGTGAGTTGCTTTACGTATTGGCGTCAGCGTTGATCTTCTGACCTGGCCTACAGGACGATGGCATGTTATACATCGCAAACGCAGGGCAAGTCTTTTTCAACGATCTCCCGCCAGACGCGGCTCAGCATTGGGTCGATGCTCTAGAGCCGGTGTATGACCCGGGGATAGAGGGAGTCATAACTTCCGAGAGTTGGCTGAAAACGCCTGTCTCCGCGTTGCTATGCAAACAGGATCAGTCGATTCCCCCGGCCGTGCAGGAAGCTTGGTGGCAAGATGTACCCCACGAATGGATCGATGCGGCTCATACGCCATATGTCAGTCAGCCAGACCGGGTTGCAGAGATTTTGATACGAGCGGCGGCAATGTAGAGCATGCTGATCTTGTCTGCACGAGTATTAGAAGGCAAATTGTCCATTTCATTCTCTCATTTGACCTCCAACACTATATTTCCTTTTTCGCCTGCAACTGCTTCTGTCGCTCCTGCTGCTGAAGCTTCACGCTTTCATTATCTAGCAGGATCTGCTTTCGTGCGCCAGCCCAAGCCTTCCGCTTGCCTTCGTCGAAGAGCCGAAAGATCGCCGGCGACGACAAGCCCGTCAGGCATAGGTTGTAGAGCTCCCGATCGTTCCACCAGAACTTCCACGCCTCCCAATTCGTCCACCGCGACAACAGCCCAAAGTGTCGACGCATGCCCAGGCCCGCGCAGGAGTCCATCCACGCGAGATGGTCTGCCATGGGAACGAAGACGGGGTAAAAGGTACTCTGGGCCTGGTATCGTTTCGTTTGATCCGCTCTCCAAGCCTGGATGTTGCGGTGCCACCTCTGCATCTCTGCAAGCGGAGGCAAGCGGGATTTGCCACGCCAGACTTGAGAGATGCACATGCTGACCATCTCGTGCTGTGCAAAGCCGGGGAGGGGAACGGCAGCTTGGCCTAGAAAAGCCAGGGAATTGCGGATGTCTGGGTCGGGATGGAGGGGGAAAATCTGCCGATAGAGATTGGCAGACGATCCTGGATATGCGTAAGGGTTGAGTGACGATTCCATTTCCACGGGTATTGTCATGTGGTATCCCGTGCAATAAACGATCGCGTCCACATTGTCCAACGTACGGTCGGATGTCAACTCGATGCTTCTCGGCCCGGAGATTTTGCGAATCCCAGGGACGCCTTCGCAGAAGCCAGACTCAAAATGCGGATAGAGCTCGGAGGCGATGAGTGGTGCCGCTACCGCGATTGAGGGGGCCTTGGTCGTCAAGAGGGAGCCAAGGGAAGCAGGCTGAGTCGGAAAACTCTTCTTCGCCATCATCCCGATCAGACTATCCATCATCCAAGTGAAAAGGTTTGGGAACCAGGTCTGCAAATACAAAGTAAAGATCGTAAAGTTGAGCGGGGGCATTCGATCGTATACGGAGCCATCTGAGGAGTAACGCGAGAGCTGGAAGAGAAATTAGCTCTCGGCGTCGGCCAAGTACTGCACTGCGACCTACCAAAAGAACACCCGACCGATGCGACAGGTATACGTGGGATGCATGTTCCGACAGCTGTGCTACCACGTCTTGAGCAGACGCATGTGCTCCTACCACCAACACATTCTGTCCTTCGAATTGTGACGGGTTGTGAAAGTTGACTGCGTGCAACGCGCGACCTTTGAACTGGTCAATGCCATCGAGAGTAGGCTGTCGGGGTGAGGTGAACGATCCACACGCAAACGCAACTTTATCGTAATGAGCGGTATAGGATGGCGCATCGTTGGGAGTCACTTCCAGCGCCCACCGTTCCCCAGATCGCTTGACCGACGTCACTCGACTGCTGAGCTTGACATGCGGCCACAGATCAAAGTGCTGACAGTAGGCATTGAGATATTCGTACAGCTGCGACGCGGTGGGGAAATCGTCGACGTGCTTGGAGAAGGGAAAGTCCGGGATGGCGGTGCGGAACTTGCTGCTGTTGAATTTCGTGTTTTCCGCCGTCGAAAGCCATTCGTCGTCGGAGTACTTCCACAGTCCTCCCACCCACGCTCGGCCCTCGTACAGCGTTGCATCGAAACCGTCTTCGCGGAAGTTCTTCAGAGCCATGAGGCCGACAACCCCGCCCCCGATGACTGCGACTCGCACGGGCATACTGGGTTGCAGCAGAAACGTAATACGAAAGAGAATGAAGAACAGATTCGAGAATCGACTCACTAGATGGAAAGTCAAGATCAGGCAGACTCCTCTTATACACATCTGACGGTCCCTGGCCGTGCGCTACCGTGTCCATGCGTGGTCAGCCGCGGCGCTCCTTCGACAAAGACCCATATGGTTGTTAGGGCTGGTAAGCATAGCCTACGCATAAATCTCCACAAACACCCGCGAGGCCAATGAAGATCGACCTGTGAATTGCCAGGGCTGAAACCGCGAAGAGCTGGCGGCTGGGCTGCTGATGTGAGCTGAGATGTGACCAGGTGACGTCGCAGCGATCGCTTGGCCATTCCGTCCCACGACTTTCATGCCCCGCTCTTGGCCTATTGTTTGCGTCGCGTCTCCCGGGGAGCGCTCGCCTCGTCGCCTCACTCCACCCAATCCTCTGGCTTGGGAGCCTGGCATTCACCTGAGTCGGGCACACGTACGTCTCGGGTGTCGATTGACTCACATTTTCAGTCACTTTATGAAGGTCTTAACCACCCCCTTCAGATCGACCGGCTCTGTCTGTGTGTTTCAGCCTTGTTGAGTCTCACGGCAACTTAAATCGCGGAGTCCGCGATGTCGTCGATTCGCATGTCTGGAGAAGCGGCGGGCCTTCTTGCCGCCGCCAAAGGCAAAGCTTTCTCGACCGCAAGCTCAAGGAGCTTGAGAAGGCGTTGCAGACCGCAGTGATTGACAAGCTTGACGATATCCTGGAGACGCTTAACGAGCATCTGTTCGACAAATTCGGCCCTGCCATCGCGACGGCTGCGAATGATGCTGTGCCTACGGCGAACAAATGGGGCGCACATCGCGACGCAGGCGGTCTGCACTTCTCTACACACCGCGCGACCATTCGTCGGAGTGGAGTCTTCGCCGGTGCGTCGGGACTTCAGGACTTCAATCAACAGCTTTTCGATCCCGTGCAGAAGCAGCTTGCCTCCGGCTGAGAGCGAGCGTTCCATAGACGTTTGCCAAACATCCTACAGACCTTCACCAGGACTGGTACGGGTCTGCTGCAAAAGTTCCATGCCGCGGTGGAAGCCCGTTGCATGGACAAAGGACACGGTGTTGGCCGGATTAGCCTGCTTCGCAATCAGTTGACCACCTACCAAGCAATCTTGGACGATCTGATTGCCACGGCCATCACCTCGATCAACGAAGGCCGACGCGACATCAACCGAGAATTCACCCCGGTCATCACGAACTGCATGGGCCCCGCGTACGATTACTGTGCAAACGAGAGTGGCATGGGCTGCTTCAAGCGCATGAAGTCGTACATGGAGCAGCACGTGGATCACACCAAGGTGTCCATGTTCAACAATGCGTGTGAGCAGGTGCGCAGCAGTCTGTCCACGCTGGTCAGCCAAGTGCGTAAGCACATGCTGGATCGGGTGGATAGTGTGTACGTGAGCATGAAGGGCGACTACATGCGTGTTATTGGCGGCGTGAGCGTGGCACAGTCGATCATGCCGCGCGAGGAGCGGGCGCTGCGTCGCGAGGTCGACGATGCTATTACTGACGCCGATGGTGCTTTTCAGAAGATCGTTGCGAGCGAGCTTGAGGAGCTGCGAGAGGCGCGTCTGGCTACGGAAGGCGTTGTGGTGAAGTACAAAGAGGAGCAAATGGATGTCGACGATGGGTTTGAGACGGCGCGCGAGTCCGATAGCGAGGTGGAGGAGGAGGAGGAGGAGGAGGAGGAGGAGGAGGAGGGAGAAGGAGCGAAGACCCAGACGACGCCTGAAAAGGCTGTGGGGGATGATGCGGATTCCACCACGGACGACGAGCTCTAGGCAAGCTTCGACTGGGACGATGGATGGGAGGGCGGGTGTTGATGGAGGATATACCCTAGGCGGAAGACACGTTCCCGTGATTGTGCTTTAACACTATGGCAGTTGAGGCTCTGCAATGGCAGAGTGACTTTCTTACGTACGACTCCATCCAAACAGTTTTGGCCGTATTCGAGCATCAGGCTGAAGTCAACGAGATGAGTGCTGCCTGAGGTGGTAAAATTAAGGATGCACTGGCGGGCGTGAATTCTATTTTTGACCTCACACCAACTTTCACCCTTGCATCGCCACACTCCTCATCCAACCCAGCATTCATTTTGCCGACCATCGCCGTGGTCCTGTCGTCGGCCGCTGACTCGTGTTACACCAAACACACACCCAGTCTGATCAGTGGGATGCATGTCTCGGACTTCCCTGGCGTGCTTATACGAACCACGCGGGGAAGGCGAGAATACGAGCTGAGGTTGGCAACGGCGTGGAAGCGTTACGGCCGCGGATGAGCACCAACGCCATCCCACGTGGGAGCAGCATTCCTGCGCCGCTCCATCGTCTCGGCCGAAGGAATAGCGGCGCAATTTGCTCCTCTGATTGATCCGCGAATAGTACAGTGGTAGGTGGGTGCTAGAGCGGTTAGTCCTCCCTGCAGAGGCATTGCTTGGTTCTCCAGGCAGACACCAAAACCGGCGAGGTGCATGGTTGTGTCTTGCTACGGACGTTACGAGAGCCTATTTCCCCGCGCGGCTTAGATCTCGACATGGTAGCATGGATGGATGGGACGATGCTCGCAGTGCAGATACGATGCGACGCCCAATCGGTTTGATGCTGTGGCCTGGTTGTCTCTTTTCCTTTCTTCCGGTCGCATTTCATACGTCTATTCCATGCTCATGCTGTCTTTACCTTGCTCTCCTTTTCTTCTTCGTTCTTACGAGACGCAGCGATCTCGTCACTGGCCTGGAGTAGTGGGAATGATGTCCACAGCAGAGCGACGGCCGGTAGTGTCGTACTCCCGACGAGCAAGAGAGGGTTATCAGGACCCCAGTGGACGCAAGAGACGAGCGCTTGGCTCTGAGGGGTCTGGAGTGGCGGAGGAGAGCGATCAGGTCATCACTCCAATTTCCCATATGGATCTCACATTATTCGTCCCCGACGCGAGCTCCTCTACAAACCGATGGAGCACCTACAGCGCACCAGACGAGCTGATGACACCTACGCCAAACGACCCGTACCTCCACCTATGTACGCGAGATCCAGCGCATCGCTCCACCACGACGATGCGACGCATGCACTCCACCACCGCCGTGCCCGATCGCAACACCTTTGCCAGCGACGAAGATTTTATGCTCTTCGCTTTTGCGACTACGGGATTGGGCTCCGAGCCACCTTTTGCGCCGACTCCCTCGTCACCACACATATCTTCCCTCAGGGCTTCAATTCCTCACAGCCGGGTCTCAGTCCCGTGCCGACAACTTCCATCTCCCCTCGAAGCAGTGAGTCCAATGACACCCGCGGCACACCCGCTCAGCAGCCTTCGGGACATTCCACATGCATCTGCTCCTCATTATAGCGGTGCACCGCCGACGTCGCAGCCGTTTCTTGATCAGAGAGCATCTCAGATCGCCGCAAATTACAGTAGTAGCTGCGATGTGAGTCCGTTGGAAGACGATGTTGACTTCGTCGCCTACAACGTGCGGCCGCCGCCGGGGTATGAGGAGAGTCAGGGACAAATACAAAGTGATCGGCGACTTGAGGCGGCGAGGAGAGCGCAGGATTTACAGCAGAGGTGGCGATTGTCTGGGTCGCGGAGGGGAGGCTAAGTCGTTGCGGTGAGCGGAGATATACTGCATGCACGTGAGGGAAGGGCAGAAGGCGCACAACGACTGCGCCGCACTCAAAGAGCACGCGGAGGCGTACGGGGACATGGACACTCGACACATCGCATGTTCAATGGATATTCTCATCTGCCTCGATGCACATAGTCATCATACCCCATTTTCCCTCCTCCTCGTTTTATCACAATCCAATTTCCATATCCTCTAGATCGCATGCGCATCCTTCAACAACTGCGGCAGCTGCGAGCGCTTGGCCTGCAACTCCGAGTTGCCGCCAATATGCTTGTGGTCGATGAAGATATTGGGCACGCTGCGCTGGTGCGTGATTTCCTCAAGGGCGTCTTGGATGGCCGCGCCGTCCTCTACAATCCACACAGTTTGAGTCAGCCACTAGCCTCACGAGAGAGTCTATCGACAGGAAGGCAGGAGTGCTCGCACTCACCGACTTGATCCAGCTCGATAATGTACGGCTTGACGCCCAGCTCGGACAGCAGCGCCTTGGACGCCTTGCAGTACGGGCACCAGGATTTGGAGAAGACGGCGACGGGGTGCTCGTTGATGATGCCTTGCGCCTTCGTCTTGGCTGCCATTCTATCTTGCGGGCTGGGAGAGTGGCTCTTGAAGATGTTGCGTCTGCGCGGCAAAATCCCGGGTTAGTCGGGTGGGAGCTTCTCTCGGTATATGGGGTGAGGGGCACTTACAGGAAGTTCATATGTTGGGGTCGAGTGACGAGTGGGATGTGGGATGCTCTTGATGCGCGGGTCAAGATCAGTGCGGTGGCCAGCTTGAGTTTTATACTGGTCGGGCAGAGGTGCAGATGCAGGTTGCGGGTGGATTGCAAAGCGAGGGTTGGACTTGCCCTCTGACGTGCTCGGCTTGACAAATCGCTCCTGCCCGATGATGACGGATGCCGCACAGTCAGCATTGGTGATCGTGCTGGACTCTACCGCTGCTGTGGGTGGTATCGGTATGGGGTGTACGGAGAGTGTTGCTTTTGCGCTTTGGAAACACCACCGTCCATTCGATATATGTCAGATACACAGCCTTGTAATTGGAGAAAGCGCGAGAAGCCATCACATCAGCATCATGTTCGCTATATGCATTGGCAAGGGCTGGAACGCAGCAAAGCAGACAACCCTCCCCCATCATGCCTCCTCCTAGCTAATCTTCTTGATCCGCCCTTTGGCCACATTAATCTTGCCCTGCAAGCGATCGACATCCCCCTCCGTGATGCCCAACATCTGGTTCTGGATGGTCAGCTCCTCCTCCATCATGATCCCCATGTCCTTCAGCCGCGACACCGTCTTGCCCAGCTCCATCACGTCCTCCTCCTGCTCCTGCATAATCTGCTTCTGCACCTGCAGCACCCCCGTATTGTCCTGCTCCCGCGTCCGCTCCGTCTCACGCAGTGGTCCACCCAGCACGCGACCACCAGCCTTCGCATTCGCCGTCCCCTTCCACAGCCCCTCTCTGTCTCCCTCTGTTGCAGCAGCAGCTCCTCCCCCTCCATCCGCCGCCCTCCCGCCACTACTCGCGCTCTTACTCGCCATACTCCTCAATACCCCCTCCAGCCCTTCTACCTCCTTCTTCGCCGCTCCCACCATATCTCTCCGCCGCCGCATCTCTCCCTCCCCCAACTTCTTCCCCTCCCCTAATCCCCTCAACCCATCCTCCAACTGCGCGATCGCCGCCGCAGCCCGCACCAAACTAGCCTTCGCATCTGCCCCCAAAGAATGCTGCTGTAGCGCACTCGTAGCTGCCTCGCGCTGCTTGAGCAACTGCCTCGCACTCTGAATCTGCGTCTTCAAATCGCGATGTACATCCAGCCACTCGTTGGGATCAGCGGCGCCGCTGCCGGCACCACCACTACCGCTCCCCGGCCTCTTCGCAGCAGACGTAGTAGACAACACCCCATTCGCACCCAACGTGCTCCCACCAGCAGGCAAATTCAAAAACCCCCGCCACGCAGCACTGCTCCTCCACCTCGCGTCCTCCGCCTCAATAATCCCCTTCAAATATGCCTGTAACCCTTTGCGTCTCTCCTCCGCCAACGCCGCATTGTTCACCGTCCGCCGCAGCCAGGATTTCGCGGGGAGCGCGACGGGCGGCGCGGCGCCTGTTTGCGCCTCGAGGGCGGCGTGCAGGTTGGCAAAGTCGGTGTATCGCTTTTGGAGTGTGTGGGCGCGGATGGGCAGTTGCAGGGTGACGTGGTAGAGGGTGTAGGGTTTACTGCTCGTGTCGGAGGGGGTGGAGGTGGAGGTGGTGGGGATGGAGATGTCGAGGGCGGGCGGCATGGTGTGGTGGTTGTTCTTGGGTTGGTGTTATTGCATGGCCAGGAGTCGAGTAGGATGAAGTCTCCAGGTTGTTACTAAGGTACGCAAGGGAACGCTTTAGGCGCTGGATTTCTGACGCCTTGGGAGAAGTGCGGGAACGTGACCTACGACCTGATAAGGACTCGTGACGCACGGAATGGATAAAGATGTATTAAGGTATGGATCCTTGGTTTGGAAAGGAATATCTACATGTATGTACAGATCTTTATAGGCATTCACTTCGTTTACGGTTTACACTCCACCGTTACGTCATCGCCACGTGCTCAGGCTGTTGCAATCAACCAGTCACCTTGCCACTATTTGCGAGAAGATTAGCATATCAACCCCTCAGAAGCAGCATCAAAAGAAGCAGCGACAACTCACTTGCAAGTGGTGGTCCACTGGTTCAGACTCAAATGCTTGACCAGTGTCGAGAAGCCCTTGGCCTGCGGATCGTCGCAAGACTTCTTGACAAACGACTTGGGTGCCGGCGCCTTCTTCGTATACTCCAGATGGAAGACGGGCTTGTTCTGCTTGATGAAGGCCTGATAGGGCTCGCACTCGTTGTACTGCACGCACTGCTCGTTGACGCTCCACGCCGACCCGTTGATCACGCGCGGGATGATGTCCCCTCCGTTCTTCAGCCCGGCCGCCATGCCGAGACTGTTGGCCGTGCGCTGCAGAAACTGCACATAGTCGACCGCCTGGTCCTCGGTGATGTCGAAGCCGGTATTGTTCTCATACCCGTCGATGTTGTCCGGGTCCACGCCGTCGCATCCCTTCGCTTGCCCCACCTTCATCCGCGCCACCATGATGTCGCGCACCTCTGGATTGCTGGTGTTGAGCCACCGCTCGTTTGGCCAGCCGCCGACGGTGCGGCCAAGGGCGGCGGCGGGGAACTGGTCGGCGTCGGCGCGCCATTTCTCCCACGTGCCGGCGGAGAAGTAGCAGATGACTTTGTGGCCTTTGGCTTTGAAGGCTTGCACGAGCGAGGCGGGCGCGTCGAGCATGTCGTAGTCCCACACCGAGTACTGGGTGAGATTGGCATCTTCCACGGTGGGGAGGTCACTGAGCATGATGTTCCATGTTGAACCGGCGGTTGGCTGGAAGAAATGCGATGTGGTGGTAGTCGTTGCGGCCTTTTGGGTGGGAGTGGCGGCCACGCGGGCCACGAGAAGGGCGGCGGCGAAAGAGGAGAAGAACATGGTCGACGATGCGGATGATGATGATTCTGGATTGCTTCTCTTACATCCTTGTTGCGATCGGCGAGCACATTATATATGTTGGACTTTTCGTGGCCAAGACAAAGGCCTGAGACAAAGACCCTCGCGAGGTGGTCGTGTTCGGTTCCGAGAAAAGGTCTGGGGCAAGCGTAGCCAGCTGCGCCCCAGCACACCACTGGCGCCGTCGTAAAATTGCTACGTAATTGAATAAGGCGGTGTCCCGCCCGGTCAAGGCAGCAAGAATCACGAATTGACTTTGGAATCAGGCACGACGGCCATCTCATCGCATGCTGCATCACCAGCTGAACACGCTTGACACCTCGTATAGGCAATGCTTAGGCTGAGCTTGACCTCAATGCGCGGTGGGGATATCGGAGAACAGACTCGTGAGAATGGGCTGGCAGAGCGCTGGAGAGGATATCCTTTCCGCGTGTGCCAACGCTGCAATCATGTAGGACCAGAGACTGACGTCTGGCTGCAGCGGGCAGTGATTGCAGCCTGGGATTGCAACACATGGCAGCCTGGGACGCATTGTCGCAGCTGAAACGTGAATGCCGCAGCCTGGAATGAATGCATGGAAGCCTAGAAGATGCAGCGCCTCAGCTGAAAGTGTGGCTCTAGCCAAGCTCCCGGCTAGCACGCGGCGCAGTCCATTGACATCGTCGTGTGGTGGCTGCGACTTGCAAGGCGTCGTCAGAGTGTGTATTTCAGGTCGTAGAACACGTCAGGTTGGGCAATTCGCGGTAACGAATCGTGGACAAGACATCTGTCATGCTCGTTGGCAGGCGGAAAGATTCTGCAGCGGAACCACGGAAATAATATAGAACGAGGGAAGATGAGAGGCTGGATGTTTGGTAGAAGCCGGCCCTTGCGCGCTCAATGGCCACGCGCTTTGACTGCGACAGGCCCCAGAGAGCTGGTGATCCGCACGGGCGAGGTAGATTTGCTTTAAGGAATTCCCGGATGAGACGAGCTTTGTAAGGCATGGATGCGCGTTCTCGAGTGCAGATTCGGACAGATCAAAAGACAGATCTCGATGGACGAGAACTCTGGTGCGGAGGGCACTCCGGCAGAACGCACAGACGCACCGACGAAAGCGGAAAGAGGCATGGATAGTGCTTCCCAAAAAAGAAAGAGGCGTTGGAGTCGAGGGTCAGGGACCTGCATGGCAAGCCCGATGACAGATGTACCCCCGAATGATGCCCCGAGTCTCTTGCATCGATTGACGAGACGACCGATGCAAAGAACTTGGATGAGGTGCAACACGAAGTGACCAAGGACAAGCCAGTGGCTGCGAGGATTGCACGCATTCAATTTCAAAGGAGAGAGAGGGGAGTGGGTGTCGGAAATTAGGTCATTAGAGTTTGGGGCCGTGCGCCGCTCCGCTCCCACACACGAACGAGCATGCACTTCGCTGCAATATACCGTCGATAGTGTGTCTCTCTCTCGCTCTACGCCTGACCCTCCCCTCCCTCCATCTCATCCCTCTCTCTTACCACCCTCCGCCCTCCACCGCCCCGCCTCCCCTCCCCTCTCCCCTCTCTCTCTCTCTCTCTCTCCCTCTGCGCTGGATTGCAGAGGATCGAAGTCAACACTGCCCTTCTCCTGTCGGCCTCTGGTCCGGCGTCCATTCGTTGACCGCGTCGAATGCAGCATTCCATCCGGCTTGCAGGAGAAAAATCCATCTCTTGCCGTGTCGGAACATCGCCTGATTGCGGCTACACGCTAGCCCACCATCTCCTACTGCATTCGCCGCTTCACACATTGACGAAGAGCGCAATCGTGCGCACCCCACCGACTGTCTAGCACCATGGCACCGCCACGGAAGAAGCGTAGATTGTCCCAGTCACCATTGCTCCCTCACGACATCACCTCCACCCCCACCCCCACGCATGATGCCAATACCACCACGCCCCGTGCTGAGGCCACGGGCGCGCGATCGGTACCGCAACGCATAGAAGAGATACACCTGCAGATACAACGGCACGCCCTCCCCCATACCTCTGCGCCCTCGAATATGCACAGGCGCGGATTGAGCGGCTCCGACTCCATCCCCATTACTGTCGATAGCGCTCTCAGCAGCGCCACCCCCGTTACGAGCCTTCCGAGCTCCATTTCCCCCTCTCCCACAAGTGGCGCTGCAACGACAGGCTCAAGCAGCATCGCGCCCTCCTCCAACCTTGCATCTGGCGCGGCCAACGCCACCAGCTCCTCCCCTTCCTCCTCGATACTCCCTTCAAACTCTAGGAACGCGACTCACACCTCGCACTCCACAACCCTGCCGATCACTTACGTGGCAACGCTCACAAACAGCAACCGTCGGACCATTACCAGAAATACCAAGCCATACGCCACGACTTTCGGAGATGGGCAGACATCGACCATTTGTGATCGTTTCGGTCAATGTCAAATGTCGACGGATCAGACCCCGCTTCATTCCATCACATCCACAGCCATGTCGGAAATCTTCCAAACGCCCACCTTTACGACTCCCTTTTCCTCTGCCACGGTCTTTGTCGCATCCCCGATAACCACTCCCGCGCCGACAACCTCTCTTGCGACGAGCGGAGCAAATCACCAGGGCAGCGACCCGCCCCCGGCTCCTCCCGGCACAATTGCTGGCGGAGTTGTCGGTGGAGCTGCCGGTATCGCCATCGTTCTTCTCGTCACTCTAGTGCTCGTACGCTGGTACAAACGAAACTCGCAGAACAAGCGTCTCGCACTCCCGGATGATCCGAATCCACCTCACAATTTCGGTCAGCATTCCAATCAGTCCGGTATGATGGAGCGGGCAGGCCTCTCTCCCCTGATGCACGGCATGCCCGCCTTTTTCCGTCACCACAACAAAAGCGTCCAAGAGCCCGCTCCCAGCGAGCGCGGTTTCACCAAAATCTCCGGCCGCAAGCTCCCCTCCGCCTTCAGCGAAGGCCTAACCCGGGACGAAATTGCCGCCGCGGCCGCCACACATTGGAACCAATCTCACCCCATCGATCTGACCGGCACATCCTTCTTCCGGGACAGCTCAGGGCACTACGGCGGCAACGGCGAATCCTCGCATCCCCGCTCCATCTCTCCCGATCTAAACCCGTTCGCCGATTCACCGCCGGATACTACGTGGACGCTGTCGCCTGGGCCGCAGCGCAGGCCTAATGTTCACGGTCCAGGGCCGTATTTGACGTCCACTGGCGCGCCTTCTCCTCTTCCTTCTCCTAGCGCACAGGATCACCAACAATCATATCCACCCATGCCCGGGAGAGGCCTTTATCCGTACACCAGCACCGGAGGAACTCAGACGCCACCTCAGATTAGTCGGAGCGGGACGCCGACGTCTGAGAGTCGGAGCACGCGCTTCGCGGAAAATGTCTGAGCAGCTTTGACGGGATTGACGACTCACGTGTGTCATGATATTTTGTGTGAGATCTGAGAGCAGGTCTTCTGAGCGCCGCTGGGAAGGTCAGAATGGATGCTGGCGTCTGTCAGGGGAAGTAAAGCATGTGATGCACTGCTTCATGACTGGTACCATCGCCACCACACTAGCCATCTACAATCCATCCATCCACGTCCATCACTCTATTTGCTTACCACCTCAACGCACGAGTTACGAGTATCAAAAGGTAAGCGCACACTGCTGCTCCTTGGCGTGAACGTCTGGCATCTCGCCCAGCGCAGCTATTTATTCTCCTCCCCCTACCCTTCCCTGCACCTTCCACCTTCCTCCCCACCACCAACCCCCTCGTCCATCCATCCCTACCCTCCAACACCATAATGCTCTGGGTAGCTCTCGGACCCGCAATATGGGGGGCCGTCGCCCTCGGGCTCCTCGGTTACTTCGCCGGTCACGCACACCGAGACCTCGACGGAATTGCCATCCAGCACGATGCTCCGCTCCCGGTGATGCTGCACTTTCACGTGGACGAGTACGTCTCTGTCACCAGTGCTGGTGCTGCGAGATCCTACTGTGAGGCCCTAGCCAGCTGACGTTTCAACTCGACAGTCCCTCAGTGCACGACATGTCGGTGGTGGACGGCATGAATGTCCGCCTTGATTCACGACTGAGCGCGCCTATCGGCTACCACGGCGCTGTCTTCGAGAACGAAGCCAAGAATTTCAGCCGTGAGGGACTGGTCACTGGCGTCGGGGTTAGTGAAGTGGTGCTCGTTGATACTAGGAAGTCGACGCTGACGTGTGTTGGGCGTAGGAGCAACGCAAGCCAGGCGTGCACTACGGCAAGCTCTTCGTGCCGCTTAGCGAAGAGGGAGAGAACGTAGAGGGCAAGTGGTTCGCTGTCGACGCAGCTGTGGCTGACAACTCTACTGTCGATGCGTTCGACAGCCTGAAGAATGCGGTGTCGGGGGTTACGGGGGAGGTTGCGAGTCCGCAGGAAGCGCTTCATTTAGCCGCCGCTCTGATCGCCGTGGCTGAAGACATCAAGTGGGAATAAGGAGAGCTGGGGCTTTGCAGAGGGGATGAAGTCGGAATGCGAAGGCGATGGTTGAGAGTGCAGGTGTTGGGGACTTGGATCTGTCCGTAGTATGTCTAGTTTGAGTAAGGCTGCATGCTATGCACTGAACGCTTCACACAACCACATGCCGGCTCGGTTGTTGATCCAGGACGGCCCTCGTGATTCTCATGGGCCGGAATGGTCCGGCAATCTCAATTGTCGCGACTCTCGTCCCCATACGCATCTACATCTCCTACTCATGCTGCCCGGCCAGTGCCGAGCTGTTGCTCAGACCGTCCCCCTCGATGTAATGCTCAAGTCGTTAATCACTCTCACTCCCCGGTCCATTGGGACGGTCATCATCGTCGTCATCGTCGACCACCACATCCCCGCCCATGCTCATAGCGAGTTCCGCCTTCTGCAGCATGGAACGCAACTCCGTATTCCGCGGGTCTGCGAGATCAATAGGCCGGAGCTTCGCCTTGTTCCGTATCCTGCAGCCACCAATCAGTCCCGCATCCTCATCTCAACCCAACCAAAAAGCCACAAGATGGAAGGGAAACCCGAACTCACCGCGGATCACACCCCGCATCCACCAAAATCTCCACCACCGCCAACCCCCTCTCCGCATGGCCCCCCTCGTTCGCAAACCGCACCGCGCGATGCAAACACGTGTCGCCGTCCCGCTTCTCCTGCCCGTCAATCTCCACGCCCTCCTGGTCGAGGATGACGTCCAGGACGTCGTAGCTGCCGTGCTGCGCGGCAATGTGCAGCGCGCTGGCGCCCAGGGCGTCGGTCGTGGTGTTGAGGAAGTGCGCTATTGCTGCTGGTTGGGAGGCGAAAGGGGGCCCTTGGAGGAGTTCGTGGAGGAGGTGGGTGTTGTTGCGGCGGGTGGATTCGATGAGGAGTTCGCGGGGGGTGGCGCCTTCGTCGGCCATTCTCGTTCGATGGAGAGGGTGTGGGTGGGGAGATTGGCGTGGTGGGTGCGAGCGGAAGTGGACGGAGGTGGCGGTGATGTGGTCGAGAATGGCGTCACCACATTGTGGGTGCAGGAGGTGGTTCAAGGAGATTGGCGTTTGGAGTGTGCGAGTCCCCTGGGGTGAGGTTGACGACGCCAGCCTGGCGCAGTGTCGGCGGCTGCACCTGCCTCCGCCGCGACAAAATTTGTGGCATCAAACTCTAATCAATCACTCCGACTTGCACCTCAATTCATCGTCCATACAGCAACCTCTACCAACGCGAGTACAAGTCAAACCACCAAACCAATCAAAATGCTCCTCTGTCCGTCCACCCCCAACATCCCCTTCAAGCTCCCCAAACTAACCGGAAAACAACACAGTCTGCCCCTCCTGCAGCAACATCCTAATAGTCACCACCCTGCCCTCAACCCAGTGCAGCCCCTCCGACCTCGCGGCCGGAGCAGGCGAAAAGAACCGCTTCGAATGCCGCACCTGCCCCTACCAAATGCTGCTGGACCGGCGGTACTTTGAGCGCAAGACGTTCGAGTCCAAAGCCATCGAGGACGTGCTGGGCGGCGCGGACAGCTGGGCGAATGTGGACAAGACGCCTAGTGAGTTTCACCACTTTCTCCGCCGTTTGTGCTCCCTTCTGGAACGGTGCTGATTTGTTCTGTGTGTAGTCCAATGTCCCCGTGACGGATGTGATGGCGGCGAGGCGTTTTTCAAGCAGGCGCAGTTGCGTAGTGCTGATGAGCCCATGACGACGTTTTACAAGTGTGTCAAGTGCGGGTATGACTTTAGGGAGTGATGGGTTACTCGAGGCCGATCAGTGGGTTCCCCGACATGGTTATGGCATGTTGGGCCGCTTCAGCGTTTAGAGCGAAGGTGTTTGGCGTTTGGAGAAAGTGCCGGGTCTCCGTCAGATTCACCAGACAGGCAAGGAATGAATACATGTATTGAGAAGCGAAATTTGGAATTAGTTTGTCATTGAGCAAGCGCACGTTCGTCAACGAGACGCCCGCCTCTATTCTTGATCCCCTATTCTCTGCGGAATGGATATGATGGGAATGGACATGAAACTGACGAGACAAACGAAACCCGCGCCCATATCCAATGGCCGACGGAGCATGCGATGCGGTCTGCGACCAACCAGCTGGCCCCATGACTAGCATCTCATCTCGACCAGAGGCCTTCCGCCTTCCACTCTGCATCCAATGCGCTCGCAATGCCATTTTTCCAATTTTTGCCATCCGGGAGCCTCTATCCTAAACACTCTGCCCACTCTTACACGATGCCGAAACTAACAAGACACTCTTTGATGCAAGAACTTCCTCACGAAGTCGAATCCTTCCGCTCCGGCCGTGCCCTCCTGCCGCCCTTGAGCGACTTCATGCGATTCAGCAGTCCGCCGCCAACACTCGGCTTCTCCTCGGTAGGACTGGCAATGGCCGCCTCCGCCGTCACACTGCGAGTCAGACCGTCCCCGCGCGGACTGGCAGGTGCCCGGTTGTAGGACAAAGTCGGCTTTTCCTGCTGCGCGAACTTGATCTCCGTGCCTCTCCGTTCGAACGCGCGGTCGTACTCGTTGTCGAAGACGTTGACTTCGTTCTCCTTCGTGTACACTGCTTTGGCCGGCCCGCCGGCGCTGGTGGCTCGCGCTGGGCCGTCGGAGAGCTCGACTGGCCCGCCGTTCCATCGCGACTCCGGGGTGCGGAGGGATTTGCCGAGATTGGCTGGTCGGGCTTGAGAGGCGGACATGCCGCGCAGACGCTGAGCGAGGGATTTCTTCCGCTGCAGGCCACCGCCTAGGGTGGAATCGATGGCGTTCTCGTCGGATTCGTGGCGTTGGAGCGCACTCTTGCTCGCCGGCGCGCCTTCGAGGAATGTCGAGGTGCCCAGTCCGGTGCTTTCGACGCCGTGAACTGGCTCGGTGCGATCCGTAGAGTGGAAGTATGGCGTTTGCTCGCCTCGTTCTGGTGGTCCTTGGGGTCGCGAGGTGGTGTCCGCTTTGCGAGTCGCGCCGTAGTCGTTAAAGCTCTCCTCCACCCGGCCGTAGAGTTTGTCCAGGTCGACGCGGCTGCGGTTGGGGCCCGAGCCTCCGAGGGCCATGTTCATGGAGCCCTCAGGGAAGGCTTGCATAGGGGCTCGGCGGTCTTTCTTCGCATTACGCGCAGGGTTGCATGCGTCGAAGGGGCCGTCGTGATGGAATACTGTAGTCAATGTATGGTTAGAACGATGCTCTCTGCGTGCAATCCCGGCGTCATACGCACATCCTTGGCCGTATACCCCGGTGACATCCAACTTGTCAATAAGATCCAAATGGCGTTGGCCTTTTCGCGGCTTTCCGCCAGCCGCGATTCGTTCTTTTTCACGTTTATGCCGCTCTTCACGTTCACGGCGTCTTTCGCGGCGCCTGCGCTCTTCCGACTCGGTGCGTGTGGGGCGATCGGAGCGGTCACCCGGACGCTCAGATCGGCCATGGCGATCCTTTCGTTCGGCTTCCATCACCGATGATTCTGAGGCTCGACGACGGTGTTCGGTCGGTCGCTTCACTGGGCTATCGCCGGGGCGCGGGGGTCCACGCGGTGCAGGTCGGTCGCGTCTGTCGTCGAGGGGCGGAGGTCGTTGTTGCGGGCCTTGTGTACCTGCTCTCTTAGGGAGGGGTCCTGCGTCGGGTTAGAGGGGTCTGGACATCACTGGCATGCGGCTGCGGGGAGAGGGCTTACCGTTCGAGAAGGCCGGCTTGTCTTTCTCATTGGAGACTGACATCTCGCGCTGCAGGGTGGGAAAATCAGCGAATAGCTCGCAAAAGGTGTGAAAGCGGTCCATGGTGGAGTGGTTGGCGTTTGAGTGGGCGAGGTGGTGTTCAGCGGGTAAGGGGTGCCGTGGTGGGCAGGGTTCCACGACATGCGGCAACAACTGCATCTGCCAAGCGCACCTCTCCGCGCAGCCATTGAATGAAGTCCCCAACCATCCTCCCGTCGCGTGCACATGAGGGCAGAGCAAGGGGATGTACTTACAAAGATGTCATCCACGGCGGTGGTATTGCTCGTCACGGGCTGCTGCTTGTTCTCGCTGGGGTCGAGAAAGGGGTTTTTGGAGGCGAGGGTGGTAGTGGGCGGGTTATTCGCGTGGAAAGGGAATTGTTGCATGGTCGGATCTACGCTGCGAGGCGAGTTGGAGTGGGAACTGAGTCGCTTGCGGAAGGGGTTGTTGGAGGAGAGGTTGAGGTTAAGATGGGTCGGAGGCTGGTGGCGCTCTGTTTGCAAGCACGAACAAACGGTCAGTACATAGGAAGGGTGAGACGTGCCCACGGGTGGGAGTAAACAGGGGAGGGTTGTGTTTCTGCATCCACCTACCCGGAGCCACAGTGTCGGCCGCCATGATGTTGGAGACGGGGGCGGATGTGCGTGTGTTTGTGCTGCAATGTAATTCTCATGCGACGTTGGACTCTGCTTGTGAGGAAGAAGAGATGTGATGCGATGCGCGGGGGGAAGAGGATTCGGAGAAGCAGCGGCGGCGGGAGACAGGTGAGCGGATGCGGGTGTGGGAGCGGTGTTTTTAGGAGGGGCGATTCGCAGGTCTCGTGCGTGAACGCGCGCGCCACTAGCCGCAGAGAGCGTTTGCAGCCGTTGGGCGACGGGAGGGGAAGGGCGGCGGAATTGGAAAGTGCACTTCGCAGGTAGGGCAGGGGCGTCGCGTGCCGCAGATCAATGTTGCCGCAGGAACAACAGACATGAGAGTTGAAAGTTGAGGTCAGTGTTGGGTACGAGCAGACGCGTGGAAGATCGGGATGGAATGTCTGTCTCCTGCCTGGCTGGCTCCTGCCACGGCCTGCTCGCTCCTTCCCTGCCTCGCCTGCCATTCCTTCCCTCCCGAATAAATATAGAGCCAAGCCCCCCCTCTGTCTTTGCCGAACGACGCCCGCGCCCGACCGTCGCTAGCTTCGCCTCCCCCTGTCGAGCCTCATTCTCCCCCTTCTCCAGAAACACTCCGATTGCGCCGATCGCTCGCCTCGCTTCTACTTGCTCGCCTCTTCCCTTGGTGTTCGATTCCTTCCGCGGGCTTGCGAGACATGGCACGAGAAGCACGCTGATTGACATTGTGTCCCGTTGACACATGCAAAGCCCCCGACGAGGCACGCGAAGGCAAAGTCGAGACCGATCGGGTGTCTGCTTGGCAGCTGCGCAGTCTCGCCATCCTTTCCGCAACGCCCCCCGACTGGCCGCATGGAGAGGGTGGAGCAAGGGTCCTTTAACTAAAGTGATCGGAGTGGACCGCGTGTTTTAGCTTACACGCCCAGATCGGCTGCGGCTGCACGGCCGGGCCACATCACACCACCACCACATCCACGTGCAACATCTCGACACACACCATGGCCGCCATGGCCACCGACGAGCCAGCGGCCACGGCGAAAGCCCGCGATGCAGACTTTTATGCTGGCTACACTCGCTTTGAGATTGAGCTCGAGGTATGTAGACCGCGCCGCTGCATCCACAGTATCTAGACACCGCCTAATCACGAGCGATCTAGTTCGTGCAATGTCTCAGCAACCCGCTCTACCTCCAGTACCTCGCCAGCCAAAAGATGCTGGAGAGTGAAGAGTTCATTGCATACCTCGCATATCTCCAGTACTTTCAAGAGCCGCAGTACCTGAAGTATCTGCAGTATGTCTGTCCGCAAACCCTGCCATCTCATCCTCAGTCTGACCGCAGATCATAGATACCCCGGCCCGACTCTTCGCGCTCTCCAACTGCTGCAAGAAGAGCGCTTCCGCAAGGATATCCTTGTCCCCGCCGTGGTGGAGGAAATGATTCGACAAGGCTTCGAGGCTGCGACGGCAGGGATGAGCCGATGACAGACGGATGCAGCATTCGAATCGAATACGATAAACGATGAAATTCGCTCCACGCCATCTCCGCCATGGCAGCACGGCGTTGCTAATTTCACTGACACTCGCGACCGCTTTGATCTGGCAGGGCATGGCTGTCAAGGGGATGGAGCATGGGAGAGTGGATTGAGCCGGCACCAAAGTGTTCATGGGTTTCACGTTTCACAGTATGCGCATGATCGCACTGGGTAGATAACGGACGACTCCGTCACTCGAGGCCCCTTCCACGCCCGATCTTAGCAGTCACGCGGTGCAGCTCTGCTTGCGGCCTCCCTCCGCCAGAGCATGCATATCAAGCTTCTTTCTCTGCCTCCACCACTCTGCAATCCTTTCGTCTTCCATCCTTGCCCTTGGACCGAAGCGGTCGCCAGACGTATGTCAGAGCCTCTCAGCCAACGCGCGCAAAGTGCGGTTTTCCGAAGCCTTTCAGCCATGTCCACCTCCAGGGCGCAGCAGGTCTCCCTCCCTTCAAAGCCTTATCCACATCTCAATTCCATCAATAATCCCTCCCCCCATCAACCTCAATCATCCACCGCCGCCGGCGGCGGCCCCACAGGCAACACCATCCCCTCCATACAATGCATCCGCGTCCGCTCCACCGACTGCCCCATCCCGATGCTCATGTAGTGCAGCAGCGACGCATGTCCTTGGTAGCTGGAGTACGAGTCGCGCGCGATGTTCGACGTCCACTCGTGCTTGGTGGTGTCGGCGTGGCCTGTGCCGACGAATTTGTTCTGCAGCGATTCGAGCTGTTGTTGCGTGCGGAGCTTGTCGGCCTGTGGAGTGGGATGGGGGGTTAGTGGGGGTTTTGAGGTTTGAGGGAGGGGGTGAGGGGATTGACACTGACCATTTTTTATGTGTTGCTGTGGGAGGAGTGGAGGGTTTGTGTGGGTGTACGGAGTCGAAGAGTGAGATGTGTGGTTTTGAAGGTCAGGTAAGTTTTGTAGAAAATGGGCGGGTTAGGGTTAGGGTTGCAATGGCTGTCCCAGCATTCTGTACTGCTGCACTGGCTACGAACTTCGATCTCGACATCAATACGAAAGTAAATCGACACATCTGCTCGTCGACCCAGCCATCTCAAGCTCCCTCACAAATGCTTCTTCACCAGCGCATCGACAGAATTGTGGTCCTCACGATGGTCCCCAACCTTCTGTCCATCCTTGAACACGAAAATCCAATCGACATCCAAGCCCTGCGATTTAATCGCGTCCTTCACATCCTCGTGCCCAGCCTTGTAGAACGTTGCGCCGGAGTTGTCGGTTGCGACGCTGTAGCCCTGTCAGTATCTGACATGCTCCTTCGTATCCAATGCTCCGGAGAGTATGGCCCGGCGCGAGCGCGGACTTCGAGATCCAGTTGGGAACTTGAAGGACGCGAACGTACATCTCGTACTTCTTGCCGAAGCCCACGTTCGCTCCGTCGGAATCGTAGATCCAAATCACGGACACGCCGGACTTGGAGGCGTCTTCGAGCTCTTGGGAGCTGTGCGGCGAAGGCAGAGCTGTTAGACTTGTACTAGCGAAATGGAATGTAAAGTGCGGGCAGGCTTACCTTGTGAGTTTCTTCACTGACATTTCGGCTCCTGAAGTCGAGCAATCTCCTATCTTCTTGGGCAAATAGACTGTTTGAACGATGAGTCGGGAGGTGAAGGTGGAGGATTGGAAGATCGACTTGTTGCGTGCTCCGAACTCATATGCGGGGTAATGCGCGGGCTGGAGGAGGTCGAAGCGAATCGAGACCCCGCGGGCGGAGCATGGAAAGGCTGCCGCATTCCAGCCCAATGCTGTGAGAGGTCGAGAGTGGCAAACATGACTTCCAGTGGTATAGACATCTTCGCCACACTGTGACAACGAGTGTGATTCCAAAGGTCTGCCCTGGTGGCGACCATCCAAATGCTATTTGATGATGGTGATTCCATGCCATGCGATAATGCTTCGCTCCATGCTCTTCGCGCCCATCGTCGGGCGAAGTCCGGCATGCAATGCAACGTCGATATCACGACCATGCTGGGTTTTGCGGACGGGCTCGAAGACCCATTCGACAGCTGTAGCACCTATCTGTTGTGCTCGGTATATCCATACCTCTCCACCGTCTCTGTGCTTTCCCTTCTTTCTCTTACCAGAGAGAAAGGTCCCAGTCCTTCTCGGCTGTGCGTAAAGTGTCAGTACATTAATGGTATAAGGAGATGCCGGGCCAGGACTCACTCATCAGCGAATCAACATCCGATTGTTTGACCAATTGATTCTGCAAATCCACTCTCGTCCACAGCTCTTCCAAGAACAGGCGCGCCAGATTCGCATTAGCTTTGCCGTGCTCCTTTGTGATCCGCACCAGCATGGAAGACACCAGAGCCCTGTCCTCGCCCGACCGCACCAGGCAGCCAATGCTGAAGAGAACAAAGACAAGGTCCGGATCGCATCGGGTACTCCCCTCATCGAAGCTGTATCCGCGGAGCGTACTCACCGCCGTCTCGAGCGTGGTGCGCAGACCGGAATCGTGGATCGTCAGGTCCATCACGCCCGAGTAGACTTGCAAGAGGGCGACGTAGGAGTAGAGTCTGTCGCGGTCCGGACTCCGATGGCTGGTGGGCGGCGTGCTCGCGGCCGTGACGCTTTCGCTAAAGTTCTTCAGCTGCACAATGACTTCCAGGCATTGCGCGCGGAGTGCGCTCCAGAGTCGTTGCATGTTGTCGCTTCCGGAGTTGCTCTCGATGTTTTGCAGCGCATTCTTCTCCAGCCGGAGCGCGCGGATGTGCTTGAGCACGCCGGACAGCTGGCGCGGCAGCCCGAGCACTTCCACATTCATCTCCGCCGACTTGCCCTTGTCGTCCTCGGGACTGGGCAGCGTTCCGGGGGTGGCTAGTGGACTGCGGATCTGCAGCGAGCGGGCCAGCCTCTTCAGAATGCCGCGTGTGCTCGTGTCGGTCATGCTTTGGAGCTCAATGTCGGTTGCAAACACCGACAGCGCACCCTGAAGGTGCACCCTCCACGTCGAGCGCTTCTCCCCGTCCGAAATGACGTCGCGGATGGCCAGCATCAGCGCCGTCCCGGCAAAGACATTCTGCGTCGACTCATCCTCCTGCACCGTCGGCCGTCGCAGGTGTCCGACGCTCATGTCGCGCCAATATGCAACTTCGGTGGCATCGCGGTGCGCTCCAAGATTCATGCGATGTGTTGACGCCAGGCTCAGAATGGCGGCTACGAGGGAGAAGCCGTGATTTGTGTCGATGGCCATGGGCACAATGGCCGCTCGAATTTCTTGCTGTACCGCCGCATCCCCCGTGAAAATGGTCACGGTGTGGTCGATGAAGTGTTGGAAGAGGGCGCGGTGGTGCTGTGACAACCAGGGCAGCCATGCCGCGGCGGGTATGCTCAAATCGCCAGCCGGTGAGCTTCGCGAGCTCTCGTGTGGCTCAATGATCGGGAGGGGGCCCATGGTGCGCAATTCCGGCTCGATCTTGATGGAGCTCGCACGTCTCGCTGCGCTGCTGGAACTCTCTGCTTGTCCGTAGACAAAGGATCGTCGATGTGCTAAGGTGGTTAGTTTTTATGTTAGCCCAATCGCCACCCGACAAATCTTGATTACTGTTGCTTACTCGTATCGTCTTCGGAATCCGCAATGGGAATCTCGACCACTCCCCCTCCCAGCGCGTGGCGGAACGTTGAACGGTTGAATGGCCGCCCGCCCCAGGAGAGTGGTTTCTGGTAGGAGCACACCTTGCCCGCATCGCGACAGTTGGCGCATGACGGCTTCTCCTCGTCGCAGCGGCGATGGAGTCGGCGGCATTCGACACATCCGTTGCGCGACCGAGTCAGCTTGGGAGCGGCGGGCGCCTGAGGGTCTTTTGGTGGCATGCCGACGTGCTATATATGATTCAGCGTGTCCAACAGCGTTGTTGTTGTTTCTCCCGAGTGCGTAATGGAGTAGTCTATTCTTGCCTATTCAGGCCGGGTTAAGCGGGTGTCGCGCTTGAGGAAAAGAGAAGGGCGCGCGGGCACGTACTGGAATCCGTGGCGTGGCAACGGGCGTGCATGAGCCAGGTGGCACAAGGGCAGCGGATCGTGAGGAAAAGACTGAGATGTCGATGATCACTCAACAAACAATGGTGAGTGTCGGCAGGTGGACGGGGAGGGAGCGCCTCCGAAATCGACGAAGTAGGGGCCTTTTCGGCGCTATGCTGCCTCGGATCGTCGCTGGGTACTTATATCGGCGCCGAAGAGGAATCGGAAGAATTCCATACCGCTCGATGGCGTTTGGGAAACGTTTGTTCGAGCCGGGTAGGATAGTGATCATTGTCCGATCATCCACCAACAACACCACACGATCTGAATATCATCTTTGAGGCCGTGCAACTGGGAGCCCCAAATCGGGCAGAAGAAGCCCCGAAGTATTGTACGAAGTATTGCACGAGTTAGGGAGAGGGGACAGGCAAAAAAAACTTCGCGAGAGCGTTATTCACCTACCGAGACGCGCGCTGCATGTTGGTCTGGTCTCCATTGATGACACATGGTGGGAAAGCGAACCACTTAGGCCGAATGGTTAGCACTGATCGGGATGTGCTGCCGCAGTGCCCGGGGAGGAAGTTGGGGGAGTGAGGTGCGGTGACCAACGCAGGCAATCCCGGCGATTCCATAATCTTTCCCTTTTGGGCCTCGGCGTGGGGTGAAGTAATCGCTGTTAATATACACAGTTTGGGTTAGACTCGGTACTTTCGGGCCTGGAAGGGGAATTTACACGGCATTATTGCCCCGGCGGGGCCTGCTTAGAGCTTGGTGCGGGCGGCTTACCACGAATCCCTCAGCATTTGTTGCACGGCGCAATGTGTTGGCCTTTGACGTTGGCTTACTGAATCTTTGCCGCTTCGAGGCTCTGCCGTGGTTACAGGTACGTCACTACCTACTGTAGCTTCCCCACGTGCTGCCGATCATCCGCGGGGCATAGCCCTACTTACAAGCCTCCTGCCTATTCACCCACCCAATAGCTCAAGGACCTGCCATCTTCGGCCACATCTATAGAGACATACGTGCGGGCACCATCCCATTACAGCCCTGAAGATTCGTCAATTGCTGCGCCTCCCGGCGATTTTGACACATTCGGCAGTTTGACGGCGAGGCCCCGCAAGGAGCTGCCGGCCAAGTTTTAGGACCGGCACTACACGCCGGCTCGCTACAACTATACTGAAGTAGTGCACGGTCTGGCATCGTTCCTCGTGTCGCGTGCGCAGCACGCGTCTTAGACTCGCATGTCAGGACGGCGATCCCGAGCATCCCACGGCTCTCCAGAACCCCCTCGGAACCCAAGCCTCCGACAGTCAACTTTCCGTCTCGATGTAACGACTCATATCCAACCCTCGTGCTCCCAATCCCTCCACTTGCCCTGTTCCCGTCCGTTCCCGCTCGTCTCACTCAAATTCCCGCTGCCTTTCGTCCTGATACCCTTGAAATCGAACCTCTTCCGATCGAATTTGTCTCGAAACCCGAGGCCGGTGGCGGGGCGTGAGATGGAATCTTCGGTGTGTCCGTTGGAGGCGGATGGTCGCCTGCCGGTCGAAGTAAGGCCCAGGCTGTGCGGGTCCATGCGGTCTTGCACCACGGTGAAGTGGTAGCGCGGTCTGGTGTTCTGATCGACCGCGTCACCCCTCGCCTTCACATCGCTTTTGCCCCTCTTCTTGTACAAGGAGTCGAGGCTCTGTATGCGGGACAGCGCATCTCTGGAGCCCATTCGAGTTCCCCTCAAGTCAGTGCCCTGAGCCTGGCCGACTCGATGCGCCGATGCAGGCGGCGTGCGGTAACGCTCCGCAGCCGCATCGCCAATTTTGACGCCCAGATTGACCGCTCCTATGCTGACGCTGCTTCCTACTTTCTTGATCGCAGCTCCAAGCATTGGAGATCCAAATTTACGCGACGACGAATCGATCACGCGCCGCATATCCTCGATATCGTCCTGCACCGCCCATTGTCGATGCCTCGACTGCAGCCTTGGAGCAGCGAACGCCCGTCCTTGCGAATACGATGGCCGTCTCCTCAACTCCGCCATCGCCGCGGGAGAAGAAGTAGAGCGCTGTCGGGTATGCAGTGCCTCGTGTTGCTTCGATCGCATACGACAATGCTCCCCTTGTGCCCACTTTTCCTCAATTGCGGCGGCCACTTGGGCCACGGAGTTGGGCAGAACATCAAGCGAGTTCATGTGGATGAGAATAATGGGCAACTGCACCGACACGAGCTTGGTGTTTGACAAGGACGCAGTGATGTTGAGGAAGAAGCGCACCTCGAGATACTTGCCGCATCGCACTGTGGCGTGCCCGCGGGGCAGCTCCAGTTCGCACGTTCGCGTGTGGGAGGAATGCGCTTCGACACCGTTCCATCCTTGCTGGCCGGGTTTCAAACACGATCGAGTAATCATCGTCTGCTCATTGCTCTCGAATATCCGAGCTTGGCTGGCGGACTTCTGGCTCGTGCCAGCTGGAGCGTGCTTGTAACACAGAATGTCACGCTCAAGATTCATCTCCAGTCGCTTGACGGCTTTGTGCGTTCGATTGGCGACATGCACATCGACGAATATGCTGCTCCCGCTGACCCACACTTGCCGGTGCAGGCCGGCGGTGATCCGGAGCGTTTCGCATCTGCCGAAGCGAGGGAACAGCACTTCGTCTGTTGCCGTCGACGGACTGGGCAACGAGCCTAGCGCCTTCTCCGGGTCGTATGTGGCGAGCACATTCACGTCTTGTGACATCCGTACGCGGTAGTGCTTGCCGGCGTCGTTGATGAGGGCAGTCACGGCGAGGAGGAAGCGAATGCTGGCGTGCTTGGAATAGAACGGCGGCGGGCCGGTATCGAGGGGCAGACTGATGATGAATGGCAATGTTGAGGTGGAAGGTGTTAAGGCCCAGAATCTCTCATTCTCAGTGGCTAGAAGGTTGGGAGGCTCGATCATGTTTGCCGGGGGAGGGTGGCTGACATCGACCAAATCCGTGCCGATGGCGAGGAACGTCGCCCGTCGACCACCAGACATGTCCTCGAATCCGAGCAAATCGAGAGAGATTGCTCCAATCGCGAGGGTGCGTCGAGCGCGCGTGCGTTCGTGTTCGTCAACGGCGATCTTCACAGAGCCCTCAATACTTCCCCCACCAACAAACAATGGCGCCGAGACTTGCAGCTCTAGCTTGACCCGGGGATGTCGGTAGGATGGAAACTCCAGGATGTCCGCGGGCGGCGGCGCGCGGATGTAGGTTCGCGACGGAATCCGTCTTGCGCCGTCGGACTGCACGGCGTCCAAGCCCTGCGCAACTTGCTTCACGGGCGAGTGACTCTGGCCATGGTTAGGGATGGTGAAGCCCTCGAGATTGAGGCCGACGGTTGGCTCGACGACGCGGATGGATGGCTTCCGGGCATGAGCTTTCGTTGGTCGCTGGGAGTGGGTTTGAGACGAGGAGCGCCGGGGGACGCTGGAGTAAGGAACAGTGTAGAAGCTGGATTGCTCTGGCGTGCTGGAATAAGATGAGGATGCATCGCCGGGGAGCAGTGGCGCAGGCGGAAGCTCTGGTATGTTTGTCGCGTGTACGTGCTTGCCTGCGCCGACCCTCTTCAACGATTCCGCGCGCCTTACAGACGTCGTGTTTGCATTGCTGGAGTTGCGCTCCGCCCTATGTTCTGTGCGGCGCCGGGCGGCTGAGTCGATGAGACTGGGCTCGCTAAGTTCACGGATATCTGACAACGGGCGCGGTCCAGTGTTTGACGGTGGCGCGGCGGATTGCGGAGGAGGAGGGGGCGGCGGCGGTGGTGGTGGTGGTATTTGACTGACCGACAAAGGGGGCTGTAGCAACTGCGGTCTCGAGATGGTATACGGGGGTTTGCGCTTGTCCATCCCTTCATGATGTCGATTTGTCTCACGTGCTGACTTTGGTCACGATGAACTCGAGGTCGAGAGCGGAATGGCGGTAGAATAGGAGTGCGATCGGCCGTATCGCGTCTCCGCAATCTTTGCAATGGAAAGTACGATGCTAGCGAAGACAACACTGACGCTACTGCAATAAGATAGAGCAGGAAGGAAACAATGGAAGGAGACCCTTCATGTCGTGACCGCCTACCTGGATTTGGTCTGCAGGTTCCTTGCTGTGGTTGGATCATCGATGTCTACTGTGCACTGTCCGATGAGGATAGTAGCATGGTGATGCTGACGGAGGCTCTCAGGACTGCTTCGGATGAATGCATCATCACATAACGAGTCGAGACACGACGTTGTTGCGCACCTGCCGTAGTTTCGGAAGGCGCCGCCCGCGGAGAAGTCCAGGGACAAGCAGGGGCCAAGAAGGGAAAGTGCGGAGAAGGCTAACGGTTTAGGCAGGGCCAGCCGGTTCTTTTTTGGCGGTGAGGGGGCCAGCAGGAGCGGTCAGCCTGACACGTGGTGCGAGACTCGTGATCTCGGCACGGCGGCTGATGGCTTCGCTGCGCTGCTTCGTTGCGCAGCGTTTGGCGCAAAGGAAAAAACATGGAACATACAAGGACTAGACTGGCAAGTCAAACAGCTAAGGACAAGCCAGTCAAAGCAGTCACGGGCGCCGGGTCTTTAAGCACACGGCTGCCTTGCCTTGCCCGCATGTCTAGCGTGGCCACTCTGGCTGCGCCGGATACGACTAGAGAAATTTTCATGCTGCCACGGTGTGTTTGCCCGCATGACCCCAACTCTGGGCCCGCGTTGCGGTTGCGTGTTTCGATTAGCCAACCTTTTACCTCACCTTTTCCTCTCTTCCCTTTGTATGGTGTGCTAAGCCTATCATCCTCTGCCCTTCCCTATCAACCCTCCACGCCTTCGTATGAGCTGCCGTCCTGCCCATCTCGGTCCCGCCCGTCACTGGCCCTCTAGCCTGCCCTCTCTCCCGATCTAACTGTTTTGGGTCGCCACACGCTCCGGGTTCCTGCAGATCGATGGACCACAGCAGGCCTGGGGCAGAGGACATGGCTGCCGACACCAAGCTCGATCCTGCCGGCGAGAACACGCCCAGCAGCATCGACTCCTCGCCTGAGCCCGAGGCCGGCGCAGAAGCGTCTCAGGAACCCGTGCAACCGCAGAAAAGGAAGGGCGGGCGAAAGCCGGTGCGTTGCCTGCTGCGAGTATTCACCGTCTTCCCCGTACACCTACTGACCGTGTGTCCAGATTTACGCCACTTCAGAGGAACGCAAGCAACGGAATCGACAAGCCCAGGCTGCATTTCGAGAACGGCGAACCGAGTACATCAAGCAGCTTGAGGCTACCATTAAGCAGAATGAAGACACTCTCACCACCCTCCAACAAAGCCACCGGACCGCTGCCGATGAGTGCCTGATGCTGCGATACAAGAATTCTTTGCTCGAAAGAATCTTGTTGGAAAAAGGTGCGCAGTCTAAACTGTCACCACGTTTGGTATTGCTTCTAACCTCTTCATCATAGGCATCGATGTCCAGGCCGAATTGGCGTTGAAAACCGGCAGCCCAACGCTGAGTTTCCAGCATCCCGGAGCAAACATTCCTCAGATTCCTGCGCAGCCTCAACTACAACGCACGGCTATGCAACGACAGCATGCTCGTCGCTCAGGACAATTCTTGCCAAAACTGGCTCCGGGATCGTCCACCTCTGACTCTGCCGTCCAGCGTGGTTCTCCCGCTCGTCCGACACCATCATCGCATGCCTCCTCCCCCTCAGCCATGTCTGTCAAATCGCCCATGGTCATGCAGGCAGGTGTAGGCACCCCTCCCACATCAGCTGGGCTCGGTCAGCCGCAGCAACAGCAACTTCCAGCGTTCCCTCGCGTCGCACAGCCGCAGTCGCAGTTCTTGCAGCTCTCTCCAAGCCTTCAGCGGCCTGGCGCACCACCGCACTTCCACAGTACCCAAAGTGTGCACTCGAGCATGTCGACCGGCAGTCGTCAAAGTATCGGCACACCCATGAGTGCCGGCCTGGTGAACCCAGGCGGTGAGCAGCCGACATCGCAGCAACTGTATGCTGATCCCTTTCACAAACACATGAATCGTCTCGGTAAGCCTCCCGTGATGCCTCTGCACGTCTCCTTCACCCCGTTTGACTGACTGCTTGTGTACAGAGCAAGAATACGATGCTCAACAATCTCGGTCCATGCTCGACCCTTCCGATCCCGAGGATCTCTCCAACCCCGCTCAGAGTCGCTTGCAAGGACGCTACCCGCAGTCCTACGACCAGCAAGCACCCCAGCCTGGAGACTACTTTCCCCATGGCATGAGCATGCCTCCAGACCAACAGCAGATGACCACGCAACAACAGCAGCAAATGCAGGCCACAGGACATGGCCACCCACTTGATGGCCAGATCCCCACCATGGAGGAGATGATCGATCCGAACGACCCCATGCTTGACGCTGATCCCTTTGGTTTGAGCGCAAGCATGCATTACCCCACTTCTTATTCTTTTGAGCAGGCGCCACAGCGTTGAGCATGTCTTGTTCACTTTGTTCTAGGAGGATGCGAGGTGTTTAATGGCTAATATCAACACGGTTCCCACGAGACGAGATTTGCATAGCGGCGACGGGAGAAAAGCTGGGCACGATGCTTCTTGCTTTTAGCGATGGCGTTGACAGGGTTGGTTCTCATGGCATTGGTGGCTATGAAAGGCATCTGCGATGAACGTTCTGGGTATTTCTGCATGCTCGAGCGCCGGGAGAGAGTACCTTACAGTCTAGTTCTAATACTCAATCAATCGTTCAGACGATGAAACAACGGTCCATGTCACAAATGTATCGGTATCGCCAGCACTCTTCATGTCAATACCGTCAAGGCGGGCCGGCAGACGTTGCCCGACGTTGCACAAAGCGAAAGGGCGAATGGGCGGCAGCTGCCGTTCTTGGCACGAACAAACACGGATTTCGCTCAATCCACGCTTCGCAAGCCGACGATCGTGAGTGTGCGTGTGTTCATCCACCCCCAACGTCCTTCCCCAAATCTTCCGCCGCTCAATGATGGGTCAGAGGAGCTCGTGATAACCGCGACAATGAGTGGAATTGCAAGCAAGGTCAGCTTCCCCTCCTTCCCCCTGCGGAACGGGTGCTACGAGTGATGCATTGGAGCTTGTTTCTCGTGTGCGACTTCCTAAACCCTGGCTGACTCTGCTTCGTCTACAGAACCTTTACGACCTCCTGGGTATGCGCTCCTCGAGCTTGAATGGACTGCGAGTGGGGGACGAAAGGACTGACCTTTACTTCAGGCAACGACCCTGAGCAGGACCCGGACAGAGCCCCGGACCCTCCTACTCAGGTCGCCGACAGGCCGGTCGCCCGCTCTGGCAAGCGCAATGCTGCCGCCGAAACCCCAGCTGCCGGAGGAGACAGACCAAGAGGTGGTGCTGCGCGTCGTGGCCGAGGACAAGATGGTATGTCACTTTTGGGGCGATGAAGAGACGCTTGTGTACACTATTGGAGAATATTGCTGACGAGGCTGTGCGGTAGTTGTCCCGCTGAACGAACGCATCGAGCAACCCGTGGACGGTCTTCGTGACGATCGCCATGCTAGGGGCACTCGTGGTATGTTTGGTCTTGTGCATCGTGTGACCACATTGCCCACTGCTAACACCCGTCTAGGACGTGGCGAAGGTCGTCCCCGCGGCGAGCGTGGTGCAGGACGTGGAGGTCGAGGCTACTCTGGCCGCTTCACGCGTGCAAACCGCGATGATCGCGCCAGCCATACTGGCATTGCGTAAGTGTCACGTGCGGCTCACGATACTTCTGGCCTGGACTAACGTCACCGCAGCGACAACGAGAAGCAAGCTGCTGCAGGATGGGGTGGAAATGACGGCAATGCTGAGTGGAACGATGAGAAAGCCGGCGAGGCCATCGCAAAGGCAGAAACCAACGACGAGCCCGGCTTCACTCCCGACACTGGAGCTGGCGACCCAGCCTTCAGCAACGGCCCCGGTGCCCCAGGCGAAGTCGTTGATGCAGAGGATGCGGCCGCAGCCGAGCCGGAGGACAAGACCAAGTCTTACACCGAGTACCTCAAGGAGCAAGCTGAGAAGCGCCGCGCTCTTGGCGAGACGAGCCTTGCCATCCGCCAGGCCAACGAAGGCTCCAAGCAAAAGGGCCCGCAAGGCAGCGCATTCTCTCGCAACCCCGAAGAGGAGAACTTCATCGTCGGATCGGGAGGGAAGAAGCAACGCGAGAAGGCCAACCAGCAGAAGAAGGACACGCTCACCATTGATGGACAGTACTACGCCGCGCCCGACCCGGGCGACCGTGGCGGCCGCGGAGGCAGAGGTGGAGGACGCGGAGGGCGTGGCCGCGGTGAAGGCCGTGGTGAAGGTAGGGGAGAGTTCCGTGGTGGCAGGGGAGGACGTGGCGGCCGCGGTGACCGTGGTGACCGTGGCGAGTTCCGAGGCGGCAGCCGGGGCGATAGAGGCGCTCCGCGCGGCGGCTTCAATGCCACCGACTCCAACGCCTTCCCGGCGCTCGGAGCCTAGTGGTCCACCACTGCTGCCCCGGGGTGATATAATGACGGCTACGTGCTGTTCATGCAGTCCCTCCTGCAAGCCATCCCCGGGCTTCCATCTGTTCGCAGACACAACATTCGTGCGGGTACTCGCCTGCGGCGACTATCGAGAGTAGCTAGTTTAAGGAAAAGGAATAGCGTTTCAATGCAAGGCTTTTTCTCGATTCTATATCCGTTCGTCCAAGTCGTTTCATCGAGGCCGATGTTTCGAAGCCTGAGGCACCCACAAATTCTCCGTTCTCAAGCTGTAATTTACCAACATCGTCATCAAACACGCCAACCCTTGAATCTGCATACATCGCTCTCCATTGCCGATTCGATCGTCCATCGTTGTACATACACAGCCCACATGTTGTACACATGAAATCGCATCACCATGGCTGATGCACGGCCACCAACGTCTGCCAGACCCGTGGAACAACCGCTGAACCTCATCCCCGTCGGCCTCAAAGAAGCCGCGCTCGACTCGCCCACCTTCCGCGCCTCCTCCCTCCATTTCGAAGAACAGGTCGACATCATCGAACGATGGCTCGACGGCTACGTTCGCGCGGCCTCCAAACTCGTCGCGGACATTGGCAACCTCGAGTCCACGGTCAACTCCTTCCTCACCCATAGCGCTCCGCCCGCACACATCAGCGAGGCGGTGCTGGACCATGACTACACTCTCCTAGCGGTCAGGAGATATGGCGAGGGCGCGAGGGAGTTTTGGAACCAGACCTTCCGCTCGTGCAAGAAGTACGAGAGTACCGTTGTCGAGCCCATCCGGGCATTTCTGTCTTCGGATCTGCGGAGCTTCAACATGACGAGGAGGAGCTTGGAGTCGGCGCAGAAGTACTTCGACGCCGTGCTCGCGCGCTACTTGGGGCAGAATAAGACGAAAGAGGCGAGTTCGCTGCGAGAAGATGCGTTTCAGCTGCACGAGGCGCGCAAGGCGTACGTCAAAGCAAGCATGGATTTCTGCGTTGCGGCGCCGCAGCTGCGTGCGACGCTGGATCAGGTGATTGTGAAGGTTTTTGCGGAGCAATTCAGGGACATGAAGAACGGGAGGGACGCGAGCGCGGCGACGTTTACCAAGTTGAGCGCGGAGATGGACCGGGTACGGGGGTGGAGTAGGGAGATGGAGAATTCGGAGCGTGCGTTCACGAGAGAACTGCTGGCGGCGAAGAAGCAGATTGAGGACAGTGCGTTGGATCTGACGAAGCCGAGTCGAGAATTGCACGATTACGAACTGGCTTCTCTGCCGTATGCTGCGGCCACGACGCCCGCGAAGACAGCGGGAAGTGAGCGTGGCGAGAAGCAGGGCTGGTTGTTCCTCAAGACACTAGTTGGCAAGCCGACAAAGACGATCTGGGTGCGGAGGTGGTTCTTCGTCAAGAACGGGATCTTTGGTTGGCTCGTGCAAGGAACAAAGTCTGGTGGCGTGGAAGAGAGCGAGAAGACCGGTGTGTTGCTGTGTGGAATCCGGCCGGCTTTTCAGGAGGAAAGACGATTCTGCTTCGAGGTCAAGACGAAAGACACGAGCATTCTCCTGCAAGCTGAGACGCAGGCCGAGCTATCGGACTGGATCACGGCCTTTGAATTCGCGAAACGAAAGGCCTTGGAGGATCCCGCGAGCACCGATATGTCTGCGCATTCAGCAGGTGTTGACCCGGCGTTTGCCATCACTCAACCGATCGCGCCCGAATTCGCTGCCGCCAAAATTTCTGACTCGGAGCACCGCAGTGAAGACGGATTTGGGGGTTTGCTTGGTGGTGCGCCAGAGCCAACAGGTCTTGGGATTCAGCAGCGTGCGAGCATGGACCCCGGTGCCGCCCGGCGAGTCGTCAGCATCGATGCAGAAAGCACCAGAGACCGCCTCATGCAAAAGTTTGACTTGCACAAGCGACCTGCCAACGGCTCACAATTACCTCAGATGCCTCCGCCCGCGGGAGGAATTGCAAGCTTGATATCGTCGAGCCATCATGCCCTACCAATTGCTCCTGCTGCGCCACCGCCTGTGGGTGCGGCGGGAGAGGGCCAAGCTGCTGCTGGAGCTGCGCAGAGAAGAAAGGTCACTCTAACGCTGAGTACGCTTGCGCCCAACTCTCTGGCTAACCCCCCGGCACCCACGAATCTCAGTCACACGGCTGTGATCGTGAGTGGGGAGCGCAATGTGAGTCTCGGCGGCAGAGCAGATGGGAGTGGTATGCCGGGGGGTATTATGGCGAACTTATGGGGCAGTAGTAACTGGGGCTATGTGAACCGACTGGGTGATGATGTGCCCAAGCCGGTATCCCAAAGTACCGAAGCTCGTCCGCCGACGCCTGCTCGCCCGGTACCCACCTCTATCGACGATGTCGGGGTCATGGATGGCACGGGCGAGATGACGGGGGAGAAGCCTCCACATGTGGTCCACCCTGCCACCGAGCCTACTCCCATGGGACATCGCAAGACGGTCAGTGTTACTGCCTCGACGGACACAAATCTGCCCGGCCAGCTTGTTCGACATTCCCTTGCCGGGGCGGAAGAGTACCCCAATTACTACCCTCTCGCACTCAAGGCTCAGCACGCACAGTTCAAGATCTTGTTCCCTTCGGTGCCGCGCTCGGAGAAGATTGTGCTCGTCTTCCGTGCGACATGGAACCCCAATGAACAACAGGAATTTCCCGGGCGCGTCTATGTCACGACCAAGGAAATCTACTTTTACAGCCATCACTTGGGCCTTGTTTTGATCACGGGAGTCAGCTTGGCCTCCATCAACGAAGTCACATCCGCGCCGGGGAAAGACTGCGATTTCTTGTATCTGCATCTCAAGGAGGCAAGCAAACTGGAGGGTCGCAAGCGAATCACTGTGAAAGTGTTCTTGGACTCGCTCCGCCTGCTTCAACGGCGTCTCAATTACCTGGTGCAGAATGCGAACTCGGATGCCCCAGACTCCTTGGAGGAAGTGATTAAAACGCTCATCAAGATGGAGTCGGAAAAGCACGAGCGCAGCTCCAGCGCGGACAGCTGGGAAGACCTGACCTACGACCCCGAGAGTAGCGCCGTCGGCGGTGATGAGAACAGTGCTCGCTACCATCGAGAGCGTAATATCAAAGCCAGCCTCCGCATCGACGGTAGCTTGCATGGCGAGACGGCCCGAACTGGACGAGAGGTGCAAAAGTTCCAACTGCCTCGACACCCCGTGGCGTATGCGCCGACAGGTATGCAAGCCAGCATCGCGCGCGAATTCACCGTCAGCGCCAAAGCACTCTTCCACGTCATCTTCGGCGACAAGAGTGCCGTGTTCCAATTGCTCTATTGCAACCGCTGGGGGGACAAGGTCGTGCAAACGCCGTGGGCGAAAAATGCCGGCGACCACTGGCAGCGCCGCTTCACCAGCTTGACCTCGCCTCTGCAGGATACACAGACCGTCGACATCCTCAACGACCATCTCTGCTATCTCGTCACCAACAATCGCGTTCCGTGGCGCCTCCCCTACTCTGACAGATTCCACCTCACCACCAAGCTGGTCATCACGCACATTGCCAAATCCCGCTCCAAGCTCGCCATCTACCAGCAAATCAGCTGGTACCGCAGCCCGTCGGTCCCGTACTTCAAGCGCCTGATTGAAAAACAAGCCCTTAACACTCTCGAAGCCGACGCGCTTGACCTGACAAACGTCGTCATGGACCAAGTCGCGAAGCTGGGAAACCACAGCAAAACGAACAAAGCCATTGATATCTTCGGCAACGTTGGGCAGGCAAATTCCGTACCGCAGCTGAATGCCGACGCAATTCCCGCCGTCGCAGGCACCGCTATTTCCTCCGGCCGCTTGCAGCGCGTGAGCTTGACGAAACTCGTCACCAGCGATCTCATGGTCAGCACACTGCAAGGCCTGAGTCTCGTCTTCGAAAGCTTGCTGGGGATCGGGAAAGGCGCGGTGCGGCTGTGCACAGCGCACACCCTCCTTGTCACTGTTTTCCTCATCTCATGCTTGTCCCATCTCTGGCACGGTTATCACACCGGCATGCTGGAATCGCACGAGCGCAGCGCGGCGCGGTACATGGCGCGCCTAGGCGTGCGGCCGGACATGACGCTCGGCAAGTCGATTTACCTCGCCGACATCGACGATCTGGTCGCGCCTACTGCTCCCTCTATGCAGAACGAGACCTGGGCGGCGGAGTTTGTGTCGGGCTCTTCGTTCGAAGCGCCTCTCACCATGACGACGACGGCGAAGACTTGCAGAAGCACTTTCGGCGATCAATTACTGTCTTCTATGCCTTCTTCCGGCTCTGTCGGCGCTCGCCTCCAGCGCTCGAGAAACTCGTTGGCGAGGTATAGACATGACTTGCTCGTGGCGTTGAGAGTGGTCAATCGCGTGGAGAAGGACATTGTGCTGTCCGAGTGGGAAGAGTGGGTGCGGGGGGAAGAGCGGAGGTGCGTGCAGGTCGAGCAGATGCTGCGATCTACGGCGGGAGCGAAAGAGGACGGCGACGGCGGTGCTGGCGAGGAGATTAGTCTGGAGCGACAGTTGGGCGCCGGGTTTGCGGAGTATTGTGCGAGTTGTCGAGTGGAGCTCGGTGGGATTATGAATGGAACGAAGGTCATGTGATGTAGACATCTATTCTTTTGGCATAGCTACCTATCTTGTATCCATGCATCTGGAACGTCAAATGTTCGTTTCTGTATCAAACGAGTGTGATTGTCGACGTGCCTCACAAGCGCACGCTGACCTTTCCCCTCCCGTCAGCAATCGCTCGGATCTGCCCATCAATCTCCAACGGGTTGCCCTCGAACACGGTGAATTCCTGCAGAATGGCATCGCTGTGAATCTTCTTCAAGCCCAAGATGTCATAGATGTTAGAGGACACGAAAGCCAACGCTTCGGTCTCGCTGATTTTGCCGTTGCTGTTCGCGTGCGCAATGCCGGCGGAGAGATACAAGTCCCTCGTGGGGAGCTGCTCATCTGTCCCGATGGCTACTTTCACTCCGGCGGCGTGAAGGACGTCGATCGCTGTGCCGTTGGTCAGCGGAGCGCCGGTCAGAGCGCGTCGCTGGTCCCAGCTTCCACGAGAGGCAAGCAGGGGCGAGAGGATGACGGCTACGTTTGCTTTGGCGAGCTCCGCGGCGAGAAGGTGGGATTCGGCGCCGCCTTGGATGATCATGCGGAGGTGCGGGACGATGTCGACGGTGGTGCTGGCTGCGATCTCGGCTTCGACTTCTGCTTTGAGGCGGAGAAGCGAGGCGATCTGGTCTGCGCTGTCGGTTTGGATGACTAGAGCCATTTTGTCCTGGACTACCTTTTTCAGATAGCGCTGCTCGGGGCGAGTGGAGGAGTCGGTTTCGTTGGCGTTGATGGCTTGGATGAGTTTCGCTTTGAGTGCACCGATTGCGCTGGACAACGATGGTGAGGCGGTAGATTTGGCGAGGGCGTAGTGCAATGCCACCTCGTCCTTCCACACGGCTCCCTTTTCTTGCGCGTGCAGTGCGCCGGTAGCAAAACCCGCACTCACACCGTAGAAACCGCCAAATTTGTACAGTGGCGCGGTGATTGCCTTGGTGACGCCGTGAGAGAAGGCTGCGTGTAGTTCCTTCGCATCAAAGGCCAGTCCGTCGACGGCACGGCTGAAGTTTTCATCGCCGTTGGAGCCATCTTGTGTCACTGATTCGCCGGCAATCTCGACCAGGCCCAGGGAAGATCCGAATGTAGTCAGCGACGGGGCGATGTGACCGTTCTCAAGAGTAACGACGAGCGCTCCACGCTCTTGAGCTGCGGCGAGCTCGTTCTCGCACTCGCCCAGGCATGAGATTGCGCCATCCTTGACAATGACGTTGCCATGGGTGTGCTCGGACAAGGTCGCATCGTGAGTTGAGGACAGAATCTTGGTGATGCCGGAGAAAATGACCTCGGACCGCTCAGACACTTCTTCTTTGATCGAGGCCAGGTAGCTCTGATGCTCAATCGGTCCGTGGAGTGCTTTTTTCAGCTCTACAGGGTGCTCATACTGAGGCGTGCCGTCAATCCAGATTTGTACAGGGGCAGCTCCGACAGACAAGGGGTCGGAATCCCAAACCACAATATCAGCATCGAAGCCTGCCTTCACTTTGCCAATTCGCTCGCCCAAGCCAAGGATGTCAGCAGAAGCGCTCGTGACGCCAGCGAGGGCGACGTGGTACGGAAGGCCATTTTTGTACGCTTTTGCGGCTTCGAATACGACGTGCTGTGCGTTCAGCACCGGGTTGTCGGACACGTAGACGGGAGTGAGGCCGTTCTCCCACAAGATCTTACCTGCCTGCTCGGAGGCTACGTACGACTCGGCTTTGTAGTACATTTGATCGGCGAAGAGGGCCGAGGCAGGAGGGCGGTCACCATATGCTCGTTTGAGGATCTCTGGGACGAGATAAGTCATGTGGGCGTGATGGAATGCTCTCACGGAGAAGTTAAACTCGTTTGTGTATCCGACGAAGGATTCCAGGTCGGGAATGGTGTAGCAATGGGTGTTGAGCAGCACTTGGCCACGGAGAAGAGCGCCAAGACTCTCCCATTTCAGATCTTGAGGGAGGTATCCGGACATTTTGTGCGCTCCGAGACGGTCTGCGGCGTTGCACCAGTCGTCTTGTGCGGCTACGAGGGCGGAGGCTTGCTCAAATGCGTGCCTGAAGTACCATGCCTCGCCGAGTCTCGAGAAGGGCCCAAAGTCGCGGCCAACCTTGCCATACACTCTTTTTGCGTTTTCTCCGCAGGCCATTTTCATGTAGCGAAGCAATTTTTCTGGGTCGGCGAGCATGTCTTCAGCACTGATCTCGGAACGGCCATCAGCCTTGCCTACCGCATGCTTGACGACGTATGCCTCGCCGCCCATGTTGTTGCCGGAACCCGGCAGGATGAGAGAAGTAGTCACTCCACCAGACTTGACTATCTGGATGTGCTCCTCGAGGGGATTGAAACCATCGATGGAGCGCACGAACGGGGTAATGTCATTGGACAGCTCATTGTCGTCCGAGGAGCCTTCAAACATGGAGCTCACACCGACGTGGGAATGCATATCCACGATGCCGCTCGTCAGCGGACGGCCGTGGGCCTGATAGACGACGTAGTCATCAGGCAGATCGGCCGCGGCGATGTCGGCTTCTACTCGTTTGATCAATCCATGGTGTAGCAGGACGTCCGCGTGGATCCATGAGTAAGCAGGCTGCTCTCGGCGCTCGCCATCGGAGACGCCGTGATGAGCGTTCGGCTCACCCGTCCAAACTGAGGCATTGCGGATGAGATATGGCTTGTGGCCGTCGAGGTAGCGAGCGTTACGCTCACGGGGGCCACTGGGGTCTTGTGGCTTGTGTCTCAACTTGGCGCACGTGGCGTAGTCGGCGCGCAGACGGTCAGATGAGAGGATTGTCCGCGGAGTAGATTTAGACGAGTGGCTCGTCCATAACGCCCACACCAAGCCGGCCAGTAGGGACAATTTCAGGATCCTCCGGAGGGAGGGAGCCTTGGGGCGGCGCGCGACACGCTCATCAAAGAGCGTGTACTTGGGCAGGATGTCTTTGTCCATTTCGCTTATGCCGCGTCGCACGCAAGGGCTAGGGGGCGGCTGGTGGCACGAGAGAGGTGGTTATTTAACAGTAGTGGAGTGGCGGCGCCCATTTCCACCACCGAAATGGCCGGGAGAGCTGAGGTGGCACGCCATCCCCCTATCTCCCCAGCATGCGAGGGGAGCGAGACTCGCGCGTCCGCACGGACCATCGGAGAGCAGCATGGTGGTTTAGCCGAAACGGGACTGGCGGCGCCCGCAAACGCGAACATCCAATTTCCACCCGGCAACCCTTTCGCCAACTTCGCCCAACAACGCCTGGGCAATGAATCTCTCCGACCGGTCTCGATGGTGATGGGCGCCTGCAGAAGGCTAGCGCCTAATAAAACGTTGGCTGTCATATAGGGCCCCCCGTGCGCCGGGGAGGCAAACGGTAGGAAGGCAAGTCACGTCCACCTGCAGCTATATCTACCTACTTCCCCTACCTGCGCGCTCGAGACCTGTCATCGTCCACACTACACGCGTCGTTCTTCTCCTTCCAGTCGTTCTTTGCCACTCACCAAGTCACTCATTACATCTCTTCATTCGCCATGCCTTCCTTCAAGACCCTTCTCGCCGCCCTCGCCCTGCTGGCACCCCTGGCCTCTGCTCAGATTCAGGGCCACTGCGACCCGATCGTGCAGCAGCAGTCCAACCCCATCGCCAAGCAGTACCTCAAGCAGTCCACCGGCACCCTCAACGGCACCATCGGCATCATTCCCATCCCTATGGCCCAGGCCCGCAACCTGATCCCCGCCAAGTACCAGATCCTCACCAAGCAGATCCAGCAATGGCTGCCCAACCTCGGCGCGGGCAACTACCCGGCCATGGTCCAGATTGAGCAGTTCCACGACATCTACCACAAGGGCAAATCTGCCGGCAGCGGCGCCGACTTCAACGTGAGTGTACCCCTTCGCGCTGCACCTCCCGACCTTACCCACTGACACATTTGTCCGACAGCGCGCCCAAGTCATGTTCCCCTTCGTGGACCGCTTGGGCGATGGCTACTCCGCCTTCACCTACAGCAGCGCCGTCATCGTCTCCGACGCCGCCGGCAGCGCCCTCAGCGGCCTGAAGAAGCTCGGCTACAAGAGCGCCACCGGCGGCTACTTTGCGTCTTGCAACGCCTACGAGTACGAGAATGCTACCTCCAACCTCGCTCTGCCGCCCAACCGCCGCGGCATCGACCAGGCCGCGTGGACCGAGAGCAACACCAACCTGGGCAGCCCCAACATTGCCTACCGTTACGTGCCGGTTGCCAACTTCCCCTACACCATCAACTAGTGAGTGCTTGCTATCCTGCCTTCCTTGACTTGATGAACGCCACCTAACATGCCTCTTCCACAGCTTCTACAACGTCACCAACCAGCCCACGTTCAGCGATGGTGACAATTGCAATAGCCTCGTCCGCCTGTACAACACCGCCGTCTCGTCGGGTGCCTACCCTCCCGTACGCCTGCAGGGCAATGCCACTGCCCTCGCGGGATACTTCAACCAGGGCACGTCCATCTGGACCAACATCTACGGCCTGAAGATCGACGTCGCCTACCACACCCCCGGCAATGTCAAGTGCCAGTCGCTCAAGGGCTTCAACGTCATCAGCGCTCCATAGAGGAACGAGGAAGGAAAAGGGCAAGAAAGGATTTGGAACACTTTTAATGTCAAGTAGCTTAGATGCTCTGATTTTGCGTATGTAGCTTCAATCAAGACTTCGATGCATGCTCCTCCACCACCCCTCGCACCACGGCGTCGAGATTCTCGTTTTCCAGTCCGAGCAACTTCATCGCGAACCCGTCTTTCTCCTCCCAATTCCCGTCCAGCGTGCCCAACAACCACACCAAATTCTCCACCGCCTCGCGGTCCCCTCCGTCAGCCTTGGCCTTTTCTTCCCGCTCGTACCGCTTCGACTCGAAATCCTTCACGGCCCATTGAGAGTCCGTCGCCCGCTCATACGCCCTGACAACCTCCACCTGCGAAACAAGGAAACTCTGCACGTATACCACGCGATTCTCCGTCTCCTCCGGCCTCAACAAAATCCTCGCCGTCGCCTCGCCGATGCGCGCCAAAGTACTGGCAGACCATTTCGCGTGTCCACCATCAATCGTCTCCGCTCGTCGCTCTCGTACCCACACGTGCAAGAACTCGGGACTCCAGTCGAAGAAGTGCCCGCACACCAAACTCGTCCAGGAAAACGCCTTGCTCTCGTCCGCCAGCTGCATCAGCACATCGCGCAGCTCCGTCTTGTGCTTAAACAGCGGCACGAGACTCTGCGCCCACGCGCTGCTGGAATCACAACTCCCGAAATCCGCAGGGATGAAGCGGCGCACGCCCGCTTGCACGCAGGCTCGCGCGAGCTTGGTCTGCACTCCTGTTTGCGTGCCTTTGATGGTGACGACGACTGCGTCTTGGCCTTGCAGGACGGGGACCAGGGTGTCGAGGGTGAAGTCGTCGGAGACGCGGCGGACGGTTACGTGCGAGGGGTAGGTGTTGTCGGGGGATTTGGAGGAGGTGCGTTTGAGGACTGTGACGGTGAAGTCTGCTGCTAGAAGGGCGTGCAGGATTGCCGGGCCGAGTTTGCCGTCTGCGCCTAGGAGGGTGACGGTTTTGATATTCATTTTGGGGCTGTGTCTACCTCTTCATTCGTACCGGATAGGAGATTAGGTAAGGAATGTCGCAGGTCCAATGGCGATGTTCCTTGCAATGAAGATAGCGACGGGAGTTGGACGTGGTAAATGTCTCAAGCGTGTACCTCTGGTTTTCTTAGTTGTATTCGTGGCCAGTGCAGTTGGTTATATTCTCTTCGACATTTTTGATATTTGATGAAGTCGAAATATCTTGAATGCCTGAGGTGTCAAGTCGGGGCAGCACAGACCTCCAGCAATTTACAGTGCCCGCGTCATACGATCGATGTTTACTCGGTCGTACGACCAGGTCGCGTCCCTGAATTTTTATAAAGACAAGCTCGCGCGCTCTTTGCTCCATGTGATAACCTCACCTCATTCCCTTGTCGCATTGCTTGTATAACAATCGCGGCAGCCCTGCGACTCAAGAAAAACCGCCATCATGCCGCCCAAACACGCGCGCACGCCGAGTGTGAAGAAAAGATCGCCGCCCAGCGAACCGCCTTCGCCCACCGCCGCAATCACCCAAGCAGCAGAGAAAGCAGAGAAGACGGTGCAAGTCGTCAAAGACGCGGTCAAAACGAAAGCGCAGCCGCCTCCGCATGGCTACGAGTTCGGAGGGCCGTGAGTGCATGCCAATTGATCCAGCTCCGATCTCCGTGTACTGACAAGACTTCCCAGCCCGCTCGTCACCGTCCTTGTCATCTTCTTGCCGATTCTGTGCTACATCTTGGCCTTTGTCTGCAACGATGTGTCCGGTTGTCCGGCGCCTTCGCTCCGCTCGCCGAGGAAGCTGTTCACCGCCCCGCCGTTGTCCAACAAATCTGGCTGGCAACATGGAATCGATACGTTGAAGCGCGAAGTCGGCTGGCCTGGCTTGACGGGTCTGCTGAATGTGGAAGGCGCTTTGGGAACGCTTGCGTGGTATGCTCTCAGTCTGGCCTTGTGGGCGCTGCTCCCGGCGTATGAAGTCGAGGGGACGGAATTGCGGACAGGTGGGAAGTTGAAGTATCGATTCAATGGTGTGTTCCCACGACTCTCGCTCGACCTTCGGCGTGCTGACGAGAGTAACACAGCCTTCTTTTCATCGGTCGTGATCATGATTGCCTGCGCAGCTGGCACTTGGGTCCGTGGACCAGACTTCCCAGTCTGGACGTTCATCAACCGCAACTACATCCAGATCTTGACCAGCAACATTCTCATCTCCTACGCTCTTGCCATCTACTCCTACGTCAAGTCCTTCAGCGTCAAGCCGCACAACAAGGAGAAGCGAGAGCTTGCAGCTGGTGGACACAGCGGAAACCTGATCTACGACTTCTTCATTGGCCGAGAGATGAATCCGCGCGTGACGATACCGCTGATTGGTGAGGTGGACATCAAGTCCTTCATGGAGCTCCGCCCGGGCATGTTGGGGTGGATCATGCTGGATCTGGCGTTTATGGCCAAGCAGTACAAGAGCTACGGCTATGTCACTGACTCGATGAGTATGTTTATGCGCCTCTCACATCTGCCACGAAGAGCTGCTTACCTCGTTCCACAGTCATGACGACCGTCGCTCAATCCCTCTACACCTTCGATGGCATCTACATGGAGTCGGCCATTCTGACCACCATGGACATCACTAACGACGGCTTCGGCTTCATGCTGGCCTTTGGCGATCTGGTCTGGGTGCCCTTCATCTACTCCCTCCAAGCCAAATACCTCTCCGTGCACCCCGTCGTTCTCGGCCCGACGTACATCCTGGCCATCCTCGGCGTCGCGGGCATCGGCTTCTACATCTTCCGCTCGGCGAACAACGAGAAGAATCGCTTCCGCAACAACCCTCACGACCCGAAAGTCTCGCACTTGAGCTCCATCAAGACCGCCAATGGCTCTCGTCTGCTGACATCCGGCTGGTGGGGCACCGCGCGCCATATCAACTATCTCGGCGACTTCATCCTGTCTTGGGCGTACTGCCTTCCCACGCTGCTGGCGGGCTACAAGCTGACGCCGTCGGTGCTCTACCCCGGCATGAGGCTGGTGAGCACGGAGGGGATGAAGGGGTATGCCATTCCCATCACCTACTTCTACCTCATCTACTTCGCCGTGCTACTGGTGCACCGCGAGCGTAGAGATGAGGAGAAGTGTCGGCGAAAATATGGCAAGGATTGGGAGGAGTATTGCAGGCTGGTCAGATGGAGGATCATCCCTGGCGTGTATTGATCGCAAGGGATGCCATAGGGCTGAATCAGAACCCTGTAAGGCTTGGCTTGCTGGGGGACACGTCAAGGGTGGAGCAGTTACACGTCACCGGGGAAAACGTTGCTCTGCAGCCCCAGTAATCATTTGAAGACGACAGCCAGCTTATTCGATCAGCCGTAAGCTGAAGCAATGATGAGGTGCGCCGGGAGAAGTCAGATACTGAATTTCTGTAGCTTACTAGGTGATGGTCTCGATCTGCACGGCGGTGATGGCGCTCACCGGTCTTTGGCTAGGCAAATGCACCCCTCTGCAAGGCAAACAAGGCTGCATCCGGCGGTCTGACAACCGTTCACTTCTCATGCGGCCACAGCACACCTGCAGGAGGATCACGTTGGCCGCATTGAAAGACGTAGGTACATCGCATTGAGATCCACTTCGTGGAGACGGCAATTCGGATTTTCCCACGCAAGCTGCTGATGCACTTGGCACATGGATGCGCCCTTCTCTCTGTGCTTCCGCCCTGCACCGCAACAGACTCCACGGGGTTTGACGGTCGTCTGTGCGGTGTCAGCTGTTTCAAACTCCTCGACTCCTCTCCACTCGTCCTGTCGGCGGCACCTGACGCACCCCAATTTCCTCCATGTACATGCACCGCCCCTCGTTCCCTCCCCAATCACTCATTCCGCGCTTCCGGAGTGCTTTACTCATCGTTTGCCCGACGCGACATCTGCCCTGCCGCGCAAAGTCGAAGATCTGGCCCTGCCCTGCGCGCGTCGTCTCGAATCAGCGGCTGCCTTTCGTCGACAAGGTTCCGCTAGTCTGGCGGACGCCGGAGCGCTAGCGCGGCGTGACACTCCTGTACCCGGCCGGAGACATCTGCTGCCTCGTACTTACAACACAGCCCGTCAGGCATCATCTTTTGTCGGCATTCGTCCATTGGTGTTCGTCGTATCTCCTTTGTGATAACACCCTGAGACATCCATCGTCTCCGACGTCCTTTCTGCCTTTCATACCACCTGCATCGTGCTGCTGGTGGATTTCTTGTCGCGGCAGCCATCCGCGCCAGTGCAGCCTTCCGCGGCTTTGTCATCCGCCGCTACCACCCCACACCCGCGAACTAAAGACTCTTGGGCGGCGCCGCACCCCTCCACATATTCCCGCAACATCACTCCCACGTGCCTCTCCCAATACCTGCAACCCACGCGCCCAATCTGTCAACGCCCTTCTCGACCCATCGCGCCGCTCGTTCCAACCGAATCCCACCGCTGCCCACCTTCCCGAGCTCTGCCGGCCCACCTACCTTCATCAACATCCGCTCGGCGGAGCATTCGATACGCCTCACGGGCTGTCACGAAGGCAGGGGTGTCCTCATCCCGCCTTCAAGGACAGCCTTGAGTACCGCCCAGCGTGGCACAACCCAACCATAGCCGTGGCGCCTCCGTGCCGGACGCATCACCACGCCCACCACCCTCCCCCCACCCCGCAGACATGGCGTCTCCCGCCCCGATGCTGCGACCGCCGAAGAAGGGCCCACGGCTAGGCCTGTCGATTCCCGCTTCCCCCAGCCAGCGTCCCGTCAGCAACAATGCCGCACCGCCCGTGCCCGAGCACAGCGTTGCCCTCCCTCCCCTCGCCATGCAACCCCGCCAGCTCCCCAAACTCAGCCTCGCTACACCCATGGGCTCGACGCAAACACCACAAGAGAACCAGCAGGCCAGACGGAGAGGGCCGCCGTTGACTCTGACGGGCGTCCAGGTGTCGAGCAATAGTGACGACTCTGCTCACAGCAGGACGAACAGTTTCGGCACAAGTAACAATGGCTCCATCTCCACCTCCTCGGACATGTCGAGCGTGCTCAACTTTGAGAGTATAATACGAGGGGGCGGGCATGAGCCGGGCTCTGCCGACAGCTCTGGACAATCGAGCGGCGAGCCCATGGCGAGGGAGAATAGCATGCAGGGTTTGGATGTTGATCTGGAGAAGCTGAGTCTGGAGAGGGGCAGAGCGCTGGATGTACAGGATTTGGATGATAATGGATGGAAGGCGGCGAAGAGAGAAGGGAAAATCCTCGAGCTGGGCAGTCTGGGAGAGGGATCAGGTGGTGCAGTCACAAAGTGCAAATTGGAGGGCGGCAAGACCGTGTTCGCCTTGAAGGTATGTGTGCAAACTTGCCCAGTAATGACGTGTTGCTAATTGACATTCCCCCAGATCATCACCACCGACCCCGACCCGGACGTCAAGAAGCAAATCGTTCGCGAGCTCTCCTTCAACAAATCCTGCGCCAGCGAGCACATTTGCGAATACTACGGCGCCTTTATGGACGACCAAGCCGGCACCATCGGCATCAGCATGGAATTCTGCGAAGGCGGCTCCCTCGACTCCGTCTACCGCGAAGTCAAAGCGCAAGGCGGGCGTACGGGCGAGAAGGTGCTAGGCAAAATCGCCGAGGGCGTGCTCAACGGCCTCACGTACTTGCACAGCCACCGCATCATCCACCGCGACATCAAGCCCAGCAACATCCTGCTCACGCGCAAGGGCAAAGTCAAGCTGTGCGATTTCGGTGTGAGTGGGGAGTTTGGGACGAAAGGCGACGCGAATACTTTCATCGGCACGTCGTACTATATGGCGCCCGAGCGCATCACGGGCCAGTCGTACAACATCACGTCGGATGTGTGGTCGCTGGGCGTGACGATGTTGGAGGTGGCGCAGCATCGCTTCCCCTTTCCCGCCGACGGCACGGAGATGAACCCGCGCGCCGGCCTGATCGATTTGCTCACGTATATTGTTCGCCAGCCGCTGCCGAAGTTAAAGGACGAGCCGGACACGGGGGTGAAGTGGAGTGAACAGTTCAAGTACTTTGTCGAGTGCTGGTGAGTCGCTTGCCCCTTTCTTTACCTTCCTACGAAAGACGTGCTAATTGTTTTGCGACAGTTTGGAGAAGGACCCGGCCCGTCGCGCGACTCCGTGGCGTATGCTGGAGCACCCTTGGATGGAGGAGATGAAGAGGAAAAAGGTCGATATCGAGAGATTTCTTCGCACCGTTTGGGACTGGAAGGATTGATGTTGGCGAGTGGAGTGTTGGTGCCTTTACGATCTCGGTGGCAAGGCCGGCGCCGCGGATGAGCGTGCTGCTGCTGCAGGACATCCACGGATGGACACGGCGAGGAGAAGGGGCTGCCTCGCTACGGACATGAGGCTTTGTATGAATTGGCTCAATGAGATCGAAGTGATATTGACTCAAACATGATCTTTCACCACGTGCGCTGTACGTTCATGTGATGAGTATGACTTCATGCATGGGATTGAACCGCTTGGATTGAAGCAAAACAGAATCTATACACGCTTTTTGGAGTCTCCCTTTTCCATGCCCTCTACGCCTCGTTCATCTCGTGCGTTTCGAAGTGTCGTTGGAAGAGTCGGATTGGCATCCGCTCAATTCCAGAAGTCGCTCGAATTCGTCAAGTCGCGCACGCGGAACCCAGCCTCGCGCATCTCCCTGACTGCTTCTGGCCCTCGCATTGCTACGCCTGAGGCGAGGCGCCAGGGCACATCTAACCTGTCCATTACAATCTCCACGACCTGCACACTTGTTGGATTCTGCACGCGATCAAGAGCGAGAATGGCATCCAGCTCCGCTTTCGTGTGCGCCTTGTGGAAGCACTTCTTCGCCTGCGCTGGCGGCATGTTGAAGAATGGAAGCATATGCTCGTAGTTGAAGGGCACGATGTCGTTGTAGCTGCACTCTGCGCCGTGAATGACACGCTCGATCGTGTACCCGGCATTGTTGATGAGGAAGATGACCGGCGCCAGCTTCTGCTTCACCATATTCCCGATTTCCTGGCACGTCAACATCAGGCTGCCGTCGCCGGTGATGAGCAGCGTGCGGCCGCGCGGAGTGCCTTGCTTCTCTGCGCGGTCGGCGAGCGCTAGGTCGGCTCCCAGAGCTGCGGGCGTGGCGTACCCGATGCTGCCGTAGTAGGTTTGCGTGATCCAGTGCGTGTCTGCCGGGAAGGTCGCATCGGGAAGGCCAAAGGCGGCGGTGCCGGTTTCGCCGAAGACGACGTCGTGGGGGCGGAACCAGTCGGCCAGACGGTGCCAGATCCAGGATTGCGTGATGAGTTTCGAGTCGGCATCTTCCTCTGGTAGGGCAGGCGGGAGGGTGTGTTTTGGATTTTTGACGTGCGGGATTTTGGAGGGGTCGGCGAGGTCGATGAGGCGTTTGGTGACTGCTTTGAGGGGGACATTGGGGAGCTTCCAGGCGTTGATTTGCACGTCCTCGGTGTTGATGTAGGCTGCATTGGTGGGGATCTTGCGCGTGAAGCCTCCGGTGTTTGTGTCGCACGGGAGATTGCCCAGGACCAGCACGAAATCGTGCTTTTGGAATGCTTCATGGACGCCTGGGGCTGATGGGATGCCGTTGTAGAGGGCTGCGTAGTGCTCGTTTGTCGCATCGATGATCCCTTTCGCCATGTTAGAGTCATAAGTGGGAATCTGAAGCTTGTTCACGAGCTGCTTCGCTTCCTCGACGGCTTGTCGTCTTTGTACTAGGCAATCGACAAACAGCGCGGGATTGTGACTGGATTCGAGAGCCTGGAGGATCGTCTTGGCCGCATCGTCTATGACTTTGGGATCCACTTCCGGCTCGACGTTCAGAGGCGTTTGCAATGCTTTCGATGGAACATGGACGTCCACGAGGTCGATGGGAAGGAAGATGTAGACGGGGCCGGATTTGATGAAGCACTCGCGCAACACGCGGTCGATCTCTTCGGCCGCACCCTTTGCAGTTTGCAGTTCAGCAGCGGCAACTCTGAATTCTCTGGATGCGTTGTTGAACATCTGGTGATTAGGGCTTTGTCCGATGGAATGGTGGATCATCATGCGACCGCGCTGCATCTTGAGAGATGTCTGGCCGACAACATGAATCACCTTCACCTGTTCCGTCATGCTCCCAGCAATAGCGTTTAAGGCCGAGAGCTCTCCGACTCCATGCGTGGTGATGAGGCAGCCAGCTCCATTGACGCGAGCGTAGCCATCGGCGCTATATGCGGCGTTGAGCTCGTTCGTGTTGCCAACCCATTCGAGACCATCGACGTTGTATATCTGGTCGCACGCGGTGAGATTGAAGTCTCCTGTGGAAGGTCAGCGTTTGATCACACAACTATTGAAGGGGCACAAAGGGCGTGCCTGGAACGCCGAAGATCTTCGTCACGCCAACTTGGTGCTGATGTTAACGTCAGCAATCAATGCGTTTTTTGCGGTGGTGAAGTACACACGATCCGCTCCCAGAGATACCTAGCCAATGGAACGGTGTCTTCATGGCTGCCGTTTGAGTGGGTTCCGTTGGTGATCGCCATGACTGTCGATCGGTGCAGCAACCACTACGTAGGACCAGGCTGAAGCGTGTGGAATGTTTGGAAGAGAAGAATAAAGAGAGCGTGAAGTTGCCTCAGCCTCGACCCGGCGTTCTAGCCCGGCCTCGTCCGCCAATAGCCGAATGTAAGCGGCCAGATTCAGCAGGCCGAGCCACTTGGCGTTGAGCTTTTTTCGTAAGGTACGCGCAGCGAATAGAGCCTCGTATGAAGTTGTTCCATCCCTCGCTCATCATCTGTTCACGACGCTTGTGCATCAGACTGAGAAAGCCTTGTGCCGTCGGACTACCTGCAGGAACAAGCAGGCGAGCGGCCGACATCAATAATGTAATCACTGCAACTCACACGTCTTGCCAGACTGGATGGCGCATCCCGCTGTCAACGACACAGCAACGAATCTCGCGGATGAGGTGTTTCACACCCTCATAGACCGTAAGCCAGAAAGAACTGCCACCCATCGATCAGGCAGGATCGGACGGTGAGTATGATACATCGCTGGATCGAATACGTGGCGCGCCACTACGGTGTCCACAGCCCCGGGCCTGCTATCCTACAAGGGCAAGGCTGACTCGTCTCTGCATGGACTCTGCGGCATCTCTTGACGACCACAGACCACGAGACGTACAAGCATTACCGTGGGCTGTATCTTGGCCTCAAGCAGAAACGCGAACGCGGCGAGCGGAGATTCAAGACCAGCGACAAGGACGACATGCTCTGGGTTTCGGATGCTGCGCTGTCGCTCGTCCGGAGGCTCGCAGGGGTTAAGGCACCGACCCGCAAGACGGCGAGCAAGGCAAAATCTGGGAAGGACTGTCTCCAGGCTCAAGTGGCGCACATGAAGAAGGAACCCGACAAGTATACCGCCGAGACCAAAGCGAGAACTCGGAGATACTGGAACATCCTCCAGAGGCAGGGGGAGATGGCATTGGCACGACACTTGAAGCGATGTTTTATTAAACTTGGCCTGCACAAATCCCTAAAAGTGCGAGAATACTGGATGCAGTGCAATCAGCCATTTGTCGCATTAGGTACGTTCTTACGAGGATAGTTTTGCATAGAGGAGGTATAATAGTTACGGCGTATGATCACACAGTACAACCCGAAGGAGCACGCTATAGGAGCACTTTCAAGCGCCTCCTCTACCTCGTCTCTCGACGTGGTGTGCTCATTGGCTTGTCGCTCTTCTTTGTCTGGTAAGATGACCAGGAGTCTTGTCATCGCTCGTCCACCAACTCCTTCACTGCTCTATGTAGGTATGATCGTCCTTGCGATGACGCAGCTCATCTTGATCTGCTCGGGTTCGCCAGGCAATCCTCCTGTCAACGCAGCGTGATGGATGCGCCGCGAGCTCGGCGGGTGAAGTCTGCGAGAACTTGGCAGGAGAGAGGATGCAATCTCCCCCTTGCCTATTCTCGCTACTACTTCTCCTCTCTATACACGCTCCCACAGCCAATAACGCGAATGTGTATAGGGCCCGAAATTCTCCTGTAATCTCTAAACGACTTGGCTCGACATCTTGGACAGTAAGTTCTGCACTGGCCAGAGTCTTGGGTTCATGCACGGCAGCGAATCCGGCTTTAGCGAGGCACAGCCGTGCCCCTTTGTGGCGCCACCCGACTTCACTTGCATTACGCACGTAGGTAATACGAAGTACACTGCTAAATATATAAGAACCAACACTTCCTCTACTTGCGATTCTGATTCCCATTCCATCAACAAATCCTTGACAGTTCAATCATCGACAATTCACTTCTCACCAACAACGACAAACATGTTGTTCTCCAACCTCTTCTTCCTCCTTGTCTCCGCCTTCGCGGCCTGCGCCTACGGCAAGAAATTCGGCATTTCCATGCAGGTCGACGGCAACTTTGTCCCTTTGGCGCCTATCTTCAACGCCACTAAGCCAAACATCGTTTTCAAGAGCAAGGTTTCGTCCAACGCTCAATGTACCACTGCTCTCCGACGGCTTAATCTTCGTCCGTGCTAACCAATACAGTTCAATCCTACCGCAACCGCAAGCATTTCGGCATCAATGTGAACACGACGAAGGGGGTGTATGGACTGCAGATTCCACAAGTGGCGGACAACTAGCACGTTCTTCCCGATTTTTACCCTCCTACCTACCCACGCTAACTCTAGAGTTGTAGCGGGCTTGCTCTCCCGATCTACGGCCAGTTGAAGACCAAGTCCAGACAATTCACCATCGTGAATGGAACGATCGATGTGGTGCCGCAAGCAGCCCTTGATCAACTTTACGGTAAGTCTATCCGTGGAGAATGGATGATCCAATCTGATTCGGTTTCGTGCAGCGTGCAAAGACAAGGCCAACGGTGTAGAGGGCATCTTCCTCAAGTTCGGCGTGCCATCTCAACCCAACCTGCTTCCCCCGAAGGGATGCACCCCGACCGTGTTGAAACAGGTCTTTTGAAGACCGTGACCGGTCTGAGCATCGACGCTCGTGAAGACCAGTGTCGCTGTAGGAGCAGAGGTGGAGGTTCGTGATTGCTACACCGAAATGTAATAGTAGCTGAATCTATGGGATTTCCTGGGTTGGACGGTGTTTTTGATTTTGCAATTTTGATAGAAAATACCTGCTGCGAAACCCATGGGAACGCAACTTATCTGGCCTCATCTTTCAACACCCTCGTATACAAGGCTGCCTCTATGAGGAATGCGTGTGCACTGATTGGCTGCGCTGTTCGGATGTTGCCGAGAAGCCCTAACTTGGAACCAGTTACGAATCCCCCATCCGCCCAGCGTCATCTTCAAGGCATTTAGGAGCCTGCTTCCCGTAAATCACACTCCCTGTCGCCCATCCACCGCCGCCCTTCCCACAGTCACTCTCTCACTACACGAGAAACACCCCCTTTCCCCTTTTACGTGGCTCCGCGAGCAATCGCGCAAACTGTCAACTTCCCGGGTAGGCCGCACCTTGCGAGCCAACAATAGACCACCTTCCCCCAACATGGCGGATTCAACGACAGCCTCCGCACCGAAGCCGAGCAGCAGCGTGAAGCTCGTCCTCCTCGGCGAGGCCGCAGTGGGAAAGGTGAGCATCCCGCACCGCACAACAAGAAGCTATCCCACCTTCTAACCCGCCACCACAGTCCTCCCTCGTCCTCCGCTTCGTGAACAACGACTTCCAGCCCAACAAAGAACCTACTATCGGCGCCGCCTTCCTCACGCAAAAATGCCAGCTGCCGAACCGCATCATCAAATTCGAAATCTGGGACACTGCGGGGCAGGAGCGCTTCGCCAGCCTGGCGCCCATGTACTATCGCAATGCGCAGGCCGCGCTGGTAGTCTACGACATCACGAAACCGAGCAGTCTCGTCAAAGCGAAGCATTGGGTGGCGGAACTACAGCGACAGGCGTCACCGGGGATTGTCATCGCCCTCGTGGGCAATAAACTGGATCTCTGCGAAGATGATGGACCCGAGCAAGATCAGCAAGATGGCGAGGGCGTGGATGAGCAGCAGGAGGATGAGGTGGCGAGGAAGGTCAGCACGGAGGAGGCAAAGGCATACGCGGAGGAGGAGAGCTTGCTGTTCTTCGAGACGAGTGCGAAGACGGGTCACAATGTGGGCGAGGTGTTCACCGCGATAGCGAATGGCATTCCCGAGGCGAGTTTGAAGGGTCCGAAGGGCGCGGGCGCCGGCACGCAGTCTGCTATTAGCGCTGCGCAGGACAGCACCCGGGTCAACCTGAACGCGGGCAATGGAAATGCAGGGCCGAAGGAGGGTTGTGCTTGTTAGTAGTTGTGGGAGAATAGGCGTCTGGACAGAGACAATTTAATTTAAGCGTATGAGGGAGCTTCTCCGCGATGCACGATGAAACTGTGCAACAGATCACTTCGAGTCAAGATCCGCTGCACACGGTGCCGATTGCTACCCGTGAATTGATCCAAATCACCTGTTGCTGAGCGTGGTTGTTCTGGACCCTGAGGATCTCGCGTGCGCCATGTAGCCGACATTAACTAGTCACGCCGCGCTACAGTATCTCCACTGATGGACCACATCGAAGTTCTCTAACACCCAACACCTACATCACTTCCAGGACGGACTTCACTGTATCCATCAGATATGCCATACTACGGCCCCGGAATGCCCTGGTACGGCCGTGGGGCGGGCAACATCCAAGCCGCGCAGCAAGGACAGGCGCGCATGGCCGAAGATCTCGAAGCGAATCATCAGCCCGTCAGACCCTCCTTGACTCGAAGTCTGACCTGCCCAACGTGCCAGAAATGCGAGGACCCTTCGCACGAGCGATACTACTTCGCGGGTGGACGAGGCGGCGCGGCGAGCTACACTGCTGCTCCGGCCCATCACTTCCAGCAGCTCGATTCCGCTGCGGAGGCTTCGTTCAAAAGCATTCGGAATGGCACGTGCGAGGCGACTGCGAAGACTCAGGGGCGAGGTGGGCTGGGGAATTATGCTGCGGGTCTGGTTGAGAGGGAGGAGGATGCGAAGCGGAAGGGTCGCAAATTGGACTCGCAGCGTGAGAGGTTGCGGCTGGATGTTGAGAAGGGGGTTGATGATGCGTTGGCTATGCCGGCCAGGGCGAAGCTGCCTCTCAGCAGTCCGAAAGATGTCAGCGCCCCGGGTGCCAGGTGAGGTGGAAGTCGGAAAGAAGAGAATCATCACTCCTGGGCAGCATCTGCGACTGGTCACCGTTTCATCCTGGCCGTTCACCTGATGGACCTGTAGAGTATGGGTGTCTGGCTGGTGATACCGGTGGACTGCACATGGAAATGGCTGGGCCCAACGCAATCTCAACAGTTGAGACGCTCAGCACGTGACTCAGCCGACTCGGGCCCTTTACAATGGGATACACTCGAATCCAACCATACGTCTGGTACCAGAGGGACAGGAGGAGTTCGCGACGCTTCCAATACTCGAGTTGTCGCCCGGAACATTATCGAGGTGAATGTGCGATTCCGACTCCCTAGCAACGCAGCCCGTTCGTTCCTTCCGCATTCGTCGGCGTGCGACGCCAGGTGTAAACGGCGCAGGGTTGCCACCAGAGATGGACAACACCATCTATCCCCGTCTCCTGCATTCACATACCATGGCTGGGAAGTATCCTTTCGACGAGCCCACGCTACGGCCGACTTACGTCCCCCATCCGTCGCACTTCAAATACATCCTTATGAAGCAGAACATGACGGCGCCTTACCCACTTCCTCCACTACCATTCGGCGAACTCACCCCTGGGTCTCAAGCGACCTACCCGACGTCAACGCGGGTTGTGCCAACACAAACTGGAGTTCCTCCGACCATCACACCTCGCGGAATCAAAGACTTCGACGTCGTCGATTGGCTCGAACCCGACAGCTACATCGACGTCCCGTGCGATGCGTACACCACGGCAATCAACAAGCTCACGATCGCTGGACCTGTTTACCGCAACAAGAACGGCGACTTGGTGTGGTTCGATGATGTGGAGTGGGATGAGCAGGTGCGCTTGCTGACGGCGATGTCGATGCCGATTATCGACAAGGCGGCATTCATCAAGGCGATGGGAGCAGGAAATCCTCAGTCTGCCACAGGTCCAGGTCAAATCGGTGCGTTTCAAGCGCAAGCGTTGAGCATACCGAATGTCGATGGTGCGGCGGATGCTACGGGCACGGCGGAGGAGCAAGAGCGCAGTGGAAAGGGGGTGCTGGAACCAGGCGGATGCTCGAACGCGATGTTACTCGACGACGACAACCCCCGGAAAGACTCACTACTTCTCCCAACGCCACTCCCAAAGACACCACCCTCGCAGATGAATCCACAAGCCCTTTTGCAAGTAATGAGAAGCGCCAGCGTCGCCACAACTCGAGGCTTCGTAGCAACCAACCCGCACCCCGACAGCGTCCCGCGGAAAGGGATGGCAAATTCCTACGAGCGGATTGGATACGGCGATGTTCGAGGATGTACGATTCGAAGACAGATGCCGGGGATTGAATGGGCGAGGCATGCATCGAAGATGGAGGTGTCGTTGGAGATGCACTTGATGCTGGAATTCGGGGTGGAGAAATGCTTCAGGCCGCGGGTGAATGATGTACGTGCGGAGCAGTCCCGGTGGGCCACACTGGGTAGGGCCCGGAGGGCGAGGCTTGGGAGCATGTAAAAGAGACGCTATGGAAGGGGGATGGACAGTGAAGGAGCGACATTCGTTTGGCCGTATGGAATGTTGGCAGGGACTGGATATGGCTTGCCTGTGGGGAAGCATGGACTAGCAACGGTGATTTGCCTAGGCTATTGCTTCGCGTACTATTACACATACTGTATATGCGTCAATGCCAATTTCCTTCATCGACCAGTCGCATGAACATTGAATGTCCCCTACAGGGGAGATTGGCGTGCCTTCCGCTGGCTCGCGTCGCGGCGGCGGGAAAACCCGAAGCCCCGACTCGGACAAGGCGTCGAGGGCACAGACCAAGGCGGATCCGTCGAGACTGGACTGTGCCTTATTTACTGTTGCACGGCTTCTCATGCGCCCTCATTCATCCAACTTTGTGCGAGGCCTTGAGACGACGGCGCGGAATACACAACCAGCGGGGCACCTGCTGTGTCTTCATTCACTGCGCGGGGGAAAGAAGAACCACCACGACACTCAACAGGGAAGCCACCCGCCACACTCCTTCTGCCACACCAACCCCAAGGCTTTGATGGGCCTCGTTTGATTGCCCACCAACCTTTCATTCCCCTACGCCCACTTGCCACCTCTCGACTTCTACCGCTCCCCTCCCTGACATCTACCTCGCCTCCACTGGCTCGTGGGAGGCGCCAAGCGGACCGATCACCCTCCCTCCGCACCAACAACACTTCCACCTCCGCGCCTCAACACAACACACTTCGCTCCTGCTGTCTTGATCCCCACACGTCACCATGGCCATGTCGCGCTCACGCCCTCGACACCGCATGTCTTCCGCTTCCAACTCCTCCTCATCCTCCTCCTCTCCCGAACGCGAAGTAGACGATGACAACGACTCCTTCATGCAACAGGCCAACGACTCCCAGTCCTCCCTCGGCATGGACACCTCAGACGACAGCTCCGAAGACGCTGCCGCCCGTCGCGCACACGAACAAAGATGCCGCGTGTCGCCTGTTCACCGCTTGCCCGCCGAGCTGTTGATCGCCATCTTCGCCCGCCTCAACTCCCCCGCCGACCTACAAAGATGTCTGCTGGTGTGTAAAGAGTGGGCGAGGAATAGCGTGGGACTGCTCTGGCATAGACCTGCTATGAGCAACTGGGAGAACATTCACACGGTGGTGCGCTCGATCCGCAAGGCCGACAAGTTCTTTGCCTATCAGGATTTGGTCAAACGACTCAACATGTCCACCTTGACCACCGATGCCAGCGACGGCACGCTGATGGGCATGAGCGAGTGCAAACGCATCGAGCGCCTGACCCTGACCAACTGCTCCAAACTCACGGATCTGAGTGTCCAGCCGCTGGTGGATGGCAATCGTAGCCTGCTTGCCCTCGACGTGACCAGCCTGGAACAACTCACCGATCGCACCCTGAGTACCGTCGCCGAAAACTGTCTCCGTCTGCAGGGTTTAAATGTCACGGGCTGCAGGAAGATCAGCGACGCGGCCATCGCAAACATCGCGCGAAATTGCCGTCATCTGAAGCGGCTCAAGTTCAACAACTGCGCCCAGCTCACCGACACCTCCATCATGATCATTGCCGCGCACAGCACGCATCTCCTCGAAATCGACCTCTACGGCCTGCACCGTCTTGAATCGCCTGCAGTCACTGCGCTCCTAACCTCCTGCCCACACCTCCGGGAAATGCGGCTTGCGCATTGCACCCGCATCACCGACTCGGCCTTCCTCGATCTTCCTCCCGGCCTAGACACGCCCCTGACCTTCGACGCCCTCCGCATCCTCGATCTCACCGACTGCAACGAGCTAGGCGACAAGTCTATCGAGAAAATCATCCAATGCGCCCCGCGCCTTCGTAACTTGATCCTCGCCAAGTGCCGCCACATCACCGACCGCGCCGTCTTCGCCATCACGCGTCTCGGCAAGAATCTCCACTACATCCACCTCGGGCACTGCAATCGCATTACTGACGCATCGGTGGAAGCGCTGGCGAAGAGCTGCACTCGTATCAGATACATTGATCTCGCTTGCTGCAATAACCTCTCGGACGTCAGCGTGATCAAGCTGGCTGGTTTGCCGAAGTTGAAGCGGATTGGCCTGGTCAAGTGCGCTGGCATTACGGATCACAGTCTGAACGCTCTTGCCATGGGCGAGGTGCGGAATGGAAGGCGATTGGGTGGGGTGAGTGTGTTGGAGCGTGTGCACCTTAGTTATTGCACGCTTTTGACAGTAGAGGTAAGTCGACACGGTGACTATGCTCGTTGAAGAAAATACTGACTATCTGCAGGGCGTCCACACCCTCCTCTCTCACTGCCCGAAACTCACCCACCTCTCCCTCACGGGCGTTCAGGAATTCCTACGCGACGAGCTGCTCTCCTTCTGCCGCCGAGCGCCCCAGGAGTTCAACGACCACCAGCGCGATGTCTTTTGCGTATTCTCCGGCAACGGCGTGCGAGATCTGAGACAATACCTCGACGCCCAGCGAACACAAGCAGCCATTGTAGCCGCTGCGACTGCCGCCGCAGCCGCTGCACAGGGCCCAGGCGAAGGCAGCGTCACGATGGGCGAAGGGAGCGACCTGGGAGACGGAGACGACAGAGACGCACACAGCGTTAGCGGAGAGGACGGGACGATGATGGTCAATGTGCACCCCAACCTCTTCCACGCCGCTGGCACTGCGCCTGCGGTTTCTGCGCCTACCGCTGCAGGTGGTGGGAATGGGGCCGGTGGTGCCATGCATTATCCTGCTCTCCCGGGCCAGACGTACACATGGCAGCCGCAGCCGCATCATCAGCATCAACATCATTGGACCCATCAGCAACCGCAGTATCCGCACTACGCTCAGTATCACGCAACAGGCAACAACGCCAACACGAGCACAACGACAACCGCCGGCCCCGCAAATCTCAGCTCCAGCGCCCCCGCTTCTACCACAGGCGGCCCATCCGGTGCCTTCCTGTGGAATGGCCCGCCCGCACCCCCGCCGCATCTCTCCCACCACCCTCTCGCCGCTGCCGCCGCCGCCGGCACTGCCGGCCCTGCCGCTGGCGGCGGAGGAGCGCAGCATGTGACGGGCATGATGGGCGCGGCGATGCTGGATGATGTCGACGAGGCTTTTGGCGAGGAGGAGGAGGAGAGTGAGATGTTGGGCGATTAGACTTGGGAGGAAGTTGGACTTGCACGGCATTGCTTATGTTGATATGTCCTTTTCTGCTTCTGGAATGCTGGGTTGGTTCTGGGTCTGGTGACGAACGGGCGAGCGAGCGAAGGCACGAATGGATGATGGATGGATGAAAGAGGATCATGGCTTAGATATGCAGCGACTTTCGTTTTGGTTCTTTTTCGTTCGTGGAGGTCTCTCGCTTCTGCCGATGGCTGCAGTCGTGCTTAAGCAGAAGGCGAGAAAGGCGATACTTTAGATGGTATTCCAACGTCTACCACATGCTAGATTTCATTACCAAAACACCTTCCTGCCCTTCATCAAAAGTCACCCAACCCACCCCAGGATCAACACCTCCAATTGCCGAAAAGCAAGCAAGAGACAAAATTCAATTCACCAAACAAAGCAACTCCTGCTCGAGGATAAACTTGCCCTCCTTGTACTTCTCACTACTCTCAAAGGCACGATCATACTTCCACCCCACCACCTCGCGGCACTGCCGGCACGAAATGTCGCGCACCACGTGCTTGCCCGTCGTCATGTTGCGCTCGCCCGCCGGGCCCTCGGCGATGTTCACCACGCTGTTGAAGAGGAAGGCTTTGCCGTGCTGGCCGCGGAAGTTCTGGGGTTACGTTAGAGAGGGTGGGCACATTGGAAGATGGATGGGATTTCTGGGATTACCCGACTTATTATCTCGTCGTGGTCGGCTAGATGGGTTTTGCACGTTTTGCAGCCGTAGATTTTGGGGGAGGTGAGGTAGACGTTGTAGATGAGGCCCATGCTTGCCTTTGCCTTTGCGTGGTTGGAGGTTGAGGGCGGGGCGGGAGTGAGTGGTTGGTTGGGTCTTTGCCTTGCCCGGCCTTGGGGGGGGCGTTTCGTTGCGCCCGCGGTTGATGTCTTTTGCAATCACTCGAGGGGGTTTTGTCGAGATGGGAATACTTCTGGCGGCTCCGGACGGAAGAGGCACGGAGCCGATGGCAAAGAGCGGGCTGCGTGTTCACTGCTGCAGCGGAGGGCAAGAGCAGAGCGAAGCTCCGTGCAAAGCTGAGATGTCGTCTGCAGAGCAGAGTGGAGGGATGAGTCGATGGGATCAGCAGGGCTAAATAGGAGTCCGGTATGAAGCGGTTGTAGCAGGGTGTGATGGGCGAGGAAAGAGAGAGGTGAGGTTGATGGCCGCCTGTTCGTCACCTGAGACACAGGGTCTGGCTGGGTTGGCACGAGGTGGGGGCGGGGCAAACGGCGTGCACCCGCTTCATGCTGCCTCAGGCTGATTTGATGATGCATACGTCCACTTATTGGTGCCCACAATAACAATGACGATGCGCACATCTACGAGTAGCCTGGCCACGTCGACAATTGGGGAGATTGGAAGATTGAACACTGACGATCGGAAGAAACGCTTTTACATACAACACTACAGTCAGTGCTCGTAAGAAATGGTATAGCGCTATGCAAAAACCATCGACCAGCAAAAGCAAAGCAAAAAGTAGACACAGAACCCATTCGAACCAGTTCGTGAAACCCGGTTCCAGCGTGGACCAGAGAGCCCTCGTGGTCGATCGTGAATAGGAGAGGAAACGAGCAAAGTGAAGGTAGTGGTGGTGTAGGGCGAGAACTGCCGGAATCTGAGCTGGATAGTAGCGGATCGGAAGCGACGAGCGGATAGGAGATGAAAGTAAGGGACGGTCGATGGTGGTGGTTTTTGAAGTAGGGAGGGTGAGGTGGAGTGCACGCCGGAGTCGAGAGGGGAGCTGTCGTGAATGATTAACCCGAATGGCTGAGCGCCGCCGAAAGTCGTCGTGATGATTTCATAAGCCATAAAGACGGAGGTTGAGTTGCCTGAGGATCGGAAATCGGTGGAGTCGCAGGTGAGCGGGCTTCAGATGCGCGTGGTCGTCGCCTCGTCTAATGTCCCAGCAGCACCGGAGGAATGGGACGAGAGGCCGTCTGGGTCGGGCTGAACGTCGATCCATAACCGTTGGCGCGCTACGCCGCAGCCTCGGGGATCTGACTCCGGCGCATCTTCTCCGCCTCGAGGTTCTCGTAGAGCAGGTAGAGCGCTTTCTCGTTGGCGCTTGGTCCGCCGGTGATGGTGAACATACGCTCGCCCGTCTCGTCGTGAGGGGCTTTGGCGATGGAGATGCGAGCCCCCGACGACTTGCGGATCTCGGAGATCTTGCTGCCACCACGGCCGATGATGCAGCCCACCATGTCCGCGGGGATGCTGATGTTTTGCGTCTGAATGTCTTCGCCTTCCTCCAGCACCGGCTGAGCAAGGTCAGGAGGGGTAGCGCGACGGGGGCGTTCGGTATAGGGAGCAGCGGCGGCACCGCCAGTGAAATCGTTGCCGTTTCCAGTGCGGTTGAAGCTGCGAGGTGGAGCATATCCTCCATCTCCGTTCAAGGGCGGAGCTGCTGCGCCACCCTGCACACGCACAGCGGGACTGTACAGAACAGTGCCGTAGCCACGCTGCTCGTCATCCACCAGGCACTTGCCAATCTCCCACACGGCCCTTTGGATACCCTCGGGCGTGCCCTGCACTTCAACGATACGCTCGGTCGACTGCGGCAGCATTTCCTTCTGCGCCACCATGCGCACGCCGGAGGCGTCCTGGATTTGCTTGATCTTGAGACCCTGTCGGCCAATGATCGTGCCCATCTGGTTGTGTGAGATCAGGAGACGAATGGCTGCGATGGGTTAGTGGATGCAATGTGTGAGGTGGATGGAGGGGAAGACGTACGGTGAGTGTTGGGATTTGAGATGACTCCTCCCATTCCCACCTGCGGCGCTCCTTTCACCAAGCCATCAGCCACCAAGCCATAGGCCTCGGCGATGCCCGTCAAGACACCAGTGACGGTCAAGACGCGATCGTGGACGCCGGGGACGACCTTGCTGACGCCAGCACGCACGCCAGTCTTGTCGCGCAGGTCTGCCACATTCTGGCCCGCCTTGCCGATGATGACACCGGCCTCCTTGGAGGTGACAATGGCACGGAGGGTGATTTGCGACACGGCGTACTCTTCTTCGGTCCGCTGGCGGTCATCGGTGTTGAGAGAGCCAATCTTATCGGCGACGTTGTCGATACCCGAGTCGATGGCGGGGGAAGCGTCTTCGGCAGACATGTTGGATGGTTGGAGAGGGGAGGGTAGACGTAGGTGATCTCCAGGTAGGGGGCAGAAGACGCAGGGGGAAGGGCGGGTGGGGTGCGGTCAAGCTGGGGATGCGTTGGTCAGTACAGATGACAGCTGCGTTCGCCGAAGTGGGGTGCATTGACTTACAATTTTCTCGTTGCCGGGAAGCGGAGAGCAGGGAGAGGAGGGGGAGGTGGCGGGGCAGTTGAAGAGGGTGGAGTGGTGGGATTGAGGAGACAATGCTGGCTTATCTGGCCCGTATCATGGATTGTGATGAGGGTGGAGGAGGGGGGGAGAAAGGGTGGAGAAGGGAGAGGGAAGAGGTGGTGTTGAAAGCTCGAGAAATTTTGGGCAAGAAGTATCGTCCCCCCTCCCGTCGAAATTCAGAAGTGGCAGGAGCAATGGCGCACGTTCATTGGCTAAGCATGCGTGGGAAGGTACGTTGTCAGATGTACCGAAACTACGATGCTGATCTTCACGTGTGGCGATTTTGGCTAAATCCTTGTGATTCTGGCCTGCAGGCCGGTGTTTGATGGTTCTATCTATGTTAGCCACAGCCATGGACGAGCAGTCGAGGTGGCTCGCTCGCTCTACAACGTTCCTTCGCACTGGATGGAGCTATCGCTGCCCGAATCCAGACAGATTTCAGCAGCAGCAATGTCAGTCCAGCTCGCCGGCCTGCGCCATCTTCCGCATGGCTTCAATGGACGAGTGAACGGCAGTCTGCGAGCTTTTGACGTACTCCTGGAACACCTTCTTTTCCTCTTCGCTTCCAGCCTCAATGTCTGGTCGTCTCTGTAGCGCTCTCGTAATCAGCCTCGTCGCTCCTTCATCTCACACGTATATTCAACATACCCATTCGAACCTGTGACAACACATGACACTCGGTTAGTTATGTCCCCTGGTAATCTCCATGCGGATCACATACGTATAAGTCATATGATAATCATGCTCCGTCAGACCCGGACCATCAGAAATGGTGTTCGTGATGACAGCACCGTCCGTCTGGATAAAGTCGACCTTCGTTCACATTGTCAATGATGTCTGTGCAAGATCACCAGATTGTAAGGTAAGACAGAACCAACCTTGGTAGGAGGATACCTATCCCACCCAAATCATCAGCATACATCCTAACCCTTCCCTCCGTCACGGACATCCCGCACTTACAACTTGCAAACCTCCCTCATAGTCCTAGCCTCCTTCCCCATGTACGCGCCAAAGTGCGCATCGCGCGTCACCTCATTTTCCTTGTCCTCGATGACATCGGTACCCTTGATGACGGGGACAAAGTCCTGCGCCCGGCGCACCTTCCGCTGCAGCCCCTTCCAGATTTGCGCGCGAGTGAGGACGGGAGATGCACCCGGCGGGTTGATGGGTTCCGAGTAGGCGCAGTGGATGATGGCCATGGTGGCTGATGTGTCAATCTGTGGTTGCGTTGGAGGGAGGGATTGGGCGTAGAAGGTTGGGATGATTTATAACAACAAAGTAAGATACCTTACATGGGCGTTCCGGAGTTTGACCCCACCTTGAAGTCTCACTTCTCGGCACCGCGCGATGGAGCATCTACCGGTGACGAAACTCGAGATGAATTGCGATTGCGAATCACTTGCAATTTAGCGAGAAGATTTACTCGGTGACAAGCAAGGCTTCGAGAGCGGGAGGCGGCTGTGCATAGGGCTACGTAGTCGAAGCTGTGTTGTTGGCAGCCATCCCAGCCTTGCTTGATCCTATCCCAACCACCTTACTTCCAAACCAGCCCAGTAGAAGCATCCATCTCGACCAGGAAGACCAGTCCCTACCTCTGCTCCTTCCTCGCCGCCGCCGCCGCAGCCTCTTGCTCGAGCTCGTGCTCCAGCTTCGCCATCAACGGGTTCATCTTCTTCGCCGTCAAACCACTCGACGGCGACGAGCTGCAAGTGGGGACAGAAAACGACGAAGTAGTGCCATCGCAATAGTTCTTGTCGTAGCATCTGTCAACAAGCGATTAGTCCCTCACAGATCTCGAGGCATGCTGGGAACGGAACCACTCACCCGCCATACCGCACCCCGCAAGTAAACCCATCAACGCAGACGGTACTAGGCATGCAGGTTGTACCCGTGGAGGGCCCCATCACCGGCGTCGGCGTGATGGTAGCCGTAGACGGAGCACTGCCCGTGGCAGAAGAGCCAGTTCTGATGGCCGGAGTCTCAGTAATCACACTTGTTATAATCAATCTGCATCGTGACTTACGAGAAGGCCGTCGCTGCCACAACGTGATAGCCGTCCTTTGGCTTCCTGTGATGTCGCATCTTTCGCGCGTCAACTCCGTGACTGGCTGCAGCCGCAAGGGCCATGAGAGCGAGTGCGAGCCTCATTTTGCTATTCGAGTATTCGAGTATCGGCTGGACGAGTTGAAACTGATGAAGGATTGCTGAGAAGAGTGTATAAATTCTTGGGAGGAAGAGCAGCCAAGATGGTCCAGACGGTGGCCGTCGTTTCACATCGCTGGCGAGGAATGATGAGCTCCTTCACTGGAATGTCGTTGCTCAGCCTTGCGCTGCTCGGTAATCGGGCTGCGAATCAATAGGTGCATCGCATCGACGCTCGCGCCACAACACTCGGTCGGGAGTCATCCCCTTCATGAGATCTCGATGCCGGCCAAACCAATTTTTGAAACTCATCTTGACTTGAACGCAAGATGTGAGGTGCGAATTGCCGGCATGCCAAGAGGCCGAGGAATGGATCGTCCGCATAGCAGCAAGGGCGTGCTGCAAAGACAGGTTTTTAACGTATTTCGAAGGAGGCCGTGATCATCTAAGCCAAGCACTCTGCCTTCTTCATCTCCTCAAACTCCCGCTTGATCTCGTCCAGTAAGCCATCGCATGTCAAAACATCCACCGCAGTAGCAGCAAGGGCCTTCGCCGCCCTCTTCGCCAAGCTATGCGCCTCTTCCGTCCGCACGGCCTTTGTGAAATCGGGTGTATGCGGCCCTCCAAGTTGCTTTCCATCGTCGTCCTCGCTTCGGATCCATATGGAGGTGTGCAGACTCGGTAAGGCGTAGCTCACGTTGCCCTGATCTGTAGAAGCCTGGGTGACGGAGGTGATGATATCAATGTCCGGAGCGGGGATGCTGCCGCCGAGGGAATTGAACGCGGCGCGGTAGTGGCGGCCCAGTGCGCGATTGGGAACGTGGTCATCGTACGGCATTTTCCATGTGAGTTTCAACGTGGCGCCTGTGGCGGTTGCGCCGGCTTCGAAGCATGGGACCACACGCTTTTTGAGCTCTTCTAGTCGCGCTTTGGAATGGGCGCGGACGACGAACCGCCCGGCTGCGTAGGCGTGGATGATGTTTGGGCGGGCGCCGCCGTTGGTGATCATTCCTTGGATGATGTCTCCGGGTTGCGTCTGTTGTCTTAAAACGGACACCGCGTTGTAGGCGGTAATAAGGGCGTCCAGGGCATTGATGCCGTCCCAGGGCCTTGCAGCAGCGTGCGCTTCTTTGCCAAAGTACTCCACATTGAATCCATGGTAAGCTGCTGTCCTGATAAGAGCGCCGTCGGGTTCAATGCCAGGGTGAGCCATGATGGAGACATCCACGCCTGCGGGAAAAGCGAAGGGCACTTAGCATGCAGAAGGAGAAATTGTCACGGCTAGCATATACCTTTGTAAGCGCCAGCCTTCAGTAGCTTGATCTTGCCGCCGCCGCCCTCTGTAGAGAAGATTAGCGGATGCAAACTGGGGTGAGAGTAGCGACAGACCTTCGGCTGGCGTTCCGAAAAGCATGACCTTTCCACCTAGCTTCTTCTCTTCCATGAGTTTTGCAGTCGCCAGTGCCGCTCCCAGAGACGTGATAGCAATCAGATTGTGGCCGCAAGCGTGGCCAATGCCGACTAATGCGTCTACGGTGTAGTCAGTAGGCTGATGACTCGGTAGGACATAGCTTGAACGCACCGTATTCAGCATTGAAAGAGACTACCGGCCCGTCACGACGACTGTCGAACTCGGCAACAAAGGCCGTCGCTATGTCATATGCGGATGGGGTAACCTTCCAGCCGTGTTGCTTCTGCAGATACTCCGTCAGGACTCGATGGGCATGAAACTCTTTGAACTGTAATTCGGGTTGGTCGTGAATGCTGAGACTGATTCGTCGAAGGTCATCACTCAGGCTCTCGACCTGTGTTGATATAGCGTCTAGGTGGTTGTGAGAGCTGGGCTGGCTCTCGGAACTAGACAGTGGACGTTCGACCATGACGAACTCTCCGTCCAGGCTGTTTTGGCCGGTGGACTGGGGAGTTGTAGTCATTGATGATGACACGCGATAAGCTCATAGAACTGGCGGTGGTCAATTCATTACGAGATGAAATGCGATGTGGCAGTGGACATGTGGTGGCTGCAACTGTGCCGGAGGGCAATGGTCGATTCATTCAGATCACGTGCATCGGGCCTCGGCGAAGCCGTCACCTTGACAACGCGCTGTTTACGGCGCAAACTTCACGCGCGTCATCCCCCGCCCAGCTTCGCGCATCGAATCACTTTCAATACGCAACGAGGTGCATGACACAATGCAGTAGCTCGGACAAGTCTTAATTAGCCATGTGACGGTGTGCAGGCGAAGGATGTGTGGTGTTGTTAGCGCGCAAGAAAGGCGAATGACGGAGGTGGAAGCGTAGGCGGGGAATCCCATTCGTGTGCTCAACTTGTTGCCTGCGTGGCGGTGTGTTGATGTAGACATTGCCAGCCGTTCGCACCCACCGGGATAAGTCGTCGTCTTTTCTCCGTCAATTGCAATCTCTCCGCTGTCATCCTGTTGAACCGTGGATCGAGTGCGCGCTTCTATTCCTCCGGTGGAAAATCGCAGGCGCCATGTCATCGGGCGAGTCCGTGCGCGTAAAGTGTAGCACCTAAACACTCCGCCCTCCACCTCCCACCTTTCAACCTCCAACATCCTTCACCACTCCTCTCGCCCATCAGAGACACGACGAAACGGCAGCGCATAATTCAGCGAAACATTGCAAGAGGAAGGCGGGCATCCCGGCGTTCGTTGATGACTTTGCCCAACATCGCATCCCACTTCACCGCTCCCATCGACACCTCTCCGCTGCGCATATGTATCGCCAACGACGTCGACGAAGATTAGCCAGCATTCATACCTCACACAATCGCTGTCACACATCCTGAACGTCACCGACCGCCGATACTGACGAGGCACCGCACGGCACACTTCCACCCCGGCGATGGCTTCCGGCCCTCCGCCGAACCCGCCTCCACATGGCCAGAATCCACGACCGCCCGGCGCATCAGGCAAATACGAAGACCTGCCAGCGGGCAACTACGACATCTTCATCATCCCACCCCACTCGGCCGGCGCGGGCTTCCTGTATCTGCCATCCTTGGCGGTCCAGCGCAATAGCTTCCTCGCCGGCGTCGCTTGCACTCTACTGGCCGTCGGCTTGTACACAGTAGTCGTCCCCGCGCTGCGAGACTTCTTGTCGTCTATCATGGCTGGCGGAGGCCTGGGTGTGCTCATTCTGATTGTCGGAGTCGGCGTTGGCGCATGGGCATTTGGCAAAACTCAAGCTGAGAACACCGGGGGACCCAGGTGGGGAGGAGGGAGCGCAAGTGGTGCAAATCAGCAGAGCTCTGGCCCTGCAGGCGCAGGAGCTGGCCCTCGCCCTCAAGCCAATGGCCATGCGCCCCCTCCACATTCAGACTCCAAGCCATCCGCTTCGAGCGGGTGGGAAAAGGCGAAAGAGGAAACGAGAAAGCGGGAAGAGGCCCGCAAACGTGAGGAAGAAGCGAAGAAGAAACGAGAAGAAGCGCAGAAAGCGAAGGAGGAAGCAGAGCGAGCGTCAAAAGCAAAGCAAGAAAAAGACAAATGGGAGCAAGCCCGGGCAAGAGAGAAAGAGCAACGGGAGCGAGAAGCGCGAGAGCGGATCGCCCGCGAGCGTGAAGCACGGGAGAAAGAGCGAGCAAACACCAGCGCTCCACGATCAAGTCCTCACAAGAGCTACGAGAAGCCCACTGCGCGCTCGTATGCTGGCACCGAAGATGAGTACTCATACCGTCCGTACGACTCGCCCCGCAAGCCGGGCCACAAGTCAGCCGGCTCGTCCGTCTCAGGCGGCAGCGAAGGCAGCTACGCCGCATCGCAGACCACCGCACGCACAACGCCCCCACCCTCTCAACGTGGCCCCTACACCACCAAAGACCCGGACAAAATCCAGATCAAAGCCGTCTACCTCTTCTCCGACACCTTCCCACTCAAGCCACTGGCCTCCCTAATCTCCAACCAGGGCTCCGTAACAGATGGTCTGGTCCTGCACATTGCAACCGAAGGCCTCTTCATCGACGACGACATCCGCGGCGTGCCGCAGCGCGAATGGGACGTCAAAGCCTGGACGCTCAAGCTGGTCGAGGATGGGATGACGAAGAACAAGAAGGGCGAGGGACTCCATGTCCTGCGGGTCACGGCGCGCGATGCCGACAACAAGAAGTACACGTTTGTGTTGGACGAGAGCGAGGCGTGGAAGGTGGCTGTTGGATTGGCGAGGTTGCGGAAAGGAAGTCAGGTGAGGGCTTTGGGGATGAATGGGATGAAGGAGGCGGAGGTTAGTGGGTTGTTGGGGAGCCTGGGATGGTTGTGAGGGGTTGGAATGCGTGTGGGGGCTTTGGAATGTGAACGAGTGTGGGTGTGGGTTGTGCTTTGCAGCATCAGCGATTGCGGCGTTTTGGCGGAATGAGGGATTGCATCTGCAGCGGTCTTGTCTATTTGCATGCTTTGTTGATTCGATCGCTCTATAGCGGAATGCCTTGAGCCTCGTCGTCGCTTTTCTTCCACTCTTCATCTCATCCGCTGTTCTCGCTGGCCTGAATCCTGTTGGTTGAGGATGCGTAGAGGTCCACGATTGTAGCCCTGCAATTCACTTATCCACCAATCCCAAATCCAATGACCTCCTCTCAATTCTCCTTTCAATGCGATGGTCGTCCTCATCTTGCCATGAGCCAGCCCACAGGTGCGTCGAATAACATCACAACGCGAGGCATGGCGAGGGCAACCATGGCCACCCTTCCGGCGTCCGAGTCTCAGCAACACCCATGCAACGAGCTTATGTAACGTGCTCTTGTTCTGCCATCCGCGGAGCCGGTGGCGCTTCATTCTGTCGCTGTGCATTAAGACGCGCCTCCGGCTCCAAATCCTCGCCTCTGACGACGTGATGCGAATTTATGATGCGTTCTTCGTACGCATTGGATGCATCGTCATCCCGCAGGTGCGTCTTTTCGAGCAGGAAGGTGTTGTCGCCTTCCACCTCCACGTAGTCGCTTGGTGGTAAGGGGGCCTTGTCGATCAACCACGGCTCGTTGGCGGCCAACTCCACGGGCGGTAGAACAGTATCTCCAGGAAGTTCTGCCGCGTGTGGATTTTCAAGTACATCACTGCTCCCGATTTCCACCAGACCAGATGCGTCGAGCTCTTGGCGTCTTTCGACCAGCTCCTCATCGCTACCGTCCTCCTTTTCTTGCTCCGCTAGCTCCAACTCCCTCAACGCCTCCCTCGGCTTCCCATCCTCGTCCAACTTCGTGACGACAATGACAAACTTCCTCTCCTCCCGCTTCCGGTCCCGATCCTCCCTGCTGGAATATAGCAACACCCCTTTCCGCAACGTAGTGCTCTTCTGATCCGGGTGCTTCATCGCCGACTCGCTAAGCTCCAGGTGCACATACAATCCGCGCGGCCTGAAGTACTCGTCGTTCCACAGCTGTAGCGCCTCCCCCAGTCCGCCGTCGGACATGTCCAGCAGGCCGGCTTTGACTTTCTTCTCTTGCAGCGAGCGGTTGAGGGTCCTGAGTGTGGGGAATTAGTCACAGTGCGCGCCATGAGATGCATACATATGTAGATAACCAACCTGCCGACTAGAACCGACGTCCCAAGCATCCCGGTCAATGCAACAGCCGCAGCAGAAGCCCATAGTCTCCCCTGATCGCTCGCGCTGAGCTTTGTGGCATCGATGACCTGCTGCGTGAACGCGGCCCACTTCTCGGGATGCACGTGCAGGTCGAACAAGGCGTCGGGGTAGGGAAAGCCGGATTTGAGATCGCTGCCGATCGTCTTGATGCGGATGGCATGGGTGCCGTGGGAGTTTGTGGTTCGCATGGACAGAGCGGCGGCGTCGGAGTTGGAGAGAGTGGTGGTGCCGAGGGTCGTGGGAGGCATGGATGTACTTGCTGCTGATGCGCTTGATTGCGCTCGAGCGAGGGCGGAGTATGGGGGAGGCATGGCTGCCGTCGCACTCTGGTCGAGACTCCACTGATCAGATGGAAAGTCGCTACTCCCTGCTGCCGGAAACCCGGAGATCTGCGGATGCTCCGATTGCGCAGGACTCGTGACATTCACCTGCGAAGCATGCCTTACATCGTGAATCTCCGGTCGAGCACTCATCATCTCCCGATCTTCGTAATCATAATCATCATCATCATCCGAAGACTCGGCGGTGACTTCATCCGGATCTTCAAACTTGGGTCCCGTCGCAGATCGATCAGTGTCTGCCCCTTCGCCGTTGTGCAGCGATGTCGTCGAGGGCGGCGAGGCAAACGCACGCTTGGCCACATCCGAGTCTCCGACTTTCAAGCGACCTTGTCGTAGCTCTCGCTTCTTTCTGCGCTCGTCGGCGACTTTTCTGGAGAGCGCGATGGCGCCGGTGGTGAGTAACATGGTTGGAGGCTTCACTTCGGCCGTCGAGCGTCTCCGCAGTCCTTGTTAGTTTATGTCCAATGCCAGCGCGAATAACGTGCAGGTCGAGTAGAAGAACACAAGATCGCTGACCAAGAGTAGGCAGAATATACCTATGGTGAGGAGACGAAGATGTTTCAAGCGACAAGCTTTTGGCAGTGCTGTCAGCTCGACTTGGCTTTCATGCGATAGAGTTCTCTGTCAAACATGGATGCGACGGGGACTCCATCACCATTGCAGATCGCCCACGCATCGCCCACGCTGACTTGGCGCGTGGCTTTGCGACCGTTCCATCTTTCAAACCGTGGTCGGCGTTGGCCGATTCAGCTTGCTGCTTTGGGTAACAGTTGTGGCAACTCTTAACGAATGACGAAAGACTGCTTTAGGGCTCCGTCGTCTTGCGGGATAGAACTGCATTGAGTGAGTACCTGCGATCGAGCGGAACAAGGCTACTTCAGACTCCACTCGCCATTAGCCAGCACAACTTCCACTGCCCTCTTCTCGTCCAAACTCACTCGCCCCGCCTCAAGAATGGCGCACGTAGCAATCGTGTTCGCCAGCGTCGGCAGCCCTCTTCCATCCAAGACGTCCAGCGTCGCCCTCCCCTCCTTCAACGCCTGACACCCATCCACAAACTTCTCGAAACTCACATATCCATACCCTCCCTGGCCGGCGAAATTGCCCTCTTCGTCCGGCGCGTACTTCATGTAGAAGGGATTGTACCACGTCAGCCCGCCCTCATCTTCGGTTACATCGTACCCTCGCTTGGCCTGGTTCACGCGCACTTCGCCTTTGGAAGCCATATAGTGGAAGTACTGGTTGGAGTGCACGCCTGCTTTCTGCGGCGCAGTCCAGGATGCGGTGTACACGCCTGTTGCCCTTCGCCCGGACCCGTCCTTCTTCTCCCAGTCCACGAGGAGCGTGATGGTGTCTTCTGTCTCTGGCGCACAGCCCAGATCCGTGGCGACACCGGTCGAGGCGCTGGCCGTTACTTTCACGGGGCGATACGACGGCACCATCGACTCGCAGACATCGATGTGGTGGCTGTTCAGGTAGTAAGAGATATCGCTGTCCTTGCCCGCCCACGCTTTGAAGGTCTCGAGCTGGCTCTTGGGCTGCGACATGTAGCTGTAGAAGTAGTTGAATTCCCCCAGACTGCCCTTCACCGCTCGATTCCGCGCGTCTGCGTACGCCGGGTCGAAGCGTTTGTGGTGTTCGATGTATACGAAGACGTTGTGTTTCCGGCTTTCCGCGAGGAGGTGGAGATGTTCTTTGAGAAGCTTGACGGCGGGCTTGGTAATGAGCACGTGGATTCCGCGCTGGATGGCGTACAGGGCGATGGGGTAATGCGTGCTGTCTGGAGTAAAGATGGTGATGGCATCGCCGGGACTCAATGCGTCAATAGCCTTCTTGTACGCTTCTGGATCCCTCTCTTCGTTTCCAGGGAAGGAGTCGAAAGAAGTATCGAGGTCATTGTATGCCTCCTGGATGTTTTTGCGTAGATGCTCGCGAATGGCGGGGAATTTGTTGCCGCTCGTGCCAACCATGCTCAACTTGCCGACTTTGCCTCGCCTTCGGAGGTCGAAGAGAGTCAGCCCGACCACGCCGACCTTTTTGTCGCTTCCAGATGCTCCGCCGCCCACGAAGCCAGTCGTGTACTCGCCAGTGCCAATCATGCATACATTGAGGGGTGCCATGGTAGGAAGTACTTCTCCTCGAAGTATCGAGATGGAAGATGATGAATGAGAAATAGCGAAAAGTACCCCGACGATGAGAGAGGGAGGCAGAACAAGAGAAGAGAGTGCAAAGATCACAGCACTTACTCGTGAGTCGGCGCAGTCTGTCGCCGGTTCGGTATCTCGCGGGTGAATGACAGTCCAAACGCCGACGATGTTGATGCAGAAAGCATCGGGAGAGTGGAGTGATGTGCCGTCCATCAACGCTTTGACCATCCCTCGCTCTTCAACCTCACCTCATCGCTTGGAGTTGCGAACAGAACCTGCACATTTAAGTGTTGCGAAGAGTTCGAGTAGAAAATGCCGGTATATACCGTCTACCACCGTTCCCTCATCCAAGGCAAACACCGCACCAACCTGGCCGTCAACCTCACAAACCTCCACTGCGAAGTCACAGGCACACCACGGGACGAAGTCAAAGTCATCTTCATCCCGCTCGACAGCCAGACTTTCTTCTGGGGTGGCGAGCCACGCGAAGGCTACGTGCGCATCCGAGCGGAGATCCGCGTGGGCCGGACGGAGGAGCAGAAGGGCGAGCTCTTGAAGGGCATGACTTTGATCGGCAACGCCGCGCATTGGTCTCCCGCGCTGCAGCAGATCCAGACGCAGATCGTCGAGATTGATGATCGCGAGACTGTCATGACGAATGGTGTTATGAATGTCTAAGGCCATAAGATGGCGTTTCCAGCCGAGCCCATCCTCGCATCGGCGCTATGGATGGCGCAGCTTGCCTTTGGAACCCCTGCAGAGCAAAAGAAAGTGCCAACAGGTTGCAGCAGCATCGACAAGGCGCTAGCTGGAGGCCTCGATTATGGTAGCGTGGCATGCATCAGTGGCGAGACCTCCGCCGGAGCCCGCGAGCTCGCCCAAGCACTCATGGTCTCGCATCTTCTTGCCTCCCCAACCGCTACAGTAACATACATCGACGCCGCATTCGCCCATGATGTCCGCAAGTTGCACACGGCTCTCGTGCAAGCTGTGAGCCTTCGCGGCGATCCACCCGAAAATGCGTTAAAGGCGCTCGATCGTGTCCAGATCATGAAAGTCTTCAATTTCGAAGGTCTGACCGAGAGTCTGGCGGAAGTTCGCGAGATGCTGGAGGGCAAGGTCCCCGGCCCATCGAAGCCTGGGCCTCCAAATCCTCAAGGACAAGCGGCCATACCACCTCAAAGCACAATCAACGACAGCCAAGCCGAAAGCGAAGAAGACGAAATGCTCGATGATGCCCCCTCGGGACTGCCCCATCATGCACCACTCCAAACATCACCCCCGTCACCACCAGTACAGCCGAGTCACCTCCTCATCATCGACACCCTAACGCACCTCACCGCCCCCCAGCTCAAAAACAACTACGTTCAAGCCCAAGCCTTACTCCACGCCTTCATCCGCTCCCTCAAACACCTCACCACCCGCCACAGAATTTGCACCCTCGTGCTGAACGACGTGCTGGCGAATGCGAAGAGCGGGAGAGATGAGTCGTCCAGTGCGTTTGCTTCGTGTGTGGCGCAACCGGCGCTGGGAAAGGGGTTTGCGTTCATGTTGGATGTGCATTTGCTTGTGCATCGCGTTGGCAAGGGCGCAATAGCGGTGAAGCAGAAGGGTGGGGAAAAGGATGAGGTGGCGGTTGTGGAGGTGTTGCATGATAGATATGGAACGCGGGTGGGGAAGTGGGCGGGGTTTACGGTGGATGATGGGGGGTTGTTGATGGCTGTCACTTGACTGCATTCATGCAGCTGCTTAGCGTATGCACAACTGTCAAGACGCAATCCTCCCTACGCTCAGCACAACCCAGTAGCCCAGCTCCTTCCTCAAGGGAGCACCAGGGTCGGCATCAAACTTCCTCTTCCCTGTACTCTCTCCCAACTTCACTTCCACCTCCCATTCCGCCCGCACGTAAACCGGCACCTCGAGCACATCCTCGTCTTCTCCCGCGCCACCGGTATCGTCATGCTCCTCGGCACCCGATACTATCCTTGTCGTCCCCACACCCACGGAGCCGGGTACAATCTCCATTACCACGGACGTACTATTCCGCGTCTTGGTCCATATCTTCCCTGCCTCGGGTTGCCTATCCGCCATCGAGCTCTCCGCCATGGAACCCGTCAGCGAAGCCATGGCCGCGCTTCGACCTCCGTCGCCACTAGTCGTGGAAGAGTTCGAGGTTGAGGCCAACGCATCATCCCACAACTCCCCGGCCGGGCCAACGGTGAAAGTAGGGCAGAGGATGGTGACGCGGGAAGCGACTTTGCCTGGCGTGGTAGCGGGCGTGGCGAGGGAGATGTGCACGGATTCGAAGAGGGGGTTGCGGACGGTCAGGATGTACTGCTTCGTTTGGTAGGGCTGAAGGAGTTCTGGTGTCGGGAGTTCTTCTGCGCGAAGATGGAATGCTGGATTCGTTGTTGGTGCGCCGGTAGTTTGCTGCTGCGGGAGGAAAGGGCGGATTGACAAGCGGGGAATGTGATTGACGGCGAGGAGACGAATGCGGTACTTCATGCTACCCACCTTGCCCTCGGGTCGGGTAAGGAATTGGCGGCAGGCTTTGCAGCGCTTGCCTCTTCGTGTGCAGAGTGGAGCGGCAGCTGGCCACAGCTGGTCGGTGAATCGAGCATCATCATTCGTGGGGGCCGAATTTCTCTGATGGGCGGATGTCGTGCGGTCCCAGCCTAGGGTTTGCATTTGTTGAATGATGTTGGCGTCCGAGTCGGCATCGGTGTATGTTCTCAAGCCTTCGGATGGCTGGAGGGCTTCCCGCATGGGCTGCGGCTTCTCTTTGCTCTTCTTGAGAGCGTTGTACGGGAGGCCGCCGTACAGGCTCATGATTCGCGCGAGGTTGGCCGGAGAAGAATAGGGACTGTTTGAGTACGGATTCTGCGGATCAGTCGTGTCACTTAATTGCTCCTTGTAGAAGGTGGTCAGGTTGGCGAAAGCGTCTTCATGGAGCAATGGTTTCGCATCGGGCGCCGCTTTCTCCTGTTCCGCAGTTGTTCTCGCTTTGCGTAATCGTGAGATCTGTTCGGTGATTTTGGTGGGTCTGTCGAATTGCAGATCGATTTCGAGCGAACTCCAGTCACAATACGGACATTGCAGGATGTATGTGTCACGATCGGCAGTCGCATCACCATCCTCTTTTCGACCGGTGATTTGGGTGACAGCTAGTTGGGATGTACACGATGGACAGGTATAGCAGCTCCTCGAGCATCTGGCAGTCGAATGAGCGACGGGTGCATCGCTTGCATTGTTGTGCGCCGGCTCACCATCTTACCTGTTCCCATCGCCTTTCACCGCCGAGCTCGGCACCTCGAACAGACACATTGGACAATACCAGTATAGTACTTCCTCCGTCCAACATCGGGGACAACGCAGAGCATCGCACTCATCGCAATACAGGAGATGGTCGAGGGGATAGAGGGCGTGGTTGGCGCGTGGAGAGTGGGGGTTGAAGGTTTGGTCTTCGTCGAGTTGGATGGCGGAGGGGTGGAATGATGTGCGTCTGTTGACAGTAGAGGGCGGGGGCGAGGTCAGGTCGGAGCATGGACAGGCGTAAGAGGTGAAAGGGTATTGAATTGCCATGAGAGTCGGATAGTCATGACATGCAATCAACGGAATCTCCTTTGAGTGATGGATGTGAAAGCTGGAGGTCGTATACATATTTCTTCCTCAGGCACCCGTTGGGAGCCTCAGCCACAAGCGCACCGCCACATTCGACGCGCTCGCGTAAACAAGCTGGCGGTGCGCACGTCACAATCAACCACACCCGCCCTTCACGCCCTCCATGGCCTCCCACGCTTTCTCCCTCGCCGTCCGCCCCGACGAACAATTCAGCACCGACGTCAAACCTCGCCTCGCAGACCTCGCAGATATGGCCGACTCTCCTCTTCCCCCCGACTCACCTGCGCCTCTTACGCGTGTTCCACGCTCGCGAATCGCCTCGAGCATCCCGCGATCTCTGCGCTTTCCCCTCGTCGTCGCGACCAGTCTTGGCATCAACGCCCTCGCCAGGACTCTGACGGCCGATATCTCGGGTTTCGAGTTTGCGCCCGCGAGCCGCGACCCCAATCTCCGTCCGGAACTGGTGGGATATCTCGTGGCGGCCAAGGTTGCAGAACTGGGAGTCGCCTGGGCTGCGGGATATGATTGTAAGCTCTATCAGCGGGATAATCGCGTGATCGAGGACATCCCCAGCTAATCCATATACCCATCAGACGAAGATCTCGCCGCACTATCGCTCCTCACTAACCAGCCCTACTACTACCTCCTCTACTCCTTCTGGTCCGTCCAACTTATTCCAATCGTCGCATCACTGTCCATCGACCTCGCCGCAATCGCCATTCCCTTCGCCCTCCTGCGTCCTCGCCCCGCGCTCCGCGAAGCACGCGCAGCTAGATCAGTCAACCAACGCCTCGCGCAAGACTGGCAAATCATCCTCCTGACGGCCATCCTAGCTGCCTGCGTCTACGCAGTCACCTTTTCCCTCTTCTACTTTCTCGATCTCGGCGTCTTCCTCATCAGCCACTTCGACGACATCCCGTCCCTCGAAAGCGCGCACGAAGCCAACATCCCGAAAATGCTCGCGCTCTTCGCCGCCAGCGGGTTTGGCGCCATGATGTTCCTCTTCCGCCCTACGCTCGCGGCCGCGGGGAAGCCGTCGCTGATCGAGAGCAAGGCCAAGGGACGTAGAGCTCGCAAGTTCAACCCGGAGACTGCGACGTTGGGCGAGACGTTGGGGCATAACTTTGGGTTGAACCTGCAGTTGAGCCATCGCGCTGATGTGCTGCTGGAGAGGGCCATTGTGCTGGTTGTTTGCACGATTGCCAACACCGTCGTCAGAGTCTGGGGCACGGTCCAAGGCACGGATCTGGTGGGCTCACTGGGTTATGCTGGTTTGTGGGCGTTGGCTCATTCTGTCGTTGGAGTTGTGTATGCTTGGTTGGGCAATGAGCAGTAGATCGCTGCGGGGGGGGGGGAAATTCATCGCGAGAGATCACGTCTCACAGGGGCGGAACATCTTGATCGATCCGGAAAAACACAGGCGGACGGAAAAAACGAATATGTCAAACATGCTATTTCGTGCAATAATCTGCTGGAGCTTCGAGTGGGCGCGGTGCGCGCTGCTTTCGGCTGCAGCTTCCCCCAGTAACCGTCCACGCGCATGCGATGGCCATTGCGATGGACGGACCTTCTAATCGAAACAAGCAAATCGCTGGCCGGCGGTTTGCATTCCAACATCAATGCGCGCCCGACCCTCACTGCCTTGATGCTCCACGACCTCTCCCTCTATCTCACCTGCATCTTCATCCTAATCTTCCTCTGCCTCCTCATCCGCTTCTGCTGCCTAAACCCGCACATCCGAGCCTTCGTCGCCGCCCAGGCGCCTAAGGTCAAGACGCTCCTGCGCATCTCCTCTCAACCGCCACCTCCGTCAAGTCACCCCGAACATGGCGGAGACATGCCAACTACCGAACCTGCGACCACCGACTCTCGTTGATGTGATGAGATACCGACTCCACCACGGCGCAAATCTAGGCTCCGTCTTCGTGCTAGAGCGCTGGCTCACGCCGTCCATGTTCCCCTCCAACGCCATCGGACAAAGCGAATTATGCGCAGCAGAGGCCTGGGCCAAACTGGAAAGCCTTTCGCGAACGAAGGAAAGATTCGAAACACATTGGAGGCAGTACGTCAATGACGGCGATCTAGACTGGCTAAAGGACGTGGCGAAATGTACGACGGTGCGACTACCGATTGGCTATTTCACACTTGGTCCGGCGTTCTGCGCACGTACACCATTCGAGAGGGTGGCCGGGGTGTATGCGGATGCGTGGGGCTGTGTCTTGGAGTTGGTGAGGAGATGTTCGCGGCGGGGTATTGGCGTACTGCTTGATTTGCATGCTTTGCCTGGTGGTGCGAATACGGGGATTCACTCCGGGACTGATGCTGGTGTGGCGGAGTTCTGGTGTTCCATGGCATTCCGACATCTTGCCACGCAATGTCTTATCTTTATTGCGAAGGAAGTCAAAGGAGTGGATGGCGTGGTTGGAATACAGCTTGTCAATGAGGCTGAGTTTGAAGCGCCGAGGATGTACGACTGGTACGACAGTGTTCTCTCCGAGCTGGGTAAGATTGATGCCAGCCTGCCGATCTACATCTCCGATGGCTGGAATCTGAAGCAAGCGATTGACTGGAGCCAACGCCAGAATTCGCTGACCGCACCCTTGTTGAATCCCATTGCCATCGATACTCACTGTTACTGGTGCTTCTCTACCGAAGACAAACAAAAGCCACCTCAGCAGATCATCAACGACGTGCCAGCCTCACTATCCGCGCTCAAAGGCAAAGACGGCAATATCGTAGACCGTGGTGCGGCACAGGTCGTCGTGGGCGAATACAGCTGTGTCCTCGACAACAAAACATGGGGCAAGCGAAATCCGACTACACCACGAAATGAAATCGTGTCAGCTTTCGGGAAAGCACAGTGCGAGCACTTTCAACGCCGAGCCGGCGGCTCCTTCTTCTGGTCATATCGCATGGACTGGATGAACGGCGGGGAATGGGGATTCCGGCAGATGACGGAGGCGCACGCAATCTCGACCCCAGCACACCTCGAACTCTCGCGAGATGAAGTGCGAAAACGTATTAGCGTCGCCAGAGCCCAACGCGAGGCTCGTGGGCGCGACGCTGTCGCACAGCATAATCGCTACTGGGACGGGACATACCCCGGCCATTACGAGCATTGGCGTTTCGAGCACGGCTGGGGCGTCGGAATTGACGATGCCCTGGCGTACTTTCAAATGAGGGGCCATCATGGGTTGGAAGGGGCGGACAAGATTGGGATGCTGGATCTGTGGTGCTTGAAGAGGCTGAGGGAGGGTGGGGAGAGATTGAGCGGTGGAGGGTTCGGGTGGGAATTTGAGCAGGGGATGCGGGAAGGGGTGAGGGATTTCCAGGAGTGTGTTAGGTTGTAGATTGGCGATGGACCTGGTTTTGCGTGCCTCCATCCTTATACACGACTCTCCTCTGTCGCGTGCAGTGGTGTTCAAACAAGCCGGGTGTTTGCGAGCTATGTTTGTGTCAGGTGAAGCATTGAAGAGTACTCAGCGGAAAGTCAGCTATTCGATGAGAACTACGCCGGAGACAAACAACTCCGAACGGCCGTCGTTGCACACCGCATTCTCGCAGAACGATGAGGTCGCGAGCGTGTTTCAATCCACAGCCTTCCCGGGGAAGGAGCGTTTGACGTCGGAAGCTCTCGACCAATCAAAGCCTTCCTCTCAGGCTTCGTTCCGACTTCACCTCAACCGCACAGTTAGCTCTGCAGCGGGCCGGCTGTCGCACGCTTCTCATTTCATCTTCTGTACGCGCCACCTCGTCGCAGCATCAAACACCCCCAGCCCGTTTGCTCATCTCGGGAGCGGCAGGCTGTGGTGGAATGAGAATGTGCCGAGACGGTATTGCCCTGGACATGGAGGCAAGGGGTGATGCACCCGCTGCTTCTGGGTCTCGTTGATGTGGATGTGCTTTTCAGTGAAGACCATGGTGAGGCGACGTTCTCTTTCAAACGCCATCGGTCTCTGACTGTTCTTTCTTACGCTTCTGATTTGAAACTTCTCCCCCGAACACGTGTTCACGCGAGCGCCGCGAGTTCTCCGTCCCTGACCGAGCAAGGAGCTTGTGTGCCCTAGTTTCCCGCCAGTGGCTTGATTCGTTTGAACAATACACAAGAATGCCACCGATTGTCACCTGAACCTCACGCGCCGGAGATACGGGCAGGCGCGATTCACAGCAGCCACGTACTTCCGCCTCCCCCGCCTGAATCTCATTGCTGAACTGCAACTGTCTTCCTTTCTTCACACTTGCTCCTTTGAATCTTTGCTCACCTCCCGTTCCCGTATGATGTCTTCCAAGTGGTTGCTGCTGGCAGCAATCCTCCCCGCCACACTCGCGTGGACACCCACCCCAGAAGAGATTGCAGCGGACAACGAGAACTCGAGGCTCGTGAACGACACAGCACTCACCTGGGCATGCATCATCGCCGTCCTCCTCGCCTACACCTGGACACTGAAACTCCTCCACCATGTCCGCCGCATCGTCAACTTCGGCCACGGCGATGCCGACACTGCCAATCAGCTCTACTTCGCCACCACCAACGAAACGTGGGCCCGCTTCAAACGTCACTGGCTCATCGCGCCGCTCTTTCGAACGAGACATATGCGTGAATCCAAGCTTTCAGCCGCAATGAACATGGGAACCTTGCCTTCTCGCATACAAACCTTTTGGCTCCTTTGCTACTTCGCATTGAATACTGCCACGGCTGTTGTAAAGATTCACTGGCACATGGGTCGTGTCGTCTGGCTCAACGACCTTTGCAATCGAACAGGAACACTGGCAACGCTGAATCTCATCCCGCTCTTCCTGCTCGCCGGTCGCAATAATCCCCTCATCTGGCTGCTCGACATCAGCTTCGACAATTACAATCTGCTTCATCGATGGATTGGTCGCATGGTGGTCGTGCAGGCTTTCTTGCACGGCGCCTTCTGGATCGCTGAGCAAGCTGTTGAGAGCGGATGGAGCAGTGTGGCACCGGAATTGGCTGTTCCAGGCTCGATGCAACTCACTGGCACCATCGGCATAGGCGCTTTCATCGTCATTCTTTTCCAGTCCCCGTCCGTCGTCCGGCACGCCTTTTACGAGACCTTCCTGCACGTCCACATCCTGCTGGTGCTTTTTTCGGTGGTGGTGATCTGGCTACATCTCGAAGGCTGCACTCAGCAGACTTTGCTGATCGCCGCAGTCGTCTGCTGGGTCGTCGAGCGGCTCATCCGAGTGTACTTGCTTATTCGGAACAACCTTCACCGTGGCGTCACCAAGGCAGAAGTCGAAGTCCTTCCTGGAGACGCTGTGCGGATCACACTTCGCCTTGCTCGCCCATGGAAGTTCAATCCCGGCCAGCACGTCTACTTGTACCTTCCTTCCGTCGGCATCTGGACTTCACATCCTTTTACCATTGCATGGAGCCAAGAGCTCGATCACTGGCGGGGTGGCGAGAAAGCATTACCTCTCGCTCGACAAGACATGCTCACCACAAAATCAACCAGCATGTCCCTCGTTGTCCGCCGCCGCACCGGCTTCACCGACAGACTCTACACCAAAGCAGCGCGAGACATAGGAAACAGGTTCACCGCTACCGCCCTCGTAGAAGGCCCCTACGGAGGCAAAACCTTCCGCTCCTATGGCACCGTCATGCTCTTCGCTGCCGGCGTGGGCATCACCCACCAAGTCCCCCAAGTCCGCGATCTCCTCCTCGCCAGCGCAAACGGCACTTGCGCCACGCGCAAAATCGTGCTCGTCTGGATCGTGCAATCCCCCGAGCATCTCGAGTGGGTCCGCCCCTGGATGACGGAGATTCTGGGCATGCACAAGCGGCGCGAGGTGCTGCGCATCATGCTTTTCGTCACGCGGCCGCGCAGCACGAAGGAAATCCATTCGCCTAGCGCATCGGTGCAGATGTTCCCTGGCAAACCGAATGTTGCTGCGCTGGTGGAGCAGGAGCAGACGTCGCAGGTGGGCGCTATGGCGGTGAGTTGTTGCGGGACGGGGAGTTTGAGCGATGATTTGAGGAAGGCGGTCAGGGAGAGGTGTGAGTTTACGGAGATTGACTTTTCGGAGGAGTCGTTCAGTTGGTGAGGCAGTATGTGGTGAGTGGTTTGGGAGCGGGCTCCCGACTGCGGTTTTGAACTCGTGCCTTTTGTTCGATACTCACCAGTGTAGGACGCGAAAGAAGTCTTTGCATTCGGCACGAGCTTTTTTGTACTACAGCGTGCGAAGATACCAAAATTACCTAGCTACTGCTCGTCCGTTTTCAATGCACAGAAAGCTAAAAGGGACCCTCATATTATTACCAATTCCTTCTCTCAGCCCCTCGCCTCTTACGAATCTGCACCGCGTATCGCAATGCTTACCGGGCCAATGGCATGCAATGCACCTGGCGCTTTCGGGAATAGCTCACGTCAAAACCTCGATAGATTGGTATACGCATGCGCCAATGCAGGACTGGAGCTTCAGGTGATGGGGACCACGGGCAGCTCTTGATCCCCGCGCCTCTCGATACGCTTGATGCCGACCTAGAAACGGGATGGACGGCACTGATTGCGTAGGGAATTTATATCAATTGAATTGCCCCCATGGGCTTGGAACTCGTTACTCTATCAACCAGGCCGTTGCCGACACTCTTGCCTGAACATCCATTATGAATGGCACAAGTGACAAGACAGCGTTGGTGCAGGCGGCTGAGGATTTCCTCGCCGCGGCAAAGGCGTTCAATGGCGACGATGTAATGGCGAGAGCGGGCTTGATGAAGCACGCCGATCATCTTCGCCTGCTTGTCGAAGACCCGTTCGGGACCATTATGAGGCAATGGGATGTCGTGCGTTGGCGAGCAATTGAAAACACATGGCTGACACTCTGCTAACATCCATGTCTAGATCCATCTCACGGCCGCCCTGAACGTGCTCACTTCAATGGGCATTCTGCAACGGGTTCCCCGGGAGGGGAGCATTGGGTCCGAAGAGCTCGCGAGCGCCGTTGACATTGATGAATCGGTCGTTCGTGCGTCGCCCTTCTGTATCCTCCAAGCTTGCATCGCCGAGGTGGCAACTTCTGACAGTATCGTAGAGCGGGCGATGCGAATCATTGTTGCGCAAGGTATCGCCTTGGAGCCCAGTCCAAACCACTACGTCCACAATGCAAAATCGCTTGCATACGTGACGGGCTCTAGCCAGTACTTCTTCAAGATGGTGTCAGTGGCTGCCGCTCACCGCACGATGTGAAGAAGTAGAGTCAACTAACAGACGACAATACCCTCGCCCAGTGTCGATCAAGACGAAGCTCTCACCTCGCTCCCGCACTACTTCGCCACCCACAGCAAACAAGACCTGACCGATATTGAAAAGACGCCCTATGCCTTCTCCAAGAAAATGGAGGGCAGCACCTACTACCAAGTCATCTCCGCCGATGCCGAGCGGCTCGAGATCTTCAACCACACGCTGGCGCACCTGGAAGAGCAACACCCTGTGCTAGGTATGTTCCCCTTCTCGTCCATGAAAGCGCATGTCGAAGCGGAGCCGCATCGTCCCTTCCTTGTCGACGTAGGAGGCGGTATCGGTCGAGTTTTGAAATCCATTCTGCAAGAAGCTCCGAATGGGTTTGGCGCGGAGGTTGTGCTGCAGGACCGGGCGGAGGTGATTGATGTTGTCGACCGAGATGGGATTCCCGATGTGACTCTGATGGTGCATGACTTTTTCACGCCGCAGCCGGTGAAGAGTGAGTGGCAACTTGACCACCGCACGCTGACAGGGTAATGTGCTAAGCGGATTGGCAGATGCACACCTCTATCTGCTCCGAAGAATCTTGCACGACTTTTACGATCCAGCGTGCATCGATATCGTCAAAAACATTGCCAGCGCCATGGGTCCGACGTCGAGACTGCTCATTGGAGACTGCGTTGTCCCGGAGAAAGCCAACATGGGCGACGACTTTTGTGGGTCTGGCCCCTGGCTATGGGGAATTGGCGCAATTACTGACAATAGTGTGCATTAGTTGTGTACTGGATGGACCTTACCATGATGGTCATTGGAGGCCAGGAGAAGACAGCTAAGCAATTCACTCGCATTTTTGACGCCGCTGGATTGGAGTTGGTGAGAATTTGGCCGGCTGCGATTGGGATGCAGTCGATGGTGGAGGCCAAGTTGAAGGCGTAATGAATGTGGTGATGCTAGACAGCGTTACCCACAAACTCACCTATTTCTGCGCAGATCTGGCCTTGAGCTTCTCGGCATCGTCCTTCATGCCACCCTGCACCCACGCTTGACCCTGTTGCAAAGTCAGTAAGCTGTATGGCCAATCGAGAGCACCTAACGCACCTGCGCCGCATGCTTCTCCATCGCGGCCTTGTCTGCCAAGAGCTCCTTCATCCTGTACGGCTCCGGCACATTTGCTCCCTTCTTCGTCGCCGGACGAGCCCACATGCGGTCCTCCCATTTCTTCAGAGTGGGGAATTCCTCAATCTCAACGCCCGCCCAGCCAGCTGCAGAGATCCAGCCCCTTTTGCGTGCGTATTCGTCAGCAATGCTCTGCCGTTTGATAAGAAAAAAAGACTCACCAATGCGCGATGTCCGCGATCGTGCATTTATTCCCGACAAGGTACTCCGTTCCCGCATCAGATAGATGCTTGTCCAAAACTCCATAGAGCCTTCTCGTCTCGTTACGATAGCGATTGATGCCGTACTCAATCTTCTCAGGGCAGTAGCGTCCAAAATGGTTGGCTTGTCCTTGCATGGGACCTAGTCACCCTTTCATCAGTTCTCTCGCTCCATTGCCCACGAGTGAGAAAGCAATCTTACCAACACCAGCATTCAAGAAGAACACCCAGCTCGTCACCTGCACTCATCCACCCAACATCAGCACATCGCCACCACATCACCGATCCCGAAGGATTGTGTTGCTCACCTCGACATCCTCCCTCGATCCTTTCGGATAACTAATCCGGTGCTCGCCATCGTACCGATCGACGAGGTACTGCATGATGCTCCCGCTCTCGAAAACACGAATCGGCTTGCCATCGGTGAACTTATCCGTCAGAGCCGGGATGCGGCCGTTGGGATTGATCTCCAAGAACCAGGGTTCTTTTTGTGTGTTCTCTTGGAAAGAAATTTTGGTCACCTTGTACGGGAGACTAGTAGTAGATGTTAGAGAGAAGGAAAAGATGGACTGGGAGATTGATTTCATCGCTCACCCAAGTTCTTCCAGGGTGATGGAGATTTTGATTCCATTGGGGGTCTGTTTCAACAGATTCAGCTGGTATCTGTCTAGCATGCCTGTTCATGTCCTTACTTGCGTGGTGTAAAGGTGGATATCAGATTCGGATGCCATTTTGAATGCTATAGACCGCTGTCAGTCCTTCTGTTGTGGCTGGGAAATAATGGTCGAAGAGTTTATACTAGGCAACGAGGAGGATGGAACGGCAGAGGACGGATGAGGTCAGTACGAATTACTAATTCACCTATGGCGCCTTGCCCGGATTAGGAAGGTACCCCACCAGAGCATGTACGCCTTGAAAGTTGCCCGCTCTCAATCAGCCTTGGACGGCGGACAGCGAACGAAGGATTGCCAAAGTGTATGATGAGCGTTACATCTGCTGTGACGGCGATTGTAATCTGACGCCAGGTGCACGCCATCAGGTATTGCCTAACAATATTCTCCACCAAGGTAAGGTACGTACAGACACCAGCGTCACCAATTGGAGCGAACAGCTCCTACTTCTCGTGCACCACCACAACGTCCGTAGATCTCGCGCCTTCATAATTCGCCGAGCGCCCATCGGCAAGGGCCTCGATCTCGGCCAGCGAGCTGACAACGCGAGGCGGCAGTGCGGATTCCCAAAACGCCTTCATGCGCCCGACGAAGTCCTGCGTGTCTTGGATTTCGAGCTGCTTCATAGCTTGTTGTCGCTGCTTGGTGGAAGGGCCGACGAACTCGACTTCAAACTTCATGTCCTTGCACAAGGGCTGCAGATTGTCCGAGACGTCTTTGACTCGCACGCGGCGCAGTCTCGCTTTGCAGCTGGGGTCTCGGAGAGTCTTTCTCGCTTCGAGGTAGGCGTTGTGGCGCTCCGACGCCTGCTTGATTTCCTCGTCAAAGCTCATGCCTTCCCCGTTCGGATCAGATGGTCTGGATGTATCGAAGGGAAGCTGGGCCAGGAAATTGTCGATTTCAAGCCAGTCGCTTGGCGCAAGCTCAGACGTGTCCCATTGAGACGGCAGACATTGTTCGTAGTCGGGATAGTCGGAATCGAAGAAGAGTTGCAGACCAGAGCGGCCGAGCAGCGGCGCGACTTGGATGTTGAGTAGCCAGAACTGCTGCTGTGGGGAGCCATCATGTTCGGCGAGCACCCGGAGGGGAGTAAAGTACTGCACCAATCTCTTCTTTTCCGCATCGTTTAGCAGTAACGAAGCAGACTCGGGATCGAGAGACTTTGCGACAGCCTTCGGTAGGGCATCAAGGACTTCCCCTCGGTACTTGCGCTTCTCTTCTTCCTTTTCCCTTTCTCGTTCGAGCTCGCGCTGTAGCCTCTCCTCCTCCGCCTTGCGTGCCTCTTCAGCTTGCCGTTCGGCATCCTGTCGAGCAAGCTCTTCCATCTTTGCAGTCTCGGCCTTCTGCTTCTCCTCCTCGGCCTGTCTTTCAGCCGCCTCCTGGGCTTGCGTAGCTTCAAGCTCTGCAGCCTCTTCTTCTTTTCTCTTCTCGTCGGCGTGTTTGGCCAGATCAAGCGCAGCTTTGGCTTCCTTCGAATTGTCATTCTCCGCTGTGTGCGCCACATGGATGGTTTCAGTATTCGAGGGCTCTGCATTCTCCTGATCTTCCTCATTCACGGTAGGCATGGCGTTGGATGAAGCTCGCTTTCTCCTCAAAGTCCTGGGAGTAACTTCGGGTGAGCCAGATTGACTCTTGGTGCGTAGACGCCGGCGGGTATCGGTACTGGGGGTCTCCTGCGGTTTGACCTCTGGCATTTCCTCCTCGTCAACCTCACCCGGCGCATCCTCCTCGGATGAGACCTCGCCTGAATCTTCATCCAAGGCTGCAGAGCTGCTTTTAGCAGTCCTGAGATCTTTCCGACTCATGAGCCTCCTCTTGTTCCTTGTCCTTGCATTGCCCCCAGCATTGTCATCCATCTCATCATCTTCACTTTCGTCATGCTCCTCGATCTTCGGCTGCTGCTGCACCTTCCTCCGACCACCGCTGTCACGCTTAGTAACAGGGCTAGAGCTTCGCCTCTCCTTGTTGCGGCTCGCTTTCTCGGAAAGTTCTCTCATCAACTCCTTCTCCCGCCTCCACGCCGGCCCGTTCTTCTCCTCTGCCAGCTCCATCCACGTCTTTCCTCTTCGGTCGCGCCACAGCGGATCAAACCATTCCATCTCCGTTAGGGTTTTGACCATTTCGAAATGGCTGCTCCCCAGCACGGCCAACATGGGCTTCTCCGCTTTCTGCCTCAGCTTCTTCTCATCCATCTCCGCCAGAAGCATGTTGACCAGGTACACGTCGCCCGTCTTGGCAGCGGCAGCGATGACTGTGTTGTCCACTGGCACGCGCGCGGCGAGAAATTCCTGGACGCCGGTGCGATCGTTATTCTGCACTAGCTTGAGCAGATTCTCGTACGAGCGTGCCATGAAGTGCAATTCTTTCGACGTGACGCGCGGCGGGTGGGAGTGTCGCACTTCCTCTTCTTCCTCCTCCCGCCGTTGCTTCGCCGAGTTGCTGGTCCAGTCTTCTATTGCGGAATGCAGGGCGGCGCGAATGTTTGTAGCGTCTTCGGTCTCGTCGGTGATTACATCAAGAGCTTGTTGGCCCTTTAGATTTTGGCGTAGGGGATCGACGCCGGCTTCGAGAAGAAGCTTGACAACTTCCAGGTGTCCGTTCTCGGCCGCATCGATTAAGGGCGTGTCTTTGTCCACGTTGGCGCAATCAGTCTGAGCACCCTGTTCGATCAAATAGGCCACCACTTCGGCGTTACCATTGAGGGCGGCAATTTGCAGAGGCTTGTTACCGGCAAACTCTGCGAGCTCGACGGCGTCTGGGTCCTTGTCAAAGAGCTCCTTGACCAGGTCGAGGTCGCCAGCTTCACAAGCTTCAGCGAGGCGGGTGAACCCATACTTGTTGACGTGTCGTTTGTGCTCACGCCCAGCGGTGCGGGCACCTGGAATCGACGTAGATCTTCCAACGCCGCGTTGGGGCCGGCTGTAGTCGTCCTGCCCGCGAGAGGTGGTCTCGGAGGAGGCGTCGGACTCTTCCCACGTCTTTGCAGACCTCGGTTCACGAACAGGGAACTGGCTTCCTCTGCGCTTTCGTCCTTCGCCATCTGCATGACCACCCAAACCAGACTGGGTGGAGATCGCCCTGCGGTGTCCCCTAGGTTTTGGGGATGGAGATCTGTCTGCTTTGCCAGAGGGGTCTTCTGAATGCATCCCCCTCAGTCTTCGTCGAGCAGGGGGGTCCATGCTCCGTCGTTTGGTGTTCAAGAGGTTATCGACAGAAGACGCACGGTGTTTTCTTTTGCGCGGATTGGGTGGGCTAGTGTCTTTCCTCGATGGGTTCTCTGACAGAGCCCTTGATCTTGAACTCGCGCGCGAAGCATCAGGGGAAGATCGCGCCGAGCTCAAATCGTCATCGCTGCCTTCGGCATCCTCGTCTTCATCGTGCGCGCCAGCGCTAGGTGTCGCTTTGCCCGTGCTGATTTCGGTGCTCGGCATGGGCGATGCAGCAGAGCCGAGATCATCGTCGTCCTCGTTTGGAACGGGCAGGCTACCGATGCGACTCTTCTGCGCCTTCTCGCGCTTAGCATTGGAGGCAGCAGTAGAGGCATTTTGCTTCTTCGCGGCCTCCTTCCGCTTCACGGGGCTGTCGATGAGAGTTTCTGCCTCGGAAGCGGGATCGTCGTCTGCGCCATTAACGGCCGAGTCTTCCGCCGCTCCTGAAGCAGGCGCATCGGGCAACCCGTCGAGCTCGCTCTCTGTGACTGGCGCAGGTAGCGTGCTTGCCGACTGCTCTTCCGACTTCAACGCGCCAGCATCGCGATCTGCCGCGGCTGGCGCATCGACATTGGGCCCACTAGAATCGCCTGACCGCGTAGTCGGACCAGGTGACTTGCTCCCATTCATCCCGTTGCTGCCGAATTGTTTGCTTGCATGCTCCTCTTCGTATTGGCGCAACCCGTCGGGGGCCGAGGGGGGACAAGACTGACTGCTTTCGAGTCGGCCCGAGCAACGGAGGTCGCGCGGGGTGCCTGACGATCACTTTAGTACCCGGTCGCCTCTGCCTGGTCGTGGGGAACACTCGGGGGTGGTGTGAGGGCGGGAGCGATGAGTTCTGCGCGGTTTTGTTGTTGCACGAGTGTCAACTCTTCAGATCTCCCACTCATTTAGCGAAGGTTTCACTCTAATCCCAAAATGGCGATAGCTTCATCTCGCATCAAAATTGATCCGGATGCCCGCTGAAGTCTTGGCGGACCGCACTTGGGAAAACTAAACGGCTGGAACAAATTTCATAGACAGAGTCAATCCCGACGACATCCTCGCCAACTACCATCAACATGTCTCAGCAAGCGCTCAACAAGATCGCTGCCAACAGCCCCTCGCGGGCCAAGCCCTCGGAAATCGAGACCAACATCGCCACGGCGCTGTATGAGCTCGAGACCAACATCCCGGATATGAAGAGCGCTCTGCGCCCGCTTCAATTCGTTTCGGCTCGTGAGGTAAGATGATCATCAACACCCAATCCAGGCCTCGCGGACCCCGCGGCGTACTCGCATTACAAGCATTCGACCTCGACATTTCTAGAAGAGGCGGTGGGCACTGGGCAGCAAACAACGCTGACACCAGGACTCTTACACAGATCGAGGTCGGACATGGCAGGAAGGCAATCGTCATCTTCGTTCCCGTGCCTCTCCTTCCGGGATGGCATCGTTCCCAGCAACGGTAATTACTGAAGCACCCCTATCTTCAAGTAGCGAACCCTCGCCAGGCTAATCAGATTTCTCAGCCTGACCCGTGAGCTCGAGAAGAAGTTCTCTGACCGCCACGTGCTCATCATCGCCTCCCGCCGCATCCTTCCCCGCCCGAAGCGTAGCAACCGCAGCCGCACATCGCAGACTCAGAAGCGACCTCGCTCCCGCACGCTCACCGCCGTTCACGATGCGATCCTCGGCGACCTCGTCTACCCGGTGGAGATCGTGGGCAAGAGGACCCGAACGAGGGAGGACGGGAGCAAGATCCTGAAGGTGGTGTTGGACGAGAAGGAGAGGGGTGGCGTGGACTACCGTCTTGACACCTACTCCGAGGTGTACAAGCGACTGACGGGCAAGGGTGTGAACTTTGAGTTCCCCCAAGTTGCCGCTGGAGAGTATTAAGTGGTCCTGCGCTGAAGTGGAGTGATGATAACTCTCGGAACGAAGTCCAGTCCGGGCTGGTCAGGAAGCCTCCGTGATTGACTGTCTTCAGACGGATGGTCGACGACAGACCAGCGACTTCAGATAGCGCTCAAAACCGCATCGATTCCTTCCATTGATGTTCACAGCGATCCAAGTCTTTCATTTCCATCCTCCTATCCTCTTTTCCACAAGATTATTCGTCACTTCTTAATGGCAACAAATTCGTAAGTGTCGACTCTGAAATACGCCCCCTCATCACACTCCTTGCGCATTTCCTGCGCCAGACTTTTCGCTTCCTCCGCCGTCAGTGCGCCTTCAACACCCATCCGAGCATTCCCACGCATGATGGCGTGCAGAGCGCCGGTAGCGATATGGCTCCACTCCATTCGGTCCTGGGGAAGCCGATCGCTGCTCAGCACCTGCTGCTCAACGACCTCAAAGCCCACAGACCGCAACACATCGGGCAGATGGTCAACGAACCAGTCGAAATGCGGTCGTGGCCGGGTGGTGAGATCCACGCCGCGGCTGAGTGCGCTCGTCTTGGTGTTTCGCTCGCTTTGGTAGACCACGTTGAGGTTGCGGAAGTTCCCTTCCACCCATTGCAGTGCGCCGCCGGGCTTCAGCAGGCTCCAGGCGTGGGTGGCGACTTTGAACCAGTCTTCGGGGAGCATGGCAGCATTGAGCAGGCGAAGGTGGACTAGGTCGTACTGACCGTGCAAGTGGACCGGGGCGGGTGCTTTGGCGTCGAGCGTGGTGAGGGTGATGTTTTGAGGGAGTTGGCCGGGGGCAGGGAATTGGGCGTCGGAGATGTCATAGCCGTGCAGCTTGGCCTGTGTCGGGAGTTCCTTGGAGGTAGTGAGGAGCCAGGCGCCGGTTCCGGTCCCGATGTCTGCGACGGCCGGAGCGGATGGGAGGTTCTTTTGAATGGCCGGAGAAATGAGATGGCCCACGAGCCTGAAATGGGGTGTGAGTTGAGCCGTGTGTGATGGATGCAGTGTGTGCGTGTACCAACCTGTTCAGGAATGTGTTTTGGTAGTTGAGTCTGCACTCGTTTAGCAGGATGGTGAGGAGGAGTCTGGGTCCTGCCAACATACCTATCTGACTCTTCGGCATCTCTGTCCAACGAGTATACTTCTTGTCTGGCCATGGTGGAATGGAAAGACGCTGAGAGACTATCGTGTGTGCAACGGTCTTGTTCTTAAATGAGATTCATGAATAAGCGGGAGGAAGAAGACGACGGCGAAGAAGAAGAAGAAATTCCACATATAAAGGAAAACCCGCCATCTGCTTACTGTTGGTGCATTGCCGTACTTGTGAATAAGCACTACCAGGTCGGACGCTGGTGGCTCGACGGCCGCAGACAACAAACGACGCATGGTCTCAACAACTTCGGCGCGAGAATGCCTATTTGGGACTGTTGATTCCAGGTACATGGTGGTGAGCATACAACTGAACATGCGCGTGCGAGGGAAGTCTACGCTCGTAGCAAAGATATTGTTTCCATCGGGTGACGGTGTATTGTGCAGGTCGGGTAGGTAGGTATGCAAGGAGCTGACGGACTGTGAGGCAGACGAACGTTTGCGTCAATGTCCGGTGACAGACATGAAACCTCGATTTGGCCCTGCGCGAGAGGTGCGGCGATGCGTGGAACCAGCGGCAGTCTCGAGAACTCGCTCTCTTGACCACCGAGTGAATATCGTCTTTGCTTTGGATTGATCCGCGCTGCTTGACCGAGAAAGGGAAACAGGGAGTGTCCTTTTCGTGATGAAAGAGTGTAGTCAGCCAGAATTCCGACGCTCCGCAGTGGTTGGCGCTTCCCCACCTCACCTCATCTTGCACATCACCTGCACTCCGCCCTTTGTGGCTTAGCGTCGCCCTAATTTACCGAGCACCCTGCACGAGCAAGACTCCGACCTGGCACGATACGGCAACAATCTGCCCTCGTCTTCCTGCAATCTCTCGCAGACAGTCACATTGCTCCCTCTGCAGCACTTCTCCTTCCCACCACACTGCACTCTCCCACCCTGCTTCGTGCACGCAGCATCCCGGTGCCTCCACCTTTGGCCCCGGGCCCGCCCGCTGCCGCCGCCCGCTCGCTCAGCCACGTGCAGCCTCACTTTCGTCCTGCGCATTAATCCGCCGCTCACTGTGCGCCCAATTCTTGCTCTGTTTCGCCCCACACTCTTGACATCCACTGGACAATATTCCATGCTGCTCGGGGGTGATGCTTGGGAGAGCGGCCTGTTGCTACCCTGAGCGGTTTCCACGCTTTCGCTGCTCCCTTTGACAATCTGCTCACCGTCGCCATCATCTCCCCACGACATCCTCCTTCACACCGAAACCCCTCTCTACGCAGCTCGCGAGGCCTTCGCCTACCACCTCTGATTCTCCTCGGGTACTGCTTCGCCGCTCCCTTCTTCCCTTACGGCTCCATGTGTTAGCCCGTCGGAACATTCAAAAGGTGTCTTTGGCCCCGCCGAGGAGCGATGGAGCGTCCACACAACATGATGCAGCAAGCCGGCGGCAACGTCGCGCAAGGCATGCAGCGTCCCCAGTCGGGCAATCGCGACCAGCAATTGCATGCTGTCATCATGACCAACTTGAAGAATAAGGCGCATACCCTTCCCAGCGGCTGGCAGACTACCTTCGAGCCACGCCTAAGGGCGGAGCGGATAATGCAATTGTATGTGGCCTCGACGCCTCACCCCCTTCCTCGTGCTAACTAACCGTTTGGCAGGGTGACCGCTCTGCGACTCCTCCACCAGGACATGTCCAAGTGTCTTCAAACCGCCGAGATCTTCGAGGAGCGCTGCATCCACGATTCCTCCACCAAAGAAGAGTACATGAAGAAGATATCGTCAAAGCTGGCGGAAGTCCAGGTGAGGAGGGCGCAAAGCGTACAGCAGATGCAGGCCGCGACGCAGATGCCTGGGATGCAGATGAACATGCAAAACTATGTCATGCCTCCCAACAATGGCATGGCGGGGATGAATTTCATGCAGAACCCCGGCATGACTGGCATGAACATGAACAACTTTGCGAACATGGGGGTAAACATGCAAAATGCCGGGACTATGGGTGGTCAACAAAACCAGAACTTCAACGCTCAGCTGCAACGCCCGATGCAGGCTTCGCCACTGCCACCTCAGCAGCAAGCTCAACAACAAGCTCAACAACAAGCCCAGCAGCAAGCTCAACAGCAAGCCCAGCAGCAAGCCCAGCAACAAGCCCAGCAACAAGCCCAGCAGCAGGCCCAACAGCAAGCCCAGCAGCAGGCCCAACAGCAAGCCCAACAGCAAGCACAGCAACAAGCACAGCAGCAGGCCCAGCAGCAAGCGCATCAGCAAGCGCAACAACAAGCCCAGCAGAACAACACACTGGATCCGTCAACGTTGCAAATGCCTCAGATGACCAGGCAGCTTTCGAACATGGTGCAGCCTACTGCGCAGTCTCAGTCTCAGCCGCCTCAGCCGTCTCAAGCTGAGATCGGGGCAATGGCGAGGAAGATGTTTAGCGAAGCCACGGAAGAGCACAAGGCCGCCATTCGAAATCACTTTCTCAGCCAATACGACGAGCAGAAAAGGCCACAGCTTCTCGCGCAGAATGACCCGGCTGTCCGCTTCTTCTTGATCCAGGCCAAGGACAGACTGACCAAGATGAGAGCTCTCCAGATGGCCCAACAAGGCGGCGCTCCTCAGAACGGCAGCAACCCCATGCCCGCTGCGAACATGCAAACTGCGAATGCACAGGCCGGTGCGGGCGGGTTCGACTTTACGGGCATGCTCGGGCAACAAGCAAACGCCATCAAGCTACAAGAGTCCGGTGAGCAAGTCGTCCCGGCGAGTAACAATCCGAATCTTGGGGTCGGGGGACAGGCGAATATGCCGCAGGGCATGAATCCGCAGATGCTCTCTCAAAACGGGCAGCCGGTGAATCAGCAGCAGCTACAACAGATGATCCAGATGCAGCGTGAGAAGCAAAGGCAGCAATTGCAGCAAAACCAAATGGCCAATCAGTCCATGGCGCAGCAACAGCAACAGCAGCAGCAGCAAGGGCAACAATTACGAGGCCCAGCAGGCACGCTCAATGCGCCGAATGCGTTGAATGGAGCGCAAGTCAACAGCCCCGCGATGAACATGCTCAATCGGCCAATGGTACCACCAGGGCAGCAAGCACAGGCGACGCCTCAGCAGAATCGCGCCCAGCCTGTACAACAGAAGCCAGGCAACGGAGCAAACCAGGTGATCCAGCATCATCAGAACATGCTCAATCAGAACATGCAGAGCGGTCAGGTGTACAATCAACGGCAGCAAGTCATCGACGCATTGCCGCAACAGATCCGGGACAAGCTCGCGGGATTGCCCCCTCAGCAAGTCAACCAGGTCCTGGCCAGCTTCGCCGCTCGCCAGCAGAATCAGAATGCGAATGTCGGGAATCCTCAGCAAGGAGCTGCCGGTGCTGTGCAACAGGGCATCAATCCGAACGCTATGCAAATGGGCAATGCAGCGGCTATGGCTGGGATGCCTCCCAATATCAATTCAGCGATGGCGGGATTTCCCTCGCAACCTCCGGCGAATAATCAGCAGCAGCTCTCACAACAAGGCTCGACCGACCCGTCGCTCCAAATGCGTGCGCAACAAGCCCAGTTCAAGGCGAAGGCCTTTGACTTGCGGCCCTTTCCCCGGCAGATGTTGAACACTTTTGGCATCCAAGTTCCGGACAACATCATCGACTGGGGGTCGCTGAAGCAACATATCTTGAAAAATCATACTATGTTACCTCCCAACACGTCTTTGAGGGTGCAGCAGGCGCAGAATTCATGGTTCGAAAGTCGTCCTGAAGAGCAGAGAGTGGCGCTGCAAAATCTTCAACAGCGACTCCAAGCTATGTCGGCCGCTCAGCAGCAGCAGCAACAGCAGCCGCCCTCGCAGCAACAACAGCAACGTCAGCAGCAGATGCCTGTCGCACGGCCGGAATCAGTGCCAAATGGACAGCCTCCGCAGGCGCCCGTGAACCAGCAGGCAAAGAATTCGCAGCAAATTCAGGACGGCGTTACTGCTTCAAATCTGAACGCCCAGCAGATGAGGCAAATCGGCATTCAACAGCCCAGCCAGTTGGACATACAACGTTTCCGAGAGAATGTTCCGGCCGCTAGAGGTCTCTCTGATGATGACATACGCAATGCTATCATGGGAAGGAAGTTTGATCTCGCTCGGCAAGCGGCGCTTCAGCAGCAGCAGAATATGCGGAATCAGATGCAGAATGGCCAGCAAATGTTGGGAGGTGGACAACAGCAGACCAATGTCCTTCAGCAAGGAAATCAGCAGCAGCTTCAGCAACAGCAGCAACTCCAGCAGCAGCAGCATCTTCAACAGCGGCAAGCGCCACCACCCGCACAACAGCAACAAGTCCAACAGGAGGCTAAGCCACAGCCAAACAGACAGATTCAGGGCCAGAAGCGCTCACAGCCGAGTGGGGACGATGTGATGGAAATACCGAATCCCAATGGTCCAGCACCGACAGCGGCTATGCAAATGAACAGAGTGCAGCGTCCACCAGGACAAGGTCAAGCTGCTGCACGCCCTCCGAGTCTCGAAGAACTCAACAAAATGCCCATGGAACAGAGGTTATTGATTATGCAAAAGTACCGACAGATGGGAGGGCCCAAGAACGCGCAAGGCGCCGCCCAGCAACCACCGCAACCGAACCAAGCATCCGCCCCTTTCCAGCAACAGCCCAATCAAGCCCCGCAAGTCAATGCACAAATGCCAATTACTCCGGAGGAGCGGACGAAAATCCGTGAGCTGTACCAGGGCGTCGTTGCCGCCAATCCCAAAGGTCCCCCGATCCAGCTCGACGCTCAAGCGCGAGAGCAGGTTTTGGCGAGTATCAAGAAACTGTGGCTACCCATCCTGAACCTTGAGAGGACGTACTTGCTCGCCCTGCGAGCTCTGGGTGAGGAATCGGTAAAGGAAGCCATGCGGTGCAGAGTTCTAGCTGTGACAAATTTCGCCGACGCCGAGGGTACACCCAAGGAGTATGTTGCTCTTGGACCTGTGGATATGCGGCAGATGGAGATGGTGATGAATCGCTACTTGACCGCCCTGAAGCAGGTGAAGATCAAGCAAGATGGCACACCTGCACAACCGCAGCAGCAGGCACCGCCGCATTCAATGCAGCAGGCACTACCGCAGCCACCCGTGAAGCCCCCGCCGCCAGAGAGGAAGGCGTCACAACAGGGTCGCAAGGCTTCGGCAAGCACGAAAGCACCACCTGCGCCCACCGAAGAAAAGAAATTCGATTGGGGCTCGCCGAGTCCTCATGGAGTGCCCAAATACGAGGCGCCCCGGACCGAGTTCAATCTGAAGATACCCGCGCAGAAGAAGCGGAAGACTGGCGACAGCCAAGAATCGAAAGCCGGCAGTCCGAGCGTGGTCGACACGAAACCGCAAGCGATGGAAGCAGGAGCGGTCAAGCCTCCACAAGCGCCGCCTCCTCAGAAGCCCGCCGAGCCCGAGAAGCCCAAGTTTACGTGCGACGAGATCTTCTGTGAAGCGGCCATATATGGCTTCCATACAGAGGAAGAGTTGAAGGCGCACAAGGCTTCCGAGCACCAGCCGATTGCGGATCCCCTCAAGTTCTTGGTAGACAACATGGCCAGTGCGTTGGGCGTGGACGAGGACGGCAAGCCCTTGCCGGAGAAGAAGGCGGCCAAGGCTCCAGCTCAACCTCGTGCAGCCGTCGTGCGGCCTGCGAGCAAAGGCGGCGCTCAGACGCCGAGTGGCAAGGATGGCACTACTCCTGCAACGCCCGCATCGTTGGTCAAAGGGACGAAAGCGGCTGCAACGCCAGCTGGGCAAAAAGCAACCGAGGGAGCGAAGCCGGCCGATGCGACGACTGCATCACCGGAAGAAAAGAAGACGCTCCTGGACTTCGTGGCCGGCAAGACTGGCTTCGAACTGCCCTCCACCGCATCAACCGACGCCCCCGAGCCGGACGCCTCTGCTCTGGATTCCTTGTTCCCTTCGAATCTGCCAACCGATCTCGCCAATCAGAGCGGCTGGGAAGACGTGCATGGTTTCTCCGACATGCTGGACGTCACCAATTGGGGCTTTGGAGCCGGCTTTGACCTTTCGTCTGTGTCGCCCGAGCTCACGCCCAGCGGCAGCAGTCATTCCAGCGACATCTCGCAGTCGGAAAGGCTGCGTATCAATCTCGAGTGGGATGCTTTTGGGAATGGCGATACCGGGGTGCCGGAGATTCTGTCGTTGAAGCAATTGGGGCTAGACACGCCGAAGGAGGCCAGCGGCGATGGTGATACTGCGATGCTGGATGCTGGATCGGAGGAGGTTGCAGAGGGGGCGGAGGGGAAAGAGCAGAAGAAGAAGACGGAGGCGGACGGAGATTTGGCTTGGGCGGCGGATCTGGTGCAGTGGGATTCGGCTTGGTTTCCTGAGGGCGACGATGAGCCGAGTGCGCCGAAGAAATTGTTCGATGCGAGGGCGCCGTTTTGAGGGGATTCGGGCTGCCAATCCCCAGGGCTCTGGTGGGTTTTCGGATTGGGCGATGGGGACACATGGGGCGAAGGAACGAACGGCACGCAGCGATGGTGTTGGCGGGAGTTTTTTCATTTTCCCGAGATTATACCCCATCTTTTGGTTCTTTGGTATGGTACGTAGGCGAGTGATCTGTTCATTTTGGTAGAGGGCATAGTATCCACGATCGTATTGAAGCAGTTCTACCCCAAATCTACTCGACTTTTCCAGTCCGCCTTGCCATGCGCTGCACTATGGACACCGGGCAAGGCTGCTTTACAGGCTCCGAATCGCGCGGAAGCGCCCCTCCATCACCGCCTTCGAGACGGCCGCCTCGGGCGCGAAGCCTTCAAATGCGTGCGGGACGCCGGGGAACATGTGGAACTCGCACGGCACTCCAGCCTTGCCGAGCGTGGCGGCGTATTGCAGGTCCTCGTCGCGGAACAGATCCAACTCGCCCACGTCCATGTATGTTGGGGGCAGGTTCTTGGCATCATTGACAGTCATTCGTCCGGCGGCCTGGCATTTACAGCATTAGTGTCATCCTGACTATGGGCGGCGAGGGTGGCTTGCCTCGATCGGATCCACGCCGTCCTTGCCCTGCTTCTCGCCCAACACCGCCTTCCAGCCCGTGATATTGTCGTCCGTCGACCACGTCGCATACGGCGCGAGATTCTCGTCGACCTGCACATTCCTGTCGTCCAGCATGGGGTAGATGAGAATCTGCTTCGCCACCGCCGGCCCGCCCTTGAGTTTGATGTAATGCGCCAAGCTCGCCGTGATGCCGCCGCCGGCACTGTCGCCCATGATGCCTATGCGGCGCGCATCGACGCCCAGCTCCGCCGCGTGCGCCACGAGCCATTTCAAGCCGGCGTAGACGTCGGACACGTGCACGGGGGCCTGCACCTCGGGCGAGAGCCGGTAGTCGACCATCAGGAAGGGCACGCCGGTGGTGGAGACGTACCGCTTCACCACCTGGTCGTACTGCTCGACCGTCAGGGCAATGTAGCCGCCGCCGTGGGCGTAGACGATGGCGGAGCCGGACGGCGTGCTGCCCGTTTTGGTGTACCAGCGGCACAGGATGGAGTGGCCGTCCTCGGCCTGCGCGTGGAAGTCTTTCGTCTCCACGTCTGCGACGGGGGTGTGTAGGCTGATGAGAGCGGCGAAGAGGCCGTCGAGAAGCTGGCGGCGGCCGTTGACGTCGCCGGCCTGGGATAGAATTGTTAGAATGACGACTGGGATGAGGGGGATTGGATGTTTTGGGGCTGACGGGGATCTTGGGCGGCTCTTGCCCGCCCATGAGTTTGGCGAGGGCCGAGCCAACTTCAGCATCGAGAGTGAATGGCATGGTTGTGGAGATATTGGCTAAGGAGATTGACGAACAGTGAGTACCGGTATCCTATGTTTGTTGCTTGTTGCTTGCAGAGCATACAGACGCTGACAACGTGGGGCTCTCGTATACGAGGGGAAGCTCGTTCCAGCGCCCGACCGACTGGCACCTCCGCTAGCCTTCATCCCCTGCGGCCAATCAAATCGTAAGCTCTTCCACCTCTCCTCGTATGGCATCCTGCTCCATCAACTTCGTTTCTTCAGAAACTCCTTGCGGACCGCATTTCCAAAGCACTCGACAGCCCGGCTCAGCTTATGTCCAGGCGCTGCCGCGAAAGTGAGGCGGAAGTACGTGCGGTCTTGGTTGGTCTTGCTCACTGCAAACCAGCTGCCGCTGCTGACTAGCACTCCTTCTTCTCTCGCTCTGGCGTGCACGCTGCCCTCGATCGATACTTGGAGGGCCGAATCAATGCCAACGCCTTCGCGCCGAGCCTTTGGATGCTTCTTCCAATCGACTTCGACCCACAGAAACATTCCGCATTCAGGCACTGTCCAATTGCAAATCTCGATGGGCAGATATCTTCGACATGCATCGAGCGTGGTGTTCAAACGCTCATTATATCGTCGTGACTGATGCATGAGCCACTGGAAGAATCCCTCATGGCCCCATCTTTCCACCAGAAGTTTGTAGAGCATTACTTGCGACGGTCCGCTGGCACCCATTGTACTGAAATCCGAATGCGCTGTGAAAGCCGCAATCAGTTGAGAGCATCCGCTTATCCAACCGCATCGAAGCCCTGGAGCAATGATCTTCGATGTGGAATCCAGACGAAGCACGCGACCGCTTGTGTCCAACGACAGATACGACAGGGGCAAGTCGGTGAGGTATTTGTCGGCCGTGACATGCTGCTTCTCCGTCGTATCGGCGTGGTGGAAGGGGCCAGACAGGCGAATGAAGTAGTAGGGATCATCCTCGATGATGATGAGATCGTGCCTCTCCACCACGGCGTATATCGCTCTGCGACGCTCTTCCGGTTGAGTTATGCCGGTGGGATTCTGTCCACACGGAACCAGGTACAACACTTTGGGCTTTGGGCCTGACGCCACGTCCCACTGTAGCAACCTCTTGTCCAGAGCGACCGGATCCAGGCCATCTCTATCCATCTCAACCCCGACGAGGTTCAATCCAAGAGGCCTCGCAGCTTCCATCGCTCCCGTATAAGTATATTCCTCCATCAATATCGAATCGCCGCGGTCGCACAGCATTCTCAGCAGAATCTCAATGGCTGAAGTTGCACCGCAGGTAAGGCTAACATCCCAGTTGATGTACTGCGGGTTATGCATCAACTTAGTGTGTTGGTGGACGAAGCGAAGCAGCGGTGCCAGCCCCTTTGATGGGCCGTAGTCCAATGCTGTGCGGAGATCGAACGCACTTTCCCCTTGAGTACAGATCATCGGCAACGCAGCGTCTCCCTGATTTGCTTCCGTTCGAGTACCATGAGAATCTGTCGCTCCCGGCATGATCATGGATTGCCATGGATAGAACTCCGACGCCGGCCTCCCGACACCAAGGGATATCACATCAGCTTGTGGTGTCTTGGCAGAGCTCTTCAGCGTCGAGACACGTCGACTTGATGCCTCGAGACTGAAATGATGGTCCCAATTCTTGGCGTGGGGTTTGGCGGGCTGGATTCTTGTTGAGCCGTTGGGCGAGGCTTCGGGAGACTTGATGCAGCCTTGCGTTGATTGGCGTTGCGCGAATTCCGATAGTTTGTGTTGCAGCATTGTGGCCGACTGGGATTTTTCTAATTGAACGACTAAATACAAAGAATATTTCGATTTGATTGAACCACATTCGCAGGCAGCAAATGCGTGTCGAGTTATATATCTGGATGGGCGCCTTCACACGAGCGCGCGGAGTAGGCGGAGTGAAGTCGGCGTTGGCGGAATGCTTTCCGGATTTGGTCCGCGTTACTTCAACCCGTCTTGTTCAGACGACGATTCGTGGTTACATTCGACGAAAAGTACATCGAGAGTTTTCAGAAACACGCTTTGATGCGTTCAGACTGCACTGAGAGATCCCAAGATGCCTTCCACAATCACTGTCGCAGATTACCTGTTTACGAGGCTGAGGCAGCTCAATGTCGAATCGGTACACGGGGTGGGTTGACACCACTCTCTTCCCGCTGGCAAAGAATGTACATTGACAGGTCCAGGTGCCGGGAGACTACAACTTGTCATTATTGGACTACGTTGAGCCGAATGGACTGCACTGGGTAGGGAATGCGAACGAGCTAAACGCCGCGTATGCTTCCGATGGCTATGCGAGGCTGAAAGGTCTCTCAGCGCTCATAACAACGTTTGGTACATTCATGTCTCCGCGCGATTAATCAATTGGACCTACTAAACAAGCAAAACTAACGTCACTCTACAGGGGTCGGCGAGCTGAGCGCCATCAACGGCATCGCCGGCGCATACGCCGAACTCGCACCCGTCGTGCACATCGTCGGCACGCCCGCCCGGAAATCCCAGCAGGAGAGGGCAAAGGTCCACCACACCTTTGCCGATGGCGACTTTCAACGCTTCGCTCTCATGTATAGACACATCACCGTTGCGCAAGCGGAGCTGAGCGACCCGCGTACCTGCGCGCAGCTCATTGATTCCACCCTCCAGCAATGCCTCATCCACAGCCGTCCGGTCTATCTCGCGCTGCCCGCTGATGTGGTGGGCATCCGAATCGACGCCACACCTCTGCAGACGAGCATTGAGCTACCGAGGTCCCTACCACCATCGGTAGATGCTGAAACAGCGCTCGCAACGGTTCTCGATCGCATCTATTCCAGCCAACGTCCTATGATCCTCGTGGACGGCGAGAGCCGAGCATACGGCATCCTGACCGAGCTCCAGCAGCTCAGCACGATCACTCACTGGTCAACATGGACAACCATCTTCGGCAAAAGCTGCATCGACGAGTCTCTGCCCAACTTCCGCGGCATTTGGAAAGGGAGCGCCGCCAGCCAGCACGACAAGGATTTTGTGAAAGGGCGGGATCTCATTTTGTGCTTTGGACCCCATTTCAGTAATACCAATAGCTACGGCTACTCGAGCGTGCCGGACGCTAAGATCAGCGTGCACTTCATGCAGACGAGTGTGCAGGTGGATGGGCAGACGTTCAGGGATCTGCCGGCGAAGCAATTCCTCTCTGCGCTACTTGCGAAGTTGGATCCTTCGAAGATGACCAAGTCTCCGGAAGAGGTGGTACTGAACGGAGAGAAAAATGGCATTCCCTCACCGCCGGGGAGTGCACCTCTCACGCAGGACCACTTCTACAAGTTCTTTGACAAATACCTCCGATCAGGTGATGTACGTTGCTTCCAATCTTGCCCCTCCACTCAAAGCTACATTTAGCACAACACTCACAATGCCCAACAGGTCATCCTCGCCGAAACCGGCACCGCAGGCCACGGCTGCCGCGACTTCAAACTCCCGCCTCACTCTCTGCTCCTCAAACCCACCACCTGGCTCTCCATAGGCTACATGCTGCCCGCCACGCAGGGCGCAGGGCTCGCGCAGCGCGAACTCCACGCCGCAGGCCGCTGGTCGGCAGCGCATCAACCGCGCACCGTCCTTCTTATCGGAGACGGCAGCTTCCAGATGACGGTGCAGGAATTGAGCACGATCATTAGGGAGAAACTGAATGTCCTGCTCGTTTTGATCAATAATGATGGGTACACGATTGAGCGGTGCTTGCACGGTTGGAATCAGGGGTATAATGACATTGCAAGGTGGAAGTACCTGCAGGCGCCGGCGTTTTTCGGGGCGAATGAGGGTCAAGGTGGCGAAGGAGGCTACCGTGCTTCCACGTATCGCGCGGAAACGTGGGACGAGTTGGAGAAGGTGATGGCGGAGGAGGACGGGGAGGAGCCGAAGCTGAAGATGGTGGAGGTTGTGATGGATCGCGAGGATGCGCCGATTACGTTGAAGGGGTTGTTGCAGCAGCAGAAAGATGCGGCGGCGGTGGCGCAGAAGTAGGTACTTTAAATGCTCGCACCATCAAATTTTTGTACACATGTTGATACTCTATGCACGATCACGGCCCACCATATCCGATCTCTGATCGGTTGTCATCGATGACACGCCCATACCTATGCAGCAGTCAGCAAAAGTCCACATCATGAGACGCGCAATGTACACTCACTCCAACAACACCCGGAAGAACCACACCTCAAAATCCTCATTCCGCAGCACTTTGTGCGCCCACTCACTCCCCTGCTCCGCCAGCCTGGCCCCCAACTCCTCCCCCCCCTCGCCGGTCGCGGAGAAATACCGCACGCTCTCCAACACCTCGTCGCCCCGCAGACTCAACGGCACGTAATGCACCCATGGCCGAAGCCATTCCTGATGCCACTCGCGGAACACGGCCATTTTGAGCACGAGGCTCTTCGACTTGAGGAAGGCGTAGAAGCGGCCGGAGAAGGCGTTGCCGTCCAGGTCGAGCAGGTAGCGCCACTTCCAGTGGTCCTGCTGGTCGACGCCGCCCTGGATGTCGAAGAACTCCCGCTGCGCGTCGCAGTCTTCCTTGTCGCATTGCCCGATGTGGGAGAAGTGGACGTTCATGCGGTTTTGGTAGTCTTTGCGCGGCACGGATTTGACGTGGTATTCGCTTTCTCCGCCGGGCGTTTCGGTGCGCTGCAGGATCTTTGCGTCGTCGAGGGCGTTGAGTTTCGTCACCATGTGCTGGCGATGTTGGCGTCGCCAGCCACCGTTTCGGCTGAAGCCTCCGGTCGTGCTACCGCGCCAGAGCAGGGTAGGCGTCTTGGCTTTCCACGTGATGTCGCGCGATTCTTCGTACTTGACCTTGCCATACCAGTACCACGGACTGGGGTACAAGATGTCGTTGAAGCTGCTGACCTTGCTCTGGCTGAAAATCGGGTATAGGAGATGCGCAAAGTTGACTGCGTTCGGTCGATCGAAAAAGCCAAAGGTCTTGGAGAATGAGGGGGAGTTGCAGATGTCGTTGAATGCCGTCTGGTTGTAGACGAACCCAAGTTCTCCCAAGGCGTAGGAGGTAAGATTGTCGGTTGCGAACGCCTCATCGAGCGTTCGGGCGGGGGTATCGGGAGCGCAAGAGAGCCGGGCAGGATCCCAGACGGGTTGATGAGCGTATGTGTTGAATCGAGTCGTTTTGCTTTCAGCAAAGCTCTGGCCATCATTCACGTCCGCTGGACGGCCGGAAAATGCATTCCGTAGTCCGCTGGTCTTCAGGATAGCGGGCATATTTTCGTCCAGTGCAATGGAGACCAGACGGGATAGGTCGTCATGAGGGACGATGACACGCGGCTCGTCGTGGATGTTGAATGCCAGATCCATATCGGGCAAGTATTGCACAAAATTTTGGATCATGCCAACAGCGGCCTGCTGCAGCCATTCCTCTCCGCCATGTACTACCGCCGGTTTCCCATCCCTCAGGGCCAAGCCCATGAGAAAGTTGCCTTGGAAGCCGATGGCTTCTCGGGCTCTTGCTCTGATGGTCGCCGGCGAGATGCCCCAGAACGGCAACATGGTCTTGTAGACGGTGTCGTACTCGTCAATCATCTGTACATTTCTTGCCCTTGCAAACTCAAACCATTTGTCGAAATGAGGTGGGGGCGGGATGTTGTAGCGACGTCTGTACTCCGCGACTGCCGCATCAAGAGTCTGAGATTGGCCTTGGAGTTTTTGCTGCCATGACACATCGGCTTCTGCGATGAGTTGTGCAATGGGATGCGAGCGAGTATCGTGTAGCTCCATTGGTGCCAAAGGCGTTGCGGGTGGCAGGGGCTGCAAGACATCCGAGAAGCCTTTCTGGGTTGTGAACGCAGGTTTCCCAGCTCCCGAGTAATAAAGAACGGCGGAGAACGCGAAAGACAGAGCGGCGATGAGCGTCAGTATCCGCTGGTAGCGCATGCCCTTTCTCGCCTCGCCTGAGGTTAGGTCGGAGGTATCGAAGAAGCTGAAGACTGTAGCTGCGCAAAGTGCAGCGAACCAGAGACGGCTGAAGGAGAAATCGACCGAGAGCTGAGAGACAACTGCGGCGATGAGAGGAACAAAGGACGTTGCAAGGGTGCCATTGCGTTGGATCTGGTTAGGGCAGAATGTCAGCTGGAAATGTGAATATTGAATGACGGAGTCCGAATACTCACCATCATCAACAAAGCCCAAAACATAAGTAAATGCACGCCAATCAGCAGAATCGACAAGAGAAATCCCAGAGCGCCCTGATGCAAAAGCCACTGCTGGCCCATTACATGGCCGAAAAGACCTAGATACCCTGGCGCGCCAGATGTGAGAGTCTCCAGAATAGCAGCCAAGGTGATCGCCACGGCTGCGGATGTAGAAATGTCGCGAATGAGGACCGCTGCTGCATCGTTGCTGGAGCTAGAGCTCTTGACCGATTGAGATAGCAGCCCGTTGGCCGAGTAAATGACATTCCCCCGTCGACTACTTTGCGCCTCTATGCTCGCTTTTTCTATGCACGCAAAGGCCAGCACTTGCAATGCAGCAGACGAGAGGCCCAAGGGGAATGTGGTGTAGTCTTGAGCGGTGATGTAGGTTGCGAACACGGCGGAGGTGGTTAGTATGGCCAGCGCGACCATGGAGCCGGAGACAGCGAGTGCTCTGGGCCTGCCAGGACTCGGGGGAGGAGATGCGGTGCTCGCGTCCAGGCCAAAGACATCGCTCCGGAGTAGGCAGTATGCGAAGCAGGGCAGCAGGCCGTTCGCCCACCAGAGCGCAGTATCATCCACCACCCTCGAGCAGAGTTGCGCCAGCGCCAACAAGCCGCCAGCCAGCCATGACTGTCTCCGTATTGATCCGTCTATTGATGCAGTGTGGCGACTCGTTGTGAGCGAGGTGTATGCACAGAGCAGGATCCATGCAATGGCGCTTGTGAAGAGGGAGTGTTGGGTCGGGGTGCCTATGTGTGCGATGATGGAGCACGCGAGCAGGAGGATGGGGATGGCGCGGTGGGAGGCGGGGCCATCGTGACGAAGCGACGACGGTAGCATGGAGTCTGTCACCGCGGGATCATTTTGAGGAGGAGAAGGGGAGGAATTAAGCAAGGCGCAAGTTTCATTGGGATGATGTGGTAAGGGTGGAAAGGAGTGACGCCGTGGACCCTGCAAGTTTGAAGATGCCTCAGGCCGCAACACCTCAGCCTTTCTCACTCTATGCACGCGAATGTCTGGACTGATCTACTTTGTCTTTGACAGGCCTACTAACTTCATACCTCGAGGAATATGGCACAAAACACTGGTCAGTACCACATCGCCATATTGGTGGCATATTGCCCTAAATCGAACAGTTTCGCACCCTAATGCCACCGACGCCAATCAAGGACACTGTACCGGCGGGAAACTATTTCCAATCTGCTTCCCCTGCAGCTCGAATAAATGCTTCCTGACGGTTCGAATCTGCGTGTTGTTATGCGCAGTATTATTCGGGTCGCCATAATGCATCGTAAATCCATCGTCATGGTCCACATACACCGAGCAATTCGGCACATCGTGCATGAACAGACTCCAGAACAAATCGCCCGCGACAACATTCGTGTTGTTCTGCGTGACACCGAACCAGGATTGCAGCGGTGCCGCGCTGCGCACGTTGCCCGTCCAGTCGTATTCGCCCGCGATGTAGGCCTTGTTCGCGCCTCCCGCAAGCGCAATGTCGGAATTGAGTTTGGCGATGTTGGGCGGGTAGAAGTGGTCGCTCATGATGTCCACGCTGTCGATCGTCAGGTGCGTTTTGTTGATGCCGTAGGTGCCGTCGATGCACAGCTTCTTGGGCGCGAGTTGCTTGATGTAGGAGCATATTTCATCCGTCCAGGCCGGGGGCACGTCCATGTCGCCGAACACTGGACCGCCGAGCTCGTTGCCTGTTTCGTAGGCGAAAATGGTGGGGTCTTCGGCGTAGGTGAGATTGGTGTATTGGTTTTTGTGGGCGAGGAGATGCTCGATGTAAGTTTTGAAAGCATCAACTATGGTCTGGTTGTTGTAGAATTCCATGACTAGAGGACTGAGCGGCGTGGCTGAACTGGAGATGTCGATGCCGAACCAGCGGAGGAATACAAACTTGCCGCCGTGATAGTAGTCGTAGTTGTCGATCAATGGTGCAAAGAGGCGCAGGCCATGCAATCCAGCTTGGTAGACGGCCCAGTCGATCGTGTCGAAAGCCTGATCATTCCACTGACCCAGTTCTGGTTCAAGTGATAGCGGATAGCCGACGGAGACGCCCATGGTGGTGGAGCGGAAAGCATGAGCACCCATTGTCACGAGCGTGCTCATGATCTCGGTAATCCGGCCTTGGGTTGGGTATGAGGCGGGTGGCGCATAAGGCTGTCCGGCTGGTGGCACGACGTTCTGGTCGATGCCGAGCCAATATACATTCCCTCCCGATGCTGTCCATGGCTTCCCGTTGAGCAGAAGCTGGGATCCGTTGCGAGTCACGTATTGGTTCTTCGTCGAGGTGGACTTCGCGGCACAAGCCACCGCCGCGAACAGAAGAGCATTGCAAAGCAGCATGGCGGGATGTCTAGCAGACGAGCATGTTGCTGAACTGCGAGCATGAAGTAGGGGAGGCCTTTGTTGATCAGTCGGATTGGGAAGTGTAGATCCTTCCGTGCTGGATGCGGAAGATTGAATTCGAATCGCCTAAGCTAGCCTTCGCTACGCCGATCGTTTCGTAGCGACCACGACTTGCCGTCCTGCCCGCGGACTTTCCAAATAGTATGCAGGTGCAGTCGTCAAGGCCGATTTGCGGGGAAAGACAGGGAGAATGCGTGACAGACACGAAACTGAAGAAATGTTCACTCGGAGCACGCAGCCTTGTTTGCAGCGCATCCAGAATAGGAAGGTAGCTCGTTCCATCTGAGCGCACTTCAAATACATCTTTGTCCGAGTCAACAAACAACGAGTAGACTCTGTATATGCCGGCTTCTATGCGAGTTAACGAAATGCAACTCTATGGCGCTCCCAGATACAGCCAGTCCAAATCCTTATCCTCAGGCCCCAACCCCCGCACCGTCAGAACCTGTTCATCGCCAGGGACGACATCAATGGCACTGTCGCTGATCAACAGTCCCTCTCGCTCTTCAAAAACCAGGCCTTTAGTCGGCTTCTCGGCAGTGACGGTGACCTCGTTTCCTTTCCGCTTGACTTTGACTCCTCGATCGCAGAAATCGAGGTATTTCAAAGGTTGAGGCCAGTCCACGTCTCGCGCAACGACCTCGTCGCCGATCCATATCCGCGCGGCTAAGACGTGCGGCTCTTCGTGCTCGTGGTCGATCACGCCCTCGCAAATCTCGGTCGAGTGATTCGCTGCAATTGTGACCTGTTTCTTCGTTATTCGTTCTTTGATCTCCTTGCCCGTTTGGATACTGATGAAGCGTAGCTCCACTGTAGCCTCGACATCGACCAGTCTCGAGCTTGAGACCCAGCACTGGTAGGTGCTACTTTTGGCGGGGTGAGCGTGGACTACACTCCAGTCGTGGTGCTCGCGCTTCACTGCAACAGCTATAGGAGCGAGCACTCGTCGCATGGCGTAGTAGGCTGGCTTCTTACGTTGATAGTAGTCGACGATCGCCCAGGAGATGGTTGGCCAGCAGTCATTGAGCTGCCACACGAGCGCACCACCGCAGTGACGGACCTTGCCACCCCATTGATGGCGCCAGCCACGATAGCCGAACATCAGTGCCTCGGCCTGGCTCAACTGCGTGAGATGGATGTATTTCTTAAAGTCCGTCTGAAGCCGGAAGTTCTCGACCAGGTACGTTGCGATCCTGCGCTCGTGGCCGTCGGCTTTATTGTGGAAGTCGATTATCTGACTCTGAGGGTTGATCTTGGAAATATCATCAACGAAGGATCGGATTGTGTCGATGTGTGGGAAGGCCTCCATGCCGAACTCGCTGTTGAATCGACCTCCCAGCGTGTCGAAGATTTGGTACTTCTCTTGGGTACCATGCCACACGTTCCACTGATGCATGTCGCCCACCGTGGGATCAGAGGAGATCTTGCCATCGCCCCACGGCGAGCCGGGGTGGTACACTACGTGAGGGCAGTGTGCAGCAACAACTTCTGGCAGTAACTTTGATTCCCTCAGTCAGCATAATGACTTTGCAAGTGACACAAGGGTCCGCATACCTTTTCGTAAATGTACCGGGCGGGGAAATCAGTCTTTAGCCAGCTCTCCGGGCATTTGTCTTCGTAGTCGTATGTCAGGCCATAGGATTCTTGCACTTGATAGTCCTCGTTGTTTCCAGCATATATCACAAGCGACGGATGATGGCGCAGGCGTTTCATCTGACACACCGACTCACGCTCGATGGAGGACAGGATCTCGGGGAAAGCAGGATAGTTGCCGCACCCAAACATGAAGTCCTGCCACACGAGCACGCCGAGCTCGTCGCAGAGATCGTAGAACTCGTCTTCCTCCCAGTTGCCGCCGCCCCAGTTGCGAATCATCGTTTGGTAACCGTCGACCATCATCTGCAGCCAGCCGCGGAGCTTTTCGGATGTCACTCGGGGGGTGAAGCTATCGGCAGGGATCCAGTTTGAACCACCGCAGAACACATCAATATTGTTGATGCGGAAGTAGAATGACTTTCCCGACTCGTCGGGCTCTTGAACTAGCTCAGCGCGCCGGAGTCCAGTCCTTCGGGACACTGAATGTTGCTCTTGGCCATTGTGCAGAAGGGTGGCACGCAAATCGTACAGCGGCTGTGCGCCATAGCCGTGAGGATACCAGAGCTTGGGCTGGTCCACATAGAATTCTACGCTGGCCTGCCCGTCGTGATCGATGCATGTTCTTTCGGCAAACACCTCGGCGCCGTTCAACTTGACATTGAAACTGACAGTCATGCCCTTCGCCGCTTCAGTCTTTACCCGTATAGTTCCAGTGGCTTTCCGTAGGTCGGGACTTAGCTCATAGTCGACACGGATGTCGTCGATTCGAGCTGTGTAAGACTCCAATCGCACCGCCCTCCACGGGCCACATGTCATGAGAACTGGGCCCCAGTCCCAACCCCAGTGATACTGCGCCTTCCGAACGGCAAGACGGGACATTTCGCCGTTGAAGCCGACCCATCGGTGTTTTGGATGGGCGTCTTTGATGCGACGTGCCTCGACAAGCGCTGGTGCAAACTCGATCTCTAGGAAGTTACCATTGTTGGAAGAGTGAAGGTGTTTAGTGATGTCGACGCGGTGCATGATCCACATGTTATCGCTCCTGAGGATCTCCTTGCCGTTGAGCCTGACGATTGCGAAAGTATCCAGCCCATCGAATGCCAGGACATGCGTGGAGTGACTACCGAGTTGGCTGATATCGGGGAGAGCCAACCGATAGACCCATGTCGCCTCGCCGACCCATTGACACTTCAGCTCGTTGAAGGCGAAAAATGGATCATCAATGCTGCCACCGCTTTAGTGATTTGTTCAGGGAGGGCATAGAGTGAGAGAGGCATTTACACATGGTTGTCAATCAAGTCCAGGTGCACATTCGTGGGCACTCTCTTGACGGGGAGCCATTCGCCAGCATCCGCTTGCCTAAACTGCCAGTCGTCCGTGAGTTCGTGTGAGCGCATTTTCGTGGTCATGCTCGGCGTTAAAGTGGAAGCGTCGCGAGGGACGCATCGGGGGCTCTTTTAATGAACATTCGAGATCGTGCAAGTGGAGCCCGACGATCGGAGAAAGGCGTGTCTTCCACACACAGTCCAAACGATGCCATCTCCGTGTCCAGCGAGGATGCCACTACGTGGCCCGGGCGCGTTGGAGAGACGGCGCTAGCTGTTTCGGGCACGGAGAAGCGGCCTTGCGGCCGCCACCCGTGCCTGTTTGGGGACAGCCTCGCCGCTCGACCCCACCTCACCCGCCTTCTCCGCCTTCCTCTCCACACGCACACCACACCTCCGTGTCGAATCGGGCTAGTTGGCCATGTCCTCCGCCATTGTGCTACCTCGCGTGGCTTCTCGGGCACTTCTTGGATACATCTCACGCATCTGGAGCGTCCCCAATATGGATTGCCTCGTTGTCGACGGCTCTATTTATTCATCCCATGCGGACCCCCATCCCATCCCATCATCAACTCTCTCCGTTCCTCCTGATCCCCGTTGAGACCGACAGATCAACCACCAGCCTGCTTCGATTCCACCCTTCATTCATTCGTAGGACACCCAAGCAACAAGTATACCCTAACCATCCAGCGTCATGTCAGCCCTTGCCGATGTCAAGTCCGCTGCTGTGGCAGAACAATTGGATCGCGTGAGTCGTTGCACGACACTGAGCCGTTCCCTTCCAGCTAACTGGTGTCGCTAGTTGCCCGACAAGGAACGAGTGGTCGATGTCAAGACCATCACGGGCAGTGATGCCTACGCTGAAGCCTTGATCAAAGAGCCACCTCGGCTTACCGCCAGAACCATTGCCCTCCTTGGCTGTCTCCTCTTGGGTTGTTTTGCCCAAACTGTGAATGGATTTGACGTTAGTTCGCATGAAAATGAGCCTTAAAGCTTGTAACTTGGTGACTACGGCTGACAATACGCGATTTAGGGTTCTCTGTTCAACGGACTTCTGGCCAACAACCAGTTCCTGACCTTCTTCGGCGGATCGGCCAGCGGCGAATGGGCCGCCATCAACTCCGCCATGTACCAAATTGGAGGCGTGTGTGCCCTACCCTTCGTGGGACCCGCCGTCGATACATGGGGACGAAGAGTCGGCTTGGCCATAGGGGCATGGATCATCATCTTCGGAACCATCATCAATGGCACCTCGGTTTTCGGTGGAGCGGATGCCCAGCTCAAAGGAGGCCGTTTCCTCCTCGGCTTCGGTGTGTCAATTATCGCCTCTGCCGGCCCGATATACGTCGTTGAAACCGCCCATCCGGCATGGCGCGGTGTCGTAACCGCCTATTGCAATACCTTCTGGTTCGTTGGGAGCATACTCGCCAGCGGTGCCGTCCGCGGCGCTCTAACCTTGACCGGCAATCGATCATGGTTGATTCCAGTCTGGCTCCAGGTAAGCCACCGACCATATTTCCTGTCATACCTTGGCCACAAGTAGCTGACGAGCATGCAGCTGTTCTTCCCCGGATTCATCGTCCTGTTGGTATGGTTCATCCCCGAGAGTCCTCGATGGCTGTACGCACACAACAAGCGTGAAAAGGCGATCGCCACCCTTTCGAAATGGCACGGAGAAGGCCGTGTAGACTCTGCGTGGGTTCAGCTTCAAACGTCGGAGTACGAGGAATACTTGAACACCAATGGCACTGTAAGATACACCATTCCACCTTCGTTAGTCGATTAAGTCACCAGGTACTGACGACACCACCACAGGATCGACGCTTCTGGGACTACAGCGCTCTCTTCCGCAATCGAGCCAGCCGCTACCGAATCGCCTGCAACTGCACCTTTGTCATCTTCGCCCAATGGGCCGGGAACGGAGCGCTGACCTACTTCCTCGTCGCCGTTCTTCACACCGCCGGCTACCGCTCCTCCATCACCGATGCCAACATCAACCTCGCATACTCCTGCTTCCAATTCTTCTTCGCCCTCTGCGGAGCCGCGCTTGTTGAGCGAGTTGGTCGTCGTCCCCTGATGATCGGCAGCATGACCGGGTGCTGCATCGTCTGGATCGGCATGACCATCGCCACTTCCCGACTCGCCGCGTCCAACGACACGGACAAGGCTGCCGGCCAGGCTGCTCTCGCCATGATCTTTCTCTTTGGCGCCAGCTTCTCGATCGGCATCACACCGCTTCAGGCACTCTACCCTGTCGAAGTCCTTTCCTATGAGATGCGTGCCAAAGGAATGGCCTTCAGCTCCCTAGCAGTCAACGCCGGTGGCCTGCTCAACCAATTCGCCTGGCCCATCTCTCTCGCCAAGATTGGCTGGAAGACGTATATCGTCTTCACCATCTGGTGTGGCATCCAAGCCATCGTCTTCTACTTCGTCATGCCTGAAACTCGCAAGCGCACGCTGGAGGAGCTCGATCGTATCTTTGAGGCGCGCAACCCTGTCAAGGCATCTCTGGCCACTCGTGAGATTGCGATTGATGCTGAAGGCACCATCATCGCGTCTGAGGTCAATCCTGTTGTTGACGCCAAGGTATGATGCCCGGTTGATCGGAATGGCAGTATTTTTTGCGAAACACGGATAAGAGTACCGGGGGTTCTTTCAGACAATGAACAAAATGGACGCTTTTCATGTTTTTTACGTTTTACCTCTCCAGTATCATCGGCTGCCATATCGTCAACGCGGCCGAAAATCCTTGTAATGCGTGCTCAGGAAGATGAAGAAGAGTTCCAAGGGGTATACATCAGTCATTGAAAGGGCTGCTCAGCCTCATGCCTCCATATGGCATCGTTCCATGCCATTGATTCATCCAGAGGGTCATCATACGTTTGGAGCCACTCGTCCAAATTCATTTCGCTGGTCAGCATGTCCGTGTCGTCGTAAGACGTCGGCAACGCCTGAGTGCTGCGACTGTCTTTGACAGCATTGCTCGCTGGAACAGGCATAGACGATTGAGGCTGCAGCGGAGCGGCGGGGTGTTCGAGGCTGCAATTAGCGTCGCAGAGTCTTTGAAGCATATTCTTGCATTTCCGCGACAGGGAAAGATCCTTGCGACTGAAGAATGCAATGGCAGTGTGAATCTGTCCCCGCCATGCTTCCACTTCTTCCTCTGCGGCCGCGTGAACCCCTGACGTGCGCCACAAGGAGTTGTGCAGGGAGAGCGAAACCATGGGCACCATGACGGCTTGGTACATCATCCATACGGCGTTCCAATTTGCGATGACTTCGTTCGGGCATGCAACGTTGATGTCTTCGATCGTCTGCGCCGCGAGTTTGCGGCATTTGGCGACGACAATCTGTTCCTCCTCTGATAATGCGTTGTAGGGTAGGCGTCGCAGTGCGCTCGCCAGTAGTAAGGGCCGATGGGCGAGGACGCGCAGCGTCATGTACCACCAGTACATAACCAGTCTTGGTGTCCTCAATTGTTCCGGGCAGTCGCTGTATGCTTGGACGGGCCCGGATACAGGCTCTTGGCCGTATATCGGAGTAGTTGTGGACGGGGGCGGGGGGTTCGTGACAGTGAGAAGGATGGGAGGTAATTCTCGATGCCACTGAACAAGCTCGCCATCAAGGACGGCTAATTCGCTCGTCTCGAGAGTCGTCTGGCTGGCGAGCTTGTCCTGAATATGAGTGGCGAGTTTGCAGAACCTGACGCTGTGAACGAGAGGCAGCAGCTTGATGGACGCGAGATATTGAGCGTTGTTCGTTTGCTCGGGAATCTGCGGCGTCTTGACGGTGACGGCTGCTCCGAGGCGACCAAGCGAGGGGCGACCAGTGCTCATAGATGCCCAGGTATCGAGACAGACCAGACTCCACCATGTCCGCCGTCGCGTCTCCACCGGTATCTCGGCCGTGCCGGATTTTTGCGGGCTGCTGAACTCGCGGTGCAGCCCCATCGCGACAGCCATGCGGAGGGCGGCGCCCATCAATGCATTGGCTTCGTTTGGACGGCTCAGCCAGTGGAGATAGTACCCGGTCAGCAAGCCAAGAGCCTGTAGGACAAAGAGATTACCACTTCCGAAAAGCTCGAGCGAGAATTGTACGCGCACGCGATGCGAGAACAGTAGATGCTCTTCTTTCGTTGAGGTGGGGTCCGCGAGCGAGCCTAAGGCTAGGACGATATTGAGTAGCATCGACCAGGGTGCATCTCTGCGGTTGGTATAGAGGTAGAGATAGCGGAACTCTTGCTCGTCAATCATGGGCATCATAGGATGCACACGCATGAAGTACATGTCGATGTACCTTTCGCCAACATCCGCCGGGGGCAATGTAGTCGGGTCACCATTGAAATCCAGTAGCAATCTGTTTGGCGAATTCGAATTTCGCCGGCTCGAGTTCGATGTCTCTGTATGATATTGCGCCATCCAAGCCCGGACCGACGGCTCGATCTTGAAGATAACCTCGAGAGCTGCGCTGATGGATGAAACGCCGACGTACGACGTCCTTTGGCGGACCGAGATGGAGAGAGCATTGACATCGTCCGCGACAGTCCACATGTGTCTTCCATATCGTTGCGCCTCGTCCGCAGCAGGATCTCGCTCGGGGGCCTGCTCGAGAGCTGACAGACTCTCGGCGCCGGCTGACGAGTGCGGTGCGGTTTCCGAGAAGTCGTTGGAGCTTACATTGTCAAGTAGAGCGCCGGCATTGCCTGCTCCGCTGCTCGCACTTGCGAGAGCGGCCGTTGCATTGCTATCAGAGGCCGGGCTCGAGGCATCCAGACGTTGCACCAAGCGCACGAGTTCCTTCCGACTCAACGTTGCCAATTGCTCGGGATCGTGCTCTGGGAAAAGCTTTGAACAAACCCCCGTCAGTAGCTCGACACGAGCTTGCAGACTATCGACATTGCTGCTTCCTCTCATGTCAGTATGCTTTCTGTGCGGGTTGTAGTCTGAGACTCGACATACGCTCGGGTGGAGGCTGCTCTCCGTGTCTGCTTTGGATAGCTACACAATCTGGGATGATTATACCAGAGGCATTGCTGACAGGGATGCCCGCCATCACACCTGGTCTTCCTTCGTCGGCACTCTAGACATGCGAGAGTGGTCGAAATGCGGCGTCGCGCCTGTGAATCGTCGGGCTGTGCATCGGCTTTGGCGACATGGAAGGTGTGATACGACATGCTTCTCCCTCCAATACGCCGGCATCCTCTCTACGTCGCGCAGGATTCGAAAGTCCTACATCCGATTCACGCAGTGAGAATAGACAGACCATGCTGCCAGAACGCCCACGGCTGACCCACTAAGTTCGTTGGTGTGGTGTCGAGTCTCGGCCCCCGCGCTTGCCCAACTGCGGAGGGAATCTTTAGTCAACCCAAAGGGGTGCGGAGTTGAGATTCCAGACCGAAAGGGTCCTTGGCTGCTTCAACAATTAATGGACATCTTACTGATCACAATTAAAGCAAATCCACAGCACTGTAGTTAGGCTTTGACGATGTCACACCTCACATACTACGCCTACAAAGGCTTCGGGGAGCGTCAGGCCCAAAAGTTTCGCTATAGCCAGGCTGTGCGAGTGGGAGACCGCATTGAATGCGCTGGCCAAGGCAAGAGCACCTACCAACCAGACCATTCGTTTCGTAATCGGTACGCTGACGAAACCCAGGCGGCTGGAATCCGGAAACCGGTGAAATCTACAAAGAGATCAACGAGCAGATCGATCAGGCGTTTTCGAATGTCGAATTGACGCTCAAAGACGCAGGCGGCCGTGGTTGGTCACAAGTCTTTCGAGTCAATTCATATCACGTCCCGCTCAACAATGAAGCGTTGGCGGCAATGGTCCGCAATTTTGCGAAATGGATGCCAGATCATCGTCCTATCTGGACTTGTGTCGGAGTGCCGCGCCTGGGCGAAGATGATATGAGGGTGGAGATTGAGGTCGTAGCGCACGATCCTGAGGGAGCGCAGACGGCGACTGCATCGGCGTCTTGAGGAGGCTTGAGATGTCTTGATTGAGGGCTACGTGCACGCAGCGTTGGGCTTTTCAAGACGCATCGCTTTCTCGAGGACGTCCAGCGCTTCAGCTTCGACGATCCTTCTTTCGACAAGATAGGCAATGTACTCTCTGATCCACGTCTCCGACAGCTGCATCCATGATCAGCCATGCTGAGTTCACGTGCCGGCGCCTCAAAGCTTACTTGGTTGGAGCAGCCTTCTGCCGATCTGGTTGCCGGCACTCTCAACGCGAGGTCATCCATTGCACCTTTGGCCACTGGCTCGACCTCTGCGAAGAAGGTTTCATCGAATGGCTCTGCTACGTACTTCGCGGCTATCGAGCCAAGCCGTTTCGCAACGAGAAGATTTGTATCTGTGCTGCAGTCGTAGTTGCGTTGGAACTGATGGTAGATCGTCCCCGCCGAGTCCTCGATTACATGGATTCGAGTGCCACGACATGGCCGTGTTCGTCCGAGAGGCTGATGATCAACATCGGTGACCGTGGGGACGAAGATGGATGTCAGCCCGTGTCCCTCCAGACCAGCAGCGGCCCGGATTAGCCAAAGTGGCCTGTCGGCCATATTCGAATCTCCAGGCACTGCTGTTGCCAAACTCGATTGACGGAGATCTATCGTAGAACCGTGGAAAGTGGAAGGCAAAGGATGAAGTCTGGCGTGTCACGTGGGATCGTGCTGCTCGAAACGCGCTAGCGCGCAACCCTCACATCAAGCTTTGAGACGCCGTGATTGTTCAACCTTGACCTCGCATCCTCACTTGTGAATGACCAGCGGTCGCGTCTTGCCGCCCGTCCTCTAAGCCGTGTCAAGCATGGCTCCGACAAGACCACGTCCCCAAGTCGCCGCTCCGCAGGGGCTCAAGAAGGTGCACCGCAAACCGCGTACACAAAGAGAACCCTCCGACAGCTGGGAGCTGCTCGACCGTCACGAACTTGACGCCAACGCGGACGACGATGTGGAAGGGGTAGGACAATCCATGCGCATCCGAAACTCGGCAGATGTGGACGAGGCCATGAATCCGCTACGCGAAATGGCGGACCGCATTGGAAAGGAGGTCGAAACTTTCGCCGTTACTCTGGACACATATCTCTTCAGCCGTAAGGACCGGGAGTCAAGTATCTTTGGCCCCGCCCACGACGTCGTGGTTGCATTCAAAGCGATTGCCGAAGAGAAGGTCCATGAGATCAAGCGAGGTCATGAGCAGGAGGTGAGAGCTCAGCTGAAGAAGGAATGGAGTGAACAGGCGCCAGTTCCTGCTGCTTCTCTCGCCCTTGCGCCTTTCACGTCTACAGGGTTGGGCTCGCTCACCACCAGACAGGCGGAGCAAGTCAAGCAATTACGCCAATGGCAACAAGAGGCGGATATCTGGGAGCTTTTCAGGATACTACTCGAGCTGCACCCATCCGAAGCAAAGGCGCGAGCCGCACGTGCAGGGCATAATGAGAAGCGCCTCAAGGACATGGGACCTCCGCATCGCTATGCTTCTGAAAGTGATCTCTGGGAGCGATTCATTATCGAGAATGACCTGGCAAGAGAGCGATACATGATCAAAACCTGGTTGGAGCAGACTGCAGATCATCAGATCAGTGATGTGCAGGGTATTGTCGAAGAGCTGGAAGCGAAAGCTGGCAGAGGCAAAGGTCTTTGGTCGTCTGGCTGGATGCACACTCGGGAGAAGATCAAAGGCGAGAAGCGGTTGAGGATGTGGCCCAGCGCCGAAGACTCGCCTCAACCTCAGATCAGACGCTCGGACAACACTGAATTGCTCATCACGACCCTCGACCCGGATGCGCCTGCACGACAAAGCCGCACTCTCGAAAAGCCCGATGCCTATTTCGAACGCGCAATTTGGGTGGCCTGCTGGGAAATGCTGCGCCGCGGAAGCTCGCTCGAGGATATTTCAGCCTGGTGTGAAGAGCGTAGAGAGGGTTGGCGAGCTCTTATCATGGGTGCAGGGCTTGATGACGCCAAATCCGCACCATCCAACGTCCTCTGGAGACGAATGTGTCTCCTCGCATCCCGCTCAGGGACTGTGACGGACCACGAGGCTGCTGTCCTGGGCCAAATTGGTGGCAATGTCAAAGCTATGGAAAGGGTGGCGTACTCTCTTGACGATCACCTCTACGCTCACTACAGTGCTGCGCTTACGCAACAATTCGACCAATACCTGCTCGCCACCAATCCCGCGAAGGCCCGCCATTCTACTTCACGTCGGAACCTACTGGAGGATTTCGCGTTCGATCCCGAACACGCACAGCGCGCTATCAACGATTTGATCACGCGTTTGAGGAAGAATGCATCCACCAGTTCGGAGTCTGCTCAACCAATGAAAATCATTCAGAGCTTCTTGCTTGAAAACGAAGTGGCTCGCCTGATTCACACAGTTGGCGCAGCGATTGCGGAGACAGCTGCTCTCCAAGGGCCGGAGGATATGATATATCTCCGTGATCGGGAAGCCAGCAACGGTGGAACGCCCAGGGGCGAGGCGGAGGTCGCACTCAACCCTCAGACGCTGAGAATCGTCGCGCACATGGCCATTGTGCATCGTTTTTCGAGCCCGAATACACTTCACGGGGACGAGCTCCTCGAGGATGAGAACGTGCTCGTAGCTTACATCCAAGCGCTGCGGCAGGCGCGTAAATGGTCTCTCATTCCCAATTACGCAGCCAAGTTGCAACGCCAGAGGTACATTCTCGTCATGGGACGGGTGTTGCAAGACGTCAGGGATGCCGGCGAGCGGACAGAGATCCTTGAGCTTCTGGAAGCGAATCAAATGGACATTGTGTCGATCCTGCAGGAACAACTGGCCTGGCATTTGGACATGGCTTTCCCCAGCCAATATGCTGAGAAGCCATTGACCATCCTCGAACCGGCGCCTCCCGAGAAGGCGATATATCCCGGATATAGAATCAACGAGAAATTCTTGCCGACTGGAGCCGTCGAGGGTGACGACGCTGTGATCAGAGCCTTGGAATGGTTCCTGTTGCTCAAAGGAGGTTGGGAGGTCACGTTCAAAGCCCTTGCAATAGCTTTGAGAAAGTGTCTTGGTAAGTCCTTGATGGGGATGAAGAAAGTAGCATTGCTAACTAGAACCAGTCACTGGGCGCCTCGCATGCGCGGTCAGGATTGTGAATGCCTTCCCATACGACAAAGTCTCCCAGGACAAAGCACAGCAGACAATGGGCGCCAAAATTAACCCCATGGACTGGCCAGCCACGCTTCCTCAAGACGATCTCTCGGACGACGACCTCCGCATCTCCCTTATGAGACGCCAATCCCGAACCTTCCACGAACTCTCCCAACTCGTCTCCATCATCCAATCATTCCACCCCTACCGCCGCGAAGAAGCCAAATACGCCGACGGCGAAAAACGCCCCGCCACGGTGCCCCGGCCCTTGAAAGACGCCAAAGACGTCATCAGCGCAAACATGGAGCCCCTCCTCCACGGCATCCTCCAACACCCCGTCGACGACGTCGAGGCGCAGGATCTGGCGTATATCCGCCTTGCGTACGTGCCGGAGGTGGTGATCACTTACGTTGTTGTGCTTTACGCGGCCGGTCGGACGATTACTAGGGATGCGTTGCTGGACAGCATGGAGCTCAGCGGGGTGATTGCGAACTCGGAGCCCGCAGATGTTGCGAGTGGGGAGCCTGGGAATGGGCTGGCGGAGGTGTTTGTGCAGGCCGGCAGGATGAGGGAGCTGGTGGAGTTTTTCGCGAAGACGGCCAAGTCTATGCTGGTGCTCAAGGCGGAGGGCAAGCCGTGGAGGCCGAAGAAGGGGACGGTGGGGAAGGATTTGGGGATGTGGGAGATTGGTGGCGGTGGGGAGGAGTTGTAGCGGCATTGAGGAAAGGCGGTAGTTTGAAAACTAGAGACATGGAATCCATATTGAGCGATTGTTGTTCATTTCTTCTTCTTCTACCCAACAGAATGACCGTTTTAGAATGGAGTCGACTCCGTCGACGTAGACCTCACCCTCCTCCACCGTCTCCTAGGCAGCCCTTCCTCATCTTCGTTTGCATATATTTCATGCAGCGGCCGCCGCCTCTCAATCCTATACCTCTCCTCAAGCGAAAACTCAATCTCACACCGCACCTTCAACGCAGCCACGCACGGCCACACCGACTTCTCTCCCAGCCTGATCCAATAGTCAATCTCCGCTTGGCGCGGATTGCGCAGCAGGCGGAGGAAATCGCTGGGCATCACTTCCGGCACCATCGTGAGGGAGCGAAAGGGCACGCGCTCGTCGATGAGGAAGCGGCGGAGGCGGCGCGGCAGGCCCCAGATGCGGTCGACTTGGTGCATACGGTGGGCGAGATCTTTGCCGATGGCATGGATGAGCCAGTCTTTGAGGGAGGTGAGGGACCACGGGCTGGAGTGCTGACGAGGACCGTTGGATCTGTGCAGGGATGGGGCGAGGAATGGGACGAGGTAGGGACGGGCTTGGGAAATGATGAAGTGGTTGACATTTTCGAGCTGAGAGATGCGTTGGAGAGGGGCGTTGACGTCGTCTTTGATTGGCATTCTGCGTTGACGTTTGCGGCGGAGCTTGCGGAAGGCAGGCGTTTCGTCGTTCAGAGACCAGTCTCGGATTTCGCCTCGCGAGTTCTTTTCCTTGATCATGGCTGGGGCAATGTCGGGGTCGCTTTCATTTGATGCCAGCGCTGCTGTGCGGAGAAGAATGTGAGGGGTGGTGATGTAATTGAGGCAATTGGGGGTGCCGGGACTGTCGCATTCGATGGAGATGCTGATGATGCGGCCGGTGAGTTGGTGTGCTTCTCGAAAAGTCATGTCGCCGACATTGTCTCGGACGCATTTCTCAAGTGCATCTTTGTCAAGTACATAACCGGAATCGTAGAAGCGTTTGAGCCTTTTGCAGAAGATGGCGAAGACATCGTACCATTCGGGGGGCGGTTGGCGTTCTCGAGCTGCGAACGCAGTAAGGTCAAGCATGCGTCCGTTCAGGAGATTGGGCAGGTCGGCGTCTTTGCATGTGCCGACAAGTACAGCCATCAAGGCGCCAGTGCCAGTCCCAAGAATGACTTTTGGTAAGAGGTCACGTTCGTGAAGAGCCTTCATGACGCCGATGTGATACAGGCCGAAAATGCTGCCTCCCTGCAGGACCAATGCTGTCTTGCTGTAAGCAATCCTAAAGCGTTCTGCATAATTCATCTTGCTCTGTTGAGGAAGCGTGCCGCCCTTCCAGTGGCCCTCGAAGAAGTTGTCCAGCAAATTTGCCATGGCATCCATGTACTCTTTGATGAGCCACTTGGTGCCGGAGTAGACGCGGTTGTACAATCTCTCATCCGCGATATTACCCAGACCACGGACCAGGCCAAATTGGAGAAGACAAAGTGCACTGTTGAAGTCCTCTGCAATGAGTGCATTTTCGATATTGGCTATCCGCTGTTTGAGTTGTTGCCAGTGATATAGTGGGCTTACGGGGTTCAATTTCCACTCCAGATTGCCCGGGAGATACTGGTCCAACACAAAAGCTGCTTCCGACCACTCATCGTAGTTTCGGGCATTGTCGAGATTGCCTCGCAGTCGTTGGAGCTCGGGGTCGCCAAACAGTGAGCAGCGCAGTCGATGGACGAGACGCTTGCTTCGTGGAACGAAGTACCATACGCCGCTGAGGATGTAGAGAGCGCTCCAGATGTAGCTCCAAATTAATGGTACGTTGACAGCCATGATTTCTGAGAATGGAGTATCAGGGCAGAGTAGCGGGCGAGTAGATGGCGCAGAGTGGAAAGAAAGGCGAGGTGGAAGGGCCCTTTGCGAGGGGAGACATTGTGTGTGTGTGGGAGCTCGGACGCCGTTACCGCATATTGTGGTAGTGGCGGACAGCTGGTCAGCGATAATGGGTTCGCCAACAACGTGTGCGAAGGGAAGGTTGAATGGATGCAGTCACCCAACCGCTGCAAGTGCAGACGTAAAGTGGATGTACGTGGCTCGGCGTTGACCGGGCCGGCAGCATCACGTGACTCTAAATCCAAGCATGTGGCGCATTACAGCCTCTCATCATGCACATTCATTCGGCACGACGTTACAACAAAGGAGCAAGATAAGCAACCCTCCTCTCGATCGAACGCGCGACCTTTTCAAGTCTCGAACCTCGAAAGATGACGAAAAAAAGAAGGCAACCCTCGGCGTAATCAGCGCAGCATTACAACGCCCGCGAACGGACTATGGCACCTCGCTCCGGGCTACAACTAAGGATCACGCTGCCACTTGCAATCATACCGTGGTTGTTAGGGCCTGCTCAGATCTATGTCGGGCGCTCGGTACGTCGGCCCCTTATCTAGCTCCCCAACCATTCGATCGAACGCGTTAAACGTTGTGACTTAGTTAGAACGCTGGTCTGTAATTTTACTCTATATATTCACAATAACGTGGCGAGGTTTAGCCGGTAGTGTGAGGTGAGGTGAGGTTACACGGCGGCGGCGTTTGTTGGCCGGCGAAAAGGCTGCGTGTTTCGAGATCACCTTGGTTCGAGTGGGCAAGGCTGCCGAGCATACGAACATCCGACGACCTGTATTGATCCCCATGCCGCTTCACGGGGTGTACAATTATTTGTTATATCAGTCATCGAAGCATTGCTCTAAGGGCAGAACTTGGTTTATCAATAAAAATTCGATATCGTTAGGCGTGAGGTGGATGTACGTTGGGCGGAGATGGCTTGGCGCTCGTCGCGGCGCGGAGTCACGTTAACATGCCCGCCATAAGTGTTGTCGCTCGGCGAGTCATGCGCGCTCCGAAGCTTCTGTTAGCGATTCTCACCAAATCTATTCGTCTCATGCATTATAAGCTCTCTTTTTGCCACTCACCTCGCCGTCGCCCCTCAAAACACGTGTTTTGACGCGTATACGAGCTGTTGCTAGCCTCTCATGCCTGCTCAGCTGCCGCTGCCGGTGTGTAGGCAGGTACAGAGCCTGCTTGAAGGCACCAACCTTAAGCCTGCTGCCATTGCCGCACGCGTTGGTGTTAGCAGACGGACGATTGAACGGATGAGATTGTCTCTCGAGTTGTTTAGCACCTCATATCCACCGGCTGCGAGCCGGATTGGTCGTCCACGCGCTCTTACTACAGAGCAGACGCAGGTGCGTCCGCTCCGCTCCTACTACTCGTAGGCTCGCTAACCCCTTCTGCAGTGGATGCTCGATTTCCTCGACGATCGCCCTTGCTCTTACGCAGATGAGATCGCTCTCGCCGTATACGACGAGTTTGGTGTAGATGTGGCGGATCGATCGATATATCGGTACCTGTTACAGGCAGGTTGGACGTGTAAAGTGTGTAAAGAGAGGGCAGCTCAGCGGAGTGAGGCTTTGAGAGCTATATGGCGGACGAGATCAGCTCACTGGCCTGCGGACAAACTCGTCTTCGTAGACGAGAGTGGAGCAAATGAAAAGACAGCTGCTCGTAAGAGGGGTTGGTCGCCAAAGGGGCTCAGTTGCACGGTTATCCGGACGCTCGCTCGCTCGGAGAGGTGGTCGATCCTGCCTGCTCTTACAATCAATGGATTCCTACCTCAGCCGCTTGTGTTTCAAGGCTCGGTGTCGAAGGAGGTGTTTCAGTGGTGGCTCCTTCAGCGTATGTTACCCTTCCTGTCGCCTGGCTCGATTATTGTCATGGACAACGCTTCAATCTACCATAACCTAGGTATCGAAGAGACGTTAGCAGATCAAGGCGTGCGGATTGAGTACCTGCCGCCGTACTCACCGGATTTCAACCCTATTGAGCTCACCTTCCACGCCATCAAGCAGTGGTTGCGAACCCACTGGGGCGAGGCTGCGTCGTATCCGGACTTTGGTGCCTTCATCCGTGTGGCCGTTCACCACGCGGTAGGCCCTGACGCCCGTAGCTACTACCGGCACTGCGGATATGAGGTTGAAGGCGTTGAAGGTGTTGAAGCTGTTGAAGGTGTTGAAGTCGTTTGAAGGTGTTTGAAATGGCTTAGCATGGCTTCGAGCTTGCGAGGCTCGCCACTAGATTGATACTATATCTTCACCACGGTGCAATGGACTCGCACACGCAATTGAGTGTTCGTTCTATGTACCTATCTCTATCGATTCTAAGTGTCACATCAAAAATCGGTTCAGTGGTTGTGGTGTAATAGACGCTCGAACGTGAATCGCCTCGCCAGCCTCAAAGTCGTGATGATGTCACTGCCTCTTCTACTTCCTCAGGCTCTGCTTCACCTTATCCATTTGACCTGCCTTCAAACCCATATCCTTCCACTGAGCTGCTGTTATACCTTTGATGCCATCAAGATCCTATCCATTATCGATCCATTCGAGCCTCATCTTATCCAAATCAGCCGCGAGGCCACGCTAGCTGTCACGCTCAGCACACCAGTCAAGAAACCGATCCACACGCTCGGTAGGAGCTGAAGAGCTAGGTTGTGAGGATGGCGGCTCTGGTATAGCACCACCAGCAGTGTGATAAGGAGGCGGCATACCTGGCGGCGGGTAGGGGTAGAAGTAAGGCCATGGCTCCTTACCACGTCGCTCAGGCGAACGAGAGCGTGGAGGCGGCGGCGGCTCTGACTTCTTATGGTTGTAGGACTTCTGCCTCATACGAGCCTGGCTCTTATGAAGAGCACTGTGGATATCCAGGTTTGGCGCCATCGCTGTCAGCCTGCCGGCCTTGATTTCAGCTGCCCAGTCGGCGAAGATGTCCTTATTGAAGGGGCAGTGGTTGTCAGGTACGTTGGTGAAGCAGTAATAGCAATAACCGTTATTGCCATCACCGTAATTAGGACAAGCCTGCAGTGTACAGGCCCACTAGAGCCGCAGCCCTGAGCTGTAGTCGCCTTGAGCTTCTAGCTCTTCAATCTGCGAAGGAACCAGCGCCTCCTGGCGAGTGGTAGTAGTTGGGCGGCAGTGAGTTGAGACAGTAGGGCTACTGCTCGGTGGCGCTGCAGTTGACTTCTCGCGCTCATAAAACCACTGCAGTGTTATACAGGGATCGATCCACCCGTGTTTTTGCCAGCTCATAAGACGCTCTACGAGCTCTTTATACTCGGACAGGTGCTCAATATCCGTCTTGTAGTGCTTCCGAATCGGCTGATCCTCATACGACGCAGTTGCAGACAAGCGAGTGATTTTATACTCCTTGCCAGCCTGTAGAGCGGCCCACTCTTGAGCTATACCATACACCGGCTGGTCGCCTTTGCAGCTCTTTCGCCTGTTTGCCAGCTCCCTTTGACTGCGGCTCGCGACAAGGCGCCACACTACATCATACTCAAACGTGGACGGATCCACTGTCAAATCAACCGCCTCAGCGTCCGGATCCGAGTCGTGTAGCGATTGAAAATCGTCGTTGTCCGCGGCCTCAATCTGATTCAATACAGCGGCTGTAGCAGTAGACGCGTCCTTTGATTGAGAGGCTGCGGCAGTGGAAGCAGACGCGTCTGTTGCTCGGCGGCGAGCCTTTGAAGGAGCGTGTCGGCTAGCCTGCTTCTTCGCCTTCCTTTTGCGTGTAGCAGGAGCAGGAGCAGGAGCGCGAGCGGCAGTAGGAGTGGCAGTAGGTGCGGCAGCAGTGGCCACCTTCGGTGTAGGCCTAGACACACGCGCCGGACGCGTTCGTGAAGGCATTGCAGCGGCGAGAGCGACAGTGAGAGCGACAGTGAGAGCGACAACACCTCGGATTATTGATATACACGTATATCAACTCAACACAAGGGGCGACAGCGAGGTTGGTGGCAAAAGAAGCGGTTATAATGCGTGAGATGAATGGTTTTGGTGAGAATCGCTAATAAAAGTTTACAGGCGCGCATAGCACTCGGCGAGCGACAACACTTATGGCGGGCATGTTACTCAGAGTTCCTTTCGCTCCGCGCTGCTGGTCCGTGCTTCTCTCCCGCGTTGCCTAGAACGCGTCTGTCTTGCCAGTGGCGACTTCGCATGTTCCTTCACTGTTGACTTCCCATCCTCATTTTCAATCACTCAGCTAGCATCGCCGAAAATGAGTGCCGAGGAAGAACAGTCCCAGTCAGGTTATGATGATGGCCTGGCAGGCGGACCCGGTGCACCGACGCCGCTGTCCGCGCTGGAGGTGAGCTTCCACTGCACGCCTCTTGTCTGCGGAGAAGCATGTTAACATTCGCGCAGGGCATTGCAGGACTCACGAAACGCGACATCCAGTTGTTCATAGATGGCGGGTACAACACGGTGGAGTCGGTGGCATACACGCCCCGCAAGATTCTCGAGCAGATCAAAGGCATCTCGGAGCAGAAGTCGACCAAGATTCTAAGCGAAGGTTCGTGCCATCATCGCATTCTGTCAGCACAGACTACTGACTGTCAATACAGCGTCCAAGCTGGTTCCAATGGGCTTCACTACCGCCACGGAAATGCATGCACGCCGCTCGGAGCTCATCTCCATTACTACCGGCTCCAAACAGCTCGACACACTGCTTGCCGGCGGGATAGAAACTGGCAGCATCACGGAAGTGTTTGGCGAGTTTCGCACTGGCAAGTCCCAGATCTGTCACACTCTCGCCGTCACCTGTCAGTTGCCTTTCGACATGGGTGGAGGCGAAGGCAAATGTCTGTACATCGACACCGAAGGCACCTTCCGTCCCGTCCGTCTTCTCGCCGTGGCAGAACGCTACGGCCTGAATGGAGAAGAAGTACTGGACAATGTGGCATATGCCCGAGCATACAACTCTGAGCACCAACTTCAGCTTCTCAATCAAGCAGCAACAATGATGACGGAAACTCGCTTCTCGCTCCTCATCGTGGACAGCGCCACATCCCTCTACCGAACAGACTTCATGGGTCGAGGAGAACTCAGCAGTCGCCAAACGCACCTTGCCAAGTTCATGCGTACGCTGCAACGCCTGGCGGATGAATTTGGTATCGCCGTAGTCATCACCAACCAGGTCGTTGCACAGGTCGATGGAGGGCCTTCTGCAATGTTCAACCCAGACCCCAAGAAGCCCATTGGCGGGAACATCATCGCCCACGCGTCCACTACTCGCCTGTCGTTGAAGAAGGGCCGGGGTGAGACGAGAATCTGCAAGATCTACGACTCGCCTTGCTTGCCTGAATCCGACTGCATGTTTGCTATCACCGCGGAAGGAATCGGCGATCCCAGTCCCAAAGATCTAGAGAAGGACTGAGAGGTGTGAAGGTTGTTTGCCACCCACTTTGCTCGGGTGGTACGAGGAGCCATGAAAGAGCAAAGGCGTATACTACAGAGCTGCTGATGAGTTGATGGCTTGGAGTTGGGGCATGGCGGAGATCGGAGTCGGGCAGAAGTGGCTATACCCTGTATTATGATTTGCTGCGCGGAATAGCTCTGTCGCATTTAGCGTTCACTTTGACATGTTGTTCATTCTCTATGTGTCTTTCGCGTTCGTGATGAGTGCAGCCTGAGCATAAGTGAATTGCCAGCTGCGGCCAAAAGTCGTGACGCGGCGACGCGATGGAGCTTCACGTCTCCAAGCTGCGACTTTTCTTGAGCCATCCACATACCTCCCTCTTTCAGCAGATCCGCCGCTCCTCTGCGACCCGACAAGATGTCTCGCGCGCCAGTGCAGCATGTCGAGACCTGCATCTCGGTGTCGCCAGCATCGCCCTCCCTGGTGCTCCACATCAACACCACACCAGAAACATCCCTTGGACTGTTTGGCGCTGGGCGAAAGAGAGGCTTTGAAGAGATATCCGGTTTAGATGAAGAGGCGTATGCGCGCAAATACCTCGCCACGGAAGGCTCGGTGTTCTTCCGGCGAAAAGGAAGGACCCCAAGGAGCTTTCTGTGGAGGGTATTGGAAGACCGGAAATTGCTGGAGATTCAATGCGTAGATCTTGTGCATGACAAGAAAGCGGCGAAGAGTGAAAGCGGGCTCACTTTCCGGGTCCAGCTGCCAGCTGCGATCGTCAGAAATGGTGTCGTGTTTGCGGATCCGGAGGATGTGGACAGCTTGGAAGCATATGTCCTGACGGCCAGCAATGAGCTCTACACCATCACCCTCAAGCGCGATCTGTTGACACGAGAGACGGCCCCCAGTGAATTCGACGCATCGACGTGCGTCAAGAAATACTCGTCAAATTCCCTCGCATTCCGACATCCCTACAAACTGGTGGCAGTCTCCGGCCTCGAGCTCTTCATCACCCTCCATGATGGCGGCATCCTGCGCCTCGCCCGTCAGCCGAACGAGAATGGTACACACTGGCGCGAAACCTTCTACAGTGAGGGCAATTGGGGTGATACTATCCGAGGACTGATCACCTTGAAACGACATCAAACCGTGCGGTACGGTGACCTGGAGCTGGAACCGAGCGCCGTTGCTGCACTAGCGGAGAGTCCAGATGGGAGACATGTATGGACTGTCACTCTAGATCACGAGCTAAAGGCATGGAGTACGACCACTGGCAAGCCGATTGCGCACATCGACATGCTGAACCAGCGGTTTGATGAGGAAACCAAGAAGCTGCAGAAGTACGTGATGAGCGCGGAGCAAGGCACCTTGATGCAGCTTGTCACGCTACCGACCACGTCGAAACGACTCACCAAGAGCGATCAGGACTTGTTGTACTACATTGTTCTCAGATCGCCGAAGGACAACCAGTTCAAATTCTACGAGGTGTCCGCACCGCACTCCGCTGGAGAAGAGGAAGAGTCGATCAGGCTAGACCCCATGCAAACGGCAGCGACTCTCATTCCTCCATTCGCCGAGCTAATGGATACCACCATGTGGCATCTCGAAGAATTCCACGTCATTCCCGGCCCACTGTGGAGAGACTCGCAAATCTGGATTCGCGCTCGCAATGGCAAGCTCTGCAAGACCTTCACCCTCACCTTCAGCCTTTGGGAGAAGAAGGGCGAGGCGGCGGACTTGGAGCCTGTCTGGCAAAATGAATGGACATCGGTCGATGCCAGCATGCAGACTGCCGAAGCCCTTCGCAATTGTACAGACTTTCCGGGCGATCTCGAAGGAGGGAATGAGAACATATCAACCTTGCCCACGGAGAAATGGGTGGATTTCCTCTTCTCTCCCGGACGCTTCAGCACCGCATCCATCGACACGGCGCTCAGCATATACCGCAAAGGCCGAGGATTGCAGGCCAAGTCTCGCATCAAGGGTCTAAGCGCGCCCGAGGTGCCTTTGAAGGAACGAGTGACCGAAGCGATTGGATCCAAGATCGTCCTCAAGCGTCATTCCACCGACCAGCCGGATTATGAACGATATCAGTCCAGTATTCAGACGGAGTGGAAGACATTCTACTCTCTCCTACGCGACCTACACACACGTCGACACGAAGCGGTTGGCCTCGCTCTGGACACAGTAGATGGCTTAGCGTGGACGGTCTACGCTGATTTCGTCGCTTCGATCCGAGCTACGAGTCAATTCGAGGCGCTTGTGGTCAACGAGCACTTACTTGAGGGCAATGGCCTGCAACTCGTTGACGAGTCTATCTCGACTAGCATCTTCCCCTCAAACGAAGCAGTCCATTTTGCCCAGGTCCTGTCTGCCACGAAGGAATTCTGTTCAAGGCTCTCGCCCGAGTTCAAGGAACAATTCAACAACGACGTGCTGCTCGGGGCACTCGAAGACGACACGGGTGATCGCCAGCGCAGTCAAAAGCGTGTGCAGGATCTCTACGACACACATGATTTCAGCGTCGAGGTCATGGACGACGACTTTCTTGCATTGGAACACGCTGCACAGCCTTTTGGTGGTCTGGGAGATTTGAGCGAGGCGGGTATTCTTGGCGTGTTGGAGCTGATGCAGGAAGACGCCAACAACAGCGGTGCCGATCCTGGCAAGGCTCTGAGCTTGTATGGCAATAAAATGACCATCGCCATCGCACGAGAGACCTTGGAGCAGCATCGGAGTGTCTTGCTGAGTCTACTCACACTGGTGGTGTTCATGTACGGCGACCTGGATCAAGCTGACCTACACCCTGAGTTTCTGTCGGAGATCGGTCCGCTGTACGACGCCATTGCTACACGATTGAAGCATAATGTTATGCTCTCGTGGCTCGCGCGAAACACGATTGCAGTGCCGCAAGCGGAGAACACGCATGGAACGAAAGTGGACTCAATCACCGTCACTTTGTTGGAGAGGCTCTTTATCGGCGACTGGGACCCCAAGTCCAAGCCCAAAGAGACCCTCTCCGAGCAACTGACAAAGTGGAGCAAGCAGTGGACGTACGGTGCCCGTCTATGGGACGAATGGGATGGCGTGACTGGCCATGTGTTGGGATTTCTGATTCAACAACAGAGCTATGAGCTCGCTACGGACTTTCAGGTGTTCTTGTCTCGGGGCGAGGAGTCGTCCAGCTGGCTTCAGTACTTGGAGGGACGACTGCTCCTTGCAACAGGAGAATATGCACAAGCGAGCCTCAAATTCCAAGCCGCGGCAGGTGGAATGGCAGAAGCGACGAAGGTGGCTGGCTCAGACACCGCACATCTGCTCTCTGCCGAGGAGCAGAACTATTTCGGCGATGGCCACAGTCGCTTCTACCAGCACATCTCCGCGCTGTACGAGAAGCTGCGCATCTTTTCGTACACTGCAGACTTTGCGACCCTGGCGCTGGATCATCTGGAGAACGGCGAGGATATTGGTGCTCGCTCGCTCATGGAGATTGACCGGAGGAAGGCGAATCCTGAGAGTCCGGCGCATCAAAGGGTGGGCGGTGCGCTGGAGGAGATTGACATTCTGAAAGAGTACGAGCGACGAAAGGAGGAAATTCGCGGACGCCTGTTCACAGCGCAGGTGGAAACGGGCAGGTTCGCAGAAGCACTGCGTACCCTTTCCAGCATTGCAGAGCGCGCCATCCGACACGCCAATCTCTCGACTCTCATCCGAACGTGCATCCAAAAAGACGCAGTGCCGACTTTACTCGCTTTACCGTTTGCAGACACCGACGTCCTCCAAGACGCAGATGCAATCCTCCTCTCCCTCGCAAAGAAGAGTCTCGCCTCAGGAACCGGGGGCGGCAGCAACAGCATCAGCTCCACCGGCGCCACCACCCCCCACTACCAAATCCTCTACGCTTTCCGCACGCAGAATTCCGACTTCCGCGGTGCGGCCGAGATCCTCTACGCGCACTTGCAGCGGCTGCGAGACGCGCATGCGAAGCAGGGAATTCTGGATCCCGAGGAGCAGACGCTGGTGCAGGCTTATGTGCTGCTTATTAACACGCTGGCGTGTTGTGGAGAGGGCGAGGGGTGGTTGTTGGCGGATCCGCTGGAGGGTACTGAGGGGAAGAGGAGGTTGGTGACGTTGGCGGATGTGAGAGCTGAGTATACTGCTGAGTTGGATCGGAGGAGTGAGGTTCTGCAAGGGAGGTTTCCGCTTTTTGCGGGAGTTGGTGGTGCTGGGTTGGGGGAGGAGATGGATGTGTTTTGAGTGGCTAGGTAGGAGTGTGTTGAGGTGAAGATTGAATGTGATTCTACTGTCCTCGACACCCAGTCTATCGTCCCAGTATGCATGTGTCTGATTGTCGCGAGTTTGTGTGAGTTATTAGGAGGTCAAAAGGTGTGAAGCTGGCAGCCTTGCAGCCTCAGGCAGCTGTACTGCCATTGGCCAGCTTTCCGGCCGCTAACTTTATTAGGCAAGGCCGCGGCAACTTTGCCGAGCGTTTGCAGCGCTCGCCCCACACATTGCTCCATGCTGTTCACGAGCTCCAAATCGACCCAAATTCGCGCAGAATCGCTGGAAAGTCGAATACAAGACCAAAAAATCAAGTCAGAGTCCCGTCAGAGGCGCAAAAGAATAGCTGAACTCTGTTTCGATCAGAGGGCCTCCGGGTCACGTGATAGTCACGTGATGTGACATCAGTATGAGCCCGGCGCGCTTCCGCTGCGCCATTCAGCTTGAGAGTACAATTGATCACGGCGGCTGAATCTAAATATATACCCTTGTTGTCTAATCACCCGATATTCAACCGCGACCTCACATCGTCCCGTGGCCCTCATCCTCCGATATCCATCTACAGGTACTCTTCCGTGCAAGAGGTCAAGAATACAAAAAGCTCGGCTACGCTGTAGCCACATGTGCTCTCTGAGATTTTCGAACACGATCTTCGGTTCTAGCAAGTTGATGTGCACTGCCCAAAGGCGCGAGCACGCCCGGTGAGCCATGCCCATGCTGCGGCTCGGACGACAACGAAGGCTTGGAACAGACTGGGGTCGAAAGCACGACTGGACCATTGTCGGTGGCGATCTTGTTCGGAATGCTCCATTGAGATGCAGATGATCAGCCTCCCATTGCAAACTTCGCAATGTCGCCAATCGGGGTATCTGTGCTAGAGCCGCAAGCATCTGTCTCCGTCCTGCTACAGATGCGGGCAGCGTTTGTAACTATGACTTCTGACATCGATATCGAAAACCTAGTAGGTGGACCCTGCATGCAAACAACGTGAAGGGATGTGTTGTCCCAACCCACTAGGGATTTTGCCAATTTGCTTGAGCGTTTTCTTTCTTCAGTGCCCACCTCTGCCACTTCGACGTGCACCACTTGCTTCCGGCAACAGATCACGACCCAACTACCAAAGATGTCGGACACACGATCCATTCGCGATGCAGCGGATCTCGATGAAGAGTTTCCGCCCCTTGCCCAGTCTGCAGAGTGGATGACAGTCGACCCAAGCATCCTCTCCCACGGCGCCTTCGCTCTGCAGAACAACATGGCGGCGCTTGCAAACCGTCACGACCAGTACTATCGTGCAATCCTCCGCAAGTTCATGTAAGCTCACTCAATTTGGGACCGCCAACCGTCTTGCGACTAACACATCTGGCAGCGCATACAAGGCAACAACTCGTTCCAGCCTGCGTGCCAGCGGTACGCCCACTAGCGAAACACCTGAACCAGAGCATCAGGACACAAGCGCCACTCCCAGCCCCACTTCCAGTGTCGGTTCGAGTGTCATCGAGACCACGGAGTCGAAAGATGCCAGAAGTCAGGAGGAGTCTGCAGCGGCCAAGCAGCCAGAAACGCAAGCAGAAGACCAGCGTGGACATTCTGAGGTGGATGCTAAGACAGAGGTCGAGGAAGCGGAAGAGGCAAAGTCTGAGGGCGATGTCAGGGAGTATGAAGACGTCGTGGTGGATCCGGCTTGAGGCAGTCCCCTCGATGATGCCTACGATGGAGATGCGTGGATTTCAAAGTGCGAACGTGAGATTATGCAGGAGATAAAGCACTAGAAACTCATGTCATTTCGTTCCGATCGTGTCGTACATCAGATCCAGCCGTCGCTAACGTATTTGCTATACGTAATTCCTGCCAGCCGCGGTCCACGCACGTGAGCTCATAAAATCCAAGCCCATGGACAAGGAACCGGGATGAGTGGAACGGAATGTCTCCCGTTGGTAACACGAACAGCACGCCGAACATGCATCCGACGAAGCGGATAGTACGGTTACACATCATCTCCCAACCCCCGTCCTTTCTTCTGGTTGGATCCTCGGCCAGGGCGCCTGCACCACCAACTCGGCGCCCATTCCTCCGCCAGCCTTGTGTACTCCCTTTCCCCCCGGGTGCCCACACGGAAGCGACATCATCCGCGACGGACATTCTTGCAACTGGCCACCTCGGTATGAGCGGCTCCAACTCGATGCGCTCACCGCCGCCGAGGCTGACCGGTCGTACACAATTTCGCCTAAGTCTTTCTCGTGGTGACATCCTCGGCGCATAGCTAGGCAGGGGCGCGAAGGGTACAAATCTGCTTCGTATTCCCCTCGCCCACCATTGAATTTTCCGGGCTTCTTTGGCTGGGATTGACCCTCAGTCTCGTTCATGACCGTCTGGCCTTTCAACAAGGCTGACGGACTTCACAGCCAATCAGGCTGACATTAAACTTTATCTCGGTGCGCCACATCTCGCTCGAGCCTTCCTCCTCCACCAAAACAAACGTACATTAAGACTCATCATTCACGGAATCGCACGCGGTCAAACGTTTCTGTGAATACTTAACGCATTACGACATTCGTTTCCGGGACAATCCAAGGTCCTCACGCCTCGGTTCGCCCATCCAGCACACGAATAATAAGCATGCATCGCTCTTCATCAAATCGTCACTGAACTTCCCCGATCTCATCATTCGCGTCTAGCATGGCAAAGAAGTTCTTCGCGGCCTGGGAAACGTGGGAGAAGCTCGTATTCGTAAGTCACATTCCAATCCATCCGCCCAGCCGCATCCCTGCATCATCCATCTTACCATCTCCACCCACAGATCCTGGCATGCGCAATCGTCGTAACCGTCATGCTCGGCTGTGTCAAACTGGCTCACATCCGCTGGCGATTGAGAAAGTACGCTGGCATTGAGGATGAGAGGCGGGGGGAAGCTATGCACCGCCAGTCCAGTCAGAGACGCCATACCACAGGCGAAGACGACATTCCTTTCGGCATTCGAGCGCTGGAGAGCGGAATCGAAGTCGAAGGCGTCTGGATCTCTCGCAGCAACACACCAGAAATCAGTACTCGCGAGACGTCTGCAACAGTGTCATTGTGGGATGGCTCGGTCGCGGGCAAGCGAAGCGATTCGTACAAGCCTCGGACTACCATGGAGGACCAGAGCGAGAATGTTTCCCACCAAAACCGGAGCAATGTCCCGATTCAAGTCCCAGCTGCGATTCGTGTCCGCAGCCATCATCCACCTCCATCCTTCGCGCGATATCATGGGAATCCATACGCCCTTAGACGCCAATCATGCTCCACCGGTACGCTCGAGAGTCTCGACGCAGGACTTCGGAAGGAAAACTGCCAGGCTAACGAAAGCACCGACGTCTCTCGCAAATCAAGCATCGCCGGGGGAGCGAGAGCGCCACGCTCGGCATCAGCATCAAGCATTTTGACGACCGACCGAAGACAATCCTCGGCCTCGAGCGATCTGGAGCTACTGGAGAGCCACCGTCTCTCACAAGCAGCAGAAACGGGCCAGCTGACGCCGCGAGTCCCCGTCTCGGGCAAGTTTTACAGCCGAGATCCGGCAAGGGGATATTCGCAGGAGCAGCTAGAATTCTGGGAGGTTCTCAGAGAGAGTTCCAACCGCGGGCTGAAAGGCCGCTCAAACGATGCCAGTCCTTCTTCGAGGGCGGGTAACTCCGCGCGACGCAACACCATGCCTGACGTGATTTCTTTCGCGGATTTTTGCAAGCTTGCGCCACCCTCTCCGCCACCGCCGGCAGAGAGTCGACGGAGGACAGTCGGGTCCACGACAGCACCGGATCAAGTGAGTCCTCGGACGGAATCCGAGGTACCGGACATTCCTCTCCCGCCACGCGCACGAGCACCGTCATTCGAAAAATCGATGCCTCAAGTCGTGCGTGGCCATGGTACTGGTTTCGAAATTTTGAAGTTGGGCACTTTAGATCAACCGAAATTGCGTGAAGGAGACATCGCAGTGCCGAACACACTGCTGGGTGCTGGTACTTCTCACCGCCGCTCGAGTAGCGGTGAAGGCAGAAGGAAGCTGCAGAAGCAGCGAAGGCAGAGTAGCGTTTTGATGGCCAGCTCGGCGACCAGCGAGGTCAGCTCGTGTTTGTGAGCTCCTGCTTCGGCCTGAGCGCTACGAGTTCATGTTGTGGTTTTGATGCGTGTTTGGCGTAGTGATAGATAGCCAGATCAATCACATCGGCGGCGCACGCACACCGTATTGCTCGTCGTCCTCCTTGAATTGGTCTACGCCAGGTCAGTCTTTCGCAACAACAAGTGACGACTGAAACAGTCACCCACCTTTATCCTCATCTTTCCCCGGCATGAGAATATCTCTTTTAATCACCGCCCTAACCATCGATCCAAAGACAAAAAACCACATAGCAACCAACATAGCAGTCAGCACGCTCGTGATCCACAAAATAGCAGGGCTCTCCAATGAGTTCCCAATGCGAATCATGGCCATGGTGAAGCCGGCATTGGGAAAGATCATCGCGTACCACACCAGGTGGAACGACATCTCCTTCACCCCGGCCAGCACAGCCAAGAGCGTGATGCAGAAGAACCAGAATCCAAGCAGCCAGATGAAAATGGCGGTGAAGTCTGCTACCGGCTGTAGCACGTAAACAGCGAGCGGGTGTTTGTTCAAGTACCAGTAGTCGGGCGGCAGGGCGTCGGCGATGCCTATGAGGCCGATGGCGACAAAGGAGGGCGGGCCGACGGAGATGAACATCCCTGGTCGGAGATTGGGGGCGGGTAAGCCATATGCTAGGAGTCGTTGCAGGTAGGCCGCGAGCATGAGGAGGGCGACCATCCAGCCAAGACCGGTGAATGTGAGACCGGCGACGATCATTGCTACGCGGTGTCCGGGTGGTTGAGAGGGGGCTAGGACGGCGGTGAGGGAGCCGATGAGTTTACTAGAGTGTGATGTTGCCCATCAGCCGCCATTGGCTGGGATAACACAATGAAATAGGTATACGCACCAAGGGTAGATGGGCAGGATCCACGCTGGGATCATACCCTGGATTGTTAACCTCTGTGCGGGCGCCGCGAACAAGTCCAGATACTGTACGACGGCCGTGATGAATGCGACGGCGACATATATCCAATACATGACACGCAGAGCGACGATCAACCAAGATCCTTCTTCCGGCACGCCGTAGATCTGGACGGCCATGAGGAGATTCAATACTAGACCGCCCAGCCATAGCATCAGCCACACATTGACAACGACAAGCATTCCACGGGACCTTGCAAGACTCACGCGTAAGCAAGAAAGTGGGAAAGAACAGCGATTCGGTGGGGTGGATGAAAGAATTACGCAACGCCGGGCGAACCAGATAAAAGCGGACGCAAATGCAGACAGAAAACGCGACGGTAAGGACGATGGCGAAGATGAAGAAGATCTTGCCAATGGTCGTCAGGCCGGGGAAGCGGTGGGGCGTGAGGCCGAGCAGGACGCCGACGGCGCTGGTGGAGAGGGTGCAGCCGAACCAGGCCCAGGTGAAGCTGTACAGTGCGGATGGCATGGTTAGCTGTGACGAGAGATGGTGGAGTGCTGTGGGCGTACTGCTTGATTCGCTCTCGCCATGGTACTAAAGCGTCTTCTGGGTTGCGGACGCGGTTGAAGCGAAGGGGCCCATTGAAGCGCGAGTCTCGAGGCAGTTTGCCTCGCCAGGAGATCTCCATTGCTTCACTGCGGCAGTGTGGCTGACCGGGGACGGGCAGGTGGGTTCAAGCAGGCGACATGGTGTGCATATGTATGTGCAAGATGTGATAATGTTGCCGTAAAATCATGATATGGAGCAGTACCGAGACTCCAAAAGCGTGTCAATGTAAATAGACGCAAAGGACAAGAATTCACGCATACCGGGAAGTTCTGGATGAGCAGTAACCTATCGCGGACTAAGCCGGATGCTCCACGTGGAGGCGCGCAGCAAAACCCGGGGAAGAAGGACGCGTGCCGCGCCGGTCCGAATTCTTGTTCCGCTGCTTCCAAAACAGCCATAGCATATCATGGGCTGTGATTCCATGCCCGCCTGTGCTGCCGCTGGTGTGAAGGTAGTTCCAGGCTCCGATAGCAGAGGACGCTGGTCTCGAGTAACCTGAGATTCCAGAGTGTCATTCCCTGCAGCGCCGCAAAGTGGACGACCGGTCTGACACACCAAGCTCGCATCTTCTCTGAATTTTTCCATCTTCCCAAACTCCTCACCCCTCAGGCTTCATCTTCTTATTCGGCAACGCCGGCACCTTGAACCCAGAACTATCCACAGAGCCGGCCTGCGCCGGACTTCCAGCGCTGCCAACCTGCGTGAACGTCCCGCCCTTGAACCAGCGGTCCTCCTCCGCCTTACGCTTCCGATTCATCTCCTCGCGAACTTTGGGATCGATCAGCTCCAAGCCTTGCACCGGCGTGAAAGCGATGGTGGAAGTGGTGCCGCCGACGTTGCCGACGTTGGTCTTCAGCCCGCTACCCACACCCGAAGCACGGAGCCCGGCGGCTTTGAGCGTCGATGCTGTGCCGAGGGCACCAGGGCCGCCGAAACTGCGGAGGGATGTGGTAGTGCCGCCGACGGGTGTCGCGCCGCCCCAGCCCGGGTTCTTCTTGGATAGCTTTGCGCGGGTCTTTTGATCGACTTGCTGAGCTCGAATGCGGCCATCGTCTTGTTGACCAATCATTCCTAGGCCCTTGGTGCCGTCACCAAAGCCAACTTCGGCTTCCTCTTTGCCAAAGGCCATGCGATTTTGGGCTTTGCGCAGATCAGTCATGGCGGTTGCTTCCTTGGCTTTGCGCGCGCGACGCCCTCCTCGTTTCCTTGCGGGCTTGTCGTCTGGTGCCGGCAATGCTCGCACGCCACTGTTGGGTGGAGCTTCTGATAGTTTGGCGATGCGCTTCTCCACTTGATCGTAGAAAGCGAGTCCTTGCTCGCCTGCGGGTGCTTCGTGCGCTTGGTCAACGCGTGCAGCGAGGACGATTTTGGCGGAAAGAATCCGCATGGCCTGGACTTTGAGGTCGGACGATACGTCTCGAATGATGTCGTTGTTGTACAAAAACCCCTGATGTCGGATGCCAGTGTTGGTCGCCAGACCGATAGAAGTGTTCTTCTTGCTGCCGAGTGGTGCAATATTGCAGGCTGGCGTCTTCGCCAGACCGATAATACCACCGGCATAGTTGAGCAGCTGTGCTGCAGTCAAGGATCCGATGAGTGTGGTGAGGTTGGGGGCGAACATGTACATGCGTGACTGGACGTATTCGGTGAGGATGGTTTTGGCGCGATCCAGCTGAAGGGTCATCTCGCATGCCCTGCGAACCGCAGCAAGCTCTTTGTCTGCAAGGGGCGTTCCGCTCGTCGTTGTAGCCTCCACGGTCACCACCATCAAAGAAGGCCCGTCCAAAACCTGTCGCAATGACTGGCCTACGACATTGTCCTTGCTCTCACTGATGGCACGGATATTCTCCATGGGACCATTGCCAATGATTGCCACCGTCTTTGCGTACTCCAATGGATTCTGAATCAACGTCTCCAACTCGGGAAACCGCACGGAGTAGTGGTCGCGGATGAATTTGTGCACGAGGATGATCTCGCCGTCGATGCTGGTGGAGAGGGTGTTGGACTGTGTGAGCAAGTTGTACTCGGGGTTGTCCTCGATGCTGCCGACATTCTTCGTCTGCTTGTCGGGCGGAAGGCCTTTGTAGTACTCGATTTTCTGCAGGAGGAGGAATACGTTAGGAGGGCTGTTCATGAGACATGTAAACGATGACGATTCACACTGGAAGGCGGGGAAATGGGTGTGGCTTACCTCGATAACAGGCTGCAGCTGCTTCATCAACCCTGCAACGCTCCGCACGTCGCTGACGGTCTTGAGTTCCATCTTCTCCACCCTGGCCTTGGTCTCCTCCTCATCCTCTTCGTCTTCCATCTTCAAATGACGCGATACACCCACGTCAGCACCATCGTCCTCGTCCTCCTCGTCCATTTTCAGATCCACGCCGCCATTCTCTCGCTTGACTGTCGGCTCCGCCTTGACACCGTTCAGGCCATCGTCGCCGTAGAAGTCGGTCGCTTGCCCTTGTTCCTCCTCTTCCTCCTTCTCCGAACCGCTGTCCTCGAAGTCGTTCAAGAGCTCGTCGGCGATGGTCGTCATCTTGGCGCGTTGGACGCCTCGAAGGCTGACCGTTTTTTGAGACTTTCACAGTTGATGTGGGAGAGAGTGCAAGTGTGCAGGAGCCTCCAACAAAAGTTCAAGTTGTCCCGGAAAGGTTAGGCATATGACTAAGCCCGCCAGCGTCGGTGCCTCAGGCATGAATTAGTTGTTTCCAGCGACACGATGGCACAATCACAATCAGGCTTCATGCGGATTCACTGCCAAGTTTATTCTGGTGTTCATGCAGAGCTGAGCCAAGCGCACTGCAATGTGTGGTTGCGCCCAACGTTTGGCGCGTGGGTCAGATGATGTTGTGGAATCACCAAAACTCATCACTCCCCGCGGGTTCTGTCGCACCGTAGCCACGTCGCACACGTTGCCAACAACAGTTAAAGCGTCTTGGAATAAGAATAGTATAAAACAGGCCCCGGCCGTGTAGATCCGTCCAAATCAGTTGCCAGCTCGCGATTGACTGCCCTATGCCGTCCCAGTTCTTACGCCTGGCGCAGTCAGAAAGTCTAATAACGCCCACAACTACCGGGCGTCGCTTGCGGCGGACGTGAACGTCATTCGTCATTGACTTCGGCCCTCCCGTCCTCCGACTCCCGGTTGGGGGCGTTGCCGCGCTTCCCGGCGACTGCTGGGTGTGTGTTAAGTGCAACGCGACTCCCGACCCATCCATGAGCCGCCAAGTTGCGACCGACCCTTTCCCCATCTTAACTCTTCATCCCATCGTCCGTCCATCGTATTGGAGGTCATTCGGTCCATTGACTTGGCTCTGCTACGACTGCGCATCTTACGGAACATCCATCGGCGACTCTAGAGTGTCTACCCCACCACACATCCATCCAAACATGCCCCTCATGCGCAATCCGTTCCGGAACAAGGACGAAACCGTCCGCGTGACGACCAATGGTGTCGACGACGGCAACACCGGTCTTGTCGCGAGCCCCACCGCCATCACCAAAGACCAGAAACCCGCCGAATACCAACTAAGTGGTCAGTCTGCCCGATGCGCCCAATGACCGGGTCACGCGGACACGCTCAGAATACTAACACCCAATCTCCCCACAGAAATCAACGACAGCGGCGTCTTCGTCCCTCCCTCCCCGACAGAGCAAAAGAGCACCTTCTGGCGCAGCTCGTCATCAAGAAGTACGACGAGCAGTCGCAGCCGCAGCCTGTTCGACGAAAACGAACCCTTCAACATCTCCCGCGAATCCTTCGACTCCTACCGCCGCTCCTTCGACATCTGCGCCCGCTCCCCCATCATCTCCCCCGAAGGCAAGCCGCGGTCATCTCTTGACTCCCGCACCTTTCTTGCGCCCCCGAAGCACTCCAACTCTTTCCGTCGGCCGGTGGAGGTGCCGGGCACACAGACGGAGGAAGAGCCGGAAGCGCTCGAGGATGTGGCGCTCGATGAGCCGAAGCCGCAGCCGAAGAAACGCGGCATGCTGAGTCGCATCATCGATTCCGACTCGCATTCCGAGCGGCCGGCCGCGCAGGATGGCGGCAAGAGTTCCTGGCATCATTTTGGTGGCAGGAAGAGGGGTCAGTCGGGCCAGGGCGCGGAGTTGGGCAGTATCCCGAAGCGCGAGGACACGCCCAAGCCGGAGAGCCAAGTGGGCAAAGAGGAGAGGCCGGCGGTGTCATCGCCGGAGCTCGTTCAAGCATCGGCGTAGTTGATGCTGCGGCGTGAGCGAGGTCGCTGTTGGGTAGCTTCTTGGAACTAGTGGACAGCCTCGACAGACTTTCTGGAGATGATGGCGATTCTGGCGTTTGGATACAGAGGAACTCGAGTAAGGCTCTCACTCGAGTCATTGGCGTTCACGGAATGTATGTCTACAGGGAACGCGGACAGACGGACGGACAGGGATCAGCATTATGGATGCACGAGGCTGCCGAATGCGCCTTGTATGGGCAAGACCGGATACACAGGCGATCATGGCGGGTGCGGCAAAGAGCGGCACTCTTACAGCTGAACACAAGGTATCGTAGTTAATGATAATATGACCATGGCTTGCTCGTCTGCAGCAAACAATCGTTCAAACTCCCTTATCAACTGTGAAGCCCGCCGTTAGCAATTCATCGTTCGCAAATGTGCTAACGAACGCCCTTCATTCGTTAGCCACCGACCGCACCTTCCAGTTGATTTGTACTGGGACCTTCCAGGACTTTTTTTCCCGCTCGAGCCTTCCTCTTTGGGAAATTCTGGAAACACCTCCCCGAAAAGCATTCTGTCAACAATAACACAAACTTTTTCCTAGCGAGAGCACATCTGACGTGGAAATCGTAGGAAATCATACAGACATCGAGCATGGCAACACCTCCACTGCCACCCCTCTCGCCCACCGTGGCCACCCCGCTCGCGCATAGAAAGCGCAGGCACTCGGAGATGGCTCGTGAGGGTGTGGCGCTGGCGGGCAAGGACCGCGACCTGGGGAAGGAACAAATCTCGATTAACGCGGAAGAGGCGAATGGCAGTGATGAAGAGCAGAACGAAGACTGCGAAGAACCCGGCGACGCGGTCGAAGGTATTGCGAGCGATAGCAACCTAAGCGATGGCGGCGAGGACTATGAGCTGATTCGCGATGTTGTTGACTCTGCCGAACTCGATCCGTGGCAGCGTGATGGTGAGTTTGGATGCTGTATGTTAATCTCTATGGACGACGCTAAACGTTTTACTAGACCTCGACGAGGATATGGAGCTGGACCCAGAAGAGATCTCCAAGATCCGCGCCAGACTATTCGAGATTGGACCGGATCGATTCGTGCCTGAGATGCTGTCAAAGATGAATCCTCTACTACTGGGCACTGCATTTGGCTTGAATCCCCAACTGGAGGCCCGCTTCGGGGACAGTATGTTCTTGGGCTTCCTCGTCTCGGCCATTGTCCGCTTCTACCACAAGCGCCAGAAGCTGCCGCAATACAACACCATCGACGACGTCGCGCGACTACTCCAGCAAAGCAAGAATGTCATGGTCATCACCGGCGCCGGCATCTCCACCTCCCTTGGGATCCCCGACTTCCGCTCCAAGAACACCGGCTTCTACTCCAAATTGATCGATGCAGGCATCTACGAACCCGAAGAGGTCTTCGACATTGAGCGATTCGACGAAGATCCAAGCATCTTCTACCGCCTGGCTCACGGCATCCTCCCGGATGAGACACGCCACTCGCCCACCCACGCCTTCATCCGCCTTCTCCAAGACAAAGGCAAACTGCAGACAAACTACACCCAAAACATCGACAACCTCGAGGAGCGCGCGGGCATTGAGCCCGCCCGCCTCATCCAGTGCCATGGCTCCTTCGCCACCGCTTCATGCCGCAAATGCAAGCACCAAGTCAAAGGCACCGAAATCTTCCCCTACATCCGCGCACAGCAAGTCGCCACTTGCAAGCAGTGTAGCGCAGCGCTAGCAGCCGCCGCGCCACCGCCAAAGAAGAAGAAGAAAGCAAAGCACAACTTCGACACCGACTCCGATGAGAACTCCGACGACGACAACATCCCCACAGCAGGCGTGATGAAGCCCGACATCACCTTCTTCGGCGAACAGCTGCCCAACACCTTCTTCGACCGGCTCGCCGAGACGGACGCTAAGAGCGTCGACCTCGTGCTTGTCATCGGCACTTCGCTCAAGGTGGCGCCCGTGAGCGAGATTCCGAATTACTTGCCGCATCACGTGCCGCATGTTTACATCTCCCGGGAGCCGATTGAGCATGTCAATTTCGATGTGCAGTTGCTGGGGCAGTGCGATGAGGTTGTGTGGGAGCTTTGTCGGAGGGCGGGGTGGGAGTTGAGGCATGAGATGATTCCGGAGGGGTTTGAGGCTGTGGTCGAGGAGGCGGGGATGGAGAAGGGGAGGGGATGTAGGTGGGTTGTTGGGGGAGTGAAAGGCGAGGCGGCTGTTGAGGAGGCGGAGAAGCTTGAAGAGAAGGCGGAGAAGATTGAAGAGGAGGCGGGGAAGATTGTGATGGGTGAGGTGCCGTGGGCGAACGGCGACCCGACTGCTTGATAATTTGAAGCGGGAGTCTGGTAGGGAGTGCATCAGGGCAGCGTTGGCTGGCAGCGTTGGCTTTGGCGTTTGTAACAGCACTGGCATTGGCAAAGCGCTCACTGGTGTTGCATAGAAAAGGCCAGAATAGATTCGGCTCAGCAATGGAACATCCCGTCTGTTGGGTGGATTACTCAAAGGGCTTCCTGCCGTTTGCCATGACGCTTCCGTCGGGACTGTAATGGGATGCAGCCATACCAACGGAAACACGCAGCAAAGAAGCCGATAGAAGGCACTCTGCATTTGGTTTGTAAACGTCGTTGTCTCATCCATCCGTGATGTCTTAACCCACGGCAAACGCTGTTGAAAGGCGGTCAGCAATCAAGGAATGGTGGAAGTACATAAAGAGATGCACTTGCCTCCATCCCTTCCGATATGCTATCAACCCTCAGAATCCACTCCAGCCATCCTCGACACCACTCCACTGAAGGCCAACCACCATGCCAATCACTGTCGTCGAAACGATCCACTACGGTTCCACCGATTCCACCATCGACCTGGTACTCAGCGTCGAGGCAAAGGTAAGAAGAGACTGCAGCCTTCCAATCAATTCCACCAGCTAATCACTCCCACGCAACCAGAGCACGATAGAAGTCGAGCCCAACCTTGAAGCATTCGCAACCCCGAGCACGAAAGTGTTCGCCGCACGCAAGCAGGCTACCATGCCTATCGGAATGATGCTGGAACTCGCACGTTTTGCTCAAGAGCAGTGTGAGCTCCTCTCACGCCTGAAGTTTCCGCCTGCTGAGGCTCGCGGGCTCCTCGACTCGATGGACGAGATCGTGGCGCAGCTTCAACGTGTGGTTGCGGAGTACATCCAACTGATGTCTTAGCTTGGTGGGAGGGGGGAGAAGTGCGTTAGGTGTTGTCGTGCACGGGTTCCGGAGAGGTGGCGATTGATATCGGATGACAGTCGGGCGTATCCAGCAGACCTTCAACGTTATTGTGCCAGCAATTTCTCATTCATGCCCACGATCATCTCGACGAGATCCCAATCTCCTTGCGCGCCGACCCAGTCGCAGACCAGTACTCCCATTCCGCCATGTCCCTCATTTCGACCTCGTCGCAGCCCATGTTGCTCGCACAGGTAGCGGGTGACGGCCGGATTGATTTTGGCAGCAATCTTGTCGGGCCAACAACCGGGCCTCCAGAAATTCGACGCACTGAGGAAATTGATGAACAAGGGCGCACAAGACAGTGAGGCGACATCGCTTGTGGCAACACGACCGCAATGATCGTGAATGTACCCTATCTTCCTCTCAACATTCTTGGTGTGCAATACCTCGTAGAAGTCTTGCACCTGTACATCGCCGGCTGTGGAGTTGGGGGAGTTGTCCGCCCAGGGTTGGGCATTGATGCCGTGGATCTTCTGACTTAATGAGGCAGTGTCTTTCGCCAATTGGAAGCGACGCAGTAGCACAATTTTCCCTCGCGCCTCTCCCAGCGTAGGTACACCTGGCTTCGTCACCCAATCAGTGTCATTGATGTAATGATCATGCAGTCGTTTTGCAAGATCTGCATCCGTCCCCTTCCCAGTTCCCTCTCGCTTCAAGGACATGATGATTGTTTCGCCCGGATGGTGTGCCAGAAAATCCAGAACATCGTTGTAGAGTTCCCGAAACTGCTTCGAGCCGGACAGGGCGACTGGAAAAACGCTGTGCACGACGCTCAATTGATCGGAATCTAGTCTCTCTGGGTGGTCGACCTGTAGCCTGAAATCCAGCCATCGGACCCCATGCTGCAGCTGCTCTCTCAGCGAGACGGCTTGACATCGGACGGAAGGTAAGGCGCGGAAGTACGTTGCACTGTTGTGCGTTCCTGGGATGCTCAGGGCTTGAAGGGGTGTATCGTCCGCGTGCCTTTGCATCCAGCTGGCAAGATCGACTGTTGCGAAGATCACCAGAAGATCCGGCTTGGACTGTGTGCCGAAAAGATCGGATTGTGCATGTCCATTGCAAATGAACCTTTCGACACGCCCGGATGCTGTTGGAATGTCGAGTGAATAGTTGGTATGTTGTGCATCTAGAAATATCAGCCGTAGCCTCTCGCCAGAGCCAATGGCGTGGATAGGTGTCTGGTTGATGTCGAAAGGCCTGATCTGTATAGAAACGTTCCTCGTGACTGGAGAACGGCCGACATGGTTGACAGGTCTTGACGTCTTCCGCTTGACGACATTGATATCTCCATCGTTTGTGCCGCCACATACACCAGGTTTGACACGATCGAGATCGACCAGGGCATTCCGACTCTTTGACCGCTTGGATGGAAGCGGTAGATACTCGATGACGGTGAGTGTCAACTCTCGTGGCGACGCATTGCGAATAGCGAGGGTATCGGGCATTCGCGCCGCTGGTAATAGTGAGCTTCAGAAGAAAAAGTATTCATTACGGAAAAAAGGTCCAGGTGTTACCCGTTGTCTACACTTGCCAGCGAATAGCGCGCATCATCATTGTAAATGTGTGTATTTCAAACACATCGTCGCATCTCGAGGCCCATGGTCAAGGGAGAGGCGGGAGGTCTGTGCGCCACTCGCCTCCACCCCGGTCGCGGCTTCCCAAAAATCAAAGGAAGCCGGGTCGCTCTTTCCAAACGTCAACGGAAGCCGGTCGCTCTTTCCCAAATTGATTTCGACATTCACCACCAATTCCAGTCACGTGTTTAAGCACGTAGGACCATAAGCCGAAGAGAAAAGAGGATCCCGTCCGCTCTCCTGTACTCAAGCTTCGGACTGGTAGATTAGTACTCAGGTGGGTGACCACTGGGGAATCCCTGCTGTCCTACGTGAATTTTTGTCATTTTTTAGTGATTTTTGACGATTTCCTGCGAGCTTCGGGTGATTTTCCACTATCTACCAAGATTTTGTTTGGCTCGGACAAAAGCAATACAGGCCATCACGGGGAAGCGATTCAAATGGCATTGAAGGACATCTTTGCTAAGCGCTGGTCTGTATTAACGAATTCTACTATCTTAACAACAATGTGCCACGATGCTATCGTCAAATCTGTGATAGATCTCAGTCATTCAGAACCACGCGTGAACCTGCTGTTCCTTTCTTTATATACTTTTGCCCAGACATCGCCTGCTCCTTTGCTTGCGTACCTGCTCTGAGCTGGTCTCGCTGGCGGGTCATGCCAGATGAGATCCTTGAGATTGCCTTCCACTACGCGCCCACTATAGCCACGATTAACCCAGTCTGCCTCTGTGGATTGGCTCAAGAGTGCCAACTCTTCGAAGCAACGCATGATAGTATCCATAGGCGTGACTTGCTCTTCGCCATACTCTGCTATGACTTCTGGCGGTACGAGTGCTGTCTCAAGCAGGGCCGGACAAACGGCGTTTATCGTGATGTTGCACGCCGATGCTCCGTTGGCGTTCATACCAAGCGCACGAACCAATCCGATGAGTGCGTGCTTAGAGGCGCAATACTGCGGTGTGGCTGGCAGTGGGTAGATGCCTCCTGCGGAAGCTGTGACCACGATCTTTCCGCCTTCTCGCGTCTTCCCTGCCTCGGGCGAGACGATTGTCATATAGTGAGCAGCAAGCTTAATGCCGTAGTAGACGCCAGAAAGATTTACATCGAACGTTTGCATGTCAGGCTTTCTTGGCGGCTGGTCCACGTTGCGCGAGAGTGTGTAGAAGATGTCATCTCGATCGTCGATTCCAGCATTCAAAGCACAGAAGTCGAGGCGGGACCGCCAGGAGAATGCAGTCGCAAACATCGCTGCTAGGTCTTCCCAAGAAGATACATCTGCTTGTAAGAAGATGGTATTCTGTACTGTGGATTGCGGCGCTTTGACGTCCACCATAACGACGTCCCACCCGGTGCTGACGAGAGAATGGGTGAGCGCGAGGCCAACGCCAGAAGCGGCTCCAGTGACAATGGCAACGCGTCGGACCATCCTGAATAACGATTCAAGGGATTCTGAAAGCAGACAGCGTGGAGCAGAGAGTAGGCCACAACAGATAAACCAAGCGATCGGGAGGAATAACGTTAGGATACTCCTTCCCCTCATGCTCCCCACATTTGCCGGTTGCGCCTCGACACCTCGCCCGACAAATGTGGCTTTTAATCTCGCCCCGCTACTGCCGCAATGATTTGAATCTCCGCACACATCTACAGACAAACTGGGAACAATAGGCCACTGCGGGCGTAGACGACGAGCAGAGCCAGCTCTCTAGAACCTTTCACCGGACAACTGCTCGCTGATCTTCCACAGTCTCTGGGCATCAGCTGGATCCTGTGCATAATTCATGACCTCGTATGGTTGGCAGTTGCGCAGAAACCCGCCCGAATGAGCTCGTGAGATGTCAGCCTTCGAGAAAAGCAATCGAATGGACATGGTTTGCGGACGTACCTTTCAAATTTGGGTCGAAGGCTGCGGCAAGAAGAGTGCTGCAGGCTTGTGGTACGGTCTTCTGGTCGCCGCTGAAGTCTTGCTCTACTCCTCCAAATCGTTCCGTGTTGATGCGGTGTGCTTCCTTGAAGGATGCCGGGCCTTCCTGTGGGAGATGCGAGGCGAGGTTCGTGTCGGGCATACCAGGCTGCAATGCAAACGCAGTGATGCCTTCGGGCTGCAGCTTCTTTGCCAGTTCGACCGTGAACAGCGAATTCGCCGTCTTGGAGCTGGCGTATGCAAGCCACGGATGATACTTGGCACCGTTCTGTGTAATCAAGCAAGGCTTGGTCAGCACTACACTTCACCTCTTACTTACGTCGTGTTGAGCCGACAAGCTCCCAACTGCACTCACATCCCAGGTCAGATCCTCGAAAGGAATCCCGCCCAGCTGGTATCCTGTCGATGCAGTGTTTACAATCGTGGCCGGAGGTGACGCTGCCTTGAGCAATGGCAACAATCTGGCCGTGAACACAAAGTGCGCAAGGTGGTTGACCCCAAACTGACTCTCAATGCCCTGCTTAGTCGTTTTCCACGGCGTTGTCATGATGCCCGCGTTGTTGAACAGCACATCAACGACTTTGGTCTGGGAAGCAATCTTGGCCGCCGCGGCCCGGACTGAATCTAGGTCCATGAGATCCATTGGCACGAATGTCAGCTCCGGCTGGCTGTTCTGGCCTGCGAATTCCCGAATGACGGGATCGATCTTCTCCATGCTCCGACCACACAGAAAGATGGCTTTGGGATTAGCTGCCGCCAGCGACAGCACAGTCTCTCCACCGATGCTACCATGACTGGGTCCAGTGATAACGACTGCATGATGCCGAAGGAGTCAGCGTTGAGGGTTGGATGCAAGAATGAGATACAATTCTTGCATACTAGTCTTGCCATCCACAAGCTCATGGAGTTTCTCGACCACCTCACGGCCTGTGGTGTGTTGAGTGAATCCGCTCATCTTGTCTCTCTGGTGCTTTATTTGAAAGGCTGTCGTGCTAGCGCAGGACGTCTAGATGATCTTGATGAGGACTAACACGGTGCTGTCGTTCTCGAAATGTATGTCGGAGTGCAGCTTGGGGATGCAGATCACCTCAAAGCGCACTTGATCGACGGCTAGGCAACGACTGTGCTGTTCGAGAACGACAACCCCTAAAGCTGTCATCCTCTGCGGCGTGTCTCTGGGAAGTCAAACTAGATTAATGACGTCAAGAAGAAGCTCGACGGAATGTCGTTTGATGGCAACCTTGATGAAGAGGATTGTACGGAGTTACTGGGAGAGGCGGCAGCCGGGCAGTCCCTCCGCTCTCCTGTACTCAAGCTTCAGGATTGGTCGATTAATACTCAAAGTGCCTGTCTAAGCATCGCCCGACCTTGCTTTGGCTGATGTTTGAAGAGCTGTATACGTCTTAAATGCGAACAGAAACAAGGTAGGGCAAAAAGGTCGCCGTGCATTGCGGCTTGAGCAATTCGAGTACCATGACGGGAAGGACCCCGAGGCGGAGGGCTGGGTCAAAATCGTCGACCTAGAGTTTCTACATGGCAAGATTCGCACCATCCTGCCCACAGACTTGGAGCTCTCAGAGGAGCAGCGGGAGGCACTGTTTGGTGATTTCGATCGCGTATTCGCCGCTGAATGTCCTTCCGGGTCCTCAAGGGCGATGTGGGGACTCAGTATGATTTTGGGAACGAAGCGAGAGTAGTGGTCCTGAAACAGATGTAATGCCGCATAGAAGGCTTTGGGGCATATCCCGTATAGGCATGGAGTTATTCAACTTGTATCGTGTGGTATTTGACGTGGATTGGGAGATGCATGGCTGTGTAAGCCTCCGTGTAGTAGTGAGCCTCGAGCCTTCACTCCAAGCGTCGTCGAGTGGCCGAGCCTTGTCCAGTTCCGTGAAGTCCCGAGACAGCATCCGTCACGAGGTTCCGAAGCTCGCTCTGACTCTCCGTCCCTTCGAAATCCTGCCTGGCAGCGAGTTCTTCAATGCGTCTCCGGAATTCCGGGTCGGGTTCACCTCCGACCTCATCGGCATGCATGGTGCCCACGGTGACCTGAACACCATTTGGAAGAGGTGGAGGGGGACGAATGGGGTCCGCTTCGTCCTGCGTAATGGAGCCATTTGTGTCTGAAGGGTGCGTCGATGGGCCGGACGTTTCTGTTGCACTCTGCCGAAGGTATGCCGCTACTTCAGGCTGCTCGTCCTCATCGTCCAGTTTCTCCGCGGCCGTCTGACCATCGGAATTTGTGACATCGGTCCGCACGCCGAGAGCCAGGAGCTCTTTGGCGAAGTCGACGCTCTCCGCATTGAATAGACAAGTTTCGCCGTCTTCATCCGTGAGATTGGGGTCGACGTGAAATTCTTGGATCAATGCGCGCAATAGATCAATGTGGTCGTAGGATGTGGCGGCGTGGAGAAGCGAGTATCCGTGGGCATCTTGTTTTGATGCGAGCTCTGGATGTGCTCGAAGCTGGACCAATACTGATTCTGGCGCGTCGGGGACGAGATTGAGAAGACGGTCTATTGTTGGAGTCTGGTTGGACATGGTGTTGGCGTGGTTGAAAGAGAGGAAATTGATAGCTTGAAAATGATAGTCGAAGCCTGAAGTTCTGAAGTTGATGTCGGCCTCAGGCACCAATATCGACCTCAAGGTTGCCCCGCGACTGCCTACCTTACGTACCTTCACATCCTTCGACCACTTCGACCAGGCCGCGCCATATCCCCGCTCCCCCCTTGACGAAGATGTCGCTGTTCTCCTTCTCCACCCCTCTCGACATCGACATTGTGCTACAAGACACGGATGATCGGCCTACGGTAGACGTGAAACTCGACAAGAACAAGCGGGAGAAATGCCTGCTCTACCTCGATGGCGAGACGGTGAAAGGCGCAGTGACAATCCGACCCAAAGATGGCAAGAGACTGGAGCATACGGGCATCAAAGTGCAGTTCGTCGGTACAATAGGTAAGGCGCATGATGCTGCGTTGCGCATGCAATCACACAATGGGCCAGGCAGCCAGCTAACGTCCCGGCTTGCGCGGCATAGAAATGTACTTTGACCGCAACACCAACCACGAATTCGTCTCGCTCCAGACCGAGCTCGCGAGCCCCGGCGAACTCCAACACCCCGTCACCCTCCCCTTCGCCTTCAAGAACGTGGAGAAGCCATACGAGTCCTACCACGGCATCAACGTCAAGCTGCGCTACTTCCTGCGCGTCACCGTCTCCCGGCGCATGCAAGACGTCGTGCGCGAGAAGGACTTGTGGGTGTACAGCTACCGACAACCGCCGGAGACGAACAGCGTGATCAAGATGGACGTGGGGATCGAGGACTGCCTGCACATTGAATTCGAGTACTCCAAGAGCAAATACCACCTCAAGGATGTCATTGTCGGCCGCATCTACTTCCTGCTGGTGCGGTTGAAGATCCGGCACATGGAGCTGTCGATCATACGGCGGGAGACCACAGGCGCACCGCCGAATCAGTACAATGAGTCGGAGACGTTGGTGCGCTTTGAGATTATGGACGGCTCGCCGAGTCGGGGGGAGACGATTCCGATCCGCTTGTTCCTGGGTGGGTTTGATCTCACACCGACCTTTAGGGATGTCAACAAGAAGTTCAGCACGCGGTATTACTTGAGTTTGGTGTTGATTGACGAGGACGCGCGGCGGTACTTCAAGCAGTCGGAGATTGTACTTTTCCGGCAAGCGCCGGAGAACTCGGAGTTGGCGATGCGGCAGGCGAAGGAGGTGCAGCAGAGTTAGAGAAGGAAAAGAGAACGCTGTTACGCTGGAGCCATTCGAGACGAGTTCTCCATATGAGAGAATGCTTTGGAGGAGACGTGTGAGAGAGTTGTTTGAGCATGGCATAGCGTGGCGCTACATGGGTATTTAGAACCAGCAAAATGGTCCTCTCACGACACTGGAGCTCCTTCCTTGCCACAATATGCTCACCGCATTGAAAAGATTGATGTTCACGCCTGAGGTTTGCTATCGAAAGTCGACAGCCTGAGGCAGCATCGCAATGGCAGCGCCTACACTCGGCTTTGAGCTCCACCTCGGCTTTGGCATGGGCGAGCAGCTAGCCAAACATCACCTGTGACTTTTTATTATCTGACCTTCGCAGGGGACTCCAACAATTTCTGCGCGTCTTCCATCCGACGCTCACTCCCATCACAATGGCTCTCCCACGATCGTCTGGCCTCCGCGCCCTCCGCCTGCAATCCTCCCTCCTCCGCAAACAACAGCCCGTCACCAACCCCTCCCGACTCCCCCTCTTCACACCCTACCGTCAATTCCACCAATCCCGCACCCTCGACGCCGTGAAACCGTTTCTCCTCGCCGACATCGGCGAGGGCATCACGGAGTGCCAGCTGATCCAATGGTTCGTGCAGCCGGGGGCGCGCGTCGAGCAGTTCGACAAGATCTGCGAGGTGCAGTCCGACAAGGCTTCGGTGGAGATTACGAGTCCGTTCGACGGGGTGATTAAGAAGCTGCACTACGAGCCGGACGATATGGCGATTACGGGCAAGCCGTTGGTGGATATTGATATTGATTTGGAGGAGATTAGCGAGGCGGATGCGCAGAAGTTGGGGGATGTTGGCGGGGAGGGCGAGAAGGCGGAGGGCAAGGAGGCCGCGAAGGAGCAAGATGTTGCGGATGATGCGAAGGAGACGGAGGCTTCTGCCAGTCAGTCGGGTGAGGCTTCGGTGCCGCCGCCTTCGGGCTCATCACCGGATGCCCAAGCCTCGCAGCCTTCGAGGCCGTCTTCCAAGGGCGACAAGGGCGCGCTCGCTACGCCTGCGGTACGGCGGATAACGCGGGAGCACAATGTCAAAATTGAGGATATACAAGGCAGCGGCAAAGACGGCAGGGTGCTGAAGGAAGACGTGCAGCGACATGTGTCGGGCCAAAGCCAGCAGCAATCACAACCCCAGCAACCATCCACCTCAGCACCGGCGCCACCCCCGGCAGCTACACGGGAAGACAAGAAGGTCTCCTTGACACCTGTGCAGTCACAAATGTTCAAGGCGATGACGAAGTCGCTCAACATTCCCCACTTCCTCTACACCACCACCGGCGACATGACCGCCATCTCCGCCATGCGTGGCAAGTTGAATGCGAAAGGTCCGGAGCAGAAAGTGACACATCTGGCCTTCGTCCTTAAAGCCCTGAGCTTAGCCCTTCGACACCACCCGCTCCTTAACGCCCAGCTTATCGTCAAAGACGGGCAGAAACCCGAACTCACCCATAAGGGCTCGCACAACTTCGGCATCGCCATCGACTCACCCTCCGGCCTGCTAGTCCCCGTACTGAAGAACGTGCAAGACCTCAGCATCACGGAGATCGCAGCCAACCTGCGCTCGCTAGGCGAGAAGGCGCGAAGCAACAAGCTGGCGCCGGGCGACTTCAGCGGCGCCACGTTCACCGTCTCCAACATTGGCTCCGTGGGCGGCGGCGTGGTGGCGCCGGTGATTTCGGAGCCGCAAGTGGCCATTATGGCGATTGGGCGCAGCAAGTTTGTGCCGGCGTTTGACGAGAACGACGAGCTGATCAAGAAGGAGGAGCTGACGTTCAACTGGAGCGCGGACCATCGCGTGGTGGACGGGGCGGAGTGCGCGCGGTGCGCCGAGCGGGTGAGGGGCTATCTGGAGGATCCGGCGGGATTGATTGTTGCGATGCGATGAGAGGATGGGGATTGTTAATTGTTTGCAGTGCATTTCAAGGCGAGGCGCATCTTGCATGTTTCTATGGGATGAAGGATGAGGTTAGACAAACTTGAATGCAAGAGGCTTGAAGCCATTGGATCGCCGTCAGATCCCGCCAGCTGCCCCGCAGATTGGCCCTTCTCCGGAGTTTCATTGAAATATTTGGCGGATGCTGGAGCGAATTCGAGCGTTGTGACGCCGGAGATGCGCCATCTGGCCTCAGGCGTCCATATCACCCCGCTTAGGTTTACATCTGTCAGAGGTAGACTGGATGGCCCTTCTCGACAATGTCGACTTCACAATTTGGCGAGTCGTAGACCGAGTTGAAGAAATTGTTATTCGCGAGATGTGCCGGCCGGGCTTGAGAGCTTCCTAATGAGGCTGCTGAACCCCACCACCAACACCGCGTCTAGCCGCGCCAGCTGCCTGGAAATATCTTAACCACACTCCGACCATTCCTTTCGTACTCTCCACATGTTATGGCTTCCAGAGGCCTGCAATCTTGTCTATCTCCGTTGACCTTCCTTTCCAAAGCATTCTCATCCGCCAGTGTTATCTCATATAGCTTCCGAGCGCCTCGAAACACCATGGCTACTCTCGCGACCTTCCGCATCCCGGAAGTCAACAATGAGCCCAATGTGAGTCTTCCGTCTTGCCTGACCAACATCGAACTCACACTGACCCACCCCACAGGTCCTCTACGCAAAAGACTCGCCGGAGCGTCAAAAGCTCACGGCCGCCGTGCAGGCCCTCAAGAAACAGGCGCCCCTCAACATCCCCATCGTCGTGGGTGGGAAAGAGCTGAAGACGGAAAAGACCTCGCATCAACCCATCCCCTCCTCCCACAAAGACACCCTGGCCACATGGTCCCACGCCTCTACCTCCCACATCTCGCAGGCCATCGATGCCGCCCTCGCCGCCAAGCCTGCATGGGAGCAGCTGCCCTTTGCCGACCGTGCGGCCATCTTCCTCAAGGCCGCCGACCTCATTAGCGGCAAATACCGCTATGAGATCTGCGCATCCACCATGTTGGGCCAGGGCAAGAATGCAACGCAGGCGGAGATTGATGCTGCGGCGGAGACGTGCGACTTTTTGCGCTTCGGCGTCAAGTATGCTCAGGACTTGTACGCGCAGCAGCCTACGCACAACTCCCCTGGCGTGTGGAATCGCCTGGAGTACCGACCACTCGAGGGCTTTGTGTATGCCATCACTCCATTCAACTTCACCGCCATTGCCGCCAATCTGCCCGCCGCGCCCGCGCTGATGGGCAACGTGGTGGTGTGGAAGCCTTCGCCTTCGGCCATGGCCTCCAACTGGTTGATTTACAACATTCTATTGGAGGCTGGTCTCCCCGCGAACGTCATCCAGTTTGTGCCCGGTGACCCAGTCGAGATCACCAAGACGGTCCTGGCACATCGCGAGTTCGCGGCCTTGCACTATACCGGATCGACCGCCGTTTTCCGACAATTGTATGGACAAATTGGTGCGGCGACGGGTGAGGGCAGGTACCGAGGCTACCCTCGCATTGTCGGCGAGACGGGCGGCAAGAACTTCCACGTCGTCCATTCGAGCGCGAACGTAGAGAACGTGGTGATCAACACTGTCCGCGGCGCATTTGAATACCAAGGGCAGAAGTGCAGCGCGACCAGCCGAGCATACTTCCCCAAGAGCCTCTGGCCGCAACTCAAAGCCGGACTCGTAGAGGAAGTGAAGAAGCTGAAAATCGGGCCGCCAGAGGAGTACGACGCCTTCGTCGGCCCCGTCATCCATCAGCAATCCTTCGACAAGCTTTCAAAGGCCATTGACGACGCCAAAAACGACGCCGACCTCGAGCTCGTCGTCGGCGGCTCCTACGACGGCAGCAAGGGCTTCTACATCCACCCGACCATCTACACCACCACCAACCCCAACCACCCCCTCCTCGACAAGGAATACTTCGGCCCCATCCTGTGCATCTACCTCTACGACGACACCACCGCCAACCCGACGCAGGCCTTCGTCGACGTGTGCAAACTCTGCGATGCTACATCCGAGTACGCGCTCACGGGTGCAGTCTTCGCACAGGACCGCGACGCGCTGCGGTACGCCGAGGAGGCGCTGCGCAACGCCGCCGGCAACTTCTACGTCAACACCAAGTCGACCGGCTCGATTGTGGGGCAGCAGCCGTTTGGCGGGGCGCGCGCGAGTGGCACGAACGACAAGGCGGGCTCGCCGAACTTGCTGGCGAGGTTTGTGTCGATGCGGTCGATCAAGGAGGATTTTGTGGGGAACAAAGAGGTGTTGTATCCCAGCAATTTGGTGTAGGCATTCGTGCGATTGGAAAAGCTTGTGAGGGCGTTGGATCGGGCCCGGTTAGCATGATAGACTTCCCTTTAATGCAAGGAGAATAGCAGCGCGGTGTATGCAGTACAGCCTTCCGCCTTGGTTGGCCGTGCTTCAACCCCCACACATTTTCAAACGCCGACAGATCCCCCCTCCTCCCAACGTCACCTCTGCCGCAACGAATGGGATCGCTTGCCGTGCGCGGCGACGGGAAAGCAGGATCTTGTAACGACCCCTGCGTCGTGAAGGCAATCACTTCGGCAGGCGGGTTGGTGCGCTTTGGCCATTCTCCGACATTGCCATGAGGCCGGCGTCGGCATGGTAATGGTGGGAACACAATCCCGGTACGCGGGTCTGGAGAATGTCGGGGTTTGGTGGGTTTGGCTCTTCTTTCCTCCTCTCCCTACCAGTCATTCATTTCTCTTTCTCTCTTTGCTCTTTCATCGCTTACCCCGGCGTCGCATGATGTGTATACGAAGGAGATAGTCCAGCAGCACACTCACCTGCCATCTCCCCCCTCCTCCCCTACCCCACCACCCTCGAAAACCTTCACGCGCGCATGCCAAAATGACGACAGCCACCCCAATGCCTCCCAAACACATCTGGGTCATCACCGGCCCCGCAGGCTGCGGCAAGACCTCCGTAGCCGAAGCCCTGCACGCCACCTTCAACATGCCGTATCTCGAAGGCGACACGGTGCGTGAGACACCCCACCGCACCGCACTTGCACCCCGCTCCCTCCCCTTCACCAAACCCCCATCTTGCTAACGATGGAAATGGCGTGGCAGTTCCACTCGCCCGCCAACGTGCAGAAAATGGCAAACGGCGAACCCCTCACCGACGCCGATAGATGGGACTGGCTGATTACGCTGCGCGAAGCGGCCGTGGCTGCCCTGCTCTCCTCCCCCTCCTCCCCCTCTACTACGAACGGCACCAACTCCTCCAGCACGACGGCAAGCGCAAACAACGTCGTGGTAACGTGCTCCGCGCTCAAACGCAAATACCGCGACGTCCTGCGCATCGCCGCGTACCCTTACACCCAGCAACAGCAGCACACGCCGCCGATTCGCGTGCACTTCATCTTCCTTGGAACGTCGGAGGCTATCCTCATGGACCGCGTGCGCGCGCGGCAGAATCATTACATGAAGGACTACATGGTGCATAGCCAGGTGGAGAGTTTGGAGGCGCCGATGGAGGACGAGCGGGATGTGTTGAGCGTGGATGCCAGCGGGACGAGTGTGGAAGTCAAGAGGCTGGCGGAGGGGGTTGTGAGGGGGGTGTTGGAGCGAGAGGAGGGGGTGGAAGCGCGGTGACGGTGCGGTCCAGATATTCCCGATTCGATTTGTGTTATACTACGATAGAGTAGCCTTACTGTTACCCTGTACGACGACTCACGCACCCCCCTCACATCCACAAGCGAATCGTCCCGTCTGCGCCGGCGCTCACACACCACGCTTCCCTAGGATGCCACTCGACGTCCAACACGCCCAATTCGCCCCTCACCTTGTGTCCCTTCAACACCTTCAGCGGGACAACAGTCGCATTCTCCAACCCATCGCCCACCACCTTGCCATGGAACACCTGCACAGTGCCATCATCACTACTATCCGCAAATAGCGGCAGCGTAGGATGGAACTTGACAGCGCGGATAGCCTTGGAATGGTAGCGTAGCGTCTTGTACGGCGTGGAGCCGAGATCGAGATCGTGCCACAGGAGGCGCTTGTCGTACGATGACACCAGCAAATTGGAGCCGAGCGGGTGCAGCGACAGGGACGAAATCCAGCGCGCGCCGGGCTGCAGTTCCTTTTCCAGTTTCTGCTGTTGCAGATCGTAGATGCGGATGCGTTGGCGCGTGGCGACGAAGAAGTGGGGCTTGGTGGGGTGGAAGGAGACGCTTTGTGCGAGGCCCTTGAGCTTCTTGAAGGGGTGCTGTGTTTGGTGTTTGGAGAGAGTGTGGATGGCGATGGCGGTGGAGGTGTGGGTGGATGTCCCAGGGCACACGGTGGAAAAGTAGTCGCCGCGGCGGTGCCACACTAGGGTTTTTGCGGTGCTTCGGAGGGTGAGGGTGAGGAGGATACCTCTGTCTTGTTGGGATGTCGGAGGACGGCTCCAGGCTGCTGATGGTGTCTTGTCTTTACCATCAGCCGTCTTGGAGGGGTTCGAAGCTGCGTGTCCGAAGCCTGCGTCAAGTACTTCCCGACTTTGCGACTCCAGCTCGGGGTTGCTCAGCTCGCCTTGAGGGAGGATGAAGTATACGGTCTCGCCGCAGCAAGCGGCCAAGATGCATGCGTCGTGACCAGGGCGCCAGCTCACAACGTTTACGGCCTCGTCCGAAGCTAGGCGTATCCTCCATAGTTGTCTTCCAGTCAGCAACTCCCATACTCTGACCGTCCCGTCATCGCCTCCAGAAGCAGCGTATCGTCCTTCCGGATCGATGGCCACACTTCGAACTCGTCCTTCATGTCCTCGATAGATGGCCGCACAAAAGCTGGGGAATGGTCTCAATTCGTTTGGATCCGGCAGCTTGGGTAGTAAACTTTCTGGATCGATGTTCAATTTGCTCCTCCTCACGCGCGGCGCAAGGTACAAGTCGAGGCAGCGCTCAAACTTCTCCATGACAAACTTGGCGTACCCGGGCACTTTTCGTAGAGCGGAGTGATCCTCTGGCAAGAAAGCGGTATCACGGTCTTCCTCATCCTGCTTTTCCCACTCTTCGCGTTCACGCTTGTCGGGAAGGTATTCCGGAGGAGGATGGTAGCTCTCTTCGTAGCCCGGCGGTGGAAGTTTGGGTGCGGGAATGTTCATGACATGGTCTGGCCTCGGCACCTCGTTCGACCAGATGTCGTAAGAAGCGTATTCTTGCTGTTGCTCTTCCCGCTCCCGATCTTCTTCAGTCCGCTCACGGAACGGCTTTATCCTGCCTTCTTTGATGGCCTTGACCATCTTCATCACGCGCTTGTGCTCATGCATGGAAGGGACGAAGCGACGCTTAGGCTCTGGGGCGGCGGAGAGAGGCATGGTCATCTCCATCCCTTTGCCGGTAAAGTATTCCACCATATCAGGGTACGGATCATAGCCATCTCCCGGTGCTTCGTTGCGCGTCAACTTCTTCAACACCTCGAGTTCTTCACTGCTGAGTTGTAATGGCTTGCCGGTGCTGGGATCGGTAAGACCCGTCCAGCCTTCGGGAATGTCAATGCTGTCAAGCAGCGAGTCCAATGCTTCGCCCTTGGCGGGACGAGCGATTCGCCGGCCATTGATGTCGTATCCGATGTGTGGGAACTCGTCGTAGTACGAGAGGGGGATATTCCCAATGGTGTTGGTAGTCTCGGGCGCCGAATCGTCGGAGTCGTAATTCGGCTCAATCTCGTTGTAGATGTAGCGGGGATTGCCATTGGCGTCTTCGGCGATTCTGTAGCTGACATTTATTTCTGGCTTTTCCAGTCCATACTCCAAGCGTCTGACTGGCGTTTCCGGGGACAAGGTAGCAACTTCGACGGCCGTCTCGCTTCCCATGAGTTGATGAGGTGGAGTGGTCGCTCGTTTCCCAGATTTCCCATTCACAGGTTTCGCGGCCTCCTCGTCCGACGACGGAATCTCGTCACTATCGAGCTCCTCTCCTTCGTCTTGCGACGCTATTCCATCAAAGTCATCCTCATCGTCGTCCTCTTCGCTGATATCGTCTTCGCTCTCGCCCTCCTCTTCAAAGGCGTCGTCAATGTCTCCATTTTCCAGCACATCTTCCTCTTCCTCTGGGTCAGGCCGAGGAACCTCGACCACCTTTCTCTTCTGTCCCGCCCTCTGCGACACCATTTTGAAATTGGGAAGAAGTTAATACAGAACGACGTTGGATTGAAATGGGCAGGAATTCATAGTTGCTCTGAAATTTTGATTAGACTTTGCGGCCACGGCCCGCCAAAAGTCTTGATGCCTAAGGCACTCAAGAACCTTCAATCAACCACTGTCCACCTTCACTGAACCGCAGCTCATCTATACCTCCGTCTCCTTCCACCGGCCCATACTTCACAAAGCAAACATGTCCGCCGACAACGACGGCGACAGCCAAATGCTCTCCTCCCCCTCCGACTCCGAAACCCAAACCCCCACCAGCCAATCGCAATCCCTAGCCAACTCCACCCTCCTCTCACCCCCCGAACTACACAACCGCCTGGCCGCCGCGCCCGGCGCAAACGCAAACGGCAAACGCCCCATCAACACCATCAGCAACGGCACCGACGACGCAGACGACTTGCTTGCTTCCGGTCCTTCGGCGGCAGCGGCGGGCGGGAAGGCGAGGCCGGAGTATGCGGCGCGCACGCATGAGCGCAGCGGGTATACGTGGAGTCGCGAGGAGGATGCGCCGGGGCATGCGTGGTTGAGTAAGAAGGCGTTGGATGAGTATCATCGGGCGGCGGATGTGCTTGTGCATCGGGATTTGATGGTGAAGGGTGGGTTCATTTCTCTTTCTGCTGCTGTGCATTGAGTTGGTTGCTGATTGTCATTGCTTTTGTAGGCCGCTACGGAGATCCGTTTGAGATGGCGGAGAGGGAGCAGGCTCTTGCCAATAGCTTGAAGCAGAAGTGATGTGTGTGTTTTGCGACGAGCGGACGGACGACTCCATGACGAAGTATATTTAGCGATTGCATTTGGGTCTGGCGTTTGATTGCGATGGATTACTGCAGCGGGTCAAGAGGAGACTACGCACGCAATGAAAGCAAGTGTGATCGTGGCACAATGCAAAGCTTGAGTCGTTATATCAAGCAATTAGCTGGGAAAATAAAGATCCTCGAGCGCCGTATGTGTGATGCGCCATCTAATATGTGTCCATGCCACCACGCAATGCATCAACGCAACATCAACCCCCCTCATTCATCGCCACCACCAAACAAAAAGCTCTAATCATGCCCCGTCCACTCAGTAGGCTGCACGCCATCCGAAAGCCTCCTCTTCTCCCGCTCCTCCTCAATCTTCCGCTCCTCCTCATCCTTAAACACCTCCCGACTCCGCATGCTGCCCGTCGTCCCGCTCAAATACCCACTACTCAACCCCTGCTCGCCATCCGCATTCTCGCGCCTGCGCTTCTCCTCCGCAAGCCGCACTTCGGGCAGCGTAGGTTGGCCGCCCATGGAGGCGAGCACGACGTCTGCGTCAGCAGTCGGGGCGTCGAGGATAAGCAGTTCTTCTTCGGTGAAGACGCGCGGCATCACGAGCCAGCGCAACGGGATGAGGGAGATGATGATGACGGGGAAGCCGATGGCGGCGATGGTCTGCGAGATGGCGACGCTGGAGAGCACGCCGGCGAGCTGGAAAGCAATGTACAGCCAGATGCGGCTGGGCTTGAGGCGCAGGCGCGGCTCGTCGGGGTCGATGAATTTGCGCTCGCGCCAGGTGAATAGGGCGTTGGCGATGATTGGGCTGGAGCCCACGGAGCCCCAGCCTACGACGAAGAAGACGCCGGCGAAGAGGGAGCGCGGCATGGTGTGCAGCACGTCCAGGAGGGGGCCGGTCATCGTGCCGATGAGGGCGAGAGCCATGAGCCAGTGCGAGACTCGCTGCTCTTTGACCTCGATGGCTTCGATTTTCTTCCTGTTGTGCTGGTGAAATTCCGCATCGGGCTCGTCGTCCTTTTCTTTTGTCACTTTCAAGACGTCTTGGTATTCCGTGCAGGCGTCGGTGTGCACTGGTGCTTGAGGGACTAGACCGTTTGGCAGCGGAATGCCCACAATACCGCCGATGAAGCAGGTGCAGCCGAGGAGGAAGAAGTCCCAGTGAAAGCCGGCGGGCTTAGTCAAGGGGAATTTGCGGGCTTGGGCGGTCAGAGAGCTGACGTTGTGATCGTAGTAGAAGAGGAGAGTCAAAAGGATGCCCATGGGAAGGGCCACAAAGACCCATTTTACCGGGAGAGTCCAGAATGGGATGAGCCAGGGGCGGTCTTGGGTTGGGTAGAAGGCCCTTGTGTGCGGAACCCGATACTGGTGCGTTTCTGCGAGGCGCCCCGGGATATGGGAGAAGCCCACCCACCATAATGTGGCAATCTGGTGTGAACGTGTTAGTCAGTTCGGATGGTAGGATGAATAATGCGTCCTTACCGGATAGGCAAAATCTGAGATGGATTTGCGCATCCACGGCTTGAGGAAGGTTGTAGATCCGACCATTTCCAGCCGGTAGACCGTGAACCAGTAGACCAAAGCGATGACGCAGGCCAGATAGCCCCCGGATCGATTATGATCATCGAAAGCAGCGACCAGTTCTTCGACTCCCTTGACTGTACACAATGGATCAGTATGGGTCCATGGAAGATATGCCGAACTTTACACACTCATATAAATAATCCCCACGTAGAGGCCAAATGATGTGCTGGAGAAGTCGGTGATGTAGCGCATGTAATCACAGAGGTTGAAGATCGCAGCCGCCCAATGGGTGATGGCAGCCCAGATGGAGACCCAGCAGATGAGAGGCCCGTACAGGTGTATGATGCCTTGGTCGCGGGCAATGTCGTAGATGGTGTAGTTGAACAACGAGATCAGACCGGTGATGCCGACCACAGTCAGCGGTTGACAGGAGAGGGTGGAGAAGACCACGGCAGCAAGGGCCGAAGAAAACAGGGCTTCATTGATGCCGAAGAAGTTGTCGGTGCGTCGGGACATGTCCAAGGTGAATGCCAATGCTGGGAGCAGATTGACGAAGAAGATCCGAACGGTGCCGGCAAAGGTGCGGTAGTTGAGGCCGTCGACCACATCGGACCAGTAGAAGGGTAGTCTTCTTCGGACATCGTAGTACATCCCTCGGAATGGGCGGAGGGGCCGCCACTGTTTCCATCCTACCTGGTTGTCCCAGGTGTAGGGATCATTGGCGTAGTCCACCTGGGGTGGATTTGCTGTTGGCAGCTTCATCGTGTATTGTTGTATCGTCTATGTGTATCGAGTTCGTGAGTCAAATGCGTCGAGGAACTAAAGTAAACGCCGATGCCGAGGAGGCGAACGAGAACGACAGAACGAATTATTGCCGGACGGATTTCTGTGTCTGCGAGTCGCCACGCATCGGGTCCAGCGGCGCGTAGCCTGAGATGGAAGAGGGTGGAGGGTGATGAGGAGACGAGAGGAGGAGAGGGAAGTAGGTAGAGAAGAAGGCAGAGGCTAGAGGAGAGAGGGAGGTGATGGTCAAAAAAACAACCAATGCTCCCAGCTTCCTCCCTCCACATATACTGCCCCAGAGTGGCACTGATTGAGGCTAAGATTCACAGACGTCACGGGCGTCGGCGAGAACTGCCCGGGGAGACTTTCTCGGCAGGAAAAGTCTATTGTGTTGAGAGTTTCGACATCGGAAACGCCTTCATGCCATCTTGCCCGTGCTTCCTCGCCCAGAGACGCCGAGATCACGCTTTTTAACTGGTACTGTGGTTTGTGTAATCTTCACCGACTATCCTGATGGAATGATTCGCGCATCTCCCACATCAATCGCGCACGAAGGAAGAACATCTCTGGCCTCAATGTCGCACGTGAAAGTGACGCCATCGCGTCTGCCTCGGGCATGGCGAAGTTCCCTGTTTACCCTTTACTCTTATCGCCAAGCCGTGCGTGCTGCTCAGCCAATAGCCGCCGCTAGGAAACTGCCCGAGCAGACTTCCGCTGCCTCCCTCACTTCACTTCCACTTTGCCGCCACTCTTTCCGTAATTGCCTCACTATGAAGGCGTGCACCGGCGACAATATGCTTACTACTTTGGCCGTATTGATCGATGACCTCTCCGGCCGGATCCTCACTTCGCGTGCACCTCCGTTTCATTCCGTGTCGATGCTTCCTGGGCTCAGAAATCCCGCACGTGGCGTCATGGACTCTGGCTGAGGCTTGACCTCACTTGCTCCGCATCCTTACAACCTCATGCTGTAGATCTGCGATTCACCCACCAAAGGGTGTCCCATCTACGCAATGGCAGTGCATCCTCACTCGTGACTTTCGATCGCTTACGCGGTGCTTTTCACGTGCCGCTTCCCAACTTGCCCTTAGAAGCTCACACATCTCAGATACCACATGGACGTCAAGAGTGCGCGAAACGGTGATGCCTACCGATGTCGACAGTGTTAAGGGACCCTCAGGAATAATCCCAATCCCGTCACGACAGAGCAACAATGTCCTCCACGTCCCCACTCCTATCCTTCCGGCTCCTCTTCGGCCGCCGGCATGTGACTTCAACGTCGACAGATAATACAACTCAACCCTGCCGCCATCACATGCGCGCTCGTCGGTCAACGCTGCAAAGCTGCCAATCACGTCCGCAACAGAAAGCCATCGGAAAGGTCGCGCGTTCGAGACCTTTTGTGCTAATTGTCGATGCGCAGGTCCATTCTGCGACGAAGTGAATCCAGCTGGGGAAGAGGTCGCTCCCTTCCGGCAGCAAACGGCGGCAAAGACAGTCCCGAAGCTGTTCCGCGGCTGACGTGGGCTGGCCAGCCACTGACGTTGCTGGTAACGGTGTGCGAGCTGATAGTCAGTGGCGCGTAGAACGGTTTGGTTGTTTATTTAGCGGTGTTGATTAGATGTTAGCACTGGTTTCTTGCTTGGAGCTAACCAAGACACTCCGGCTTGAGATTTGTTCGGGGCTTGATGCTTAGCCGGGTGACATGACACGTAAGTTCACATCCTCCTTTGTGAAAAAAGATCTTCCGATGGCTTTCTGATTCCTTTTCTTTTTCAATCTTGCCTGGCTTGCTATCATGATCTCTTGCATCGTGGCATCGTTCTTTGCGAACATCTCACTGCTACCATTTCATCATTGAATACAACGATTCGTTCGAATGCTTCACAGCCTTTCCATCAACGTTACACTAGACGTCACCAACCAAGAAACGTCACCACAGTAGGTCTATAATCAATTCCGCACCCTGCACAATCACCTTGAGGGAAGAGTTGGTCAAAGACCAAAACTTAGTACCTCCAAGGGTCGAACAGCACGGGGATTTGCAGCTTTTCGCCACGACGCAATGTCGAACGAAATCAATTAGGCGCTGATCCACCGCTTGCACGACAATTGTTGTGTAGGCGGGGGGCTTGAGGAGTGTCCTCTCTTGAGTGAGAGGGCCGGGGGATCAGCTGTGGGCGGCGACGTTCACTTTTTGATGTTTTGTTGTCACCAAGGGTCACGGTTCGAATAGCTCACGCAAATCTTCGTTGACAGTGAGGAAGTGGAGGCGCAGTTTTTAATCGACCGCAAGAACGATTACTACTGAGATTTCCCATTTCACTCCATGCCTTCCATCAACTCCACCTTATCAAGCGCCATCCCTTTCCGCCCAATCACCTCCCTCAACTCTACCCACTCCGCACCCTCTTCCGTCCCCCTCCACCTCGCATCCTTGAACCCCCAAGCACCCGCCACCCGATCCAGCGCCGCCCGCTCCTCCTCCCGCACCCATCGTTCCCACAATGGCACGCCTCGCGCCCACGTCACGCGATCCATCTGATCGTTCGCAGTCGTAATCACCACATACCCGAGCCCCGTGACGGTGAAGACGTACGTCATGATGCCCGCGAAAGCCACGCCCGTCGCAAGCCCGGGATCCATGGAATTCTGAAAATTGCCAAAAGCCGTGGACAGCGCGTACGCCGCGCCGGGGGCGAGGAGCAGGCCGGCAAAGGGGAACAAGGCCTGGCGCAGCCCTTTGGATTTGCGGAAGGCGAGCGTGCCGAAGCTCGTGTCGATGATGTCGATGCATAGCGGGAGGTTGTGGGCGTCGATTGCGGAGGAGAGGGCGATGTTGGCCGTTTTGGCGTCGATGGCTGCGTTGACTTTGTCGGGGGAGACTTCTGTGAAGGCGACGCCGCCATCGGAGGATAGTTTGGGAGCGGGTTTGGAGGCGTAGAGCGCGAAGATGTCGGGGAGGCTGGAGGGTTGGTGGAGGTTGGTTTGCAGGCCTACGTAGCTTTTGAGGATGGCGGGGGTGATGAAGGTTGTGGGGTTTCGGAGCAGCTCCTCTGCTTTTTCGCTGATGAGGCTCAGTAGCGAGGCTTTGTTGAGGTGTCCTGGGTGTTGGCGGGCATTGACTGAGCCGAGGAGGGCGAATGTAGCTGTCGTGCCGTCTTTTCCATTCTGCGCGGAGCTTGCTGGGCCTGAAGACTTGGTGTCGAGGAGGCCTTTCGCGAGGGTGTCGAGCTGTTCGAGAACGTAGAGGAGACGCTGCTCCGAAGGGAGCTTGTGGTCTTCGGGTTTGAGGACGGAGGAGGTGAGTTCGAAGATGCGCTGGTGGACGGTGCTGAGCTGAGTAGGAGGGCTGGCTTTGCTACTGCGAGCTCCCTTTTGAGACGCATTTCGTGTGATTTGAGGGCTCGCTGGTCTGGCAGCAGTCTTGTCGCGCGGCGATCGGGACTGCGCCGCGATCACGAAGCTTCGTCCGCTCCAGCGATGGCCTGCTGAGGTCGCGAATGGGAGGCGTGATGCTCGCTTGGGCTGCCGCAGCAGCGACATGCATTCATGACATACTCTCATACTTCCTCGATCCATTGCGGGCGATTGTCGATGGGCTGTGAAGTACAAGCAAGCATCCAATGTGGGACTTGAAAGGTGGAGTCGCGTCTGCCAGAAGTGGCTGTGACGACTTCCGCCAAGCCACAGCATGTAAACCTCTAGGCTGCTTGATTCTCTTTCAACCTGTCACCTTACTTCACCGACCTGCCTTGCGACTTGCGGTACCTCACGGGAGACTGTTGTCTACCTGAAATCATCACAGCATAAGAGACCGGACGGGAAAGACGGGCAGATTGGCCCCGTCCGAGTGCCGCAATGCCACCACCACCTCCACCACCGCCGCCTCCGCCGCCGCCGCCTGGATTCGGGGGTATGAAACAGTCGCTTGAGATGACTTAATTACACGTCGCTGATGTCAAGCTAGGTCCTCCACCGCCACCTCCACCGCCTCCCGGAAAGACACCGTCCAAACCGAGTGCGGCACAAGCTAAAGGAAGGGTATGTCACCACCAACCCGTGTATCGAGGACGTATAAGAGCTTGGCAAGAGACTCGACACTAGAGAGAGCTGAAGCTGAATGAATATTTCCACAGGGAGCACTCCTAGGTGACATAGAAAAGGGCGCGCGACTAAAGAAAGTCACCCAAATCAACGATCGATCCGCCCCCATCATCGACTCAAAGGCCTCGTCGGCCAGTGCCGGCCCCCCGGTGGGCGGAGCGCCTCCAGTACCTGGCTTGAGACCACCGGCGCCAGCGTCAGTCAATCGATTGCGCAGTAATAGTGATATTGGAGCGGGCTCGGCAGCATCGGTGACAGATTCGGCGCCCCAGTTAGGCGGCATCTTTTCGGGAGGCATTCCAAAGCTCAAGAAAACGAATGCAGGAGTTAACATCTACGACTCGGACCCCGAGACCAGTTCGAGAAAGTCTTCAGCACCAAGCGTTCCATCACCGCCCGGATTGGCCCCGAGACCACCGGGAGGAGCCCCGCCGCCCCCACCGCCTGGTGCCGCGCCGGCTCCTCCCAGCGTTGCTGCCGTGAAGAACACCCTCCGACCCTCCAGTTCACCTGTTGGGAGCGCACCCGAACCGCCATCAATCCACAAACCCAAGCCTCCCCCACCGATAGGAAAGAAACCACCCATTCCTCCACCAGCTGGAAGGAAACCATCAGCGGCATTGGCTTCTGCTCCGCCTCTACCACCGCCGTTACCACCCTCCTCGAACTCTCCATCGATAGCCCCTCCTCCACCACCGCCCTCCTCGAGCTCTCCTTCATTAGCCCCTCCTCCACCACCGCCACTTCCTCCCTCCGCCAGTGCGCCAAAAGCACCCACGCCTCAGCAAAACGGCAATCTGGCAGCTCAGGCCGCTGCGAACGCATTTCGCTCCCACTCACCAGCTGCACCTGCGCCACCGCCTCCACCGCCGCCGCCATCTTCAGCCCATGCGCCCAGCGGAGCTCCACCGCCGCCTCCTCCCCCGCCGCCTGCCGCGGCGCCCTCTCGCCCAACTTCTTTCTCTCCGACTTCTGTGCCTCCGCCACCTCCACCTGCTGCACCACCGTCAAGGCCAACGTCATCTCCAAGCTCCGCACTTCCTCCACCTCCACCGCCGCCGCCCCCAAGCGCAGCGCATAGACAAAGAGACAACTCCCTCTCATCGCCAGCAGCGCCCCCGCCACCTCCCAAATCTCCAACCCCAGCAGCGCCTGGTGGCATCCCAACGGCCGGCGGACAACCACTCGGCACCACCGTGACTCAAAACACCGTCACCCCATCGCTCGCAAGCCTCGATGCTTCAGCGTACACGTTGACTAATGGTTCGTCCCCGTCTTTGAGCGCTGGTGGACAAGCGAGACCTAGTAGTGGTGGCAGAGGAGGATCGAAGGTTTTCATCGACGACAGCAGATTCAAGTTCCAGCGTGACGATCAGTTGCCGAAACCGCGCGCTTACGAAGGGTCGGGGAAGCGGTATCGTGCGGGCAGGGGAAGCAGTGTCCCGTTGGATTTGAGCGCCTTCAAATGAACTTTCTTTGCTCGGGAGGCGAGGCTTCTCACTGCGTTTGAGCGGGTTTTTGTGGAGTACTTATGATTTGAGAGTGCGAATGAGAAGCTTGATCGCTAAACTTGTGCAGCAAGAGTCCGGCTTGGGTTGAGTCTCAGATGTGTGAAATGGCCCGTCATTTCCATTGCATCTACAAGCCGCTTTCCTATTCTTTTCCGCATCATTGCAGCGCCGCATCCTTCTCGCCTCATGTCTCAGTGTCCGCCCTTCTGAACTCCGCGTCTGTATTCACATCTCTGCTACAGCGCTAGGAGATTCACTTCTTTCGGCCATTGCCCTTGTATGAAGCACACAGGGAGAGCCGTTATGCTTGCAAGGGTCGGAAGAGCGTAGTGCGTTCGCAGAGCAAATGGTGCAACCCAAGGAATAGATCGAGCACACGTCTGCCGGTGGTCGCGAGTCTGTCGTGCTTTTTCCTTCCCAGTTACCATTCACAGATGCACACCGTCGTCGTCCTCTCCATCATCAACATCAGCCATCCTCTCCTCCATCCGCCGCCTCAACTCCTCATCCGTCAACCTCCCACTCTGCCGCACACTCCCCCCATTGACCGTAGGCGGCGGCGCACCATTCACAGCAGCACCAGCAGTCGCAAGCCCATTAACAACCTTCTCATCACCACCCACTTCCTCCCCCCACAAATACCCTCGTCTCTCAACCTCCTCTTTGAGCAGCCTGACCCGCTCATTCATCCGCCCTATCACCGTCAAATTCTCGAACATCGCTTCTTTGCACTCCTGATCGCCTTCTTCTGCGAAGGGCAGCATTTGGTCGTTGCTGTGTTTGAGGTGCGCGATGCTGTTTTGGATTTCGGCTGCTTTGGCGTGGAGGGCGTCGAGGGGGAGGCTTTCGAGGGCGGAGGCGAAGCGGGTTGGGGAGATGGGGTTGTTGGCTTCGGCCATGTTTGGGAGAAGGTTGTGGTATTGTTGATGTGGGGAATCTTTCGAGGGAATGTCTTTCGATTACGTCGGATAGAGCAAAGAAGGAGGATTAATTGCGTGCTGCAAAACTTATGGACAAGGCAGGCTACGTGACGTCCGCTCGCACGTGAAGAGGGCCGAAACTCTGCTGACTGTACATCCAGGAATGCGGAGATGGTCCGAGCACCTCCGAAGCCGCCGGCTCGGACCGTGCTCTAAACTCAAACCGACGGAATGTCAAAGTCAATGATTCTTGCGACATCGATCACGCACTTCTCGCGTTGCTCAATGTTTACGTGCGTGCTCCAACAGGTGCGGGAGTAATCACAGCAATGAACAATGCCTGGACTGCGATAACATTTCGAGCATCTTGTGCCGCTGCTCGACCGTCTCGGAGACCGATCCGCGAGCTATTCCATGGCTACACACGACACGAGACATGCAACTCCGCCAACCTGGGGAAGAGGCGCTTCTTGAGCTACAGTTTGACTCCTTCATTCGCCGGCAGACCTCCGTCGGGTCGGACAGCGAGATATGTTGGCGTATATCAACAAGCTTTCAGCACCTCCGCTGTCGTTTCCAAACGAAACACGCGATCACGACAACTCGACCATTCGAAAACCCCGGCAGACTCAAAGATCGAGCCCGCACCGACCGTCGCAACTCACACCGAAGGCTTATCGGATGAAAGTCAAGAGCTGACATGGCGAGACTATGATCCTGAAGGAGGCATGCCCCTGCCCGATGGCGAGCGATCTCAGGCGCAAATCAATAGCGTTTTTGGCGATGAGCAGGTGGATGCGGAAACGGGCAACTACATTCTCAACGTGATATACTGGAGAAGAGCATCGGGGGCGTTGATTGATGTTGGGATTCGGTTTCCGAATGACAGTCGCGTGACGGACCGGCAAGCTGCGAAAGCGCTGGACTACATTCGTTCGCTCGATCCGAGTTTTGATGAACAAGCTGCTGCGCAGGTGTGGGCGGAGGAGGAATCAGTGAGGTTACAGCAACAATTGGAGGACCGGGCTGTGAAACTACGACTTTACAAACGGGACGAGCCGCAGGAGGAGGAGGAGGAAGCCGAAGAGGACCAAGGTACCGCCTATGGCCGCTCACGGAACCGCGAGAGTCAGCTGGAACAGCTTCAAGCTTCGAACGAGGCAATCAAAGAGGCCGAAGCAGCACGCAAAGCAGTCGCAGAGGCCAAAGCCGAGGGCTCCGCCTTGCATACCCACCGCGGTCCATTAGAACTGGCCGGTGGGGTGCAGCCATCGGTCGAAATGGTGACCTACACCGGGAGAGATGGCATCACGATTTCTCGACCCAAGCAGCAAGCATGGCTGCAACCAGTGGAGCGCAAACCGTGGGTATCGTACTACGAAAAACAGGCCGAACTCTTCCCAAGCGAGTCTATCCCACAACTCTCCAACCTCCAACGTCTGGGGCCCAGCTTCGCCTTCCTCCTGCTGCTCCTCGGCCTGGCAGTGTTCGTCTCCGAAAACTACACCCCGCCTCCCAACAGCGCGCGTCTATGGCCGGACGTCCCTCCATCCGTGGCCACGCTCTCGGCCCTCACAGGAACCTTCTTCGCCTTCTTCCTCCTCAGCCGCGTCCCTCCCCTCTGGAGAACGCTAAACAAATACTTCACCGTCGTGCCCGCCTACCCTCATGCCTTCGGCATCCTAGGCGCCGCCTTCCGCCACCAGCGTCTCTCACACCTCCTCTTCAACTCCCTCAGCCTCTGGCTCTTCGGCCTCATCCTTCACGAAGACGTCGGCCGCGGCGCCTTCCTCTCCATCTTCTTCCTCTCCGGCGCGCTAGGCGCCTACACGAGTCTCTCCTATCACGTCCTGAGGCGGCACTGGGCGACCTACATCTTCGGCTCGTCCGGCTGCGTGCTAGGCGTGGTAGCGGCCGCCACGACTCTGCATCCCAATTCCACGATCAAAGTCTTTGGTCAGGACGTGCCGATTGCCGTGTGGTTGTGGTTGGCGCTGTACGGAGTCGCGGAGGCTGTGGCGATGTTTAGGTTCAAGGGGCTGGGCATTGATCATGCGGGACACTTGGGTGGGCTCGTGGGCGGGTTTGCTTCGGCGCTGTGGTTGCAGCAGAAGGCTAGAGAGCGGAAGATTGCGCTTGGAAGGGAGGCAGGGAGCGCTGTGCCGGTCGAAGTGAATGAGGTCAAGGCAGCGCCGAGTTGATGCTTGAGCTGTGTGTTGCCTATTGTACAATTATCTGTGTGATACCCTCCTCAAAGCTCGCCTCTGGATAGAGTACATATATTACAGTGTTGGCATTCATCGCCAGCCCGCATCAAAGGAGTTGAGAGCCCATCCAGGCAGCCTCACAGCCGCGCTCCAATCTCACGAATGCGAGCCACCAACTCGTCCGGCCGAACCTCCTCCTTCACCCGAAGGCGACGGCATTGCAGCTCCACCACGCCCTTCTTCGTCCACGCTTTGCCCAACACCACAATGAACGGATACCCGATCAGATCTGCATCGTGCAGCTTCCAGCCCAGCGGTCGTTCTCGGTCGTCGAGAAGCACTTCCGACTCGGAAGACACCCCACCACCGCAGACCTGGTCATATAGCGCCTGCGCATCCAGCACGACACTCTCGTTAACCGGCACGATAACCGTCTCGAACGGCGCAATCGCCAAAGGCCAGTTAAGGCCCCGCTCATCCGCAAGCAAATTCGCGATCGCGCCAATGAGTCGCGACACGCCCATTCCATGACACCCCATCTCCATTGGCACTTTGCGATTTGCGGAATCAAGGACCAGGGCTTCCAGGGGCTCGCTGTAGCGCTGGCCGAGGTGGAAGGTGTGGCCTATTTCGACGGCGCGGTGGAGGTGCAGTGCGCCTTGCTTGCAGCTCGGGCAGGTATCGCCTGCGCGCGCTTTTGTGAAAGTGATGGGTTGTTGGGCGACGGTTGGGAGGCGTTGGGCTTCGGTTAGAGGGAGGCGTGCGGCTTCTGCGAATTGCTCGGGGGAGAGTCTGGGGTCGCGGAAGTGGATGTGCTTTTGAGGATTGGTTGAGTGTTCGTCTCGATCTCGCAGCGCTTGCTCGCCTTGCACGCCTGTGTCTACGTCTGGGAAAATGGCTTTGACGGCGTAGATGTTGGGTTCGCCGTCGTCGGATGGATAGTAGATTGAGCAAAGTCTTGTCCGGTCTTTGCTGATGTAGAGCTCGCTCGCGACCGAGAGGGAAGGATGGCTGGTTTCTTCGGCATCGTAGGATCCGACGTAGAGCTCCTCGTTGATGGAATAATCGCATTTGTCGCACGTGATGACGGTGTCTTCGCCCTGTGGTGAGGCGAAATGGTATTCGTGGCTCAGCGTGCCGCCCATATTTCCTGAATCGGCGCGAGCAACGAGGTAGGGTAGTTTCAATTCTTCCAGAAAAGCGACATACGCCTTGCGCACTTCCCCGTAGGTCCGATGAGCGGCGGACTCGTTCGAGTCAAACGTATAGAGATCTTTCATCAGGAACTCCCTCCCGCGCAGGAGGCCTTGTCGAGGACGCGGCTCGTCTCGGTACTTGCGCGAAACCTGGTACAATCGCAACGGAAGTTCCTTATAGGAGTGCACGGCATTGGCGACTATCGAAGTGATCTCCTCCTCGTGAGTGGGAGAGAGGAGGTACTTCGCCCCCTTGCGGTCCTGCAGACGGAGAAACTCGGACGAGCGACTCTTGTCCAGTCGGCCGGAGCGTTGCCATAACTCCTCGGAGGAAAGGGAGGACAACGAGACTTTAGATGCCCCAAGAGCCTGCATGTGCTTGTCGATGAGCCTTTCGAGCTTGTTCTGCACGCGGAGACCCAGGGGTAGGATGTGAAAGATTCCGGCGTGCACCTGGCGTAGAAAGCCGGCGCGGAGGAGTAAGTCGTGGCCATTTTCGGGGTCTTTGGAGTCGGCTGCTTGTCGCTGGGTTGGGGCCCAGAAGTTGCTTAGTCGGTTGCGGCCGTCATTCTGGTGAAGCGTCAATATATGTCCCGAAGATGCATGGATATAGGTAGAGCTCACGTGCAGGCTGCGCCGCTGGAAGAGCAGGTGTCGAGCAGCAACGTCTGCTCTTCGCGTGCTGCGTTTCAACACATGGTAGTGTGACATGCGTGAGTATTAGTCCTTGCTCGACTATCACATTGAGGAATTGTTTTGCGCGTACAACATCGATCCATCAAAGGAGGCATCGCAAGTCGTTCTGAGCGGAGGTGGATGTTCGGACAAATCTCGGCGAATCTTCTCCGCAGTTTCAACTTTTTTGTGATGGCAGCACTTGAAATTTCCAGCATCAACTGCTATCCACTCTCTGGTCGATGCGCGGGATGAGAAGGAAAGATGGGAATCAAGCGCAAAGCAAAAGAGTCGCACCCTCCATTCGAGGGGGAAGCTCGCAAGAAGCCCAAGGCAAAGGCGAACGCCGACTCCAAGTTCCTCTTCGCTCCTCGACCCGATTGGCACGCCGCCATCCTGCCGACACCTGAGCCTCGCGATGTCAAGGCGCTCCCTCCGCAACGTACAATCGATGAGCTCCGCCAGTACGCGACCTCGCTCCTCGAAGCAGAGAATGCTGCCTACAGCGCCAACAATGCCTCCGCCTCCTCCTCGCAAAAGTTCCTCTCCACCATCATGTCGAACGGTACCCTCGAAGACAGAGTCTCCGCCCTTACCTTGCTCGTCCAGGAGTCGCCACTTCACACCACGAAGGCCTTTGAGAATTTGTTGAATCTGTCCAAGAAGAAGAGTCGGAATCAAGCGTTGATGGCGTTGGCCGCTTTGAAGGATTTGCTCGGTCAGGGTGTCGTTCTGCCTGGCGATCGGAAGCTGCGGGCATTTGGCAAGCAGCCAATCCTTCTTCAGATATTCCAGGGCAAGACTGCAAATTGGAGGCAGGGCGAGCCTCTTCCCCCAGGCCTGGAGAAACTCCATCTCATCGTATGGGCGTATGAGGATTGGCTAAAGCGGACGTACTTCGAAGTCTTGCAAGTATTGGAGAACTGGCTTGGGGACGAAGTGGAATACTCCCGCAGCCGCGCGGTGACATATGTCTGGGAGTTGCTTCGCGATAAACCAGAGCAAGAGGAGAACCTGCTGCGACTTCTGGTCAACAAGCTGGGCGACACCGACCGCAAGATCGCGTCAAGAGCATCGCATCTTCTGTTGCAGCTGCAATTGACGCATCCGGCTATGAAATTGATCATCGCCAACAGCATCGAAGCGGACTGTCTCTATCGGCCGGGACAAAGCATACATGCGAAATACTATGCCATCATCACCCTCAACCAGACCATCCTCGGCCAAAAAGAGCAGGAGGTCGCCAGCAAACTACTCGAGATTTATTTCAGCTTATTCGTCCAATTGTTAAAATCAAACGGCACCGAGAACGAGCCCGCCAAACCCAAGGCACCGGCGAGAGTGCAAGGCGGAGGTGGAAAGGCTGGCAAGCTAGCAGCAAAGAAACGCAAGGCTCAAGAGAAAAGCGACGAGTCCGGCGCACAACTTCGCGAGAAGATGATCGCACAAGTCTTGACTGGCGTCAATCGAGCCTTTCCATTCGCCGATATGAACGATGCGAAGTTCGAGGAACAGCTCGACACCATCTTCCGCGTCACGCACTCTGCCAACTTCAACACCGCCGTGCAGGCGCTCATGCTCATCCAGCAGATCTCCTCTACGAAACACTACGGCGCCGAACGCTTCTACAAAACGCTCTACGAATCCCTGCTGGACCCGAGGCTGTATTCTTCGAGCAAGCAGATCATGTATCTCAACTTGCTCTACAAGAGTCTGAAGACTGATCTGAACGCCAAGCGTGTGCAAGCGTTCGTCAAGAGACTGTTGCAGATCATTACAGTCCATGACCCGCCATTTGTCTGCGGAGTGCTGTACCTCGTCAGCGAGCTGGAGAAGGTCTTTCCGAGCGTTCGCACGATGATGAGCGAGGCGGAAGTGGACGATGATGACGAAGAGGAACACTTTGCCGATGTGATCGAGGATGACGAAGGGAACCAAACGATGCCAACCACTCAACCGCGCGCCATTGACCAACACCGATACGATCCGCGCAAACGAGACCCCGAACACGCTCGCGCCGATCGCAGCTGTCTGTGGGAGATCCTTCCACTGCTCCAACACTTCCATCCCTCCGTCTCGCTGTTCGCCGCGACCCTGCTGGCAAACAAGACGATGCCACCCAAGCCTGACCCCACCCAACACACCCTCAACCACTTCCTGGACCGCTTCGTCTATCGTTCCGCAAAGTCGAAGCCCTCGGTTGCCATGCATGGATCATCGATCATGCAGCCCTTGGCAGGCAGCAGTGCCGCGGATCTTCTCCTCAAGCCTGGCAAGGAAAGCGGCGCGAAAGCAGATGTCAACAGCGAAGCGTTCTGGCAGAAGAAGATCGAGGACGTTGCGGCCGATGAGGTGTTCTTCCATGCTTACTTTAGTCAGGCCGGGGGCAAGAAGAAGCGCAAGACTGCCGAGAAGACGGCGGCGAAGGGCAGAGACGAAGATGACAGCGAGGGTAGTGAGGACGATGGCGAGGACGAGATCTGGAAGGCCATCACCGCTTCCAAACCTGATGTTGAGGGCGACGACGAGGATGATGATCTCAGTTTGGGCGATCTTGAGAGCGCTTACTCGGACAGTGAGGATGGTTCAGAGGCCGGGATCGATCTGGGCGGGGAGGAGGGAGATGGAATTGAAGATGGAGGGCTGCTGCTCGACGACGAACAGGGCTCTGATGCGGACGATCTCGATGCCGCACCTGATCTCGAAAGCGACGATGATGGAGTCTTTGACGATGATGACGAGGTGCCCGAGGACTTTGACTTGCCTGTGGAGAAGGAGGAGCCGGAGGAGAAGGAGCTGTCGAAGAGTCAGAAGAAGCGCAAGGAGAGGAAGAAGTTCAAGCAGTTGCCCACTTTTGCTTCGGCGGAGGACTATGCGAAGTTGCTTGGGGCGGATGAGGAGGAGGAAGATTATTAGTCTATTCAGTGCAGATACTGCATGGCCAAATTAACAGGCGTCTGCTCTGTCGTCGTGGAATATGTCTTAATCATCTCGAGCCCGTGCCGGGTGACGCCATTGGCTACTTGACAGGCGCGAGCTCGAAACCTCCAAGTCTCCCAATCCACGCTCAACTTCATCTCTCTTCCGTCCACACCCACCCATCCCCTTGGCCGGCGCATAATGCGGCTCACACGCGCCCAACACGACGCGTACGATGCCACTTGATCGCAAACATGTGATCGCAGCCGGCATAGTCGCTTTCGTGTCCTGGGCCTACCTGACCGACTGGCTCCCGGCCCTGCGCTGGATCCCGCACGCCTTCACCGCCGGCCTCCTCTCCGCCCTCGCCGGCCTGCTGTACCTCATCTGCACCACGTCAAACGGCACGCTCGGCCGCAGCGATGCCTACCGAATCAATGCGCCCGTCGCGCCCGCCTTCATCGCCGCAAAGGCGTGGGAGGAGGAGAAGGCGACCTTGTTGTCAAGAGCAGAGTACCGCAGACCCATGATATTCCCTGAGGCGGTGGCCTTTTCCAAATCTGTCGATCAGTTGCTGGACTTGGTGATTCGGGATCGCGTGACGAGTTGGTATGGTGCGATTAGCAAGAGGACGCTATTTCAGAATGAGATTGATCGCTGCATCCGCTCCGTCCTCCTTACCGTGGCGGCGCGCATGACGGATTTTGATCTGGTCGAGCTCGGCGTGGCGAATATGCTGCCGCTGTTCACGGCGCATATGAGGGACTTCTACGAGGCGGAGCGGCTGGTGCGCGGCAAGGACCTGTCCCATCATGTCACGGAGAGCGAGGAGCTGCACATGGCTATCGCGGGAAAGTATCGAAATGGGAAAATCCATACCGTCGCTTCTCTGGCCTTCGCCGACACCACGACCGCACAGCAGCAGTACTTTCGCGCGCTCATCGCGAAGCTCCTACCCATCGTGCTGCCGGATAACATGAAGTCGAGCCCCGCGGTCATTGTCCTCATTCGCGAAATCGTGGCGTGCGCCGTCCTCACCCCCGTCGTTACCCTCCTGCTCGATCCGGACATCTGGAACCAACTCATTGTGAACTTCGGGGGGCCCATGCTGCAAGATCGCAAGGCGGTGCGGAAAGTCCGCGCCGCGCTGGATCAGAATTCGCCGGTGAAGACGCTGCGGACGGCGCAGTTCCCTCGTCTCCGACCATATGATAGCGAGAGGCAGTTTGAGAGGTTCATTCGCGCCATCCGACACATTACTATCTTGGCGGACGCGAAGAAGATGCGGAGCGAGGTCATGAGCCAGATGCGGCGAGACGCCGCTGTTGATGGACAAGATGCTGCATATCTCCGTCGCTTGGATACAGGCAAGCGCCTGCTTGACCAGAAGATTGCTAGTCTATCGGCCAATGGCCCTGCGAAGCCCAAGCTGCAGATGGATACCGCCAACATCAACCCTGCTTCGTCGCTCAAGAAGCGTCAGGCGACTTTGCGTGAGGTTCTTTACGATGCGCCTGGCCTCAGCTATTTTATGGAGTTCATGGATCGATTACGGCTTACGCGTCTGGTACAATTCTACATCGTCGTCGACGGTTTTCGAGGACCTCTGGAAGGTGACTCGGACGAGCTTAATCTCCGCATGGCCGACGAAGCAGATCGTCTGGACGTGGCGCAAATGTACGAAGCATATCTCAGCCAACCAGAGCTGCACACCAGCGGCTCAGTGCTCGCTCGTGTCCGGACGTTCCTGAAGGCCGGTACCGATGCGAGCGCTTACGAGTACGTCGCCGCTCGCCAAGCTGTATTGCAGACGCAGACACAAGTCTACAATACCATGAAGGACACGCATTATGAGAACTTCAAGCGCTCTGATCTGTACTACAAGTGGCTTGCGATTGACGACAATCCTGCCTTGGCTGCGATGCAGAGCAAACAGACTGGGAGTCCCCTTGCCGTCGAAGGTGCACAGAGCAGGGACGGCTCGCCAGTCAGACAGCGCAGACCACCGCCGCCACAAGCAAACAAAGAACCGGAGCTCAGGCGTGCGGTCCTGTCATCCACGAACGTGAAAGACATCGGTCAGCTGGCAAGCAATGGATCGAACGGCCGACGTTCGTTGGATGATACGTCCATGCGCCCTGCACTCTTTGATGACGACGTCGATGACGAGCGTATGGTGCGGTCTACGTCGAGTGTTCGCAGTTTTGACTCGGACGCTGAGGCTGCCCAGCAGTCTCGCGACGAAGCCAGAGCCGTGGATGCCATGCAGGCTGCGCTGGATGGTATTGTGCGTGAAGAGGACCGAAGCCCGTTGTTTGGTGATCATTTGGATCAGCAACCCATTGGCTCCACCGACCCAAGGAAGCCGATGGATAGGCTCAGGGGAACGGAGTCGGCACGGAGCTCCTTGGACTTGGATCGCCCTGTGCTATCGACTACCAGTTCAGACCGTGGCAAGCCTAGCATCGCATCTCTCGGCCTGGTCGGAGTGCCGTCGAGCCACGGCGTTTTCGTCGATGATCTCTTCGGCGACGAAGCGCAGAAATTCGCCGAGGACGAGCACGAGGATTCCGCTGGCACGGATCACAGCGACGAAGACCAGGTGCAGGAAGCCGCACCCGGCGATCTCGGCCTGACAGAAGCCATCGACGTGCTCAATGCGGAGATTGAGAAACTCACCGCGCAACGCCAAATCGTCGATTCACTCACCGCCAAAGCGGAGCTCACGAACAATGCGGCCGAGCTGCGCATCCTGCGGAAGTCCGAGCAGAGCCTGCAGCGCGAGATCAAGCGCAAGGAGATGCAGAAGCAGCAGTACGTCGTGCAAGAGAGCGACAACAGCTTGTACGGCCGCGCGGCGGTGACCATCAAATCGGTGATGATCGGCAGGGAGGAAGACGGGCACGAGTTCGCGCTGTACGTCATTGAAATCAAACGGCAGGCCGGCGAGCAAATGCCCGCCGCGACGTGGGTGGTGACTCGACGCTACAGCCAATTCCACGAGCTGCACAAACGCCTGCGCGCCCGCTTCCCCTCCGTGCGCCAGCTTGACTTCCCCAAACGCCAGGCCCTCTTCACGCTGCAGAAGGACTTTGTGCAGAAGCGCCGCGTCACGCTCGAGCGGTACCTTCGCTCCCTCCTCCTCGTGCCCGCCATTTGTCGCAGCCGCGAACTGCGCGCCTTCCTATCGCAGTCCTCTATCGTCTCGAATGGGAACGACGGCACACAAGCGGACGCAAAGGACTTTGTCACGCGCATTTACAACTCCGTCTCGGACGGCATGGAGGAGTTCCTCGGCAACATCCCCGTGCTGGACCAGCTGTCCGTCGCCGGGCAGAACCTCATCTCCGCCGCGACATCGCAGATGCAGCAGGGCGCGGCCGCCATCGACCAGCTGGACCCCGCGGTGCAGGATCCCAGCACATCCGCCGAAGCCGAGGCGGAGCTGAACGCGTACGAAACGAAAGAAGTCGAGCCGTTCGTCAAACCCATCTGCGATCTATTCCTAGAGACCTTCGAGCTTTCCAAGGGGAACAGCTGGCTGCGCGGGCGCACGGTAGTTGTGGTACTGCATCAGTTGCTGGGCGGCACGATCGAGCGGCGCGTCCGCGAAGCGGTGCGAACCGCGACCGAGGATGAGAGTCTAGTGCGCTGCGTCGATTTGCTCAAAAACACCATGTGGCCCGACGGGCATTCGCGCTCGAGTCCCGTGCCGCGCACGGCGGCGCAGAAGACGCGCACAAAGACCGAGGCGAGTCTGATTCTCGGCGCGCTGATTCCGGATGTGTCGGGGAGTGTGGTGGGCAAGGCGAATGCGCAGGCGGCGAGTCGCAAGATTGTCGCTGCGTTGAATAATGAGCGACTTAAGTGAGTGCCACCCTGCCCTGTCTGTGTACGTGAGGGGATGTGTATGACTGACGAGCAGCCGATTTGCAGTACCCACCTCGTCTTCACGATCATCGACGAGTTAATCCGGATTATTTTCCCCGAGACTATAGAGAAGTAATGGTAATGACGAGTTTTGAAATGTACAACAGAGCAAAGCCTCCCGATCCCCCTTACAACTTAGCATTGCTCGCGACAATGCGATAGCACGGCCCGCCCTTGCCAAACATCTTCTGCAAATCCGTCGTAATCTCGTCCGGGATTTCGTACGCGGCGAAATGGCCCCCTCGCGTCTTCTGCGACTCGTACACCACCGGCCCGAGCGTGCGCGCCCACGTGTGAGGGACGACGGACAGCTCTTTGGGCGAGTGGCACAAGCCCAGCTTCACCTTGGGGATCCACTGGTGCGTGCGATCACGGTGCACGCCGTCCTTCGTGTGCGTCGCCTCGTAGTAGATGCGCAAGCTCGCGGCGGGGCCCGCAGTCGAGAACCAGTAGATACTCACCCACGTGAGGATCTCGTCGTCGGACCAGCGGTACTCGTCCGTCCAGTCGTGCAGCTTCTCGTAGATCCACGCGAGCAGGCCGACGGGGCTGTCGGTCAGCGCGTAGCCTAGCGTCTGCGGCTTCGTGCTCTGCTCCGTGCGGTAGCCGCTGCCTTCGGTGAGGAACCATTGCGAGCGGGCGAAGCCGGCTTTGTCGCGCGCGCTGTAGGGCGTGACGGCGTGCTGGAGCGCGAGGAGCGGGTTTTTGCTCCATTTGGGCGGGCCGTCGGAGCGGATCATATTGATGTGCGAGGCTAGGCAGGAGTCGGGGAAGAGCAGGCCGATGACGCGCGAGATCATGAAGCCCCAGTCGCCGCCTTGGGTTACGTATCTGATACGAACGAGCTTGGTTAGCATTGCGAAGTATCGCTGACGATGTGGCCGAAACGTACTTGTCGTATCCCAACGACTTCATCAACCGATTGAGAACGACCGCGTAATCCTTCAACCCAAACCCCTTCATCTTCACCCCCTCACTCCACCCAAAGTTCGGCAAGCTAGGCGCGACAACGTGGAACGAGACGCCGTTGGTAAGCTGCTGCAGCGCAGGCAACATCTTCGTGACCTCCACATACGACCCCGGCCAGCCATGGATGAACAAGAGCGGGATGGCATCGGGCGCGGCAGAGCGCTGATGCACGTAGTGGATGTCGAGTTCGGGGAAGCCGTCGGGCTTGATCGGCCGATGGAAATTGGGCAGCGCGTTCAACTTTGCTTCTTGCGCTCGCCAGTCGAACCCGTTCTCCCAGTACTCGGTGAGGCGTTTGATGTCGTCCAGTGGTGCTCCGTAGTCCCATGCGGCGCCTTCGAGCTGGGGCGGGTGTTAGTGCTGCTTTGATGGGGAGGAGGGAATTATTGCGAACCTCGTCGGGGAATCTGGTCAGGGCGAGCTTTTGCCTCAGTCTCTCGAGGGCGGCGTCAGGGATTGCGATGTTGTATTCGGACATCTTGATTGTCGGGATATGCTTGAGTGAATGAAGAAAGGTTGCGATGGTGAATGGAAAGGCTGTATGGGAGGGTGTGACGCCATTATACCGAGGTGGACCTGGGGTTGGGGTGATCGACGCGGCTTCCAGTTCACCTTGGCCTGCCATGGAGTCTTCATGCAATCTTGGAGAGGATTGGGAATGGGAACAACTTTGATACACGCTAATTCATCAAATCCACCTGTTCACCTTCCTTCGTCCTTTTCGTCTTGGACAAATGCGTCCTCTACCAACGTGTCCTCGCCGCAATCCGACACCGACACGGCTTCGTAGAAAGCTTTGTTTTGCTCGGTCCGGGGGCGCCATGAGCGCTGATTCCTCCTCTGTCTCAGATGCACAATGCCTTTCACCAAGCACACTCCCACCAAACTGACCATCAAGCCGAAAAAGAACGCAGCCACAGGGTTATCGACCGGCGATACCCTCTCGCCCAGACCGGCAAGTGCAGCAGCGGCGGCAGCAGCGTGCGCGGACATCCAATGCTGCTCCTTCAGCACCGCCGGAGCAAACTTGTCGCGCGGTGGGATGGTGGTGAACACCGTCGACTCGCCCAGCACGTTGCCCTCGCGATCGATGCCCTGCACGACGACATAGCTCGCATACCCGTCGTACGTCATCATCGTCTCGAAGCCCTGTCGTGCAATCTCCGCCACCTGCTCTCTGGCTTTCCCGTGCGCGGTCGTCTTCAAGAGGCGCCAGCTCGCCACCTCCGTCGCTCCGTTCCAGCTCACATAGACGGCCGTCTGCATCGATTTCCTGCCACCCTGCTCCGGGTCTTCCACTATGACCGCTCGAGCGTAGACATCGGGTGGTTGCGTCGGGTGGCCGACCCAGGGCATTTTGTACGCGCGGTAGGACCTCAGGTTGGTCGTCCAGACGGCCTCCATCAGTAGGGTCCCGTTGGGCGCGTGCTCGCTGATCAGCCCGTTGGTCCACCATCCGCTAAACGCGTTTCCATTATCCAGGATTTGGAAGCTGCCGCGGCCTGGAGCGTAGCCGCCATGCGGGTGGTTGTATGTCTGGAGAACCTGTGCGGTCATGGGCTGCGTGTCGGTGCGCAAGGCGACAATCAGGCCACGTGATTGATCGTTTGTGAGGACGGGGTGAGGTTGCCTGCCCTGGAACGCGTTGTCCAACACCGACAGGATGATATGCGTCGCATTCTGTTCTTGAACCCGAGCAAAGTGTTGGCCAGAGAAGTGGCCATCGTCGCCAATCCACGTGAAGTTGGAGAATTTGCCCCCGAGTCTCCACAATATCGAGCCATCTATGCCTGAGATCTTGTACAGCGTGTCCGTGGCGCGGCCGGAGAACAGATAGTCGCCATCCGGGAATTTGTCGACGGTGTTGCCGTGGAGGTAAATCCATGGTTTGCAAGCGAAGTCGTGCGTGCTTTCCTCCAACCGAACGCGATCTTTCGCGCTCCACTCGAACGTGACTTCCCACGTTGATGTATCTCGCTCTTCAAATCCACTATACTCTACGATGCACGACTCGCCGTATCCGAGGGCGCTCAACTCCCGCGGATCAGAAGGGGCTGCGTCTGCGTGGCGCATTGCGAGTGACCGAGTCCCGTTGTCAACGGTGTGGAAGCCGTGGATGCTACAGACGAGTCAGCCAAGTCACCGATGATCAGAGAGCGGGGAGGGCGACGGACTCTACTTTGTTTGGCTGCTCGATGGTGACTTCCTTGATAATCTCATAGTTGCTGTTGACCACCACATCTCTCCTCTGCTTGTGATGAATTCCCATCAGCACGGGCGTGCCGTTGATTTGGTCCGCGTGGAAGTCGTCGATGTTGAAGCCGTGGAAGAGCGGCGCTCCACTCCACACCAATTCGCCATCTTGATCGTAGATGCTCGGACCACTCCATGCACTGGCGCCGGCGGTCGTCTGGTCGATGTACTCGTACACGGAAGCAAACCAGTAGCCTGGAGCTAGGGCATCCTTGTCGTAGACCTGGACCTTCCAGCGCGGGGCATCGATATCTGGTCTCTGCACATTTGGTGAGTGGCCGGGGGACTAGGCTCACGGAGAGGATGAGGAGCGTACAGTGACAAACTGGAAGAAGTCTAGGCGATGTCGCTCGGATTGGACGTCGATCGTGCTTTCGCCCGTGTCGTATTGTCTCCGAACATGAGCGTTCGACGGACTTGCTTGGGTCTGATCAATGAGGGCAAGAGAAGCGCAAAGAGAAACGGGGAGGAGGGAGCGAAATGAAGTGGAAGGCATAGCAGAGGAAGGAACGACAGGGTGAGTTCAAGAAAGACTGCGGTGGAGCGCAAAGGTACAGCGCTGAAAGAGCGGACTGTCGCAATGAAGTGTGGGGGAGTACGCGATGGAGAATGGAGACGATGAGCAATGACGGGAAGAGACCCGCCCATATACGAACGCTCCCATAGTCTGCTCCTTCCTCCTGTCAGATAGGGAGATTGTCTTAGGCTGGCCAAATGTGCCACAACGGGTCTGCCAAGTGTCGCTCCCCGGATCGATGTTCCGGACGGGAGGGTGGTGACCTGGTGTTCAACTGCTTCCACACTTCCGCCACTGCTGACCATCAAGTGCGTCTACATCGCTGCGGAGCGAACCCGGCAGTCGTGTTGATTGGGAGCACACGACCGTCTTTGGGTGCGCATTCTCACCCACGCGACAAGTCTTGGCCGACCACTGTTGCTCCAGCAGCTGTCTGGGCAGGAGGAGGCTGTAGGGCCGCTAGCATGCCGTGGCCCCGGATTCACTGGCGAGCTGAGGTCACAGGTACCTCGACAGGCATTTGGGGCTCGGCTAAGGAGATGAGGTGATGCGAGGAAGTATAAGGGCAGGATGGCGACCTATCCAGTTGTGGAAAGGGTGGGCTCGTCCCTATAATCCACCCGTCTCTTGGTGCCCGCGGGATTACCAGGGTTGGCAGGGGGCTGCTGATCCTCATAACCAACCATGCGGAAGGAAAAGGAGATGTCGTCCGAAGTAGCGCGCCACGGGGCGGTGCTTGGCGGCGCGCGAAGTAGGCCTCTTTCACGACACTAGAACCTTTTGACGATACTTAATTTCCCGACGTGTCGCTGCACACCGCCACACACCTCACCCGGAGGACATGGGAGGCCTGAGCGGTTGCCCGAATGCCGCCTGACCCACCTACCAACCACGCTCCCTTTCTGGATTACTACCTATGAAAGCTCCGGTGAGCGCGGAGTTCTTTCTCACAAGCCGTGCTCATCAACTCGTGGGCTTGATGCAATGCTACAACCATGGCACTCCCATCGTCCCGGTTGTAAGTGATTCATCTTGTCCCTCATCCCTTCCCCCATGTTTTCACTCCGAATCTCTCTGTCGCGCACTGTGATGCGCCTGCGTCTTTCCCTTCTCCTATTTTCCAGTGGAAAGTCAAGGAGATGCAAGATGACGGTCAAGGTTGGGTGATTGGCACCTCGATTCGCACTGGCTTCGAGACTTGGATGACGTGCATAGGATACGCACGACGACTATGTGTGGAGACATTTGACAGCGATGGGCGGGCGATCGGGAGATCGGAAGTGATATCGACTATACCTGCTACATCGGTCGGAACGGAGTCGGGGGGACGAGCTGGTGATGGTAGTAGCATCGAGGGTTCACTTTCTAGCCCACCTGTGAACAGACGCCGCGAAAGACCCAGTAACGGCTACGACGGAAGCTGCAACAGAAGATACAATGCGGAATGCATCGGTAGCCACGTTTAGCTTGATGTCAGGCATCGCTTCGGGTGGAAGGCTGGAGGAATTCAGTGGGCTGCTATGGCTGGGCATCGGAATAATGCCGGGCGTGAATGGCTCGTTATCTTCTCCCGCAAAAGTACAAGCAACCCTGAGCGCATGCGTCGACGTTCGCGTTCTGGCGATCGGATGCTGTCAAGCATTGACGAATCAACTTGAAGGTAGAACGGGGAGGTGAAGAGTTGCTGATGGGCGAAGGGAAGACGAAACATGGCTAAGGTAACGTTCGTAGCAAGATCTGTTAGATGTACAAATTCACGCATCCCTGCAACTCGGACTGCTGCCTTCCTTACTGTGTTTTGTGCTGCAATCAAGCGAATCGACTGTAGGTACCTTGATGACTTGCTGCAAGTCGATGCTCGCCCTCACAGTTCCAGCACACGAGAACGTGGGGATCGTTCCCGACGCTGATTGGCGGCGGTGACATCGCGGCTTTACTCCTCCACATCGTCAAACCACCAGGCACCTGTGACGCCGCCGCATTTTTTTGGTGTGGATGCAAAAAGGTGTCGCGTGCCTTTGCAGTCCTGGTTGTTTTGTTCTTATCGAGGCCCATCTGCTGTTTTCGAGATTTTGTGCTCCTGTTGTGCCCATCGGATACGGGAAACACTCCGGCTCAACCGGTCTAAACTAGACTCTAGGTTCTGGAGTGACGGGTACCTGCATCGTCAGGCTTTTGTTGGACGCGACAGTCTATCGACCACATCACTGCTGCTGCCTTGTCTGAACGCAGTCAGGCCCTGGGGACTCTGGTCGGGTGCTCGCGGAGGATAGAGCGGGCAGTGGACTGCATTCCAGAACGCCTCCAGAAAGGACATAATGCAAGAATCGAGATGAGCGATGGGTGCAATCAGGTACATGTACTTGGTGGCCTGGGGGTGCATCACACACGTCCTCGCCGCGCCTCCCATCCAGGTGCCGTTGGGCGAATATGCTCCCACCACCAATGTCGACCATTCGGGTGCCTCACACGCCGTGAAGAAGCGGCCACTGCACGGCAGATTTCTCCACATCACTGACTTCCACCCGGATCCCTTCTACAAGGTCTACACGTCTACATCTGCAGATGCAGCATGTCATCGAGGCCAGGGACCAGCGGGCATCTACGGCGCCGAGTCGAGCGACTGCGACAGCCCGGTAGCCCTGATCAACCACACCATGAAATGGGTCGGCAAGGAATTTAAAGACCAAATCGACTTTGTGGTATGGACGGGGGACTCCGCTCGGCACGACAACGACGAGGACATCCCTCGAAGCGAGAAGCAGGTCGTCGAACTCAACGAATTCATGGTGCAGAAAATGTACGAGACGTTCGGCAAAGGCGACGGCGATGAGGACAACGGGGATCCCAACAGCGATTATGTCGTGCCCATCATCCCGACGCTCGGGAACAACGATATCCTCCCGCATAACATTTTCCGCCAGGGTCCGAATAAATGGACGAGGAATTACGCTCGCATCTGGAGATCCTTCATCCCCGAAGAGCAGCGGCATCAGTTCGAACAGGGCGGCTGGTTCTACGTCGAAGTCATCCGCAACCAGCTGGCGGTCTTCAGCCTGAACACGATCTACTTCTTCAAGAGCAACGCGGCCGTCGATGGCTGCGCTTTGCCCTCCGAACCCGGCTACCAGCATTTCGAATGGCTGCGCATTCAACTGCAGTTCATGCGCGACCGCGGGATGAAGGCGATCCTGATCGGTCATGTGCCGCCCGCCAGAGAGGATTCAAAGTGGAGCTGGGACGAGACGTGCTGGCAGAAGTATACACTCTGGCTGCAGCAATACCGGGATGTGGTCGTCGGCGGGCTGTACGGGCATTTCAACTACGACCACTTCATGTTGCAGGACTTTGAGGATCTGAGGAAGGGCACGCGGAAGGGCAAGATGCCGGACTACGACAAGCCGAAAAAGCTGGAAGCGGATGACGTGGAGGCGGCGGTGTCCTCTGACTACTTCACGGAGCTTCGAGATCGATGGTCCAAGCTGCCAGATCCGCCGAGCTCTCTCGACTGGCCCGTCGGAGCCAAGGCTGCTGACAGCGAGAGCATCTGGACGAAAGCTTTAGATCTCGTCTTAAACGTCTTCAAAGGCAAAAAGAAGAAGCGGGAGAGGAAGGAGTTTTTTGACGAGATTGGCGGCGAGTTTGCAGAGCGTTTTGCGGCGGCGTTCGTCAGTGCCAGTGTGGTTCCGAACTTGTTCCCGAGCTTCCGAATCTACGAATACAACATTACTGGGTTGGACGAGAAAGAAGGCATTGCTGCTGTGCCATCTCTATGGGAGGAGCCTACCCTCGAAAGCAGCGAGGATGACATCGGCATCGATGACGAAGACGAAGACGAAGACGAAGACGAGACACACTTCAGCGACGAAGACGACGTCGACATCGAGAAGAAGAAGAAAAAGAAGAAGAAGAAGAAGTCGAAAAAGCACAAATTTGCAATCCCAGACGCACCCTCTGATACCTCCTCTCCCGGGCCGGCCTACTCGCCTCAACCCTTCTCCTGGACCCGCTACACCCAATACCTCGCCAACCTAACGCACATCAACAACGATTTCGCCGGAAACTCCATTCCCGATTCCGACGAAAAAGAGGGAGCAGAGCTGAACACCACCAAGTGGAATAAAGGCAAGCACTCGGGCAAAAAGCCGCCGAGCAAAGGCCACAAGCCGGATCCAAAGACGTTCAAGTTCCAGGTGCACTACGACACGAAGGACGACGAGGTGTATCACTTGCAGGACTTGACGATGCCGCGGCTGGTGGATCTCGCGACGCGGGTGGGCAATTATGTTCCCGAGGATGAGATCTTGGATGACTTGAAGGGGGGCAAGAAGAAGAAAAAGAAGAAGGAGAGGAAGAAGAAGGAGGAGCAGCGGGAGATCAATGAGGCGTGGTGGACTTTTATCCGGCGCGCGTTTGTTGAGACAATGGGGCGTGATGAGCTTAGGGATGAATTTGGCTGATCCTGGAAAGACTGGACGTGAGGTCGGTGGTCATGTTTCGACTCATCTACTGACAGTAGATTGCAGACTGCCCATTGAAATGGTGCAGCAGAAGTTTGGCTGTGCACCAAAGCCATATTTACTCGGTCGTACGGCCTCTATTTCCACCCTCCCCATCAGCTCTCAATCCCACACCTCTTCAAAGTCTCCCTCGCCGTCGTAATCTTCAGCCCAATCCTCGCCTCCAACTCAAACGACTCCCACTTCTCCACCTTCGCAAGCGACTCACTGCACTTCTTCAACGTCGCCCGATCCCCCGTCTCGCCGCCCGCCTCCTTCCAATAACACACCGCCATTTCGTAGTTCGCCACCGGCAACGGCCACGTATCCGGGTGGTCGCAAGCCTTCAACCGATGCAATTCGTGCGAGAGCACCTCCGTGGAATAAATCGACTGCGCCTCTTCCAGATGGCCGAGATTCCGACGGCAGACGCCGCGCAGTAAGTGAAAGATGGCATGCTCGTCCACGGGCTCATTCGGCCAGGTTGCCTGCTGCTCGGACCAGGTGAGTCGCTCGAGACAGTTGGCCAAATGGTCGGGGCGCATGCGCGTAGGCCCGTTCCAGAAGTAAGTCATTTCCACGAGCGGGCTGACGCCCACTGCGTCCACGAAGTCGCAGTGCCGCTGCTTTGCGCGCGCTTCCCATTTCTGGATTTTGCGGCCTACAAAGACGTCGAAGGGGAGTTGGCGGCCCATGAACTTCTTCTTCGCTGTGTGCATTGGTACTTCGCGGAGGTACTTTGCTGCTTTGGCTGCTGACAGCTTCGCCTTGTCTGGATCGGAGGTCTGGTGGATTCTGTACAGCTCGACGTGGCACGCGCCGGCGATGTAGTAGTACAGTGCGTGCGACCAGTTGTTCAGCCCGACGCATCGGATGAATGATGCGGCGCACTCTTCGTAACGATGGAGGTACATGAGGTTCAAGCTTGTTTCGAAAGTCGCGAGTGCCTCGACCTGCTTCAAGCTCGATTTCGGCCCGGCTCTGACGGTGTCGACGGCTTGCTCCAGTTTGCGATCGCGCGTGAGCATCCTGGATTCTTCGAGAAGCCATAGCTTGGATTTCGGGTAGATTTCGCGCATCTCCGCCAGCAGTGAGCGTAATCTGGCTTCCGGTAGGGCTCCTTTGTGGAGAATGTCGCAGAATGCGATGGCGCCGTTGTGGAAGCCGAGATAGATTAGGCCGGCCATGGCGCCGTTGATATTGTGCTTGAACCTCGTTGCGGAATATAGTAGTCGGAAGCCGTTTTCTCGGTCGCCGCGGAAAGAGAAGATGGACAGTAGCCTGCTGAATGCGGGTGGAATCATAGATAAGAGCAACTGTAACAAGCCAAAGCAAAGGGCGGTGCCAGAGTGGATGAAGAGGTCTATTGGGTTGGTAGTGATAGTTCGGAAATCGATGTCGTCGTCTGCATCTCTTTGGCCGGCTTCAGGGGTTGTGGATGAGCTTTCCTCATCGTTGGAAGACTTGGAATTTGTGTCGTGCAGCTTCAAGGTCGTAAAGTCGGGGAACTCAAGATGACCGTCATAACCTATGGGCGTAACAAGAGCGGAGAGTACGTCCTTGGCATCGACGAACTCGAGATCATGATCTTCATCCTCGTTGTACGACAATTCTTCGAAATCATCATCGGATGTGTCGGGTGTGATTGACTCGGATTGGCCATGTCCAGTCGATAATGAGTCGGTACTTGATGAGCTCGAACCCTTCGACTCGGGTGGATGGCGGTCGAGATATTTCTTCTCGGCTGCACTAATCTCGGACAAGGTACCAAACGCTCGACGCATCTTGTAGAAGCCACGAAGACTCTCGGTCACACTTTCGTTCAATACGGCCACGACGGCAGACATGAGTTGCGTTTCCGCATGGATCAGTGCGTACTCGGCCCCCGGCGGGTAGATGTGACTTTGATGAGCTGTGGATGGATCGCGTACTGCTCTTCGTTGATGTTCGACGGCGGCATCCTCGGCTTCGGCCAACAGTGTACCTGCTTGCTGCATGATATCCTTTTCGAACCCTAAGGCTGCCCTGAGAAACACAGCGGTGGCTTGGCCCAACTACTTGAGGAGTGCTGTTAGATCAAGCAGACACAGCGTTCAAGAGGGGCACTGACCTTGTGAAAGGGCGAGGAGCCTTTCCTCAACTCGACTTCTGCCTGCTCCATCTCTGAATCGGGGTCATCGTATGATCATCGGATAGCAACGAACTTGGGATGATTGTTTCAGCTTACCATCATTCATGATCAGAGCGGCGGAAGCCAGCGCATCTTCTACTGCGGAATTGTCAGTCGATGGCCAATACTGTGGGCACTCGCTGTTCTATCATACACGCAGCCTGCTCATCTAACGCATGGACAGACTCTGATTCGGTATGGACAGGCTTCGATTGAAGCCATCCTCCCATCCGCCGCATGGTCGGGATAATGACTGGGGATAAAACTGAGACTAAATGCAGGACATGTGTTCAAGGAGGCTTGAATAGCGATAAATCAGAGAGTAAGCAGAATTCCGGTGGATCCATAGCACAAGCTACATGGATACCGTGCCGGCCAAGCATCAGCATAAGGGCATCAATGATGTAGCTAGTAGTATGGCTTTGGGTGGGAGCACGTGAAGTGGAGGGTTTGAGTTTGCGCTAGCGAGGGCAAGCGAACCTTCCGAAGCTGTCGACGTTGCCGTCGTGAACTTTTTCGCGAGCCTGACGTGAAGCACCACCGCACCCCCCGTAGACCAACGCGCAACACCGTCCTGCGCCTACGAGACATTGCAATTTTGCGTCGACCTTCGCCAACGACGTTCTTGCCTATTACTCCCCGCCCAGTTCGCGGCTACTCGACGGTCCCCAAGCATGCGCCCTCACCCTTGAATACGAACGCCGAACTCGTTGCTGCCGGCCGCAGCACGCCCAGCCAACATGAGCGGGTGGAAAGAAACCTTTACAGCCGAGGGCAAGCCTTATTACTACAATTCAGAAGGTGAAACGCAATGGGAGAAGCCAGACGGATTCTCGCAACCTACCACCCCTGCAACGCCTGCAGCCCCTCAACCGGACGGCGCGGGTGTATGGAGCGAGGCACATGCCGACAATGGCAGGCCGTACTACTACAACACTGTTACAAAGGAAACGAGATGGGAGGCACCTCCTGGCTTCGTCAGACCACTGCCGGTTGCCCGTCCTGCCCCAGCGTTTGTTGCCGGCGGCGCGCAGAACTTTGAGGACGATAATAACAACAGCAACAACTATCGCCCCAGGGAGCGTCGCAGGGATGACCGTGATCATGGTCTGCCGCAGAAGCTTGGTGGAGGCACGCCGTGGGAGCATAGACAAGACAATATGGGCTTCCGCGGAGCCATGCCAATCAAATCTGACGAGCCCGAATACTCCTCCTACGAACAAGCCGAAGAAGCGTTCTTCAAGATGCTGAACAAGCACAACATCTCCCCAGACGCCACTTGGGAATCAGCGCTGCGTGACATTGTACGCGATCGCGAGTACCGGGCTCTCAAAGATCCAAAAGAGCGGAAGGCAGCGTTTGAGAAGTACTGTGTTGAGAAGCGTGCGCAAGAGAAAGAGAAGGAGAAGGAGCGCCGTGAAAAGCTGAGAGAGGACTTCCGCAAGATGCTGAGCACGCACGAAGACATCCTACACTACACCCGTTGGAAGACTGCGCGACCGATCATCGAGCGCGAAGCCGTGTTCAGGGAGGCGGGGAACGACGATGAGCGACGACACCTGTTCGATGAATACATCTTCGAGCTGAAGAAGAAGCACGCCGAGGAGGACATGGCGCAACGCCAGAGCGCTTTGCAAGATCTCGATGCCTTGCTACAAGCGTTGGTCGCTGACCCGAACACCAAATGGGATCAAGCACGTGAGAGTGTCACGAATAACGAGAGATTCGTCACGGATCCAAAGTTCAAGACACTCAACAATGTCGACGTATTGACGGCCTTCGATAGCCACGTCAAATCTTTGGATCGTATCGCGAATGATGCAAAGCAGCGCGACAAGCGACTTCATACTCGGCGAGTACGTCAAGCTCGCGACAGTTTCAAACAGCTCCTGCAGCAAATGCACAGTCAAGGAAAGATTAAGGCCGGGACGAGGTGGCACGACTTCCATCCTCTCATTGCCGAGGATGAACGATACCTCAACCTCATCGGAACACCTGGAAGTAGTGCTCTGGACTTATTCTGGGACGTGGTCGAGGAAGAGGAGCGCAAGATTCGATCCCTACGCAACCACGCACTCGACGTCCTCGAAGACAGGCGCTACGAGATGACGTTCGACACGACTCATGCCGAGTTCGCAGCGATCATGCGTAGGGATCCTCGTACTGATCAAATGAGCGGAGATGAGACGAGCTACATCTTCGAAAAGCTCATGGACAAGATCAGGAAGCGCGCCGAAGAAGACCGATTCGCCAACGAGCGCCACCAACGCAAGGCCATCGATGCCCTGCGCAGCGTCATCAAGCATCTAGACCCCCCGGTCCGCATCAACGACACCTACGAAGACGTAGCGCCAAGGCTGCAAGGCTTTGAAGAATTCAAACTACTGGAAGACGACGCCGCGCGCCGCAACGCCTTCGAAAAGCACCTGCGACGCCTCAGAGACAAGGAAGAAGACGCGGAGCGTGATCGCGCGCGCCGCGATAGGGATCGCGATCATCGCCGCACCGAGTCCCGGCGTGATGGAGAACGTGACCGCGAGCGTCGTCACCGCACCCGCACCCCGGAAATCGACGCGTACGAAGCTGATCGGCGAAAAGCGATGGCGGATCGCGAGAAGCAGTATCGCAAGACATCCTTTGGACTATCTCCGCCGCCTCGCGACCGCAGAGATGAGCGCGACGATCGGTATCGCCGACATGAGCGGGAGGGGTTGTCAGGGTATGAGCGCGAGCGGCGGGAGCGTGAGATGGAGCGAGAGCGCAGCTATACCAGCCGCGCAGATCCAAGGGATAAGGGTAGGACCCTCGATTACGGCGACGACGATGTTGTCGGGAGCCGGCCGGGCTCGGTGAGGAAGAGGCGCGAGTCGGATGGTAGTGGGAGTGGACGGCGGGATGTCAAGGTGAGATTTACCAGGCCCTTGTTCGCTTTCGCGGACTTTGCATGCTGACTTTTGTCTACTTCTAGCGAACCCGTCGCGGCCGGACGCCCGAGCCGATGGAAGCAATGGTCAAAGAGGAGTCTCCGGCTTTGCAGAGCGGTAGCGAGGAGGGCGAGATCGAGGAGGTTTGAAGCGTGCTCCAACGGCGAGAGGCAGTTCTGTCAGGCGGCTAACCGGTCGATCACATCGAAACCACAAAGAGTAATGGACGCGAGATGGCAGGGAGGTGGACATGGAAACGCCATAGGCGAAAAGCAAGCTTCTGGTGGCCATGAGCTGTTCAAGTGGCATCTTTGAGCTGGTACACCTTACCCAACTGCGCGAGCTTCACTGAAACCCCCGTTCAGGTCCGGCGCTCTCGATGGTCAGAATTCGACCTCTCGCTTAAGGACGACTTCGGACTACGACGTATGTTTCTTCCTGCATCGTTCATCCGAGCCATTGGAGGTACTTAGTAGCGTTGACAGTGGTCACTTTTATCGTGATTGCAGCTTGCTGAGCATCACGTACTTGCACTATGCCGTGCGCTTTTCCAGAACCGCTAAACACGTGAGGACAGCGAGTGTGCGAGCCAATGTGAGATGCGCGACAAAGGCGGTGGAGCAAAGCCTCACTGGTGTATGTTCGGTACGTCTGCACTATCCTAGCTTTTTGAATCACATTCTGTTTCCTCCTCCGCCTCCACCTCCGCTCCTCGGTGAGGCAGCTACCTAGCTACCTTCTGAACTTGATGACATTGCCTCACAACGCTTCTCCGTCCGCGAGTCCTCGCGCTTCATCTCAGCCGCGAAGAAGCGCCCTGTTTGCCAGCAAGCGTCCAACCAACGGCGCAAACATGCTACTGGCGGAGTCATCGTCCTCCTCTTCGTCATCCTCGTCATCCTCGTTACCCAGTACCTCATCGGCGCCGCTCTTGAAGCATCGCTTGCGTTTGTCTCCTTTGGCACTGACCCCAGAAAGAGACGAATCGGTCAAGAAAGCGTTGAAGATGACCTTCGCGACGCCTTTCAGGACTCATCTTCCAAGAAGAACTGCATAGAATGTCAGCAAGTATTCAACCGACAGGAGTAAGCAGGAGGCAAGGATGAAACATACGTAATTCCCAGCATTCTTCTGCTCAGCGTCAAGCTGCGAGTTGAGCTTGTTGATGCGAGGGCGGTAAGTGTTGGGATCGCGGCGGAACGTGACGTCCAGACTCTCCAGGAAGCGGTTGCATCCAGTGAGCAGGCTCTCGGGCTTGTTCGCCTGCGACTTGATGGATGGCTGGCCGTCGAAGACGATGACGCGATCGGCGAGGTAGGTGGCCATGATGAAGTCGTGCTCGACGATAAAGGCCGTCTTCTTGGCGTGCATGATGAAGCGCTTGATGACGCGGGAGGCGATGATGCGCTGCTCGGAGTCGAGGTAGGCGGACGGCTCGTCGATCAGGTAGATGTCGGCGGGGATGCCGAGGGCGAGGACGATGGCGACGCGCTGCAGTTCTCCTCCCGACAGGTTTTGGACTTCTTGGTCGATGAAGTCGTCGAGCTTGAGCGGCTTGTAGACGTCCGTTTGGAATTGGGGGGAGAGGAAGGCGGCCTTGATCTTCTTGAAGAAGAGCTGGCGTACCGTGCCTTGGAACTTGGGCGTGATCTTCTGCGGCTTCATGCTGATGTGCATGGCCGGGATCTGCTTGCCGTTGTCGGGCTTCTCGGCGCCGGCAAGCATGCGGCAGAAGGTGGTCTTGCCCGTTCCGTTTTCGCCCATCATGACGATGATCTCGGAGTTGTTGAAGCTGCCGCCCTTGACGGTGAGGTGGAAGTCGCCGAGGGTCTTGGTCATGCTCGGGTACTCGTACTGGCGAGTCTTGTCGATGAGGAAGTCGTCAGTTGCATCGCCGATCCTGAACTGCAAGCTTTCCTCGCGGAAGCGCAAGTTCTCGGTGGGGATGTTGCCGTCAAGGAAAATGTTGATACCTTCTCGGACAGAAAAGGGGGCAGTGACGACACCGTAGATGGCCGGCTTTCCGTACAGACAGCAGATGAAATCCGAAAGGTAATCGAGAACGCTCAAATCGTGCTCGACGACGATGACGTAGCAGTCGGGACGGAGCAAGCTGCGGATCAAGCGACTAGCGGCCAGACGCTGCTTGACGTCGAGGAAGGAAGATGGCTCGTCGAACATGTAGCTGTGGAGAATGTAAGTCATGGGAAAGTCGAGACTGATTGGGCTGGCGGGAACTTACACATCGGCCTTTTGAACGCAGACCATGGCGATGGCAAAGCGCTGCAATTCTCCTCCGGACAAGAGGTCGACATTGCGGTCGAGCACCTGTCTCAATTCTTGGATGCGGTATTAGCACGAAGACGGCAGGCTACTGAGGTGCTGGATCCTTGCTCACCAAGAACATCAATAATCTCGTTGAACCTGTCCTCGTCTACCTGGCATCGTTGCTTCATCTGGAATCCGACGCTACGATTCTCGCCTTTGACGGCCTTGGGCAGTTGGTCGACGTACTGCGGCTTGGTGACCGCCTTCAAGTTGTCCTCGAGGACTTTGGTGAAATAGTCTGCACTCCCGTCAGCATCCGGGTCTGTTGTATACAAGGCATGCCCCGTTCTTACTTTGCAACTCTGATCCTCTGAAGTATCTCAAGATCTCTTCCCAATCCGGCGGGTCATCGTATCTGCCCAAGTTGGGCTTCAATTTCCCCGCGAGAATCTTCAACGCCGTGCTCTTGCCAATACCGTTCGTCCCAACCAGACCCAGCACCTGCCCCGGCCTCGGCATGGGCAGACGATGCAGCTTGAAGCTGTTCGGGCCGTAGCGATGGGTGACTTGGGTCTCGAGGTTGGTGGGCAGATTGATGATGTTGATGGCATCAAAGGGACACTTCTTGGGGCAGATACCGCATCCGATGCACAGTCGTTCGGAGATGAAGGCGATCTTGCTTTCGGGGGTGACTTCGATGCAGAGCTTGCCCGTGCGTACGACGGGGCAAGACTTTTTGCATTCCTGCCGACATTTCTTTGGCTTGCACTGCAGGGGAGGTTAGACAGAGGTGGATAGGGTGGGTACGTTGGGAGGGTTTTTGCCGACCTTGTCGCTGTTGACAATGGCAATACTATGGAAAGTCAGCTTCTGCCCCCTCCATGCTTCATCTCTGCTCCTCCACTGACCGAGTCAACTTGTCCCCCATGGTTGCTAGTGGCAAGGGTGGGAGAAATTGAAATTTCGTGCGCGGTCAAGGGCGAGAGTATGGCGCGAGTGGCAGGGCGCAATCGGGTGGTACTCGATCTGGTGATGGAACTTCACGATCTTCGCCCTTTGCACGAGAAGAAACAGCGCGCAAACACACAGCAGGACGGAGGTGAAGTGGATTAAAGATTCGGTGTTGGGACAAGGCAGAGGTTGCGGCGGTCAGCCATCTAGCGGGGTCTGATTGGGTAAGACCCCACCAAATTTTAGTAGGAACGTGGATGCCTGAGGCGCGATCGGCAGCCACGAAAGTCTAAATCCGGAGGTTATTACGTTCGGCGGAGCGAGGAACTTCATAGCCTCTCCATCACTCACTCCCCTCCACCATTCTCACACCCCTCCCTCCCACCACCTCTCTGCACAACCCACGGTTGCCGACGCCATTCAAGGTATGCTCTGTGCCCATCCTCTCCTCATGTCCATTTGCTAATTTCCTCCAGCATCGGCCGCTCTCTGGCCCGACTCCAGTCGACCGTTCGGCCATCAACTCATCCTCCACCGCATCCGTTTTCATCATTGTCACCGTTGCATACGCTTGTCCACGTCGAAACCCGGTGTTCCAAGTGCTGTGAACGCTGGCGAATCTCCCGTGGGGTTCCATTTGTCGCTGCACTCACTCATCCACCCGTCATCCACCCTCATCACCACTCCATCACCACAACCTCATCTTCCATCAAACTTGCAACGGCCGCATTTGCCTCGACGTCCTCTGCCTTTGAAGCGGGGAATCTGGTCGCGTACGTCAAGTCACCTGGTACGTCAATTTTCGCTTCTGGGCGACCACCACGGCTCGAGAAAACTCTGCTGACACCTCCTCCCCCCCAGCGGAGTTTCTCCCCCCCTCACTCACCTCTACCTCTCCGAGTGATGTGTCTTACCCCCCACACACATTTCTGAGATGGATCCGAATCATCTCAGACCACCCTCGCCTCTCGACCGAAGCGAAAGCGAGCTCTCCGACATCAATGACCTCCCCACCACCGCCGAGCAAGAGGATGTCGATATGTCAGACCATGCAGCCCATGATGCCATCCAGGCAATGGCAACTTCAGAGATGGACGAAAGTGAAGACGCACCTGGAGAAGAAGATGCAGACTTCAGCGAAGACATGTCTCCTGCCGAAGACATGGACGGCGTGACTGCTCACAATGCCTCGTCATCGTCATCGGAGCACAGCTCACGCTCTCCAAAGCGGAAAGCCTCTTTCGACGATGACGAATACATCAAGGCAAACCCGGAGCTGTACGGCCTACGTCGCAGTGTATGTCTCCCCTCGCCCGCCGTCTGTCATCCTTGCTAATCTCTACCCGACAGGGTCGCGCTCGACCAAGCCGCCGAGTAGTGAGTACCACTACAAGACGTGAGGCCACTGACGTGTACTAACATGACCAAAGGTTGATACGACTTCCGACTCCGACGAGGAAGACCAAGCTCCGTCCCGTAGACAGCGCAAGCGTCAGAAGACAAGCAGTGCTCGGTCCAGTAAGTGTTCCCTCCAGTGTCGATGCCTCTAGTCATACCAGTTCCTGACCATATGCAGCATCGACCAAGAAGCGTACAACCTCCGCCATCGTCTCTCGATCTCAGTCGGAAGACGAAGACGACACCTACGGCGGTGAACGTGGCCGGACATTTGCCAAGAAGCACCGCAAGCGAATGCAAGATGCCGCCGCTTCCGGCCGCGACACCCCGACCTACAGCGAAGTCCGATTCTCCACCAGGGGCGCGACGAAGGTCACGAACTACAATGAGGATGATAACCCCGAGCTCGACGAAGAGGACACGGACAGCCTGACGCCGAACTATCACTATTCGCAGCTGCCAGAAGACAACTCGCCAGCCATCGATATAGTCCTCAACTATCGCCTGAAGGAAGGCGTTGGTAAGTGACACGAGTCTTTGGTCACCAAGGACTACGTTGACTGATCTCAAATTCCAGCTGCTCCCACCGATGTCAATGCTGCCATCAAGAATGACTACGACTTCTTCGTAAGTGTTTCTCCAAGTCACCTGCCTGGCTTGCCTATGCTAACGTCCGACACAGATCAAGTGGCAAAACCAAGCGCACTACCACGCAACCTGGGAGTCGTGGGCAGACCTCAAGAATAGACGTGGTAAGCGTCGAGTGGAGAACTTCTTCCGCAAGATCGTCCTCAGAGATCTGGAAAACGCAACCGACCCCAATGTCCCCCCCGAAGATGTCGAGAGTTGGAACCTCGAGCGCGAAGCAGTCCTGGAGAACGTCGAGCGCGCCATGAACGTCGAGCGTGTCATTGGCTCACGAGATGGGGACGATGGCACAGAGTATTACACCAAGTGGAGGATGGTTGCCTACGAGTTCTGCACCTGGGAGAAGGCAGACTTGATGAGCACCCTGGCGCAGGCCGAGATCGACAAGTACCTCGACCGCACAGCGAAGCTACCCACGTCCAACGCTCGTGAATCGCGACTGGCGACTCGATCGGACTACGTCCCCTTCCGCACCCAGCCCGACTACATCAAGGGCCGTCCCTTGCGCGAGTTCCAGATCCACGGCGTCAACTTCCTCTGCCACCACTGGTGCAAAGGCAACAATGTCGTACTCGCGGACGAGATGGGGCTTGGGAAGACGGTGCAGACGGTGGCCTTCATGAACTGGCTGAGACACGACCGCGGCCAAAATGGGCCGTTCTTGGTCGTGGTGCCTTTGTCCACCATGTCCGCTTGGGCGGAAACCTTCGATCACTGGACTCCCGACATCAACTACGTCGTCTACACCGACAATCCAGCGTCGCGCCAGGTCATCCAAGACTACGAACTCCTCGTCGACGGCAATCCCAACAAGCCCAAGTTCAACGTCTTGCTCACCACTTACGAGATGATCAAGGATCATGCATTCCTGTCCCAGATCAAGTGGCAGTTCATGGCAGTCGACGAGGCTCATCGCCTCAAGAACCGCGAAGCTCAACTGTATACCAGACTGATGGACTTGGGCGTACCCAGCCGGCTCCTCATCACCGGCACACCCATGCAGAACACTCTCAGTGAGCTGTCTTCACTCATGGATTTCCTCATGCCCGGGAAGATTCATGTCGACGAGAACATTGACCTTGCGTCCACGGACGCTAGCCAGAAGATTTCCGAACTCACTAACGCCGTCGCGCCGTACATGATCCGCCGTACCAAGAAGAAGGTCGAGAGCGATCTTCCCCCAAAGACGGAGAAGATCATCCGTGTCGAGTTGTCGGACTTGCAGCTGGAGTATTACAAGAATATTCTCACCCGCAACTACGCTGCTCTGAACGCCGGTGCTGGAGCCAAGAAGACCAGCCTTCTGAACGTCATGATGGAGCTGAAGAAGATCAGCAATCATCCATTCATGTTTCCCAACGCAGAAGAACGCGTCCTGGACGGAAGCAACTCCCGTGAGGATCAGCTCAAAGCCTTGATCACGACATCCGGAAAGATGATGCTGCTCGACCGCCTGTTGACCAAGCTGAAGAAAGATGGCCATCGTGTTCTGATCTTCAGCCAGATGGTCAAGATGCTGGACATCCTAAGCGACTACCTCCACCTCAGGGGTTACCAATTCCAGAGGTTGGACGGCACGATCCCTGCTGGCCCGCGGAAGATGGCAATGGACCACTTCAACGCCCCCGATAGCAAGGACTTTTGCTTCCTGCTCTCCACCCGCGCCGGCGGACTTGGAATCAATCTCATGACTGCTGACACCGTCATCTTGTTCGACTCGGATTGGAACCCGCAAGCCGATCTGCAGGCAATGGCGCGAGCCCATCGCATTGGACAGAAGAAGCCTGTCAGCGTTTACCGTCTCGTTTCAAAAGACACGGTGGAAGAAGAGGTGCTGGAGCGCGCCAGGAACAAGCTCATGCTGGAGTACATCACCATCCAGCGTGGCATCACCGACAAAGATGCAAAAGAGCTTGCGAACCGCATGGCCAGAGGCGGTGCCGCTGTCGCCGAGCCAGAGTCTAGCGACGACATCTCCAGGATTCTGAAGCGCCGCGGTCAACGCATGTTTGAGCAGACCGGGAACCAGCAGAAGCTGGAGCAGATTGACATTGATGAAGTGCTCGAGAATGCCGAAGAGCATGAGACTGACGAGCCTGAGGGCATCACGACTGATGGCGGCGAGGAGTTTCTGCGCAGCTTCGACTACACCGATGTCAAGCTGGATCTGGAATGGGACGACATCATTCCCAAAGATCAGCTCGAGAAGCTCAAGGAGGAAGAGAGAAAGAGGAAGGAGGCGGAGTACCTCGAGAGCGTGATTGAGCAGAATCAGCCTCGCAAGCGCAAAGCACCAGCGGATATCGGTGGCGAGAGGGGCCGAGCAGCGAAAAAGCGAGCCATCACCAAGTTTACCGCTGCTGTCGACGGTGATGACGAAGACTCGGGACCCGACGACTCCGACGACGATGGAGGCCAAGATCCCAAGCGACCTCTGAGTGCCAAAGAATGCCGCTACCTCATCCGGGCTGTCGAACGATATGGGGCTCTCGAGGACATGCAGGACGTCATCATCAAGGAAGCTCGACTCGGTGGCCGCGATATTGAGGTGATCAAGTCCACGTTGCAAGACATCTCCGACGCAGCCGCACGTACGCTCAAGGAGCACGAGGACGAGATGGCAGAGCGGGAGAAAGCCACCAACAAGCCGCCAACCAAGAAGGATAAGAAGCAGCCTTGCTTCGACTTCAGAGGGGTTAAGAAGGTGAATGCCGCCACATTCCTCGAGCGGCCGGCACAGATGCGAATGCTGCGAGACGTGGTTGCCAATACTACCGACTGGAAGAGCTTCCGCATCCCCGAGGTCGAGAAGGCTCCGAAATACTCGTGCGATTGGGGCTCTCGTGAAGACGGCATGCTCTGTGTTGGCATGGCTAGGCACGGTCATGGTGCATGGATACAAATTCGAGATGATGAAGAGCTTGGTATGAGCGACAGATTGTTCCTTGAGGAGCACCGCGTCGCCAAGAAGGAAGAGCGCAACAAAGCGCAAGGCAAAGAGACTGCCAAGTCGCCCGGAGCGGTGCACCTGGTGCGTCGCGCGGACTACCTCATCGCCGTGCTCCAGGACAAGACGAGCAACGGCACGAATCTCGCAGCCAGGAAGCAGCTCGAGAATCACCATCGCAACAAGAAGAAGCCCTCGGGTCAACTTGCTGGCCGACTCGAAGCCTTGAGTGCAGAGAGAGGCTCTACCACGCCTCGACACAGACCTAGCGATGCCAAGTCCACCGCAGAGCGGCTCGGCCACGGCTTGACGAACGGGCACCGCAAGGGCAGCACCAACGACCACGAGAAGCCCAAGCATCGGCCGTCAGAGGAGAGTAAAGCACACCACGACCGTCCTGGTTCTTCGCAGGCCAACGGTCATGTAGCGCCTACGCCAAAGGACGACACGGAAGCCAAGATCCAGCGCATTTTGAGCCCGGTGTCTAAGCATCTCATCCTCGTCTCGGGCGCGACCAAGAGGAAGGTTCCGGAGGATGTTGCCAGACTTAAGATCATCAAGTCCGGCCTCCTCGCCATTGGCCAGCACATCCTTTCGCAAGTCCATGAAGGCGGCCACGCGAAGCTCGAAGACAACATGTGGGAATACATTGTGGACTATTACTGGCCCCGCAGCAAGGCTTCCGAGAAGAGCGTCTCCGGACAGAAGCTCAGAGACATGTACAAGAAGGTTGCCGGAAAGGATGCAGCGGCTGCTGCGGCGGCCAAGGACGCGCCGGCCAAGCCCACGCCAGTGACGAATGGCATCACGGCGTCCGAGATCAAGAAAGACGGCGGCGTGACGACGGCAACCACGGCGGTCAAGAAGGAGAACGTCCCGGCTCCCCCACGCAAGCTCCCTGACTTCAAGCGCGACCCTTCGGCCCCCAAGAGAGATCGTGATGCCTCTCGTTCTCGCAGCGTCAGCAGGGTGGCCCGCTCACGCAGCAACAGCAAGGCCTCTAGTTCTCGCAGCGCCAGCCGCGCCTCTCCACCAGATACGAGGCGTCCAGACGACAACCCCGTCACCAAGCAGAGAAGCCCGTCGGTCGCCTACTCCAGCGAGTACAAGAGGCGCCTCTCTTCTGATCGACGCTACTGATCACGTCGTCGCTCCGCGACGGCTCACCGCATGATTCCCCGAAACATGCCCTACATACAACGCTTCATACTCCCTACCGCACAACGACGCTCCTGGATTTCCAGGATATACTCCGGCAGCATCCAGGGCTTTTCCTTCAGCATCCGCGTCGTATGCAGAGATTGTCCGCACGATAACGCGAGTCAGTGTGGGAAGGGAGCCACAATACCACGAGAGAAAAATGACCTATCGAAAACCCTCACAAAAAAAGTATGAAAAGATGGACTACACCATGTTCTGGAGGTTGGAGAAGGACGGGGTTTCACATGCAGCAGCAAAGCAGGGTTGTTTTTTACTGTTTTTTTCTTTTTCGCGCTGGACCTCGACACCCCGACACCCGCTCGCCGCTTCGCCTGCCTTGCGCTCTTGTTGATTCTGGAACTCCAATGGCGCTGCTCCTTTCATGTCTTCCTGGTGTCTCCCTCCTCGTGAGGGAACCCGGGAAACTGGAGGGGTATGCTGCCGGAGGGAAGGGATTGGAAGGGGTGCAAGAAGGGCGATATGGTTTGAGTGGATGTTAGGCTGAGAGGGAGGAGGAGCGAGAGCGAGGGGCGAGGGGCGAGGGAGAGAGTGCCGTTTTGTTGTTTTTGAGTCTTCTCTTGTTGTTCGCAGCAGGGCGCGGGGCATTTCTGTACTCCTTTGCTGGATGTAACGGGATCACCACTGCTGCTGTGGATGTGGAGGAGATGGAGATGAGGGGAGGTGCTTGCTTGCTTGCTCGTTGCTTTTTTCTTTCTTCTCTCTTTCTCGTTGAGAGAGGTGTGAGGGATTGGAGGGAGATCAGCTGGGTTTTACTGCTGCTGTGGATAGTCTTGATGAATGGAAGGAACATGGTGCCATCATAAAACATTTCCCATTCTCACCGCGTTCCATTTGCTTTGAACTTGCGGCTGCACGTGATCTTCCTGTGGAGGTAGGCAAGGAATGAGGCGACGGTGTGAAACATGCATGGCAAAAGGAGTTACTATCAACACTACCTGATGAGTGCCAAAGCTAGCCTAACTACCGCATCAAGAGAAACACAAAATCCCGCTCGTCAATCTTAGACACTGCACTGCTCAAGCCTTACCCACAAACATGATTTGGAAAACGCGTGGGGACGGCGCTTACTCCTCCGCCTCCAGCGGCGCCTCCTCATCGTACTCCTCCTCGCCCTCGGAGACGGAGGCCTCCTGGTACTGCTGGTACTCGGAGACGAGGTCGTTCATGTTGGACTCGGCCTCGGTGAACTCCATCTCGTCCATGCCCTCGCCGGTGTACCAATGCAAGAAGGCCTTGCGACGGAACATGGCGGTGAACTGGTCGCCGACGCGCTTGAACAGCTCCTGGATGGAGGTGGAGTTGCCGACAAAGGTGGAGCTCATCTTGAGGCCCTTGGGGGGGATGGAGCACAGGGCGGTCTGGACGTTGTTGGGGATCCACTCGACAAAGTAGGCGCTGTTCTTCTTCTGGATGTTGCTGATCTGGTCCTCGACCTCCTTCATGGAGACCTTGCCGCGGTAGATGGCGGAGCAGGTGAGGTAGCGGCCGTTGCGGAAGTCCGAGGCGGCCATCATGTTCTTGGGGTCGAAGATTTGCTGCGTCAGCTCGGGCACGCTGACGGCGCGGAAGCTGTAGGCGCCGCGGCTGGTCAGGGGGGCGAAGCCGACCATGAAGAAGTGGAGACGAGGGAAGGGGACCATGTTGACGGCCAGCTTGCGGAGATCGCTGTTGAGCTGACCGGGGAAGCGCAGGCAGGTGGTGATGCCCGACATGACGGCGGAGACGAGGTGGTTCAGGTCGCCGTAGCTGGGGTTGTTGAGCTTGAGGGTGCGCATGCAGATGTCGTAGAGGGCCTCGTTGTCGATACAGAAAGTCTCGTCGGAGTTCTCGACGAGCTGGTGGACGGAGAGGGTGGCGTTGTAGGGCTCGACGACGGTGTCGGAGACCTTGGGGCTGGGCATGACGGAGAAGGTGGCCATCATGCGGTCGGGGAACTCCTCGCGGATCTTGCTGATGAGGAGCGTGCCCATGCCGGCGCCAGTACCACCACCGAGGGAGTGGGTGATCTGGAAGCCCTGCAGGCAGTCGCAGCCTTCAGCCTCGCGACGGACGACATCGAGCACTTGGTCGACGAGCTCGGCACCCTCAGTGTAATGGCCCTTGGCCCAGTTGTTGCCAGCGCCGGACTGACCGAAGACGAAGTTGTCGGGGCGGAAGAGCTGACCGAAGGGGCCGGCACGGACGGCGTCCATGGTACCGGGCTCCAAGTCGACGAGGACGGCACGGGGGACATACTTGTTGCTGGAGGCCTCGTTGAAGTAGACATTCATGCGCTCCAGCTGGAGGTCAGAAGTGCCATTGTACCTGCAGAGCCATTAACACGTGTAACCTCGCATATCTTTGACATGTTGGGACACATACACGCCGGAGCCGTCCAGGCCGTGCTCGCCGGAGATGTTCTGCCAGAAGGCCGCGCCGATTTGGTTGCCCTTTGGTGAATATCAGTTGACCGTACTCTTCACATTGTCATGACGTGTTCGACGTACACATTGGCCGGTTTGGAGGTGGACCTGTGCGGTAAAGAAGTGGTGTCAGCTCATCGTGTTCCTTCAAATCCAAACGGCCGCACAGACGCGCGAGGGGTTACGCGTGTGGGTAGCGAAGGGGGGGCGTCAACTTACGATTTCACGCATCTTCGCGGTTGGTGAGGAGGTCAGATGGTTGAAGGCGATGCGGACTCGGCCTGGCGGTGGTGTTGAGGCGCGTAGCGGAGGCGGAGGGGTGTGTGTTGGGAGTGAGGGGGGTGGAAGGGAGGATGTTGCGGTGTAGGCTTCCAATAAACAACTCCCCAATTGTCCAAGCGCGTGTGGGCTGTTTCCCTCCGCGCTAGTCAGATGCGGGACACAAGTGTTGGTGCTCGAGCTTGGCGGCCATAAGTCGATGCTTCGAAGCTCGACCGAACGAAACTGCAGCGCTTCACTTCCATATGCGCACAACACGTCAATTGCTCACCCATCCGCATAGGGACCGAGCATGGCTTCCGTTCGACAGCTCATCCCTCGTGCCAGTCTGGCCCTGCATTCTCGCCAACTCCAGCACCGCTTACTGCTCCCAACCATCCGCAATGCTACAACTACACGACCGCCGCCTCCGCCGAAACCTCGAGTGCTAGAGAAGCCGGAACGCTTCAACCCGCCATCTCATCCGTCTCGTCGAGCAAGACCGCGACAATACCCCGGGCCCCCGTTGAGCGAGCATGAACGCCAAGCCCAAAAGACGAAAAAGTACCCGCACATGATGCCGCCGGAAGGCAGCTTCATGTTCTGGTTTCTCACCAACCGCGCCGTGCACGTCTGGATCACGCTGTCGGTCCTTCTCTCCCTCATATTTGCAATCTGGTTCAGTGATTTCTACTACACCACGCCCTTTCAAGACCTCTTGCCGCCCAAGAGCATGTTCTACTCCCACCCTTTCCAGTACCTGGGTCGATACTGGAGTGTCTATCAGATGCACGTCGATCATACTTCAGCAGAGGTGGCGGAGAGGAGGAAGCAGAAAGTGGACGATGTGAAAAAGAGGTCGGACTATCGGAAAGCGCACGGAATGGAGGATGGTGGTCTGTTTGGCTGGACTGCGAAGACGGACGAGGAGGAATTGGGTCCGGCATTGCGGGAGGGAGGAGGGTCGGGACCGAACCCTGCCGTGGACATAGCTAGCCCGACGGCGGTCATCGACACCAAAGCGGAGGAGCATGTCTACCTGGACTTTGAGGGAAAGACACAAGTGGCCCGCAAGAAGTGGTTTGGCATTTGGTAGACCATTGAAATCCTGGTTTTGTCACTTTGATTGTCTGTCCTTTCCTCTGCATCTGGCCAATGTGGCTTTGATCGCTTTCCAGCGCACCATCCCTGCATCGAGGGTGACCCTCAGGGACAGCTTGCTACCGCGTGCCTGGTGCGCAGTTGACCGCACTCTGTAGATGGCACCAGGGTGTCGCAGGATAGCCATGCTTTCATGACTAGTAGCAGAGCAGCGTCTCGAGACGCTGGAACGCACTCCGAAGTGCAGCAGCTGCAGGACAGCCCGGAGTCAACAAACAGCACGACAAGAACATCAGCCGTGTGACCTACTCGGCATCGCCCCTCCCTCCAGCTCACGAATGTCTCGTCTCTGAGCAGGTGTTCTCTCCGGAGGACATCATCCACCACCACGCTGCTCGATCATCCTGCTCACTGTTGTGCCGCACAAACAACCCATGCCGCCCCTCAGCGGAGATCATACATGCTTCGTACTCCCAATCACCTCCCCCCGCACCTTCGTCCAATCAATACTCGCATCCAACTCCTCATCCACCAGCCCACAAATCACCACATTATCCCCCCGCACCAGATACAAGCCATGCGCCTGCTCAGCCGACGGCTCCTCGTCCTCCTGCGGTCGAATGACGCGCTCGATGGTGTCTTTGAGCACGAGGTTCGTCACTTGGTCGCAGCTGATGAGCGTGCCGGTGAGGGTGCGGCCGTCGACGGTTATGATGAGGACTTTTTCTGTGGAGGGGGAGGGTGCGGCGTCAGCTTGTTGCCTTTTTGCGTGGGGGGGTGTTTTGTAAGCCTGGTTTTGGCGTGTTGTGTGGGGGTTGAGGAACTTACTGTTTAGGTAGGGGGTGAGAGACATGGTTAGGAGAGAGGGGAAGGCTGCGGCGCCTGGACGGGGAGGGTGAAGAGGTTCAATGTGCGGATCGATCGAGTGGGAGTTCTGATGTGATGGAGTGTAAATATTTGGACGTGAAGCTTGAAGTCAGGTCAGGTACAATTTGATATTGGTCCGTGCGCTTCAAGAAATCAATTGCCCTCGCAGGTTGAACATCGACTACATTCTTCACCTCGCATCCACTTCGCATTATGAAAACTCACGACAGAGCCTTATCAACAATATCCGCCAGCTCCGCCAGAGTATCAACCTTGAACTTGTACCCAAAGTCCACCCCCTCAGTGCTGCCCTTCGCCCCCATCACCCCCTTCCGATCCACCCACACACTCTGAATCCCCATTTCCTTCGCCGGGCGGTGATCGTGAAACAAGCTCTGCGCAACGTGGCAAAGCTGCTCCTTCTCCAGGCCAAAATCGGTCTTGATGTGCTCGAGCAGGTAGTGGAAGTTGCGCAGGTCCGGCTTGTACGAGCCGATGTCCTCGGCGGTGTAGATGGCGTCGAAATGCACGCCTTTCAGCGGGCCGGCGAGCGTTTTACTGAAAGATGCGCGGTCAACATTGGACAAAGGCATTAATTTGAAGCGCTGGCCGAGTCGCTGCATCGCTGCAACGGTGTCCGGGAATGCTGCGTAGGAGGGGATCGAGGCGCCGTACTGCTTGCATGCTGCCTCCACTTGATCCTGGGTGAGTTTGCCGTCTTCAACGATCTGAAGTTCTTTGGCGTAGCGTCGGAGGCCTTCGGCGATCACCTGCGATTGCTGCATGGTGGGGTGCTCCTTTTGGACTGTCGTGTCATGATACTCGATGGCGAGCAGGAGTTGCTTGTGGTCCTTGGGAAGGTAGGGGCCCAGGGCTGTGCTTCTTGCTGCGTCAGCAATGCCGTTCTCCCAGTCAATCAGAGTCCCGTAGATGTCGAAGGAAAGAGCCTTGACTTTGTCCCAGGGAATGGATGAAGACATGGCCGATTAGCGTGAGTAAGTATTCCTTTCTGTGAAACAGCTGTTGTGGTGCCTCAACAATGCGAAATAAAACAAAGAAGAACTGCGATTCTGGTTGGAAAGAGAGTCTTTTTCTACTTACGCATAGTGTACGCCGAGTGCTTGTAGCTTGGCTGCAGCCTCAGGGTCCGGCTGCGAAAGGCAGCCCAAGGGCGCGGTGGGGCCCTCCGCGCCCAATTCCAACCAGTAACGAGGCGAGTTTCATCCACCACATCTGCAACGATGCGCCTTAGATGCTCTACAACTGGAAAGGACTTTTATGTTTCTTCAAATCCATGGTATTTCCTTGAGCCGAAGGTAATTGCATATTCGAATCTGCGAGGCTGCGCATTTTTGCTGGCAAGGGCTGGTCCGGTGCAAAGCTTTGGGCCACATTCGTAGATGCATCATGTCCAGATAACAAGCCTTTGATTCACGAAGTCAACAACGTTATCGCTTCAGGGCCTGCGAAATGGCAATGATATCCGTAGGAGTCGTCCTGCAGCAACCTCCGATCAAGCCAGCGCCATGCTGTTGCCAATGGCGAGCAAGCTGACCGAAATCCAAGGGACCAGACGAGGAGCTCGACCAAGTGTTCGTTTGAGCATCCCACTTTTCTCCCGAGTTGGGATACACGAGCAGTGGAACGTCGAGCTGTCCTGTCAAATGTTGCAGCGCGTCTGTAGCCAGGTCAGCCGAGATGCAGTTGAATCCAAAGGCCAGCACTCGTTCGCGATGTGCTTGAAGTAGCTTTGCTAGTTCCACGAGGGAAGTGCCATCGCTGATATGCTGTGAGTCCTTCAAGGTGCAGCTAACCCAAGCGGTTGTGGTGGAAAACTCATCACGCAGGAGCTCAAGGACGGCTTCGATTTCGTGAACTTGAGGCATGGTCTCAATTGCAAGCAAGTCCACCTCGGCATCGACCAAAGCTCGGATTCGTGCACGATGGAAATTCTGAAAGCCAGACTTGGAGAGCTGGTAGTCCCCGCGATATTCTGACCCGTCAGCTAGATACGCTCCATAGGGGCCCACGCTGCCCGCGACTAGAAGAGGGACATCTCGTCTAACAGTCTGGCCGTAGGCCTCCTCTACAGCAAGACGGGCAAGCATAGCGCTACGCTTGATGAGGGCCGTGGCTTTCTCCTCGTTGAGATTCAAATGTTCAGCAAAACCAGCGGCGCTCGCTTGGTAGGAAGCGGTGATTGCGAAGTTGGCACCGGCGAGGAAGTAGTCCAGGTGGACTTGTTTGATGACCATTGGGTCTTCTTCGAGGATTTTAGCGGACCAGAGGGAATGGTTCAGATCGTAGCCTCTTGACTCCAGCTCTGTCGCGAGGGCGCCGTCGATGACCATTGGGCCATGCCTTTCCAGGAGGCGGAGGAAGTCTTGCCGGGATAACATGCTGTGGAGCAAAGGAGCCGGCCTTGGCCTTGGTGGTTGAGAGCGAGTCGAGGGAGATCCGGATTGTCATCATCTAGTATCTTGTCTTTGCCATTGCCAGGTCGTGCAAGGCTGGTGGCGACCAATATGCATTTGTTTTACATAACCCGTGGGCATAAGAAAAAGAAGCGTCTATCAGATAGAGAAAGTGGGGGAGACATTGCTGCACGGACGACCAGGCGGGCGCGGCTTGTGGAAGCAGCCGAAGCCAGCACTTCCTTATCTCAAGCTCTCAACACACCCTTTTGCGCTCGACCACATCCTCGTTTGTATTCAATTCGCTCCCGCAGAGACGCTGGTGAATGCTGCCAGCCAAGTGAGAGATTTTCCACCCGCTCCTGCCCACTCTTTCACGTGATTCCGCGGCTACCAGCTCCTTCGGCGGATGATGAGAGCATCGAACTAAATTAGCATTGCCTTGCCGCTCTCGAAAATCCCTCACACGCATATCCCCCTACCCGCTCGTATGGATCGGTCGGAAGCTCGACAATGACGCCAGCCCGGCCCTAGGCTGACGAAGATCACAATGTCTACGGGGTTCTTCAACCGCAGGAGGACGTCGCCCGCCGTGAATGGGCTTGGCAACAGCGACGCCTTACCGGAACTGAATGGCGCCCACGACACCGAATCGCTGGCTGCAGTAAGTGCGACAAGCCCCAGAGTCGGCAGAAGGATCTCCATCTCTGGGGGTGCGGGACTTTCGTCTTCCTTTGGTTTGCCTGGCAGATCCTATATCCACCACGCTGGCCACCCCGGTTTCCGGGGTAAGTTGCCATACAACTCCGTCACTTCCCTCACTCACATGTCATTCACTAAACTTCTCCCCAGATCCAGTTCCATATTCCTCCGCTGGCGTTCGGGAACAGACGGCCGAGATATCCTCATCGTTCATCAACACTTCACCAGTCACCGTCAGACGATTCCGAACCGACAGTATCGCTTCTGCCACTGCCGGTGCTAGTTCAAGACGGCCGGATGCTATTGATGAGAATCCCGAGCTCGAAACATCCTCGGACGTAGAACATGATGCATTTCCTTCAGACCTGACAACAGCCCTTCACGAGCACCAACGCGCCTCCTCCCCTCATCCGCCAGCTCACATCTCTCATCGTGCGTCTGGAGAGGACATCTTCTCTGCGCACGGTCCAGACATCTCTATTCAGAACGAAGACGAGCCCGACATGACTATGAGCGAGACAACCCCTCTCTTGCCGGTCTACCAAAAGCCTGCCTACGATGACATCGAGTCTAACCAGGATGGGAACTCTCGCAATGAGCCCGGTGCCTGGAACCGACTTGGACATCACTACCCAACGTTGAGATATCTTCCAGCCAAGATCCACAATGTCCTCCTCAATCCGCGGAGCTTGGACATGAAGTTGATCGCTCGCAAAGCTGTCGTGGAGCCACTCTTCACTCTACCTGCCGTCTTCCTCGGCGTCCTTCTAAATCTCTTAGATGCGTTGTCCTACGGCATCATCCTCTTCCCACTCGGAGAAGAGGTTTTCAAAGACATGGGCCCGGATGGAGTGTCCATGTTCTACGTCAGCTGCATCATATCGCAACTCGTCTATTCGTCAGGCAGCATTTTCCGGGGCGGCGTGGGCTCCGAGATGATCGAGGTTGTTCCCTTCTTTCACAAAATGACCTACCTGATCATGGAACAAGTGGGCACAGAGAATCCCGAGGCCCTTCGAGCGACGGTCATTGTGTCTTATGCCATGAGCTCCATCATCACCGGGATGGTGTTTCTTGGGCTGGGTGCCGCCCGCCTTGGCACTCTCGTCAACTTTTTCCCGCATTCCATTCTTACCGGGTGCATTGGTGGCGTGGGGATCTTCCTATTCATCACAGGTAAGCGAATATAAAGTTCCGAATTACAGCAGCTTCGCTAATTACGTACCAGGGATTGAGGTATCGGCGAGACTCGATGGAAACCTGGAGCCTTCCATGGAGGTGCTGCAAAAGCTGTTCTCTGCAGATACGGTCCCGTTGTGGATACCTCCACTGTTTCTCGCGATCCTTCTCCTAACCGTCAAGCACTTCTACGACCGACCCTGGCTTGTGCCCGCTTACTACATCGGCATCACTGCGATCTTCTACATTGTGACGACTGCCATTCCATCAATTTCCATGGACAACCTGCGATCGTCAGGTTGGGTGTTTGAAGCGCCGGCTGGAGTGCCATTCTACAACTTCTACAGCTACTATCAATTCGGACTGGTCGACTGGGGAGCGGTCTGGATGACGATTCCGTCGCAGCTTGCGCTGACATTCTTTGGCATCCTTCATGTGCCGATCAATGTTCCGAATTTGGTATGCTCTCATGGCGTCGGGCTGACAATGGACAGCAGCTAACAGAATGCAGGCCATGGTCGTGCAAGAAGATAACGTCAGCATCAACCGCGAGTTGATCATGCACGGCATCTCCAACACCCTCTCCGGTGCGGTCGGCAGCATCCAGAACTACTTGGTCTTCGTGAACAGCGTGTTGTTCATCAACACCGGCGGAGATAGCAGACTGGCTGGTTATCTCTTAGCTGCAGCAACATTCGGACTCTGGGTAGCCGGGCCCATTGTCATCGGCTTTGTGCCGGTGATGGTGGTTGGCACGTTGATTTACATGCTCGGAATCGAGCTGACGCTTGAAGCGTTGGTCTCAACCTATGGCAGACTGCAGAAGCTGGAGTACATCACCATCGTCATCATCGCTCTGGTCATGGGGGTCTACGACTTTGTCGTGGGCATCGCCATAGGCATCGGGCTGGCCTGCTTGGTGTATGTTGTGCAGACATCACGGAAGACCGTCATTCGGGCGGAGTTCTCTGGAGCCGTGGCGGAATCGACAGTACGCCGGCATCCCCGTCAACGCAACTACCTGCACAAGGTCGGCCCACAGATCCGAGTGGTGAAGCTGGGCGGATACCTCTTCTTCGGGTCGATTGTCAAGGTGGAAAAGAAGGTGCGAGAGATGGTGGATGCCGAGGCCTTCGCCCATTCGCCCATTCGCTATCTGGTGGTGGAGCTCACGCACGTGACTGGCATTGACTTCTCCGCGGCCGAGGCGTTTGCAAGGATGAATCGCATTCTACATCGCCGCGAGGTCAAGATGGCGATAGCCGGAGTCAGCTTTTCCAGCGACATTGGCAGAAGTCTGACGATGGTGGGCTTGTTTGTGCCGAGCGCCGAAGAACCCATCATCCCCGCGCCCAAGGTGTACGAAGACCTCAATGGGGCGCTGGAAGCGTGCGAGAACGAGCTTCTGATGGTATTGACGGAAAAACAACAAAACGCAACCGGAGAACCGAGCAAGCCAGCACCACCCGTCCCAATCCCAGACCACCTCTCCGAGCTCCCCGTCTCCCCCTTTGACGGCATCATCGGCACCCCCCGCCACACCCAACTCCACGAAGCAGCCAGCACAGCCATCAGCGAAAGTCCCCCCGAAGCCCGCAAATGGCAAAACCTCAAACAACCCCTGCCGCTCCTCCTGCAAGCCTTCCAAGAGCTCACTACGCGCGACGAAGCCTTCTGGCACCGCGCGACCCCCTACTTCACCAAGCGCGCCTTCACGCAGGGCCAAATACTGTACAACCGGGGCGACCGGCCCGACGGCTTCTACCTGCTGCAGGCCGGCATTCTGCGCGCCGAATACTTTCTCGAGCAAGGCACCTACCACGAAAGCATCGTGGCGGGCACCACTTGCGGCGAGCTGCCGTTTTTCAGCGACACGGAGCGCACGAGCAGCGTGGTGGCGGAGCGGGAGTGTGTGGCGTGGTTGCTGACGCCGGAGAAGTGGGAGGAGTTGCAGGCTGCGCACGCGGATGTTGCGACGGAGTTGTTGAAGGTGGGGATGAAGTTGAGTGCGGAGCGGATGAATGCTATTACGAACTATGTTTTGATCACGGCGAGTTGAGCGGGGGGTGGTGGTGGTTTACGCGGTTGAGCGTAGGCGTTTGCGGGAGCTTTCTTTTAATGCACATGTGGTCGACTCTACTACTGGAGCGAGCAAATCCCGTCTGCGATTCCGGCGAGGCCTGGCCGTCCTGGAACATCGCCTACTCAATGCTAACGAAGTACATGCAATGAGTTGGCAACGCACGTAGACACTCGACGTGATATTGATCTCAGGCGTGATGTTCTATTATCCAACAATCTTCAGCGTAGCACCATAGTGAGTCCGAGCAGCTACAACACGACGAAACTATTTCAGGCTGGCGTGAGTGGGTCCACACTAGCGCAAAGATCGGCGCCGCATTTCGGGAAGCTCGCATTAAGCTTTTGGCTCGCTTTTCTTGCATGTGATTGTCGGTGGGCAGGCACACGAGCACCTACCCTTTCTTGAGCGGGCGGCGTCTCTGCGTTGAAAGCTGTGGCAATGGGGTGTCGAGAAGCTGGGGAGATGAGAGGATAACGTGTGTGTGTGAGTGTGTGCGACATGTGACATGCGTCGTGCTGGCCTCGTTGCTCCATGACTTGTTAGCGATGCTGCTGGTGAGCGTTTCATCGCGGGAGATGCAGAAACGAGCGAGCGCCGATTGCACGACACATGCGCCGGCACCACCACCGCCCAGCAACTTTCATTTGCACAGTTGGGCGGTTGCCGCGCCCGAGCTTGACGAATCATCGCCGCGCTGCGTGCCAGATCGCCCAACGCCCAATTTCGGATACGAGCAGCGGCGCGCGGAGGGTTGGGGGCGCGCGGGCCTCTATGAGTGACCGACGGCACTCGTTGACAGGCAAGGGAAAAAAGTGCCAGGTGGGAAAAGCAGATGCAAACGCTGCGCCGCCGTTTCGTGCCTGCCTCAACTTTGTTGCACAACATCGCACCTTCCTGCCTCTTTTACTGCTGCATTCATTTTTTTCAAGATACCCCTCCGCTGCGTCTTATTCCCTTTACACTTGCCACGCCTTGAGATACCCCGGGTCAGCCCAGATTCCACACCACCGCATCACTGTGTTCAGCTGTTTATCTGCGTGTTTTCCTCTTCGATAAGATACCCCCTTACGTGTCACGAAGCGTCCTGCATCGAACAACAAGAACGAAAACAAGCCCCCAGAAACTTCCAATCAACATGTCGACAGTCGAGAACAACTCTGTGGCAGACGCCCCGACGCTCGTTGCTCAGCACCCAGACACCACCGTTGTCTCTGCCGATGGCGTGCCTCATACCGACCCCGTCCTAGGCGCTGCTGCCGCCGCCGAGACCAAGCCTGAAGAGACGACGGCAGATAGCCAGATCCAAAGCGAAGCTGCTGCCGCTGCTGCCACTACTGAGGCACCCAAGGCTGAGGCCGCCGCCGTCCCGGTGATTGAACCCATCACCGAAGGCCTGCTGAACTACAAAGGCCCCGGTCTACTCAAGTAAGACCTCCGTCCACGCTGTCTTTTGCTCACCCGCTGACCGCTCCCAGATCCCTCATCCCCTCCAAGAAGGACTTCTGGCTGAGCGACGAGCCCGTCTCCCAGCACGCCCTCGGCTCCTACATGCGCGGCGAGAAGCCTGAAGTCTCCCACCCCGTTGTCGCCTGGGCCAGCCAGACGGGCAAGGGCCTCCTCTTCTTCAACAAGAAGGGCGATACCAACCGCACGCACCCCGGCCACGTCCTGGCCCTTTACGAGGCTGCGGACCTCCGCAAGCGCAACCCGCAGGAGATCAGCTTCTCCATCAAGGGCCAAGAGCATGTGCTGAAGGCTTCCACCGACACCGAGCGTGATGCGTGGTTCATGTCCATGGAGAAGTCTGCTGAGCTCGGCAAGGCTGCCAAGGCGGAGGTGGTGGAGAGTGAAGGGTACAAGGAGGAGCTGGAGAAGCTGAGTATGTTGAAAGATCACACAAACTTACAGCAGAATTGTACTGAGCCATGTATACAGACAAGCCTCATGTTGCCGCGACTGCTGCCGCTGTCGCCTCGAAGCGTGGTCAGTCCCAGCCGAAGAAGAGCTCCGAGGTTGAGCGCCATGCATCGGAGGATGAGGCGAAGAAGGACAAGAAGGCTCGCTCGACGTCGCGTGGCATGTTGAACCGCCTCAAGGGCAAGAAAGAGGAGGCAGAGGCCAAGAAGGAGGAGAAGGAGGCCGACAAGGAGAATGCCAAGCCTGACAACGAGCACAAGACGGAGGAGGAGGTCGTTGCAGGTGCGGCGGTCGCCGGCACTGGTGCTGCTGTTGTTGGCACCGGTGCTGCCGCTGTTGAGCACTGTAAGTACATCAAGAACACACCTCTCACGAGCTCGCGGCTGACATATTTCACAGCCGAAGACAAGAAGGACTCCACCGAGTCTCCCGCTGAGGCCGCCAAGACCGAGGAGAAGACGAAGCAGGGCAAGCGTGGCTCCATCTTCGGCAAGATGGCTGGCTGGGGTGCCATGAAGTCGCCTACGAAGGAGAAGGATGCAGAGCTCAAGCCTGAGCCCATCGCAGCCGCGCCCGTCGCCGCCGCCGAAGTGTCCAAGGACGGCGTGGCTGAGGAGGCCCCAGTGCTCCCTGAGACCGCCACCACCGAGCGCACCGACGCAGAAGCCGAGGCGGACAAGATTGAGACCAAGGCCGAGGAGGAGGTGGCCAAAGAGAACGCAGTCGAGGAGCCGAAGAAGGAAGAGGTGGCCACGCCAGCCAAGGAGAAGAGCAGCTTCTTGTCCGGTCTCCTGCCCAAGCGCGGCCGATCTGTCTCGCCATCTCCCGCCCTCACCAAGAGCGAGCCTGAGGCGGCCAAGGAGGCTGCGCAAGAGCCAGTCAAGGCCGAGGAGCCGACTGTGGAGGCCGCTGCAGCAACCACGAGTGCCGAGAAGACTGAGGAGCCCGTGAAGACGGAGACGTCTACTGCCAACAAGCGTCAATCCATGCTCGGATCCATTGGTCGCCGTGCCTCGAAAGCCATGAGCGGCATGCGCGGAGCCAAGAAGGAGAACGCTGCTCCCGCCACCGCAGAGGAGACGACCACCGATGCCGCTCCCGCCGCGACCACCACTGCGGCCGAGGAGGAGAAGACGGCGTCGGCCATTGATGGCGAGGTGAACGGCGTGCCGACGATCGGCGATGCCGTGCCCGCCGCCATCCAAACTGAGCAGCAGGCTCCTGTCGTGACTGCCTCCGCATAATCATCTGCATTCTGCTCAAGACAATGCTGACTGACGGGCTGCGAAAAGATAGGCAGACGTTAAGAGCCGAGTGACGCCGATGTCGACTTGCTCGGATCGATGCGCCGCGCCCGCCTTCTCTAGCGACACCCGCACACCCTGCTTTGCCCCGAACTGACGACCTGGCGCGTTCTAATCACCCAACTCCAGCCGCTCCTTTACCAACCCCCTCTACGCCGGGTTGAACTGTTCGGGTTTTGTTTATTCTCTTGCGTTTGCGTTTGCGTTTGCGTGCTTTCAGAAAAAGGACTAGATTGATACCACCTTGCAGCTTTGCGCGTGTTTTCTGGCGTTGCTTACCGTTCCCCATCGACTATCACCACGGCATCTTTCCTATTCACCACACATCTCGTACCTGAGATGGGGGTGGATCGGTTTGGTGTGCGTGTTTGGTTTTGGATTGCGGGACTGGTCGCGAATACCCCCCCTCTCATTCCCCTTTGTCTTTTCCTTTGGGAGAAAACGGAAGATACCCTGCTTGTTCTTTGCTGCTTGCTGTGCACTGTTGCGGTAGATAGGGTAATACAATGGGTAATGGACAATTGGTCATGGGTATGGTGTATCACTCGTTGCCACCGTGTACGTAACGTAACGTGAAGTCGCGGCTTTCTGTTGCTGGCTTGTGGAGCTTGATGTCCCACTCCACCTGCGGGCGGGACTGCCCTAGAGCATCCACGGCATACTAAAGGTATCCGCTTTGAGAATGTACCGGAAGTAGGACGCCATTGAATCGTGAATCGTGAATCGCCACGCAGCATCGCTTTCATCCCGTCGACATATGTGCGATGCAGTTGATCCGCAACCCAGTAGCAAGGCTCGGTAGCACAGACAACGTATCAATCTTCAGTAATGCCATTCATGACCTGTGCTTATCCGCCGATGCCGGGAAGAAGTCATGAATGCACGCAGCTTATGCACTCTCGCCACCTCGCTGGCGCGCCCGCCGCCCCACGCCCGCAACTCCGCGCTTTCCCCCGACTTGGACGAAACCGCAAGAAAAGTCACATGCAATTCAATTGAAACTGCTGCATCAACCCTTTCAATTTATTCCTGGATTTTACCTTTCCCGCCATTGAACCCAGCAAGTGTTGCCCCTCGGCTTGCGCCTAGCCTGGACGACGCCCCTTCGGAAAGGCCGCGCAGCCCCTCGATTACCATTGCCGTTCTCGCATGTGATGAACTGGATTGTGTGAATTATTCATCATCGTGCCCCATTGAAGCGGCTCACTTTCGTCTTTCGCCTTTCGCCTTTTGTGCGCGCTCCATTTCTTGCTTGCGGTGTACATACTTTGGTGTTGGCCCGCGTTCAACTTCTTCTTCTTCTGTGACACGTTTGGGGAGAGGGGGACTCTCTGTGCCGCGCTCGTTAGTCAGTTACTGTACCGTCCGGACCCGGAGAGTCGGAGGTGTGTGTTCACACCCAGGCACGCGATCGTGCGGGTACAGACGAGGAAGGGGTTGCGACTCCGAGTCAGCATGAGCAGCCATGGTATGCGCGATCCTCGAGTCCTCTGACCGGTACTAACTCCCTCTGTTCCTTCCCACAGGGCTGCTGCCAATCCCGAGATGCAGCAGAACATGACGCCCCGCGGCCACCCGGCACGACGTCAATAACGAACCCCACCACCACATCCACAGCAGGAGGACGCACGACATCCACGCCCCGCAATGCGCTCTCACCCACCACCACCACCTCCACCACTATCCGCCCCAGCGGCCCCTCCACAACCCAAATCCCCATCACCTCGCGCCCCGACGCCCCCATCCGCTCCTGCTCACCCCCCGCCCGCAGCCCCGCGAAAGTCTCGCACCACCTACCCCCGTGGACGCGCAAACACCTCGAGCGCGAGCGCGAAGCCTTCTTCGACACGCGGGTGACCGGCAGCGCGGAGATCTGGGCTGCGCTGCGGCTTGTGTGCGATTTGCTGCGCAAGTTCGAAGTCGCGGAGGCGCAGGGGATTCTGACTGCGTTGAATCTCACTTGTCCTACTGGGCGGATTGTGAGGGAGAGGGGAAGGCATAAGGAGCGGGGAGGCGTGTTTGACGAGAGGGGCGTTTTGTACGAATTGCCTGGATGGGTGGTTACGGATCCGGAGGATATTATTGAGGATAGCGGGCTGGAGAAGGAGGAGGAGGAGTATGATGAGGGGGAACTAGGGACGTCGGAAGACGACGAAGAGTACGACGCGGATGGAATCACGAGCGCTTCGCAGCGACAACAGCAATTACAGCGCCGGCGGGAGGAGAAGGGCAAAGGGCGCGCCGAGGATCCCGGGGAGCTGGTCGTCTTCACCGCCCGCTTGAGCCATACGGGCACCGACGTGGTGCTCAACGTCGGCATGAAGCAGAAGATCGCCGAGATTGCGCGCCTGGTGCAGCAGCAGTTGGGCGGGGGGAAGAGGGTGCGGCTGGTGTATTTGGGGCAGACGCTTGATGAGCGCGCCGCGCTTGAGCAGACGCTTTGGATGCGCGGGCATGTGGTGAATGCTTTGGTGTTTGAGGGGGAGGAGAAGGGGTGATGTGTGGGAGATACTTGAGGACGCAATGAAACGCTTGATGCCGATGGAGATTTAGATACCATATCTGGGACGGAGTTATCGGACTGAACTATTGGGACTCATCAGTTACCCTCTGTTCCTTTCCTCATACTATCTGACCAGCCAATGGCCAGATCTTCCTTCACTAGCATCAGAAGTTGTACAGAGCCCAACGAAGCAGCGCCTCTGCCACGCTTGACGGTTAACTCAAATCACCAAGCCACATTCGAGTCAGTATGGGCGTGTAATACATCGGCAATTGACCAGAGGCCAACGATGTGGGTATTGAGTGGAGTGGCAGCGGCAGAAGGGAGGGCCACAGACCGAGTCTGGATTGCCCGCAGCAGCCAGCCCGCCGTACCCCGCTCTAGCGTGGAGCCTGGAAGAGCTCTGGAACATTTGGCGTGTTGATGTTCCTTTTTTGACCGATTTGATCCAGAGAGAAGACATCATTCTTATAAATCTTAGAAGATCTCGCATTGTCGGAGGAAAGCATCGATAATACACCTTGAGATCAACTTCACTTCCCTTGTTGCTTTTGCCAGGACGAGACCAGCAAGATGAAGGCCGTCAAAGTCGTCGGGTACCATGAGAACCTCAAGATGGAGGAGCAGGAGCCGGAGCCGAAGATCGAGGGCGCGCTCGACGTGATTGTCAAGATTGGCGCGGCGGGCGTGTGTCGAACGGACATTCATATTCTCGAAGGTGAGCAGTCCCTCTTACCCCGAGTTCCTACCACACTCAACTTACCCCCAACCCCTCGCAGGACAATGGGAAGCCAAGTCCGGCGTGACGTTGCCGTATACTATTGGACACGAGAATGCCGGGTGGGTGCATGCTATTGGCGATGCGGTGACGAATGTCAAGGTTGGGGACAAGGTCATTCTCCATCCGCTCAATACTTGCGGGCTGTGCAAGGCGTGTCGACTTGGTGATGACGTGCACTGCTCCAATGGCACTTTCCCGGGCATCAATGTCAACGGAGGGTACGCGGAGTATTTAAAGACGGGTGCTCGCAGCTGTGTGAAGCTTGACGATTCTCTGGAGCCTGCGGACGTGGCTGCCCTCGCCGATGCTGGATTGACGGCGTACCATGCGGCGGCCAAGGCGGCCAGAGTGCTCCGCCCGGGTCAGGTGTGCGTGTGCATTGGAGCCGGCGGACTCGGACATATTGGAATCCAGGTGCTGAAGGCCATCAGCGGAGCCACGCTTGTGGTCGTCGATCAGAACCCCGAAGCTCTCAAACTGGCTAAGCAGCTCGGCGCGGACCACACCATCGAGGCCGACAAAGAAGGCAAGTTTGTAGAAAAGGTGAAGGAGTTGACGGGCGGACAGGGCGCCGAGGCCATCATCGATTTCGTGTGCGAGGGCGGGTCGATGAAGACGGGCATCCAGATGCTGCAGCGCGCGGGCAACTACTACATTGTCGGCTACGGCGAGAACCTCGACATCCCGACCATCGACATCATCTCGACGGAGATCAACTTTATCGGCAATCTCGTCGGCTCGTACAATGATTTGCAGGAGCTGATGATCCTGGCGGCGCAGGGCAAGGTGAAGCTGCACACGGCCAAGTACAAGCTGAGCGAGTTCCAGCAGGCGATTGACGATTTGTCGAATGGCAAGGTGCGTGGACGGGCCATTTTGATTCCTTAGGCCATTTCAATGCAAGGTACATGTAGATAGTGGGGGTTGGGGGGAAAGAGAGGTGGATTTTAGACACAAGTGATCAAGTATATATCAGCCCTGTTCGAAATGCCACCAAGGTTGTCTATCTTGTGACATCCATTCTTCTTCAACACGCAATCGTACTCTTTACGACATCTGAATGCTGGTATTCGATGATCAGCCCACCCCACACTCGGGAGAGGAGCATGACTCCGCATTGAGTAAGAACCCCGTGGGTCGCCGTTGCCAAATAGTGGTACGGGACATAACGTGACTGCCCGGGCAAATGTCGAGGCGGAGCGGAAGTGTGGGAGAAGTCAAGTCGACGCGCAGTCCCATCAGTTCTTTGCCCGAGTTTGCCTCATCTCTGCCTGCCTGCCGTGGGCTCGTGCTGGTTGTCAAATTATCAAACGGCCAGGTCGGGCAAGCACTCCACACGGCACGCGGAGGACCCTCGTGCCGGCGCGGGTGGAACCTCGAGGTTGATGCGACCAACCTCCTCCCGTCCTCTTCAATCCGCCGCTTCTGCTCCCCCTCGCCCTAACGACGCCCATCCTCCGAGGCCCCGAGTTCCCCGTGACGCCATCCCATCCATCCCCTGCGCTTTGCTCGGCTTGGCACTCCTATGTCCGGCAGGGCTGCGTTAGTCGCTCTAAGGCTGTGCCTCAACGTACGTCCACCACCTCCCTCGTCTCGTCTTTCCCCCATCCCGCCGCGCTTCAGCCGCATCGCTGTCCGCCAGTCTCGCCGTCGTCCATCGCCGCCGCTCTCCCGTCTCTTCCGCTGAAGCGCAAGCGGCTGCCATTGCTCCGTGCTGATGCGCCGGCCCTCGCCTTCTTCCTTCCTCTCGCCTACGCATGCCCTCGTGACAGCACACGGAGGCGACATGTTTGCTGACAGCGATGCGCCATAGCCGAGCAAGCCGCCATGTCTTTAATCCCGCTCGAAACGCCGGTGCTCAAGGTCAGCCGGCCAGTCGCTGTACGCGTCACTCCACCCATCCCCCAGCATGCCTTGATACACTCCGCTGACTCTCCCTTCCAGGCCTGCAGTCGCTGCCGGAATGCCAAGATCAAATGCGACGGGAAATTGCCCGCTTGCACGTCATGCGAGAAGAACGGTCGAGCCGCCGAGTGCACGAGTACGAATGACCAGTTTGCGAGAGGTAAGGAGCGCAGCTATGTTTCGACTCTGGAGACTCGCATCGACCGGCTGCTGGTGAAGCTGGAGGAGGCGCAGGCAAGGAAGCCCTCCGTCATCTCCGTCGTCGACGATGACATGTCTTCACGAAGGACATCCCAGGCTCAGGAGCCGCCGACGCCCAACAACAGCAGAAAGCTGAGGCGACGCGAGGTGTCGGCCATTGACGACCTCGTCTCGGATTTTGGCTTCCTCTCCGTCAATGCCACGGCGCGTGATTTCTATGGGTTCACCACCGCCATGTCCTACGCGCGTCTCGTTCTTTCAGCATGCACCAAAGACCCGTTACCCAAGGCCAGAGGCCAATCCTTGCCTAATCGGCAGGCGGCTGTCGAGCTCATCCAACACTACCTGGACAATATCTTCTCATTACTTCCCATGTTTGATGAGAGCAGCTTCTACGGCTCTGTGGAGAACATCTACGCTCAGGATGTCTCAAAAACCAGCGCCCTGGATCACTGGATGGTCCGAATGGTTCTAGCAATCGCGCATGCCTCCAAATCCACTGAGCGCGGTGACTGGAACTACTTGGAAAGCATCGGGCATGTCTGTGCTGCGCTGGAGTTCGCAGAGTACGTACTACATCCGGGTAACATCTCGGGCGTGCAAGCGCTGCTCCTCCTCACCCAGTATGCCACGCTGGACCCGCATCATTTCGATTCGTGGAGTCTGATTGGCGCCGTGTCACGCGCAATGGCCGACCTGGGCCTCCATCAAGACCCCCCCAAAGGCGCGCCCATGAGCAGAAGCAAGCTCGAACTCCGCCGCAAAGTCTTCCACTGCATCTATGCACTCGATCGAGCCACCTCCCTGGTCCAAACTCGCGCATTCTCCTTCTCCGACGACAGCGCAAAGGTCAAGGTTCCATTCCACAAGCTACCCAGCTCCGCCCCGCCAACCCCAAAGTCGTCAAATTCGACTCAGCAACAGAATGTATTTCGGGCGGGCCACGAGCACGCCCTCGAACTTGTCTCCCTTCGCCAGATCCAATCCGCATGGTACACCGACCTATTCCAGTCCGGGCGCGAATCGTGGCCAGACCCATATTCGTATATCTGGGACAAGTGCGCCGCCATGCGCACGTGGTTCGACGGCTTGTCCTCTACCACGCCAGCAAGTTTGCGAGCCTTTTTTCTGCTGGATCTGCTTTACTCCTACATCTACGTCCTCTCTCCATCACCGCGCGCCCCGCAGGTCGTTCCATTCGCACAAAAGCTCATCTTCGAGTACTGCATTCAGTATGCTGAGCTCTTGCTCTCCGCCATCACCACGGAATCGTACATCGCTCCTGTCAACTTCTACGATGCGATGAGAGCGACCATGGTTGGCCGGCAGTTCTTGGACGTACTACAGCACAACACCGATCTATTACTCGATGGCTTTGTTCCGCAGCATCCGGAGGTAAAGCCCACTGCTGCTGCTCCACCCCCAGTTCCCCCTGTTTCCTTGCCTCCCGGAGAGACAGTGCGGCGGTATAACGCTATTCGTAGCATCAATTGCATCAAGAATATCTCGAAGTGCTTGGAGCTCTTGGGCATCCGATGGGGTTACATGAGGTATGTTCCACTACTGTCCATCCTCGGTCACCACTAACAACCCCCTAGCTGGACCCAACGGTTCCAAAAAGAAGCCAACCCCATGCTAGAGCAACTACAGCAACGCCTCCGCGAGATCGACGAGATGAAAGGCATGCGAAAGCAAAGCGTTTGGGCTCCGCAGGATTCGATGCGCAAACGTAGCGTGTGGGCCGGTTCCGTCTCCTCGCATCCTAGTAGCAACGGGAGCATCTCCTACAGCACGCCTCCGCAGCACATGGCTAACGGCTACCAACAACAATCCCCACCCGACCTGCAACAAACGCTCAGCTTTGTCGATCCCGGCGTCGGCCAGCGTCTCAGCCCATCCATGTACCCGCCCCAGCCCGACGCGTATCCGCAGCAACAACAGCAGCAATTCCACGTCCCGCACGACTCGGTCTACACCCAGCTGCAGCAAGACCCGCAGCAGCAACAGTCGTACGCCTCGGCCTCACCCCCGCAGCAGACGTTCAACTTCAACGAGCCCTTCTACCAAAGCCCCCCGAATGCGGGCAGCAGCACCGCCCCGGGCCACCAATTCGCGGCTTGGACGGGCTACAGTGGACCCGTGGTGCAGGACACGCTGGATGAGGAGAATGCCGTACCGCCGAAATCCAATGCTTGGGATCTGTATCAGACTTGAAGTTTGCTGAACAGTGTTGCCTAGGCCTTCAACGGAACGAATACGTGGCAGGACGTTCCAAATCCAATGGCGCAGACAGCCAGCGCTTCAAACCCAGTCCCGCAAGACATTGCATTCTGGGAAACTACAGACTCCGTTGCGGGCCCCAGCAACCCCGCCTTCCCTCACTACCACCCAGCACAAATACCCCCGGCCCCGCAACCCGAACCCCACCACCCCGGCCCCGACCTCGCCTCCGTCGCCCGCGCCCACAAAACCCGCAACAGACGCAAAGGCAAAGGCCGCGCCGATGCACCCCGCGACACCGACCCCTTCGCCGCCATGCGCGAAGGCCCCTCCCTCCTCCGGCAGGGCAAGCGGAAACCCCTCATCGACCCGCCTGCCCCTCCGCCCGCTCTCCAAAGGGCCCTGCCTGGTTTCCGGTACACGCCTGGTTTCGGGTGGACGTGTATGGTTTGCGGGCGTTTGTTGCCTCGGGTGGAGTTGTTGGGCGTGCATCGCACGCTGGCGGATGGGAGGGGATGTGTGGATGTTGCGGTGCCGGTTTTTGTTGGTGCTGGGGGGAAGGAAGGGGAGGGGCTGCGGCCAGCGGACCAGCAGCGGGGTTTGGAGGGCGGCGGGGAGGAGGCAACGGATTATGTTGTCCGCACGGGAGGTGTGGTGGAATGTGTGCCCGATTCGCATACCGCCAATGTTGAAGATGGTGGAATGGTGCAGAGTCGGGATGAGAACTCGCGCCCTTTGGAGACGAATGATGCCCTACAAGGCATCTATCATCCTCCCGCATCCGAGGAGCGGCACTCCTAGACTCCCATGGAGGGATATCGAGTCGATGGCCAAGTCGAAGGAGAGAGAGAGCGTGTGCGTATGAGCGGATGCCTTTCCTTCTGTCTGTGTTATTTTTCCGAGCGTGGCGTGAGGAAGAGGAGGAAATTCCAGGTTCCATTCTTTTTTTTGATGAGCGAAGAGCTGTTTGGGAGGATTGATACACCCGGTCTTTTTTACATACCATTCAAACAAAGTCATCAGTCGCCACCAGGCATTCTTCCCCCGACTACCCTGCCGCCATACCATGACAAGGCGAGAAGATGACTCGCTTTCTACGGGAGGGAGAATTTGATCTCGCAGCATTTTCGTAGGTAGATTTGTAGTTTTGATTGACAATCGCACACTACGTTTCCGTCGTATCGTCTACCCCGTGCATCCATCCTCTTGCAATTCCTTTGCTAGGTGTTCATTCCCGTCTCGCTCGTGTACAGCGAAGCACGCTCCCTTTCCTTACAAACAGCAAGAAAGAACGAAAGAAGAAAAGTGAAAGAAGGGGTATAATTCGAACGGAACGCGACCACCTCTACCCACTCCGGCCACCCACAGCCCAAACAAGATCAAAATCGAAAGCAGGGAAGTCGGGGAAAAGGGGCCACTTTTGTCGTATGCCATTGGGAGTTTCCGTTAATAAGATGAGAAGGCGGGATCGTGAGGCATGGACGGCGAGACTAGGCTACGAGCTTCGCACGCCTACCATGCCGTTGTTTGCGCTGGGGTTGGTGGCGAAGGGGGGCGAGGTGGAGGCGCTGGCTGAGGGGGGGAAGTCCTGATTTTGTGTGGTTAGTGGATGGACGTTGGGGTTGACAGTAGTGTTTTGGACGGTTGGGCTTTGAGCGAGGAGGTGTATGAGGAGCATGGACGTTAGGCATGAAGTAGAGCATACGCATATTATACGCATGTTCTCCCTTCAAGCCAAACGAGCTCGCCATGCTTCTCTGCCACCAGAAGCCGTCGCGCAAAAGACCGGGGATCAAGAACAAAAGCCAGTCGGGGTTCGAGAGCTCACCTTTCGCATCTTCTGCCTCTTGGCCCCACCTCCACTCCCTCTCCTCCCGCCCGTGGAATCATCCATACCCCCAGTGCTGTACCCATCGTCGTCATATCCTTCCTGATAGCCCGCGTAGCTGCTCTCGTCGTACCTCCGCTTCTTGCCAGCCCGATCCGGCCGAGAGGCGGAAGACAGATGTGCGTGTGGGGAGGACGGGGCGGAGTTGCGGAGTGCGCCCGAGGGTGTGGTTTTGGAGAGAAGGTTGGAGGCGGCGGTGCGAGGTACGCCGAGCGGACCAGATGCTGTTGCGCTTTGAGGGGAAGCGGCGAGCTTGGTGGGATTCATTAGAGTCGCGTCGTCCAGGCCCAGGAGGTTCTTCCATCCGTTGTGCTCGCCTGCTGGCAAATGACCGGGTCGCAGGTCCAGCGCCGTGCCCAATAAGGCTTCAATCTTCCCGATCGCGCTGGCACCTTCGTCTGCTCCCAAGAGGGGCGGATCGGCGAACATGCCCCCGTCCCACGCTATCCGACCGTCCGCTAAAGGCACGTCCCAGCCTGGGTCTACTAGACCATCCAAGATCCCTTCGGTTTTGCTGGCCTTGTTACGACCTTCCAAGCCCAGTTCCTTGACTTTGCCTTCATAAGACTTGCGCAGTTTGTTAATCTTGGCGCCCGTGACGGGGTCGCGGCGTGCTACTGATGCCTGCAGGCGGTTGAGAGAGTAGAGTGAGATGAGGTCCTGTGACGGGTGCGGTGCGGATGGAGGGACTGCTGTTGGGCGAGGAAGTTTAGTCAAGCTGATACAAGATCTGTAGCCGCTGCGAAGCAGGATACTTACATGAGGTGTGCAGTTTGTAGAGCACATTCGCAGAAGGCAGAGCGGAGACGGTGTCTTGCCGCTCATGGTCGCTCCGTCTGTGCTCGGCGTCCGATTCATCTGTGCCCGCCATTGGCACGTCGCGTGCGTCCGTAGAGTCGATCTGAATTGTAGCGCGCGGCGCCTGTCCATCACTGTCGGAAATACCCTCACTACTCGCACCTCTCGCCATAATCTGACTGTGCAGGCCGGCGGTGCTGGGCGGTGTCGGGAACGTGACTGAGCCCGCAGTGCTGCCCGCATTACTACCCGCCGCGCCCAACAGCCCCAAGCCCGGCAATTGCTGCGCCTGTGCTTCCGGCGACATGTGAACGCTCGGCGGGGGTGTTTGCGGGGGTTGAGGAGAGGTGGCGGAGGCTTTGGTCTCGCTTGGTAGGGATGGGGAATCAGGCGAGTAGGAGCGGCGCTGTCGCTTGGGAGAGGGGCCTTCTTCGTCGTCCAAAGGGGAGTTGGAGGCGGCCCGCTTGGGAGTCGCCATTGCGGTGAAGGTGTGGTGCGGTGTAGTGAATGTAGACGTGAGGATGCGCAAGCGAGGGTGTATAGGTGGATGGAGAGCAGATGCTCAACCCCCGAGAGCGTGCGGAATGCCGGTGGGTTCACGGGCGTGTTGTCATTCGGCCGTGGTCGTGCTGCAGTGAAGGTTGCAGAGGGAGGTTGCGCTGTCGGCAGTCACCACTCGATGGTGTCTCAATGGTCGTAAGGGAGAAGGGGAGAGGGGAGCGAGGGTGCGGAGGGAGGTGGGTGTGGATGTGATGGAACGAGGGCGCCGCTGATGAGGTGCGAAGAGGCGTCGCTTGCCGATCACACGCCCACGCCCTGCTCCTGCCCTGCTCCTGCCCTATTGTCCCGCGCCTTCGGGATCGCCCGCCGTGGCCGCTCTAGAAAAGACTAGCGTGCAGGGGTGGAGTAAGCGAGTCTTGCCGCTTTGGGATTTCGAGAGACCTCACATCTCGACTCATCACAGCGGCTGGACGCATGTAACAAACAATTTAACGCGGTGGCGCACATTATCTCCGCCATCGCGGAGAGACAACAGCACATAATGGAGAACGGGACAGCGCCATCCGCCGCGACTGGTGCAGGGCCGAGCAACGGCGGAAATCAATCAACCTCCGCCAACCCACCCATCTCCGCCTCATGGCCTCGCCCAAACGCAAATCCAGACCGACAGTCTGCCCCCACTACCACAGCGCCCAAACCAGGCGTAGTCCAGCCAAAACCCCAAGCCCTACCCAAACGCACCGGACCCAGCACCATCATCGTCTCCCCCCGGCAAAAAGGCAACCCCGTCCTGGCCAACATCAAATCCGTACCGTGGGAATACGGCGACATCCCCGCCGACTACGTGCTAGGCCTGACGACGTGCGCCCTCTTCCTCTCTCTCAAATACCACCGCCTGCACCCCGAGTACATCTACACGCGCATCAAGGGCTTGCAGGGCAAGTACGCGCTGCGCATCGTGCTGGTCATGGTCGACATCCAGAACCACGAGGAGGCGCTGCGCGAGCTGAGCAAGACGTCGCTCATCAACAACGTCACGCTCATCCTGTGCTGGTCGTCGCAGGAGGGCGGCAGGTATCTGGAGTTGTTCAAGCAGTTTGAGCATGCGACGCCTACTGCTATTCGCCAGCATCAGTCCCCTGCTTACTCCGATCGCATGGTGGACTTCGTCACGACGCCGAGGAGCATCAACAAGACGGATGCGGTGAGTTTGGTGTCGCAGTTTGGGACGCTGCGGACCGCGGTCAATGCGAGGCATGAGGACGTGGCGGGTATCGCGGGGTGGGGTGAGAAGAAGGTGGAGCGGTGGTGCAAGGCTGTCAGGGAGCCATTCCGAGTCCAACGAGCTGCGAAGAGGAGCGGCATCTCGAGGGAGGCGACGAGGGAAAGTGTGCCAGACTCAAGGTCTGGCTCGGCGAGTAGGGAAGTAAGTGGTTCTCCCGCCCCTGCTGCACACGCCACTGCCTCGAACGCAACGCTCGCCGCTCCCAGCCCTTTACGGCGGAGCATAAGTGTGAGCGAGGAGCAGCCTAAGACAGCAGACGCCGACGCAAGGCCGCGGTCTAGGCTTTTCGAAGAAGAGTCAATAGACGAGGACGAGGCATTTGCGGAAGCCGAAGCGGCGATGGCACAGACCTCGCGAGCGCCTGTCGTCCCTAAACCAGCAAAAGACTCACCGAAAAAGAGGAAACCGGACGACGATCCGCTGAATGACGGAGTGATGGCAGCTTTGAGCAAGTTACGAAAAGGCAACGGATGAGTGTCAGGGCTCTTTGAACAGCTACATCATACACTTTTCAATGAATTGTTCGTCTCATATCATTTCAGCTCCAATCGAACCCCTCTACCAACTTCTCTGCAAAGTTCGCCAGTTTCAGACATATGTGATCCTCCTTCGGGACGTTCTTCCCACCCAACTTCAGCCCTGTAACAGGGTGTCGAGGGAAGTCATCGGGAATGTCGAAGTCCGCCGAGTGCCATCGATGCTGCCGATCCGACATTTGCCGTGTCAAGCCCAGGAAGTGAGCGCAACACCCAAACTCGCCGTTGCCGCCAGCACCGCCCGCATCATCTAGAGGTCCGTACACCTCCGCCCTCACCACCTTCTTGGCCAAGCGTCGCCACTCCGCAGGCTCGAGGGAGACGGAAAAGGCCGTCAGACACGTGCCGAGGGAATCGGCATGCAGGTGTGAAGTGCTAGTCGACAGCGAGCTGAGCGGGAGACTCTTCTTCTCGCCCTCGCGTTCAGCGCGCTCGGCATCGGCGGTGATGCGTAGCAGGATCTTGCCGAAGCGCTCGGCGATGGACGTGAGCAGTGTCCCGACGAGCTGCGTGTTTTGCACGCCCGTGATGAACTTCTTGGGGCACTCTGTGCATTCGAGAACTTGGGAGGCGGTGGTCATTGCTTCGCGGAGAGGATGCAAGGAGGCGGGAAAAGGGAAGGTGGGGTCCATGCTTGACAGGGTGGAGAGGGTGAGGTAGAGGTTGGAGAGGCAGGCGCAGGTTGGGAGGCCGGTGAGGGAGGGGTCGAGGAGGAGGGCGGAGGATGTGTCTGTGTTGGTTGGTGGAGGGAATCGAGTAGCTGTGTTCTGGAGTTCTGGTGGGAGAGTCAGGAGGGGAGGAGTGGTGGCGGGTGCGTTGTTGTGGGTTAATGAAGAGCCACTGTCGGGCGTGAGAGCTGGGACAGGCCAGTTCCAGTCAGCTGCGTCGGGTTGTACGCCAAGCTGAGTCTCGAAAGCTGTGTTCCAGAAGGCATCGGTATCGGTGTTTCCGGGCCATGCTACGCTCGATGTGGGATCGCTCGCATGCTGGCCGCCATCGTCTTCTTCCGCCTCATCTGTCCTGCGTCTCTTCTTCGGTCGTCCCATTCGTTTCTGTGGAGAGTAGACGCAGGGGATGTTTTCGCGTACACATCGAGAGCATTGTGGTTGTTCCCCGGGACACTTTAGCTTCTTCGTTCCTGGCGCCACAACGGATTAGATGAAATATGAGGGGGAAGAGGTCAATGTGAACATACTGCACTCGTCACAGGCCGCCCTTGTCTTGAAGGCTGACATGACACTGCCGCCTACGGTATGAGGACCCGCCATGTGCCTGCTAGTCTTGCAGGCTCTGCATATGTTTTCGCTGCGCCTTGTATTCGGATACAAGAGGGCGTCAGAGCGTTGATGGTAAGGCAGGCAGAAACGGCCTCAGAACGGAGAAGTCATGCTCGCTGTCTTTCAGCCGCGAAAGTTGAGAGTCAGACGTCTACGTCAGGTACCGAGCCTTGTCTCGCTAGACTGTCCGCATTGGGCGAACGATGTGCGCGGGGCCAGCCGGACCCTCGAAATCTTGGGTTGGTGGAGGGCATGGAACACCACCTCTACTTCTTCCTTCCTTCGTCACTTCGAGCTTCCACCGTGTCCATGAACAGACTGCCATCCGACAAGAAATCGGTGTCAAGGCCCGCAAAAGCACGACAGTCATCTCTCCGGCATTCAGTCCATCATACTACCGCACCGGCATGAGCAAGGTACCAGACGCCTGGGATGACGACTGGGAGACTCTCGCAGACGTACGCACTCTTCCCCAGAAGCTTTGCATGAGCGGACAGCATTGACCATATCGCAGAAGTCAAAGGACAATGTAGCGCCACCACCAGAATCCGCGCCCAAACTCAGCCAAGCCCAGCGACGAGCCCAGCACTTGGAACAGCAGAAGCGGCTCTGGAACTCCGCCGAGAACCCTGACCGCTTCCACTGGCTCGAAGCACAAGGCGCAGTTCCTCTCAAACAGGAAATCAAACCACAGGTGCAGCTGCTTAGTCGAAAACCCGTGATCGCGAAAAGAGGAGGGATCGGCGGGCTGAGTCTGGAGGACGGCGACAGCGATGAAGAGAGTCGCAAGCAGCGCGAGGCAGAGCTCGAGGAGCGGCAGCGAAAAGCCAAGCTGGAAAGAGAAGAGAAGCAGAGGAAGTACGCAGAGGCACGTGAGCGCATCATGGGAGCCCCCAGTCCCGCTCCTGCCACCCCTGCTTCACGAGAGAGTTCACATGGACGCGATGGTCGGAGAGCGAGGGTGAAGGTGAACGGGAGGCAAGAGAGTCAACCTTCTTCATCTGCCGACCAATCGCCAGCGCGGCAAACCGGCGGTGACAAGCAGTTGTTTGACCCGGATGATATGGGTAGACGATTGCCCAAGCGGGAGACGAAGACAACACCACTCGAGGAGCAACCGGCTCGACAACCACGCGGTCCCGAAAACAACGGCAGAGGGGGCTTTGGATTCGCTGGACGCGGCGGCAAGACCACGGCGTGAACGTTTGACAAGCGTGTGAACTACCCGATCCATGAAGATCAACAACGCGAGGCCGTTCTGTCAATCCATCCTCACAGGCCGTGGAGATTACACATGCAATCTGGTGCCAGCCAACGAGTGTCCTATCGACTCCGTCGCCGCATCACGAAATTCTGGACAGCAGCAAGTCCGGCCATCTTGACCACAATGGGCAACTGCAACAACCGTGCAAGCGGCAAATTCCACAAATCGAATGGAGACACCTTCGTATCGAAGAACATCCGAGTCCTGAAGATCTGCGAAAGTAGAGTCCACCTCATCCTCTTCGCCGCGGAAATGAGCACGTGTTGCAGCAGATGAAGTGTATTTTCCAGCCCGGCCAATCGACATCACCCGGCTGGCCAAACTCAAACCGGCAAATCCGTCAGCACTTCAGTAGAGCTTATGAAACACGACCTGCATCGAGTTACATCAGCCGCGTCGCAACTCGATCCACGATTGATCGTCCGCGTGGTGCGTTCGTCGCATGTGCCGCCCGTTGGAGTGTGATGGGCTTGTAGAGTCCCAGCACGAACGCGTTCCGCCTGCACGGCCGCAACGGGAACCAGTCCGTGAAGGGCAAACGCCCAATCATGCCTGATACGCTCTTTGTCCTCAACCCTTTGCTCGGTCCTACTGGTTTCTTTCAAAGGACGCCACGGGTGGGTGGCACCCGGCCTGCGAGGCTTGACAGATGCTTGGTTGCTTCTTTGACAGTTCCGCCGGCGTGGCTCGGCTCCCTCGGGACATGGATCACCTCGTGCCATGTCACTGGTGCGGCGCCTGATTCTCACGCATGATTTGGCATGTATGCTGCTATGCGCGGCTTTTCGGTCATCACCTCTGTCCTTGAGCGTGAATGAAACCCTCGACGGGGCCCCGATGCTTCCACTCTTTGCCTCCTCATCATCCTCTTCCACCCCTCTCTTCCCTTTGTTTTGCTTGATCTTCGACGACAACGAGCGCGCACCCTTTTCGATCTTGGAATTCCATTCCTGAATCAAGCCTCGGATACCACATAATCCTTTCCTTCCTAGGCGACACACACCCGTCCCACCAGCACACCCATGCTCTTTCACTCCTATCGAATATGCCGTCCTTAGCAATCCTGTCCACTCTTCTTGCCCTCGCCGTCGCCTTCCCACTCAACAACCCACCAGCACCACAAACATGCAACGGCGACAGCCGCCTCTGCGACCGCCAATACTCCAACATCACCTTCATCGGCGCCCACGACTCTCCCTTCGTCGGCACCCCCGACAACCTAGCCGCCAACCAAGGCCTCGACCTCCAAGCCCAACTCGCGGCCGGCATCCGCTTCTTCTCCGCGCAGGCGCACCAGAATGTACTAGGCCAGCTCGATTTCTGCCACACGTATTGCTGGGAGTACGACGCCGGGCCCGTGACGGACTACCTCTCCACCCTCGCAAGCTGGCTCGACGCCAATCCCAACGACGTCGTAACACTCCTGCTCGTCAACGGCGGCTTCTACGACGTCAGCCTGTACGCCGCCGCCTTCGAATCCACCAACCTATCACAATACGCCTACGCACCCAACAAAACGCTCCAACTAGACGAATGGCCGACCCTAGCCCAAATGATAAAAGCCAACACCCGCCTCGTAGCCCTAATGGACTACGGCGCCAACACAACCACAACACCCTACATCCTCCCCGAATTCTCCACCTACTACTTCGAAACGCCCTACGACACCACCAACCCCCTCTTCCCGGAATGCAGCATCAATCGGCCGCCCGGCGCGAGCGCGCAGGGGAGAATGTACGGCATGAACCACTTCCTCGACCTCGACGTGCTGGCCACGGGCATCGATGTCCCCGATAATGCGCGCGATGTGGAGACCAATGCTGCGGAGGGGCCCGGGAGTATTGGGGCGCAGGCGGAGGTGTGTGCGGGGTTGTATGGGCGGTATCCGAATTTTGTGCTTGTGGATCGCGTTGCGGTCGGGGAGGTGTTTGTTGCGCAGGAGAGGATGAATTTCGCTGCTGGGCGGTGAAGGGGATTTTGTTTGGGAGCTTTTGGGGGGGTTGAGAGGGAAGATACCCACGGGTTCATGCTTTTGTTTTTTGAGATTGCAGTGAGTCGCTAATGGACAGGCTTTTGGCACTTTCTATCTGATTTCCTTATTCCTACACGAGTATATCCATCATCCGCTTAGAAGATCCCTAACGCTCATTCCGCCTCCATTGCTGCGACTTGCACCCCCGCTCTCCCCCTCCTGCTGCCCCGCCCGCCAATTCCGTCGATCCGTATTCAACATCAGCAACGCCGCCGTCGCCTCTCGATCGAGCTCCTTGTCCGTCCGCCGCCGCTTCTCTGATACCTCGGAGCCGCTGCTGTCGATTATGTGACGCGAAGAAGGGTACGGCTGGGAGTCCAGAGGTTTGATCGCCGGGCTGCCGAGGCCGATGTGGTCTTTGGCTGTACTGTAGGAGGAGGTGGGGTATAGTTGTGGTCCGAAAGCGGGGGACGTTTGGTTGGAGTGGAAATAGGGGGAGTAGCTGGGTTGCGAGGCGGCGGAGGAGATGGAGTAGTGGCGTGCTCCGGCGCCGAGGGAGAAGGCGGAGGGTGAGGTGGTTGTGGTTGTTGTCGTTGTGGTGATTTGAGAGAGTGAGGGTAGTGAGATCATCGAAGCTGAGCGGTCTTGGGGTGCGGTGGCGGGTGTTGAGACTGTGGTTTCGCCTTGCGGTTGTCCTTCGTCGTCGTCGTCCTCGTCTTCCATTTCTTCGTCTTCGTCCTCGTCTTCATCGTCCTCTTCTTCTTCGTTCTCCTCCATGCGCGAGTGTGGAGCCACACCCGCTTGTCTTGGAGAGCTATGCTGTGTTTGGAGATCTGCTACACACCGTTCCAAGTAGCGTAGGTAGTCAATGCTCGCCTACAGATTATCACTCGATGTTAGCCCTTCAGCGACGATCCAGCAATGCAGAAGAACGTACCTGTAAGATGGCGAGTTTGTGCATCTCCTGTCCTTTGCACGCCGGAATCATGTCTTTGAGCACGCCAAACTCCTCGTTCATCTTTGATCTGCGTCGTCGCTCAATAAGACTATGTGCAGTTTTGCGAGCGATCTTACGCCCTGCTGCGGTGGTGTTTGAAGTGTTGCGCGACTTCTTGCCGCCGGACTGGGAAGTATTCTGTGCCTTGCCGCCGCCGTTTTGGGAAGTTGGCGTGGCTTGCGACGCGGACTGGCCGTCTTGTTCGGTATCTTTGGGCTTCATCTGAATAATCTTCCTCGATCTCGTGGGTGGAGGAGGTAGTGAGAAGTCATCTTTGGTGATGGTCGAGCCAGTCTGTGACGCTGTCCTCTTCCTTGTCAATTCTGCAGGAGATGAGGGCGAAATAGGTCGGTAGGAAGAGTCGGAGCCATTGGCGGAGGGGGTGGTAGAAGTCGAGCTTGGGACTTCATGGTCTTGCAAGGCGGTAGGAGGGAGGTTGAAAACCGGCGCCGTATTGGCACCCTCCTTCCCTCTCAAGTCGCTTGACGAGCCTGGAGTAGGCGGGGGGTTGGGCCTGGGCATGTTGCCGTCTGACACCCTGCTCGGTCGGCGGGCGTAGAAGAGATGTTCGGTGTAGGAAGACACGTTGGGCGAGGGGAGAAGGGGAGAGGGACGGGGAGGAGGAGGGCTAGGAGACACGAGAGATATACTTGGCGGTGGCATGCATGCGAGCGTGCGTGGGTGGAGGGTGAGGAGTCCCGAGGGGAAAGATTGGCGGGTGCTAGAGAAGGGCACGCGACAGCGTGCTCATCATGTCCACCACGGTTGGTCTCTTCTGGCGGGCGTGGGTGAAGGAGGGAGGAATGCGCAGCCAATGGGAGCGGCTTTCGAGGCACCGTGCAGGTCGGGCACGTGCACTCAACAACTCCAATCATTGCCGACTTCACGCGGCTTTTCTCATCCTCGCTCTCGGCTCCACCACAATAATACGATGCGACTCGACTGCCTGAATAACCTGACAAATATCCCCGACACTTTCAATGTTGATGGCAGTCAGGGCGACACCCGAAAGACTGATGGGGGCACGTGCTGCAGGAAGCACGTGAGCAGCAGTCGCCTCGACCGCTACACTGAGGCATTGTCCTACGACACCCCACGGGCCTCCTCTGAGCTCCCTGTTTTCTGGAACTGGCAGTTCGAGATGACAATGAATGTCGTATGTCTGAAATGCTATTGGCGCGTGAGTCTTGGCCGACCGCAATGTCCCCGGTGGACAATCTAGTGTGCGCTCAGGCAAGGCTGAAGAATATCATTGAATGTGCGAGCCTCAAAAGGTGGGTGCTCATTGGAATAGGTTGAATATCGATCATATGCAGAGTAAGTGCAGTCTTCACGTGAAGTTGACGCCTCGTTGCCTTTCCACTCATGTCCACCTGGTCCAACCTCGCCAATTGTTGACGTCTGTCGCTCTCGTCCCCTTTAATACAACACCCACACAACTTGCACGATCACCCACACACGCCCTCCCACATCACAATGGGCCGTTGTACCACCAACCTCGCGGCTGCCGTAGCAAACGCCGACAACCTTCCACCCAAGGATAAGCTCCCAAACATCTCGCTCTGGGATGCTTTCCTCCCTCTGAAGAAAAAGAAGCCATCACCAGACAAGAAGAAGGTATGTCTGTCATACACATTGTGCATGACCAACGTCATGGTTTCATCGTCCGCGTGACCTCCGCAAAACCTCACACTGCTTCTCATCTTCTGTAACCACTTCCAACGTCAACACCTCACTTCTCACGTCATCGACACTATTCTGCCCATCATGCCTCCACCACACTTCAACTGGCCCCCTTTCAAACTCGTCCGCCTGGATGCTGATACTGGCAAGCCTCTCGACCCCAACGTGGGCATGCGCGTGTACCGCGAGTTTTACGACATCAAGAAAGACAAGCACGGCAAGAACGTGGTAGTTGCTCACAAGTCTGGCAATGGAGGGAGCAAGAAAGGGGAGGCTGCAGCGGAAGGTGGAGAGAAGAAGGACGGCAATGGGAAGAATGGCAACGGCAACGGCAACGGCAACAAGAACGCGAATGAGAACAAAGGTGGCAGCAAAAGCGGAGGTGAAGACAAGGGAGGTGAGAAGAAGGATGGAGAAGGGGATGGAGGAAAGGTGACTTGAAGACGCCGTCGTACGAATTGGGCTCCCACTAACTATTTGGAACAGAAAGGAGCCGACGACGAGTTTACGCCGGAAGAGGACGTGAAGCTCAAGGAAATGAAGGCCGAAAACAAGACCTGGGCGCAAATCATTGAGGTGCTAGGTCGCAACAAGGGCGTGCTTCAATCTCGTTTCAAGCAAATCCAGAAGAATGACGGGGAAGGTGACGCAGGCGCGGCCAAGAAGGACGAAGGCCAGAAAGAATCAAACCCCAAGGGCGACAAAGGCGGCGAGGGCAAGCAGGGCAAGCAGAAGAAGAAAGAGAAGAGCGAGGAGAAAAAAGAAGCGCCCAAGCCTCCTAGCAAAGCACCCTCTCACAAGCCACCGGTCAAAGCTCCATCCAAAGCGCCGTCCAACAAAGCGGGCAATGGAGAGGCTCGCTTCACTATGGGAGAGTGGATGACGTTACAAGAAGACGACCTGTTCAGTTTCGGGGAGCTGCAGTGCCTGTCGGAGTTGATTATGCGCGACGAGCAGCTGCGATGGTTGAGGATTGCGAGTGCTTTCGGCGACAAGACGGGCAGGCGCGTGCACCCTGAAGATATTCGGGAGAAGTTCGAGGAGATGGGCCGTATGGGCTGATCTGGCTATGAGAATCAACGGCGCAGTGCGAAGCTGGGCCTTGGTGGGTGGGAAGACCTCGGGGAGGCATTTCAGAAGACGCCACAGTCGAGACAACGTTTATGAGTTCTTCACAGCCAGGGCATACGAATGAGGATTAATAGTAGTGGTGGTGTAACGAATACAACGAGCCCCCTGAGAATCGAAGTGAAGTCAAAAATGTGCCAAGCCCGGCGGCGATCATTCCGTCCTCCGCGCGTTTCCCTGAAACTCCTTTGCCAGCTGGGCACAAATTCGTGAAAGTGTCACGCGTTGTCTCCCCTCTTCCTCTCCATCAACCATCCACTACCTCGACCATCCGCCATAAGAGGTATTTGCCACCATGGCGGTCCTCACACACCTCCTCACCGTCCTCCTCGCGTGCTCAACCCTGACCCAAGCGCACAACATCCTCCTACGAGCGCATTCCCGAGAATGCTTCCACGAGACGCTGCATAAGGAGGACAAGATGACGGTCACATTCCAAGTCGGAGACAGAGAATTCTCAGGGAGCGGGAACCTTGATGTTGACTTCTGGGTATGCAAACACCTTCCCAATGGCACACGCGATTCAGTCAGGAGAAAAGCATGGAATCGACAGGAGGGCGTTATCATGGCATTGCTCGCGACCCCTTGCTAATACAATGCGTGCGTGCCATAGATCCAACAGCCATCAGGTGCATACCAAGTCCGCCAGAACACCGTCAGCTCTGGCGACCATACCTTCGAGGCGCCGCAGGATGGCCAATACACATACTGCTTCAGCAACGAGCACTGGTCGGCGAACAGCAAAGAGGTCAGCTTCAACGTTCACGGCATGGTCTATGTGCCGGAACACGAGATGCCATCAGATCCGCTAGAAATAGAAGGTATGATTCTCCCTCTCAACACCCCCTTCTCTACCTCCGCTCGAGCCCTTCACTGACGCATTTCACCTCCACAGTGCGCCAAATGTCCGACCTCCTCGCCCAAGTGAAGGACGAGCAAGGCTACATGGTCATCCGCGAGCGCAACCACCGCAACACCGCCGAGTCCACCAACGCGCGCGTCAAGTGGTACAACATCTTCCAGCTCGGCATTGTCATTGGCGAGGGCTTTTTCCAGGTGTGGTGGCTGCGACGCTTCTTCGAGGTCAAAGATCCCAGCCGACCTTCTTATAACAAGGGCGCTCTTGGCTGACTTGTGGGTGCGCTTTTGCAGGTCAAGCGAGTGGTTTAGAGTACTCTATAAACGGAGATATGGGGGTTGCTGTATGAATAGCTGGAACTATGATACTACTTGTCAATCCCTCCTTTCATCTCGTGCCTGTCCAGAACCTTTGTGTCATGACAACACGATGTTCTGCACACCAATGCCGCTGGATAATGCCCGACGCGGTTCTCTCATCCTCCACTGCATGCCTCACATGTGACTGCCCGATTAGGCAAGTATACCGCTTAGTCACCCAAAAATTTCGGCCGACCTCAGTCGAATTTCAGTACGGCGATCGATCCCCTCCACCACACTCCTCACACCTCTCGAACCAACGAAAACATGAAGGTCGGCAAACCCAAATCCAAGCGCGTGCCCGTGCGCCTCCGACAGAAGATCCAAAAGGCTTCGGCAGCCAAAGACCGCAAGCGGCGAAAGGACGCAAAGAAGAATCCCGAATGGCGCTCGAGGCTGAAGAAGGACCCGGGCATTCCGAACCTCTTTCCGTACAAGGCGAAGGTGCTGGCGGAGATTGAGGAGAGTAAGAGGAGGAAAGAGGAGGAGATGTTGAGGAAGAGGGAGGTTGCGAAGGCGCAGAGGGCGGGGAGGGCTGTTGAGGTTGTTGTGCCTGCTGGGGAGACGGAGGTAGATGTGGAGGATGATGATGAGGTTCTCTCCGATGATGTGGAGGGTCTGGAGGAAGATGAGTCCATGGATGAGGACGACAGCAATCCCATGGCAGCGCTGCTCGCTTCAGCGCAGGCGCGAGCAAACAACTACACACAAGACGACGACGGCGATGACGACGCAGAAGAGGACGAAGAGGAAGAAGAGTGGACCGGCGTCGAAGAGCAGAGATCAAGCACAACCACCACATCCCGCCAACAGCCCAAAGCCCTCCCTAAACAAGCGCTCGCAGACCCCATCAAAAGCATATCGAAACTGCTGGAGCGAGTGCAAGACGCAGCAGGCGGCGTTCAGATCCTGCTCGACTACTACCAGATCCCACCGCTCGTGACGGCGGGGAGCGATCTGACTTCTCGCTTCCTCGTCGAGGTGGCGCGGAAACGCGGGCGATTGGGAAGGGGCGGTGTGCCTAATTTGCATTCCGCGGCGCTGACGGTGCTCGGTGATTTGAATGATGAGCGCTTGGTGCTGCCTGTTGCAGAAAAGAAGACGACTGCCGCAACTACGAAGGGCGACGTCCAGGTGGTGGAGCGTTTGGCGGAGCCCTTCAGGATTGAGGGTTTGTGGGGCGATGAGGAGGGCGAGGGGGCTATGGCGGTTGAGAGGGATGTTACCGTTCAGGTGTGAAGGACGGATGCAGCGAGATAAAGAAAAGCGTTGCGTTAAGCTCATAAATCGAATCGGAGATGTAGACATTAGGTCGTGAAGTTACGAATGATCTCTATAAGTCCATTCCAACGCTGTGTCCACACCATATCATTACCGCACTCGTAGTCCTTCTACTAATACACTCAACCCGTCGCCGCTTCAAAGTCCATCCAACCACTTCTATTGTGTATCCGGTTGTACTCTTTCTTTATCCTTTCTAGCTCTTGTCTCAGAACTGTTCCTTCACAAGTCCTTCCTCGCGAACGTGCTGTGATTCTTGCGCAGAGTCGCGCCATACTAAATCCGCACATCAGCATAGCTCGATCAAAGGGAGATGAAGAGGAACACACCTTATACAAGACAAACGGAATCGGGATGAAAGCAAGACTAATGAAGCCTAGCGTGCTGCTCGCCCACCCAATGCCGAGATTGGAGTACATGGCCGAGGCGAAGAGCGGGAAGCCGGCGCCGAAACTCGAGCGGAATAGGTCGTTGCCCGCCAGCACGCTCGCGGCGTGTTCCGGGTAGGCGTCAGGGAGATAGTTGAGGACGGAGTTGAAGAGAAGGAAGGCGCCGATGCCGAACCAGGCGGAGCCGATGATGGGCACGATCCAATGGATTTGAGGCATCGCGGTCCAGCCGAACCAAAAGAGACAGCTGTGAGATTGATGTGTTAGTCCCGAGCGTCTCGCAGGCGGGCAACACTTGGGGGAACTTACATTGGGATGCAAAAGCCGCCGACAAAGGCGGGCGGGAGGCGCTTCTCCGGCTGGATTTCCCCGTTCTTGTCGAATTGCGGCTCCACTTTGTACTTGAGGTAGGTGAAGAAGGGGGGAATGACGAGGAGGGTGCCGATGAAGAGTCCGAGGAAGGCAAGGCCTTCTTGGCCCAGCCCGAAGTGGTAGACGCCGATGAAGACGGCGACGAACGACTCGAACCAGATGTAGAGCAGGCCATAGATGAGGGCGATGTAGAGGTTGAGCATGAAAACCTGGGATGAGAGTTAGCGGGCTGTGCTGCAAGTTGATGTGGCTGTGGGAACTCACCATCGGCTCCAAGAAGTTCAGTGTGAATGGCCTGACCAAGGACATCATGACGATATCGTAGCCCGTCATCTCTTCTGACATCAATTCAGCTTCGCATTTGAGCTTGTCATCGCCGGTAATCTTGCGCAAGCGCTTGGTGCGGCGAACAAGAATATTGTTGGCGCTGGTCTCCGGCAGGAAGAAGAACAGAAAGACGAGACAGAAGCCGCTGAGCCACATGAGCTCCCAGATCGGCCAGGTCCAGGGGGCGGTGAAGCCGCCCTCCACGAAGCCATACTGAACGGCGAAGCCTCCAACCAGGGGTCCGAGAGTTGGGCCACTGACGGCAGCGATGCCCCAGATGGACATTGCGTAGGCGCGCTTGCTGGGACGCCAAATGTCGGCTAGTGTCGCTCCGCCGGTAGCCAGTACGGGCGAACCGAAGAAACCAGTCAAGAATCGGAAGGCACAAAGCATGCCGAAGTTGGTTGAGAGGGCCGTCGGAGCCTGGAATGCAACGAAGACTGCGAGCGTGGCGAGGTAGATGGGGTTGCGTCCGATCTGGGGGATTTCAGACATGGGAGCGAAGATCATAGGTCCTGTGCCGTAGCCCGCCACGAAGAGCGTCAAGCCCAGGGTTGCGGCGACTTTGGAGACGCCGAAAATCTCCGCCACGTTGTCGGTGCCGGCGGAGTATATGGAGGAGCCAATGTAGACAGAGGTGGTCAACAGGCAGATTTCGAAAGTGACAAAGACGCGCTTGAAGAGGCTCCAGTTCCTTGGATTCTCCGGGTCATCGTCGCCGTACCACGTGACAAGATGAATGTCCCGGCCTTTCTCGGAGTCGACGGGGACGCCGCTGACTTCGTTGATTGGTTCTTGACTGGACGTTCTTTGCGAACGGCTGGAAGCCAGTCTGGCCAGTCGTGGAGGAGGGAAGTGGGAGTATTGTGCCTCCCTGGTCCGGATGCCCTCTATGGGTGGCATGTCGTCGGGGTCCTCGGGGGGGTCGGTGCTGCCATGGTGCGCGAGATATGCCGACTTCTTCTCGTCAATGTATCTGGTCCAGACTGTCGGATCGGCCTCTTCGGCAAACTTGAGATATTTCCCGCGGGTGACGAAGCGGACCAGATGGCCAAAAGCCGTGTCCCGAATGAGCTCGGTCATGGCGTTTGGTTTGGAGTAGCCGCCGTGGTGGCTTTGAAAGAAGAGAGATGTCACGCGTCTCAAGGGCAAGAGCGTGGACAGACAAGATGAAAGAGGACAACGCGGATATAAGTAAATACGCGACCTACCACGGAATCTTTGTCTTCCCGACAGACCCAGCGCGAAAGGCTACACATCTCGCGCCTGACTGGAAGATTGATGAGATGCTGATGCGCTTCAGATGACGATATAATGTCCGAGTCATCGCGTCGGCTGGACCCACCCTCGCTCCCGCGCGCATTGATCCGGATGCAGAACGCACCCGGCAGCCGGCTCCGATTGCAGCCTGCCTCTACCTCTTGCTCCGCCGAAAGTCTTCTGCAGCCTCTACCTCTTTGCTCCGCCGAAAGTCTTTTGCAGCCTCTACCTCTTGCTCCGCCGAAAGTCTTCCGGCGATTTTCACCTCGTCTCGTCCCGGCCTGTTGCTCCGCCGAAAGTCTTCAGGGCATTCTCACGTCGTCTCGCCCCGGCCATTGCTAGCATCCGGTTCGACCTTTACTCAGCGGAGCCAAGCCATTCGAGTCGTTCAGAAGAGATGCTTGAATCTTCATCCCCTGTAACATTGCCGTCTCCGTGCATTTCTTATTCGTACATCAGACAGATGGCGACATGAGGTCAAGCATCGAGCGGCAATGCCAGATAAATGATGGCCGATGGCCTTGCCTTCTCGATTCATCTCTTGGATGGGCGTATAGTGTGCACAGGCAGCGCGATGCTCCATCGAGGACGATGGACGGAATTCTGGCAGTGATGTCATCCGGGGATGAATCGACTTCAAGCCGTCAATTGCCAGTGGCCGCTGCTTGCCTGCCACCCGAGTCAGGTAGTCCACCACCACGTCCTCAACACCCCAGGCGCTTCAGTCATGCACCAGTCCCTTCGGTTCCCGCGCCTGTTCACATCTGCCGGCTTTGCCATGCGCTCCACTGCCCGACTCTTCGCCCCGCACGACCACCTTCCTCATTCACTCCTGCCTTTCACGTAGCACGAGGCAGTTGCAGCGCGTCTCTATTGATCGACACCCGTAAATCAAGTCTCGTCACTCGACTCCGCACTCCAATGCAACCCACTGCACGCCCGCCAAGCCTTGTTCGGCGCCGTGTTCGGCATGCCTCACGACGATGTTCATACAAAACCCGTCTCATGCCGCCAGCTTGACTTCGTTGCACCCTTTTCACATCGACCCTTGCCCTTCTAACAGCATGGGTATCATCGCCTTGCTTTTATGCCACGCGCTCGCTGCGTTTGCGACTCCCATCTCCCTCGCGTCCACAAACTCCAGCCCACCCACAGCCAACATCAAGAATGGAACGGTTGCAGGTGTTCATCTGAGTAGCTATAATCAAGACGTCTTCCTCGGTGTGCCCTTCGCACAACCACCCGTTGGAGAACTACGTTTCGTCAATCCTCAGAGCCTCAACACCACATTCAATTCCACCCTCCAGACAACCTCTTACGCACCCGAGTGTGTTGGCTATGGAGTATGCGTACCGTTTCTCCTCTCTACATCAACATGCTAATGCCGGTGCAGGGTGACGACATTGGATATCCTTCCTCAGAGGACTGTCTGTATCTCAACGTCATTCGGCCCAGCGGCTACGAAAATCAATCTCTCCCGGTCGGTGTTTGGATTCACGGCGGCGGTCTGGTCATGGTCAGTCTTCCATCCTTGACCGGCGCATTTTTTGTTCTCTTGACTCATGCACCACAGGGCGGCACGCAAGACGAGCGGTACAATCTGTCGTTCATCGTGCAAAACGGCGTCGAGATTGGAAAGCCGTTCATTGGCATTTCCATTGCTTACCGACTCACTGCGTGGGGTTTCCTCAACTCGCAGGAAGTTTCGGGCAGTGGCAACACGAAGTGAGCATTATGCATCCTTTCCCGATTCTATGATTTGTGAGACAGCGAAGTGGAAGGCTGACAACTAACAGTATGGGACTTCGAGACCAACGACTCGCTCTTCACTGGATACAAGAAGTGAGTTGATGACGCACCGCCTGTCAGGAGGCAAGCTAACAGACGGCATAGAACATTGCTGCCTTTGGCGGCGATCCTTCCAAGGTCACAATCTGGGTTCGTACATGCTCCATCAACAGCCCCCGAGGAACTTCTAACCTTACTTCGACTCGCAGGGTGAAAGTGCCGGCGCAGGTTCTGTCGGATGGCAGATAACAGCATACAACGGCCGAAACGACAGCCTCTTCCGTGGGGGCATCATGGAGTCCGGTAACCCGGTCCCATACCAGAGTTACTGGACCAACCAAGAGTATCAACCGATCTATGACAGCCTCGTGAAGAACGCGAGCTGTTCCAACGCAACCGACACCCTGGACTGTCTTCGCCAAGTCCCCTTCGCGACCCTCAACAAGCTTATCAATACCACGTATGCGTCGAGTTGGCAGCCGATCGTGGACGGCGACTTTGTCGCGCGATGGGCGAGCATCCAGCTAGCTGAGGGCGACTTCGTTAAGGTCCCCATCATCGATGGTGCGAATACCGACGAAGGCACGGCGTTTGGGCCCAAGAATGTGCAAAATGTGTCCGACTTCATCGACGATGCTACTTATACCAACGACGAGGGCATCAGCCGCGTATGGGCGCCGGAGATCTTGGAAGCGTATCCCAACGTCCCGAGCTACTGGATTCCGCCCATCTCGGAAGTGCCTAATGTCACATTCCCTGCCATGTATGGCGCTCAGTACCGTCGTAGTGCGGCTTACTTTGGTGATATGGTAAGGCCTCCGTCCATCGCTGCCTACCCCTTTGCTAATGTCGTCTGCAGGTCATGATCGCCAACCGTCGAGGCACATGCGAGACGTGGGCAGCGAACGGGATCCCAGCATACTGCTACCGCTTCAACACCATCCCCGCAGGCATCCCTTGGGAGGTGGGAGTAACCCACTTCATGGAAGTCGCATTCGTCTTCGACAACATCCACGGCTACGGGTACAACGCCGCACACAACTCCACCGACCCCTTCCTCGACAAGCCGCAGAGCTACATCGAGCTCGCGAAGCTGATGAGCTGCTCGTGGGCCTCCTTTATCAACGATTTGGACCCGAATGGTTTCACTGGTAGGCATGCGAGTGCGGCGGCTTGGCCGATGTACAGCACGACGAACCCCCAGAATATCGTGTGGGACGCGAATGTTACTAGCTTGGCGTATACGGAGCCGGATACGTTCAGGAAGGAGGGCATTCAGTGGATTCTGGATCATGCGTTGGATTATCATCGCTGAGCTGGATTCAAGCCGTACAACTGTCTGCAGTATGGCATCAGATCGAGATTATAAATTCATTCATTGCTGGAAAGCCTCGTCCATTAGCAAGGCGTGTGCCATCTTGACTTGCGTGAAAACATCCCTGGCACGGTCGTGGTGTGCTGGTCCTTTGGGGCCCCGCGATCGGCACGTTCGCCTCCACGCTCCACCTCGTGTCGATCACACCCACGCACCTGTCCATTTCTTCAAAGATCGAAGCAGTAAGTCCGCAATATCCGATAACTCCTGTGAATTTATTATTAATCTCCAATCTACCTGTCCTCGTCGACATTGTTATTTCAACTTGACGTTGCACTCATCCCGAGACCTTTCTTCCATCTTTGACATCCTCACATCCCTCAACCAATCGAAACAACCATCAAAATGGGTTCCACCGAAAACGACCCCATCGCGCAGTCGATGGCCGATACCAAAGCCGAGTACAGACGCCTTGGGAATAGCGGGCTGAGAGTGTCGGTGCCCATCCTCGGAGCAATGAGTTTCGGATCGACTCAATGGGCGCCCTGGGTGATTGAAGAAGACAAAGCCCTTCCTCTGCTCAAAGCTGCTTACGATCGTGGCTTGAACACATGGGATACTGCGAATGTACGACGAAGTCCTCCAATGAATTGAAATGAAATCGCAGCTGAGGCAATCATGCAGATCTACTCCAACGGCGTGAGCGAGGAAATCATCGGCAAAGCGATCAAGAAGTACGACCTGCCGCGCGAGAAGCTCGTCATCCTCTCCAAATGCTACGGATACGTAGGAGAGGGCCCGGGAGTGCGCACCATGGCCCACGGCCCCAAGATCGCCGAGTCCAAAGACTACGTGAACAAAGGCGGTCTTTCTCGCGGCGCCATCTTTTCCGCGGTCAATGCCTCGCTCAAACGGATGGATATTGAGTATATGGATTTGCTGCAGATTCACAGGTAAATCTTTGCTGGTTTGCTGCACTCGATATGATTTTCAAGCTTACATCACATAGATTCGATCACGAGACGCCCATCGAGGAGACCATGGAGGCTCTGCATGAGCTGGTCAAGTCAGGCAAAGTGCGCTACATCGGAGCGAGTTCGATGTGGGCGCATCAGTTCGTGATGATGCAGTCTGTCGCGGAGAAGAATGGGTGGACGAAGTTTATCTCCATGCAGGTAAGATCTCGCCCCCTGGTGGGTAAATCGATTTGAGCCGCGCTAATCACACGTACTTCACAGAACCATTACAACCTGCTGTACCGTGAGGAGGATCGCGAAATGAACCCCTACTGCAAACTCACCGGCGTCGGTCTGATCCCCTGGGCCCCTCTGTGCCGCGGTCTGCTCGCTCGCCCGTTCAAAGACAAGGGAACCACTGTGCGCTCCAGCGGGAGCCAAATGTTCGCCACCGGCGAGACGAAAGCGGACGAAGAAGCGATCAGCCGAGTAGAGGAACTGGCCAACAAAAAGGGATGGAAAATGTCGCACGTCGCCTTGGCCTGGACCAACAAGCGAGTCACGAGTCCGATTATCGGCTTCAGCAGCGTGGAGCGAATGGACGAGGCGCTCGACGCTCGTGGCAAAATGCTTACGGAAGAGGAAGAGAAGTATTTGGAGGAGCCGTATGTGGACCGGGCTGTGCAGGGCCACAAATAAAGCGGCTTTGGTCGTGCTGATGAATGGGAGGATGGCTGTTGGCTGGCTAGCACGCCACCGCCACTTTCGCTCCCGCGAGACAAGGCTGATGATATGAGGACAGTACCACTCCGCACCGAGCATTTTTCGCTCCCACTCGGCATATATAGCTGTCACTTTCTCTCGTTGACAGCCACAAAACCGAACTTGATTTTACACCATCTGCTTTCTCAAACTCGCGCCTAAAAGCCTTTTCTCCAGGCCGCACAGCAAGCAAGAAGACAATGTGAGTTGACCATGCTCGGCTTCGCCGGTGAGAGACTAACAGAGAGCAGACCAAAGGCCAAAGACCAGAACACTCCCAGAAATGTATTTACGTACAGCACTTTTCGCTTTGTTGGCGCTTCTCTGCGCCTTTGCCCATGCACGGCCAGCTGACTCAGGCGGTGATTTTGTCGTGAAGGAACATTTGTACAACTTGGACCCGGCGTGTCAGCTATTTGCGCCGTCTAACAAGACGCAAAACGCCCGCCTTCACATTGCGTTGAGTTGGCGAAATCAGGACCTCCTGGAGCAGCATCTCGCCGAAATCGCGGACCCGCTTCACCCTCAATATGGCCAGCATTTGTCGGCGAAAGAAGTCTCCGATCTCGTTCGGCCTGCGAGCGAAGACGTTGCACTCGTACGGTCTTGGCTCGAGGAGTACGATGTTCCAGCCGATTCCATCGTGCTGAATCCACGATCGGACTGGCTGTCTACCGTTACCACCGTTGGTCAGCTGGAGAGGCTGTTGAACACTACATTCAATGATTACTACTGCGAGAAGAAGGCGGAATGGGACCGGTCGATCATAACAGAGTACTCTATCCCGCGATACGTGGATGGGCGTATTGACCTTGTCGGGGTAAAGACTGTCGAGCAAGCTGCTGCGCCGCCCGACAGCCCCCGAGGACGCAAGAGAGCTATAGAGAAGAGGAGTCGAGAGGCGGGAGGAGCTCCTGGCCGAGCACAGCGCACAAAAGCCCTTTCTCAAGGCCTTGCTGCAATGCGAAGAGACCAAAGTGAGTTGTCCATGCCCAGGTTCATCGACAGCAATCTAACAGAGAGCAGACCAAACGAACCAGATCAGCGAACGCAAGCTGGTAGCAAATGACTGCTCCGATGGCAAGCAAAGCGACCAGACGATGGAGCTGCGGTATACATTTGCTGACAGCCACGGTAGGGAACGGAACAACCGCATGCCTCCGTGCACTCTACGGCACATCCGACTATACGCCGCAGGCTCTGAGCACTAACCGGATCGGAGTCTTCAGCATGATGGACGATAGCCCTAATTACGCCGACCTCGCCATATTCATGAGATCCAGCCGTCCAGACATTGCTGAGATGAGCGTGGACATCATCGACATCTCAAATGCCACTAACGACCAGAATGGACATCGCGAGGACATGGTTGGGTTAGAGGCTGCTATTGACGCACAGATGATACTAGGCATCGCCGCGCCTACGAAGCTGACCAGTTATCTGGTTGGAGCAGAATCCAACAACTATATTGATGTTCTGTCGATGGACGAGTATCAACGGAAGGAACTGACATCGAACTTGTACGAGACTAATAATACGCGAGCCTGCATATTCCCAACACTGCTGACGACTTGCGACCAGTGACGATGGCTTCTTGAATTGGATTGACTACCTACTGAACCAAGAACGAGTCCCGCCAGTCATCAGCCACTCCTACGGCGGGGGTGAGAACTCCGGAGGCGAGCAATACGATAGACGATTCTGTGCTGGCATCCTTCAGCTCGCGGTCCGCGGTGTCTCGATGATCTTCGCGTCGGGGGATAATGGCGTGGGCACGGAAAAGGACTGCCATTCACTTGCAGACCCGACCAAGAGGGCGTTCTCCCCTAACATGCCCGGGACGTGCCCTTGGGTCACCGTGGTGGGAGGTGAGTCTCACCACTTCGGGAGTCGTTCTGAAATGACCACTGATTTCATCCCCATGGGTATAGCCACAGGGGGCTTCAACACGCAAGTTGCACCGTGAGTCCACGGATTGAAGGAGGAGTTCTTCACACGCAAACAGACCACGTTCTAACTCCTGAACGCAGCACGTGGTATGCCTCGAGCGGTGGCTTCAGCAACGACTTCGCAACCCCCGACTGGCAAGCAGCAGACGTTGAAACGTACATCGAGAGCCTCAACGGCCTGCACGACGGCCTGTACAACAAGCAGGGCAGAGGATACCCCGACGTTGCTGCTCAAGGGTACGTGGGCTCTCCAATCCGTTGCTCACGGTACGCATGCTTACAACAGTCCCCATCAGAGAGCTAAACGATATAATTATGGACGGGCAACATTTTGAGGGTGCCGGGACGTCGGCTGCCGCGCCGATTTTCGCCGCTATCATCGCCCTTGTCAATGATGCGTTGCTAGCGGACGGCAAGCCACCGCTCGGCTTCCTCAATCCGTGGTTGTACACGACGGCACGCAACGCGTTCACTGACGTGACTGTGGGCTCGTCGTTTGGTGAGCTTGATCCGCGGACTCTACGCTTGTGTCATGAACTGACAGACTTCTAGGGTGCGGGACTGATGGCTTCCCTGCGCGGAAAGGGTGGGATCCCGGTGAGTTGTGTCCTCTGATCTTCGCAATTACTCTGATATTTTTGGTACTGACGCTCTTATAGTCACCGGCCTGGGCTCGCCGAATTTCAAGCTGTTGCTGGAAGCTGCGTTTGAGCCTTATAAACAAAGATCGAATCTGACTGCGGGATGAGGGGTGCAGGAACGCCTGCACACAGTGTGACGGCTACAACAAGGCATGCGTGAAGGAAAGACCGGGGGTTTGTACAGGTCAGATGAATTGTCTAAACGAGGTCAATGGTGAAGTGAATGCGCCATGATAACCCGATGCATTGCTGAAACTCGACTCAAACCGGCAGATGCTCAAGCACCTTCATGATCGCTCGTGCAATGATGGGCTGTTGGTCATGTCAGCATCGAATATGCCCATCCGTCGAAGGTTTCAACTCACCACCTCTACCCTCTTCGTCCCACTCGATCCCGAGCTAGCTCCACCGCCCAGCACCACCGCTCGACTGGTTCCAGTGCCGGTGGGTGAATTACTCTCAATCACAACCCCATTATTACTTGTAGAAGAAGCGGTTGCGCCAGGGGTCGTCGTGACCAGTCCTCCAGTAGTCTGAGTGGCAGCCGAGCCCGTCACAACCCCTGTTGTCTGAGATCCTCCCACCACACTCCCCAGGCTATTCAACACCCCAGAAGTTATCGATCCCGTAACGAGGCCTGTACAAACGGAATGAGAAGGACAGCAAGCCACATTGCCGTTGTCGTCGGGTGTGCAGATGGCTGCGTTGGCGCAGCAGAGTCCGGGGGCGTTGAGGTTGGTGCAGGCGTGGAAATCTGTTGGACACTGACCGCCTCCTGCTCTTCTCCGCAGTTCTTGTGGAGGATGGGGTGTGATGGTGTTGGTCGTGGGGATTGGCTGAAAATAGTCGGAGAGCCGGATGGGGAAACTGATATCGGAGAAATATGGGAGATCGAAGGCGGCCGTGGTTGTTGCTAAGCTGAATAGCAAGCCTTGAGGGAGAAGATGGAGGAGGCGCATGGTGCTATGGTGTTGCGACGTCGGCCGTGTCTGCTGTGCCCGTGAGATTGGAGAGTTCTTTATCTCAGCTCCATGGTTCTGACAGATGAGGCGGTGTCACTGTTCTTGACCGCTTGGCTCCGACACGTAACGCTCACATAAGTTGCCTATGCTCCGAGGTGGGGTGTGGAGCGTGACGAATGGGGTGTTTACTTATGCGCTGGCCGGGGGATCATGCAGCGGCCCGCAAAGCCTAAACCTTAATTCCAGCTCCATCGCCTCGACCGGAACAAGTGCCCGGTCAGTGATGAACATTTTCCCTAATAAACTCCGCGAGACACCTAGTAGAACGTTGTGTCACTCATCCGAGACCCGATCAGGCCGATAATCCTGTTTTAATCAGAAAACTCCTCGATATCACTACGGCGGTTAACACGTGCACCGGAGCTTTCTCGGCAGATTCAGGAGCTGGATCCCAAGGTTCGATGACCACGACATGGCATAGTTGCGTCAAACTCAGGCTCATTGAACGACGGCATCATTTAGATCTTCTTCACTCGCTAGAGTCTGCTTTTGACACTTGCGTTGCTCGCTTCACATCGCCCGCCTCCCTGATCTCACCGTTCTCATTACGCACTCATCCAGCGTTCACTCACCAGCGCTCACTCACCCAGCGCTCACTCACTCGGTGTTGCATTTCGTTGAATTGGCCTCGATTACCTTGGCAATCTTACCTGTTTCACAACAATGGCACAAAGGACCTACTCCGATCCGAAATGGTGGAAAGAAGCTGTCGTCTATCAAGTCTACCCAGCATCCTTCCTGTCCACCGGCTCGGGCTCGATACCTGGGTGGGGAGACATCAAAGGCATCACGCGCAAGGTCTCCTATCTCAAAGACCTTGGGGTCGACATCATCTGGCTTTCACCCGTCTGCAAATCTCCCCAAGCTGACATGGGCTACGACATATCTGACTATACCGACATTGACCCCCGATATGGTTCACTCGACGACATCGATGAGTTGATCGCAACGCTGAAGTCACGAGGCATGAAGCTCATGATGGATCTTGTGGTGAATCACACAAGTGACCAGCATGCCTGGTTCCTGGATTCGAAGTCCTCCAAAACGGCCGACAAGAGAGACTGGTACATTTGGCAGCCGGCCAAATACGATGCTGACGGCAATCGTCAGCCTCCGAACAATTGGGCCCAGATCTTGGGAGACGCAAACAGCGCCTGGACCTGGGATGAACATACTCAAGAGTACTACCTCTCCCTTTTCACCCCGGAACAGCCTGATCTGAACTGGAGAAATCCTCAAGTTCGGGAAGCAGTGCATGATGTTTTGAGGTTCTGGCTGGACCGAGGTATCAACGGCTTTCGTATGGATGTCATCAACGTGATTTCCAAAGTCGAAGGATATCCGGATGCTCCTGTGCAAGACAAGAGTGCCAAGTGGCAGCCGGGTTTCATGCACTTTGCCAACGGGCCACATCTTCATGAATATCTGAGGGAGATGAGACGGAAGGTATTGGCTTCATACGACACAGTCACTGTGGGTGAGATGCCGTGGGTCAACGACGAGGAGGAGATCGTCAAAGTGGTTGGAGCGGAGAGCGAAGAATTGAACATGATCTTCATTTTCGAGCTGATGGATATGGACAGCGATACCCGCAAGCTGTCCATTGGACCTTGGAAGCCAGCTGACTTGCGACGAATCGTCAGTAAATGGCAAACAGTCATGTACGAGAAGAATGGCTGGAACTCCATCTTCATCGAGAATCACGACAATGCACGCTCCGTCAGTCGCTTCGTTGATGACTCAAAACAGTTTCGCGAGCTTGGAGCCAAGCTGCTGTGCCTTCTCGCGACAAGCCTGGGAGGAACTCTGTATGTCTACCAAGGGCAGGAGCTGGGCATGAAGAATGTCCCGGAAAGCTGGGAGATTGAGGAGTACCTGGACGTTGAGACGCGGAACTTCTGGGAGGCGATGCAAGCGCTGCACATCGGTGACGAAAGCGCGTTGCAGGAGGACAAGAAGATTGTCTCGCGGAAAGCGCGAGATCATGCGAGGACGCCAGTGCAATGGACCTCCCAGCCGAATGCCGGATTCTGCGAAGAAGGCACAAAGCCATGGATGAGAGTCAATGACGACTATCTGAAATGGAATGCGCGTTCGCAGCTCGCGAATATGGAAGGTCAGAGCGTCGTGCAGTTCTGGCGACACGCTTTACAGCGGCGGAAGAACTTCAAGGACGCTTTTGTATATGGCGCTTTCGAGTGTCTGGACAATGAACATGAGAGCGTCTTCGCATTCAAGAGGACGAGCGCGGAGAACGATAATCTGTGGATGGTGGTCCTCAACTTCTCTGCGAACGAGCTGCAATGGAACCTTCCGAAAGGCCTGCAGGTGCATGGGTTCATCGAAAGCAACTACGGAGATGCACCGATCGAGCCGAAAGACGGGAAGGTCAGACTGCGAGCTTGGGAAGGAGTGCTTGGAAGATGCTTCGTTGAGTGATGTTCCTTCCGGATCTGCGGGCTTGCGACTGCCTGCAGCCACCACTCCTTCCGACACTGCACGCAGCAACTGCCCTCAACGTGTGCTTACATGGCTTCTGAATCTCTTCTTCTTCCTCCCTTTCTCTTCGCATCATCTTCTCTTCCTCTTCCAACATCCTCCAAAGCCAGCTTGCTTCTCTACACCATTCCCACAAAGCTTGCCTTTCTGCACCATCTCCGCTGCACAATTAGCCATCAGAACTCCTTCGAGCGTCTTCCTCACCGGCATCTCCTCCAGTACAGCTCGTGAGACATGGCCGGATGTGAGTGGCACCACCACGCAGTCACATGCTTTTTGCACTCAGCCAACTGACGCATCTCCCAGCCAAATCCATCACCCACCCCGACCAGAAGGTCACCACCCCGGCCAGCCCGACGGCCGCTAGCCGTGAGAACGACCGAATGGTCGCCGATCCCGTTCTGGGTCGATGTGAGTTGCACCACCGCAGAGAAGCATGCCTTTTCAATCAGTTCACTGACGTGTCTTCCAGGGTCCGCAAACCACGCCATCACGTTCACCTGGACTCGTGGTTACAATCGTATGATCGCCCCCGCCACCAAGACTGTGGACGATGGTGGCCGCCATGTTCACACCCCTCAGCTGGTCGAGATCGGTACCCGCCAGTTCACCATGACGGCACCCACTCAGACTAACCTGGGGACGGTGTACGTGATGGACAACCCGGTCATGCCCACCGTCGCTCCCACTTGTAATCCTGGCTCCCGCATCGACGGTGCAGTGGACACCTACCAATGCAGGGTCGAGCAATGCATGTGGAACAATTGGATCAAGCCGATCAACATCACCACTGCAGTGCCCGTGGCGACGTAAGTCCCTGCGTCCGAACATCATGACGATGCCTTGCTGACCGAGCGTTCACATCCAGAAAAACCACGGGTGGTCAGACCCTGACTCGGTTCAACACGCACATTACTGAGCTCCGTGGGCCGCACTGGGGCATTCCCGTCACCAGTGGCGTGTACTATCCCACCACGTACACCTCCATGGCCCGAGGCACCAGGACGCAACAGATCATCGTCGCAACTCCGGACTGGATGGATTACAATTTCACCGTGTACCACGGGAAGCCACCTTGCTACGATTATGACACCTGCTACGACTTTTGCCTTGATGAAGACCGCGACATGTACCCCATCATTGGTCCAACCAGGTACCCCACCGCCGCGATCGATTTCGAAAATGGTGATGCATGGTACATCGCAGCTTGTGTCGCCGCCGCCTTCATCCTTCTGCTCGGCTCACTCTGCTGCTGTGCAGCGGCCCTCCGTCGCCGCCGCACCAATTCTCTGTCGGAGAAGCTCGGCCGCAAACTCACGCAACTGCCCACCGAGATCATCGTCAACCAAGCCACCGGCACCGCCGTGGATACCGCTACCGGCCAACCCGTCGATCCCTCCACTGCCACCGCAGTCATCAGCGGTTCCGCCGCCGGGGCCGAAGCCGGACGCAAGCAATCCACCATGACCACCAGCGGCAACGACGATGGCAAAGGCACCTCAGCCCGCCGTGCCGAAGAGGGTCGTGGCCGCGTCAACTTCGAAGATGGTGGCCGTCCTGGCAACGAGGCCCCGCCGCCCGAGCGTACCACCGTTACCGAAGTCGAACCTGCACCCCAGCCCGCCCCAGCCCCGGCCCCGGCCCCGGCCACCGAGACCGAGCGAACAGAGCGCGTGGAGACCAAGCCCGCCGGCCAGACCGATGGCACCTTCGACCTCGCTACTACCGGCCGCCAAATCCTCGACACCGGCTCCATGCGTGGTCGTAAGCGCGGCCGTGTTGAAGGTGCTGCCAAGGGGCCTCCCTTTGGCTTCTAAGACATTGATGCATTGTCCAACACTCGACTGGTTCACGACTGCTTCCGATGATTGGGATGTCGGCATGGGCTGACGAGGAGATGGACGTCGACGGAACCCCCTACTTACTACTCTTCCTTGCTTGCATGCTTTGCTTTCTGCTTCTCTCGCCGGCACCTCGGGACTTGCTTCTCCACCTACTACACTCGCACGAAGGGAACATGATCATGATGCATGACGGAATGGTCTCACGATGGTCGAGGGTGTTATGCTTGCTGTGTTATTCCGATGCTTACCTTGCTTTTCTGTACTGATTGTATCGACTTGTTGCATTCAATTGACTGTCTCTTCCACTTGTATTCGTGTCTGTGCTGCTTAGATGTATGTCACTGAGGTGGCGTGTTGATTGGCATCGCCATATCACCGTCGTCAACGAAGTGTCTCTACAGTAGCCGCCGGCGCACTTTTCTCATGCAACCTGTCACATCGAAGAACATACAACCCGTACATGACTCTACATCCGATTCACCCTCCTCCGCCTCCCACCCCTTCTCCCCTCCCCCTCATCCCCAATCTCATCCACCTCATCCTTCCCCTTCTCCAACCCCAGCGTCCCATCCTTCTGCACCTTCAACTCCCTCGCCTCAATCCCCCAATCCGCAGGATCAACCCAGTCCTCCCCATCGCTCATCTCCGTCACCCAGTTCCCCTTCCCATCGTCCTTCATATGCCCCTCCGCTTTGCAAGCCTGCAACACAGCTTTGCGCGTGCGGTCCGCGCGCTGCAGACCCGCGTACAGCGTGTCGAGCATGCGGACGATGTTCTCTTGCTTTTGGACGTAGAGGAGGAGCAGGCGCCGCGACTCTTCTGCTTCTGGGGCGGGGAGGCCGAGGTCGCGGTCGGGCAGGGCGGAGGCGGGGGTTTGGAACCAGGGGTGGATTTGGGCGGCGGAGGCGGAGTCGCTTGGGCTGGGGGATTGGGAGGGGGAGGCGATGGGGGAGCGGGCGCGGGCGCGCGTTGTCATGGCGTGTTGGGGTTGGTTTGTGCCGTTTGTTTCTTTGCCGGAGTTGGAGGTTACTTCGCTGGCTGCTTCGGCGTCTGCGGTGGTGTTTTCGACGGAGGTCAGCGGTTCGCCGTTTGTGTCTTTTGTGTCGGTGGTTGCTTGGTCTTGTGTTGTGGTCGCGTCTTCTCCGTTTGGAGCGGATGTGTTTGTCCCGTCGCGCTCGTTCTCGGCTGCTTTTGTATCCTTCAGGTCACCCGACTTCTCCGCAACAGCTTGCTGCACGGCCATGTCCGTGGTCTCGATGCCATTCATGTGGTCTGGAGCCGTGCCATTGGCGACTGGCGCAGCGGCGGCTTCGTCGACGCTCGGCGCAACCTCTGAGGCATCCTGACCAATGGCCAGACTCGGAGCCGCGCTCTCTAACTCAATCGCCGCGTCGCTCTCCACACCATAGCCCTGGAAGAGCAGCAGGTCGTCATGCTCGGTTTCGAAGACGTCACAGGGCACCCAATCCGCATCGCCTCGGAACCTTTGTAGCAATCTTTTAGCCTTCCACAAGCCCGCTCTTTCCTTCCTTTGCATTTCTGCCACCTCGTCAATCATTTGCACCAGAGCCTTGCTCTTGAAAGGTTGGCTGAGGGTTGGATGGTCGGGCAGCTCGCTGGCGGCGATGAGAGGGCGGAGGAGGATGGCGAGCGACATGGACTCGGCGAAGGGGTCGTCTTCCGCGGGCTCGGGGATTCGGCCTTGCGCCTCATCGTCGCTGTTGTAAAGTTCGCCGTCTTCATTATAGAAGTTTGGGGCGGTGTGGATGGTGTTGCGCGTGTAGCCTGCATGCGTGACTGGTTTGCGGTAGGCTCGCAGACCGCCGGTGGAATCGAGATGGCCGCTCTGCACGTATTTGGCGCGCCGCTGGAGTTTGTGGCCGCGATTTGTGGGCGCGTGGATGGAGGCATCGCTGTCGGAGTCTGAGGGGGAACAAAGTCAGTAGGGTGGCGTGGTGGTGGGTGTGATGGTGAGCGGCGTACCGTCTGCTTTTCGCTTGAGCGCTCGCTTCACCCCATGCAGCGCCTGGAGGAACTGGGCCTGCTGGGCCGACATGGTGGATGTCGCAGAGGAGTGGGCTATTCGAGACGGTGGGAAGTAGTGTAGGTGGATGTGGTCTGCGCAGCGAGTGGGAGCAGGGTGGCAGGTGAAATGCGCGTGGTGGTGTTGGAGGAGAGGCAGCTGGGCGTCTCTCTGAAAGTCTCCCCCGGACGTCACCGCGGAACGAAATTCCGCCCGCCATTGATGCTGCCTCAGGCTGCAACTGTCACCGCCGTCATACATCAACTACGAGCTTCACATCACTCACCTCACCTTCCTTTCAAGACTATGTCAGTGTTCTTGTCCTACATGCCGCAACAGAGCGTACTATCGTACGGGACGTACGACTCCGGTACTGGACACGAGATCAGCTGTGGCTCGTGCAGCTCCAACGCGCACAGTATGACGCGAACATGATCACCTGCCGTACTCTTCACACATGATGATTGTTGGTTTATTTAACTGCAAATCACTTGTAAGCAGCCACAAGGGCAATTGAACAATGCAGCATCATGCCCCTCACGCTGGCGCAACATTCGAAGGCTACTACAGCAAGTTCACTCTGCCTTCGGGAGCACAACTGGTGGTGGTAATCTCAAAGATCAACCAAGTGAAGATCCGACCGAATGTGCTGTCCTTGACCTACATTCCCCATGATACCCGGCCGATGTATCAAACGGAGCTCTTCATAGATGCTCTCGACATGCGGAGAGTAGCCAAAGGTGGCAACGCCTTCATCCTCGACATGCCTGGCATTGGCTTTGCCAAATGGGACGAAGATGGGAGGATGGAGTACAGCCTTAAACATGCCGCCTTCTCTCTACAAGCGCAGACGACTAATCGTGTACCTTGGTCCAGTGAAACCGACACCCCCGAAGGCCCTTTGGTTCACTTACCGCTTCCACTCCATTGGCACGTCCAATCCTTCGCATCGGACTGCAATTTCAAAATGAACATCTCCGATTACGACTGCCCCTCGGAAGATGCAGCGGGCGAGGCAACCGTCCACCAAGAAAAGAACTGGGCCACCGCCTTTCCAACCGCGCACATGTGGCTCCAAGGCCGCGACGGTGAAAAAGGCATCTGCTGCGCCGGCGGCGAGATTCTAGGCATCAAGGCGTTCCTGCTCGGCTACAGAAGCAGCGATCTCAACTTCGACTTTCGCCCTCCCTTCGCCGTCCGCATGCTGGGCATCGGCCCCTTCATGTCCTACAGCATGGACTGGGAAAAGCGCACCTTCGATCTCAGCGTCCAGAGTTTCAAGCGCAAGATTGCCATCCATGCATCGGCACCTGTTGGCAGCTTTTATTCTCTCAGTCCGCCATTCGCTGAAGGACATCGCGAGAACTATCTGGGCCAGAGTCTGCGCGCCAAGATTGAAGTCAAGATCTACGAGAGCGGTTGGATTGGAGCGTGGCGGCTGGTGCGCGAGGACGTGTTCGAAGGAGGTGGGCTGGAGTTTGGTGCGGGATATTATACTCCTGCAGGCACTGAGGCAAAGTTCAACTGAGGTTCTCGCGGAATCTCGGTCTTATCACGTTATCGATGATTGGCACGGCGCATCGGAGGCCCTCTCAAGCTGGTTCCGAAGATGAGGAGTGACAATCGGCACCGGAAAGCATTTGCAGCCGGCAAAGCCAATCCCGAGCGAGGAGATGGTGCGCCTGCCAGCGAGCACCAATCCAGCTTCAGGCATATGTAATGACGAGAAGCGTTGGTTCCATGGGACGCGAATTTGAGCGGTGAAAATTCCAAGTGCTCAACCGAACCCATCTTGCCATCATCACCTCATCGCAGCACTCGAAGCTCATCCCAAATGCAACAGATATGAGATATCACTACTTCCCGCTGCTCCGCTCGATGGTGCTGGCGTTGGGGCTGGTCACACGGAGGTGAGCTCATGCCCAACAACATCGACACATAGACGAATTAATGGTTGAACTTCAACAGCCTATTCTCACCCGTTTCAACTGCAACACCAGATTGCACAATATTCCATCTGCCTGAAATGCACTCGTTGACCCAAGCCACGTGCACTCAGCATCAGTCTACTCGTACAGTGACTACGCAAATCGATTGCAGCGGCTGTGTGACGAGCCCAATCGGCGGCCCCGGACCGGTGAGAAGTGCACACGAGTGGTACACATGATGGGGAGTGTGCTGATGGAGATCATAGGTTGTTCGCTGTGGCACTTGGGTGACTCGACCGACTACGACGGTCACGGAGACGAAATGTTTGTGAATGGAAAAGTCACGTAAGTTGACCCCTTTCGCTCTGCATGAGGGTGTCTGATGTAGACAGTAGTGCACCTACAACGACTCCAATTCCGATGTCGTCCACGACTACTACGAGCGCAGCTCCCACTCAATGCCCAGAAATCGTTGGCGCTTGTCCTACCAACGCGGCTCCTATTACCAAGGGTTGTGAATGCTCTCAGGGTGGCTACTTTGGGACTTGTTCATCAGACGGGACCTGTGTGACTGAGGAATGATTCGGGCGGTGTAGAGGAGACGATAGGTAATCGGTTGGCCGCCTTTTAACATTCAACCCGGCGGGGTAGAAGAGCTCAACGACGACGTCGAGCTGGCCCCACGTTTCTGTGGAGAAAGACCCTGAGCATCAGGTATATATTCTTATCTATCGCCACCTCCTCTCCTCTCTTCTGCATCCCATTGCATCAGAAGACCAATCTCTGCAAACTCGTAATCGTCTTTGTCCCGATCCCGAGACTCACACAGGCTAACCCTCCCTCGAGACTCCAACCTCACCAACCCACTGTACGCATCATTCACGATGAGGCACACGATCAGTCCCAGCTGGGTAGTGTCCCGAGAAGATCGAGGTATTTTCATAATGCAATGCAAAAGCATGGCCGGTGGCACTCCGATAGTCCGACGTCATCCTCCACCTCACGCTCATTGATGGCGCGGGAGAGGATGGCGCGGACCGCGAGAGTGACCTGAGATCATACGGCATGAACTTGATCATCTGGATAATACCAGCGAAAGGATCATGCTTTCATCTACCCATCTGACCCGTAAGGGACACGACTAACTTCTGCAGTGATTGAATCCTCGAAACCATGTCTCCATCCGCCGTGATCCAGCCCGAGTCCATCTCCAACGGTCGCCCCGTTCCTGTGGCATCTTCGAAGCTCGCTTCCCTCAATGGATCGGCCAAGTCGCAGACCATCGAAGAAATGGCGGGCAACTGGGACGACTTCAGCTTCGCCCACATCCGCGAGAGCCAGGTGTCGCGCGCCATGACCCGACGCTATTTCGCCGACTTGGACAAGTACGCCGAAAGCGACATTGTCATCGTCGGCGCCGGCAGCTGCGGACTGTCCGCGGCATACTGTCTGGCCAAGGCGCGTCCGGACCTCAAAATCGCCATCATTGAAGCTGGCGTCGCTCCCGGCGGTGGTGCATGGTTGGGCGGCCAGCTCTTCTCCGCCATGATCATGCGCAAGCCCGCCGATGCATTCCTGAACGAGCTTGGCATCCCCTACGAAGACGAAGGCCCGACGTCCAACTTTGTCGTCGTGAAGCACGCAGCCCTCTTTACCAGCACTGTCTTGTCCAAAGTCCTGCAGTTCCCCAACGTCAAGCTCTTCAACGCCACTGCCGTCGAGGACCTCATTACTCGCAAGAATGCTTCCACCGGCGCCCTGCACATTGCCGGCGTCGTTACGAACTGGACCCTCGTCAGCATGCATCACGACGACCAGAGCTGCATGGACCCCAACACCATCAATGCTCCCGTCATCATCTCGACCACCGGGCACGATGGTGAATCCTCCCTAGTCTCCTCCCCAATCCGACCAACCAGCTGACATTTTCCTCGCAGGCCCCTTCGGCGCCTTTTCCGTCAAACGCCTCGTCTCGATGAACGTCATTCCGTCCCTGGGCGGCATGCGCGGGCTGGACATGAACACTGCCGAAGACGCGATCGTCAAGGGGACGCGCGAGATCGCCCCGGGCCTCATTGTCGGCGGCATGGAGTTGTCCGAAGTGGATGGCGCAAACCGCATGGGTCCCACTTTCGGTGCCATGGCGTTGTCTGGCGTCAAGGCTGCCGAGGAGGCGCTCCGTATCTTTGATCAGAGGAAGGTGGAGTGTGCCGAGTAGGCTCATTGAACTACTCCGTCGAGAGAGATGACGAGTGTATGCTTGGATCCTCATCTGGGTGTACGCCATTGTCATGAAATCGAGAGGGCTGTCATTAATGAATCAAACTACCTCTACTTTTGGCATCTCTATTGTGTTCTCCTTCGGCCTGGAAGAACTCACATCTACATGCTCATGCGAGCTGCACCTCTGGATGTGCCGTGGTACTAAAGCCTCCCGGCAGAGAAACCTCCAACAGAGTGAAGTCTTTCGACATGTCATTCAGACTGGCCTTGTATCCCGGCGGAAGGGTGTAAGCATCGCCCTCCGTCAAGCTGTGTCGACCATTGTCTTGAACTTGAAGGGTGCATGATCCTGACAGGACAACTAGATGACTCTCGCGTTAGCAATGAAACTCTCCGGTCTCAGGGTTCTGATCCACTCACAATCGAACAAAATATCCGCATCATGACTGCTCACCGCCCCCCCTTTACCCATCCCCATCACAGGTCTCACAACATTCACGCTCGCCTTTCCCTTCGTCCCCGCCCTCACTCCCGTATCCCTCGCCTCAAAGCCCTCCACCCTCCAATTCCCCCACACCGCATCAACAGCCATACTCCGCACAAACCTCTGCCCCTCCCACTCCCTATCCCCGACCACCTCACTTCCATTAGGCAACACCATCTCATGATCAATAGTCGTAAGATGCTCCGCCGGAACCCCCACCTCCACAACCTCAACCCCGTCCCCGGACTCCAAAACCCGATGTCGAATCCCAGGCGGCTGAATAACGCAATCTCCTCCGCGCATAATAAACGCCGGCCCTTGGTCCTCATACACCACGCGCACCCACCCTTTGAGGACGAATATGAGCTGGAACCCGACGGTGTGGAAGTGAACGCGGTCCGGCACGGGCCCTGGGTCCGTGATGCGGATGTGCGAGGCTATGATGGAGCCGCCTAGGCGCGTGGGGATCAGGTCGCGGTAGTGCATTCCCGCCCGGCCGATGATCCAGGGGGCATTGTCGAGCAGGCGCCGGGTGGAGAATGAGTGTTGAGTAGGCGGGGAGGGGAAAGCGAGGGTGGAGGGGTGGAATTCGACGTGCACGCCCGAGGGGGAGATGAGGCTGGGTTGTTGCGGGGGCTTTCCTGAGTGAAGGAGGCGGATTGTACTTGGATTGCTGGTTGGAGCTGCGCCGGGTGATTTAGCTAGGCGCAGGCGCAGACCGTGGCCTGACAAGCAGGCTACGCGAGGGTCGTCGGCGGGGAAGACGTGATCCATGCGGAATCCGAGGGCAGAGGAGGTCCAGAAGTCGAGGTCGGCTGCTATGTCCACGGATAGGAGCAGCACTTCGGCGGATTCAATGGCCATTATTTTGTGAGGGCGGTCGAGCGCGACTCTCCTGGTTGTTCGATCACTTCAACCAAGCTTTGAGAAAATTGCATTGGCGGTTGTGCGAGATCGTTGGAAGTGTATGTAACGTAACGTAGTCAGCGAAGCCTACGCCTTCGAATTTCAGCCGCGGCGTCGGCCCCTTCCCTCGTTACCAGCATGCCCGACAGCATCGCCTGGCAATACGCTTGAGTGTTTCTTTGTTTCCAATAACAATCTTGGACAATGCCTGACAAATGGGACGTGTCCTCCCATAAACTAAGAGGTCACCGGAGACAAGGGCTAAGATGTATTTCAGGCACGGAATTAAAGCCAGCACGAACCGTTCCGAGCTTCACTCTGACTGCATGTTTCTCTTCGTACACTGCGTACACATGTGATATACCAATCTCTATCTCGTCCCTCATAACTTTGCCGTCTTTACCACCCCATCACGATGCCAATCCCCCGTCATCACACGAACGTACTCCTCGCTCATCAATCCCTTCTCCCGCCTCGGCACAGCAGCCCACTCCCTCCTCTCCGCATCCTCCATCATCCTCCACCGCTCAATCTCCGGCCCCAACCAACCCACAGCAGCGTCAGCAGTCTTCCCCGTAACTTCCATGGGAATCAAATGTCCAATGCCAGCGAAGCTCACACTCCGCACCCGCCCCTTCTTCGCACCCCCTGAACCTCCCACGCCTACGCCGGTATTGGCGAGTCTGTCCGCTATCAGCACCGGCTCGGACATGTGTGCTCCCGCCGCCGGATCGCCGAAGATGTAGAAGACGCTCGGCCGCAGGTGGGGCAGTTGGAGGAAGGTGGAGGTGAGGTAGGGGTTGTAAAAGGGAGAGATGGGGCCATGGGCTGGGTCCGCGTCGGGATGGGTTAGGTAGTTCGGTTCAGTGCCGGGAGTGGGGTTGTTGTGGGTTGGGTGATTGAGGCGAATGAAGGTTAGCACTTCTTGGTGTTTGGTGGTTGTCAAGGTGACGGGTTTGTCGGCGGGAAACGATGTGGCGGAGCTGGGATCAGCATTCAACGCTGGGGTAGGCGTGGATGTCGGGGAAGCCTGAGGGTGTATGTAGGTGGGGAGATCGCGCAGGCCGTATTGAATCCATTTGTCGAGCACTCGAGGGTCCCAGGCTTGGTAGAATTTGGAGGACTTGAGCTTCTCTGCTGCCGCTTGTCGACTCGGCCAGAGATCTCTGCGCTTGACTGAGGCTTGAGCTGGAGAGAAGTTGCCGGCGCCGGGGGTTCGTTGGATTACGGGATCGATCAGGATGAGGGTGGTGAGGAGTCGGGGGTGCATGATGGAGAGATTGACGAGGTTGTTGCCGCCCATGCTGTGGCCGATTCCGATCAATGGCCGTTTCATGTGTTGGCGGAAGTGGTTGACCATAAGAAAGAGATCTCTTGGGTGATCCGCCCATGATGCTATAAATTGTGAGCGTTGCGAAGACTTAGCGGAGCATATGCGAAGACTCACGATCGTTGCCCAGCTTCTCTTCGTTCAATACGCCCGAGTGACCTTGATGGGCGACGTCCGCAATCCAGATACCATGGATGTGAATGTTTCGCTTTGCAAGCCGTTCGTACAAATCGTCCCACAGGGGCTCGTACAACTCCTTCGGCATCATTAGCGGGTTTATTCGTAGACGAACTGTACAACGAGCGCATACCTTCGGGAAGCCATTCGCGTGCGCGCCAATGATGGTGATTTCATTCTTTGCAGTTTGAGCCCTCTTCCGCGGCGTGTACTGCTTGATCGCCAACTGCAATACATCTCCTTGATCATCGGAAGCAAGAGTTCGTGCGTACTCGCGAATGTGACATGATGGGATGGTGTGCTCGTGCACCTTGAAATGGGCCGTAGACATGCTCAACGAGGGGGGACGCGTTGATGTGCTCTACAGCGGCCTGACGGAGAGCGTCTACGATGGCTTCATAGGAGAAGAAGATATGTTAAAACGAGACTCGGCAGTTGAAGCAGCCTCGTAATGTCGAGTGAAGTCGGGATCTAGCCGAGGCAGTTGACAGGATGCTGAGTCGGGCTGGTATCAGCACAGTAACATATTGTGGTGATATCAAGTCAGCAGCATGGATCCACTCAGTGTTCAGTTCGTACGAGGAGCCTATCGTTCAAGTAGCTCGGGAACTTCCCAATCACAAAACAATATACATTCATCGGCGTAGCATTGTATTGAAAGTCACGTGTAGTAATGGCAGCCTGCGCCACAAGCCGTCCGCCACGAAACGTGACTTCCGTGACGCCTTCGCGTTCTCTTGGCGTTCCTGCGCGTCACCCCACCTGCCAAACACTTCCGACCGCACCAACGACACTCTTATCAACAACCAACATCCCCAAATCCATGCCTGCATGACCCAACATGGCAGAGGAGACAGAGAGCAATGCTGGGCTGTTCCACGACGTGGTCTTCACGTACATCCCGAGCGAGGACTTGCCCGGGCAGCAGGCACAAGGCGTAAGTCACCAGCGTCGTATGGAAGCATGCAACTACCCATGAGACTAACACACGTGCAGCTCGTCACGCTGGTCACTCAAGGCCAAGGCAAATATATCCCGCTCCGTGAGGACAATCAGCAAATCGAAGACCTGACCGCCATCACACACATCGTCTCCACCCACATCGAGTTTCCTCAATACGACACCGCGCTCGCAAAAGGTGTGCATGTCGTCAAGCCCTCGTGGATCATCCGAAGCGCCGATAAAGGTCGCCAGGCGCAGATTCGGCAACACAGCCCCGATCCCAGCCAGTTCTTCCGCGATGTTGTCGTCACCACAGCCAACTTGCCAGAGGGAGATAAAGATGCAATCATCGCGGGTGTCATTGCGCTTGGAGGACAATACAGTGGTGCCCTTAGCAAGCTCGTCACACACATTGTCACCAGTGATACTCGACACGACAAGTGTGTGCTGGCAGTAGACAAGAAGTTGTCCTGCAAGATTGTTCTCCCACACTGGTTCGACGACTGCTTCAGGCTTGGACGCATGATCAGCGAGAAGCCGTACACCTTTCCCGACCCCGAACTTCTTCGTGAAGATGCCCCGAAGAGGGTGCGCGACTTTCCCTCTCCTCATCTGGATGGCGCGCTCGTTGCCACACCGACAGACATGCCCCAATCCTCTCCTCCACCTTCGCCAGCCAAGATCCGCCAGCACTTGAACGCACTTATGAGTCGCAAAGTGTTTTTCGCCAAAGACCTGCAGCTCAGCAAACACCTCCACCAAACGCTGGAAGGTCTCATCAACCATGCTGGCGGCACACTCACGGACGACGTACGCAAGTGCGACATCTACATTGGCCAATATCGGGATGGATCAAATTACATTCAGGCCTCGCAAGATGGCAAGATCGTGGCCAACCTTTCCTGGCTGTATCTCGTGATCAACCGGAACAAGTACACCAATCCACTCAACAAACTCCTTCATTACCCGGTGCCGAGGAAGGGCATCCCCGGCTTCGAACACATGCGAATCAGCATTTCCAACTACACCGGCGACGCACGCATCTACCTTGAGAATCTGGTTCGCTACTGCGGTGCCGAGTTCACCAAAACCATGAAGCAAGACAACACCCACCTCATCACCGCGCACACCCAGAGCGAGAAGTGCGAGGCGGCACAGGAATGGAACATTCAGATTGTCAACCACATCTGGCTTGAAGAGTGCTACGCAAAGTGCTCTGTGCAAACCTTAACAAACGACCGCTATCGCTGTTTCCCCGCCCGCACGAATCTTGGAGAGGTGCTCGGCCAGACGATTTTCGACACCAAGAGATTGGAGCAAGTGTATTACCCTCGGTCAAATCAGTCGCCTCAGAAAATGGCCGCAGTTCCAGAGACCTCCCAAAGGAAAGTCTATACCGCCGCGGATGGAAGATCACCAGCCATTCGCGTTGATGAGGACATGGAGGATGATCAGCCGCAGACCGCGAAGAAACCTCGAGGACGTCCGCGAAAGACAGCAGCTACACCACGCTTGCGAGACGATGAGAAAGAGAATGAATCTCCATCTCTGCACAGCAGCGGACGAGCTGCAAAGGCCAAAGCGGCAGATCGTCTGCATGACCAAGCCGACGACATCGCGCTCTTTCAAAAGGAGATGAAGCGTAAAGGCGGTGTGACGCATGGTGGTCGTCGCTCTACCCTCGTTGACGATATCGACGATGTGTTCTCGCCAGCGCCCGAATCTGCCGCACCCAAGCAACGCAAGAAGCGCACGAGCGATGAGGCGACGTACGATGTCACCGCGGTGGGCAGCGACCTCAGCGACGGCGAAACCCAAGCAACACCCGCCAAAGCGGCCAAGAGAGCCAAGAACGCAGTGACAGCGCCCGCGCCCGAATTCCCGCCCATAGAGATCAACTTGTTGGTGACGGGTTCAGATCGATGGAAAGACAAAGCAGCACTGGAGTCCAGGGATCGCAACAAGCTACGCCAATTGGGTATCTCTCTGATCGATGAGGCGACGAAGAAGGTGGACATACTCGTTGCACCCAGGATTCTGCGTACGCAGAAGTTCGTGGCTGCGCTGGCGTACGCGCCGAAAGTCACCGGAATGGAGTGGTTGGAGAGAACACTCAAGGATCAAGAGCTCGACCCGGACCCGCCACTCCTTTGCGACCCCGAGGCGGAGGAGAAGTGGGGATTCAATCTGGAAGAGGCGCTGCAAAAGGCCAAGGTGAACGCTGGAAAGCTCTTCGACGACCGGGCCATCTTCGTTACCGGGGACGTCAAAGGCGGTTTCAACACGTATAAAGAGTTCATCACTCTCAACGGCGGCGTGTGCTTCATGTACGCTGGTCGAACCGGTCTGCACCTCCCAAGACGCAGAGTGCAAGCCGAGGACGACGACAACGAGGATAGCGTTGAGAGTGCCGAGGACTTTGAGCCCGTGTACCTCGTCTCGGGAGATTCGGGACCGGAAAAGAAGCTGTGGAAGATGTTCCGAAGCCTGGCGGAGAAGCAAGGACTCCGTGCGAGGGTTGTCGCGACGGATTGGGTGCTGCATGCTGCCATGAGCCAGGAGATTGTGTGGAAGGATATGTTTGAGTTGCAGGAGTGATCCGGAGGGTTCCTAATGTGCGCCGACGCTTCCGATTAATATATTGTGATGGCATGCGTGGGACGTCTCGAGCGAGGCTGGTCGTTCTGTCTTTGACTGACTTTAGCGAGCATTAGCATGGACTCTTGGCCGACAGCTTGACGAAAGAAGAAGTGCACTCACACTCATGCAAGTCTCGTCAATCTTGCGATTGGCCAACAATCCCATCAGGTATGATCCCTTCTTCAATACCCGTCATAAGTAGGGTTCCTCGTCACGAAGCGCGATGCTCAGAAAAACTTGACTCCCTCCCCACTCTCCAGCCCAAAAACCTGCGCCTTTCCCCTCTTAACCAACACCCCCAACACCCGCCTCAACATCCCCTCCTCCATCGCCCTCCACTCCTTTCCCCTTACCGCCTCGCCTTCCCTTAACTCATACAGCGTCAGCACCGCCCCCTTCTGCCCCGTCTCCTCCACCCACCCATACAGCGCATCCGCCCACTCGCCCGGGCTCCGCCACCAAATGTACACCGCTTGACTTTGCTCTGCCCTCCCCCCCGAGGAGGAAGAAGAAGGCGCAGAAGGGGGAATCCACTCTACTACTCCCCCGTTTTCAGCTTTCGACAAGTGGTCTAGTAGCGCGCGCACATCGCTTGGTTTTAGCGCGCGGTTTAGCCGGTCGTTGGAGAAGAGGTTCGGCGGGGGGGAGGAGAGCGAGAGTCGGAAGAGGGTGTGGTGTCTTGCGTAGGTTTGCAGGAGCGTGGACCAGAGTTCGTATTGGCGGGCGCGCGTTTGGAGGTTGGGTTGCAGGGTGTAGAAGGGTGGAAAGGAGGTCCAGGGGGGGAGGGGGAAGGTTGTGGAGGAGGAGGTGCTTGTTGATGTGGTTGGTGGTGGGGTGGAGGGGGAGAAGTGCGGGGTTGTTGGGGTGGGGGGTTGGAGGGTGGGTTCTGGGGGTGCTGTGGTCATTTTGTGTTGGGAGATGGAGGGTGAGATGGAGGTCAGGTTTGAGGAGGGAAGGGAGATCTTTTGTTTCGGTGGCTGCTGGGCAGCAGGTGAAGTCGAGCAATGGTGTGGGGTAAAACGTAGCCTGCCAGCGTTAAAGCTTAACCGCACCGCAGGTGCAACTCGTCGTTCGCCATCTACGTCCAGTATACATACAGCCAGGACTTGAGTGCTAAGAGCGTGCAAAGACAGATTACGAGCGATATCTAAGGAAGACGTGTACGAGGAACCGCGCAAACGCCACGCTAATCTATCCATAACCAACCAAGCCCGAAAGCCGTCCATGATACCAATATCCATTTCCCTTTCTTCCCTACCCATAAGTCGTCAAAGTAGCCGCATCAACCACAGTCCTTCATGCCCGCACACAACCAATCACCCCCTAAACGTCTGATACTGCGCCGGCTTCGGCGTGATCGCCTGCAGCGTACTCTCAATCATACTCTGGATGTCCTCCATGCCGTCCGTCTCGAGACTGAGCATCAGCTCCTCCTGCTGCACCTGCGTCAAGCCCGCGCCGAAAGCGCCGGCGTCCATGTCCCAGCTGGGCTGTGGGAGTTGTTGTTGTTGCTGCTGAAGCTGGTGCTGCAGGTATTCTGGGTACTGCTGCTGGTACTGCTGGTGCGGTGGGAGGTAGGAGCCGGTGATATTGTTGTTGTTGTTGCTCGAGGCGAGGTTGGCATCAATGGTGGCGGGGAAGGGGTAGGAGGGGTGGGTGGGGTCGAAGACGGGGTTTTGCGCGGTGAAGGCGTCGAAGTGGCTTTGCATTGGGGCTTGGGTGGTGAGGGGTAGGTGGCCTGCGGGTGCCCAATTGGGGATTGTGAGGTGAGGGGTGAATTGTGGTAGGGGGTTGAATTGGGTGAATGGGTCGAAGTACTGTTGTTGATGTTGCTGCTGTTGCTGTTGCTGAGGCATAGAGTTTTGGTAGGTGGTCGCCAGGCCGAAGTCGTTATCATAGGCCTGAGAGTGGTAAGCGGGCGGAGTTGGGATGGGAGCGCTCTCCCGCGCGGGAGGAGTGGCAGCTGTCGAGTCCGTATCTGGCTGATACGGCATTATGCGCTCCACACTTGACCTCTGTTGATGGAGATAGGAGAGCGCGGCATTGGGTCTCTCAGACGCGGGCGGCGTGGCAACGCTAATGCTAGACAGCGTCGCCGGGCTCGTGGTCTGCGATCGAGCGCCTTCCGGGAACGATGCGAGTGGTGGTGACGCAATCTCCGAAGGTGAAGCGGCCGAAATGGGCACATCGCCGTCCTTTTCGTAGATTTTGAGGATAGCTGCAATCAGGTTTTGGTAGAGCTTCACCGCGGACGTAACGCCGGGCCAACGCTCAGAAGCGAGCTGGATGGCATCCATGGCGGTGTCCAGACAATTCGCCGCAGCTTCGCGATTGTACTTTTTCCGCACCTCTTCGTAGCTGAGCGACCACAGCATTGTATTGATGCCCATGAACAAAGTCTGGGTGAAAACCCAGGTCATGTCGACCGTCTTCTTCGTAATCTGCTCTCGCTGTATGAGGATGGCGAACTCACAAGCCTCGTAGCATTTCAGTGCCGCCTGCACCGATGGCCGCGGCACCTGCGGAGACGGCCGGAAGAGGAAGACGACCATGGTGCTGTAGCGAGCGGTAAACCAGACCTTGTCCAGTCCAATGGCTTCGTCAGCCGACGGCGAAGCATCTCTCCACGCCTTGAGCTTGGCCTCCATTTCGATGAACCAGCGATCTGTATCGTCCTTCGGTTCCGGCCGCTTCTTGAGATACAGCTTGCGCCGGATTTCCAGTTGCAAGACTCGCATTTTGAAAAAGTGGATGCAGATCCACTTCTTGAGTGTGGGCCTGTCTGCTGCCGGATCTATGCCCTCGGAGGTGATGTACTTATCATCGCAGGTTTCGAACCACTCGACGTCGAGATGGCTCCAGCTGGTGGCGAGCATAGATGGGCGACCGAGAGAGTGGGACAAGCCGAGTTCCATGACCAAGATGCAGTAGAACAGGCGTCTGCGCATATCAATTTCGAGGTAGTCGATCTTGCCGTCCGGGCCCGGTCTGGTAATCGTTTTCTCCTCGTGGAAGCCCAAAGACTGCGCCAGCCGTACGGCGATGCCTACCACGTAGAAGATGGCGGTGCGTGTGGGGGTTAAGAGGGAGTATTCGGCCATGAGAGCAAAGCACTGCAGTGTCTTGAGATCCATCGCCTTCACCACCGGCTCGAGATGCTTGAGCGCGGCGAGATAGTAGCTATCCGCCAGCCCGGCATATTGCGTGTCCAGCTTTTGCAAGCTGATAGCTATGACCATGCGGACGACGAAATGCTGCGAGGGCACCGCATCGCCGCCGTAGACAGTATCCACGTCGCGATCCAATGTGGGCTCGTGCAAGGCCGGATAGAGGGGCTGCACTTTGAGCTTATACACCGTGACAAGCAAATCGGTCAGGGCGCGGTTGGGCAGCTCTACCGCGGCAACATCGCTGATGAGCGGATACACCTTGGATGTCGGCTTGGCCTGCTCTTGATGATTCAAATCTTTAATCTGCCGCGCACGCTCCGCGGGGACAATGTCGCGGATGGTGGTGGCATCTGCAAACTGCTTGGCCAGCTGCATGACCAGGCGGGTGATGGCGATGCCACTCGACGGTCCGAGGAACTTGGGGTCCTTTTCGGTCTGGATGTTGACAGTAGCGGCGCGCATCATGGCCTCGGGATCTTCTGCGGCATCTTCATTCTCCACCTTGTCCAGCTCTTGCTCCAACTCGCGCACCTTGTGCTGCAGGTAGACAACATAGCTGCGGTTGACGTTGTGGCCCTTGTTGGAATCGTAGTACTCGCAGACGGAGTTGGTGCGCTCGCAGGGGCCGCAGCGGGGGAGGCCGGGATCGCATCGTGTTTTTCGCTAGTTGCTGAGGTCAGTGGAGGCGGAGTAAGGAGGGGGCGTTGCAGACATACCTGGCGACAGCGGGTGCATGCGGTTAGAGTGTGGGCGACGTGGGCAGAGGAGGAGCTCTCGGCGCGAGCAGCATTGCCTTGCACGCTTCGCCGTCTATGCGCGGCGCTGGCGGGGTTGTTGTGGACGTGGAGTGCATGGTGGACGGTGGACATTGTGCGTGGCGGACTTCGTCAACGCACTACCCAGCAAGCCATTGGCGCCTCGGTAGCTGCTGCATGCGATGGGTTCGGGTGGGGAGGAGACGGGCAGATGAGTAAGGGGGCAGAGTAGCTGGATGAGTGAGGGGGAGTCGAGGGGGAGTCGAGACGAGATCAGCCAGCACGGCACCGCACATCAAACCAAATGCATCCAAACAATTTCCAGATGCATCTGCACGGCACATGTGCGGATGAGGCGCATGCGCATGCGCCAGGTGCGAACGGCGTGGGGTGTGGGTGGATGCGGCAGGTGCGGCGGCGCGGGATGGCAACGCCGGCGGCTTCAGCCCTATGGGGGCGGAAGGTGCGGTGCACACGCGAAACATCCTCGCCCAAACAAGCCGTGGGACTGGAGTTTCACATGCTCACATCGTGTTCCGAACAACCACGACTGACTCCGTGTGTCCGACAAGCACAACTTGAGAAAGGGCCCACCCCAAGTCCCCCTTCAAGCGGCCCATCATGCCGGCTGCGGATGACACGAAACGCAAAGCCGCGCGCGAAACCATCGACATCCTCCACGAAATCTCCATCCTCCTTGTACGTGGTTCACCGTTTGAGAAACCCAGCACGGCATTCACTGATGCGTTGACCGTAGAATACACAACTTGATCGCCAGTCTCTATCATATTGCGTCTCTCTAATCGAGAACGGGGTGAACCCCGAGGCTCTCGCGGTCCGTCTCTCCCACTCCCCAAGGCCAACCCTCCGTCCCTGCTAATGTCTGCACAGAACGTCATTCAGCAACTGCGCGCCCACAACGAGCGATACGAAGCACAGAGAGGCCAGGTGGATTCTCAATGACGCGTATGCGAGAGGAGTGCGCACTCGGGGTAGTGTTCTTTACGACCTTTACGTGCATAGCCTTGCAGCTTGAATGAAACCTTGCCGCCAGGAACCATGACACGCATACAATTCATGTGCCCACTCGACTGGTATCGACGTGTGTATTCTATCAAGTCGCTGGGTCAAGCGATAGACTGCGGATCATATAATGCAGTCAATTCGCAAAGAGCATTTGTGCAAGGCAGTCGCGTCCAGCGCGCTCGGACCGCCGCCCACCACTTTAAAGCTCGAAGCTCATTCGACGAAACCGCTCCTTCCCACTTGGGCCCTTGCATGTACCTTCCCCTCCACTACATGTACTTTAATTTCTGTTCTACGACCTCATCGCGACTCTGAACACATTTTACATGCGACTCTCCGACACCGAGCCATTGTCGCCCCCAATATGGTCAAGAAGAAGTCGAGCGCATCGGGCGCGCCCAGCGGCTTCGACGCCTCGTCGACTTCGAGTCTCATAATCTGCAGGAACAAGTAAGTATGTGATGTTGCCTTTATGTCATACACGAAACCATTGGCGAAAGCAGCTCCCACCCTCGTCCTAGTTGAACGTCCAATCACTCAACCCAATCTCTAACAACCCTCTGCCAGACACTGGCGCTACATCTCCTCCTTCCACGGACCATGGCTCCAACTACCCCCCGAAATCCTCGACTCCCTCGCCCACCAAAACTACACCATGCCCGCGCCCCGCCTCGTCGACCCCGCCGTCTTCTACGACGTCGTCAAAATCCGGCGCGCCGTCGACGAAGCCTCGCAGGACTCGGTGCGCGCCTCGACGGGCCTCAGCAACACCGCAATGAACAACAGCCGCACCGACTTCTACGGCACAGGAGGCGGCGGGCCAGGGACGCAGCTGAGCAAAGAGCGCATATTCAAGATCCGGCAGAAGGCGGTCAAGTTGTTGGCCAAGGCGTTTACGCTGGATGAAGTGGCGGCCAGCGTGGCGACGATGCAGGCTACGAGCACGGTGGAGGATGTGGGGAATCATGTGCTGAAGCGCGAGCCCGCCAATCTCGACGCTAAATACGTGCACTTCTTCCACGAGAAGATCCCTTCGCGCGCCATGGAGCAGTATACCCCGCTGGACCCGCTGAACGAAATCATCTCCTCCCTGCCCTTGGAACAGCAGGCTCCGCCGTTGCGGACCAGGGCGTTGGTGCAGATTTTCAAACAGCAGTGGGAGGGCGCGGCGGTGGATCTGACGGCAGCGCTGCGCATCACGGAGGAGCTGAAGCGCATGCACAAGCCGAATAAGCAGGAGTTGGAGCTGGCGAGTAGGATGCGTGAGGAGCAGGAGGCGTGGAATAAAGGGTCGCGCGATTGGAAGTCTGTTCCTCTCGTGAAAGAGGAAGATCAGCCGAAGAGTCTGGAGATGCAACTGCTCTTCAACCGTGCGGGCGTCTATCTGACCATTGCCTGTCAAAGCGTGCCTGCTGCCCTCCACGGACTGAAAGAATACCAGGCCGCGCACGAGAAGGGCGAAACGAACGGAGTGGACGCCAAAGCGCAAGCGCTGCGACTCGAGGCGCGGAAGAAAGTGAAGACTTATGCGAAGCGTGCGCTCAAGGACTACATCGCTTTCTTGTCCCACTTCGACTACACCCCGGGTCTGCCATTTGAAATCACGAATGAAATCATGCGGCGTGTATACGACCTCGCAAACGGTACCAAGACGCAGCCGCCCAGCATCCCGAAGAGCAGACTCGTGGAGCTCAACGACTCCAGCGACGAAGCGGCCAGCGAGAATGGCGAAGCGACCCCAGCATCCTCCACATCAGCAGCAGTCGTAAAGCACCAGAAAGCCCGACCAGAGCCCTTCGAACGCGGCGAAGACGGCTGGCCGAAATTCCCCGCCCCGCGCATCCACCCTGCCGGCGCCCTCTTCGCCGAACGCCCCATCCCCGACCTCCCTCCCTTCCCAAGCGAAGAGACAACAGCCGCAATGCAGAACAACGACACCATCAACCAAGCCTTCGGCAGCCGCGAAGCAGTCACCTACCACCCCCTGCTAACCGACGCCCTGCACTCTCTCCTCCTCTGCCACTCCCTGCTGCAAACAAGTCCGACGGAGCTCCTGCGCCACGCGCACAACGCCGCCCGCCTAGCGCGCATCGCAGACGGCTACCCCATTTTCCAAGCCGCGCGCTCCCCCGCGCGAGCAGATTGGATCGAAGTCCTGCGTCGCGCAAACAACTGGCTCGGCCTGTCCGTCCCCTGGCAAAAGCTGTGCGCCCCTGCGCCCCTTCCGGACGCGGCTGGCGGCTGGGCAAAAGAAGGCGGCGGTGGGCCTGGCGCTCTCGCGAAGCGAGCAGCAGCGGGTGCCTCAGCGGACGCCAAGAAAGAGGAGACCGCGGACCAGAAGCGCGAGCGCATCAAGCAGGAGTCCATCATTGAAGCTCTATCTGATGACCGCGTTGTGGACGAGGAATCTTTCCAGCGGGCGGTGCGTGCGCGCGAGCGCAGAGCCATGGAAGACGAGCAAGGGATTTCCGGGCCGTTGAAAGATCGCGAGCACGCGGTTGAAGAAGCGCCTGCTGATGCCGCGGAGCGAGCTGCTCCCGCCACGGCCGCCGCCGCAACTCCAGGAGCGACGGACACTGCAGCGCAGCCGAAACGCTGGGCGCAGGATGAGAATGGGAGGGAGTACCCCATCTCCACGGACCGGGCGGAAGCGATCTCGCGATGGATCAAGGAGGCGCCTTTGTCCATGGGCGGGGGCAAGAAGAAGAAGGCGACGCGAAAGAAGAAGCCTGCTGTCAATGGGCATGCAAATGGCGTGCACGAGGTCGCGGATGGTTTGCGGGAGTTGAATGTGGACGAAGATGGTGAGGAAGGGCCTGATTAATTGGCGATATTGTGTACGCCGCATTCTTGGTCGACGCGGGTGTAGGAGGTATCTTTGGCTGGGGACGAAGACAGTATCTGGAGGCATCACCGCCTTTCACTTGATGATCAGCACAATGCCACCCCATTGAATACCACATTCATTCCACGTCTGCTTTCTCCCCCAAAATCTCAGTCTTGCCTTTATCGTAACCATGAATGGCCCCCTCCGACGCCCAACCATAGTCCGTGCAAAACACCGAGCCAGGCTAGGTCGAAGGAAGTTTGGGGTAGGCCATCTCTTAAGTATCTGTGGAGCGAAGTCCGAAGACTTCGTTCCATCATCATCGGGGAGGGCTTCCTGCACAGAGCAAGGAGATGGGGGAATAACTTACCCTGTTGTAGAGTGAATGGTCGTTGATCAGGTGAGGACGTGCGTGCCTTTCGTCTTGCCGGTTTCCATCTTTGCAGTGCGGGCGCCGAATTGGATCTATCACGGGGCGTACATGGTCAGCCGCAGTAATTTTGCAAAACTCAGAGAGGAGGCAGAAAACTCACAGCCCTCTTCTTCTCTCGCGCCACCTGCTCCATACCCAACTTCCACGCCAGACACCTCAGCACTTTCTTCCCCGGCTCGAGCTCAGCAGCGCTCCCAAGCTCAGCAGTCCGAGGCACAATCTCGCCAAAACCGCATTTCTCCGTGACGGGTGCATCCAGTGCCCAGGTGAGTAGTTTCTCATCGAGGAATGGAAAGCGCACTTCCTTGCCCCAATGGCTCATCACTCGATCGTCTCGGCCTAGATTCCGCTTGCCGAGTCGCGAGACGTCGAGTTCGAGTTCGACGAGGAGACCTGCGAGGCTGGCGCGTTTGAAAGCTGTGGCGTGGCGGGTGTAGCCTGCGAATAGCTCGTCTGCGCCTAGCCCGGATAGCAAAACTCGTGCGGTCGTTGTACAGGGTGAGCTGATGTCTGGAGTTTGGTTGAGAACGCCTTGACCTCTGGCGGCGAAGTAGAGGGCACTGGCAATGCTGAGGTCCATCTCGGTATTGTGCGGGTGCATGAGTGATGTGATTATCTCGCGGTGCTGTAGGTTTTCGGCATACGCCACGTTGATCGCTACGAAGCGCCATGTACGAGTCGGGCAAATGCGCTGGAGCTCGGCGTAAGACTGCCGGCCGGTGATGCGATCGGGACATAATTCGTAAAATGACTCGTCGATTGCCCCATCATTTGCGTCCCTCTTGTGAATTCTGGGATTCTCGAAGGCTACGTTCAGGAGGTCAATGGGTTCGGTGAGCGGAACCAGATCGTGAGATAAGCGAGCGAGGACTGTGCAGTCCAGGCCGCCTGAGAAAAGGATTACGAGCTTGGCCGGATGGTTCTCTGAAGACGAAACGGGTGGCTCTGGAATATCGAGCACTCGCAATGCCACGGAATTGTACAGGAGCTGATGAAGCTCGGCGACTGCTGATGAAGACTCATCCAATACTGTCGCGACGGTGGCTGTGCTCTTGTTCAAGGAAAGACGAGGAATCACCTACCGCGCGTGAGCATCGACTGCTCGTGACGAATGGACTCGACTACGTACGCTGAGAGTCTCGCGGTCACTGGAGCCTTGGGTATCGCGAAAGTGGTAAGGAGCAAATCCAATGGACCACCTTTGCGGACTAGCTGTCGACCCGGGAGAGGCAGATCTCGCCGGGCTTAGGTCCACGTAGTAGACGCCATCAGCTTCGACCTCTGTCCAGCCGGCACGAGCATTGCCATCGGAGACACTGCTGATCAGCAAGTCTCCGTCGGGAGTGATCTTGGTCAGTAGCGATCGACGACCTAAGAAATCCCGGCCAAAGAAGAGTCTCGAGCGCAGCTGATCAAAGAACACGAAGGCGTAGGGGCCGGCAATTTGTGAAAGAGCGAGAGCGATGCACCGAGCCTGTGCGCTCGCCGTACATGTAGCGCTGGCATCTTCCACTGAGAGCCTCTCCAAGCCATCGACAAGAATTTTGCACACCGCTTCAGTGTCGTTGCCAATCGGACGCTTGCCGGTAATGCTCCATGCTTCTCCGTTCCAGCAAAGCGTGTACTTGCCAGAGGGGTCTTGATATGGTTGAGTCGTCGTCTTCGAGCCGCGTAGACTGAGCACCGTTGAATGCAAGGTCACAAAGGCCGTCGATGGCGCTTCCTCACTCTCGCCAGTCGAATTGCAGGTGCATATTGATGTGATTGTTCCAGTGCTGTCAGGCCCGCGGCTTTGCAGACGAGTTGCAATGATTGTATCCGGTGGCACATGGAGCGTGGAGCCGAGCGAGCAAAAGATGCCGCACATAATATCAACAACTCACGCGCATGTTGGACGGTATCTGAAGTGCCCAAAATCTCTCGAAACTCGGCCTGTCGTCCAAATCGCAGCTTTTCGTTAGTCAGCTCTTAGTGATCTCGAAACTCTAAATCGCTCCTCAAGTATACGCAGCATCACCCGCCTTCACAACCACCTTCACTCACCACTCGACACGAACCATCGCACATCCCTCCCTCCTCGTCAAAATGTCCAACACCGGCGGCAACACCGCCACCAGCAACCAAGCCCTCGTCTCCGACTCCAAAGACGCCTCCAAACCCCTCCAGAACCAGAAACCCGCCGCGCAGCTCGAAGAGGATGATGAGTTTGAGGACTTCACAGTAGAAGGTTCGCTTGAGCCTACCCAGCACGCTGCAAGCGCGCATGCGCACTGTTGTGGGGTTGGAAAACTGACTGTATGAGAGCAGATTGGGCGAAAGAAGAGGAAGTGGGCGCACAAGGCACAAATACGCATCTCTGGGAGGAGAGCTGGGACGACGATGATACGTCTGATGATTTCTCGGTGCAGTTGAAGTGCGTATCATGCAGTTGAGAGAGTGCCTTGAGTGATGGTTGGACACATGCTGACTTCTTTCTGCGCAGGGAGGAGCTGAAGAAGATGGAGGCGGGGCGGAGTCGGTGAACGCACGTCAAGAGAACGGACGGAGATGTTTAGATGGCATGGAGAACGTGCATAAGAGGGCGTACGGCGCAGCTCGATCGACGTGAGCCAACAAGTGACGGACACGAGAACTACGACCCCGTGAACATTCGAAATGGGCAAGGGCGAATCGATATACATCTACAGTCTCGCGCTGCAGCCTTCATCAACTATCAGCGCGGCCTCCTCCGCGCTGTCATGCTTGAAACGTGTCTCCTCACTTACTCGACAGCGCGCTCACGCCCGGTAGATCCTTGCCCTCGAGCAACTCCAGACTCGCTCCGCCGCCGGTAGATACATGGCTCAACTTGTCCTCCACGCCATACTGCGCGGCAACGGTCGCGGTGTCTCCACCACCAATGATGACAATCTTGCCATTCTGCGCCGCCTGCACGGCCGCATCCATGGTCGCTTTGGTGCCCTTTGCAAACTTGTCCATCTCAAACACGCCCGGCGGCCCATTCCACAGGATCGTCTTGGCATCGTTGATGGCCTTTTTGAACAACTCGATGCTCTTGTCGCCGCAGTCGAGCCCCATCCACCCATCCTCAATGCCCTCTCCCTCGTCCGCGTAGCCCGTGTTGGCATTGGCGTCGAACTTGTCCGCCGTGATGAAGTCGACGGGCAGCGTAATCTCCACCTTGTTCTTCTTCGCCTTCTCCACCAGCTCCTTGACCTTCTGGCTCCCCTTCTCGTCGAACAGCGAGTTGCCAATCTGCATGTTGTCCAGCACCTTCTTGAACGTGAACGCCATGCCGCCGCAGATGATGAGCGAGTTGACCTTGTCCAGCATATTGTCAATCAGCTGGATCTTGTCCGACACCTTCGCACCCCCCAGGATAGCGAGGAAGGGGCGCTTGGGATCCTCGAGCGCCGAAGCAAAATAATCCAGCTCCTTCTTCACCAAGAAGCCCGCCGCCTTCTGCGGAAGGTCGATGCCCACCATACTGCTATGCGCGCGGTGCGCGGTGCCAAAAGCATCGTTGATGTACACATCGCCCAGCGCCGTCAGGCCCTTCCGGAACTTTTCCACATCCGCCTTGTCGGCCTTGGTCTTGTTCCCATCCTTGTCCTTGCTGCTGCCCTCCTCCTCAATATGGAAGCGCAGATTCTCCAGCAGCACCACCCCGCCGTCCTTGGTGTCATTCACAATCTTCTCCGTCTCCGGGCCGACGCAGTCATTCGCGAACGTCACCTTGACGCCCAGCTGCTTCTCCAGCTCCGGCACGACGGGCTTGAGGCTGTATTTCTCCACTTTCTGGCCTTCTGGGCGGCCGAGATGGGACATCAGGATGACGGCTTTGGCGCCGTGGTCAATGGCATATTTGATGGTGGGCACAGCGCCGACGATGCGCTGGTTGTTGGTGATTTTGCCCGATTTGTCCTGCGGCACGTTGAAGTCGACCTAGCAGTGAGAAGATCGTGTCAGATTGTCGTTCGTGCTTGTTGCAAGCTCTGGTTGGGAGAGGATCGGACATACTCGGATCAGCACGCGCTTGCCTTTGAGGTCGACGTCCTCGATTGAGAGCTTGTTGGAGAGAGACATGGTTGCAGGTTTGAAAGGTGGATCGATTTAGTGACGGTGAAGAGGGGAGCAAAGGAAGTGGTTGTGAGCTGGGTTGCTCGAGGTGGGTTGAAATAAACAATGGGTTGGAAAAAGGTTTGCTGAGTGACGTGCGTGGGGTCAGTTGGAGGGGTTGAGTTGCTAGTGTGCATGGCAGCCCGAGAGCTGGCCACCAAGCAGAAGACAGCAAATACGATTACACGAAGGATGAACCGTGAACTGAATCGTGTATGGTGACAATGCTCGTGAACATAGAACCCTTCATCATGTAAACAAAATATGGCCACCCCTGAAACAACCCCAACGCCTCGCAAAATCCCATTGATCGACACCATCCCGCTATAACGCCTCGCAGATAGCGTCGATACAAGTACCAGCAAAGCTAAGGGTCCGTCAGTCACGGTGTCATTGGTTCGATCGGTGAATGCGAAGGCGTCGCGAGCGGTTCGTCCGCCGAGTTGCTTAGGGACAAATAAGCCGTCCAGGCGATACCTATCGTGCTCACAAATGGCTGTTCTTAATATTAGCGAAGAACCATGCCGGAACTGAAAGGGATTTGTAGGCTCACAATCTGTAATTGAATAGGCACCACCCCGAAATTGAACAGCTGCACCGCCGGCCAAACAATGTAATTCGCCTTGAGCGCTGGAATGTAGACTTCCTGGAACTTCTGTGCGAGCGCGCGTTTGCCGCCGCCTTCTGCGATCGTGATGAAGCTGAAGAAGGCTGCCAGACCTGCATGTGAGGTGTCAGCGTTGGACTCGACGCAGACATGGAGTAGTGATAACCAAGCACATACCGACCGGCGCAAACAGAAATTGATCCAGGGCCACTCTCTTCAATGTGCTCGCCGTCGCCGAGCCGCCGCGGCCGGAGAAAGTGTGATCGAGAAATCCATACCACCTATGCTGCGCCGGAGTCCACAAGAACCCGTACCCCATGAATCGTATCAAGCGCTCGAAGTCGAATGGCGGCGGCCCTCGTTTGGACGGAGGCAGCATGAAGTTGTTCTCCGGCCACGGCACCTTCTTGGGGTCGAAGTCGTCAATCTCAATCTCCACGGAGTAGTCGTCTCGGTCGTCGGTTTCGGAGTTGAGGGCGATCTGTCGCTGGCGCTGGCGGAGCGCTGTGAGTGTTTGGGCTACTGTGTCTGCTATTCCACCGAGTACCTAGTAGGTTCGCATGTGTCAGCTCGCTGAAGCGGAAGGGACTGCCGGGGGGCCTTACGGCGTTGGTGATCATGGTAGTAAGCACCGGCCGGTTCAGGTAGTAAGCATTGAACTTGCGCACCAAGACGGTGATCATGGTGAGTTCAACGGCGAAGATGATTGCGTGGAGAAGCGGCTGCATGTATATGAGTATGTGGCTCGCACGGGCACATGGTGGATGAGGGTCTTGCGAAGACCTACATATTTGCCCCAGATGTAGCGGGTGTTCAGCTGCCGCAGCAGTCTCTTTCTCGTTTCGTTCACGCCCATCTTGAGCACGGCGGCTTCTTATATGACCCACGGTTCAGCGTGCGGGTGGTGACGTTTGCATCGGGCGCGACAGCGGGAAGGTGCGTTCGGGGGTGTTGAGAACGGGGGGGTGATGGATGGGCAGTCGAGGTGTGCGGACCGGGGAAGCACCAGGGATTGAAGTGTTCGGTCGCGGGAGTCTGATTGCGTAGGTATATCTATGTGTCGATGGGTTACGAAGGAACCGTTGCAGTCGAAAGACCGTCTGAAATGTGGTCAGGTAGCGTCACGGATGCCTGGTGATGTCCCCACCTTGTTAAGGTTACCCGCCCCGTCTGACTAAAGCGGGTTAAAACAAGCTGGTGGCGCCACGGAAAACAACCAGAGCGCAAGCATTGAATACAGACTGCAACCCTTTGACCGCAATACATTTTTCGCGTGATCTTATGGTCTTCATATGGACAGAGCAATCTATTACAGCTCTATAATTCATGATCTCACCCGCTCAAAGCCAAACATGCATCCACAGCCCGCCCAACGTTGCCCTCCTGCGCCCGCACCACATCATCAATCACCTCTTTGTCGAGATTGGGAAACATGCTCTGCAGCGTCCTATTCCATACTCCGTCAGCAAAATCCAATCACAGCCCCAGCGGAAGAAAGTCAACGTACTCCGCAACCACTCGGTTCTCCCTGACCCGCACCCTTTGAGCCTGCGCCGTCTCCACGCTCGCTTGCTTTGCCACCGCTTCTGCTGTTGCGTTCTGTCCGGGCGGAGACTGACCTGCTGCAAAAGCCCCATTCGGACTCGCAGTCCTCCGTCCGTCAGGTGGCGCCGGACTCGGTTTTCGCGACGTACTCGTTGCTCGCAAGGAGCTGCCTTGCTGAGTCGTTGTTGTGTCGTCGGAGAAGATCCGCCCGATGCTACTCAGCGGCTTCTGAATCGTCCGGAGCAAGCCCGTCACAGCATCGTCGAAGTCATCGCTGCTCTCCGCCGCGCTAAGCTGGCTCTTTTCCCGACTATGACTTCTTCTCGGACTCGATCGTTCGCCGTCCAGGCTGTTCCTCTGCGTCACCTCAGGCCGGCTCGGCGCGCTCTTCTCATTGAGGCGCTGCAGAGGAGCCGCCGGCGCCGCGGCGGCGGTATGCGTCTTCTCCTCGTACTCTTCGGCCTTGTTCTCTTGCGCTATCGCACTCACAGCCTCCTCGACATTCCTCTCGAACTCTTCGTCCGTGATGGTGAGATTGGTCCGGTCCAGGTTCTCAATGAATGATACCACTCCCATTAGGGAAGACAAGTAGTACCCAGCCTCGCCACCTAGTTTGTCTTGATTCCGAAAGCGCCAGATGTACTGCACATTGCTCGCCAAATGCTCCGGACTCGCTCGTAGCACGGTGTAGATGAGCAGAGGCACAAAAGCGTCTGCTGACTGATCGCCTCGTGAGTTCTTCAAAAAGCCAAAAATCACTTTGCAGCAGTTGAGCACGCAGATGACTTTGTCCCTCGGCGCTCGATATGTGTTGAGCTTGAGCAGCTCTTGCTGGGCAAGGGTTAGGAATTTGCGGCCTTTTTCAGTGATGGGCTTGATGTCGAGGTGCTCTTCCTGTATCCAGCCGTAGATCCGCAGTTTCTGCGCAATCACCTCGTCTCGTTCCACATCCTCTTGATGTTGACCTCGCCGTCCAGAACCGTGTGGCGTCGCAGCATCCGCCTGTAACCTTCCTGTCTTTCCCGACTTGCGCGGCGAACTTCCAGACGCTGCTGGTATGGCGGGAGAAAATGTCTGCGAATACAGCCTGTTCATCACCAGCTTCTCCATGCCTTCTCGCGCATGGTCGAACTCGGCATTCGAGACGGTGCGCCAGACTTCGCACTGCGCCATTCGCTTCGCGATGAACTGCAGAAAGTCAGAGATGAGCTTGACCTGCTCGTGCACCATCCATTGCTTCTTTCCAAACTCGTTGAGGAATGAGCGCAGGAAGCGTGCCACCGGGTCGGCCGTTCGATGTCTGAGTTGTTCCAGGAAGCGGTGAAAGTCGAAAGGTAGGGTGGGCTCAGGGTCTGGCGATGGTGGAGGGGGTTGGAAGATTGAGCCGGCTTTAGCACTCATAATGGACTCGCTGTCCTCTGACTTGACTTTGCTGAGACTTGCGCCCGAGACGGATGGCGGCTTGCCCGATGCTGGAGATGCAAAAGATGGACTCTGCATGCTACCTCCGGTCGTTTGTGGGCTTAACGAATGCTGATCGCGATTCTCGAGACTTGACGTTCGTGGTGGCAAGACGAAGATGGGTTGTTGCTTCTCGAGCAGTGGAGACATGATCTCTTCTTCGCCTGGCGCATTTCCCTCTTGAAACTGGTCCATGATGTTCTGTATTTCCAGGCCCATCCCCTCTGTGGCTCCCTGCGGAGCTTCTGGAACGTCCATCGGAGTCTCTTCACTCTGCACGGGGTGTTTCTCGTCGTATTCCTCGGTTTGCGCCGATTGTTTGGGCTCAGACGCATCCTTTGTGGGCACAGGAGGCGGTGGTGGTGACGCTGGGAGTTCCGTCTTTCCACCATCTGCCTTCCCAGAGCTATTCGATGACATCTCGTCCGTTTTTATTCCCAGTCCTGCAGCCCTGCGTGCGAGGTGCTCGCTCGCCTCCCTCTCAATCTCCTGTGCTCTTGAGCCCGAGTGCTCATCTTCCCGATCGCTTTCTTGCCCACTCATGTCTGTCACTTCTCGAGAAGCGTCTTGTTTAGGTTCAGCGACGCCATGCTCGCGACCGGGCTCCTCCCCGGCTAAAGACTGGCTCGTAGTATTCGCTTCATCGTGTGCGATAGGCTGCTGTTGGTGGTCGCCTGGATCTGACATAGACAATACGGTTTCGGTGTACTCTACATGCAATATCCTGCATGCCGGACCCTTTCTTCGCAGACGTCTAGAGGTCGAAGTGTTGAAAGTGTATTCGAGGGGAGCAACAAGGGGGCTAAGTCGTCATCTCACTACCACGCGCGCAGCAGTGATGTTGAGGTGCATAATAAAGTCCGGGGGGGGATGCGGCATGAATGCCTCAGGCCAACGGCGCCAGCACTACACGCCAAGTCACGACCTTGCATACCACCTCACTCACCACTTCCTTACTCTCGAAACCAATGAAAGACACACGGTTCGATGCAGTGCTACTGACTCACGACTAACGATTGACACGTAACGAGCACACGGCCATGAAGCATAGATCCAGATCCACATCATGAGTGAGAGTCTACGTGGAACGTCCGGTCGCAGACAGGCCGAGTGGACAGGATGACTTCGACTCTCCTCACCAACGAACTCACGCATCTCGTCTCGGAGGCCAAACGAAAGAATGGCGAGCTTCGGCACGCGGCCGAGAAGGCATTGCAGGACCTGAAATCCCTCCCCTCGACATCGGAGCAACAGCTCGCAGCAGGTGTGTAGACTCTCCTTTGACGTTGACTAGAGGCGACGCACACGAACCAACTGAATGCAGATCTGAGCCGCCGACCAGCGTTCATCGACCCTTTCCTACTTGCCTGTGCAACTCACAACCCTAAGCTCGCCGGCAGCGGGGTAACATGCCTTCAACGGCTCGTGGTCACGCGAGGGCTATCAAAGGCGCGCCTCAAAGACGCACTCGAGGCTTTCAACTCTTGTACGTCTCTTGGACTGGATGTGCAACTCAAAATTCTCCAGGCGCTACCTTCGCTTCTTCAAAACTACGCCGAAGACCTCAAAGGTGATCTCTTGAGTGGCGCGCTGGAAGTCTGCTCCTCGCTGCAAGCCGCCAGAGTTCCCACTGTGAGCGGTGTCGCGGCTGCCACTTTGCAGCAGTTGGTCAGTAGCATCTTTGAGAAAGTGGTGAACGAGGACCGACATGCTACCGAGGTTGCGGCGTTGGCTGAAGTCAAGGTCGACGATGAGAGTCTGATGCTCCGGCCGGCTGCTCACGATGCTTTCCGAGTGTTCCGCGATCTTGCCCTGGCTGCGGATGAGAAAAAGTCCACCTTTGTTCAGTTCACTTCGTTGTCACAAGAAGCTATCTTGGAGCTCCTCTGGATTTGCATCAACGGCAATCCCCAGCTGTTCGCCTCACATACCGAATTGAGTAGTACAGTGAGATCGCACGTGCTACCTCTTGCCACTCGTGGTCTGTCGGAGAGACTGAGCTTTCCCCTCACATTGCGGTCGTTCCGAATACTGGATCTGGTGCTCGGTCGCTACATTACACGATACCCCGACGATTGCCTACCCGCCATCAGTCTACTTATCGATACCTTAGATCCGGATGCTGTACCTCTATGGAAGCGAGCCATGGCCATGGAGGTGTTCAGAAAGTTCTTCGCAGATGGCAATTTGGTCATCGATACCTATTCGATCTACGACAAGACAGCTGGCAGTAAGCGCATTGTTCAAGACATCATGTCGGCTTTCGTCCGAATGTCATCCGAGAAGCCTTCAGCGATCGGCCTGGGACAGCAGTCGTCCATCCCGGTAGGCTCAACCGCGTCTCGAGACTCGGCAGATCATATTCCACCCGAGATCACCGCCGGAATGGCGGGTCTCATGGGCTCTACGTACACGGTGGCGGAGGCGAATGTCCCCGGGATCAGCTCCCGCTGGAGCATCCCTCGCACTTCTTGTCTAGAACAACTTGACAAACTCGAAGCCCCTTCGGTTCCCGAGACCTATGTCTATGCCCTTGTTTTGGATTGTATGGGCAGTTTGTCAGATAACCTCGCCAAGGTTGTACTGCCGCTGACCGTGCACAACGAGAAGTTCAAGTCCTCGGCAATCAATGGAAAGGCCAGCAGCAATGGCGAGGCAGCCCGAAGGCATCGAACCGAATCATACCAAAGCCGCACAGTCCCACGGAACCCCCTCGAACAAGGGTCAAACGAAGTTCCCGCTCGTGTGCAATCTGTTCACGCTCTTGTGGACTCTTGTTGGCCTGCAGTTTTGGCCACTTCCTCGACGTTCCTGAATGCAGCCCTGGACGACCAGTATTATCGCAATCTTATCAAGGCCTACCAACGCTTCGCGCAAGTAGCTGGTCTTCTGCGGTTGGTGACGGCAAGGGACGCCCTCATGACCACCCTCGGAAAGGCTGCAGTGCCCCCGCACGTAGTCAACGCTACTCAGCCAGAGCCTCTGAAGTCGCCTACTCTCGAGAGCCCTAGCGTGTTCTCAAACCCCAAGAGCTTGCTGAGCATGGACAGCTTTTCGAGTACCGCTTCGCCAATCGAACGTGACAGGAGGCGGTCTTTGGAATCCGCGAGACCAACGCTCACCACTAGAAATCTCCTTTGCTTGAGAGCACTACTCAACCTTGCGATTGCATTGGGTCCCACTCTCGATGGTGCATTCGCCGTCGTTGTGGACGCTCTGCGACAAGCCGACTTGGTCCTTAGTACAACCACCCCTCAGCAGCTCATTCGACAAGGATCGGTAGCATCAAAGCAAGGGCCAGATACCCAGAGCTATGCTCAAGCCTTCAGCAGTGAGGTCACTGCGGTAGAGGGGGCCGCCTCACGGCTGCTCGAGAGCACAGCCGACTACCCCAATGGACCGTTCTTGAGCGTCTTACAAACATTTTGCCGCCTGCTACACGTTAGACAATCAGATGCCTCGCCGGCCTCGCCCAACCGGCAAGTGCAAGTTTCATCACCACCACCAACCCCGACCATGCCGCTTCGATCTTTCTCGGGACTGACTGGACTGAGCATCATGAAAGACATCCAAATGCGGGACTACAAGTTTGTGATCCCTAAGCTCGGCGGTTTGGCGGAGCTAAATATATCGCGATTTGCTTTGGGCGATCCGGTCGAGACTGGCTGGAATCTGCTTGTGGATGAGTTTGTGATTCTGGCCTCGAGCAACAGCAACCCAGTTGAGGCTCGTCGGGCCGCCACAGGAGCGTTATGCAAGCTTGCTGCCGAAGTTGTTGCCGAAGTCATGGAAGACGAAGTGCAGACGAGGACTGTTATTCAAAGGAGGACGCTAGCCACCCTTCTCCGGCTAGTCGATAGCATGTATGAGGACGACGGCGAACTGACAAGCAACGATATCGACGTTCAAAGCTACGTTTTGGAAGCTCTGCAGGCGATATTGCAGCGGTGTGGAGAGTCACTCGTGGCAGGCTGGAACCGAATGATTGGCATCATCAGCAGCGTCTTCGAACGCAACGGAGCCCCACCAATGCGACCAGATGACGAAGAAACACACATTGACTGGATCAATGTGTCCGATGAGTTCGACTCCGTGCAACTCGGACGGACCGCTTTTGCTGCCACGCAGCTCATCTGCTCAGACTTCTTGTCTGCATTACCCACTCGGGTTATGCCTTCTCTGATTGAACTGCTGTTCCGGTTCGCGAAGCAGACTGATGATCTGAACATCTCCCTGTCGACTATCACGATCGCTTGGCATGTGTCGGATTACCTGCTGAGCAATGTCTCGCGCGATGCAATCAGCGAAACCACTCGCCTACTCAAAGAAGCAGATGAATTTGAGGAAGAGGTCCACTCCGCATCTCGCGACTCTCCGGCCGCGCAGTGGTACCTACTCCTCGTTCGATTGCGAAACATCATCAAGACTGGTCACAAGGAGGTTCGAAAGGCTGCGTTCCAGACGGTCTGCAGCATCTTCCACAACAATGGCGATCAATTGCCGCCCGATGCTTGGGACTTGACTCTGCGCAGCGTCGTTTTCAAAATCTCTTTTGACGATGTTATGCTCTATCACTCGGATGACGAAAACGACGAGACGCAAAATCGCATCGGCTTCCACGACGAAAGCATCTCGAGCGCCATTATCGGCGGCACTTCTGTCATTGTCGCGCAGAACCTCCATCACATCGAGCAAGTTGCCCAGCTCCCCAGCTTGTGGGAGGCTTTTCTGAGTCGACTGGAATCGTACTTTGATCTGCAAATACACTCCATCAACGCCGCAGTCTTTCGAGCTCTAAGCTCGATACTTTCGCAGATCACCACAGGCTCGAAAGTCTGGACGGGAGTCATGTACCGCACCCTCGCCCTTTGGCTCAAGCGCAACCCCGCCACAATCGAAGTGAAGGACTCCGAGTCCAATCAAGACAGCTTATCAGCCTACGTAGACTCCGGCACGGAGCTATACCGCCTCACGCAAGAGAGCATGAGCACGTCGCAGACGCGCACACTGGTGGAGAATCTCTACCACGCCATCCGCGCCTCGGCCTCAACCTCGCAATACGCAGTCGACACGAACAAATTAACCACAGTGCAAGGGAAAGCCTTTGACCTCTTGAAAGCAGTTCGCTCAGACCATCCGTCGACCCTCATCGTCGTCGCCGCGAAGCTAACGACGCTGCACCATGATGCGGCAGAGGAGGCACCGCACAGCAACGGCGCGAGTTTCGTCGCCGTGGCGAGCGCGGCGATGGAGTGGCTTGAAGGCTTGGTGCTGTCTAGCGTGGCAGACGAGGAGCTCTACGACAGCGGCGTGGTCGTCAGCGTGCTGGAGAATGTCAATCGCATGGTTGGGCTGAAGTACTTATTCACACTGGAGTACAAGGGGGTATCGATTTGGCGCAAGGCTTCGAATCTCGCGCTCGCACTTGCTGGACCTGTGTTGCAGCAGGTTGGAGCACAGGGTTTAGATCAGGCGGTTATGATTCCAATCTTGACTGAGTTTATTGGGATTGCGACCGGCATGGTCGCTGCGAATGGACTCGAGCGCATCGGTGATTCTACCCGAATCTACGAGGACGAGACCACGGACATTGAGAGTTTCAATTCTCTACGAGCGGTACTTACGCCCCATCTCGGCGGGGCAGAGGTTCCCGATCGATTACGATCCACCTACTGCCAAGCACTCTTCGACGCTTCCATCATCCACGAACCAGAGCCCGGAGAGATTCCAGATACCAAGACACCACCACTACAACACGTCCAGAGGATTCGCCGCGGTCGCGTACGCCGCGTCCCATATGTTCAGCGGGAGAGGATGGCGTACGAATGCCTCTCAGAACTGCTGAAGCTAAGCGGCCAGCAAAGCGAAAGCAAGCTCCTCGCCAAAGCAGCGGCGCCGTTTCTCATCCTGCGTCTGGCGATTCCGCTTCGAGCTTACATTGCCGACCAGCCGCTACGCGGACGCAGACCGCAGCCGTTGTCGGAATTGGAGGAGCTGCTTTTCTGCTTTACCGCCATCAAGGAACTTCGCTGTGGTGAGGAGGTGTTGGGAGGAGCCGATGCGAGCGGTATGGTGATGAGTCGAGACCGAGCTCATTTGCGGTATTTGTATCCGCTGTTGGTCAAGGCCGTCAGCACGGCTGGCGACAGGTGGTCCGGGGCTGACGAAGTTCTCACACCGCTGCAGAATGTGCTTGCGAGCGTCGTACCGATGCAGTAATGTGATAGCATGTAGCTATTACCACGTCGGACGACCCTCATCCTTGATATTCCCAGGTCATCGTGTGGCTGCCGTTTTGCAGGATCGTGTACGCCTGACCATCGAAGCTGCGAGCGGCAATTGCATACCAGTCCTCTCCGACGGATTTTAGCGTTGCCAGTAGAAGCTTTTCGATGAATGCAGATGGCATGAAACCCCGCCATCGAAGTCGCACAAGATCCCGAGTGCTTCCTTCTGCTGATTCGTTGCTGGTGGTGGGTACTTCGTATCGACTGATAGCGGGATCGACATTGTCGCCCTTCTGCACCCGAGGGGAGAGGATGTTGACCAGACTCAGCCATTCCAGCAACTCCTCGGCCGTTTCGTGGTCATTTTCAGACACGTGGTCGGGGAAGGGTGGTATCAAAACGTTGCGTAGAGTCTCCACTTGTGGTTGAGAAGTCTTCCATACCGGCTGGTGCTGCGCGATAGGTCCAGCGCTATCGTTTGGTTCGCGCAGGTTGCAGAAAACCCAGGCGAGGCTGTGATTCAAGACGTTCCGTGCGGCCCAGAGGACTCTTTCGAATCCAGGCTTGCCGCGGACCATAGACGGGAGTCTAAGATTGAGCTCGACCGCTGTTGGCGAATAGTGGTCAGGACAATTACACGCTTGATTGAGCAAAGGCCGCCATCCCCGACTCACCATATCTGACTTTGATGTGCTTCCTTCCGGCACTTGGGATCGGCTTGCCTTCCAACCCCACACGCTCAAACGTTGGTCTGTCAATTTCCAGGCGCAGGATGCCATCGGATAGTGAGAAGACAGGGTCCACGCCTGGTCTACCTTCAGAGAGCATTAAGATGTTCCCTGTTGAGCTTAGCCTAGATTCGAATTGATCGGAGACGATAAGATGGACTCACCGGTCTTGATGTAGGCATTGAAGAAGTCACCGGTGAGGATGTCTTCAAGCTTGAGGTAAACTTTGGCGAAGTGAAGAGTCCCGTCTTTGGCATTGCTCAAGACCTTTTGCAGAGTTTCGGCGCTTGGGTTGGGAAGCGCGATGTCAAGCTGGTGGGTCTGGTTAGAATTCATCCGGTGGTGCCGAGGCAGCATAGGCTTACAGTATGAGTGAAGGTATGGGCGAGGATTGTAGAGAAGGGTTTCTTCTTGCGTGGGATCTGAGCATGATCGATATATGCTGCGAGGGACGAAGAGGTGAAGTAGCATTTCGGGGGCGACTTTTCGTCCTTGTTCAAGAGGAACATTTTGTTGTTGGTGTCGTGCGGTGACCACCGAATGGACCCAATGATGCTCTCCGCCCATCGACATGCAGGAAGGCAGTGGGTACAACACAAATTAATTGCAGGGCTGAAGTCGGATGATTGGGTAGATGTATGGCCTCAGGCACCAACTGCCCCCGAAGCAGTTAGCGCAGAGACGAAGGTTCTGGACTGGTCCGACGGGAAGGGGCTCGGCCCGACGCAGATTTCGTCAGTTGGGTCGGGACTCGGAGACCTGCAGGGCATGAGCGACGGGCGAGGACGTCAAGGTGTTCAAGGTGTCACAAGCATATGTTCATCGACGCCATGCTAGGAGTCACCTTGCCTTGTCTTCTTCATTCGACGCACAGCAACGGCTCTTTGAATACAGTTAGCAAGATAAGCGACCTTGGACGCACCTTCCCTGTTTGAGTGGAGTGAGGGCCGGCAAAGACAAGCGCGGTACGCTTCCTCCACTCCCAAACTCACGTGCAGCTGGGCGCTGGACATCAAGGTTGCCAAACCCGCGCATTCGCTCACTCACTCCTCCTCCTCCCGCCCGCACCTCGCCATGCCGTGCTTTTCGCCGGCATTGCCCTGTCCTGCTCTCCCGGCCACATTGATGAAATTCCCCGTCTCCGAGCCGCGGTCTGGTTCCCTTCGACATTCTTCTGCGGTGCCTGGAAGTGCAGACCTCACCTCGTCCGCTCCCTCCTCTGCCCGGCAATTGGGGCACAAGATGCCCTGCAGCCTGACGGCCGGCCCTTCATCAGTCAATCTGGAGCTCGGAAGCACTTCCTGATCCTCGGCCCTCCAGCAGTGCGAGAAGTCACTGCTCGCTCACCATTCTTTTTGCCCATTCCCCCATTCAACCGTCTCCAAAGCCATGGACTTCTCTATCCCGGGTGTTCCCATCCCGGAGAGCGACCTCCGCCATGCCCCTCCCCCGCAACACCAAGGCCTCCCTTATTTCGTCCAGCACGACGACGGCGGCATGATGCTGGACTCCGGCTTTGATTCCTCCTACTCCACCATGGGCGAGGATGATTTCGCTGCTGCCTTTCCGCCATTTCCGCCGTGCGACGACTGCACACCTGTTACCAAAACCAACATTCCGCACCACCACCACCCTTCCGGACGACTCGCCGGCGCCTCGGCCCAATTAGCCGGCCACTTTTGCTGTTCTTGGATCATCCACGACCAGCCTTGCTACCTCTGCTTCGAGTCTGCCGAGGCCCTGGACAACCACATCAAGAACGACCACGCGGGAAAGGACGGCACGTATCGCTGTCTATGGCACGACTGCTCCAAACATGACACCTCCACCCAAACCATCGGGCCTATGAATTTCGGCAACAAGCCCAAGCTTATGAGACACGTGCACAGCCATACCGGCTACAAGCCCTTTCCCTGCCCTTTCCCCGATTGCGACAAGGGCTTCGTCACGAAAGAGCAGCTGAAGAACCACGAGACCACCCACACCAAGTCGCGCAAGTACAAGTGCGAGCAATGCGGCAAGGCCTTTGCCGTCAAGTCCGCCCTCACCACCCACATCACCGCCGTGCACGACGAAAAGAAGATCCACAGCTGCGAGATTTGCGGCAAGGCCTTTGCCGACAGCTCCAATCTGTCCAAGCACAAGCAGACCCATTTCCGCGACAATAGCGCCAAGAAGCAGCGTAGCAGACGAAGCACTACCACCACCAACACCAACACCATCAGCACGAGAAGCTCTCCATCCATTGCCACCCCATCCGCCGAGCCGGCCACACCCGTCATGCACGTGCCCAGTCTCCAACAATTTGCCCTTTCCTCAGGCATGATGGCTCCGCCCGCTGCTCCCAAGCAGCCCTCCGCGCCAAACTTCTTCAACCCCCTCCCCGCAGCCTATTGCTCCGTGTCCACCACCTCCTCGGCCGGCTCGCCACTCCGCGACGCCTTCGATCCCAGCTACTACTGCTGCGACGAGCAGTGCCCGGCACCAGTCGGCCCCGCCACGCCCTGCGACTCCCCCGAGGAATGCAGCCTCGAAGGCTTCTGCGACCTGCCCGAGTGTCTCGGACAGACCGACCACGACACGGGCATATCATCAGCCGGCACATCTGCGCTAGGCTGCGCATGCGGCGAAGACTCGCCCCTCTCCCCCCATCAGATCGAGCAGCTGCGCAATTTCCACTCGGCCGCGATGGCTCCGTGGGACGCGGGCAATGTTCCGGGAGGTGTTGGGTTTGTGCATGCCGGCGCTGCTCACGCTCACCCTCCCCGCCAACATCACCAGGATGTCCGGAGCCAGTACTACGATATGCAGGGGAGTCTACGATGATATCACTCACGGCAGTACCTTATACATTTCAGCCCTCAGTGGGCAATGTGGCTTCTGCTTGGCTTAGCGACGGCGCTGGCGGCTTGTTTGCTTTTCAAATCCTCTCTACGATCGGAGCTTTCTTGACAATGGGGTGTAGTAAAAGCACTCTCGGACCGGAGAGCTGTTTCAACAGGAAGTCAACTGAACGCAGGCTGGCATAATTTTCTAGCCTCGAGGAATATTGTGATGAGAACACGTTCAACCACCTTGTTACATCTCTTCCCTTGATCCTCTCATACTCTTCATCACATCATCCCTCACTCCCTCTCACCAATCCAACTCACAATCCCTCCAAGCCTCAAAGTCCTCAGCCTGATACTCCCACTTCTCGCTCACCTCCTGCGCCCACGCTTTCGATTTCAAAGGGGAGGCAAGCCCCTTGCGGAGACGGCGGGCGTGCATGCCGAATGCACCTAGACGTTCTGGTGATCGGGAGGAGCAGCGAGTGGGGGTTCGTTTGTTGATGCGGTTGGTGAGCTTTCTTTCTTGTTTGCTGGTGGCGGAGTACGGTGTAGGTGGTGCTTTGTCGTCGATTTGGGTGTCTTGATTGTGATTGTGAGTGCTTAGGTCTGTTCCTCCGTTCCCTCGTTTTGGCGTGAGCGGTTCTAGCTTTTCGTCCTTTCGCTTGGGCGTGGAGATGATGTATGAATCTTCCATAATATTAGTATAAGAGGATCACCGGCAGGAGGGCCTCAGCTCACCGAGTTCCTCCTCGTTCAGTTCGGGTTCTTCGATGCTTTTGTTCGCAATGTCATCTGCGTTGGGAGTGTCTCGTTTTGGACGTTGGTCTGCCATCTTGAGTGCTGGTGATCATGGAGCAGGCGTGTGCCATGTCAAGAGCGAGGAGAGCGAGGTGTGAGAATGAAGGACTGGCTTGCAAGTGAAGCTCACGCGAATGACGGGCGTGGCAATTCAGGGAGGATGTCAAGTGAAGGTGACATGTGAAAGTGAGAGTGAGCTTCCAAGGGAAGCGCTGAAACGAGGAGTGTAGAAGAGAAAGGACGAAGATCGAGGACACATTGGCAGAACCACTGGGGAGCTTCGGACGCGCTATAGACCTGTGTAGAAGCGCTCGTCCGCCGCGTACATGCGTTTCCACAGTCCACTGGTACTCCAGTCCGTTTCTAGCCCCGCCCCATTTCGCCGTCGCTATGCATCGTGACTAGCCAGCCTCAGGGACGTTCGTCATTCGACTGTCGAAAAATCGCGGGAGCAATCAGTCCGCATTACCACCCGGGACCAATCCGCCACGCACCCCAAACATCTTCCCGGACACAGTGGCGGCAAAGGCATCGACCTGTCGCGAGTACTGCTCCACCTGCCTTCCCACCAGCAAACTCTCCAGCCGGCTCGGTTCCTGCGGCAGTTTGAACAGCTTCGTCCACTCGGTCTCGTCGAGGAGCGGCTGCTTTTGTTGCTGCCGCAGTTGGTTCTCTTGCTTCCGCTTCGTCTGCCATGCTGTGATTTTGGCTTGCTCGCGAGCCAGCGAGCGCTGGTAGTACTGCGCGTTGTTCTGCTCGATTTGGTGGGCTTCGATGCTGTCGAGGAGGAGGTCGGTGGTCTTTTCGAGGAAAGGGTCGATGCTTAGGTCGAGGGCGTCGAGGTTTGGTGCGAGGGGATTTGAAGTGGTGTATGGGTCGTGAGAGAGATCGGCGAGCGAAGAGGGGAAGTCGAGGGTGGCTTTCTCCGGGGGCGGGGTGGGAAGGGAGTGGAGGAAGGAGGTGAGGAGGTGAGAGTTGTGGATCTGGATGGGGATCTCGATGAGGATGTCTTGGTAGCGAAGTCCGGATTTTTGTAAGCTGGAAAGCGTCGTGTTAGTCTGTGCTCTGCAACATGAGTTTGGAGACCGGCATACCTTTCGGTTGAGAACTTTGCCTCTTTGTAGCTCGTCATGAAGCTCTCGCTTAGCCTGTACGCCTTCAGGCTCAAGCTGCCGGAAGCACTCCGACTGACATCAAACACCAGCGCGACCGACGTCCGCTCATCCGCCTGCTTTTGAAGGAAAGCCTGGTTCTCCACAAAGTTCAAGTTGACAAAGTTGCCCATGCTCGTGCTCGTGTACCATCCGACACTCTGAGCGTCGACGTTGACCTCGCGCATCAACTTGATCATCTCATTCTGATACCCCACGTTGCTCTTTGCGCGCGGTGCGGCGGCGGCGAGCGCGGCGGCATCGGCTTGGTAGTATTGGTCCTGCTGGGATTGCTCGGGGACGGATGCGGGGAAGGGAAAGCAGTTTGTGACTTGGAGTTGCGTGCCGGCAGACGAAGGGATGTCCATTCCGACCAAGCAGCCCGTGGCGGGCGTGGGGAAGGCGGAAGTGCTGTGCTTGATGATGCGCATCACCACGAGCGCTTCGATCTGCACTTCGCGGATGGGCGAGGCGTTTGCCGCGGAGTCAGCCATGCTGGGCAGCGTTGAGGTCGTCTGGCTGGCCTGGGGATTTTAGGGGAAGCCGTGGAAGTCGGGGATGGCGTGGATCGGGGGGTTGCGCAGACTCTGGCTCTGATCTTGGGGAGTTTGAAATTGTCGGGAATTTCGCGTGCGGTCGTCGTCGTCCAGAAGTGGGAACTCAGCCGAACTGGGTGTGGTCTGTCCTCATTGGTTGGCGGTCGCGGGCGCTAGCGGGAGTCGCAAAAGTGCTTCTAAAGTAGTTAATTTCGAGGAAGTGCAAGGCGGAATTCCCGAGAATCGCAGAAACTGCGAATTTCGGCATTCTCGTTCTTCGGACGTTCGATAGATAGGTTTCGGACCATGACATGAGCTAGGTAATGCTGGTGGTTCCAGTCATGGAATGTCGCGATGACCAAGCGTGGCATACGCCCTTCATGTTCCCCAAGAAGTATCCGAGAGGCGTGTAGTCGGGAGATCGCGGGGCAGTTGCTTATGAATTGCATCATGCCCGGTCACTGAATGTTGTCTTTGACAATACATAAACCGGCAACATCTCATGTCAATATTCGCCCGCAGGTCCTTCTGTCCAAACAGAGTTGTTCAAGGACGAGCATCGAATATTCGCACACGAAGTGAAGTCTGCCGTTCTACTCTAGCGACCCGAGTCCAAGCTGTCACTCAACTTCGCACGTCCAAGATGTCGACAAACGGCACGACAAACGGAAGCAACAAAGAATTGGATCCCAACCAAGGAGGCGATGCGAACAAGAAGACTTATCACAAACAGCCCACCGGCGAGGCTCTCAAGACCGCCAACGCGCACTCGGCCGACAACGAGCTCACATTGTACGGCAGCTGCTTTTGTCCCTTCGTCCACCGAGTCTGGATCTCACTGGAGCACAAGGGACTGCCATATGCCTATCGAGAAGTCGACGTGTACAGGAAGCCCAAAGAGCTCACAGATATTAATCCCCGCGGCCTTGTGCCGGCTCTCCGTCATGGCGAGTGGGGCAGCTATGAGTCGACGGTGTTGATGGAGTATCTCGAAGATCTGGACAAAGGCAAACCTCTGCTTCCCCAAGATCCCAAGCTGCGAGCTGAGAGCCGCCTCTGGTCTGACCATATCAACCGCCACATCATCCCCGCATTTTACCGCTACCTGCAAGCCCAGGACTCCGAGGATCAGGTCAAGTTCGCAGGTCAACTACGCGAACAGATTGCCAAGCTGGTTGATGCCGCGGATCCTCAAGGTCCCTTCTTCCTCGGTGACGAGCTGACGTTCGTGGATGTGCAGCTCGCCCCGTGGATTGTGCGCCTGGGCAAAGTACTGAAGCCCTACCGCGGTTGGCCAGACCCAGAGCCGGGAAGCAGATGGGAGAAATGGGTGAAGGCGGTGGAGGCAGCGGGACCTGTCCAGCGTACGACGAGTACCGATGAGTTATACTTGGACTCGTACGAACGATACGCTGAGAACAGGCCGAACACGAGTCAAGTGAGGGAGGCGATCAATTCGGGGATGCAGATGCCGTAGAGACAACGTCGATCTCAGAGATCGTTGCTGTGCGAATATCGAGACTCTACTCCGTCACTTCTTCCCGTCTCTTGTTTGGAGACCTCGAAGAATGCTGCCATTGAATTACCCCGCGCAACGCTTAGTATCGTTAAGGTTGCAACCTTTTTGATGACAAGCTCCCGTCACCCCACGCCCGGCAATGAAGCTGCAGGTTGGCAGGCTAAAGCCTAAACCTACCTAACCTTCACCCATCGTGCGATCGGCAGGGACAGGGGGAGAGGATAAGCGACAGTGGCCGAAGGGATGCGGAGAGAGGGTTTCGGGCGGCCAGCTGGTTGGCAGCACTCTGTGTTGTTGTTGTCGCGCAGACCAGAGTCGCATTTATAGCCACCAACAACCAACACAGCAACACAATGGGTCTCGATGTCGATAGCCTTCTCGTCCCCTTCCTGGGGGCGTTGCAGGCGTCTGTCGCCGTGCTGCTGACCATCTTCTCCGGCATGCTGGCGAGACAGTTCAGCCTGATCTCGGAGGAGTCGTCAAAAGACGTCTCCAGGATGTGTGTGAAGCTGTTCCTGCCCGCTCTCTTGATCGTAAACGTCGGGTCGGAGTTGCATTTGGAGACGGTACGTCGGGATGGCCGGTTTGGGTAAAGGAGCACGCGAGTAACCAGCAGCAGGGCTTCCGCTATCTCGCCATCCTCATCTGGGGCATCACAACTACACTCGTCTCCCTCGCCTTCGCCAGCGTCACGACGCGCGTTTTCAAGCTCCCGAGTTGGGCGACGCTGGCCATGACGTTTAACAATACCACCAGCCTGCCGCTCCTGCTCGTCAGCTCGCTCGCGACCACCAACCTGCTCGACGGACTCGACAAGGTCGGCGGCGCGACGTCCCGCGCAAACTCCTACTTCCTCGTCAACTCCATGGTCAGCAACTCCCTCACCTTCGCCATCGGCCCCAGGATGCTCAACGGCTTCGACGAAGACGGGCCCTACGACAACTGCAAAGCCGACGACATCGACGAGCAGATCGACGCCGAAGCGCGCGAAGCGGAGGAGGAGAACGAAGAGACGTCCCTCCTCCCGAGCCGCGTGGTCAGCGGCGGCACCAGAGCGCAGTACTCGGTGTACAAAAAGGGCGTGCACCTCCTGCACCGCCTGCCGCCCTGGGCGCAAACGACGCTCGACTTCCTGTACCAATTCGTCAACCCGCCCGTCATCGGCGCCGTCCTCGGCGCGACCATCGGCCTCGTGCCCGCGCTGCACCGCCTGTTCTTCAACTCGCAGGAGGACGGAGGGTACTTCAACGCCTGGCTCACGTCCGCGCTGAAGAATGTTGGCGGCCTGTTCGCCGCGCTGCAGGTGGTGCTTACGGGGGTTAAACTCTCGCAGTCCCTCGTGCGGATGAAGAACGGCGAGCAAGGCGGTACTCTCCCCCCGTGGACGTTTGCTCTCATCACCGTCTTTCGCTTCTTCATCTGGCCTGCCGTCAGTATCCCAATCATCTACCTGCTGGCCAAGAAGACGGCGTTGCTGGGCGACGATCCCATCTTGTGGTTTACAATGATGATGATGCCTACCGGACCTTCAGCCCTGATACTCACAGCGCTGGCGGACGTGAGCGGGGCGGAGGAGGAGCAGAAGTTTACGATTGCAAAGTTCTTGACGGTGAGTCGTTCATGGGAGAAGACGTTGACTGATGGCTGGGCTAATCATATCGTGCAGGCTACGTATGCCATCTCACCCATCATCTTCTTAACGGTCGTGGGGAGTTTGAAGGCGGCTGAGGCTGCTGCGGGTGTCTGATGCGGCACCCCGGTCGTCCTTGTCGGTGTTGGATAATCTACGGCCCGCAGATCTTTTTCCAGATACCCTGTCCTTCGCACGTCTGGGGAGCAGCGTGCGATGCGAGTGTTTGTTAATGGAGCTTCTTGGAGAAAACACCTTGTCTCGCTCAGGCCGGCCGTGCATCGTTCCACCGGCTCCACACAGAATGTGATCTAATTGAGAGGAGGTCAAGATGTGGATGACAGTTGATATATAAAAAGGTCGACTACAGCATACACGAGTCGTGAGCCACCGCCAGCAGAGTCTACACCCATGCACACCACGCCCAAGCTCCATCCTGCTCATTGCGCGTTCCAAGCTCTCTCTACAAAAGAGATGTACACTTTGAACACCTGCACTGATACAACCCCTACTACGTCTCGTGAATTTACGCCGCGGCCGCTGCGGCCTGTTGGGCCGGCGGGACATGTCCGAAGACATCCTTGTACTCGGTTGAGTATCGGCTGCGGTCTTGGGACTCGAGATCTTTGTACTTCTGTAAAAGCAAGAAGAAACGTCAGCACAACGAATGCCTAGATTTTCACCGAACAAGGGAAATTGAATTGCTCACCTGCTTCTCACTCTCATTCAGCGTCTTCCATTCCTGCGATATCAGCTTCGCCCGCTCGGCCACTGTGATATTCCGGAAGTCGCCGCTGGCGTTTCGATTGATGGAGAATTGAATGTACGCCCTCAACGGCTGCTTGACGGCGCGCTCGTCGTGGATGAGGGGATAGCGGGTCTTGGTGCCCTTTGCGGCGGGTTGGGTGCGTTTGAGATAGTTTCGCGCGCGATTGGCGGCTTGAATCACGTCCGGGGGGTGCGACTCCACCCAGCGTTTGTACTCGGCTTGTTGTGTTTGCTTCTGTTGTTGGGCGAGATGATTGTAATGCTGCAAAGCCATGGTTAGTCTTGTGGGTATGGAGATAAGGGGGGAATGGCTCGTCTTACTTCAATATCCGCGGGCGACAAGGTCTTCCACTCGCCATTCGCTTCCTTCAATGCCTCTGGCGCAGATTGCCCGGCGCCGACCTTTCGCCCTCTCGTATGCTCCCCGATGAAGACATTGTACGCCGTGACCCGCTGGCCGGTGGTGGGCGGCTTCAACGCGGTCTTCTTCAGCTCCTTGATCTTCGTGCTGGCGGCCTTGGCTTCCTTCTTCGCTTGCTGCTCCGGCGTCAACACCTTCTTGACCGGCTTCTTAGGTGCAGCCTTCTTCTTCGCTTTTGCGGAGGCCTTGCGGGCCTGCACCCGTTTCTTGGCTTCACCGCCATCAGCTGATCTGGCGTCGCGTTTGACCGCGCGCTTCACGGGCCGCGATGGCTCGCCGACTGCTGTTCTCGGTCGTCCGGGAGTGGCATAGGAGCGTAATGACGAGAAGACGGTCGCACGTGAGGCGAGATCTTGGAATGTAGCCGGGCGGAGGGCGAGACGACGCGTGGGGCCACGCAGCAGCGTGTTGGTGACCTGGCGGCCGAGCATTGTGGTTTGATGTTTCTTTGGCCGAAAAGTCGATCGTCGCGAGACTCTCCTCGATGGGTGACGCGTCGTGCCCAGTAGCGGATTGTCCCTTGATTGAGTGTGTAGGAGTTCAGGTCTCCAACAACTGGGTCGTCGCGTGAGATGGCCGGTTCGTGGCTGGGAGGAGCTCCGCATCATGCCCGCCTTCGCTTAGACTTCGCGGGAGTCCCCGCCTTGGTGAACTCTAATTCCGGTTTCAGCGCGCAGAGTGCAGCGCAAGGCTCGGGCTAGATACGTGGGGCATTTACCTTGTCCATCGAAGGTATATGTTGGACTCTATCAAAACAATCTATCATGGCGAAGATATGTAGCTACTCCTCGCGCGTAGCGTCGGTCCAAACTTGTAGAACACCCAGGGTACCGGCAGCATGGCTAGGCTCGCGAAACCCAATAGACTGCTGGCCCAGCCCACACCAAGTGCTGTGTACATCTGTACAATGAACAACGGAATAGTTGCCCCGAAGGTATAGCGCGCAAAGCTGTTGGCTGCCGTCGCGCTTGCTGCGTATAGAGGCCTGTAGACGAGGTGTCAGCTCCAAGGCTCTTGACCTTTGTGAAACACCAACGTCGACTTACCCATAGACCTGATTGACGTAGAGAGTTGCCGCCGAGAACACGAGGATATTCCCATATGCGTATACAGCCTCGGCAATAACCGGACAGATCCAGTGGACTCTCTCTTGTACAGACCAACCAAACCAAAATAACGACACGGGAAGACAGACGGAGCCGACCATTGCGACGTACAAGCGCTCCTCTGGCACGGAACCGGTGCTCTGCCCAGTCTCCTTAGCCCTCGCCATCCGTCGCTGGGAGGAGACTCGGGTAAAGAGTATTATGGACGCACAGCCGATCATTGAGCCGACCCCTAGTCCCAAGAAAGTCAAGCTCTGGAGCAGTTAGCATCGTGTTAGGGCGGTGTTTCAGGTATTCTGATATATCTCACCGTCGAGCCTATACCGAAGCCGTAGGCCTCGGCGAAGACGAACGGAAAGGCTGCGAAAAAGGCATACAGCATGCCGAAGTTCAGGGCAATGTAGAGGGTGAAGAGGCCGACGACAGGCTCGGTGCATATCATATGCAGCGGCCGAATCAATATCTTCGTGGTGAAGTCGTGAAAAGCCTGCCGTCTCGTTCGCTGCGGCTCGATGGACTCTTCGCCGCTGCGTCGAGCCCTTTGCTGTAGAATCTTGGCTTTGTAGGTTTCTTTCATTGCGAATGAAGGCAGCAAAACGGCGAGGACGAAGAACAGCATGATCCATTGAGTCCACCGCCAGCTTTCGCCAAGGGTAATATATGCGCCCATCACAGGCCTGACGTGTATGTGTCAGCGGAACAAGAATGCACGTAAACCGAGCTGCACAGCTTACCCGATCGCCGGGCCCAAGAATGGCGAAAGCACATACACAGCCCAAGGGATGGCTCGTTCGTGAGGCGCCCACAGATCAGCTAGCGAACCGCCCCCAATGCTAAGGCCTGGACTGCCGAAAACCCCGGCAAAAAAGCGACAGATCGTGAGGGAGGCGATATTCGTGGAGAAGCCTGCTCCAAGCGTAAATAGCGCGAAGCCAGTCATCCCGACCTGATATACCCGTCGCCGGCCGAAATTCTCGCTGGATGGTCCAGCTAGCAAAGGGCCGGCACCGAGTCCTAGCGTGTACAAGACAAACGGCAAGAGAGAGACCTCGCGTGAGACGTGGAGATCGCGTTGTATTTCCGCCAGAGCTGGAGTGATGATGGAAGAGCCCGTAGTGCACACGAGCGCGGTTGCGGCAGGAATAAAGGTGTGGTATATTCTCATGCCTTTGGACCAGTTGTAGGGGTTTGCTGGATCGTCAGGCCCATCCCAATCGAGCACCACCATCCTCTGAAACGAAGGACGCGTGCTGCGAGCAATGTCTGGAGTTGAGGTTAGTGCCGTAAACGGCGGTGTCAGAGGTATTGCTCACCTCTGGGTCTGAAATTTTCAATTACAAGTGCCGGAAACAGCAAGTAGCGTTCGATAACGCCCTCGCATGGCTTATCATCGTGAGCGGTCCGGTTTGCCGTTGTCACATTGTCAAGAGGCTCTGTATACCGCGCTTTCAGAATCGCCGAAGGGCGAGATCAGTAATCGGACTTTTGACCGAGCTTCGTCAAACACGCCAATCTTGTGCAAACATCACTAGTTGTCAGAGCTACATTGGGCGCCCTCTTAGACAAGGCGCAATCCCGTGGATTTTCAACAATCTTTTGTAGTACCTGACGTTATTATGCGGAAGCGCGCATGACGAGCCTTTGGAGATGTCGTCTTTCGGTGCCAAGACTTGAATCTTTAACGATGACTAACAATCTCGCGCTAGTGGGATCTGCTTCACATGATCCTCGAAACTTCAAAGTTGTTTTACACCTCACAAACATCACCTTCCGTCAACGTCTTTCACGAGTTGGCATCACAGCAAGAACGCGGCTGTGAGAGGCTGACTGATCTGAATGGTTCATCGGTAAGACTTGCATCGTCCACATCCTTCCACGTGCACCACGGCGGAGGAAAGGCAGTGAGCGAGCGGGCAGGCGGCAAGGCAGCAGGACAGAGGCAGCGGGAATCGGAAGAGGAGCAGGGGCGGAGTGAAGGTTGCGTTGAGAGTGTGTGGGTGACAGAGCGACAAACAGGGGGAAGTACGACGTTGTGAACAGTTCGGCCATCAAAATGGTCCGCTCACCACCCCCCAGAAGCAAGTACGACCATCGCGGCGGGCGGCAGGACTATCGCGACAGACGTGATGGCGACTACCGACAGAGGGTAAGCAGTCCTGAGAGACCTTCTGTGCGCACCGCACCGCGACGGCAAGCTCTAACATTGGCGCAGCCCGCATACGACCCTCGCTACGATGCGCGCTCTCGTGATCGTTCCCGCGACAGATACGAAGACCGTAATCGATCGAGGAGGGAGTATTCGAGGGACAGGAAGAGGTCACGCGAGAGGTCTCCGGTAAGAGACAGACGCCACGACCGGAGCAGAGACAGATACCGTGATGATCGCGGGTACGACGACCGCGACAGGAAGAGAGCCAGGCGCGATGACTTCTCGCCCCCACGCCACTCTCGTCGTGACGACAATCGAGACCAGCAGCGACCTTCCAGCAGCAGGAGCCATGATGTGAGTCTTTCAAGCCTACCACCGCCCTCTCGAGCCGAGCTAAACAAGCAGTCCACTGCCGAGGTCGACCCTGCCGTAGCAGAGGAGGAAAAGAAGGCGCGACTCGCAATGAAGGTCGATGCGTGGAAAAAGAAGAAGCTCATGAAAGAGATGCAAGAGGGGAAACACATTGGAGCGGCCGACTCCCCAAGTGGGACTTCAGCGGCATCGCCTGGCCTCATGTCGGCATCATCCACCGCACCTCAGTCACCAGCCATGGATACAGCAGCACCCGCCGTCCCTTACGCTGGCAAATTCGATCACAAAGCCATTGCCAAGCGAGCTGCGGCAGCGCTGGAGAAGCGCAAGGCGGCGTTGGGAGGCGACGTTGTCATTCCCAAGTCAGCAAACGAAACTTCTAACAAGCCTAGTTCCACTGCGGCTGACATCACCAAGGCCGCTCCCACTCGTCCTGTCGGCGGTGAGTGTTCTCTGCCCATGATGTCCGAATCCGAAGTACTGACAAATCACGAAGGCTCTGCACCAATCGATGCCAAGTTTACTGGTTTCGGGCTGAACAAAGCACAAGCTGAAGCTTCGAAGGACGTGCCAATGACTGGCTCCAAAGCAGCTGCACCCCTCGACGAAGATGAAGAGGTGCAGCGCAAGTTAGAGAAGCTCCCCGACATGCCTGCTCAATTCGATACTGGCGATGCTGCGCTCGCTAATGTGGTAGATTACCAAGACGAAGGCGAGGGCATTCGATCGGATGAGGAGGAAGCTGAAGCGGCTCGTGAAGCAGCTGTCAAGCGCGCCGAGCAGGCTCAAGCTGAGCAACAGGAGATCACCATGACCGATGTCGCAGCTGCCCCGCCCACCCAGCAAGTGACTGCAGATGTCGAGCCAGACAAGATGGAGGAGGACGAAGAGATCGATCCACTCGACGCTTTCATGAGCGGGTTGACTCAGCCAGCGGAAACCACTGGTCCAAATCTCGCCATCGGCAAGGGAAAGAAGAAGCAACCACAAATCTTCAACAGTGATGACGAGGAGGCGGATCTGGACGCTATCGGGACCGGCGCCGAAGACATATTTGCGTTGGCGGCCAAGCGCAAGAAGAGAGAGATGCCCACCATCGACCACTCGAAAGCGGAATACGAGCCTTTTCGCAAGAACTTCTACTCCGAGTCCGTCGAGTTATCAGACATGACCGAAGAAGACGTCGATGTCTTGCGCGCCGATCTCGACAATATCAAATGCCGCGGTGTCGATGTTCCGAAACCGATTGTGACGTGGTCTCAAGGAGGATTTGGCACTCAGATTCTGGATGTGATCCGCGAGCAAAAGTTCGAGAAGCCGACGGCAATCCAGTCGCAGGCCTTACCTGCCATCATGTCCGGACGCGATGTCATCGGTGTCGCAAAGACCGGATCCGGAAAGACGCTGGCCTTTCTTCTGCCCATGTTTCGGCATATCAAAGATCAGCGACCGTTGGAGAATCTGGATGGTCCCATTGGACTCATTCTGGCGCCGACGCGGGAGCTGGCAACACAGATTCATCGCGACTGCAAACCGTACCTCAAGGCTCTCAACCTGCGCGCAGTCTGCGCTTATGGTGGCGCTCCGATCAAGGACCAAATTGCGGAGCTCAAGCGCGGCGCTGAGATTGTTGTTTGCACTCCTGGACGCTTAATCGACCTGCTGGCCGCAAATGTTGGCCGCGTTACCAACCTGCGTCGCGTCACATACGTTGTCCTGGACGAGGCGGATCGCATGTTCGACATGGGGTTCGAGCCACAGATGCAGAAGATATTGGGCAACATACGCCCTCAGCGACAGACGGTGCTCTTCTCGGCCACTTTCCCGCGGAACATGGAAGCCCTTGCACGCAAAGCCCTCAACAAGCCGATCGAAATCATGGTGGGCGGCCGAAGCATCGTGGCGCCGGAGATTACGCAAATCATCGAGGTGAGGGCAGAAAACACGAAGATGCGCCAGCTTCTCAAATACCTTGGAGATCTCCACGGCGACGATGATGACGTGCGTTCGCTGGTGTTTGTGGATCGACAAGAGACTGCCGACCGCCTGCTGTCTGAGCTCTGGAAATACAATTACCCGACTGTGTCGATTCATGGCGGTCGCGACCAGTCTGATCGTGACGATGCCATCGCCGACTTCAAGAACGGCGTGGTCCCGGTGCTGATTGCGACTTCTGTGGCTGCCCGCGGCCTAGATGTCAAGCAACTGAAACTCGTCGTCAACTACGACTCCCCCAATCACGGCGAGGACTATGTCCACCGCTGTGGACGTACTGGCAGGGCTGGTAACAAGGGCACAGCCGTGACCTTTGTCACTCCCGAGCAGGAGCGCTTTGCACCATTCCTCGTCAAGGCGTTGACTGATGCCAACCAGCCGGTGCCGGACGACCTGCAGAAATTGAAGGACGCATTCGATGTGAAGGTCAAGGCTGGACAGGCGAAGAAGAGCGGCTCCGGCTTTGGCGGCCACGGCATTGAGCGCCTCGAAGCAGTCCGTGACGCCAAGCTTGCTGTGCAGAAGAAATCGCACAAGACGGGTGACGAGCCGGACGACGATGATGACGAAGCGGAGAAGAAGAAAGACGATGCCAAGAGCAAGGCCGACAACATGATTGCAAAGGCCATCGGCGCGGTGAGAGACCGCGATGCCATGCAAGACGTCGTATCCCAGCAATCGGGTGACATCATCCCCGTCTCCCTCGCCGACCATCTTGAGAACGCGATGAAAGTGCAAAAGGCGGAAGTGGCGCCACCCCCTACCTTCAACCCTAACGATCCGCTGGCAAAACTGCACGCTCGCGCCGCCAGCATCAACAACCGCTTGGGCACCAAGGGTGTGTATCGCCAACCGTACGCAGCATCTAACCGTCTAACATCTCGAGCAGGAGCGACGCGCCCCGGCGTACCCATCGACAACCGCGGGCCCGACGCCGGCGCCTTCCACGCGACGCTGGAGATCAACGACTTCCCGCAAAAGGCGCGCTGGAGCGTCACGAACCGCACGAACGTGGCGAAGATTCTCGAGGCGACGGGCACGTCCATCACCACCAAGGGCACCTTTTATGCTAAGGGCAAGGAGCCGGAGGCAGGTGGGATGCCGAAGCTGTATATTCTCGTCGAGGGCGATACGGAGGTGCTGGTGGAGAATGCGATGAAGGAGTTGACGCGCTTGTTGAAGGAGGGCACGATCATGGCGATGGAGAGTGAGGGGAGGCAGGGGACTAGTGGGAGGTATAGTGTTGTTTGATGGGAGGAGGGATGCTGATGATGATGATAGCACGAGGTGGGTCTATTTTCGGGTTTGCGTTTGCATGTGCAAAAGCGAAGGAGTTTGCGGCCGTCTGGCCTGCTGTTTTGTGTGGAGGATTAAGGTAGTCTAAGGCTGGACTTGGGACGCTGAGTCTCATAGTCGCCGAATCAGGAGAGAGTCTTCGAACGCTTCTACACCTAATCAAGCCTCGTGTTCTGCGTGGGCGAGAAGGAAGGTCCTTCTTGCTTACTGCTGTGCGAAGCACAAGGCTACCTCGATCACGTGAGCAGTATAATCGCCTTGAAACGCCACTACTTGAGCTCCCCTGTGCAAGTCACCTCAACAAAGCCATCTTGACGGATTCAACCCACATATTCCACGCCGCGAGGTAGGGCAAAGGACAAAAGAGCGGACGAATCCCGCACTAAGATTAATTGCGTCCTCCTTTTCGGCATATCCACCACAGCAATCCAACCGCATCTTCGCAAGCTGGACATTGCCCCCATCGGGACTGTGCCGCAATCGCGCAACGCGTCGTCTCGACACAGTGAGGGGTTGCGTGAGATCCGAGACCAGCGACATTTTCAAAGTTCAATGGTCGTGATCAGCTGGTGAGCATGTTTCACGCGGGTACGAGATTGGGCGGGAAGTTTGAGGATGGGTGCAGTCGCATCGGGAGGGCTAAACTCTCGCATGATTTCCTGGGCGTGATCGAAGATGCGGTCCGCGTTAGGGGTGGGCGTAGCGTGGTGTGTGGGGACGGGCGCCGTCAAAACTTGCCCCCTGCAGAGAGGCTGCGTGCCACCGGATGTTGACGTCGTTGATGCGGGTGGGTTCGGTGGATACAGGCTATGATAGTCTACGACCAACGTGAAGTTGTTTTTGGATATAGGGTTTAACTCGGAGCTGGGAAATGAGGCTCGGGTAGGGCCAGACACATGGATCGATCCCCGGCGCTGGCGGGGTTGTTGTATGTGCATCGTGATTGTGGTTGCGATGGTGTATCAGAATCAATGCTGGAGGACAGGAGTGTGGAAGAAACCGGTCCAACCGACAATGCTACCGTAGCTGCTGTGAGTTGCGTACGTGCTTGCGTGTAAATACGGAGGCCCTAGCCGGGGCACGGCACTTTTCCTGGACCCGTGGGGTATCAACAAGGGACAAGCTCGAGGGAATTAAGAGAGACTTCGATACTCGGACGGGATGTCGTGCGCGTGAGCCACAGCGACTCCGTGTCCAATCTGGGTAGCTTGTCGGCAGATTCTCCGCGGGGAAGAAGGCGCCATTCCTCACGGGTCAGACGTAAGCCGTCGCGTACGGAGCAGGCTGGGCAATCGAGCGATGCAGTCCGGATCTCACGATGTATGATGTCACAGGGGAGCGCGCTATGGGCGCACGTTGCGGCTCACCTTGTTTGGGGATGGCGCAAGCCACCGTGCAAGAGGCTTGACGGAAAGTGGACGCGAGGGAAAGCCACCGAGGGTCCCAGGGCGGGCAAGATCGACAGACGCAGAGGGTATCGCCAGATGCCGAGGGTCTGCTGATGCGCAGGGCAATCGGCGATGGCCCAAGCGGCACTTGGGCGCGGGTGCTGCGGATGGCGCGACGCCGACCAAGATCGGGGTCCAGAGGCTGCATCGACGTGCGGGCTGCGGGCCGGGGCTTGCCGCTGGCGGGAGCTAGCTTGTTGGGGATGAAGCCGGCTGCTCGTCACATGCAGGGTTCGGGCGGAAGGGTCAGAGGTGTGGCGCGCACATAGCAGAAAGGCTATCGTTTGGGAGAGGCGCGAGGGTTTCTTGGAAGAACGAGGGAAGTTGGTAGAGTAATGCTGACTGCAGTGGCCTGCGCCGTCCAAGACTCGGCGCCATATCTCTCGGCTACTGCCCTTTCGGAAAATGCCTTGCCTTTTCTCATCTCTTGGAGAGACGGCGAACATTGGCCAGGCTGCTCGCGGAAAGTCTATTGGCCGACCGGTGACGTCGTCATGATAGCATAAGCGTAGCGCAGGAAATTGCTTGGAATATAATTAGGGAAGTGTGCGAAAGTGGTCAAAGCCGTGCCTGCCATGTCTGACTAGCCAGGTGGTGAAGTTCCAAGGTCATGCGGGTCCTGGACAGCGGGAAGATCGAAATATCATGGGTGTATAGCCGTGAGATCTCGATTGGCAAAGGCAGCGCTAAAGCGGCGTGGAGAACCGCGGGTTTCAGTAGGATTTTGGCACGAGTGTGGCGTGGTCGTCGCGATCGAACGCCGCCACAGAGCAATCATGGCCTGGTATGCTCGCCCTGCGCGAGAGATGTCGCGGACTGAGATGAGACATGGCATGAAAAGAATGGAGGTAGCTGTGCGAAAGTAGCCGTAGCTCGACGACGTGGCAGGGATCAGTAGCGGGCAAGACAAGGCAAACGGGCAAACCCTGGCAGCGTTCATCCCATCGGCGATCCAGGGTCAGCCCCGCAGCGGCATGGCCCCAAAGGCACAAACTGAAAAGGTACGCGAAGCGGCTAGCGGGCGATGATCGGTGGCTCTGCACGAGTGAGCCACAAGCCATCAGAGATGCTGGCGCGCGACATCCGGCGCCGCCCAGTCTGGCACTCTTTATATCCCACTCCACCGCTTTTCCAGGGTCCCCGCGCCTCGTCCATCATCACCTGCTTCCGCTGCCTTGCGCGCGTCTTCTTGCCAGTCGGATGAGATGGATTGCGACCCTTCTCTGCCCTGATCGACCTTTTCCATCTCACTCTGTCCCATCCTGCTCCGAACGCTTTAGTCACTGCTCGCATCTCCTCGCTACTCCCGTCTGCTCCAACACATCCACAACAACCTGTCCTGCTTCCGCCTAACCAGCGTCGACGCATTCTGCAACGCACGCCCATCAACGCTCTCCACCGACTCTCCCATCACACCGCACCGCGCTGACAAGCTCTCCTTCCCGCTACTGGCACACACATGATGGACGGTAGAAACTGCACCGGCCGCAAGATATCCCTACTCAACGATATCAGTGCCGCCGCCGCCCTTCCGCAGCGCAAAGTCCAGCTGCCCCCGCTTCTCAGTCACGCGTACAGTCAAGACTACCAGCATCGGCCACAGCCTCCTTCACGAGACTCCAGCTGCGAGTCGACCCCCAGCCTCGCCCCGCAAACGCCCCAGCTGTCGCGCACCAGTTCCCGCGACTCGCGCTCCTTCTCCACCCCGTCGCCGCTGACCCCTTCCTACAACTCGTTTGAAAGCGGCGCCACTCCCGACACCGCCACCCCGCGGAAGTCGCGGTCTGACCACCACTTCTACTCCCGACACCATTCCTACAGCACCATGGACGACTCCACCATCCCACTCTATCCGCCCATCCCCGACGCCACCTCCATGATGCCCTCGGTCTACCCAATGCCGCAGCAGCTGCCGCCGCAGCAACTCTCACAGACCAGCCCGCCGCAGCATCAACGTCCATCCAGCTCGCCGGCCTCCGAGCCCTCCCACGTCTCCACTCTTTCGGCTGCCTCCAACTCCAACAAGGCGCAACCGAAGAAGAACCAATACCCGTGTCCCATGGCGAAGCAAGTCGGCTGCACCGACTACTTCACCACCTCCGGCCATGCCGCTCGGCACGCGAAGAAACACACCGGCAAGAAGGACGCCTTCTGTCCCGAGTGCAACAAGGCCTTCACGCGCAAAGACAACATGGAGCAGCATCGACGAACGCACCAGAATGGGGGCCGAGCCGCGCGAGCAAGTAACACGAGCGCCACTACCGACGACGCGAAGGTGAAGAAGCCCACCAAGCCCGCAAGCAAGAAGTCGAACATCAAGGCGGAGCCGCAGCAGTTCGAAGCCGCGCTCGAGCAACTCGCGGCGGAACAAGCCATCGCCGCCACCATCTCGCCGACCATGCACATCCCCACCCAAGTCACTGCCGCACACCAACAAGCGCAAGTCGTGCAACAACTCGCAATGGAGCAGGCAATGATGATACCGCCCGCCGGGCCCTACTTCCTTGGTAGCGGTCTCGACACCGGCCCCGTTCCGAGTCTACCGATGCTGGTCTCCGACCTGAACATGCGCCCTTCCCTCCACCGCTCCAACATCACCACCAGCCTCGACTACATGCCCCCCGCGACCCCTCTGCTCGCCGACCCAGACATGCACTACTCCTACCCCTCGCCCGGCCTGTCGAACGGGCTTAACAGTCTCGCCCTGGCGGCCTGCGAGCACCGACGTCTGTCGGAGGAGAAGGCACAGTCCCGGAGTCCGAGAAGCGAGCAGGAAACGCCAAGCGGCGAGACACCGACGGGCACGTCGCCGTGATGACATTTCGCACCGGAAGCCGCGGAGCCCCACACAAAAATCACCTTACCCAACAAAATAATGTGCGCCATTATACCCCATACCCACCCTTCAGCACACAGGCGCAGCGAAGAATGGCAACCTCGTGCCGACGACAATGAGACCTACCACACCTCACGCAACTCGTCCGCAGCACCCCGCCTTCTTCGACCAAAGACACCACCGCACCGGGCCACAACAGCAATCGGCCCCGACGACACTTTTTCCCCTTCGATTTCGAGACCATTACCTTTTAATGATACGACCACCACTTCTGGTCTTTGGCATGTCTTGCTTAGTCGATAGCCCAGATGGGCAGATGTGCGAATGCGAGTGTGTTACGAGTACATACAGATGAGCTCTCTACCACCACCTGGAGAGAGGGCTCTTGCACGGTGCAGCTAGACTGCCGTGGGAGGCGGAATGGAAACGCAGGGGCCGGAGGGCTTTGTCTGCTGCAGTTTACTCTGCAGTTACTGTAGCGAGAATATCAAAGGATTCGTCTTTGAGAGCAATCTGTTCTGTTCCCGTTCCCTTCCTTGTCTATGATTGCTGGCTCCGACTGGTTTGTGTCTTTCGTTTCCACCTGGTCTATATGAGCAAAGCTTGCCACCTTGTACCTCAAGCAAACCGCCAACAAATCGACACAACATTGAAAGCAATGGCAAATACGTGAACAAGTAGCTCATTCATCACTCACACTCACTCCATTTGTCAAAAGCAAGCACCGTGTCTGACAGAGGGCTACTTAAACATCTCGCGCGGCGCTGCAAGTCTGTCTTCTTGCTTCTACATCAGCGCTTCACCCACCTCTATACCAGTCATTACAACTCCGCCTAGTCAATTCGTCTTGGTGATATATACTCGCTCTTGCTCTGGCTCTAGCTCAGGAAGCCAACACGCCTGTAGAAGCAGGTACGCTTTCTCAAAGATATCCTATCTCACACTTCTTTGCGAGGGCATGGACTAACCTATCTACACAGATGGAACGACGCGCCAGGCCTTCGCACTCGCCTCCTCACCATCGATCCTCAGTGCCTGCTCCCGTCGCTTTCAGCAACTCGAGAATCATCCGTTGGCTCTCGCGCTCTGGCGAGCACAGATGCAATTGTCGGCGGCGGTGGTGGTCGAGCCGGGAGGCGGGCGAAGCAACGCCTCAGACAGCGTGAGCAGCCTGGATGGCCAACGTGGAAGTGAAGTTGTGTTCTCTTGTCACGACTTGCAATTCTCACCGCCGGACTCCAGGAGGGTTTTCTGACGGCAGCACACCACAGAAGCAGCAGACGATGGTGCCGTGCAACACCCTGAAGCACATTGATTTTGCTGACGGGCCTCATCGCAGGGTTGCGAGCCTTGCGTTCGAATGAAGGCCAACGACACTGCCCATGTCGAAGAGCACAGCGGCTCCCGCGTCGAATATACTGGTGCATGGTGATGTATACAAACAGCAAATTCTACGGATGGAGCCGAACACGGATGATGTTACACTGGCCCGCTGTTCCACCACCAAGTCCTACTCGGCGCAGAGGGTGGCGAGGGCGAGGAAGCAGTCAAACAGTTGCCGTGGTGGGCACGCCGTCTTCTTATACCAGAGCCGCAAGACGGACGCACGATTCCTTGGAAGCGTCCAAATCATCCACTATATCCTGATGGAAGAGCCACATCAAGCACCACCGTGGCAGCGACGCCGTCAAATCAGACTGGACTGCGTGTCGGTTCCCAACCATTCTGCAGCATGGGGCGGATGGCAAGCGCACTATCGAGATCATGCACTGGCCATCAGAGCGCACTGTCGAGAAGTACAACGAGCCGCCGCCGTGTCGTGCACAAACAGCACCAACGACACCAACACGTCCCTCGTGTTGCCGCCACGCCGTCTACGAAGTGGTCGCTCAGGAAAGTATCATGTTGCCTCCTGATACTCCCTCCCGCATGGACTTCCTCAGCCGGCAGCTTTCCTGCTAGACAGTCACACCCTCGCCATTGGTCTGATCAGCAGCACCATGCGTGCCAAGCTCATCAACTACTGTTATTCTCGGGAAGGACCAGAAGTGAGATGGGTCAACAGCGCCGACGTATATCCTCGCGTCGGCTCAGTAATGTCCGGGTCTCGCGAAAGGGCCGGACGAGATATTCAAGGGCCTCGACCTCCGTGCAAGAGCACAACGTGACGCCATCACATTGTGCCTGCCCCGGACACACTACACTATATTCCTGCCGAAGAAGGAGGTGCATGTCTCCAACCGGCATGCCACTCGATGCTATAGCTGGAGATCAACTCTCGCTTGACTACGACCGAGGGCGGATCTTTCCCCATCAACCGACCGGAGGCAGCGCGAGCAGCATTCGACCCAACTACCGCCGTCTGTCCTCCTGGGTTTTGTTCTCGATTTCCAGCAGACTGAACATTAACGTATACCTCGCGTCCAACAACGAGGAAAGCACAAGTTCGCGTGAAAATATATATCCCCAAATGTATATTGCGCGGTCTCGTGCAAGGGAAGGCCGCTCAGGCTTTGACGGAGAGGGCAGAGCGTCAGAAGCTGAACGACAACGAGCCTGACATGAGTGTGGGCGAGTTGGACGACAGCTTCCCAAGATTTCACAAAGGCCCAATAAGGACAACAAGAACGGGGGGAAACCGGACGGCGACAAGCAGACCAGGGATGGAGAGGCACCGTACCATGCCCAACGACAAGCTGCTGTGCGAGCTTAACACGGCATACATGATCGCCGAGATCATCCCTTTCAACCGTCAACAATGACTGTGGCGGGGCGATCCAATGCCAAAGAGCATGACGTACATGTCTGCGCCCAAGAAGAAGCGACGGGGAACGAGCAGCCGGCCGAAGCTGATGCTCACGAAGAATCCTCTTGCCATCAACGACGAGAGCAGGGAGAAGCACGCCAGAACAAAGCCCAGGCTCTGAGCATGTCGTGCGAAGCGTACGGTACATGCTTCCATCGTCCAACTGCACGGCGACATCCACGACTCCGGCATGTAATCTTTCGTGCAGCCCGTTATCGCCTGCTGAGCACGCTCGACGACGCACTCAATCTTTTCCACATGCTGTGGGACATCGCCAGCGACGTATTGGTCACCATCTTTCAATAGCAGACATGATTGGAGGGACTGAGGAAAGGGGAGGAGAAGGACTGGAGAAAGCCATATGGTGCAGTGGGAGAGTGTAATCTACCTGCCGCAGTGAAGTAAATGCCCGAGCTTTTTCAACTTCAAACTTCGTTCCCCATTTTCATTCCATCTATCGTAGAGCGCGGCAACGACAGTTCGCCCCAAGCCAGTGCGGCCAAGAGCCTACAACTTCTGCATAGCAGCAATGTCAGAGGACTGGACGTGGTCTTCGAACCCATCAATCTCCTCCTGCAGCTCGTCGAGGGAGATCTTCTCGTCCTCGACGACCAAGTTGATCTGCAACTTCTTGATGCCGAAGCCGACCGGGACGAGCTTGGAGCCACCCCAGACCAGGCCGTCCTTCTCAATGCTGCGCACGTGGGCCTCGAGTTCCTTCATGTCGGTCTCGTCATCTGGGAATCGCTAGTCAGCACTGTTGTAACAATTTTCGTGATCAGGTAGTAGGCAATGCATACCCCACGGCTTCACATCCAAGGTGACAATCGACTTGGCAGCGGGCTTGGTCTTGCCCTCCTTCTTCTTCCTGTACTCCTCCAATCTCTGCGCCTTGATCTTCTCGGCTTCCGCATCCTCTTCCTCGTCGTCGGATCCGAAGAGATCGACGTCGTCGTCATCCTCTTCCTTCTCGGGCGCCTTGGGGTTGATGGGAAGGGTGGAGACCTCAGGGCCGTAGGCGGTCGCTGCTTTGCTTGGGTCGCCGGGGAGAGAGGAGAAGTCGGATTCGAAGGAGGCGGTGTGCTTGTACCAGCGGTAGGCGTGGGGGTATTTCTCAACGGCGGGTGCGCTCTTGATGGTTTGGTAGACCTTCACATCGGCCTGAGATGGGCCGTAGCTTCAATGATGCGTTAGCAGCTGCGGAACGTGTGGCGCGATTTGTATGCAGCAAAGAAGCAATGTGAAGGAATCAGAGGTGCGCTGATGCGCAATTGGAAGTACTCATTGGACGGGGTCTTACGCCGCCTCATCAACACGGACCAAATTGATCTCATCAGGGAAGGGGAGGAGGGAAAAGAGGAGATGTGGAAACATACCCAACGATGTAGCTGCGAGTCTTGACCCACTCATCGAGGACTGTGGCAAGGGTCAGTCGGCGCGCTCGCCGTTGGGGATTGGAGAAACATACGTCTGAGTCCGGCGTCGGAGAGGAGGTCGGTGAAGCCCATCTTAACGGTATGTGCGCTTTGCTGGGTGTTTGGATTGTTGAGAGGATGATCTCGAGATCAATGAGTGTACTTATGGAGAGGGAGGGTGATGAGTCGGAGGGTGAGTCTTGGAAGCAGCTTGAGGTAACGTTGGACCCTTTGGACACTTTTTCTTCGACACACCTGCAAAATTATATTCTCAAAACGGTTAGCGTGATTTGCGGAGATAGTGCGGATCTAGCCGTTATCAATGCTTCCATCTCCGTCCATGTCGAATGCGCGAGACACTTCTTCATTCTGGTCCCTCTATATCTGCCGCCAGGTTGATCATAATGGAGCACTTCATGCCTGTTGGGTTGAACGAACCTTCCGCCAGTCTTTCACTTGACTTGTAGTGAACATGATCATTTCAACCACCCGCAACGCCGCCCGGCGCATTGCGAACGTTCGCTATCCTCTACCACGAAACCTCCCCCGAACCACCGCTCTACTCCCAACCCATTCAGCATGGCCATCAGTCAATCTCCCAGCTATCACTCCAAGCCTGTCTCGACAGTATGCAAAAGGCCGACCTCATCCACCGGGCGGCACACATCGCATGAACCTGGGTGGCAACGAGCAAGAGAAGCCGGCTCTCGAGCAATACGGAGTCGACTTGACGGCGCGAGCAAGAGATGGCAAACTCGACCCCGTCATCGGTCGGGACGCTGAAATCCACCGAACAATACAGATTCTGTCTCGAAGGACGAAGAATAACCCTGTGATGATTGGTGCTGCTGGGACTGGCAAGACTGCCATCTTAGAGGGGCTGGCGCAGCGCATTGTAAGAGGCGATGTTCCCGAGAGCATAAAAGAGAAGAAAGTCATCAGTTTGGACCTTGGGTCTCTGATCGCTGGAGCCAAGTTTAGAGGTGATTTTGAGGAGCGGCTGAAAGCTGTGCTGAAAGAGGTTGAAGATGCGCACGGTGGTGTGATACTCTTCGTTGACGAGCTGCACACGCTTCTCGGCCTGGGAAAGGCGGAAGGCAGCATCGATGCCAGCAACCTGCTGAAGCCTGCGCTGTCCAGAGGCGACCTACAATGCTGTGGCGCAACGACTTTGAATGAGTACCGACTGATTGAGAAGGATGTTGCGCTTGCGAGACGCTTTCAACCAATCCTGATTGGCGAACCGACGGTCCAAGACACGGTGTCCATTCTTCGAGGCATCAAAGATCGCTACGAAGTGCACCATGGTGTGCGCATCACGGATGGCGCTCTTGTAGCAGCAGCTACATACAGTAATCGCTACATCACCGATCGCTTTCTTCCAGATAAAGCCATCGATCTGGTCGACGAAGCTGCTAGTGCCCTTCGCCTGCAACAAGAAAGCAAGCCAGACGCCATCCAGGAGTTGGACAGACAGATTATGACAATCCAGATCGAGCTGGAAAGTTTACGGAAAGAGTCAGACATTGCGAGCAAAGAGCGACGGCAGCAACTCGAGCGAACGTTGACACTCAAGCAAGACGAAGTCGGAGCCCTGACCGAGAAGTGGGACAAGGAGCGCGCCGAAATCGAAGAGATCAAGAAGACAAAAGAGCATCTCGAGGCCGCACGATTGGAGCTGGATCAAGCGCAACGAGAAGGCAATTTCGCCAAAGCCTCTGAACTGCGATATGCCAAAATCCCAGAATTGCAGAAGCAACTGCCGCCGGAGGAAGGTGGAGAGAATGCCAACGCAACGGCCACGTCCTCCGACGCCTTGATTCATGATTCTGTCACGGCTGACGATATTGCTGCCGTGGTACCCAAAAGCACTGGCATCCCGGTGACGAAACTCATGGCCGGAGAAGTCGAAAAGCTGATTCACATGGAAGATACGCTCCGACAGTCCGTCCGTGGGCAGGATGAGGCGCTCACCGCAGTCGCCAACGCCGTCCGCATGCAACGAGCGGGTCTTTCGGGCGAGAACCGACCAATGGCCTCGTTCATGTTCCTCGGCCCTACAGGCGTGGGAAAGACGGAGCTCTGCAAGAAGATGGCGGGCTTCCTGTTCAGCACCGAACAGGCCGTAATCCGTTTCGACATGTCTGAGTTTCAGGAGAAGCATACCGTTTCGCGCCTCATCGGATCGCCAGCGGGCTACGTCGGGTACGACGACGCAGGACAGCTGACGGAAGCTGTGCGACGCAAACCCTACGCCGTCCTCCTCTTTGACGAATTCGAAAAGGCGCATCGCGATATTTCAACTCTACTTCTACAGGTGCTGGATGAGGGCTTCCTGACAGACGCTCAAGGGCGCAAGGTCGACTTCCGCAACACCATGATCGTCCTCACGAGCAATCTCGGCGCCGAAGCGCTCGTCGCCGACGAAAGCCCCGGCTCAGACATCAGCGCAAACGTGAAGCAGCAAGTGATGGACGTGGTGCAAATGTCCTACCCGCCCGAATTCCTCAATCGAATCGACGAGTTCATCGTCTTCAAGCGCTTGTCGAAAGAGGCGCTGCGAGACATTGTCGACATCCGCATGCGCGAACTCCAGGCCAGACTGGACGATCGGAGGATTATGCTTGACGTTGGCGAGGAGGTGAAGGCGTGGCTGTGTGACAAGGGCTACGATCCGAGATATGGCGCGCGGCCGTTGAATCGGCTCATTGCGAAGGAGGTGGGGAATGGGTTGGCGGATAAGATTATTCGGGGCGCCGTGAAATCGGGTGACACGGCCAAGGTGAGGATTGCGGATGATGGGAAGCATTTGGAGGTCTTGGCGCCGTGAATTCGGCATGGCATTGCATTGCGTGGGGATTAATGATCAACGATGATGGATGGGAGAGCCTGTAGGATACTCTGTCTGGAGCGGCATTGCTTGGCGTTTGAGCTGCTGTACGGGCTCGTCACACGCTCACCTCATCTTCCGCGTCTGTAGCATTATAATTCTTCACTACGTCCCTGTTCCGAATCAATGCACATTGAAATCAAGCTTGGAATGGCATTCGAGTTTGTAGTTTGTTCCGACTATCAGGGCACACTCCGTATCGGCTCCCTTTGAGGTCAACTCCCTCTATAACCTGCCTCTCTCCTTCAACTTCGCCACAGACACGAGGTGTAATCTAGAACACCATCTCGTGCGGCCGGTCACCCTTCCTCAAGCTGAACTGGTTGCCGAGATAGCTCTGCAACATGGGCTCCTTCTTCACGGCCGCCAGAAGCGCCTTGTCGACCTTCTTCTGGTCCTCAGCACGGTCGCTCGCAACCTCCTTCTTCTTCGCCTGTCCCTGGTTGAAGAAGGCCTCTTCGCTGCCCTTCTTGTCTGCCTTCTTGTCTCGCGCGAAGTAGCCTGCGCCGCCAACCTTGTCGACGGTGGCGCTGTCGATGCCGTCTAGTGAGATCGAGGTCTTGGTGGCGATGACATAGCGGGCGTTCACGCGGCGGAGGGGCACACCGTTGACTTTGAAGGGACCGGTCACCAGGAGAACGCCTTGGTCGAGGACTTTAAGAAGGACCACGCGCTTGCCTCGGAAACGGCCGGCGAGGAGGATGAGGACTTTGCCGGGTGTGAGGGAGGCTCGGGCCTTGTATGGTTGTGGTGTCTTGCGGGGCTGTGAACGTGATGTTAGTGGGTTGATTCAGGCCACGGTTTCTCCTCGCGCTGTCTGGTCGTGCCAGCGACGCTCGAGCAAATTGTGTGTACGCACCTTTCTTGCCACCGCCGCCTCTTCTGCCGGGTAGTATTTGAGGGCCTTGTCGGTGGAGGAGGGAATGAACCTCTCGCCCTTCTGAAACTTCTTCGTCTGGCCCTGTGCGTTGGAGGCCATCTTTGGCGACTGATTTCCGGGCGTGTTAGCTGCACGCTTGACGACAGTAGTGCGAAGCGGGTATGTCCTACCAAGTGATGTGGTGGAGGATGGAGGTTGAGGTGTGTCGCTGAAATGAGGTGCGTCGTGAAGTTCGGGTGTCGGAATAAAATTGGAGTGCGCCGATGTGTGGCGTGCCTGAGGCCGGCTTCTTGGCAGCACGGGTAGGCCCGTTCACGTTCGGGTCTACCCGCGGCTCTGTTTCCTTCACTTCACCGCGCCAGCTCACACGCAAGCTTTGCCTCTGCTACACTCACCGTCGACATCCTTCCAGCGTATCGCAAAACACCCCTCCTTCCCCACGCCAGACATGGTCTGTGTGCTGTCTTAACCACACTGGCACCATGTCGTGAAATTTCACGTTCACGCTATTTTTCTCGACCCGTCCTCGGGTCTCGTAGAGTGCTGCGACGGCGCAAAAGCTGCGTCGTCGTGTTTCCAGACACCGTCCCACGCTTTCTCTTTCGGAAGCGTCAAGACACAGCCCGCAGCCAGCAAACAATCACCCGAGCGGGTAGATTGCTGGCAGAAGCATCTTGCCAGCGGTTTACACCATCTGGGCGTGTCCAACTGGGAACTCTTTCACGCCTGCATTCGCCGGAGTTCTTCTTGTCGCATCGCCCGCATTCCCTCATTTCTGTCTGCCCGACTAGAAGCAAGGTGTTTGGGGAACAGCGCGTACCTTTTCTTTCGTTCTATCGCTGCTAATGCCTTTTCCTTCCTGCACAGCGCTTTGCTTGTAAAGAAAGATGACAACGTCACGCAATGGCGCCCCCTCTAGGCCGGGCAGCTCCCGCGCGACCAGTGTCGTCCGCGAGATCATGAAGAGGCGCGAAAAGCCTTACAAAACCGAGAAGCAAAGAGTTCTTACGAAGAAGCGAAAACTCGAGCTCCATGTCCGTGTTCGTGACACCCCGCCAGTCCGTCCATTATTGACCTCCCTTTCCTGCAGACGTCGTACAGAAACGCGCCTGATGGCTACATATTCGTACCGGTGGGGACACCGGATCTCTCGGAAAAGTGCAAAGAGCTGTCCCGACAAGCGGGCTTTGCGGTGAACGTTGTCAACGTGCGTTACCTAGATCTAACTACTCGAGGAGCCATGCGTCTGTATAGTCGGAGCACCACTAACCAAAGGCGTACAGGCAGCACCGGTCAGCAAACATGCCGTCGATCCCGAGAAAATCTCGCATCACATCCATCGCATCGGATACCATTTCAAAGCTGAGATGGTTGCTCAGGCCTGCGAAGAGCTCGGCTACCTTCCTGTGCGTGGAAACTTCGTCAAAGAAGCTGACCTGCAAGCGCAATCTCAGCAGAGCCACATCGCGCGAATCATGGCGCAGCATGGCATCCACGTCGATCCAACCACAGCGCGGGAGACGCCCGCTCAAGTACGGGCTGCGATCAAAGAGCTGTTTCCTAGGATCCCCAACGATGATTTGGATCAGATTGTGCAGCATGCCTGGGAGGAAGGCAGCCAACGCGTCGGCACGAACGCACAGTTGAATCTGCCCCGGCGTGTTCAGCTTGCCGTCATCGCTAGGATCCGTCACAGGTATACTGACTACGATCGATTGCTCCGCGCATTTGAATGGAGAGAGGCACGCTCGATCATCGAGCAGGAGTGCTTGAAGAAGCTCATCGAGTGGCGAGGCGAGAACGAAGATGAAGGCGGTGACGATGAATTGGAAGAGATTGTTCGCGAAACGATTGTAATCGACGACGACGACGAAGATTCGAACCGCGGACCGAACGGCAACGAGGCTGATGATGAAGACTCGGAGCTCGAGATTGGAGAGACAAGTGATACGAGCATCGAGTTCACTCATCATGTCACTGCCGTGGAAGACTTTGGCGCCGAGAGTCTTGATGAGAGACCGAACAACTTCTTCCGACGCGTCAACCCGCGAGCGCTCAGAACCGAGCAGCAAAACAACATTGCGAGGGAGAAGATCGGTGCTGCAAGGCGGCAACTGCGGGACAATCAACTTGCTCCGCCTTCAGCGTATGCTGCCCTATCCCGTCACCCGGTGAATTTGCTGACCGAGAGTAGTGAGGTTGAATCTGTCACTGTCAGAACGGATGAGAGGGGGCTGCCTCCAAACACAATCCTTGTTGACGGCAGGATATATCATCTCGTGAGTTCCCATTATTTTCCCTGACCCAGCCCAGCCCGGGTTTGTTGATATCCACTGCGCTAGGACCCGAACCCAACCCAACAAACGCCGCGTCCAGTCCAAGGATATGGTAGCTACGGCCACCAATTTCGTGATACTGGTTCGCGTGATGCTACGCAAAGCTATGCTGTACCAACGCATCAAGCAGCACTGGCACAGCCCATCGACTACGTCATGCCCTCCATCGAGCCCCCGGAGTCAGCAGCGACGCGAGGACCGTATCATCCGACGACACCCGATCGAGGCCATAGTTCCAAACGCCGCCGGATTGACTACTCCCCCCATCAGCAACAGCCGGCCCATGCATATCAGGCGACTTATTCACAGGCCCCTCGCAGTCCACGGATGGGTCTTGTACCGCTGGCGAGAGGGGAGGTCATTGATCTTACTATTCCACATGCACAACGGTCGAACGAGAATGTCATTGATTTGACTGAGTCTCCACCTCGCCATCATCATTTGAGCAACCAAGGTCCCATGAGAGTGGCTCAATCAACGAACGTCCAGAACTATCCACATGGTCTTGATGGCACCGGTTTCAGCGGCAGTCTGCGTGGCCGTCCTTCTGCCGGCCCCAGAGCAGACGACAGAGATGCAGCCAGACAGTCGCGCAAGCGTGAAGCTGAACTCGAGCCCGAGCCGTACGATCCCACTCGGCCCTGGTTGGATTTGTCGAGTCGCGAGCACCATCGCGGTGGAAACACAGACTTTTCGCGCCCATACCAGACCGCGGCAACTGCGGCGCCATCGCACGTACCCCAGCACACATCATACCCAGCCTACAATACTTTCGGGCAACCCCTTCACAACACCTACTCAGCTTCCTCCAACGCCAATCCTCCGCAACAGCAACCCTCATACTACTACGCCCATCAGCAGCCACAAGCCTCTCAATACCATGGCATGCCTCCTCCACCTTTCCAACCAATTCACGGAGCTCCGGCGCCGGTGCAACGGGCTCCGTTCGATGGGAGGAATGCAGCTGCTGGCACAGGCTCGCAGAACTTGGCTCCACAGCCGTATATGCCATTTCTACAGCCCCCGCCTTCTTCACAGCCTATGCATGGCGCGCCGCACCCTGCACAGTACTATTCGCGATGAGAAATACAGTCGGCGGGTGAGAAAAGGTGCCTGAAGTGGCTAAGACCATCATCGGAATAGCATCCAAGGAAGTACGCGCGTTGCATAGTTAAGATCGGCAACAGTGAAAGGTCTCGCGCGAGTCTGTATGTACAAGCGTATGCATCGTCAATGACATCTCCAATCATTCGCACTTCGTATTAATTGAACTGGTGGCGGCGAGTTGGGCAAGGGTACGAAGGGTACGGAGTTCCGCGCGGATCCACACCTGCAAGGCAGCCACAGCCACCTGGAAGTTGTCTGGGCGAGACGACGTCAGCGCTTAGTGACGGTCCATCCAGTCTGTAAACTCGACCTCCCTCTCTCTACAATTATATAAAAACCCCAACGACCTCGAAAACTAGACGATCATCGAAAAGACAAAGTCACTCACTACCTCCAAACTTCCTCAAAACCAAACCCCACGCAGCCCCTCATAATGCCTCTCGTCGTGCCCGGCCTGCAGTCCAAAGACGGCAACACAGACAAGAGCACGCAATGGACGAACGAGCTTGTGGGGAAGAAGATTGGCGACTCGTCGAATGAAACTGTAAGTCTCTTCTCCTCTCACGTGGATAGTATTGTACATGCTAATGTGGCCTGCAGACGTTTGCGAAATCGAATCTCCCCAAGGAACACCGGATTGTGAAGGAGGGGGATATGATGACGATGGATCATAAGCCTGATCGGTGAGTTCCTTTCGGGCTCTTTGCTGGTGTTTAGATTGCTTGTGCTGACGGGGTGGATAGTTTGAATATTCATACTTCGGAGGATGGGATTGTGAAGAAGATTACGCATGGGTAGATGGAGGACTTGACGGGGAGTTATATGCTACCCTGGGAGCATTGGGCCAAGCTTGACGATTCATGGTGAATGATGCTTTCGCTATTCTCGCCGTAGAGTATGCCTGTTTATGATTTACTATACTTAGTCATGCGTCGGAAATGCTATCATCTTGTGCAGCCGTAACTACATCTAACCTTCCCATTTATGCGCATAAAGGCATTCACCTCAATTCAGCTCCTGCACGGGCTCTCCAAGACCTGACGCCTTCACATGAAGCGCGTGCCTCTACGTCGCCGTTGCAGGCCGCGCAGGTCTGTACATGCACTCCCCACTGAAGCACACATTGTCAGCAAGATCGTCTCCGAGCGCAGCGCACACCAGACACCAAACTTACTTCAACGGCGAATCCTCGCCAAACATCTCCGGATCCAGCTTGAACGGCGCAACAGTCTCAAAGCCATGCTTCTTGTACAGCGGCACGCCCATGTGCGTCGCGGACAAATAACTCGGCAGCCCAAGCCGATCCGCTTCCCCAAGGCCCCAGCGCAAGTGCAGACTGCCGACGCCTTTGCGATGATAGCTCGGCCGCGTGCTCAAGCCGACAAGGTACACGTGCGCCTTACTGCCCGCCAGCATCTCTCTGGCGTCGTTGATGCTTTTGCGGACGGCCTTGCCCGCTTCGACGTTGACTCCCGGCGGCGGGGGCGCGGGGTTGGCGCGCTTCTTCTCCTGCTCCGCGAGGTCGGCGGCGGTGCGCTCGTGCGCGCGGAAATCCCAGTGCGACGTGCCGACGAGCTTGCCGAGCGGGTCGTCATCCGGGAGCGCGGTGTCGATGACTTTCATGTACTTGTGGCGCTCCGGGTGCTCGCGCCACTCGTCGAGGATTTGCTTGATTTGGTGCGCGCGGATTTCGGGCGTGCGGCCGTTGGTATAGAGGACTTTGAATCGCTCCTCGCCGTTGTGCGCTTCCCAGATGAGGTTCATCATGTTGGGCACGTCGGATTCCTCAAGGGGGAGGAGCTGGAAAGTCATGGCTGGAGACGCTGCGCGATGGCCGTGTTCAGTGGGGTTTCCAGAGGGTTTCCTGGAGCCTTCAGAACGATGTACTGTGTCTACTGCCTCGTGCTGCGACCGGCCAATTTATACAGAAGAATATGATAGTTGGGCTGAACTCCGGCTCGAGTCATTTCGGAATTCGTTGCGTGGTCTCGTCAGCTCGCTTTCGGACCTCTAGTGAACCAGTCATGCCGACGACGACGGTGAGTCGATTACTACACATCATGGACTACGCGGCGGTAAGGCTGCAGTATTCTCTCATTGGCAAAGACACCACGCGGCCGTCGCATCGTGATTCGGACTTTAAAGTGGCTCAATGGACTTTAGGAACCTGAGGATGAAGTTGACAGGACGGATCGAGGCCATTGCATCATAGAAAAGCCGAACTTCCACTCGCCTACACTTTGACCAGCTCTTTATATCCGCCCGCAGTACGTGACCGGACTTAGCAGCACAAATACGCACAATCGACCCGGGTGGAATTAGGCACGTCGAAGTGAGTATAAATCTCTGCTGCTCCCACAAGTCTGCAGTCCACGTCTTGCAAGAAATCTCCGACAAGTTTCAATCCGGAACAACATCATGGCAGGAGTCGTCGACAAAGCCAAAGCGGCCCTCGGGCTCGACAAGCCGGAAATCAAAGTGGTCGGCGAGAAGATCGGCAGCACAGGCTATGGGCTCATGGGCCTGACCTGGCGCGAAAAGCCTCCATCCCAGGAGCAGTCCTTCGAAGCAATGAGAGCGGCGTTGGCCAGCGGTGCCAACTTCTGGAACGGAGGCGAGTTCTACGGCCCGCCGGAGCGCAACTCGCTGCATCTGCTCAACGAGTACTTCACCAAGTATCCCGCGGATGCGAAGAAGGTGGTGCTCAGCGTCAAGGGCGGGGCGGACGTTGGCCGGCCCGTTCCCAATGGCAGCGCGGCGAACACGAGACGAAGCATTGAGGAGTGTCTGCGGGTGCTGGATGGGAAGAAGAAGCTGGACATTTGGGAGCCGGCGCGGGTTGATCCCAACACGCCGATTGAAATTACGATGCGCGAGGCAAACCGATTCGTCGAGGATGGGAAGATTGGGGGTATCAGCTTGTCGGAGTGCAGTGCGCAGACTATTCGCCGCGCGGCCAAGGAGGCGAAGATTGTGGGAGTGGAGGTCGAGTTCTCCCTCTGGTCTACGGAGATTCTAGACAACGGCATCGCTCAGATGTGCGCGGAGCTCGACATTCCCATTGTCGCCTACTCGCCACTCGGACGTGGGTTCCTCACGGGCCAGGTCAGGAAGCCGGAGGACATCCCGGAGGACGACATGCGAAGACACATGCCGCGTTTCCAGCCAGAGCACTTTGACAAGAACCTCAAGCTTGTAGACGAGCTGGAGAAGCTGGCGAAGAAGAAGAAATGCACGCCGGGGCAGATTGGAATTGCGTGGGTGAAGGCACAGAGTCGCAAGCCGGGCATGCCTACATTCATCCCCATCCCTGGTGCCACTACTGCGGAACGGGTGAAGGAGAACATGGTGGATGTGGAGCTGAGCGAGAACGATCTGAAGGAGATTGACAGTCTCATAGCTGGCATTGAGATTTCGGGGGGAAGATACCCGGAGGGCTTCTTGACGAAATTGGAGTTTGGAGACAGCCCTACGCTGGAGGAGTTTAACGGGGTCTAGCTGTCCTCGAACGAGAGTATATGGACTGATGGACGTCTGATGACCTGCTAAGAGTCAGCTTCAATGCCAACAATGCCTCTCTTGACTTCAGATCTTTCTCATTTTCGGCGCTCAGCTCAAGTGTAGGTTAGAATGGGTCCGCATTAGGCTTCCGAAGGAACCCTCAGCATTGCAGAATTCTCTTTGATCATCATATGCGCCTTGGAGGAGGAGGAGGAGGAGGAGGTGAAGGACTGGATAATTTCAACTTACCTAGCACGGATTGTCGGCTCGAGAACACCGCAGGCTTGTCTTACAGCACCTCCGTCTGCCCATCAATATTCAAGTGAAGTCAAAATGGTAATCGGGATGAATATGTGAGCGAAGTGTCTCGTGTCAGTGGTCAGCGCGGGAGAAATCTCGCTCGGCAAAATCTCGGCCGCGCTCCTTCCCTTTCAATCCGCGACCTCCTTCCTCCCCTCTGCACGTGAACGACTTCTCAAAATCAATCAAACGACCCTCAAGAGCGCGTCCATTCGTTGCGATTGCGCGCATATCGCACATTCAAACACCCACCTCAAACATGGCTCACTCGCCAGCGTCATCTGATCTCTCCGACCCGCCCTCCGCCGATTCGGATGCAGAAGACCGCCTCAGCACCGCGGTGGCCTCCTCCCGCCTCAGCGTAGAACCCAGCGAGCACCCTCAACCTCCACCGTCCAAACGACGCAAAACTGGCAACGGCCCGGCGACTTCCTTACTCCACACCTTTGACCGCGCCCCGTCCAGCCAACCTGCCGAAGACAACGACGACATCGTCTCCATCTCCTCGGATGGTCTAAGCAGTGCCCCCGGCTCGCCTTCGCAAAACGAGTACGCGCTCAAGGAGGACGCGCAGACGTTTTGCATGTGGAAGGACTGCGATTTCGGGGACGGGCAGAACAACGATGAGCTGGTGGACCATGTGCAGACCACGCATTGCATTACGGGGTTTGGGGTGCCCAAGAAGAGCAAGTATGTTTGCGAGTGGGGAGAGTGTCAGCGGAAGACGAGCAATCATCCGAGTGGGTATGCATTGAAGGCCCATATGAGGAGTCATACAAAGGAGAAGCCGTATTATTGTGCCTTGCCTGGTAAGTGATCCCAGCCGCGGGATCGAAAATGTCCTTGCTAATGAGGGTCCGTCCAGAATGTGACAAAGCCTTCACCCGATCCGACGCGCTGGCCAAGCACATGCGCACCGTCCACGAACCCGAGCCGGCACGTCCAGCCAACGATCCCGCGCCTCTTGGGACGAAAAAGTCCTCCATCAAACTCCGACTCAGCAACGGCAACGTTTTCAACCTTTCTCAATCCCCCAGCACCAGCAGCGCTACCACGCCAGTCACCAAGCCCGCTTCAGCAGCCACGCCGCTCCCATCAGACGATCTCCGCCCACCCCCTCCCACCCACGACGAAGACGGCAACCCCATCAAATTCTCCCCGCACGATGACAACATCACATACCAGCCCGCCTACCACCCCATCACCGGCCAACCAGGCTTCATGATCACCTACCCCAAAGACATCCACTTCACCGGCTGGGAGAGCGCCATCACCGCCGACCAACTGATGCGCCTGCTACGCCGCCAAGTGCACTGGGCGAAACAGGAGGAGAAAGAGCTGAAGCGCGAGTGTCGCGCGCTCGAGCAAGCGCGCCGCCACGAATGGGATCTGAAGGAGATTCTGCTCGAAGGCGTGCTGGAGTCCGAACTCGCGCGCGCCGACAAGGAGGACCTCCTGCAGGCTGTGGATGAGCGGGTGCGCGACGCCATGCAGAATGATATCCAGCCTGCAAAGGCCCTGCAATGGTCCCGAGGAACGCCGGCGTTCCGCAAAGCTCGTCGTGTGCAGGATGTCATGGAAGCTGACGACACGGTGGTCACCACGCCTCTCGATGATGATGAGGATGAGGCGCGTTCGCCCTCGCCGCCTCCGACTGGCCACAGTGGCGGCGGCTTTGATGGGGATGCAGACCCGTATGACAACTATCTCGCGCAGCGCATGGCGGAGTACGAGGAGCGCGAGCGATTGCGCAGCTTGCACAACACTCCGCAGGATGTGAGGACTGCTATCGCGGCTCCGCCTCCGCCGTAGCTGTAGAAGGCGGTAGAGCTGAGAAGTAGACATGGGTGAAAAGACTTGTAACAGTGGAAAAGCGAAGAGAAGAAGTTCAACCACTATGGCAGAGACAAAGACCCGTCTTGACCAACTCCGAACCTCTCGAGGCACTCCACAAGTGGACTTGAACACATCCTCTCCCCACTAAATCTCCTTCCTCCCCTGCCCCTTCCACTCCTTCTTCTGCGCCTTGGCACTCGCCGCATTCCCAAACGGCCAGTTCCCCGTATGCTTATCCGCGCCCGTCGTCTTGCTAAACCGCCCCTGACTCCCCCCAAACAAAATCGTCCACATGCCCAAGCAGAAGAGCAGCGAACTGCACGCGCATCCCAGCGAAAAGGCGAAATTGCTCTGATTCCGCGTGAGCTGCGTGTACAGATGGAAAGCCGTGAGGGCGTGGTAGCCCGTCGTGACTATCAGGCTAGGCTGGTCGTAGGGATTGATATCTTGGGATGTGCTCGGGGCGGCGGAAGAGGAGGAGGCGGAGGGCAGGAAGTTGGAATGTAGTAGGATTTGGAGGGCGAGGATTATGAGCGTCAGGCCTAGGGCGCGGCTGAGGTACGTTTCGAGGTCTGTGGGGCGGCGGGGCTCGAGGGCTGTGAGGGAGACGAGGAGCGAGGGGGTGAGGAGGAGGGTGGTGCCTTGCAGGCTGAGGTAGGCGGAGCTGGAGAGGGTGAAGATCTGGGGGGGTTAGTGGGGTGATGGGATTGGGAGGAGGCAGGGATGCTTACGTCCATGTCGGGCTTGTAAGGTGGTGGGTGGTGGCTCGTTATGTTTGTTTTCGTGAGATGCGATGTAGATGTGGAGAATATGAGGATTATAAAAGAGAGAGGTGCAGAGAAATCAGACAAGGCTGATACACGGAACCTGGCAGGCGGTGGAAAGAAGTGAGTAGTGACGTAAGCGGGGGACAGCGTAAAGCGTACTCTCTTTACGGAAGGAGCTCGACCGGTATGTAGTTTGACCTCGAATGTCGCTCGCTGCTAGTCATAGGGGTGTCGGTTGAGCTGCGTACGAGACTCGACCCGCCGCAATGCTCACTCCTCGATATTGCAGGTGCTATGCGTGTGGTGTGAATGAAGCACGTGCAGCCTTGTGCGCGCTGACTCATCCAACCGCGTTCCGTGCAGTCCCCTTCCGTGAATAAAAAACCCTCATCGTTCTCTCCCTCAACTTAAATCTACTTCAAGCTGGTTGGTGCCAAGCATTTCAACTTGGGCGATACAAGGCGCACACCCTACACTCCCAAGTGGCATACGCCACTGAGACGCCGCGCTCCAGTCCGGCGTATGCCTGGAACGCATCTCCCGCCCATTCAAAGCACTCCTTTCCCAGGTGGCGTCACGGACCTGGGGCTACAGTTGGAGTGATCCAGCACGTTTTGACACCCTCAATGTCACTCGTTGCTGGCGGGCGGAGATGCGCAGATTGATTCATGTTCATTGCATGCTGGTGCTGGTGGCACGTCACTCGGTGACTGTAGCCGCTATGTTACCAAAGCGTGAGCTGGAAGCCGGAGTGCAGGCCGCGGTCTTTGACTGTGTGCTGGAGCGATGGCGAACATTACTTTTTCATTTTTCGTTATCTTCACGCCAGATAGTGGTGAACACGCTTTACATATGTCCGATATCGAATGAGACTTCAGCCTTGCTGCTGACTCATCAAATGCACGCCGCCGTGATTGAATTCTTCAGTGCGCACGATGCAGCAAGACGTGAGTCACGACCACCAGGCAACAACTTCGGCGAAAAGACGAACAACGCATATAATGAATCTTGCATGAGTGAATGAGTAGGGAAGTAGCTTCAAACTACCTGATTTGTCGGAAATGCCTGGTCCAAGCCAAATCGGTGAGGACCCCTTCCCTTTTGCACTGACTCTGGTTCGAACCTCGTTGCTTTCTCCCCTGCCAACAGGATGCTAGCCACTTGGTGCCAGACTCTGGCTTTGCAGGGATAGTTCATAATCAAACACCCGATTCTCCTTGTCTAACTTACTCTGATATTACATTTGATCAGCTGTGCCACCACGATAACGTTAGAGAACGCTTTGTCCAAAAGGAAGAGTCAGGTTCCGGTTTCAGAAGCATTGCGATAGTTCGGCAGACTGGATGACTAGGTGATAGAAATGGCAGCGGAAAGACAAAGATACTCCGCACGGGTGAACGGTGGACATCCACAGATTGGCTCGACATGTGAGTCGGGGAGCCTTTGTCTGTTGAAGCAAAGGTCAGCATGGCTCCAGGATTTTAATCCACCGCACATTTTGACCGTTCACGATATAATAGCCACGGTTCCGGAAGAGTGATGGTCGTCTATCGCCTATGTCCTAGATCGATCCTGAACGTCGAAGAGTACAGTGCCATACCCCCTCAACTCTCCCAGTCCACCTACACTGTTGAGCGAGTCCGCGCTCCGCGTATCGAACGAGCAATGTGCTATCACTACGCCCACAAGCACATTTGTGGCCACACCGAGCGTGTCTTCGCTCAGCACTGCCGGACGGCGGCACTGTCGCAGCGTAAGTGCACGACTGCGGGACATATCTGGGCAACGGTGAAAGTGAGAGCGCGCTGCTCGCGGTGTGACGGGGAGCCATTGCGGGAGCCTTCGATCCCGACGACTGCGAGACAGGAGCCGTAGACGGCTCCTGTACGACATTGAAGATGGTCTGCTTGGCTGGTGTTCGAACCATTGTGGCGAAGATCGAACGCAGTCAACGCGGCGCCGGACGACTTTGTAAGCTGCGGTGGCGGTCGTCGGCAGTGGATGGAGAGGCAAAGCTGCAGACACGATCCTGACCTCCGCTCACAGATCATCATCCAGTAGGATGTGTCAGGCTGTCTGCCCACTCTCGCTGCTCATCGGGACAGTGCCTGAAGAGGAAAGGAGAACCGCCTGTGAGGAGAAAGTGCAGGCTCAGCAGCCAGGCCGATCACCTGTGCTCTGCGAGGGCCTGATGCAACCTCGCCAACCATTAGCCGACGTGCTGCCCAACAGACTGTCAGGGATTCCAATTGATGGAAGGGGTGCAGGGAAAGTTAAGCCGAACAGGAGCAGGGAGGCGTCGGCTTGTCAGCTTCCCCAGGCGTTGGCCCTCGGCACGACTCGCCCTGTCCCTGGTTTCGGAAGGAGACACATCCGTCCGGGCACACGATGCGACTGCACGCCATCCATCCTTTCCCACTGGGGGAGGGAAAATGAGCGCGTGCAGGAGAGTCAGGGTATCCACATGCGCGCTCCCTGGCCTGCCTTCTTAATAAGATGGCGATCCGCCGTTGACCTGGTTTTTGCCATTCTCTGGACGAGCTGAGTCGATAAGGCGTCTGCTGCAATGGCCTCGTTTCTCCGCACGCTCGCAAGGCGGGCGGGAAAGAAGGATACAGCGGATTCGTCGCAGGTACAAGACGATCCACGGTCGAGCGCAGGCGGCGATGGAGTCGTCGCTGTGGAACATTATGCCGTGGCCAAGGATGACGAGAAGGGTGGTCAGCTGCGGTCAGAGAAGGATGGGGCGACTCCCGAAGTGATAGCAGACGATGCTGCACCAACGACGCAGAACGAAGGCGACGCTGCACCCGCTGCACAGGAGGAAGACGAATCGAAATACCTCAGCGGCACTAAACTTGCTCTCTTGACTTTTGGCCTTGCGACGAGCACGTTCGTCGTCGCTTTAGACAATACCATCATAGGTGAGTTGATCCGTCCCATTCTCCTGCCTACCGATATCGAAGTAATTCTTTGATGTAGCCACTGCCATCCCCCGAATCACCACCGACTTCCACGCCCTCAATGATGTCGGCTGGTACGGGAGTGCGTATCTCCTGACCACCACAAGCTTGCAGCCGTCCTTCGGCAAAATCTACACCTACTTTGACGTGAAATGGGTCTACTTGAGCGCCTTGCTGATTTTCGAGCGTGAGTTGCTGCCAACGTACTTGTGCAACCGACGTTACAGCATCATTGACGACTTTTCAGTTGGCTCCATACTCTGTGCGTCAGCGACTGGCTCGACCATGCTCATTGTCGGCCGTGCCGTCGCTGGATCGGGAGCAGCTGGTCTCTTCTCTGGCGGCATGACGATTATTGGCTACAGTGTGGTGCTTCGCAAAAGAGCAATCTACCTTGCTGCCTTGTCTTCTATGTTTGGGTGCGTGGACTTCTGCTTGAGGTATTGGCTTGGTTGCTAACCAGCAGCCAGCATTGCGTCTGTTGTAGGCCCGATATTGGGTGGTGTTCTTACTGACCAAGCGTCATGGCGATGTGAGTGACTCAAAAGCCTTGAGGGGACAGCAATTGCTAATGCGCACATATCGCAGGGTGCTTCTGGATCAACCTACCCTTTGGCGGCGTCGCCCTCGTTACGGTCTTCTTCGTCTTCACCAATCCCCCCAGACGATACACAGACATGACGGTCCGAGACAAGCTGAAGCAGATCGACTTTCTCGGAGCCTTCTTCCTCATCTGCGCCATCGTGTGTCTCCTACTCGCACTCCAATGGGGCGGGTCCGAGTATCCTTGGTCGGACAGCCGGGTTTGGGGGTGTCTTTTGGGCTTCGGGCTCATCATCTCCTGTTTCATCGGCATTCAGGTGTGGCGGAAGGATGGCGCGACGATGCCGCCGCGAATCTTGCGGCAGAGGACGGTTGGCGCTTGTGCGCTTTTTTCCGCCTTCCTCGCCATGGCCATCTACACGCACATTTACGTGAGTTCCAGGAAACCACCGTTAACGCAACACGACGAGCACGTTTACTAATAGCGTACAGTACCTCCCCTTCTACTTCCAAGGTGTCAAGGGCGTATCCGCCGAGTCTTCGGGAATCCGTTGCATCCCCTACCTGGTTAGCATCACCATCGCCTCGATTACCGTTGGCGCCCTCATCACCATCTTCGGCCCTTACAACCCGCCGATGTGGTTCGGGGCGATCATCTTCACCATCGGCTGTGGCCTCATCTCCACGCTGCAAGTCAACTCGAGCGAAGGCCACTGGATCGGGTATCAGATCCTCGCGGGCGCAGGCGCCGGCGCGTGCGTGCAGATTCCCTTCATCGCGGTGCAGGTGGTGCTAGACGAGAAAGACATGCCGATCGGCAACGCGGTGGCCATCTTCTTCAACACGCTCGGCGGCGCGATCAGCATTTCCATTGCGCAGAACATCTTCTCCAACACGCTGCTCAAGCAGCTGCCGCGAGACGCCCCCGGGGTGAATCCTTTGAAGGTGGTGAATGCGGGGGCGACGCATATTCGTGAGGTGGTGGCGAAGGCGCAGCTACCCGGGGTTTTGACGGCTTTTGACAAGGCGATTACGACGGCGTTTATTTTGCCTATTGCTGTTGCGGGGCTCGCGTTCTTGTCGAGTATGTTGATGGAGTGGCGGAGTGTCAAGGGGAAGAAGATAGGGGTGCCGGGGGGTGCGTAGCGGTGGCATTGTAGAGATGGAGAGTCGCTATGCATAATCTGATGAATGGAGTGCAGCCCGACTGCACGTGCGTGAAACGCTGCAGTGGATGAGCTCCCTGCATTAGTGGCCGCCGCCCCTTCCGTCTTTCCCGTGTGTTATGTGGTTGGGTATGACGGGGTCCAAGGCGTGTGCAAGCAGGTGTCGACAACTTCACTCCAGGATACATCCTACACGAAGAAGACCAACGCCTCACTCGATGTTGATAAAGCGGAGGAGTGAGTTTCGACAACGGAGACAACATCCACCACCGTTGAGGCTAGCGGAGGGCCAACTAGAAAGGGCAAGGAGGCGCCGGGTGGCAAGCGGGGCGTTTGCCCGGCGGAACTCTAAAGCTGCACAGCCTCAATCTTCTTGGCGATCACTTTGCGCCCTCCATCATAGCAGAGATATGGCGATGTTGCTGACCAAATGGGATGCTCCAGTTGCTGTTCACATCCTGCAAGACTCCCCTTCAGCCGTATTCCCATTGATCAAACGGGGTGCATGGGCAAAGTCCAGACGAAACACCCCCGGCATCCTGCCCAAACGAGACGACACCCTCTGTCGTCATTGTCAACACGAGACTGCTTCAAGGGGTCCCGTATCAACACAATCCCCCGGCCTGCAATTGCATTGCCCTCGACCATCCCAGACCTTGGCGGCCGTCTGACCGTATAGGTATACTTCTCCCCCCAAGCCTTGGCGTGTCTTGCAAACAACCCTACGCGGGGACGAGGCCAATATTTGTATTGAACCTGGGCTCTCCGAGCACAGCCTCCTCGACTCAACCGCCCGCTGCGCCCATTTGCCAATCCCTCAACTTTGGTTAATCCTTATCCCGCACTGCCTGGAGGCAGTCACGCACTACCTGACCTCTGCCCATGATCGCCACTGCTAACGTCAATCTCCTGCCGCAGTCTCTAGCCCGTCCCTGCCGCGACTCCACCCTCCTCCCTCCGCCCTCTCACTCAACCGCCACCGCCTCGAGTCTCTTACGCTGCCCGAGCCTTGGTCAAACCAACTGCGCCTCACGTCACCTCGGCGCCGACACATGTCCTACCCTTTAATACCCACCCGACATTCTCATCCTCCGGCATTTCGTGCACATGTATGATCTTGCGACAGCCGCTTTCAGTCTGCTGCCCTACCACGCACATACCACCCTCCTCCCTCATCGCTAGGCGCCGCTACAACACCTACGGCAGCCATGGCAGATCCTCAACCTCCTCCCTCCGCCGGGAGTAAGGACTCGCACTCCCCCGGTCCTGCACGGCGTCCTCGCGCCCCGACAATCACAATCGACACCTCTGCCGTGCGAAGATCATTAAGCAATCGCTCACGAGATCCTGAGCATGAGATGGACAATCTATCGGATGATGGCAGATCATCCCATGGCGACAAATCCCCCATGCTGAAACCCACCACACCCACCGAACTACGAGTACGAAACAGCTTCGACAGCCGCGACTCGCGACCCACGAGCCCGCACAACATCTCCTCGCCCACGCAATGGAACAACCCACACAACTTCCTTGCCGTCCCGACTCCGCGGAGTAGAGGGGCGAGTATCGATACCGACGCCAGCGCAGATACAACTTCCGCCTCCGATGTGACGTACGTCAACACACAACCGAGCGAGAGTCCGATCAAGTCATATCCATCGCAAGCGTTTGGACAAGAGCGTGGCGAACAGGTCGTCCTCCCCGCCTCCGAGGCTTTGCATCCCGACCAAGGCACCGAGGCCGACTTCCAGCGGGAGAACAACCCCTTTGCTTTCACTCCGGGACAGCTGGGCAAGCTGTACAATCCAAAGAGCTTGGGCGCATTCCACGCACTCGGTGGTCTGGCTGGGTTGGAGAAAGGGCTGAGAACCGATCGTAGCACTGGACTGAGCATGGATGAGTCGAAAGTGGAAGGGAGAGTTACATTCGAGGACGCCACGACCGTGAGCAGTCCGGCTTCGGCCAACACAGCCGTCGAAGAGCCGGAGATTGTCAACACGCAGACTTCGACCGCCGCGGGATCGGGCAATTTTGCGGACCGCAAAAGGATCTTTGGCGACAATACTCTACCCCAACGAAAGCCGAAAAGCTTTCTTCAGCTGATTTGGCTGGCATACAATGACAAGGTCCTGATTGTCCTCACGGTTGCAGCGGTGATCGCGCTATCATTGGGAATATACCAAGCGCTGGTACCTCCATATGGAGTGGAATGGATCGAAGGAGTGGCCATCATCGTGGCCATTATCGTCGTGGTCTTTGTTGGTGCCGTGAACGACTGGCAGAAGGAGAGGCAATTTGCGAAGCTCAACGCCAAGAAGGACAGCCGAGATGTCAAAGTCGTTCGGTCTGGCAAGATCCAGGAGATCAATATTGTGGACGTGCTGGTTGGAGACGTTCTGATGGTTGAGCCTGGCGACATCCTCCCCGTCGATGGAATCTTCATCACCGGACACGATGTCCGATGCGACGAATCCTCGGCCACTGGCGAGTCCGATGTCCTCAGGAAGGTTCCTGCCGATACGGTTTACCAGGCTGTGGAATCCAACGAATCGCTCAAGAAGATGGATCCTTTCATGATCTCTGGCGGCAAAGTGACCGAAGGCTTCGGGCGGATGATTGTCACCGCGACTGGTATACAATCATCACACGGCAAGACCATGCTCTCACTCCAGGACGACAACGAAGCAACACCCCTGCAGCACAAGTTGAATGGGTTGGCGGAGTACATTGCCAAGATCGGCAGTGCCGCCGCTCTTCTCCTCTTCATCGTGCTGTTCATTAAGTTCGCGGCTCAGCTTCCTCATAATCATAGGACGCCAACGGAAAAGGGACAGGAGTTCTTGACAATCCTCATCACCGCCGTCACCATCGTGGTGGTCGCCGTACCAGAAGGTCTACCCCTGGCTGTTACACTCGCTCTCGCCTATGCAACGAAGCGAATGTTGAAAGACAGGAACCTGGTCCGTGTGCTCCGGTCTTGCGAGACAATGGGCAACGCAACTACCGTGTGTTCGGACAAGACCGGCACGCTGACGCAAAACGTCATGACCGTGGTTGCTGGCGCGATAGGGACGTCTAATCGATTCTCGAGCACAGCCAAATCCAATGCTGGGGATATGGGGACGCCTGCTGATCATCTTGATGATGTTCCCGCCCCGGAATTCGTCAAGACTCTCGCCCAAGACGTAAAAGACTTGTGGAGGGAGAGCATCGCCATCAACTCCACCGCATTCGAATCAGAACCAGGAGCTGCACAGCGCTTTGTGGGCTCCAAGACGGAGACGGCTCTGCTGGACTTCGCCCGCGACTACCTCGCCATGGAACACGTCACCGTCGAGCGTGACACCGCCGAGATTGCCCAAATGATTCCGTTCGACTCGAGCCGGAAGTGCATGGGCATGGTGTACAAGCGCAAGGATGGCAAAGGCTACCGTTTGGTTGTCAAGGGTGCAAGTGAGATTATGCTCAAATACTGCACCCAACTCCTGCGCGATCCTACCACGGGCACGGAGACTTGTGCATTTACGGGCGACATCCGCAAGACGATTGCGGCGCTCATTGACGCCTACGCCAATCGATCGCTCCGCACGATTGGCTTCATCTATCGCGACTTCGACACCGCATCCTGGCCACCTAAGGGCGTCAAGCGGCTTGAAGATGATCAGAGCCAAGCTGCCTTCTCGGATCTCTGCACCAACACCACGTTCCTCGGGCTCGTCGGTATTCAAGATCCGCTGCGACCTGGTGTGCCAGAGGCTGTGCAAGACATGCTGAAAGCCGGCGTTTTCCCGCGAATGGTGACGGGCGACAACATCCTCACTGCAAAGGCCATCGCTACGGAGTGCGGGATCTTCACCGCTGGGGGTATCGCCCTCGAAGGCCCGGAGTTCCGCAAGATGAGCGATGCAGAGCAGAGGAGTATCATTCCCAAGCTGCAAGTGCTTGCTCGTTCCTCACCCGATGACAAAAGGAAGCTGGTGAAGCGACTCAAGGAGATGGGCGAGACTGTTGCCGTGACTGGTGATGGTACCAACGACGCTCCTGCGCTCAAGGCTGCCGACGTGGGCTTTTCCATGAACATCGCCGGCACGGAAGTCGCCAAAGAAGCGTCCGACATCATCCTCATGGACGACAACTTCACTTCCATTGTGCTGGCGTTGATGTGGGGTCGTGCGGTGAACGATGCTGTGAGGAAGTTCCTTCAGTTCCAGATCACCGTCAACATCACTGCAGTCACTTTGGCTTTCATCTCCGCCGTCAGCAATGAAAACGAGGAATCGGTACTGAGCGCTGTTCAGCTTCTGTGGGTCAATCTGATCATGGACACCATGGCCGCCCTGGCGCTCGCCACCGACCCCCCGACTCGCACCATCCTCAACCGAAAGCCCGATCCCAAGTCCGCACCTCTAATCTCCACTACCATGTGGAAGATGATCATCGGGCAAGCCGTTTACCAGTTGGCCGTCACCTTCACCCTCTACTTCGCCGGCGCCAGCATTTTGAACAAGACCGGCGAGCATGGAAACAGGGAGCTGAGAACGCTGGTGTTCAACACGTTCGTGTGGATGCAGATCTTCAACGCCATCAACAACCGCCGGCTCGACAATCGGTTTAACATCTTCGAAGGTATCCTGCGCAACTGGTTCTTCATCGGCATCTTCTGCATCATGGTCGGCGCCCAGATCATCATCATCTTCTTCGGAGGATGGGCGGCCTTCCAAGCCTACCACCAAACGCCAAGCGATTGGGGCATCGCAATCGTGCTCGGTATCATCTCCATACCCATCGGAGTTGTTGTCCGCCTGGTACCCGACGAGCTCGCGGCCAAAGTCGTCCCGCAATTCATCAAGACGCGCCTGGCACGCAAGCGCGAAAAGGTCCTCCTCAACGACGAAGAGAGCCCCTTCGAAATGAACCAAGCCCTGCTCGACATCCGCGACGAACTCGCGTGGATCAAGAAGTATAAGGGCGGTCGTCTCCGCGGCCTCAAGTTCGCCATGCAGAATCCAAAGGAAATGTTCCACTCCCGCTCCCCAAGCCGCTCTCGCGCCTCTTCCAGCCTCCCGCGCACCCCTAACAACGAGCTCGCCGACGACGACGGCAAATCGGACGCCGGTGCACAACTGACGCCCGAGTCCGCCAAGCCTAGACGCTCCCGCGGCCGCTCGCGCTCCAACTCCGCGCTCGCCGGAGCCGCAATGGCAGGCATCGTCGCCGGCTCCATCGCGGCCGGTTGGTCGCCCATCGAGCGCCGCGAAGGCGAAGACGACAGTGTACGCTTCACACGCCCCCAGCGCTCCAAGAGCGATTTGTCGCGCGAAGTGCGCATCGACGCCCACCCGGACACCTCGCCTCATGATCCCGTTGTCGTGGCTGGTGATCCTGTTGAAGCTGCGGGCGGGCAGCCGCCTTCGCAGGCGAACGCTACTACGCCGCAGCTGGGCGTTGGGCCTTTTGGTGGGGCGCCGGCGATGGATACCGCTGACAAGAAGGAGGAGGGGAAGGCGTAGGGGGAAAGTGTATTTGTAACTTTTGCGACGCATTTTAGCGATGGCGCCCCTTTTTGGTGGTTTCTTTGCCTGTTGGATGCGGTGTATACAGGGTGGAATCATGGGTCATAGCCACTCACTCGAAAACATATTCTGGTTGGGCGCAGATGCCCTTTGAACACATGCTCTATTCTTCTCCCCCTACGACCATCTTACCGTAACTCTAGATGTAGCATACAAGATGACGAATACTCTTTCCATCGCTCACAGGCCAAAAATCCTCTTCACCATGTACGCGCCAAAGTCCGCTCGGCCAGGCGAGTCGATGCATATCCGTAGTCTGTTGCCTTTGCCTCCGCCGACCCATCCATCAGTATCTCCCGCGACCTATGCAATCGATCAAGTTAGCCCTACGCTCAATTCCACAAGAGCAAAAGCGGTAGACAAGAAAACGCACCTCATGCAAATCGGCATCATCGCTCTTCGGCCGATCCCTCCGATCAACCACACACATCCCCCGCGTCCACTGGCCCGCCGTCTCGACGCGCAAATCCTCGTCCACGGCAAACTTCCACCCCGCGTGCTCGGCCGTCATGCAGTACCATGTGCACATGGGGTCGTGCAGTTGCAGACTCACTGCGTCGCCTGTCACGACCGGGTGCAGCGACTCGACTTTGGCGAAGGTGGCGGTCATGAAGGCCTGCGTCCATTCTGCTAGGGGGGAGTGGGCTGTTGTGAGTGGGGAGAGGAGGGCGCGGAAGGCGCCGCGGGTTAGGAGGTGTTGTTCGGTGATGTCGAGGGGGAAGAGGGAGAGTTTGAGGCGCTCGGGGAGGTTGGGGGGGTAGGGGTTTAGGAAGGGTGGGGGGTAGGTTCCTTCGGGCGTTCCTGGTGGTGCTGGGGGGACGGGGGGCATGGTTGTGTGGGGGTTGGGGGAGGTGAGGGCGTAGACTCGTGCGGCGGCGATGGTGTCGGCGTAGGTGTTAAATTCTGCTACGGGGGTCATCTGTGGATTGATTTGCTTAGCTTGCGTGATCGAGGAGAGCTGGGGCCAAGGATTAAGGCGTACATTTCCTGGATGATGGACATTGCCCCCCATCACGACTACTTCCTTGGTCCGAAGGAACGTCTCGGGGTCTGCTGCTGCTGCTAACGCCAGATTTGTGAGCGGGCCAACGGCTACAATCGTGATTGTATCCGGCTCGTTTTCGCGCAGCAGGCGGAGAATCTCCAGATGCGCGGGAGTGCGGGATGCGGTGAAGATGGAGTCGGTCTTCTTCAGCTCTTCGGCTATCGCGGTTTGTTCGGGATCTGCAGAGCTCTCCGCGTCGTCGAATAGTGCTTTCCAAGTATCTGCTGGGCTGAGGTGCGGATGCTGCGGTCGTTGTCAGTGGACGTGCGGTCAGATAGAGTACGCCAATACCAACGCTGGTATGGATTTCTCCGAGTCCGTCTCTCCCGTCTACATTGAATTAGCTTATTTTCCAATAGAACAATTTACATCAGACAAGCACAACGTACGAAAGAAATCGGCCATCAACATCTCATCCGCAAGCGGATGCTCCGGGCCAACAGCAACAAGCGGTTTCGACTGCCTAAGCGTGTCGAAGCCCACAGGCCGGCCCTGAGCTCGACGCCACGCCATTTCCTTCTCGATGATGGAGAATAACGAGACGACATTGCGGAGACAGTTGCGGACGTCGACGTTGCCGTACGTGACGGAGACGAGGAGGACTTCGACTTCGGATGGGAGGCCTGAGAAGGCGAGGAGCATGGCGAGGATGTCATCGACGCCCTTGTGATTGATTAGTTTGATGTCTGGAGAGGGTGGGTTATTGGAACCAACCGGATCGGTGTCGATTATGATTTTTCGTGGCGCCATTGTTGTCTTCTTGAGATCGGATTGGGGTGTTGGTGAATACTGAAGCTCCGATATGCAGCGCGATCGCCAATGATTGATGTGACGACTTGAATACGTAGAACACGTTTTTACGAAAGAACGTCGGATATCAAACGTTCCCAAAGCAACAGACACAACGCCGGAGCGGGTAGAAGCGGTCAAGCAACGATTCATGCCAACGTTACACCAGACTAGCAGGAGGGAGTGAATTTCATATGCCACGACTTCTGTCAGCATGCCACGAATTAAGGCGGCGTCGGTGATCGCACATATCAAATCCTCTCCGCCTCCGCCTCTCCCTCTTCTTTCCTCCAACAATGTCTAAACAGGCCACCAATAGAGTCTCGGTGCGATTCGCTCAGTATTTGTACAGATCCCTTGAGGGTCTCCTAGCGTGCTCCGGTCGCCTAAGAAGAAGCGTGTAAAAAGCCCGCGCGCCCTGTTCACTTGACTGATCCCGAGACTTCTTGTTTTGGGAGATGAGGTTGGAGATTGAAATGGACGTCGTGACAATTCAGGAGTTCTATGTGTGAGGAAGCGGCTACTTGACTCCTTCTGAGCGTTGCTTCATTTTGAGTCTGTTCGGGTTTGGTCATTAGGGGAGTTGGGTGGCAGAAGAGAATTGCAATCATACCTCAGAAGACTGGCCTTTGGGCAGCTCACGACCGATGCTTCATCGCCATTACGCTCATAGAAGCGTCGACAGCATTCGTAGAGTTCGTCAATCTGGGCACTCGTAATTAGCAACCATTAGGTCCTTGATGACCGCTACGTCGCTCGCAGCCTCCAACCCACCTGCTTCTCGCATTTGCTTTGATCAAAGTTGTTCTTCTGTACACAGTCTGTGGTGTGTTAGTATTACAGGTCTGGAATCCTCGAAAGGACTGCCATTGACCTTGAAGAGCGCAGGCAAGGGGATGGCAGGGCGTCTCGTGCTTCAGACTCTTCTCAATGTCCGGCTGAGGTGGACGTTAGTAGATAGCAAGTGAGACACGTAGGGTGCCTTTGCAACTCACCATGACCTCGATTGTTCGACGGGATTCCGGGTCTCGTTTACAATGAATATGGGTTGGCAGGAAGACACTGCGAAGTGAATGTGAAGTCACGTTGTCGCCACCTCATGTGACCTGCTGCGGGTTTAGTCAGCGGAAGTCGATCACACAAGGCCGGAGAGGGACGACATCGTCAACTTTTTCCACCCGACGGCTTCACTTCTTCCCCCTCTCACTTCGGCTTCACTTCTGACACACGTCACTGCTTGCTGCCTGGTAGGTCATACTCGCACACTCACCATTTGCTCTTCATCTCTCATCCTACACCCTCACTCTCATTTCCATACACCTCACTGACGCCCAACCCAGAACAGCAGCGCCACCCAGTCAACGCTCCCTTTCCTTCCTCTCACTTCCTCACACACCCTCTCACCGCTTCAAACCAAGTCAGCGCACGCCGCCAAACCCTCCCCACCGTCTCATCACACCCACAAACTCCATTCACAACCACGATGGCAGAAAACGGCTCGGCCTCGCCCGCCAACAACGATGCCGGCGGCGCGCCCGAGCAAGCGCAGCAAAGCGAGCACCTCAACATCAAAGTGACGGACAGCAACAACGAGGTCTTCTTCAAGATCAAGCGCACGACGCAGCTCAAGAAGCTCATGGACGCCTTTTGCGAGCGGCAGGGCAAGACGCCGCAGAGCTGTCGCTTCTTGTTTGATGGGCAGCGCGTCAACCCTACTGACAACCCGGAGCTTGTGAGTTGTTGCCATCCTCTCTTTGCATTGTGGCATGGGTGCTGACGTTCTGTAGCTTGATATGCAAGACGGCGATACGCTGGAGGTGCATCAGGAGCAGATTGGTGGGTGTTAGGAGAGGAGAGCAGGGATGCTTGCAGCTATAAGCTGCTGCTTCAATACTCGACACGAGCTAGGCGGTGATACGAAGGTCCGGCGTGGGATTGATTTCTGGAGGCGCTCTGGCGTCCCACATCGGACGGAACATGGGTATGAGTGTCTTTACCGTGAGCAGTTCCAATCAATTCCTCAACATCCCCTGTACTTCCTCCCCAACGTGTGAATCCGGCGGTTGAGTGTTATGATACATATGCAAGAAGTCTCTATCTGGATGATATACCTACGGACATGCCAACAACACCAAGTCTCCAGTGCCGTTACAATCCCTTACGCACCAAGAAATGCATATCCAACGAGTCTACCTTCCTCACTTCCCACCCCGCGCAATCTCCACCACTCTCTTCGCCGCATCGTCAAACTTGTCAAACGCCTCCAAATCCAACCCACTCTCCGCAATTTTCTTCTGCCCAACCTCCTCATTCGTCCCGCGGATCCGCACCACCACCGGCACATTCTTCATATCGACCTCCTTGAACGCCAGCAAGATCCCATCAGCAATCATCCCGCCGTCCGTCAAGCCGCCAAAAATATTGACAAAAATCACCTTGACCCGCTCGTCGCGCAGGATCAGCTCAAACGACTTCTTCACCGTCTCCGACGTCGCCTTGCCGCCCGTGTCGAGGAAGTTGAGCGCCTTGCCGCCGTGCAGGCGCAGCGCGTCGACGGTGTTCATCGCGAGCCCCGCGCCGTTGACCAGCGTACCGATGTTGGCGTCCGGCTCGTCCATCCGCACGTACACGATCCCATCCTTCTCCGCCTCCACTTCCTCCGGCTGCTCGCGGTCTTTGCGGCGCAGGTTGTGGATTTCGGCTTGCCGCTTGCCGCTGCGGAAGGCGGAGTCGTCGAAGGCGAGGTTCATGCTGTTGGCGTGCAGGGTGACTTTGCCGTCGGGCGAGATGGTGACGCTGCCGCTAAGCGTCGTCGCTTCTTTGTCTTTGTACATTTTGGCTAGCGAGCGGATTAGGTTTGCGAGCGGTTCGGCGCCGGCGGGCGGGTTGATGTGCTGGACTGCGGACTGGATGAGGGTATCCGGGGGGAGTTCGCGCTGGTCGTAGGGGAAGCGTTTCGCCGTTTCGCGGAAGGTGGAGACGTCGGTGGTCGGGGAGGTGCGGATGCAGGGCTGGCGCTCGGTGCGGTCGACGGTGATGCCGACGTAGAAGGCGTCGGCGGGTGCTTCGTCGGTGGAGAGGGTTAGGCCTTTGATGTTCTCGAGGTAGGGTTCGAGAATGGCGTGGCCTTGCGAAGGGCGGATGACGAGGCCGCGCTGGTGTTGATGGTGTTGCGGTCGTCGGGAGGGCGTAGACAGAGTTGGGCGAAACGCTGCAGAGCTGGAAGACATGCCTCGTCGAGACATGGTGTGATACCCTCTCTTCTGGTCCGCTGGATTGCCCGTGATCTTGCTCACGTCCCGCCCGCTTTTCGCCAGAATCTCCTTCATCACCGCTCCGAAGTTCTCGGGGTGATCCACCATTGTGGCTCCGGCGTCTTGCAGGATCTTGTACTTCTCCGCGGCAGAGTGCTCGCCTCTCGCCGCCCACGCTCCGGCATGTCCCATGATGCGGCCCGGTTTGGCATTCATGCCACCGACCAACGCAGCAATGGGCTTGGGATTCTTCTCTCGCCTGTGATAGTCCTTGATCCACTCCGCGGCATCTTCTTCTGCTCGCCCTCCAACCTCGCCCACGATAACCATGCCATGAGTCTCCGGATCAGCTTCGAAAACCTTGAGACCATCGACGATGTTGGTGCCCGCGACAATGTCACCACCCATGCCAATGCACAAGCTCTGGCCAAGCTCGGCTCTCGAGATGGAAGCCACTGCCTCGTACGAGAGAGTGCCGGACTTGGCCACGATGCCGATGTGACCGGGTCTGAAAGTGGGCAGGGGCTGGAAACCAATTCTACAGTAGCCGATGGGAGCGATGATGCCGGGGGCATTGGCGCCCACGAGCCGAGACTTGGACTGGGTCTTGAGGATGGATGTCACCTACAGAATGAAACGTTAATACCTGCTACACCGCGTGTCTCTACCGCACTCTACGCGCTGGGTCAACGGCTCACCCTCATAATATCATGGAGAGGAATATGCTCGGCCACGGCCACAATCAAGGGGATCTCGGCTTCAATGGCCTCCTCAATCGCCTTGCCGCACTGCGGGGCAGCAACGAAGACGGCAGTGGCATCGGGCTTGAGCTGCTCCTTTGCTTTCCTCAAATCGGGCAGCAAGGGGAGGCCGAGATGCTCGCCTTCCTTGCCAGGCGTAACGCCGCCGACAATGTTGGTGCCGTACGCGATGGAGTCTTTGGCGTTGCCCGTTGCCACGCGGCCGGTGAAGCCTTGGTAGATGACACGCGTGTGCTTGCCTATGCGCAGGTTGTGCACCGTGTCGTCGTACGAGGCACGCGCGAGGGTGGTGGAGAAGGATCGGGGGCCAGTCGGTTGGGGGGAAAGACGAGGGTTGCTGCAGAGCAGCCAACCGCTGCGACCGCGAAGGGCAGCCATTGTCGGCCCTCCCTGAGAGCGTGAAAGGGTAGCTAAGGAGAGAGGGGATGGTTGAGCAGGAAATGAGCGAGTGAGAGAGGGAAATGTGTGCTGAACAAAAAGATGGAAAGGCAGTATGATGACGCCAGGGCCTGGAGAGCTCGGTCTGGAACATAATATTGCTTTCGGCAACTCGTCCTCGCTCCGATATCGTCGGCCAATGCCTCGTGGCTGCATCCCCATCGCACATAGCCGACTATTCCCGGCTCGCGGCGCCAACCTCAGGCACGGCCAAGTCCGCGCGACCACAGATGTCTTGGTGGATGTACTGGATTGCGGCGTTTAGCGACGAGACGGGTGTCCGATACAGGTCCATGGAGTACCTTGTTAGCCTTCCTTTACTCTGTTCATCATGTAGCCGTGAGGTGATGTGTGGTTGATGCCTGAGGTTCCACCCCGCCATTTTGGGGAAGAGGGTCCGTGCCCGAGTGACGATGTGAGGCCAGCAAGTCTGCACCTGACGACACCGCTCGAAATGCCCGAGTCGTCTTTGTAGACCCCTTCTCAAGCATCATGGCGCAGAATACGCCCTCTCAGAATCTACACTCCAGTCTCGGCAAGCTGCAACTCTCCCCGTCCTCTAAGGGCACTCCTACATTCCCTAAAAACGAACCCGTAGACTCCTGGGAAGACGAAGCAGACAACGACAGCTCTCCAGACGAAGGGCAGAGAACCCCCATCCACGCCGACACCTCCCCCGGCCCTCCGCCGCCCACGCCCTCCTCGCCGTCAATGTTAAGCCCCCATAGACTCGACTCCCCGTATCAATCTTTTCCTGCCTACGGTCTGGATGCAGCACTAGAGGGCCGATCAATTCGGAGAGACGTGGATAGCGAGGAGCGAAGACCGGAAAAGTCGACGGCCGTGGCGTCGAGGCTGATCGCCGCGGGTATAGGACAGAAGGCGCCCAGGCGGACGCAAGAGCAGAGGGAATACGATCAGGCGATGAAGGTGCAGGAGAAGAAGAGGCGGGACCAGGCGCGAGAGGAGGAGGAGAGGAAGAAGAGGGAGAGGGAGAAGGCGATCAGGGATGCTTGGGATGGGTGATGGTCTACGCCAGACTGGTGCCTTTGTTGCCACTGCAGCACTGGACCATCTTCTCACGATTACGAGCCCACCCGATCATGGTCGAGCCTCAGGATCTCCCTGCACATCGGACTGGCCACGGGAGCTCAACGAACACTTCTTGTTTCCAAGGACCTGCAAACGCAATCACCACGATGAAATGGCGCCTCAGAACTGCAGCACTTTACGAAGCTAACGCACCATGGGAAACATCGAAAAGGGGACACCAACGAATCCACGATTCCAGTCTTACGCGTCGCGGCAACATTACCCCACACACTTGCTTGTTGCTGTTTCTACTCAGATGCACATATTTATGCATGCATATCGGGCGATTCCGGGCTTGACACGTAACCTTACCACCATTACTCGAGTGCATCCATCAAGTACCGCTTGGTAATCGCGCCATGTCCCAACTCGACGGTCACGGTCTATCGACCTGTGGCCACTGTATTCACCGCACAAGCAGTGAAAGACTGTGGATCGGTTTCCTGAAGCACCCACGAACAGTCGTCGTTACCTTTCAGCCTTGGACCTCTTCCACGCTCAAAGTGTATGTCCTCAAAGGGGTGGTCGCGAGGCTGCAACTTGGGCAGAAAGTCTAGCGATCCCAAGCTGTCAAATCGAGTAAGTGCTAGGCCAGAACCATGCAGGTAGGATTGGGTGGCTTTCAGAGCTCCCTTCCCGAGCGCGTCCGGGGTTCACCACCCCCCTCAGGGCGGCTGGATTTCTTAGCAAGGCAGGCGCGCCGAGCCCTATAAGCATTTTGGCTGTTCGGGGCCGGCGCCAGGGCTCGAGGTCGTGGTCGAGACCGTGGGATCACCGCCCGTCCGAGCATGCATGCTGCTGCAAGAGACACAGTGGCGTTGTCGTGTTGCTCTGTACCATGCCATGCACCAACACCGGCCTGAGAGCTCGTTGGTACTCCTCTATGCTCACCACTCATATGGGCATTTGGACTGCTTCTCGCGTGGCCATAAGATAGATGCAGCAGCGCACCACTGCCTCGGGAACCGCGCGTGCCGTCAAATTAATGCAGGAGCGCAACGTGGCCCGCGCGACTGGAATCTCCGCTCCCGACATGAAATGAGTGCCGGTAGGTAGTGATCGCTCATCTTACGTGCATTTGCTGGGTGGCCGGGGAACCAGTGACGCCGCGGCACCAGCGGCATGGGTTGCGGATCGCAGATCGCATCGCGGGAGAGCATCGTATCATTCAGAAGGTGCGCCGGGGGCACGCCAATCAGGTGATGTTTTACTTGCACCGGCTATTTGGCCACCGCCATCCACGGGAGCTCTGCGCAGCAACTGGCCAACACGCCCGCCCGCCCCAAACTCCCGACCCCAGCTTCGCGTTCCTTCCCCGCACTTCGGGTATGCACGGAGCTCGCTCCGTACAGTAATAGACTTCCCACGCCATCCAGCGATCCCGAACTCTAACGTGCGTTCCCAGGAACGTCGCCGCGTCGTTTCCCCGCCAGACGAGTCGCCGAGAAGCGCAGATTGGCGCCGATTTGGCTTCGCCCGTCTGCGGTCCCAGCAATCGAAGGATCTGTCGAGTCCGGGATCGAACGCTGCCCCCGTCCCTTTGCGGGGAAAGCTCCTGGGCGAGACGCCCAAGACCTCGGGGGGTCTTGGATGGTTGGGGGGTATGCGTGAGGGGACGCGGTATTGGCCCGGGGGGCTTTTAATACGATGGTCGCGCCCGTTTCCTGACCTGCTGCTGCTTACCTGCCCTTCTCCTTGTTTTTCCCCCGTGTAAATCCACACAGCGTTTCTGTCGCTCCACGCCCGTCGCTCCTCCCTTCATTCCCCGTTCCCCTCCCATCCCCCGTCCATCAGGACCAACGCGTGCCAGCAGGCTATGTCGCAGCCCGAAATCAAAGACATGGGTGACCTGGAGACCATCAACACCGGCCACCACGTGCACGACGAGGAGCAGCTCCGCAATGCCCTCTCCAAATCCGTCACGCTCTCCCCCGAGCTCTTCGAGCGGCTGTACCTGTCGCCCAAGAACGAGGTTGCGGGCGATCTGCGCAAGACGTTTGCCAATCCCACCCCGATGGCCGTCATGGGCTTCTCCGTCGGCGTCTTCCCGCTGTCCATCGCTCTGAGTACGTAAACAAATCCGCCCAGCCTTGGAAAGCGGCGGCAAGCCAAGCCATTCCTGAGAAAGCAACCCAGCTAACGCAAGCGTGTGACACAGTGGGCTGGGGCGGCTCGGGCAACCTGGCCACGGGCACGACGGCGTGCAGCATCTTTTTCGGCGGCATGCTGCTCATCATTGCCGGCTTGTTGGAATTCGTGCTCGGCAACAATTTCCCCTTCCTCGTCTTCATGGGCTACGGCGCGCACTTCCTCTCCTTCGCCTGCACCTTCCTGCCCTCCTTTGACTCGATTGCCTTTGCCAGCGGCGGCGATCCATACAAGGTGACGCCGAGTTTCGAAGCCAGCTTCGGTAAGTTTGAACAGCCGAGAGTGCTTCCCGCCGTCCGCCGGCATTTCTAACGAGGGGGTGCACAGTCTACTACACCGCGGCCCTCGCCATCCTGTCCTTCATCTTCCTGCTCGGCTCGCTGCGCACCAACCTGATCTTCGTGCTCATCTTCATCTCCGCCATGTGCGGCTTCTGCTTCGCCTCCGCCGGCCTCTACTACAATAGCGTCGGCGAGACGGGCAAGGGCACCAAGTACATTGTTGCCACCGGCGCCGGCTTCTTCGCCGCCGACATGCTCGGCTTCTACCTCTTCCTCGGCATGATGTTTGAGATTATGGAGCTGCCCTTCCCCACGCCGCCCGTGTGGGATTTGAGCACGGTGGTGAAGCCGAAGAGCCGCAAGGTTGTGAAGGAGGAGTAGAGGGGCATTTCCTTTTCGGTCCTCCTGGCTCCGCTTGGGGATTTAGATCGTTGCCAGTGTGGATGTGGGTTAAAATGGGGAGAAGACTGTGTATTCAAAAGGAAGGGGCCAGCGTCGATGGGTGTGGCATCAAAGACGCTGATGACGGGAGAGTGACGGGCTTGGAAGTATCTTTCTGTAATCTACCTTTTTAGTGGCACGTAGAAAGAAGCCCTTTGCAAGACGTCAACAACACGAGGATTTTATTTCAAAACGTTGGCTGTGCTGCCTAAATAAATGACCGCAGACATGATGCGTGGCACGGAGTGTGATCGACAAATGGAACAGTCATCCCGCACTGCCGTCCAAAGGTCGCAGTCAGCAATGTCGTGCAACGCAGCACTTGCGCCATCATAACATGAAGACGACTAAACAGCTTTCGTCACACGTCAATGCCAACGACTCCAAGGTGCCACCGACGCAGCAGTAGCATGCCAGTCCCGGTGTACCTGCTACCCTACAAGCCTACATACTCGGCAGAGATGGCTCGAAGGCATGAAGCCGAAACGACCTCGGTTCCCCGGATTGCCCAAGCACAGCGCCTTAATGACGGAAGATTATTCCCGTCGATTGAAGAAGATGCAATCTCAACTCGTCTCCCATCTCCATCCCTCTCACACTCCTCGAACAGACCAAAATGGCAGCCACCGACGTCCCCGTCCCCTTCAGCGAACCCCCCTACCTCCTCGGCCTGCCCTCGCCCTACTACACCCCCGAGCTGCGCAAATGGCAGAAAGCCGTGCGCGCCTTCATCACCGACAACCTACTGCAGCACGCCTGGGAGTGGGAGAAGGAGGGCCTCGTGCCGCCCGAGGTGTACAAGAAGTTTGCCGAGTCGCGCATCCTGCTCTCCGTCCTGCCCGCGCCGCTGCCCGTCGCGGAGCTCAAGGCCAACGGCATCCATGACTTGCTGGGCATCGTCAAGGTGGAGGACTTCACCTACTTCCACAACATGATTTTCAACGATGAGATTTCGCGGTCGGGGCTCGGCGGGCCTGGGTCGGCCATTACGGTCGGCATGGCGTTCGGTGTGCCCGCGCTGATTAAATTCGGGAGCAAGTATTTGAAAGACAAGTACCTCCCCGGCTTGTTCAACGGGGACATCCGAGCGTGCATCGCCATCACCGAACCCGACGCGGGCTCCGACGTGGCGAACATCACGACGGAAGCGGTCAAGAGCAAAGACGGGAAGAAGTACATTGTCAACGGCACGAAGAAGTGGATCACCAACGGCATCTGGAGTGACTACGCGGCCATGGCGGTGCGCACGGGCGGGCCGGGGGCGAAGGGGCTGTCGATGCTGTGGGTGCCGCTGAAGGGGCACAAGGGCGTGGAGATGCGGCGGCTGGACGTGAGCGGGCAGAAGGCGGCGGGCACGACCTTCATCGATCTCGAGGACGTCGAGGTGCCCGTGGAGAATCTGATGGGCGAGGAGGGCCGCGGCATGATCCAGGTGATGACCAACTTCAACCACGAGCGCCTCACCATCTGCATCACCGCAACACGGCAGTCGCGCGTGGCGCTCAGCGCGGCCTTCGCGTACGTGCTGAAGCGTGAAGCGTTCGGGAAGCCGTTGATGGATATCGGGGTGGTGCGGCACCGGCTAGCGAAAGCGGGATGTCTGCTCGAGAGCCATTGGGCGTGGATCGAGCAGTTCGTCTACCAAATGTGCAATTTGAAGAAGGAGGATGCGGACATTGAGCTGGGCGGGCTGACGGCCGCGGCCAAGGCGCACACGGGCATTGTGATGAAGGAGTGCGTGGACGCCATGTGCTTGCTGTTTGGCGGCAACGGGTATACCAAGTCGGGCCAGGGCGAGCTCGCGGAGACGATGTGGAGGGAGTTGAATGGGATTCGAGTCCCGTGAGTCTTTTGCATGCTTTCCTTCCGTTCAGATCGTTAACTAACAACCCTTTGCAGCGGTGGCTCCGAAGATGTGATGCTCGATCTCGGCATCCGGCAACTGGCCAAGAACTTTCAGCGGAAGACGGCGGAGTTGGAGAAGTCGAGGGGCTCGAAGATATAGATATTTCCATAGATGAATTAGCAAGTGATACCTTGCATGCATGTGCACATCCGACAGCGGCCTGTCCGAAAGCGGAGGCCAACACCATCTCGTTGCCCTGACGACGACTTCCCGCTTCGTTGGCCCTGGCGCTGCACCCTCCGAACGAGTGACTGCAGCCATTGCGCAATGAAGATATTCCTATGATTGATTGCATTCGTTATATCGCTTCATCCCGTCGCATTCTTACCTGTGTGCTCTCAAAATCGCCTCAGTCCGGGGATTTGCACATGCTCGCATAACCCCCACACCCTCCACACGACCTCACCATGCTAAAAGGAAGAGAAAGGCCGATGCCAGGGCCGAGTTACATGTCAAAAGACCAGCAGGGTGAGTCTGAAGGCGTCATGATGGATAGACAGTACATGGCTAATTCCTCCCAGCCGAATACCTCCAAAGCCTCCGAGCAAGCCATGTCTCTCGACCCTCCGGCTCAAGACCGCTGCCGCCGCCGTCCCAGTATGGAAGTACGAGGCGGAGAGAAAGTCCAGTGAAGGACAGAGCAGCGCTAGAGACCAGCCAGAGCATGCCCGTCATGCCAGTGCAAGGAGTAGCAGGGCAGCACAGCCGTTCAGGTTCGAGTGCGACGACAACCACGGCCTTCTCCACCGACGTTCCCCAACCACTCACCGAGTCTGCGCTTCGCAAAATGCCCAGCCTGTCGTACATGGAGCGCGGCACGCGGTGGATGGAGAAGCAAGAAGCCAAATCGCTGCGCATGGCGCTCGAGGATATGGATCTGGAGGCGGAAAAGCGGATCCACGAGGCGGCGCAGGATGAGGCGGCGGAGCTCGTGTACAGGCATCAGAGCGGCGAGGATCCCACTTCCGGCATGCCGTTTCCGAATCCAGATGGAAAGAGAGACTATCATAGACATCTGCGCAAGGGCAGCTATCAGCGGGAGCACGTCGAGGCGGCGCCGGTTATTGCGCAGAGGAAGACTTCCGGAGGCAGCCATGAAGAGCCGGAGAGTGTTGCGTCGATCACCAGTAATAAGCGCCGGAGTATGGAGCCACTTCGCAGGATCAATCCACCTACGGCGACAGAAGTGACGGTGCAGAAACGACGAGTCTCCTCGGGCAAGAGCTTCGGCGGGCTCGCGGAAGCGGTGGCGGAGGACATCACGCAAGCCCATCGACGCTCGAGCAGTGGTAGTCGGCGCATGATCAGCCTGGAGAAGAAGCGCGCCTTCATGCACCCCAAAGACCGCATCTGGGAGGATCCGCAGGAAGAGCAAAGTCCGCCGCCGCCGCCGCCTCAGCCGCAGAGAGTCGCAGCAGTGCCCGCCACCATCACGACCAATCCAGAAGTCCCGCAAGCGCACACACGTCGCAACCCATTCGCTCGCGTGCGCATGCACACCGATAAGTTGGAGCGCACGCGATCGGAGCCAATCGTGTCGGCACCTCGCCTCGACAGCGTGGAAATCCAGCGCAATCCGCCCAGTCAATCGCGCCGGCCATGGTACATGTCGAATGAGCCGCTGCCGCCTACACCACCCAGTCCCGCCGGGCAGCCAGCCGATGAAGTCTCTCCGAAAGTCACACCAACGCGGGAGGGTAGGGAGGTCCGCGGCGACGACATCCGAGCGGCGACGAGCAAGAGGCGCAGCGACTATAGTCCCAAGCTACCGCGTCCGACCATGGTCAGCGACAAGCCTGGGCGCCCGATCGTGAGCTTTCAGCAAGATTGGAGGCCGAAGGAAGTGGTGTTGGAAGGGGCTCAGGCAGCAACGGGATCGAAAGCGACAGCCGAGCCGTCCAAGACACGTCAGCCTGATGGCGCGTCGAGCGTGTTCGCTGATCCTGGTGCCTCAAAATCTCGCGTTGTCGATATTCCCCGAATCAGCGTCGATCCTGCAGACAGGCAACCTGTACCATCGATCAACTTCCCGGATTCGCCGACTATTCCAACGATTGTTTTCCCGGACGAGTTCGAGCATACGGAATCTTCCAGGGAATCATCGGCGCCGGTGATTCCGTCAATCAACATCGAGGCCCCCATCATCGCCGTCAGCAGTTTTGACGAACCCGAGCAATACTCAGGCGTGCCTTCCGCACACCAACCGCACTCCCAAGGCAGACCACACCCCACGCACGCCGCAACATCACCCCTCCCCATGTCCAGACCGCACATCACGCCCACCGTCCGCCAATCCGGCATGCTCTGCGCCCACTGCGCCCTCCCCATCGCCGGCCGCATCCTCAGCGCATCAGGCGAGCGCTTCCACCCCTCTTGCTTCGTCTGCTACCAATGCCACACCAACCTCGAGCTCGTCGCCTTCTATCCCGAGCCGGAAAAGGCGCACGTCCAGCGTCTCGCTCGCATCGAAGCGCGAAGAACAGGCTATGCCGTGCCGGGCGAAGAACACATGGCCGCGGACGAGCTGCTGCAAAGGGAAATCGAAGACGGAGACGGCATGCTGCGCTTCTTCTGCCATCTAGATTTCCACGAGCTGTTCTCCCCGCGCTGCAAGAGTTGCAAGACGCCGATTGAAGGGGAGGTCATTGTTGCGTGTGGCGCGGAGTGGCATGTCGGCCACTTCTTTTGCGCGCAGTGCGGCGACCCGTTTGATAGCCGCACGCCGTTTGTGGAGAAGGAGGGGTATGCGTGGTGCGTGGGGTGTCATACGAATCGCTTCAGCTCCAAGTGTCGCAAGTGCAGGAAGCCGGTGGTGGGGACTGTTGTCAAGGCTTTGGGCGCGGATTGGCATTCGAGCTGCTTTGTTTGCGTGGTGAGTTTGGGGTCGTTCATGTGTCTTGCTTGATGGTGATGACGCTAATGATGGTGTCGTGATAGGAATGCAACGGCGAGTTCCAGGATGGCAGATACTTCCTGCGGGGATCAAGTGATGATCCAGTGTGTGTGACGTGCGAGCAGCGACGTCTGAAGGCGTGAGGCTATGCGCGAACGTGGCGATGATTCGGGGGAGTGACAATGTTGGAGGAACGATAAATCTTGCATAGGCAGAGCACAGAAGGGGGATGTCCAGTCCTACGGGGCACTAGGATCCAGCACCACCACATCAGGCAAATCTCGCACGTCGACAGTCTGCCTCGTATCCAGATCCACAATGCGTAGAATGCCCAAGTCCAGCACACCCGTCGTCGCGGCCCAGAACTTCAACTCCGTCTCGTAAGATGCCCCCGGCGCCACCGGTCCAATTCGCACGTCAGGATTGAGATCCAGGACGTCCGGCGGTTGCTGCGCTTGCAAGGGTGAGTCAAAGACCTTGGCGACGAGGTCGTGGTGTTTCCCGGTGCTGGAGCTGGCTTGGATCTGCATTGAGCGTTTCTTCGGCTCCAGCACAACGATGGCGAAGCGACGCGTGCGATCGCTGCGGTTGATGCACTGCACGTAGATTTTGAAGTCGAGGCGGAGGGGGATGATGGAGGTTGTCCAGATGTGGAAAGTAATGCCTGAATCTGAGGGAGAAGAGGCTTGTGGCATGTCGAGGGGCCCGGCTTTGGAGTCGCCCTGGAATGATGGACGCGCGGGAGGTCTGATTGTGGATGCGCTTAGCGGACGCGACCATGTGTAGGTGGGTTTCGGGGTGGGTTGGGATAGATCGACTGTGGTTTGCCAGTTGACTGTTATATCGGTCTGACTCTCGTCCTGTGTGACTGTAGCGTTGATGCGAACGGTGATGGATGAAGGGGTGTCTTTGGCAGCCAGCGTTGATTTGACGAGTTTGAAGAGCAGAACGGTTTCGTCGCCGGCGAAGGACTGCATGGGCCATGCCTGTGGGTTGAGACTTTCCACTCGAGCCTCCGGGCTGCTAAGCTTGACCTCTTTGATCAAGAGGGAACCCGTAATAACTTGCGAGGTCTCAAGGTGCAGGCTAGCAACGGCAGAATCTGCCAGACCAGAATATCGAATCCGCGTGAACAATGCAGGCACAATGGGGAATGCACGCTTCGAGGCGCCCCTGATTGGTTTGACATCATCCTGGCCTCTTGTGGTGGTTGGGGCAACTTTGGTGAGTCTGTTCTCCGGAAGATATACCGTCGTGCCGGTTAAAGAAGGCGTGAACTGCAGAGCCTCCAGGACATTTGCAGGCAGTGGTTCCAGACTGTCGAGATAGAGCAAGCGATCGTTCTTCGACGAAGTCAAGATGTCAGAGCTCAGGGAGAGATGGACGGTGAAATAGACGGCCGGCCGTTGCAGTCTCGCGCGTGGCCGAGGGAGGTCGAGCTCTGGCTTCCAGATGACGAACGTGTGTTCGCCGCCAGATACCACATCCACAGCCTCGGAGAAGGGGACGGTCTTCCAGGTCAAGTCATGCTTTCCAGAGGCAGAAGCGGCATTTCCATTGCCTTGAGGAACAGCGTCTGTGGCATGGGCGGCTAATGTCAGTTCCAGACTCGAGAGGAGAGATTGAAGGTCTCCTTGGAGGATTTCGGCCTTGAGGATGACGAGAAGATGGGCTCTCTCGTCTGTATTCCTGACGCCTCATTAGCAACAGCCTGCTCGTTGGACGAAGAAGCAGGACTACCAAAGAAGAGGTTCCGTCTTGACGGCAGTCGCTGGAGATCATCGAGGGAAGCATCGCGCAGGATGGCCGACGCGTCAACTTCGTGAGAGCGTGGAAGAAGGACGTGGAGAGCCGCGTTGTTGGAGAAGGTCAGATATGCGGCCTTGACCTCATCCCCAGGCTTCGAAGCCATGCCAGAACCATCACCGGCAAGTCGTCTGGTTCGAGAGCAGTAATTGCAGCTTTGAAGGGTACACACCAGCCCTCGTTCGCCTTGGAGATGGAGAGGATATGGCGTACTTCCCATCAAAGTTCACCGCTCTGGCGCCTTGTGCTTCGCGCTGGCGATTGGTGACACCTCAGGCCGCAACGAAATTGGCGGGGGCTTGCACAACCACTTTCGATGCCCCACCACACGTCCTTCTGTTCACCACTTCTTCCTCGACCCATCACTTGCCCACTCTTCTCAACCTCCTCCCTGACCTTCAAGATCTGGACCAGTACCGCGAGAAGGACCTCTCTGCCAATTCGACAACACCACGCACAATGGGCGCGAAAGTCCCGCGCAACTTTCGCTTGCTGGAAGAGTTGGAGAAGGGAGAAAAGGGCCTGGGCGCTGGTACACGTGAACTGCTCCGGTGGTGAAGGTACAATGGGCTGACTGAGTTTCCCAGAGGCATGTTCGTACGGACTAGACGAAGGCGATGACCTGCTCATGACGAATTGGAACGGCACAATCCTCGGGCCACCGCATGTAAAAGGCCCCGGACAAGCTGCGGCTCTCGCAGAAGATTGTCGCGATACTGATGGGACTACAGAGCGTGCACGAGAACCGCATCTACTCCCTCAAAATCCACTGTGGCCCCAACTACCCCGACGTCCCGCCGGAAGTGACGCTGGTGAGCAAAGTGAATCTCCCCTGCGTGGATCAGCGGAACGGGAAGGTGGGTCATTTCTTCCCATGTCACCAAGAGCTGCTAATGACACTCTCATACAGGTCGACCTGTCGAAACTCCCGAGTATAAGCACGTGGAAGCGCGACTTCACCATGGAGACCATCCTCATCGAGCTGCGGCGCTTCATGGCGGCGCCGCAGAACAAGAAACTCCCCCAGCCGGCTGAGGGCACGAACTTCTAGTGGCGTTAGGTGGCATTCAACCACGCACCCAGGGGGTGAGAGGAGGCTTGTGGCCATTTCGTGACATTTCAGCGTAGCATGGGGCCAGGGCGGGTGTTTTAACACGATACTCAATCCAATTTTTGACGAGACCAAACAAGCATATTTGAACTGTTTCATTACTACATCTTGCTCTATGGTCTAAATCTTTCGGGACGCTGCATTGCTGACACCCCTCTCAATCAGCACTCACCACATTCTTCACCATATTCTTCGCATTCCGCGGCTCAATGAACAACGCCTCCGCCTCGACAACCTTCGTCCCATCGCCCTCCCCGTCCTCGCCCAACAGCTCAATCCACCCCTTACTCCACGCCTTCCGCCCCTCCACCTTCGTCGTCTGCGCCTTGAGAACCACAAACCGCCCCGCAGGACACGGACTCCGGTAATCAATCTTCAAACTCGCCGTGACAGCCACCTTATTCGGCAGAGCGGGAAAGCACGCGCGCGCCAGTCCCTCGTCCAACATCGTCGCCAGCAACCCGCCATGGATAATCCCCTCGTGCCCGCACAGGTCCGGACCGAAGTACATAATCTGCGTCAACGTGGGTAGCGCAGCGTGCTTGTCGTTGAAATTCAGCGGCGGGACTTCCAGCTTGCCTTCGCCGAGCAACGTCCCGGCCGTGAGGCTGTGCGCGCGCATCGCAGGCGGGATGCGCATGTGCGGCCGGCTCTCGTGCATGTCGGGTTGCGCGCGCAGCTTCACGGCCAACGGGTGGTTGACGATGTAGTCGTTGATTTGCTCCTCGGCGGGCGTGGCGGGGTGGTAGAGGCGCAGCGTTTCCGCGTCGCTGGTGGGGTTCACGTACCCGTTTACCGTCTCTGCGGCGGGGGCGGCGGACATGGCGGTGCCGAGGGTGAAGAAGAGGAGGACGAGGGCGGTGCTGGTGAGGATGCGGCGGGTGAGGGGTTTGGGAGTGGGTGTTGGTGGTATGGAATCGGTGGTGGTGGTGGTGGTGGTTGATGATGCTGAAGATGCAGAGCGCTGTGTGGTGTGTACAACTGAGATGTTGAGCGAGGGTGCAAAAGTCTTATTATACGTCTGTCGTGGAAGGGTACGTGTGTGGATGGATCGTTGGGGCGGAACGAGGAAGAAGGGAAAAGCGACACGCGCTCTTGCGTGACTTGACACGGCGCGCCGAAACATCTCCGACCGCAAGCACGGCGGGACGGACCATAGACGAGGCAGACTGGCAACCATCACGGCCGTATGCGCCGCCTGCCAGGCTGGAGGGTGATGCGAAGCTTTTTGG